>NC_054833.1:99364146-101764146 GCF_018345385.1 Vulpes lagopus
AGTGGGGAGCTCTATTCATTTCGTCAGGTCACGGGCAGATAGACAAAAACAAAAACAGTCTTCACATTAGTCCCGCACAAAAATGATCATTGGACATAATTAAGCAGCGATGTGCACTGCTGTGGACATTTAAAGACAATCCTTCCAATTGTCTTTTCTCCTCAACAAGCCCTGCTCACTCAAGTGTTCAGGTACTCAGTTACATTCAAGGCAGACTAATTCACTTATCCTCAACAAGTGGGCTATTGATTTTTGCCTCTTTTCAGAACAGCTTAGGGCTTTCTGAACGACAATAGCGTCCCCTATTTAAAAAAAAAAAATCCTGCCATTCTGGGGAAATGCCCTTTCACTCCGCATGGCCAGCCACACTGCATGTTGGCCTGGAACTGTTCCCATATTCACCTCAGAGTCACTAATTCTCATCGCCCCCTTTCACCTTGCTCCAGCAGAACCTGGCACATTTCTTGCCTTTTCAAGCAGGGAGGTCAACAAGATCTGCTTTTGTTCGGTATGGGCTCCTATGATGGGCACAAGAAATTCCCCGACGAGGGGGGGCAAGGCATCAGCACCCTTTATTTTCTGTCTGTCTTTTGTGGTGATCGACTTGCGAAAACCACATAGCCTCACATTCAAGTTTTCCAAAAGGCAAAAAAGTGTAAGTCCCAAGCAACTCTCTCATGTGGACTTTCATATTTATGGTGAATATCATACTTTACAGAAAAGTAAAGCAATACAACACAACACAACAAAACAAAAAGGTAGAATTTGACACAAAACTTTAAATGCACCAAACTCTTAAATCAAAGTACTGAATTTAAAAAAGAGGGGACTACAATGAAAGCCAATTTTGGTTGAAAAGAATGATCTGTTTTTAATGCTAATTATGTTACATTTGAATAACAGCCCAGCAGTAAATTGTGACTTCCTTAAGGAAGGCATGATGATGAGTAGTGAACTATTACTTTAATAGCCATAAATTCTAAATGTAAAGTGAACAATGTCCTTTGTTTTTTGTTTTGTTTTGTTTTGTTTTGTTTTGGTGTGGGGGCGTGTATTTATTTACTTTTTTAAATTTTTTTAAAGATTTTATTTATTCATTTATGAGAGACACACAGAGAGAGAGGCAGAGACACAGGCAGAGGAAGAAGCAGGTTCCCCATAGGGAGCCCGCAGGACTCTATCCCAGGACCCTGAGATCATGACCTGAGCCAAAGGCAGAGGCTCAACTCCTGAGCCACCCAGGTGCCCCAAGGGGGTAGGGTTTCATACCCCTCTAAATAGACTGTGTCTTCCAACTAGGATACATTTGGATAATAGGCATCGGAGTAGCTACAGTAGGAGGAAATAAAGCCGCCCATCCAATTCAGATGCTGAATTTATTAGACATGTTCCTATTTCAGCTACATCCTCCACTCAGAAGCATCTGAACTTGCATGTGAGTTAGGGGATCAAATATGGGTGCTGGAGAAAGAGAAACACACACACTCTACCAGAAGGAGCGTTCAATTTAACCACTGAGTGCCTCAACCTTGTTCCATCAGGACCTCTTCCTGTCTCTTTGATGGAAGAGCAAAGATAGCTGCTTATTTGCATCAGCTGTAAACACTCATGAATGCTGCAAAGGACTGTGACTCCAAGCACAAGTGGCTGGAGTTGTAATTCTGGATAGTGCTGAGTCTTTAAATAATGAAACTTAAAATCTGGGGTTCTTAATGAGGTTGCTCTAAAAATGGGCATTGGGCAATTTGGAAACTCCGGGCAGTTTTGAGTCATCGGTTAGCACAATGGTTAATAGAAAGCTGGCTATCTCTTTTTTGCAAAGGCCAAGGGAAAGGGGTGCGGCGGGGGGGCTGTCTGGAATGGTCTTGCCTCCCCTTGCTGAGAATGGAAAAGCGAGGACTCCTTTGGCAAGAGCTCTGCCTTTGTGTTCTGCACCTGGAGAATTTTTTTTTCTTCTTCAGGCTAAGAAGTCAAATCACCAAGTATTGATTACTTACAGCCTGTCTGAGTACGGCACACCTTGATGGAGACAGTAGGAAGCAAGAGTCTGGAGAGACAGGGCTAACATTTACAAAAATAGTTGGGGGGAACAAGGGAGTATCAAGTGTCATCAAGTGGCAAGCTTAGAGGATACAGATACATCAGACACTCCCAGACTTTTAGAGTTAAGTTCTAGCAAGATTAAAGAGGAAAAAAAGAAAAAAGAAAAAGGAAAAAAGGGGACTGCTAACAGAAACTTCTCAATTTTTCATTTTGCCAGCTAAAGACTTTATTTTTTTTTCAGCTAAAGACTTTAAAAAGAAAACAAAGAGAAAGACCATTTTCAAAAAGGAAAAAAGAAAAAAAAAAGGAAGGAAAAAGTAACTACCATTTTCTGTCATCTGTTTTTAAAGGAAAAGACATTTAACATTAAAAAAAAAAGTGGGTGAAAGATACAATTCTAAAATAAATGACAGTTTAAAAAACAGATATGACGGGCTTAATGAGAAATTCACTACTTTGTCTATATTTTTCTCCCTTTCAAACAGCCTGGGGAGAATTTTCTCACAGATGGGCTTTAGGGATCTTGACAGATGACGATTGTCTTCGGCTCATCCTTGTACCGTATCTCGGCACCATCTTGGCACACACAATCTCCATGAATATTTGCTGAATAAATGAGGGGCCATATTTATAAATGAACATCTGCTGAGGAAAGCAGTCATGTGTGCGGGGAGTTGGGGATAAAAGGACAGGATGGCGGACCACGAAATGCGTCGGCGTGGCGGAGAAAATAAGGAAGGGCATCCCCAGGAGATACAACATCTGGAGTACCATGGGAAGCAAATATGTTGGGCCCATCCAAATGCAGAAGAGCTCCTCAAGAGTGGTTAGCATCTTCCAAATGCAGGTTCTGATTTTTGAGGTTGTCCACTGAGATTCAACTAGGAAGAGAGTGGTCACTCGGTATCTCTATCCCAACCCCACTGGGTCCAAGCAGTGAAGCAACAAAGTGCTGTTAAGAGAAAATATTCATAGGACACCTGGGTGGTTCAGCAGTTGAGTGTCTGCTTTAGGCTCAGGGCATGATCCCAGGGTCCCAGGATCGAGTCCCACATCGGGCTTCCTGCAAGGAGCCTGCTTCTCCCTCTGCCGGTGTCTCTGTCTCTCTCTCTCTCTCTGTGTCTCTCTGAATAAATAATCTTTAAAAAGAGAGAGAGAGAGAGAAAAAATATTCATGACACTCTTTAAAAATAGTAAGGCAAACGTAGTTCAGGGAGATGACCTCAACTGGTATGTGGACTGCTGCAGTGAGGTTTGTAGCAGGAAAGGGACCTTAGACTCAACTCCAAACACAATAAGGCAAAGCAAGGATTTTGCAGTTCAGGAGCAGGGTGGGGAGAGTCAAAGGAACATCACTAAGAGGGTAAGGCAGTTCTTGCTAACTGATCTCATGGGATTCTCACTGGAGGCAGGGCAGGCTGATGAGATAGTGCTTGGAGGACAGTGGGCAATGAGGAGGATGATCAGATACTAAGGATGGGGGATTCTTGCTAAAACTGGGCCATGCCAAGAAAGTACACAGAAGCCCAGAAGTCAAGGCCTAGTTGGGAAGAAGATTCCAAGGAGCCTGACTGAGGCTTGGTCAAGGAGATGCTCTTCGTCAGTGATCTCTTTGAACTCCATCTGAGAAGTTCTGTTTGATTTTTAATGTATATGATTTCCTGTGTATATGTATATGTATATGTATAATGTATATGATTTCACTCTCTGGGCACTAGTTCCTGCCCATCAGAGTGGGATCTCTGTGATGCAGGTGAGGCTAGGAAGAAGGTAGGCCTCGGGGGTCAGAGATGCCTGAGCAGTGACTTAAACTCTGAGCTTCAGATGCCTCATCTGTGTGACACTGATAATATGGCTTGGAGAAGATGATGGTCATCAAACACATAGCATGAAGCCTGGCTCTGGAGGGGACTTGATGTATAGTAACTGAAAAAGGAAAAAGAAAAAATCTCACTGCATTTATTGCTCCAACTCAACCCTGTTCACCGTCTCCAAAAATGTGCTGGAGACTGGAGAGACAAAGAGAATTAAGTCTTGATGAATTCAAGAACACAGGGAGGTTCTAATCATGGAGATGGGGGAGGAACGAAGATGAATCCCAGAGTGACAAGTGAAGAGACCAGGCCGCAGAGATTCAGGCGCCAGGATTAACACCCAGCACACTATGGACTGGTGTGTGTGTGTGTGTGTGTGTGTGTGTGTGTGTGTGTGTCGGGGGGCGGGGGTGTTCAGTGTCTCTTAACCTCAGTCTTCACATCTGTGAAACAGGGGTAACAACAGTATCTACTCCTAATGGGCTTAAATGAGTATCCTACAAGAGAAACCATGTAAATCACTTCTCATAGTGCCTGGAAAAAGAAAAATCTATGCTTTGTCATTACTGTCACTATCACTATCATGACGATTATCAGAACAGAATTCTGCTTGAAAAATGTGGCAGGAAGATATCATTTTATCTTCCGCGTGCAAGAGAGTGATGCCATTACCGCGATGCCTTCCGCTGTGTAACCAATAAGATCTATCCAGAAGGTAACTTGAGAGTAAAATATGAATGGGAAAATACTAAGGAAACAGGTAACTCCCACAGTCCTCTGCACTCTGACAAAAGAGTGATTCTGTTAGTGTGATTAGTTCAAAACAGTGTATTAAGCCCAATGGAATCATTTTAAAATAAGACTCTAATTTCGGAAACCTAAGGAAGTCTGCATTTTAATAAGATATTTCATTGTATCCCAAATACAAAACCATTGTTTGCCTGACTCTATAATTTATTGTTAGACAGACACTGTGCTATTACTATAGCAAAATGAAACACGCAATGATTCCACTAATAAAACAATTGGATCATAAGGCAAAGCACAGCTCGGCGGTTTGCACAGAGCGGAATACCCCTGGGTAGAGATCTGCATAGTCTAATATTCCCAGTTGAAATTTCACCTTTCTCTACTCTTCCACGGAGAAAATCATTGAAATAGCTGCTAACAATACCATTACTGTCTCCCTAACTTAATCCTTTGTTCCTTCCAAAGAAAAGACCTGCTGCTGATTATGAATATTCCACTCCACAATTTCCATCAATTAATATACTACCGTGCTCTTATTATGGTATTAATAGCTTCTTGATTTACATTAGAAAGTATATATTTTACACCACAGGTAAAACCATTTCTTCCCCTTTAGCGGAAAGTGCTTATATAAAAAGAACTTACAATTTGGAAAATGGATGTGGGGGGTGTGGAAAATTGCTGAGAAAGAATACATTCTATTATTGCTCCTGGGTTTTCTCCTCTCTGCTGGGGAACTCCTATTCCCTGGTCCAGGAGGGCAGGACAGCTGAGCTGGTGTTGCTCCCTGGGGTCTGCTTCCATCTGCCCATGGAATGCAGAGTTTATAACCTTTCACAAAAACCCAAAGAGTCAACGAGGGGCCCAGGCTCTTCTGGGTGAATAAAATGAAATCAGGTGGCAAAGAAGAAGAAAGGGATCTTGGTGATACAGAAAGAGTTCCGTTTAAGAGAGAGGGCAACGTGGACCGGTCTCTCCATCCTTGCTGTAGGTGTTGGTGTAGGGGACCACCTGACCCTGGCTGTCCCATCCCCGGAGCTAGGCTAGGTGCCTTAAGTGTAAAAGCAGGGTTTTCATGTCCATTTCCCAGATACTCCGTGGAAACCCAGTGAGGGCGTGTGTGCACAATGCTTCTCATGGTGGTGGATGGGTGCGAAAGGCTCTGGAAGAAAGGGTAGTGCTTTGCCTTCTTCCCAAGTGTGTCTCAATGTGTGTCCTTCTTCCCACAGATGTCCCTGCAAAGACTGAGATGGCCATGGGGGTTGGCTTGCAGGCTCCTCCCAGCCACCTTGGGGAGAAGCTTCTAGACCCGAGTCATCCCTATGATGATCTCTGAATCCATTCTAGACCTCTGGTTTAGAGAGCCGAACACTATCAAGATGGCTGTTCGGAAGAGTTGAGTTCTCGAACTCTCTCAGTGACCTGAGTTCAGAGTTCATGTTTTTAACGCCCCATTGTCCTGTTGTAATTTTAGGGTGTTTTCATCAGCCACAGAGGTTTACCAATGAATCTGGAAAAGTCTAATGAGAGAGCTGCCACTGGCTACTTCACCCCCTGGACTATAGCACCACAAAACAAGGAGGTTGGCACCAATGGTGAGTCACACGGGCATCCTGCACCCAGTTTCCATTCCTCAGGCACAGAGGATTAACCTGTGTGTGGAGGGTTAAAGACAAAAGTGAACTGGCTGCCGACAATGAAAAATGGAGAAACTCCATGTAAACACCCTGAGTCCCTGCTTCTTTTTAAAAATCACCTTAGCAAGAAAGGGCTAAAGATAGTTACTCTTATATTGGAGCCTCCACTTGGCCCACTTCTCTTAGCCACAGGAACCTACAGGGCACCCGCACAGCACCTCTGGGTCCTAACACACTATGGTTTGGCCACTGTCACATAGAGGGCAGTTATCCTCGTCTAAGACAGACCCAGCCCCAGAGCATGTCTGCAAGATCTAGAGAGTGGGTCACCTTATAAAGATTCTCTTCAGCATCCCTGGGTCACACGGGGCTCCACTTCTGCTCTCCCCATGGCCTGCACATTCCACTTTGCAAACCTAAGGTGTCCGGGGACGCGCCCTTGCACATCTAATTCTTCAGGTGCTGCTCAGAGGCTGGGGAGTACACGATGATTGACAGGGTTGGATTTTGCTGTATTTCTCATAAAACTGTGTCAGTAACGATTAAATGGCAAGGACTCAAAAAGAGATGGATGTACTCCTCCCCACCCCCCCACCCCCAATGCCGTGTCTACACACAACCAGAGCTGTCCGTGGGGCCAGCTTAGTCAAAAACACCAGTCACAGGGGCTCTGTGATTGAAGTGACAGGCTGATTCCCCAGCCATGGAAGGCAGCCTTGGGCTATGGCTGGGGGCAGGGCAGCTGGCCCTTTGGTTTCCTGCCCATTTAAAGCACTTTGCAGAGTCTCCGCTCAAGGTAGAGATTCAGTTCAATGTCTGTGGATTGATTGATTAATTTAAAGCCCCTGAGAGATCCAGTAGGTTCACAGATAAAGCTAGATGAGCTGAGAATTTTCCTGTCTTCCTCAAAAGGAAAATGTTCAAGAAGCAGCCTCCTAATTGGAGATGATTTACATTTCTATCTTGATGTCAGAACCAGAGGAGTGGACAAGAGCCTCCACCACCAACCACTAGAGTCCAGCCCCAGCAGCTAGAGGGCCCAGGTTCTTGCCTGACACGTTCGAGACATGGACCTGCTTCCAGAGCCACAAAGTGGGGTATGGTTTAGATGTAGGGGGCTAACCAAGTCTTGGCCTCGATGCTGACTCTGTCTGAGCAAGTCACTGAAACTTCCTGTGCCCCGTTATCCCCACTGAGAAACGGGGACTTGAGTGAGCTACTAATGTCAAGGGCTAAGTACAACATCCGGCGCGGAACAAATGCTCGCTCAAAGGTACCTTTATTAAGGAGGTAACTGTGACCACATCAGTTATGAGCTCACCAAACACAGAAGCTGAGACTCCAGGGGCCGCTCAAACTCAGATGAGAGTGCCCCCAGTACCCTTTCAGGGTGCTTCACAGCCACTTGGATATTCACACCTTTTGCATTTTAGTGGACGGGCACCCCACATCATCTAGCATGGTCCTTCCGGAAGGAGATTCCCTTCCAAAATGTGTGCTGCCAATCGCCACAAAACACTCTGGGGTCTCAGACATTCTCTACTCAAGAGTTGGCCTGGTTAAGGCACCCATGGGTCCTCAAAAGTCTCTCCCCTCAAAGTCTCTCCAGTGTGAGAGATCTCTGGTTATTTGCTGAATTGTATCAAAGCCAAATGAACCAAAATGCACAGGGTTTGGGGAGGGACAGGGGGTGGGATGTCAAGTTAATAACACTTTATAAATTCAATTTGCATTCCTCTCTCGATTTTAAGCCAATCTACATGAGCTTTCCAAAATAAGCAGTCATTTGAAATCCTCCCACGTGATAGACGGGCTTACACATTTTAAAACACCGTCCCTTTAACAAACCAAACGGCACAATGTGGTTTTAACTGGTTCTAGAATATTCTGATAGTGAAATATTTTCTGTTTCTGGGCCAGAACTGGTCATTTCTTCTTGAGAATATGATGTTTGAAAATCAGTTCCTCCTATTATAGATTTCTCCCTCAGCTTGTAGAAAATCCATGATTCCCTAAACATTGGTCTTTGAAAGCACATTGACTAAAATCTTCATGCTTAATTCATGAAGCGCAGTCTGGAGATTAGTGGAGCTGGACATAGACCAGGAATACTTTATCATATTCTAATAAGCAGAGGCTGAAAATTGCATTTCTAAAGCTACAGTATTAAAGGGCATACCGCAAAACATGACCCAAACATAACTCAGTAGTTTTACAGTGTCTGAAAAGGCTTTGATATGATAAAGTATGCTGACGAGAGGAATAAACACAGCTAGAAATTTCTGAATTTAAAAAGGTAAGGGGGGGGGGCTCGGCAAACATTCACTATATTCATGGAAAAATGTATATTATAAACTCATATACTGTGATTCCTATTAAACACGTATTGACTATTGAGTCATGCTATGGAAGATCACTAGAGCACCACAATTTAGGGGTTTGGAAGGCACAAAAGCATGAGAAATGAAAGAAAATAAATAAAGCAAGCCTAATGAGGTTAATTTAAAGGTTTCCAGGAAAATCTAAGTGCTGGCTTTTCAACCTTTCTTAAAACAGGGCACCAGTGCTGTTTCTGAAAGCAGAAAGAAGCAAAGGCTTAAGGCGGGGGTGGGGATGGCGCAACTGCTTCATGGTAAATCAGGGACACTGCTCTGAAAACGGTGCAGGATGAAAGCCCTCCCTCACGCAGGCAAAACTTGTCTGCAAAATGACGGCAATGTGTGCAAAGCAAGCATAGAATCCAAAGTATAATCAGTAGTGCACGCGGCACCGAGTACAGTGCCTGGCACACGGCAGGCACCAAGAAGCATCTGTTTAGTCGACTGACTGGTTAGTTGATGCGCAAGGGAGAAGGAAAGCTATGGAAACAGGCCCCACGCGAGCCACAGGAACTCAGGGATCTACCCTACCGAGTGCTCGCTGAGCTGTTTTCTCTTTATAAAAAAGTCAGGCACTGATTAAAATAGACACAGCACTAGGTCAGGAGCAGTTTTCACAAAGTAGCTTCCAGACTTGAAGCACCTGGACCCACTGGCAGCTCTGGAATTTCTATGCGGGAGAAGGTAGAGGCCGGCAGTCAGATTGGAAGAAAAGGGAGGTGGTTAGCATAGCTGACTTGTGGGTATTACTTAAATTGCATGCTTATTAGGAAAAACTTGGCAGGGGTGCTTTGGAGATTTGGCCGATGTGGGGTGTGTGATCCCCCACCCCTCAAAGTCAGCCCTCATCGCTGCTGAGATCAGAGCGGAAAGATCAGAGTGGCCGACACCCTGCTGATGTTTATGATTTTCTTTTAAGGGGTGGGCATTCACCATGCTTAATGAAGCAGGGCTCATCCTCTCACTTTCTACCAGGTTCTGTTTACCTTCCAACCACATCTTTTCACTGGCCTCCAGTGGCACAGAGCATGCTTCCCCCTGACGGGCCCCGACGCCAGTCACCTTGGAGTACACATGCTAGCAGTTCTGCTGGTCTGGCCCTCATCCTCTTTAGCTGGCCGGCCCTGCTCACCCCTCATGTCCCTCTCGGCTTTATTCTTGGAAGCCACCTTAGCACCCCTGATGTTCCTGCCCTGGGCTGGACTAGCTAGCCCTGCTGTTTGTTTACACAAGGCCCCCCCATCTTCCTCACCATAAGCCCAATGACACTGTAATTACTGCACACTTCCCCTAGCGGAGCATCAACTCTTGAAGGGCCAGCATCTTGGGGCACCTGGGTGGCTCAGTGGTTGAGTGTCTGCCTTTGGCTTGGGGCATGATTTGGGGGATCCTGGGATCGAGTCCTGTATCAGGCTCTCCGTGAGGAGTCTGTTACCTCTGCCTATGGCTCTGCCTCTTTCTCGCTGTGTCTCTCATGAATAAATAAAATTTTTAAAAAGGGCCAGCATTTTGACAGGAACCCCACTGCATTCCCAGGCCTAGCACAGAACCTGGAAAGGTAGGATCTCCAAATATATTGACCACATGAGACGAATGAACAAATGATGGTGGTGAGTCTCAAATACCCAACTCTAAAGGGACACTCCAAACATCACCTTTTATTTCACTTTCAAATTAAAAAATAATAATAAAGCCTATTGTGTCTAGTACATGTGTATGTCAGGTATCATTATAGAAAATTGAAGATGAAAAATGACCAGAAAGAAGAAAGAATGAAAAACTAATCAAATTACCACCACTTTGTCTTTTTCTCACCTTGAGTATATTTTACCCCCATGGAACACAGAGGTTCTTTCCTACAGAACCAGCTATGATGAGCCATTCCAACGCCTTTCTGAATACAGTTCACGCATCAAGGCATCCTCACTGGCTGACCAAGAGGCAGGCAGCCTGACCTGCTCTATCTTGAGGTACATCATTTACCCCTGATAGGTAATGGGGCCAGGGGGCAGAGCACAAGGACCACCGTGGAGAGATTCAGTCTTGCACAAAACCACTGGCAATCATGAGTACGGGTGTTTGTTGCAAAGACATGGCATGGCCTTGAGCAACACATGGTCCCAACCAAAACTGCACATCATGCGCTGGAGGGAGATGGGAGCCATGCAGCTGCCAGCTGTGGGGATGAAAAGAAAGAGAGGACTCTCAGATGTGAGCCAGGAGCAATGGATCATCGTCCCAGTTTCAGGAAAGAAGAAAGGAAGCATTTCCAGTTGCTGTTATCCTTGTGGCTTCCCTTGTCTCACCACTACTGGACCTTCTGCTGGGAGTAAGATGTCTAATTCCAAATCTATGTCTTCAGCAGCTGCTGCAATAAAGTATGGCCCTGCCCATCCTCAGTGGCTGCTGTTGCAAGGTCTGTTGCAATGTCTTCTCCTGTAACTACCACTGTTGGAGCAGGCCAGTGTGCAGGCCACCCCCACCCCCGAATCCCCCCAACAGAGTGCTCTTCCCCCAAACAACTCTGGTTCCCTGGGCCAGCTCTCCTTACTAGGGAGCAAGAATGAAACTTCCAATGGTTAGGATGGGGTTATTGCAAGAGGAAACAACTACTTCCTGAGAGACCAGCCCTCCTTGTTCCCTTAATTATAATTCTTTACTTGCAGGATGCGTCAGCTACTATTTAAATAAACAATGAGGGGTTTCAAACAGAGAAACTATGAAAATGAAATTGCTTTAATTTACATCCCAAGGGGCTGAAGCTGTAGAGTTTCCTGAATGCCAAATAAATAAATAAAAACTTAAGTAAGTGTCAAGTTGGAAGTGGCCTATGAGTTATAAAATGAGACCAAGGAGCCAGGTGTGGCCCAGGACAACTTACTGGGTGGTGAGCTCCATGTGTGATGGCCCAGGTTCCTTTCTGTACTCTATGGAATACAGAATTGCGCCAGGAATATCAGCTCCTTCTGGAAGGGAGGTGGGAATGCCATGGTTTATATGATCTGAAAATGATGAGTCCTGGCAAACCCACGAGTGAGACTGTCCTTACAGGTTTTGGACTGTGGCGGGGTGGGTGGGGTAAGCTGTGTTCCGGCAAGCACAAACAAGCCAAAAATCAACAAGAGATTGTTGGGGTCCATCCTTAGCCCTCTCTGTCAAGAGTCTGAGAACATGAAGAGAGGTCAGATCTTTACTTGGGTTCTGCTGCTACAGAAGATGGCTGAAAATAGGAGCCCAGGGAAATCTCAGGGATTGACTTCACAGTGCTGCATGGGGTGTTATGACTTGATGTCTGCATGTCTGCACATGGGTTTGCTTCCTATATGGGATTAAAAAGGCCCGAAGGATTCCAGAAGATGATGCTGAGGACAGGTTAAAGGATAGGCATTAATAAGGCAGGGGAAAGGGAAGTTGGTAAGAGGCTTTATAATGCCCTTGTGCTGGGGACTTGCTAAAAGTCTTTTTATCGCTGTTGTTGTTGTTGCTGCTGCTGTTGTTGTTGCAATAGGCAGCTTCCTGGGAAGATGCTGCCAAGTAGGGCCATTGGGTTTGCTGTGTGGGGTCAGGGCATGCAAATAACTTCCTTGCCGGTCCTAAGTGGGAAAGTCCACGGAAGGCCTTGGGAGTGTGCTGGTTTTGTGTATGCTCAGTCCTTGATTGGGTATGGTGGCTGGGAGAGGGCACCTGTGATTGGTCAGGTCCGGGTCACGTGTCCATCCTTGCAGTTGGGGGTCATAGTGGCTATTTTGAGATCAACTGTCCCATCTCCACCAGAAGAGTGAGCTAGGTACTTCCCAAAGGAAAATGGGGCACTGTGATTAATTCAAATGCGATGGGGAAAAAAATACTGGGCAGACACAACAATAAAAACTCAGGCTAATGCCCTGTGATCTTTGATAGAATGGGGATACAGCAGGAGGGAGAAGGTAGGATGGGGCCGTGTTCCCTAATGCCTCAGTCCACTTGGGCTGCACCATAGCCCCAGTGGCTGATAAACAACCGAAATAAATATATTTGATCTCACAGTTCTGGAGGTGAGCCAGGTTCACACTTGCTGGTTTTTGCTGTGACTTCACAGGATGGAAGGTGCGAGGGAGTTCCATGGGGTATCTTTCATAAGAGAAAGCTGCACCCTCACAACCTAACCACCAGGCAATGGCCCTACCTCCTAGTAACATCACACTGGGGATTGGGTGTCAACCTATGGATTTTAGGTGGGCACCAACATTCATCTCCAGCACCTGGTGTGGCGGAAGCTGCCGGTGCGTCCCAAGTATTTATTTTCCCTTCTGCGTTGGCTCCAGAGCTTCTCCATTTCCTCAGGCACACTGGAGCCAGGAGTAAAGGCTGCATTTCCTATGCCCCCTTGCAGCTGTTTGTTTAGCAGAGTGACTAAATCATGAGAAGCAAGCAGAAGTTTCTGGTGGGGCTCTCTGAGGGCTCCTTGAAAGGGAAGAAGTCTCCATTCCACCTTTTCTCCATCGTGTTGCCTGGTCATTCTGGACCAGGGGGTCATAATGAAGACGGAGGCAGCAGTGTTACAAAGCCAAGAGGAGGAGACTGGTTACACAGTGATGTTGTGGAGTGGCTACACCCATGCTGGAGTATTCATTTCTGGTTTTCTTTTTTTTTTCCTTTCTTTCTTTCTTTCTTTCTTTCTTTCTTTCTTTCTTTCTCTCTCTCTCTCTCTCTCTCTCTCTCTTCTTTCTTTCTTTCTTTCTTTCTTTCTTTCTTTTTTTTGTGAACACATGGTAGGCATTTATTAAAATGTAGTAACAAGCAGATTTCATATTTTATCTCATAAAGTCTCCTAGTGGCATCATCCCCCTTCTGGAGATGGAGAAATTGAGCCTGAAATGTAAGGAAACTTGTCAAGGACCACATGAAGAGTCAGCAGAAGAGAAGACCAGCTTCAAGTTCCATCCATCTGACTCCAGAGCTCATGTAGCTGTCCATTCCTCAGAATCCTCACCTCTGAAATCTTTGACAGTAATATTTATCCCTTGATATCATTATAAAATAAGAGTACATGCAAAGCATTTAGGACACTGCCTGGCACCTAATAAACACTTAAAAATAATAATGGCTAATATTTGAGTATTTACCGCTTTGTGGGGTAAGTATAATTATCGTTCCCACTTTGCATATGTGAAAAATGAGCCACCGAAGTGGTTGGAAAACTTGCTTAAGATCATGAAGTAAGAAAGTGGATGAGCCTGGATTCAAATCTAAGCAATATGACTCCAGAACCCATATTCTTAAGCACAGCATTGTGCCACCACTTTGTGCTAGCTACGGTGATTATTTGTGCCACAAATGTTCATCCCCAAAGATGAAATAGGACTACAGAAGTATGGGATCTCCTCGTTTACCACCCCTGCATCCTCTCTGACCACTTATAATGTGCATCAATCCTTGAACTTCCCCACAGAAAAATTCTAAGTTTATAAGGGGCCAATGTGCTTACATAGTGCATTGCATAGTGCATAAGTTTAATTATAGGCTCATGGTTTAGGAAGAGGACTTTTCTTTCAAAGTATTAATCTCCTGAGAAAGCAAAGGAGAAACATGATAAAACTATATCTGGAAATAAAAAAACAGGGAGACAAAAAGAGGGAAACAATGCAGAACAGAACCTTCTGAGGATGAGGGAGGGGCAGAATTAAAGTACACTTTTTGCTCCTTTACAATCTTTCTGGTTTTCTTTTGTGTGAAAGAATTTACCACCCTGGTTGGGTCCTTGTTACCAGCAGCCAAATGCAGTTCCTAACTCACACGGCTGGGCTCCAGTCCAGGCCCGTCAGGGTTCTCCAGGCCTGGCTTCTCGGCTCTAGCTGGCGGCCAAGAAGAGCTCCACTGTTGCTTCTTCATCCTTCCTGCATTAACCACCAGAGTCTCTGAGAATCCGGGGGCTACAGAAACAAGCCCTGTCCTCACTACGGAAACACTGCCCTTCTTACAGCATTTATAATCTGCCTGCGTGCCTATATCCTTACGGCTCTCATTTAACTAACAAACTCTCAAGAAACTGCAATTAGCGCGGTATCATTAAGTGACTGCTTTATTGTGCATTTGATATCATGCAATCCTTCCCCAAATACCGCAGCTCTCCATGCAACATATATGTTTTCTATTTGGTGAATTAGAACCTGACCCCCAGATATGGTCAAAAAAAGAAAAAAGAGGAACAAAAATAACACGTCTATTTTGCAAGAAGCTTCCATGTCTTGCAGACCTCTTCACATACCGTGGTGTGCTTTATGTTCACATATGTACATCATATATTGTAATACGAAATGGATATTGACTGTAGCTGAGGTGAATATCCACATGTATTGACCTCAGAGGTAAATATTGACTGAGACAAAGGTAAAATCGATGCTTACCTTGAGGGATAATAAATCTGGATATCTATTGAAATAAGAAGTCAATAGGCACATTGTTACAAACACTCGTGGTTATAGTCACTTGAGCACATTTGTGAGTGGTCCCTGATTGTTTTCTAGAAAACCAGGGGCAGTGGTAGAAGTTCACAGAGGCTGTACTGACTGACTTTTCACCAACTAGCACATCTGCGAGGTAAATAACCCCACCTGGCCTGGCAAAGGAAGGAGTCTGGCCTCCATCTTCAAGAAAGCAGTTACTGAATTAGGCGTTGATATTGGTAACTTCAGTTGTGTTTTCTCCATAGCAGAAAAGACTGCCATGGTTATCTGCATTTTATAGCTTGGTAAACTGAGGCTCAAGGAACTAAAGAAACTCATCTGAGATCACAAAGATGATAAACGGTGGCACCCTGAAATCAAAACCCAATCACCTTGTGTTGAGTCGTTATTTTTCTAGCACATCACAGTCTCTTGATAAGAACTACGGGGTGAGGACTCGAGATGGAAGAGATACATGACAGAGAAGGGTGAATGCAAAAGACTGGAGGGGGTGACAAAAGGTCTCTTTCCTGCAGATGGGCCTTATAACTTCTCTGCAACAGCGGCCAAGACACCTCTAAGAGCCCACTTCCCATTATTGCTGTCAAACAACATCACTAGGGGATCCCTGGGTGGCGCAGCGGTTTGGTGCCTGCCTTTGGCCCAGGGCGCAATCCTGGAGACCTGGGATCGAATCCCACATTGGGCTCCCAGTGCATGGAGCCTGCTTCTCCCTCTGCCTGTGTCTCTGCCTCTCTCTCTCTCTCTGACTATCATAAATAAATAAAAATATTAAAAAAAATCATCACTATTACAGCTACATTTTGGCGAACTATGCCCCTGTGCCAGGTACTGTGTGAAGTATCTGATCTTGATGAATTTTCATATCCCTCTACATGACCATGTCGCAGATACTTGGCTATGTATCCCCCATGTCCCCTTGATGACCAAGCCCCCTCCACCACGTGACTGCAACCGGGCTATGAATCTTCAGTGGCTTAAGCTCCCAACCGGGGTCGTTCCAAAGGCTCCACTAGTGACTCTCCATATATAGGAGTTTTATACAATTCGGGCCAATGAGGTGCCAGCAAAAGTCTCTTGAGGGGCTCTGGGGCAAAGTTCCTTGTTCCTGAGAGACATAGGAGGTATCTTTGTCCTCCAGCACTATGCTCTCTGGTTATGTCTGGAATTGCTAAAGCCATATTGAAAATGTGAGGGAGACTCTAACAGGGAAAAGCTGATAAAGAATTTCAGGGAGAGACACCTGGGTGGCTCAGCGGTTGAGTGTCTGCCTTCGGCTCAGGGCATGATCCCTGGGTCTGGGATAGGGTCCCACAATGGGCTCTTTGTGGGGAGCCTACTTCTCCCTTTGCCTATGTGGTCTCTGCATCTCTCTCTCTGTGTCTCTCATGAATAAATAAATAAAATCTTAAAAAAAAAAAAAAAAGAATCTGAGGGAAGTAGAGCCAAATCGTGGCATGTCCCACTGCGACTGCCCTGCTTCTGGACTTCAGATTAGGTGGGGTAACTATTGAAATCACTGCAAGTTGAGTTTCCCACTATATGCAGCCCTAAGCACCTCAGTTGATACAAGTAGGTGTCATCTTATCTTCCTTTTATACACAGAGAACCTTGGGCTTAGGAATGTTAAGTATTACACGTGGCATTTAAGACTGTCTAAGCCAGTCTTGAGTTCTTAACTGCTCCTCTGCAACCCAGGCATGGCTCCCCTTTGAGGCTTACACCATAATCTACCGGAAATCAGACCTGCAATGAAACCCACTAGAACTGGCATCAATCCCCTTGCCATTCCTTTAAATATGCACCATATGAGATGAAACTCTCAATGCTTAACTGAATCACAAGACATTTCTCTCTGCCCTAACATATAAATTGCAGGTCAACTTGGTCATGTTTCCTCAATACCTACCTAGTACTGCAATTTATCACATGGCTTCTGCTCAGCCAATACACTGTGTGCTTTCCAGTGCTCCTTGTCCAACCTATTCTTTGCCCTCATCCCTCCCTCCTCTTCAAATAAGAAAATCTCATTTATACTTTAGTGAGCAGCAAAAATAGTAGTAGACCTAGACTGTTTCCTCCACCCTCTTGACCATTACCACCATACTGGATCTGTCTTCCATACCAGTAAAACATCTCAATGGACCTTTTATAAGAGGATTCAACACACCAGATTCCTTCATAGCTCTCAATTTAATGTCTAGTGTCTACTGGGCATTGCTAGCTTTTTCTATAAGCATTTTTCTCTAAAAAGGCAAGTATTATATTCCATCTTAATTCTATAATCCTAGGTCCTATCACAGTACCTGACACACAGAGAAAGCACAGAATTCACCTATAATCAGACTTCAGGTAGTAAGAGAGGTCACGTATAGTGAAACCTTAGAAAATTCCAGCAAATACCAACTTCCTATGGGACGACTTCTTACTCTAGAGTTTTCTATCTTTTCTCACCTTCCAGCTAAGAAACAACACTGTGATTAATGCCCATATTTCTTATTCTACATAAAGAAAAAAAATAAAACAAGCCAGCAGACAGGTTATGAAACAGTTAAACCAGGGGAAGCCAAAAGAAAGTGAAGAGTCACACACTCTAAGTTCCATTTTTACCCTTACAGGTCTGTATTTTTATAGGAAATCAGGGCACTTTATCATCCAATTATTGGTTATCTTTATGCTGTACAAACCCGTGCTAAGCAGCTGCCTCTCTGCTTGTAGCTTCTTTGCAGGGGCCTTAGTTGGGAGGGAGTGGGGGAAGAACCACAGAACCACAGAATCCAATCCACTGAGGGGCCCAACAGAGCAAAAATGCAAAAAGGTGAAGAAAAAAAAAAAGGAGAGAGTTTGTCCTCTCTTATTGAGCCGGAACACCCGTCTTCTCCTGTCCTCAGACATCAGAGCTCCTCATCCTAATGCCTCTAGCTTCAGACTTACCCCATCATCCCTCCTGGTTCTCAAGCCTCTGGACTCAGACCAAAGACTGAATCATACCAGTTTCTCCTGTTTCTCCAGCTTGCAGAGGGCAGACAATGGGGCTTTTCAGCCTTCATAACTGCAGGTGTCAATCCCTGTTCTATTTATCTATCATCTATCTATCCACCTATCTATATCTTATTGATTGTTTCTCTGGAGAACCCTAATACCACTGACTGGGTCGAGGAAATAAATATCTCAATATGGTGGCAATGGTCCCAGAGACAGGCACTGGTAAGTGGCTACTAAACAGTACAGATGGGAGACAGAGGGACTAGTCATGTCTTCCTGAGAAGGCCAAGGTTCTCCTCATCCTTCTCCTCCACCACCATTATCACCATTACTAACACTGCCAGGAAACCTGTGCTTCCCTGCAAGGACCATTCCAGATTTCTCTCTAACCCCAGCATCTTGTCTGGTACATGGTAGGTGCTCAATCAGTTGATGTTAAATGAATAGCAAAAAGCATTAAGTGGCACCCAGGACACCTCAGCAGGAATGAACACTGGACAGCGGCTCACCAGACAGACTGACCTCAATCTTCTCTTTACCTCCACATCCTCATCCAGAAAAATATGAACTAACTGATGCTGCAACTGGCTTTGGATATTTCAAGATTCTAGTGATGAGAATCTCTCTCCTGCTCATGACCTGCTTCAAGCAAATTGTGAGGCCATTTCCCAAGTCAGTTTCAGAGTGTAAGAAAGGATGGATTTTGCTACTGGGCACAAATTTCCTGAGAGCAAGGCTCGTTTGGGTACAGAGTAGCTCCATCCCATCCTCCAGGATGTCAACTAAGCATTTTACCAATGGCAGCCTCAGGAAATCAGGCAGCTAATTTAATGCAGTGGCCCGAATCTTCATGATCTGCACCTAAAAACTATGAGTCAGGTCTCCCTCTGGCCAAATGCCACAACCTGCTTGAGTCTGGGGCTACCTGAACAGTATTTAAAGGCTTCAGCAGGAGCAATTGACCCACCAGGGAAATCTTCACCACTTACATCACCAATATAGGCCCTCCCTGCACCTGTGCCAGGCTACCAGTAGCAAAGGAGAAGTGCAATCGTGGCCACACGGAGTGGACACACAATGCTGAATGTAACTGCGGGTCATATTCGTATTTTATCTAATTACAACTACAAGAGAAGAGGTGAAGTCCCTTGTCAACACCGATCCTTTCTAAGATTGAGGCCCGCTTGATTTACATAGCCACCAGTAAACGCACCAAAAGAGGAGGTTACTTAAGAGACCTAATGCTTCCTGGCAGCAATGAATTGGCATTCATTGGGCCACTGTGCATCTTTACCAGGAAGAAGTCTGGGCACAAGGATATAGAAGAGTTCAAGACTGCACTGGCTAACCAGTGGACATTTGTCTGCAGCTCCACAAAAACAAGACATCGGCCACAATCAAGCACCTCTCTGGGTTACTTAGCTCCTTTACTCCCCACACCAATGTGTCAGAATGCCCCATGGGTTCAACACCAAAGAAGATGACATTTCTTCTGATCAACATCTCTGTTTACGGTAATCAGGGGAGGGCAATGAGCTAGTGTCAGGATGCCAAGTGATCGCTTGTTTTCAGGATAATCAATAAGACACTTATCTTGAAAGATTCATGCGAGTTTGGAATCCATTATGAATGGGATGATTATAAAAGTCTGACAGAAGGTTCCTGGATTTTTAAAAAATTCTTCATCAGACAGCCTCCATTTCACTGGTTTATTGAAATGTTATATAAATTTTAAAAAGAATACACACTGTATTATGCCATCATGAAATAGCTAGATTCACTCATGAATTAATAGGGATTTTCAAATTCAGATGCTATAGAAGCTTGGGATAATACTTTTTAGTCATAAAAAAGGGAGGAGGGGTTCCCCATTGAGGGTATAAAGGGATGCAATGTCACATATAATAAAAATGGCATGAATTTCAGACTCACACAAACCTGAGTCTGAAAGAGAGGCCCTACCAGTTATAGATAGATGATCCTGGGCATATTACTTAACCTTTCAAAACTGAAATTTCCCCTACATCAAAGAGATTATATTGGCACCTCTATTCTAGGATTGTGGTAAAGATGAAATGAAATTATCCGCATGAAAGGTTTACCACAGTCCCAAACATACAAAAGGTGCTCAATAAATGTTAGTTATTCCTAATGTTAAACGTCTGACCTTGTCACCTTGAGCAAGTTACTTCATCTTTCAGAGTCGCTATTTTTTTCATTTTTAAAGTGGGAATAATAAGTATGTTGCAGCATGGTTGGGGAATTAAATCAGATTGTGGGCAGAGTAGCATCTAATACTTACCTGGCACATAATAGGTACTAAAAACGATAAATAATCGTATGGGGAAAATGACAGTAGATGAAGAGATACATAGAACCAGATGAAGAAGGGGCCTGAGCGCAGGAGTTTCTGCCCCTGTGGAGTAGGGTGGGCCACTCTCCAGGCTCATGGATATCTTTACCCACCCAGAAGCTCTCTGAACCCCATACTTTCGAGCTTTTAATGGAGATTTCATTGTGTAGACACGATGGACTATTAACTAACTCACTTTCCTAAATCTTCTCTCTCTCCGTCCAGAGAATGGGAGGTGGGGGTGAAAGTTCCAAGCCTCTACCCACAACTTGGACTTTTGGGTGACTAGTCCCCATCCGGGGTCCTGCCACCAGTTGCTTCACTAGGACAAGAGACACACATATCACCCAGGAAATAGCAAGGGTTTTAGGAGCTCTGTGTCAGGAATCAGGGCCAAAGGCCAAATATTAGCAGGATCCAGAGTAGAGGCCAATATATGTATCTCTTATCATGTCACAATAGTATTTAACAAGAAAAACAAAATTAAAAGAGAACTAAGAAATCTATTCTTACCTCTCCATTTTACAAATAAGGAAACTGAGGCTCAGAGAATCTCGTCTTGTGTCAGGTTACCTGGAGCAATTATTTCATAGATGGGACTAGAACCAAATCTTTTGAGAGTAAGGAAAACCTGCAGCCTAGATGGGAACACAGGACAAGAGGCTCCAGAAGGTGAGCCATAATGCAGAGACAGTGGAATCGACCAAGCTCTATCATAACCGGAAATCTGGCTCGGTCTGGGGGATAGAAGGAGAGAGAAAGGAACCAGGCCTCTAGGGAGGAAGCCAAGGCTGAGCTAGGCAAAAAGGGAGTTGGTGGTATGAAGTGACTTTGAAGACGGTGCTAGTTAAGTCAAGGAGTTATGGCAGGATCACCATGGCAAAGAGAAGGGAATAAATTATATAGGAAACAAGACCCTTCTGGGGGCCCAGGGCTCATCTGACTTAATGCCAAGTGCCCCAGCAAAAGACTAGCCGGGAGCCCATCAGTGGATCCAGCCTTGGGGAGCTGGTCCAGGGCTGCATGAATAAGCCCCATAACTAAAAAGCTGATTCCCAAAGAGACAGAAAGCTAAGGAATCCCCAAGATCGTGGCCGGCAGCTGCAGCAATGGTCTCCATTCAGCTTAGGATCCTGCTGCCAAGGCTTGGTGTCCTCTTGGCCCTAAATAGATCAGCATTTGGCCTGAGCTTGCAGATGACTTTTTACAGGCCACACCATTTAAGCTGTCCCTGTGACCAGAAATAGCCCGGGGGTGGTCAGAACCACAACATTATAAATCGGATGCTATATTTAGTTCACGTGGACATGGCTCAAGAATTTCTTCCTAAGTTTGGTTTTTGAGTGATGGATCCATAATGCCTTTGAATAGGCCTCAGCAAAATCCAGAAGTAGGCCACATGGTTATCTCAGCCTTCCTCCACCTTCACCACCTGACCCTCAAACACCTACTCTGTGCTTTGACTGGAGCGGCAGAAAAACTCTTTCAAATAATGGAAAATTCTCACAAATTATTTCTTTTGAGGTATTGCTTACATGCACTGAAGGCACAGACATTAAATACACAGCTTGATGAGCTTTTACATGTGTCCACATCCGTGGAGTAGTATCATCAGAACAATATATGGAACACTTCCAGCACGCGAGAAGGCGCCCTCCAACCCCTTCAAGAACACTGCCTCTTACAGGTAAACCACTCTTGTGTCTTCTCTCGCATAGAGAAGTCTTGCCTGCTTTTGACCTTTACATAAATGGAATCATAGTGTGTACTCTGGCTTCTTTCACTCAACTCTCAGCCTGACTTTTCAGACTCTACAGAGTATTGTGTATTATAATATACACAAAAATAGCAGCTCTGCTTGCTTGTCTTGGGCATCCATTGTGCGCCAGGGTCCGAGAAGTGCTCGTCTTTAATTCTCACTGCAAGCTTGGCAGATGGGCATTATTATTTCAGTTTTACTGATGGGGAAATGTAAGCAGAGAGGGATTAAGTGACTCTGTACTGAGGCAAAATCCTGAGGTTAGAAATTAACATTTTGGGATCATGGATTCAAGAGTTCAGTGTCCAAATTCTGTATTTGTTCCTCTCGGCCAATTTGCTTTTAATTCTTGACTCAGGGTTGGGAATAACTCACATAAAGCCCTTCTTAACGTGCCTGCCACACTATGCGGTGATAAATATTAGCTGTGGTGATGATGATCAAAGGGATAATGATAATCGGGCCTTGTGTTAATGTTGGGGAAGCAGAAAGGGACAAGACATAGTCCTGGGCCTCATCGATCTTACACTGTGAAAGACATACAATGAACACATAAATAAGTTTATAATGATAACTTCTGATTATGAAGGGAAGGGATGGGTAGCTTCAGACCACAGTGAATGGTGAAGGTTAGGCAACATGCCCACAGTAGCATTTTTCTTCTCAAACTGCTGGAGAACAGGAAGGTTCGGACCTTCAGCAATGTCACAGAGCAGTTATTGAAGAAGCCTAAAATATCCCCCCCTCCCCCATAGGTATGCAACAATAACCAGCTTTGCTCTGATAAAGCTCTTCACCTGAGAGGCTCAATTACATCTGCAGGTGGACGCTTTGGAGAGAGCATTTAAAAGGCAGCTTCGTCCTTGACTCTTGATTCTGCATGTCGAAAGCACTTAACTCAAAAACCTCAGGATTACCACCACCACATCAGGGCATCTGCTCCTGGACTAGACCACCCACTGCCTGATGCTCTGACAGTGAAGGCGCTCACGTGATCATTATGTTATCATTGACTCAGTTGCAGCTTGGGAAGATGAGCACGGGATGCTGGTATTTCTAGGCCTCCTTTCAAAGAATGACAGCCAAGTGCATTTCCCCACAAAACCTACAATCCATATTCCATTTTGTGACCTGGGATTCTGCTTCGAGAAAATGAAAACGAAACTCCTCTTAATGGATTCACTGTGATTTTCAATCCCTTTGATGATGTTGGGGTGGCGTCTCACCTTACACTCATTAGGGCAAAATTCTAGAGTTGGTGCATAAAGCAAATCTGAATATTGTCAGAATTACTCTTGAAATGTCACAATTTCCTCTGGCTGACTTAGGAGGACCAAGAGAGCCAATTGTTGCTACAGCACAGGCATGCCCCCTGCCTTTGGATGAACCACCAGGTAAAACAACTGCCTGGGTTTACAGACCAGGTTATTATTATAGAACACACAGCTTTAGACACTTCTCATTACAGGATGCTCCAACCCAAGGCACTCACAGGGACAAAGACTTCAAGAACAAAAGATTCCCATCTTTTTTAAGCCCTTGCTCAGTGCAGGGAATGGAGAAAATCACCGTAGGATGTGAATCTCTGCTCATTTTGCCTAAAGTTGGCCGTAAGTAGGTTAAGTGTGTACTGGATGGTATGCACTGCACCCTGCTAGGACTGTGACACCTCAATGACAATGTCCTCTTCTTCATCATCTCCATATTTTCAGAACTGGTATAGTAGGTTGCATAGTAGGCTCCCACTGGGCATCAGCGGAATGACCACTCATAACTGACCTACCAAATAAAGGGTTGCCAGGACGTTTTGCAAGTAGGGCCTGAAGGATCCACAGGTGGAAGTAGCAGGGAGCCTGAGTTTGGCTCAACTGGATGAAGACATTTCCAATAACTACAGCTTTGCAGAATAATAGGTTTACTATTAAGTAAAAATCATTAATCATCTATTAGAAATGGAGCAGAGATACACGTATCAGCTAAAATTGGACTAATCAACAACCAATGGACTAAGGACATTTTTGTGAAGTTGTCACTGGTCAATAAATAACCAGAAACATAAGGATTGCACATAGTTTTTCATAAACCTATCCAAATTTTTAAACTGTCCTTACACCCAAGACAACTTTGGCGAGCCAATCAATGTCAGGTTATAGGAAGAATACAATTTTTGACAAAATAAATCTCAACACACAAACAAGCACTGATACTCTGTATTTGTAAGGGGTAAGCATGATACCACATTTTCATTTATGTTAAGATAAAGATCTTTATCTACATCCAACAGTAACCTCAAATGACAAGTGTAACATATAACCCAAGAGCAATTGCTATCAAAAGTATAGATCTCACTTTATTTTTACCTTCACCTGACATAGTTTGCCGTGTATTGACCACTTAGGAACATTCTTCTGGCCATAAATCCAATCAATAATTCACTCGTGCAGAACATATAACTGCACATTTTCTGCTCATACAACCCGTTGATAATGAGTGCCGATTATAGAATCGAGAAACCAAAGGTGTTCATGCACCCAGCGATCCTTCTCAGAGGACTAATCTGAAAATGATCCTTGCCTTGCCTACAAATGAAATATTTAAAACAATGTTTTGATGCCACGAGTTATACCTGACATATTTGTCGATTTTCACAGACGCTGGGAGTGATTAGATTTGGGGGTCAGTTACTTTAAGGTCACCTGGAGACCACACATTTTAATTTCAAATAGAGGATGACAAACTTGATAAGCAAAACTTTATAAAATAAAAGGATATGAAATCAACTTACACTACTAGTTGGTATGGGGAAAACTTTTGTATTAAGTCCTGTCATCTGAAGGTAGGGGACCTGGTGTTACAAGAGATAATTTTCCTGACAAATAACCTTGATAAGTTAAGGCACCTAGAAAATGTACTATTATAAAGAACTCCAAACGCTGGGCAGCATTTATTCCCAGTGTGGAGGGGACAGAGGCCAAAAAGACATGGGTTTCCTGTCTCAAGGCATTTATTGGTAAGGAACATATTCTAGGGGGTTCACGATAAATCTAGAGAGATCATCACCATGAATATGTGGGATGGCAAGACTAACAGGCGGGCGACCACAACCACAGAGGGTTAAACTATAAAGACAATGAGACGGACTAGAAGTGCTTTAAAACTCAATTAAAATAAAACCAGTTCCTGTTAGTTTTTCCAATCCAGATTTAAGACTCATTCTGTATTATCTATTCATATGAAAAAGGGTACAGCAATTGAATTTTGAATTATGCTAACCCATTTTCTCAGCTATAGAAAACGTTGGCTTCCAGCCCAATGAATACAATAGCCACATGCTCAAGACCCTTAATTATCTAATTAATGTGGTGTCATTTTAGCAATTAGTTCAAATGACCATATGTAACTTTTCTTCTTTATAAGATCAGAATAGCAAATATTTTTTAAATACTTGTCCTGACCATATCCTGTGCATTAAGGATATACAATAGCAATTAAAAACAGAAAATGGCCAAGAAACTTTTAAAGAATAATAAAAAAAAAACACAAAACTAAATGTAATATGGGCAGTAGCTGATTTTCATATGATTAAACTCATCTAATATGTTAACAGATAATCCTTTCGACATCTACTACATGAGACTCATGCCCAGGAATGACCACATGGGTTGGCAGATATCGCCATAGGAAACAACAAGGCATCTCTGGGGTGGTGTTAGAGAAGAATTCACTCTAAGAGAGGCCTTAATAATGGTATTATAAGGTGAATACTTAATAGAAAAACTCTTTGCAGAAGACTCCTCTTGCTCCCCATTTTCTCCCACTACTACCATGGAGGTGAACTTTAAATTCTTCAAATATTCTGCACACCAGATAATGTCACAGGTTGCTTCTATAATTCACTAACACCAGGGCTTTGGGATTATAAAGCTATTATTGTAGAAAAGTGTGCTGATGTTCAAGAAATCATTTCTGTGCCATTTGTGTGGGCCTTCCATTTGGCCATTTGTCTGTGATAGGGCCACTGGCCACCATCTTGGCCATTTATCAGGATTCCCTGTTTCTGATTGTCCAGCCAGGTTCTGAGGAGGTGTTTATCTGAGACCACAAAGCCAATCAGGCTGTAATTGGCAATCAGCACCGAATGGAATTCTTTGGTGGCAAAGAAAATAGTAATTATGGATTTAAAGAGCTTGCCTGCCTGCTGGGGAGAGCAAGCACACACGCTCCAAAGAACAAACTTTTGGGAGCCATTGTGACTTAAACTGGGCATTATTTGGAGGAGTCCTTCACAAGGCCTGAAGTTTGAATACAGAGAACTGACGTTCAGGCTTTGGCATGAAATGATGGCAATTTCCTTGAGTTTCAGGGAGGCTTCAAGGCAGTCTAATTTCAAGTAGAAGAGAAACATACATTTTGGGGGGGAGTATTATTATGTTCCAGATATCACTGCTTAAGGGCTTTAAGTTCATTTCTCACAACTATCTTGCAAGGTGGATGGTATTTGTTTTCTAAAGAGGTGGAAACTCAGGTATTTTTCAGCCCATTGTTCCATCTATAATGTGGTAGAAAGAGAGGATCTCCCAGACCACATGGACTCTCAAATTCTACATGCCCAGGCTCAGGGGTTGCCTGGCTAAAAGCTTCCTCCTCTAAAATGGAATGCTACCTCCCTGTCCCCACCATGGCACATCATTGCACCTGTCTTGAGGCCTTTCTCTGTAGCCAGAACCATCTCCTGCTCCTGCCTACTGCCTGGTTTGTGTTCGATGAAGAGTAAATACTTACACTGCTCTGAAGATCTCATGCTCTTCCCTTCCTCTGATCCTCCTGTTCCGGGGACCCTTCCTTACTTTGCCTGCTTGCTGAACTCCACTCATCCTTCAACTTAGGGGAGATAGCACCTCATCCTTGGAACTAGCCTCACTTCCCTCTCCTCCTTCTTCTATACCTGAAACATATTTCTGTCATACTTTTGCCATTTATTTAAGTATCTACCTCCTTGACTAAGCTGTGAGTTTCTTAAGAGTAAAGCAAAAACTGCCCTTTTATTCCTAGAGCAGGAATAGAGTAACATCCATAGAGCAGGAGCTTCACAATTACTGCTGAATCATTAAATGGATTTTTAACAGCTCTAAAAAATAGGAACAGAAAGAAAAACAGGACTGAGAAGGGAAGAGAAAACATGGGTGGGGTGGCTAACAAGATGAAAAAAAAAAAGAAACTGAAAGTATGAAAAAAAACAAAAACAAAAACAAAAACAAAATGCAGAAGAGGTATGATGCGACCTTATTATTATTCTTTTGTGGTGTAGGTTTCTGAAAAGTAGGACATACCCTAAGCAATATTAACAATCAACAGCTATCACAGCATTACAAATGATATTCATTTATGGAGATGTACCCTCATCACTAAACCGGTTCACAAACAAGCATTTTGCAACTGATAACGCATGTTCCAGGTGTCAGAGATGCAATTCTGGGAGCCACACAGAAAGCCAGGCTTTCAGAAAGCCACAGGGTTGTATTCATTTTCATTTATTTATAATGTGGATGTACCATATTGATCTTTTTCTAAATGACCCATAGCTAGAAATGAATTTCTTTTGCACTGCTCACAACAACTACACATCTGTCTTTCTGCCTATCTATCCATCCATCTGATCTATATATTTGGATTTGGTGTTGTATATATACACCACATCATTGAATGATAAAAGACCAGTCCAATGGTATGAGATTATTTTCAATTGGCAAGAAGGTAGAAAGCATCAACCAGCTCAGCTGTCCCGTGTTAAGGTCAGATGGTATCCCAGTACTTTCTGAAGCAGGTGGTCGAAACGATGTGTACTCAACCATATTATAAAGTATCTAGACAAATAAGGGCCATAGAATTTTTTCCTTTAAAATTTGTACCCACATGACAAATGTTCTTGTGAAAATATTAATTAGCAAGTTTTGGTTCTCTGAAAGAACTGTGGCCATGAGGGTACAATTGATAGACAGCAAGAACCATATTTGAGTACATTCTGTCAAAGTAAAATCCCAAAACTGAATTACCAATGGCACAAGCCCAAACAAGGTCGCCTATGCATGTGCTAAATTGAAAGTCATACCATTGACATTTCCTAGCAACAGATTCTTCACAAAGGGGCAGCTTCTCCAAGACTGCTCGGATGATGCGGTCAAAGAGAGTGCCAGCACACAGCATTCCAGAGCTATTAGTTGGGGATGAGCCAAAACGTCATGATGGAGGTGCAAAGGATAGACATGGGTACAACCATAGCCATTTAAATGATTTAGTAACTGAAGCCCAGAAAGGTTAAGTAAATTATCCAAGGTCACAAAGCTGGGAAGTATGAGTTTGGACTTGAACTCTAGCTGGTCTGGCTCCAAAGTTGAAAATCGTACCCAGAGCTTCTTACTGAAATCTGGGGTTGGATGAAAGGTGAGCCAGCTAAATGACGAACTAGGGGCCGGGGCCCCTTACTCATTCAAGGTAAAGAACAAATGCAAATGCCAGATGTGTTATTCTAAAGGAGACTAAAATCTGAACAAGCTACTCAGACATTTTTATTTAATTTTATAAAAATATACTTTATACTTAAAATATACATATATAAACCTAGTATATAAACTTTATACTTAAAATATACATATCTAAACCTAAACATATTTTATATATGTATATAAAATATACATATCCTATAAATCCCAAAGACTAGACAGAAAGTCTGTCCAGCCAATACTCACTTTACATCCTCACACCACCCTGGAAGGTATGAAATTCCCCAACTGAAATTGAGCTTGACCACGTAACTGGCTTTGGCCAACAACAAAAATGCCTAGCCCTGACAAAGGCATTGGGAGCTACCAATTTCCACCATGGGAAGTATGTGCCCTAACCCGCCAGGGGCAGCTCGAGCTCCAGAAGACTGGTGGAGCCAGGCTACCATGGGCAACCTATAGACCTGATAACCACTCCATTCCAGGGTGGTTTGTTATGCAGCAATAGCACCCACATAATGGGTGGCAACGGGATAAAAAACACAATAGTCAAGCCATGTAAGAGTGAACTGGTAGTAGCGTGTGTAGGGTGGTCTAGAGGGGCTAACTGTAGAAGGATTCTTCAGAAAGGATTAATACCCAAACCAGCATTTTTATGCAGTCCCTGATCTCATTGCTGTGTGGCTTCAGTACATGATCTGAATGGGCCTGGCATGGAAAGACATCTGCCTCCGGAAGAATGAATGGTGCTAGTGCCTTTGATGAACGGAAAACGTGCAAAAGGAAAACACAGAAATCATGCCGTAGCTCTATTCTCAACTGACAGCCATGTCTTTGGGAGGAGCACTTCAATGGCTGGGTGTACCGTTTAGACAAAAGAAAGAAAACTGGACATTTTGTGAGTTCTGGAAAACCATGAAAGCATTATTTGTTGCAGAAAAGTTGGAGAAACATAAAAGTGGAATGGAGGCCATTTAAAAGATTCCTCAAGATTATGGCGATTACTTCTTCCCTTTCAAATGCAGAGTATATTGAAGTTTCTTTTAAAAATTCATACAGGAGAATCATTCTATGCAACTATAAGAGGGAAACTGTCAGACAACATTCCCAATTCAATATTATATTGTGCTTCAAGAAAAGATTTCCATATATTCTAGATTAAAAAAAGCCTCATAAATAAATGATAATCCAGTGCATGCTCTGAAAAATGAAAAAATAATTTTGTGTTTGCATTTTACTCCACAGAGTAAAATTTAATCTCTCTTTTAATATAGCATGTTTTATATAAAGAGGTAAAAAGATGTAACCTTATGAAAATTGATTTTTTACATGCTTAAAAATGTCCCTTGCAGTATTTATCTAGGCATTTTTCATCTGTGAGTATAGAAGCATCACACACTGATAACTTCACCCAGTGGGGTTAAAAGTAAATGGAGTTATTGCAATATGATTTAATAAAATTTTTCTTTATGTTGTTAAAGAATAATCAAGACCAGGCGATGGCTTTATCAGTGTGTAGTCCACTATTCAGGTTTTGCTTCCAAAATGGCACCATGATCTATAAGCGCATGGTAGGTGCTTTACTAAGTATTTGTCGAATCCATGACTTAGGAAGGAATGGAGAAACTAAATGCCCCGCTCCAAAGCAAAGCTGATATCCCAGGAACTTAGAAGGGACTAAAATAGGACATTTGGATCTTGTCATCAATGCTTGGCTTTCTGATCATCCCTCAATGGCTCTAGAGAATACTGGAATAGGAGATTGACACCACACCCTCGGGACATCTGACATAATGAAGGCAAGCATTTTGCAGTCTATTGTCCTCAAAACAAATGTTTTCTAGCCACTTATTATGATCAGTATTTGAGAAATCCTAATCTTTAGGTGTCTGACAACTGCTACTTGAAAAGAAAAATAAAACAATTTGTTTTATTGGGTGGAACCAGCCCAGAGGCGATTTCTCACCTCTGCTGAAAAAGGCTTCAGGATCACAATTAGCACATGCAAAGTATTCCTTCCAAATTACCCTTCTTTGGGGCTCCTGGGTGGCTCAGTAGGTTAAGCATCTGCCTTCAGCTCAGATCATGATCCCGGGGTCCTGGGATCCAGCCCCCTGTGGGGTTCCCTGCTCAGTGGGGAGTCTTCTTCTTCTCCTTCTGTCACTCCCCCCATTCTCTCTCTCTCTCTCTCTCTTCTCTCTCTCTCTCTCAAATAGACACAATCTTGAAAGACAATCTTCCTTCTTTAACTTGAAGGCTAGAAATGGCAGCTTTTGAAGGCAGATCTTCTGGCCTTTATACTCTCCAAGTCTTCCTGCTGCTCCCAGCTTAAAATGGGATGCAATTTTAGAGGCATCACAGACATTAACTGGCAGCAGAGAAGGCACCTCAAGTTGGGGTGGATAGACTCTAAGGAGGCCCCACAGAATCCCCACCTCCTGGTGTTTACTCCTTTGGGTAACTCTCTCCCTTTGAGTGTGGGCAGGTCCTGTGAGGTACTTCTAAGGCACTAAAAGGTGATGGGATGTTACTCTTGTGGCTACATTATGTTAATAAGAACCTGTCCTACTGGCCAACTTGTTCTAGACTCTCTTTGCTGGCTCGATGAAGTAGGCTGTCATATCAAGAAAGCCCATGTGGAACTGTAGGGTGACTTCCAGGAGCTGAGGGTAACCACTAGTTGTAGAGAGGGCCTCCAGCCACAACCAATAGTCAGCAAGAAGCCCTAAGACAACCCATTATAAGAAGATGAAGTGTGCTGTAGTCAGTCTTTGTGACTTCAGAGGTGGGGAGGTGGTTTTGGAAGCCAATTCTTCCCCAGTTGGGCTTCTATATGAGAATACAGCCTGGCTGTCACCAGACTGTGGCCTTGTAAGACTCTAGGCAGAAAACCTGGCTAAGACATGCCGAGATGCCTGACGCCAAAAAAACTATGGAATAATAAACATGTGTTACATTAAGCTGCAAAACTCGTGTTCATCTGTGAACCAAGAATAATAAATGATGCACAAGTAGAGAACCTGGAATGTGTACAAGAATGAGCAGATGATGTTGGAAGGAGAGGAAGCAGATGAGCCTGACAAAAGCCATGGGGTAATGGCTCACTGCTGTGTCCTACTACCCGGTCTGGTGGCTGACCAGAGAATTATGAATAAGAAAATATATTGAAATAATGAAAAAATTCATGAGGCAGAGAAAACAAGGGTAAAAGAATTGATAGGCTGTGGAGTGTAGGTTCAGTCCTAGGGGCAAGGGGAGCCACTGAATGTTTTTGAACAGATGAGCAGCATGGTAAAGACTGTTTTTGAAAACCACGTCTGACATATAGGATAGAATGGAGTACGGAGAAATTAGAGTCACGTGGGGCAATATCACTCTCCCATTTTTGCATCAGGCAAGATATCACAGTGGGTCAGGGCTAAGAAGTAGAAAAAACAAATGAGCCAAGCATCTGACATCTGATTCAGTTTCAAGGTACCAGAGTATTTTTAATCTTTCAATAGTATGAAATGTGTATCCATAATAAAAGAGTTCATGTAAGTAATTTACGTACATTTTAAACAGTGGTAAATAGAATGACTACCTCTCTACCTATTGCTCAACTTAAGAAACGGAACTTTGCAAGACTTCCCCCAGGTGCTCCCTCCCCACGAATCTCCCTCCCCACGAATCATTATTCTCCCTTCTTCTCCACCCCACCCACCTGACTCCAGAACAGAGGAAGCACCAGCTCATATCTTGTGTTTCCCATTCACTTGCCTTTCTTTACAGTGTGAGGCACATATTCTCATACCCTCAAACAATCTGTTTAGTTTAACCTATATTTTGGACTTTAAATAAGTTTGAATCATACTATGTATATAATCTATTTAACTGTTTTTTAAATTCCACATTGTGTTTTCAAGATTCTTCTACATTGATTCAGGTTAAGGGAATTCATTCATTCATTTTCACTGCTAACTAGTATTCCGCCCTATGAATATATAGTACCGCCTTTTGTTTCTCCCATTTTATTATGGTTGTTCTTTGGAGCATTCTCCGTTTCTTGCTATCGTAAATAGTGTGCCAGAATCATTCTTGAACTTTTTCTAGCCCTCAAGGGTTTCTCAAAGACATGTCCGTAGGAGTGGAACTGTATAGCCCACATATGACTTTATTGGGTAATGCCAAAATATTTTCCAAAATGGCTTTACTGATTTATACTCTGACCAGTGATGTATGAAATTTCCTATTACCCCATATCCTTGCCAATACTTGGTATTGCCAGAGTACTTAATTTTTTTTTCAATCTGATGAGTGTAAGTAATTTTTTTCATTTTTGTATTCATTGCAATATCTGCTTACTGATGAGTTTGAGTATGTCTTCAATAACATGATACTACTCTTAGGACACTCAGATTTATAAAACAGTTATTGCCCTTTAAAATCTATATATGGAGTCACCAAAATAAGACATAAGCCAATGAAAAGTTTTTAGTGACATCAAAGCATAAATGAATACATACATATATATTAAATTTTTTTTAATTTAATTTTTTTTTAAAATTTTTATTTATTTATGATAGGCACACAGTGAGAGAGAGAGGCAGAGACACAGGCAGAGGGAGAAGCAGGCTCCATGCACCGGAAGCCCGACGTGGGATTCGATCCCGGGTCTCCAGGATCGCGCCCTGGGCCAAAGGCAGGCGCCAAACCGCTGCGCCACCCAGGGATCCCCATACATATATATATTATATATAGTAAATATATATATATATATATGTATACATACATATATATTGCGAATATATATATATATATATACATACTTTACTGGGAAATTTCGGTCATATGATTATTCTTGCCTCTCCCCTGACAGTCTCGTGGGAGTATGATCTTGAACGAGTCATTTACCTTTCTTTTTTTTTTTCTTTTTTTTTATTTATTTATGATAGGCACACAGTGAGAGAGAGAGAGAGAGAGAGAGGCAGAGACGCAGGCAGAGGGAGAAGCAGGCTCCATGCACCGGGAGCCCGACGTGGGATTCGATCCCGGGTCTCCAGGATCGCGCCCTGGGCCAAAGGCAGGCGCTAAACCACTGCGCCACCCAGGGATCCCATCATTTACCTTTCTAAGCCACAACTGGCACTTAAAAAGCCATCTAATCCACACTTTAAAACAAAACAAAACAAAACAAAACACTGACACACAAAGAGAAAAATCACCTGTGTTTCCAACACTTAGAAGCTTCCACTGCCCCTTTCTCCCCCAATGGGTGTTCAGAAATGGATGATTCTCTTTTACTTTGAATATATACAGCTTTCCCAATGCAACGAAGACACAAAGAAAGATCAATATTTCACTTCAAGCACAGACCTCAATTCTAAATTTAAAAATCACAGGGCACATGAACGAACCCTCTGGTCAATGCTATCTCTTCAATGATGCACAGTGGCTTGACAGGGCACATTTTCCGTCTCGGTTCCTTCTGCCCGAAACACTTTTCCTCTGGTTCTTTCCATCACTGGCTCCTTCTCATCTCTGAAGCCTCGACCTCAATGCCATCTAGCCATCCTTTCTAGAGGCAGCCCCCTCCCCTCCATTCCTGACCTTCCTTTCTCAGACACACTATGCTTCCTTGCTTCTGAATGTGCATCACGACCAGAATATATTTTATCCAGTCATTTCCTATTTCTTGACTGCCACCCCCTCCTTGGAATGTAAACTTTGTGAGGGGAGGCACCTGGCTTGCCTTGAGGGTTCACCTTTGTGTCCTTGGCACCATAATTAGAACCTGGCATCTCGGAGGGTAAATTAATTATTGCAATAGTTCATCTACTCAAAAGAACTTTGTGGAGGAACTGGAGACTTCTATGTGGATCTGTACGTATATAAAACACTTGCAACCCACGCTTCTGTCCCAGCAGACTTCATTTCCACCTCAGTAGCTTCTCCCTGAGTTCACTTGCAAAGTTCAATTTCTAGAAAGTCAAACAGGACCCCAAGCCTTTCCTACATTCCTTCCTATTCCTCCTTTATCATAAGCATCCAGTGAAGATGTTGTATGAAAATTAATCAACAAAAGGCTGTATTTTCTTTATCTTTATGCCCTCGACTGATAGTTTTAATCTGGCCAATAACTACTCTACTGCAAGCTCTTAAGGATGGAAAGTATCCCACCATATTTGAAATTCAGAAAGAAAGCTCAAAGAGTCCCATGTGATAAAAGGTACCGATGGATATTTATGATCAAGGAAGATGATTGGCTAGAAGCAGTGGCTTGTCGATGGGGTTGCATTGTACTACAAATGTGGTTTATTACTAGCTCCCAAAGATATGCCCTCTCTTTGGTCAATAAGAAGGGGATAAAAGGTTCAAGATAAGGAAGAAGCACTTTATAAATGAAAACGTTCACTAATGAAATTAGTATCGTTATTGCAGGAAGTGCTAATTTTCCTGCTCACTGAGAGTTTAATAAAAATGTTATGTCTACTCTATAACTGTGATTAATCAGTGCGGTATTGAGAAGTGCAGGGATTCTTTTCAACAAGGCAATTTTCAAAATTTGAAAAGGTGTAAATTTCATGCAAATTGCTTCATAATCATATATGTACAAAACGGAGCTGACAAAATTGCAGTTGGGAAAGAAATCATTAACATTTAACATTTTTTTCTTTTTTTTTTTCCTTTTTTCCAACTGCTCTTTAAAAGGTATATCGCAAATGAGAAGGTAAGACCCACTGTAAAGCATATAGGTGAATGTCAGCAAAGTGGTAATCATTTTAAGCAATCTTAAATGTGGATGTCGAATTTGGACAGTGATATGAAATAGGAGGCTTAAAAAAAACCAAAAATAATGTTTTAATGCAATAAAAATGCACCCGCTTGTTTTAATCACATTACAGAGAGACAGTCTTCTTCAGACTCTTTTTGGTGGGCAACAGTACTTTTTTGTTAAGTAAAGTCACATTTCCCCTCACATGATTCCTTTTTTAGAAAGTCCCAAGACCTCTTGCAATTTTAAATAATAGTTTGCAAACTTGAGGGCTCCTAAGACAGATCAAGTGGCCTATTTGGTAACCTGCCTGCAGCCCCGCCCCTGCTCCCCCAAACCCTCATCCCAGTGATGCTCATCTGGGTTGTGCTCCCCTCCCACCCAATGAACAAGCCTGAGAAGCTGACACAGGATGTGTCCCATCTCATTGTGCCTGGAGTCTGCAACAAGCACTGTCTGGGCAAACCCATAGCAGGTTATTCATCTGTTTACATAGCTAAAGGGAGGATAATAAGACCTCAAGTGTAAGTACAGCAGCGTTCAGATTATTAGATGTTTCGATTGATGGCCCTGAAAACTGGTAAGACATAAGCAGAAAACAAACCTGAGAATATACTTGCAGACACCAGTATGAATATTGTGACATGCAACTAACAGCTGGTTGCTTTTAGAGTTTCAGAGTTTGGAAGCTTCTTCTTATTTTTTTAATATATAACTTAGAAAGCAGTGGTTAGCAATTTCTGGGTAATAACTCACAGTGATTCTAAATGGTCTAAGTATTGCCACAGTTCCTTGCATTGGGCGAATTTTTCTTTTTCTTTTTTTTTTTTTTCCCCAAGCAGGCATTTGGAGGGACCCTGTAATGAGAAGTAGAAACCATTTCCCTCCCTCATCTTCATCCCATAGCTCATACATTTTCTAAAATTATGGCCCTACTCAAGGCAGTTATTATGCACAGTCAATGTTCTTCAGAAGAGTTTTTCAGAGGATGATTTTTGGTTAAAGTGGCATATTTTAGAGCCATCTGGTCACATGCATTAATGCACACTTTCAGATTCCACGCGGATTTTTACGACAGCATTCTTCTGCCCTAAGTGTCTCTCCCATGCACTGCTTGTAAATAAGACAAAGACTCCTGCCGCCTTCAATCCTCTGAGCACTGAACAGTGGCTCTGGGTTTAACATGGCAACACATTTTCCATTATATGCTAAGATTAATAAACCTCGCAGAGCCCCGGACGAGCCACTGGAAAACAGGGCAGTGAGGTGCTTGTTTCTATTCCATTAGACACGGGATGAGCCGCAGGCGTGCCACACTCTGTCACTCCAGCCTGGTAATGGGCCCTGGGTGAGACCACCCGCTGGAGGCTTCGCTGAACTTTCTCCTTTTCTTTCCCCTGACTCAGCCACACAGGCGGGTGGGCCAGGTGGAAGTTTCCATGGTTGGGGGGCGGGGGAAGGCCTGGTTGGTTCTCCTTTGTCCTAGTTTTGCAGCAAAGGCCACTCTCTGAACATATATCAGCCTGGGACGGTGGGGAGCAGGGCTGAGCTTGGCGCCTTTGAGAACAAAACAAACCCTGCTTCTTGGCAGTGGAAGAGGACACGCTCTGGGAGCCAGCACAGCCTTGTGAAAGGGGCAGGGGATGGGGGACCCAAAGTGAGTCCCTGCCAATCATACCCTCACCGAGGCGGGGCTTGAGATAATCCTCTGGCCTCTCTGAGCCTCAGTTTCTTCATCTGAAACTGGGGATGACGAGCACACCTACCTCTACCCTATAAATGAATAATGAATGTATAATGTTAGTCCGATGCCTGGCACACAACAAATGTGAGCTTCTGCTATGATAGCTCTGGTACTTGCTATGATTTTAAAACCTAATACAATCACCGTCAGTCCCTTTACTACTACCATTCAGAGACATGTCCTCTGATCTTTAACCCCTTCAACTGGAAGCTGAAGACACTCATCATCCTTCAGATTGAAAAATAAAGCACAGAAAAGCAATCTGCACATTCCTAGTCTGCCATTAGTGCTCAATTAACTATTTGTTTCCATCTCTGAGGCAGGAATTTTGGAGGGGGAGTAAAACCCATGTGGGGACCACCAGAACTCCCCAACTTGCTAACTGCACTATTGGCTGTTGAAAACCACACCCTAAGATGTGTGTGCTTGTGGGGGCGATGCAGCGGTGAGGCTGGGGGGCTGGAAACTATGACTTCTGGCAGCTGCCTAGCCCTCACATCCACCCGTGGGTTTGCAGTGACAGAGAGCCATGGTGCGGATGGTTTCGCGTGGTCCTCAGAACCATCCTGCGATGGGGATATTATCAGGCCCTGTATTTTACATACGAGGCCACAGAAGGCCAGCGAGGAGAAGCCACAGCCCCAAGACGATGCAGCTGGATCTTGGCAGACATAGGCAAGCCACAGGGCTCTCTCCTGGTTCTGACACCATGGCTTCTCCACCACATGTGCTATGTTCTGTAAGAGTCGTGTGCCCTCCAAATTCCTATGTTGAAGGCCTAAGCTCCACTGTGATGGTACGAGGAGGCGTGGCCTTTGAGGGGTGATCTGGCTTACATGAGGTCATGAGTGTGGAGTCCCTGTGATGGAATTCATGTCCTTGGGGCAAGAGGGGGAGGCCTGAGCTCTTCCTCCCTCCTCCAGGTGAGGACACAGCAAGAAGACGGCCATTTGGGACCTGGACTCGGACTCTCACCAGACATCAAATCTGCCGCCAGCTTCCTCTTAGACTTCCCAGCTTCCAGACTGTAAGAAGATAGTGCCTAGGGAGGCTGGGTGGCTCAGTCAGTTAAGCATCTGCCTTTTGTTCGGGCTGTGATCCCAGGGTCCTGGGATCCAGCCTCACATGGGGCTCCCTGCTCAGTGAGGAGTTTGTTTGTCCCTCTCCCTCTGCCCCCTCCCCCCGCTTGTGCTTACTCACTCACTTACTCTGTCTCTCAAATAAATAAATATATATATATATATATATATATATATATATATATATATATATATATATAAAAGTGTCTGTTGTTTGAACCACCAACCGTACCGTTTTGCTATGGTAGCATGGACAGACCAAGATGATAGCGGATGTATAAATTTCTGTCCAATGAATGCTGGTTGGCTGAGAAGGTAATGGTCTCACCCACACTTTGGTGCCATACGATGGGCCTCAGGACAATTTATGAGGGAGACCCCAATCTCTTTATCAAACCCTCCATTTGACAAAGCTCATGTTTCCAGTTCCCTAAATAGACTGTAGGCTATTGCTGCCTCTGCCTTATGGATGGGGGAAACTGAGGCCCAGAATTAGCCATTGTGGTAGACAGAATAACATTCCACCCACAAGAGATGTCTATGTCCTAATCCTCAGAATCTGTGAGTATGTCACCCTACCTGGCAAGAGGGATTTTATGGATGTGATTAAGTCAAGGATTTTGCGATGGCAGGATTATCCTGGATTATCTGGGTGTGCCCCATGTAATCACAAGAATCCTCAGAAAGAGGCAAGAAGGTCAGAAGAAGGAAGGCAATGTGATGAGGGAAGCAGTCAGTGAAGGAGCAGGATGATGCCGCGGTGCCATCCTTGAAGATGGAGTCGGGGTGGGGGTGGAGGTGGCATGAGCCAAGGAATGCAAGAAGTCTGTAGGAGCTTAAAATGCCAAGAAATGGAGTCTCCCCTAGAGGCTCAGAAGGAACTAGCCCTGCTAATACCTTGTCCCAGTGAGACAGATTTGGGACTTACAATCCCCAAAACTATAAGATAATAAACGTGTGTTGTTTTAAGCCACTATGTTTTTGATAATTTGTTACAGGACCAAGAGGAAACTGAGACAGCGATGGAGCCAGAATTTAAACCCAGCACCAGAGGCTCCAGAGGCTCCAGAGTCGCAGGCTCCAGAGTCTATTAGGGTCCCACTCTACATGCTGCCTCTGAGGAATGAATGAAAAGACAAGGCAACGCTCCCTCCATTTAGAGTTGGTGGGAAGAGAACAATGCAAGAACCTGCCTGTATTCCTCTCTCAGGTCCCAGAGATGGAACAACTTCACGGCGTATGTGTTTTTCTTTTTCTTTTGTTTTGTTTTAATCTCAGTCTGCCTTGTGAAAAAGAAAGGGCAAGCTAAGATATTCCACATAAATACACACTGTACAGAAACAATAAGGAAAAGGTGAAAGAGTGAGGGGAGGAAGGAATAAAAAGAGAGAAAGAGAAAGAGGAGGAAAAGTAGATACAGAAATCAGGCAAAAGGAAGGGGGGAAGTTAGCTCCCAGAGAGGTACTATATGGTACTATGACTTTGCTGAAGGTGGGGAAAGTACGCTAAAAATTTGGCTTTGAGCTTCCTGGTGGCCAGAGCAAAGAAGGAAATGCTATGAGATTTGATACTGACATTTAAAAAGAAATTGGTTGCTTTGGATAAATATACCTTTTCTTGTCGTGAGAACTCAGAGGAAGATGTCCCTCGAGCATTCGATGTCTTAACACCTACTCTCTATCCCTCCCCTTAGGCCCTCCGACCTAATCCTTGTGAGGATTTCAATGATCTTCAACTTCTTGCCATGCTTCCTGAGACAGGAAAACTGCTGATGCTGGGCATCAGCAACTATCTCCTCTCACATACCAGGTCCACCCCTGAGGAAAGGGCAAACTACTACTTATCCTGCACCTTTCCAGTAGCTTGTGAAGAGTCCGATTCATAAGTATTGTCACTGCTAATTTTTATTCTTATTAATTTTGGGGGGGAATCCCCAAAACTAGTGGCTAAAAACAACAGATACTTATTTTTAGCCCACGATTCAGTGGGTCAGCAGTTTGGGTGGGGCTCAGCTGGGCAGGTGCCCTGTGTCAGCCAGGCAGCTCTGTCCCTAGGGGGTGGCTGGCTCTCGGTTGGCACAGGGTGACCACATGGCTGCACATCCCTCTTCACCCAGCAGGCAAGCCCAGGCTTGTTGGCATCCAGATGCAGAAGCTTCCAGGAGGAGCAAGTGGGTAAGTAGCCACACAGAGGCCCTTTTTAAGCCTCTGCTTGTGTCCTGCTCCAGCATACCCCACCACCCAAGCAAGTTCCATGAGGCATGCTGATTTGAGGCATGGAGAAACTGCCCCTGCCTTTGGAGGGGACGTCTAGGGCATCACAACACAAGGGAGATGGAAGACTCAGTGGTTGTGTCTATCATCTGCCACAGGCATTAAGTGCTGGCCTTTGTGGATGTAATATCTGCCAAGCAGACACGCCGAGAGAGTTCCCAATACCAAGGGATATCACTGAATCCCAACACTCATCGGTTCACCTGGATGACTTATGATAGTTTAATCCAAAGGCAAGTGGGCAGAGGAGAGGTGGCCTCCTGAAAGTCATTTGGTTCTAAAACATTCTTTCTCCTATACAAAAATAATCAATGCAAGTGTGCACATCTGTGTGTGTGTGCATCCTAGATACAGAGTATCTTCGAACTGGCTCTTCAACTGGGAGTGGTTCAAGTTTTCGGCATTAGAACTTGCCAACCGCCTGGCATTGCCCTGAGACTACAATTGCTTTCATGGTATTTGGCGCCTTAAAAATAAATAAATAAATAAATAAATAAATAAATAAATAAATAAATAAATAAATAAAGTTTCAGAAGGGCAGCACTTACCCAATTCTCGGGAAAATAGACTGAGAGGGAAGTATTGTCAGAATGTTTTGCAATTGCCATTTTCAGGAATATAAATTATGATTTATTTTCCCACGTAATCACCTTGATTGCAGACATCCTTTTGGAGAAATCGCGCTGCTCTTGGCTAGCTTTTTAAAGCCTCACAAGACAACTTTCAAACCTGATTAGTATGTATGATGGGAAATCAGATACATTATATTTAGCTTGAAGTGCAGAGCGCTGTGGGTGCAAAGAGAGAAAGATGAGGGGAGGGCTGGGGAAAAAGAAAAAAGAAAAAAAAAAGAACATCTGTAATCCTTTTCAGAGGAATCTGTGCCGGCACGCACCAGGGTACAGAGGGGGGCTGTTGAGTTTGCTCGTGGTGTCCTCATGTCATTAACCGATTGTATGTCAGCCACTTGTCTGCAGCTCCCGGGCTTCGTGATGTGATCACTACATGCAAGACGGACACAGGCTCTCCTGTTCTGACACTTAAGAGCCATCACTTCCATCAGCAGCGTGGTCTTCCCTGCGTCGAAGACTGTGGCACGTGGCGTGCACACTTACACCCCTTGGAGTGGAACTATCAGCTCATCAGTGGGCACAGGGGCCCCAAGGGAAGGCGCCTCCCATTCAGCCTCGCTATCTGGTCCCCAGCTGCCGGGCCTCTCCAGCGCTGATGGATGTGTATAATGTGTCCCCAGGGCAAATGGGTCAGCAGCCTCACGAGCCTCGGGTCCAGCTAGGACAAGGTGGCACTGGCACAAACCCGGGGGGTGTGACTTCCTACCTAGATGCCTTAGGTGTGGGGCTTCCCTAGTCCTGGCCCTAGTAGACACACACATCCCAGGGTGTGAACATGACCGGGAACTAATAATTCAAACGCTAGTTCTTTTATCAATATACGTGGCTGTCTCAGGGAACAGAACACAGAATTCGTGTGGGTTTTGAGATAAAGTGAGATTTCAGAAGAATTTTGTGTGTGAAGCAGGAGACTGAGGGAACGCTCCCAGGCTCTCCCAGGCCTGAGTTCTCATTCTGCACAGAAGAACCTGAGAAGTCTGTGATGTCTAGAGTGCCTGGATCAGATCTAGGGTTTGCCGTCTAATCTGATTTGAAACTCTATCCAGAGAAGGGAGGGACATGTGCAGAGTGCCTACTGTATGCCTGAAACGGGCTAACGACTGAACATCCCTTTACTGCTGCTTTTAATCATTTGATGATTTGAAAATTAATCGATTGGAGGTAGGGACATCGAGGCACAGGGAACATCATGAGTTGAACCAGGTCATACAAGAGATCAAAATTTTCCAATGCAGCCTCGTCTGCTGATAACTAAAGACCCTGAGCCAGAGAACCCCTGTCTCCGAGCTCTTTTCAGGCAAAAGCACATGCATGGCTCACAAGGGAAGGTGCAGCCATCCCGATCAAATCTGATTCCGCCCCGGAGGCTCTACCTACCTAAGCTTCCTTTCTCCGTGTTTTATATCTTCCTCAAGTACCCCCTTTGTCTTAGGTGACACTTTCTGAATCTAAAAAAGTCCCTGAAAAGATGTAGGCTTTGTTTTCAGTTATTAAAACATAAAAAGTGGCTTTGGTCCACAGAATCCTATGCGGTGGCCCACAAAGTGCCTGGGCCCTTGTGCACACCTGACCTTTTTCAGCTGCTCCATTAATCAATCACTCATCTAGGTCCCACTGGGGAGTGATTTTTTTATACATGTTCATTAAGCCTCCAAATCAGTTCACCTTAAGATAAGGAGACTATCTTAATCATAACGTGGGCCTTCTAAATATGGGTCTAGATGTCAGATTCAGAGGAAGAGAAATTCCAAGCATGGAGATGATTCAGTGCACAAGACAGCTTCTGTTGGTGACCCTGGGGAGGGAGGGGGCCACAGGGCAAGGAATGTGGGTGTCCTCTAGGAGATGGGAGTGGCCAGCAGGTGACAGAGAAGAAGCTGATGGAGGCCTGGGTCTCACACTGCACGTAACTGAATTTTTACCACAACCAGAATGAGCTTAGGAGTGGATTCCAGGCCCTCCAGAAAGGAACAGAGCCCCAACTGATGCCTGAAAGTTGTCCTTGTGAGACCCTGAGTGTAAAAACCATTACACTGTGTCCATACTCCTGACCTACAGAACCGTGAGCTGATAAATGTGTGTGGTTTTGAGGGCTAAGTTTGGGATAATTTGTTATGCAGCAATAGGAAACAAATACAGCAGCATACTACAATCCAACTTTAAAATACAAACCTTCTTCCATTTACTTCTTTGCCTTTCATAGTCACTATACTTGCAGAGGGTAAAGTTCTAAGCACCTCAGGCATAGTAGCTTTAATTTTTTTTTATTAATTACTAAAGAATTCATCCCAAAGTAATCCTTATTGGTAGTATAGCTCAAGGTAGTAATATAATGCTGTTGCCAGTGAATCTAGATCCGCAACTATTGGAATGATCTTCCTATGCCATGTCTCATACAATGTTAAGGAAGAAAACTTTCAGACCAAAAGGAGCTCAGAAATTTTTTTCTACAAAGGTACCTGTTTCATTGGCACCACCTTATTCTAAGCTACATGAAGAAAAGCCCTACCACAGATATTTTTTTGTATCAAATGTCATCTAATATAATCTTCTGAACTGCATAGGAAGAAGAAGAAGAAGAAGAAGAAGAAGAAGAAGAAGAAGAAGAAGAAGAAGAAGAAGAGGAGGAAGGAGGGAGGAGGAAGGAGAAAGAAGGAGGAGACATGAGGAGACATGAGGAGGAGGAGGAAGGAGGAGGAGGAAGAAAGAGGAGGAAGGTGGAGGAGGAAGGAAGAGGGAGGAGGAGGAGGAAGGAAGAGGAAGAAGGAAGAGGAAGGAGGAGGAAGGTGGAGGAGGAGGAAGGTGGAGGAGGAGGAAGAAGGAGGAAGGTGGAGGAGGAAGAAGGAGGGAGGAGGAGGAGGAAGGAAGAGGGAGGAGGAGGAGGAAGGAAAGAGGAGGAGGAAGGAGGAGGAGGAGAGGAAGAAGAAGAAGAAGAAGAAGAAGAAGAAGAAGAAGAAGAAGAAGAAGAGGAGGAGGAGGAGGAGGAGGAGGAGGAGGAGGAGGAGGAGGAGGAGGAGGAAGAAGAAGAAGAGGCTTGGTTGAGTTTCTTCTTATAACCAAAATCACACACAAAAAAGATGAGGACCCGTCAATGTCATTAATTTCTCTGAAGCATTCATTTTAATGGCAAACTCCCGAGACCTCGGCTATTGTAGACAAAATCGAAAAATGTAGATTCAGGAGGAAGCTGTAGAGCTGGGCTTTCTGCAACAGATTGTAAGCCAAGTCATAAATTGCTAAATAAAGGGGGAAAAAAGGGTGGAAGTTGTGGTTTTGTGCCTGTACACTTGGGGTCTGAAAGATAAATGGGCAAAGGATTTTCCTGTCCATTTCTGCTATACATTCACACGATTAAAGTCATTAGTTAGAACATGCTACCAAGAAGCTACAGTGAGGACGGGGTTTCCCTTAAGGAAGAGGATTAAAAAGAAGAAAAAGAAAGGCAAAGAAAATCCACATGGAATACATAAAAATATATGCACACTAAAAACCAAGCCAGTGGATGTTTGCTAATAGTGCTGCTTTAAAGTCATATGCTGCACTCAGCCTCTGCTCTCGGCGTGCTTTAATAAGAGACTGTATTACCAAGGTGAGACGGGTGATGCTTGGGGGAAGGGGGAAGGGAGTGAAGTTATTCTCATAAATTTGAGCAGGGCTCCAATAAGGCCTATTTCCCCACTCCCCACAGTAGAACGCCCATCTATTTGCCCCCCTACACTCGATCAGTAGCCATGTCTAATTTCCACATCCTTCATTGGCTTTGACCTTCACAATGTCTGGCCTGGACTCTTCCAAGAGCCCACCTGCTGCCAGTCCTGCCCCTTATCCTTCTCACTCAAGCTGGAGTGCACACTCGGTCCCCTTATTATGTGCAGGATACCACAATATCCATAAACCTTCCAAACGCTTTCAATTGCCATGAAGCTAAGACCCATAATCTCACTGGGACTCCCAAGGCATCTGGGGACGTTAGCCTTGTTCACCCGTCTAATCTTGTTGTTGTCCCTTTCCCATGCTTGGCTCCAGCCAGCCACATCCATGTGTCCTCTCCTTCAGAGGCCAGATTTTGTCTGGATGCCCAGGATGTGATCATGGGCAACAAAGTTCTTGTTGTTAGGGGGATGACGGTCTGGAGTGGCCGGCAGAGTAGTAAGCAGCCACAGTACAATCTGTGGTTGTAGAGGATATTATGAGAACAAAGGAATACCCAACCCGCACTTAAAGTTTGTGGGGACAGGGGGTTTAAGGTTCAAGCGAGCCTTCTGAAAGAGTCAAAGTTACTTTGGAAAAGGGAAAAAAGAACACTCCAGGTCGAGGGATCTATATAAGTAAGGCTGGGCCTTTCAGAGCACCATCAGCCCCGAGACCAGGGAACCAAGACAGTGGTCAGCTCCATGAATCAGAGGTATGGTGTCAGGGAGGCCTGTGGGAGAGTCCCATGATAGCCAGGGTGCGAATGGACGAGCTCATGAATCAGTGTCATTGCCATACAGGGTTACAGACTCCAACTCCTGGGAGGTCAGGCAGTTTCTATGAGTGAAGGAGGCCTGATAGGTACTATGAAAGCCAGTGGGCATATATCCCAGCTAGCGAGGGGCAGCCCTGCTCAAGTCCAGCCTGCTGGTCCCACTGAGAAGCAGGCAAATGATGCCAGCTCTGCTTTTTCAAGAGAAGCAGGAAATCTGTCGCGATGTAAAGTCTCTTGATTTGGAAAATGTTGGCAACTGCCTTATTTCATGAAGGAAACAAAAACCCAGCAGTCCCAACAAAAAACATCTGCAAGCCACATAATTGGCAACTTTGGAGATGGGAGCTGGAAATGGGGTTGGAGTGTCCAAGTGGTAGGAGATTCCCATGCTTTTTTATCAGAAAGCAAAAGTGTGTAGAATAAAAAGCGGATCCCTGGGGAGACAGCACCATGTAGGGGCTGGAGCTGCTCAGGGGGCTAGAAGAAAGGCCAGATCTTCAGAATACTCCCCTTGCCCACCAGCCTTTAGTTCACTGAGTCAACAAATACTCACTGAGGACCCACCATGCACCAGGTGCTGTTCCAGACTTGGAAAATACCAGCAGTTGGCAACACAGACAAAATCTTGGACCAAAAGAAATGCACACTCATGTCCTCTTCTTAGGGAAATGGAAAGAAAAGGGGGGGGGACAGTTTTCAGTGGATCTAGCAAAGGCTCCCATAGAAACAAATTCACCCCTCCCAGCTTCAGTCTTAATCCCTTTCTTTGAAAATCATATAGGATATATGTAACCTCAAAGTGGAAGCGGCCCTGGAGGCTGGGCTGCAGCATTCTGGAACTGAAAAGGGCTTTGCCTCCTAAGGCAACCTCTGCTGGCTCCCCGGGATCTAAAATAGTGTGTGTACATCAGCCAGCTCTCAACAAACATGTGAATACATCAGACAATCTGGAGCTCAGAAGTAGCACTGAAATCCCAGAAAAAAAAAAAATCACTTGAGTTAGAATTGGGTTTTGCACACTAAAAGTATATGTCTTTTGCTTCCAGATTTCTGTTTGATGGTAGAGAGGTAGGATGGGATCTTGAGGTGGAGCATGACTATGTCCTTTATTTGGTTAAGATTAGGCATTCAGGCAGAGTCAAAATCTAGCAAGCCTTCTCGAAATACTAGGGGAAAAGGAGTACTGGGACTTCTGATGGTCTTTTTCCATATTTCCATCACTTAGGACAATTCCCTTCCTCTTCTGACTTTACTGTAATGTGTTTCAAACTTTGTTTGCCAATTCCAGGGAAAACAAATAAAAATCGGTGTCATGCAAAACAGTACTTATGTGAGTTTAGTTGACATCCTTTCCAAACGTGTGGTGGGTGGCGGTGACCCACCCTGTGTCACTGTGAATATCCATTCATTCCAGGTACCCTTTCGGACACTTTATGATGATACCCTCACACCAGTGTAGTTCCAATCACCCCCGAGATAAATGAATCACCTCGGAGATGGGAACAGACTGTTCCATCATAGAAATTCCCCAAGCGTTCCTGGTGCTCTGACCCCACAAGAAGTCCGCTCTCCACAAGTCCCGATAAGATCCCCTCTGCCTCACTTGAACCGGAGCCTGACAGCAAAGCCACATGTTACCAAGAGCTGATCGCCTCCTTATCTCCTGTTGGGTCTTTTTTCCCCTTTCTTTCTTTTTAAAGAAGGAAGAGGAAAAGTACCCTGTTTATTTCCAAACTCCCCTGCATCTGATTTGCAATAGGCTGGCATTTGCTGTTAAAGCAGAAAATTATAAGGAGGGCCTAATTGACCCTCCTGTGTCTTTGAAAAAGCCTGTCTGTGGTCTCTAATTGACCCTCTAGGTACCTACGGAACAATGAATGAATCTTCAGGAAATAATGGAGGGCGATGATTAATAGCCCGGGTCTGGCTGGACCTCTGCCTCTCGAAGCTCTTCTCTCTGCACTTTGCTTCCTCCCTCCAGGACACTCGAGTCCCCGGATTTCATAAGCAGCGATTTATTATTATCGCTGAATAATAAATACCCTGCAGTCGACACTTTAAAAAATCGGACACCTCACGATTCTGCAGAGATTGGGATAACATTTATTTAAGCTGGCATTCTCATTTTTCTCCTTGGCAATGCTCGCAAGAGTCTTCCTCTGGTATTTGTAGGCAATGTCAGAACAGGAGGCTTCTCTGAAGTTTCTAGTAGAATTACTCCAAACGTAAAGTCCTTTGAAATTGTGAGATTCTTTTTTTTTTTTTTTTCCTATTCCAAAGAGTGAATGTGCCCCAGTCTGCCTAGTTCAGGTGAAGATAAAGGCCCTTAAGAAGTGAAGGGAATGATGACAAGGATGACGTTGATAATGATAATACTGGCAGGAAGAAGTGACATTCCTTCAGTGTACAGTATGTAACAGCCTCTCCTACACATTATCTTGAGGGCTGCTCACGGAAGCCCTGAGATGTAGACAGTGCTATTATCCCCATTACTCAGATGAATAAGCTGAGGTACAGAGAGAAAAAGTAATTTCTCCAAAGTTACAGGTCCAAAGCTCCAGTTCTGTGTGCTTCACAATTCAATAATAATTGCACCAAATGAACAATATTTTTTTTATTTTTTTTAATTTATTTATGATAGTCACAGAGAGAGAGAGAGAGAGAGAGGCAGAGACACAGGCAGAGGAAGAAGCAGGCTCCATGCACCGGGAGCCTGATGTGGGATTCGATCCCGGGTCTCCAGGATCGCGCCCTGGGCCAAAGGCAGGCGCCAAACCACTGCACCACCCAGGGATCCCCCAAATGAACAATATTAAGAAAAAAAAACATGCTCTGACATATGGGCAAGACGATAAAAGGGAATGTCTTCCCTTTCTTTTAGCTTGGCTTAAAAATACTTCCTTTCTCCAGACAGGGTTGGAAAGTATATTTAAATTTTAGAAATTTAGAAATAAGCATGTCTCCAGAGGATTGTAAAAAACCAGAGGTTTTTTTTTTTTAATTTTTTGCACTTTTATAGCATTAACTATGTTTATAATTAAAAGTTATTAAAAAGGAAGGAGAGAAGGAAGTAAAAAAGTAAGGGGGTACTGGGGGAGAGAAGGACAGAGGGAGGATGGAAAGAGAGAAGAAACTAAGCCACTAAAAATGCTCCTTCCAAATTCTCCTTCACTCCTGCTGATGTCTCTACCTTCCCCAGAACCTTCGATGGCAAGGGAGCCACAAGCTGTCAGCCAGGCCCTGCTGGGTGCTCTGGGCCCCTTTTCTTCTGAGTCAGTGCTTTGTGGGAGAACAGGCTGCCTACACAGCAAAATTAATGCTTGGGTAAGGATTACAAATTCCGCACAAGCCACGGATGCTCTCCTGCATTAGGTCCCACCTCTGTCATCAAAATGCCCAGGGCCACCACTCAGAGTCCTAGCTTTGGGTGGGCAGTGGGTTTCTGGGAGCCATCAAATCCAGGAGTCACTTCTGGGAGTAACTAAAAAACAGCGAAGACAAGAGTGGAATAGTCCAATCCGTGTGCAGTGAATGGAGGTCTTCCCCAGGTGTCCCAGACAGTCCCATTCAATGCTATGATTTTAAGGACAAACAAGATAGTCTGGGATCTTTGGTCCAAAGTCAGACCCCTCCCAGGGTTACTCGATTCCTAGAGACAGAGAAGAACTCATGGGTCAGCTCACCTTTCGATCATAAACCAGCCTCTCTAGAGCCCACACCCCCACCACCTCTACTATGCGGCTCCCACATTCTGGGCCACTATCCACTTGCCCTGATCACCCCGTGGCCAGGTACCAGGCAACTAGGGAGAGCCCCTCCGCCCCAGAACCCATCGAAATGATGTAAACTAGTCAAGCTTAAGTCTGCTTGATTGTCCCTCCCCGGTCCTTTTGGCAGAAACCACACTAAAGGCTCCTGCCCACAGAGTCCTCTCTCTGCCTCCTCAGCACCCCTGGAGCTGCCCTATATGACTCCATGACATGGTGTGTCCCTTTTCTCTTGGTATCTGGGAGTACCACAAACCATCTTTCTGATGACAGTGGTCTCCTGATCTCCACACCTGGGTAATAAGAAAGCCCATCAAAACAGGGAGGGAAGGAGAGAAGCAAGGAAAAGAACTGAAGAAGGAAGAAAGAATGGACGAATGAGGATCTCAAAATCTGCCGTTCTTTTTAAAGACGAACAACTAAGAGAGCTGCAGAAGAAACTTCTGGGGGACATGCACACCGGAGACACGGGTAGAAGCTATGTGTGTGGCCGATCCACCCGTGGTAGACTACGTGTTCAGTGCTCCTCTGACCACAGCCACGTTGCTCAGGAAACCAGCAGAGAAGTTCACTTCCTTGTATGACTGACAGTAAGCATCCAATGTGCAGCCAGATTACAAAATGTTATCAGACTATAAATAGACCCATACAAGTCCCTTTTAAAGAACTCTTGGTGGTTTTATTCATTAAGATTCAGATGCTATGGAGGGTACAGATGCGCCTTCTCCTCCTGGATCCCAAATAAAACACCCTGTATGGTAGCAGATGGCTTTGTATAAATCACATGATAGTTTACAGGGTAAGATGACTTCATCAGAACAGTATCACAGTATAATCTTTTGGGGGGGGCGGGGGGGACGGGGGGCACACAGGGTAAGGAAAATCTGGCTTTAACTGGAGGTCACACTTCCATGTGAAATTTTGGGTCCATTTAAGGAGTGCCTTGATCAGTGGGTCACCCCATCAGTGACCCTTCTTTCATCATCCTTCCAGAGGGAGCCCTAGGGAATGGGTAAGAAAGTATGTCAGGAAGCCAAGGATGGCTAGGCCCCCACTAGGAGCTTGTTCTAGCAACACAGCCAGGAGCCCTCTCTCTCTCAGTGCTCACAGCCTCACAGTGTTTGCTGCCTCGTGTGGAAGGAGGCAGTTTTGCCCTGGAAATCATACAACTGACACAACACGTGTTTGAGCACCTATCCCTGGCCCAGGAAAGATGAAACTGGTTTCCATCAACTTTGATCTTGAGTGTAAAATGGAGAGCAATCATGTTGGTCTAGCAGAAGGAGACCGAGCCTGCTCTGTGATGGACGCTGCACGGGAGGATGGAGCACTAAGTGCTTCTGGGCCCCTGGCAACCTGAGCAGTGGTGGCTGGAAATGCCTGCTTCCCCAGGATGGTATTCACCACCCAAAGCAGAGCTGAGAGGAGCAAACAGCTACCATGTGCATTCATCTAGCTTTGGGGAACTCCCTTCCTCTGAAAGAGTGACAAGAACAGAACAGACCACCCTAGCCCTGCCGTCCTGGAACATTCTAGCATTTGCAACAACAAAATGGATGTCCCAGTTTCTAAGAAAGCAGGGAGACAGTCTCCCAGTTCCTTACTACACTGGGTCAATATTTAGGGTTAACATTATAAACATATACAAAGAAATATAAGTTCACATGACCACTAGCCCTCTTTGGAAAATTCAGTCCATGATACGCAAATGTTTAAAAGACAAGCCACCTAAGTAACACCCAGGGAAAAGACTGGGGTTTCTGTTTTCCTTAGGTTTCTTCCAAAATCAATAGCATGATTCCTTAATGCCTGCATCATGGAATATATTGTCTGTTACTCAAAAGCCTAAGTATGCAGGATCTGTCCTCGAAAGACTTTACAACACACCCTTATAACAGATTCATCAATTAACCCTGAGCCTCCAGCCAAGGAGGAGGCACATCATCTCCTCTGTTCCTTTCTTTTCTTTATCCTTTAAAAAAAAAAAAAGAAAGAAAGAAAAAAAGAAAAAAAGAAGTCAGTCTTCAATCTTTTTGTTCCAAATCTTTACTCCAAACTCTTGATTTCTTTCCCCAGTTGCCCGAGTATGGAAAGTATCATGTCCACGCTGGCTCCAGCCAACCATTCCAGTTTCGTCGCCTTTCCCCAAGGAGCCAGGAAGTAAGATGTTCCACGAGAAGTGTCACGGTTAACGAGAAATCCCAAAGCGAGGGCTTTTTGTTATGTCAGGAAGAAATGAAAATTCGAAAGACAAGCATTCATCCAAGATTGAAAATAGCATGTTCTTAAACCACAAAAATCAAACAAAAATGATTTTTGAAATTGCATCTCCCAAACACATGCTCAAGGGGCCAGCAAGCTATGACCCACAGGCCAAATCCAGTCCACCACCCATTTTTGTAAATAAAATTTTACTGACTCACATCCGTGTCTACTTGTTTACATATATCTATGGCTGTTTCTACTATACTTCACAGTTTGACAGTTGTGAAAGATAGCTTCCGGGCCACAGAGCCAAAAATATTTACTAAGTGGCCCTTTATAGACAAAGTTTGCAGACCCTCTTCTAGACCAAAAATTAGTTTCTATGACCCTCAAATCCTTGAGCTCACTTTGTCACTTTTCTTTTTGGTTTTAAATAAAATGATCAAATAAGGGCATTTTAATGACGGCATTAATGAATTATTACTTTGGGGTTAGGAAAGGAGAGAAAGTCAAAGAACTTTTAAAGATTCACAACCATTCTTTTTGAAATAAAAGTTAGATATATACCAGGTAACTGACTTCAACCACAAATATTTCTTGAACATGCTCCACGTAGCCGGTGTTTTTAATATGGGTTTTTCCCTTGACTGTGAGGAAACATTTCTGTTTTTCCTTGCTTTTTTTCCCCTTCTTTTCTTTCTTTCCTTCACCCACCCCACCTACCCCCACATCCACTATGCCCTTGTTTACTTTGCCTGGTCAAATGGAACAGCTTTAAAGAGTCCCCATCTCAAAAAAAAAAAAAAAAAAAAGAGTCCCCATCTCTAATAGGTGTCCTACCTGACAAGGGTTATGCATATATACGTTGTAGGTGTTTAGATCACTGGGTCATCTAAGAAGTGCATTTTACCCCTAGGCTTGATATCCAAACTGTAGGATTGAGTCATTTAGAATGTACTCGATTCCTATAATATGTAGTGATTTTGTTTGTGTTGTTTGGTTTTATTTCCTTGCCCAGAATGATTTCCATTAGCTGGCTTGCAGATTAGCCACCCGGTCTCCCGACAAGAGCTCTTCGATCAAATGGTCTGGAGTGCCCCATGTCTTGCTGCTGCTGCCAAGGGACTGATTTAAGAGATGGACAAAAAGTAGACACAGAGAAGTCCAGATAGTGTGATTAATGGTCGATCCAACTTTCTCTGAACCGCATATCATGACTTAATGGGAAACCCTGAAGAGATTAAAGGGGGGAATTACATTACCATGAATAAAATAAAAAAGTGATATTCTGTCTAAAAAGCTTTTGAGTGCAAGTGACTCGAACAAATATATTAACAGAGCTTACAGCAGATTCAATCAGGTTGAACGTTCCCCAGAATTTATTTTGGACTAAGCTTTATATATCTGAGATGTGAAGAATGAATCTATTCGGGACTGGCAGGAAAGCTATTAATATGCAGATTTTAATTCTGCCTTAGATTCTGTAGCGGTTCTATTGTCCCTCCCTTACTACTGGCAACCTCTCCCCATTACAGATGTAGTACACCTCCAAAAATCTCAATGCCCCAATTATGCTGTAGCGAGCTAAGATTTATTTTCCTCACTTTATTCTAACATCCAAAAATCAGCCCAAATGTGTATTATCAAGACACCGATAAAGCTATTATGTTCAAAAGTATGAGTTATGTCACTCCAATCCATCCATCTGTTGGAAACTCCAACTCAGGGGAGTATTTGGGGGGCAAAACTTTGCAGTTAAGATAGAAATCTGCTGCACAAAAACTAGGTACACATTAAGTTACAATTAAGCCATGATGTTCATGAGGTTACGGTGTATGACCAGTTAACGGGCTGCAACCAAAAGGCAAATATTGAAATGAAGGCGTTTATTTTCGAACCAACAAACCTGAACAGAACCATTACAATAAGTACTATTAGCATTCCAGTTATTGGGCAAAATAATTTCATCTCTAAAATTAATTAAATATATTGGAATGACCTGGGATCATTTCTGTGGCAAGCGGACAGAACAGCACTGCATGAAAGGCAAACTCATTTACAGTCAACTGGCCCATCAATTTCTTGACAGATTATGTTTTAAGTTGATGGGAAGTGAAAGTTAAAAATATGATTCACCCAATAAGGCAGTGATGTGCTCCAAAGGAGTTTGCAAAGCAATTTTTTAAATACACTCTTTTATTATTACTTTTTTTTTTTTTAATTTAGGGAAAGAACACCTTTGGGTTGAGATACAAACTATGTTGAAAAGTTCGTCACTTAGAAAACTCTGATTCTGTCTTGAGTTGTATTTTATTTTTCTAAGCAATCTGGATTTTTTGGTAAAGAAGAGTAATAATGTGTATGACAAGTAGAACAGAATGAGTGAGGTCCAAGGGCTTTGGCCAGGTTTTTGAAGAGAATCAACAGCAGAAAAAAAAAAAAAAAGAGAGAGAGAATCAACAGCAGAGTCTTGGCTCATATCAGGTCTGCAATCCAAGCCCTTCTGGATCACTTAACAAATGAGAAGTTCAAGTGTCTAAAGCACTGATCACGTGATTGGTAGGCACCAGGAGCGCTAGTGACTGTACCTCGAGAACATATGCACTGCAGCGCCATCTGAACCTGGTGTTTGAGTGTCTACGCCATCACATACAAGCTGTGTGACCTTAGAAGTGTATCTCGGTCCCTCACTTTGTCCATCTGTCAAATGGGTATACTCATGTTGACTCCTTCAGTAGGACTGTTGTATTAAATTGAAAAAACAGATACACACAAAGTGCTTACTCTAGTTTCCCCAATGTAATGGCCCAGAAAAGGTTACTTTCACCTGACCTCACCCCCCATGGGTTGGATCTAGCAGACATTCCAACAGGTCTGGTAGTACTCAACCTTTCTAGGCTTTTCTAAGTAACATGTCAACAGCTTATCTCCTTAGATTGGGTTTCTGGGCCACTGCACCAGAAGAACAGGAGTGTTTGTTGAATATACAGGTTCCTGGACCCCAGCCAGGATGTATTAACATTGCAGGGGAGGGGGTTCCGGGGAATGGATATGTTTAAAATAAATTCCCAACTGAATCTTGGAGACCCAGAATTTTTGAGAATTTCTTATTTCAACAAACAGGATGCAAACATGGAATCATAAACTATCACTTCTTGAGCAAATCAACCACCATTCCACAGCATTAAATATGATTACAAAAGGATGCAACGGTGGATCCAATGTTCTTTTGACAATCCTTTGCCCTTGTTTCCCAGGTATGTGCTATGCAGGCTGCCTTTCAGTTCTTAGAGCTGTCCAGAATAGGACCAGGCTTTAATGTCCCAGTCACACCTACTGTTGGGATTTCCTCCTCATCCCAAGCCCTCCTTTTCCTGCCTAAACTCCTTTCTCCCTTTTGCAACCTCAGTTCCAAACTCATCTTATTATGGAAGCCTTCTCCATCCCCTAGACAAAGTTAGAGTCACCTGTTTTAAGCTGCTCTAGGACCTTACACTCCTGGTCACAGCACTAATCATCTTGTGATTATTAAATTCAGTGAATTCTCACTCTCCTACTCTCTTTTTTTTTTTTTTAAGACTATCTTCTCTTCCCTGGAAACTGATGGAAGGTGGGGACTGCTTCTTCCTTATTCACCAAAGCACTCCTCATGGCCAGCATGGGGATGGTAGGGACTGAACCATATCCCTCCCAAATTCAGACATTTAAGTCCTAAACCTAATAGAGAGAGGACTTTTAAAGAGGCAATTAAGGTTAAATTAAGTCATGAAGGTGGATCTCTAAGCCAGTATGACTGGTATCCTTGTAAGCAAAGGAAGAGACACTAGGGACATGCCCGAAAGACAGAGGGATCACCATGTGAAGACACAGAGAGAAGGCAACCATCTGCAAGCTAAGGAGGGAGGCCTCAGGAAAAACCAGCTCTGCCACCACCTTGATCTTGGACGTCCAGCTTCCCTCCAAGGCAGTGAGGAAACAAGCTCCTATTGTTTAAACCATCCAATCTGTGGTGTTCTGTTGTGGCAGCCCTAGAAAACTAATACATAGCCTGTTCCAGGGTGGGGGCTCAGAAGCTGTTCATGGCCAACCACGACCATGAGGCATCACTGGCTTCTCTCCACTCTCCCCTGCATCTGGGGAAATGAGACTATTGACAAATGGGTTAAAAGAAACAATCTGAAGATGTCCCATGAGCAGAAGGCCACGATGGTCCTACAGGTAGTTGATTCCTGGAAGCAGAGCTTGGAACCAACACAGTATCCCTGAGCTGGCACCTGGACCATCACTCAGTGCAAACAGCTCTCCTGTATAACTTCTAACTCTGGCAAATGGCCCCGACCTGGCCAGAATGCTGCTGGGAGGAAGGAGGTCACCACCTAATGAAACCACCCTCTGGAGTCATAGGGAGCTAAGCCTCAGCTGTCTCAGGGAACCAGCACATGCTGGTAATTTGTGGCTACCTGCTTAGGAAGAGAATCCTTAGTGTGAGAGTGGAAAATTAATTTAGTTTGTTGTCTTATTCTAGAAATAGCCTCATTTTTAATACCCTCATCAAACCCATTCTGCACTGCAGTGAGCTAGAAAATGGCTCAGAGTTCTGGCTCAAGTACAGCTCTGCCACTTAAAGGCTCTGTGACTGTGGCAGTGATTTAATTCAGCCAGCCACGGCTTCCTCGTCGGCAAATGAGCAACCATTTACTTAGTAAAATAGACATGATGACTACTCGGTAAGGTGGTTGAAAAGTTAAACCAGATACGGAACGCAAAGTGCTCAGTATGGTGCTCTCAGTAGACCGTAACTATGATTTAATTATCATTAAGGAGTCAAATTTTGTTATTAATAATTAATATAATAAATGTTAGCAATCACTGAGAGACGTCCACTGTTTAACAATTATAACCAGAGAGAATACTAGTATCTGTTCTCTGTTTCCTTACCAGAATATTTGCTCTCAAAATTCAATTTTTCATTCAGTGGAAAGAGCTGGTGCTAGATGTTGGTCAAAATATGCCAGTCAATTAACTCACAGATCTTTTAAAAGTCGGAAATATGGGATTCTGCTCGGAGATGCTTTTTCTCACCATAGTAACCTCCAAGCCCTACAACTGGAGGCTTTGAAAGTGACGAATGTAAGTCTAGGTAGGGATTATCTTTCATCACAGTGCTCTAATAATAATCTCTGCTTTGACAAGAAATTTATGGCAGGCTGCTGAACGTTAGTTTATTGATGATTAAAGTATCAACTGTCCTTGATACAAATAAACAGGGTTTCTGAATCATAAGCAGTGAGACAGGGCACCCACCGGAGCCCTGGGGGCTGTGCAATTTATGGGTATTCAATTCTCATCAATGTATTGTCAGTATATCCAAGGCATCTGACAGGTTCCTGTTTTGAGGATGAATGCTCTTTCCACAACCCAAGGAGCACAAAAGGTAAGGTCTCAGCCTTATAGGTTTGAAACCTGCATTATCACCAAGGATTTGACACTGGGAACTGCCCTGGGCCCTGGGTGGTTCTATTCCCCACCTTTCAGGATTCGGTATGTTTAATATAGTATTAAGGACAGGATTTGGCAACTGTTGAAAGGTTCCATGACTGGGTCCAGGCCTCTGTTGAAGGTACTGGGTGGGAAGTTCCAATGACCAAGCAATGTCCCTCAGAGTTAGTGCTGAAGGAGGGCGGTTCTAACAGGGCGTTTGCACACAGGCCTTGGTTGCCAACACGGATGCAACAGAGGACTCCAGGCAGATGCTGTTGCCTGTCAGCTCAACAGCCGTTATTCCTCTCTTCATCCTTGATGACAGACCTCCAGCCCCTCCCAGCGCTGAACCAAAAAATAATTCCTGATGTGTGGGACAGTCACGGTGGTCTCATTTCCTTTGGTGAGACACAGACGGGTGTGTGATGCCACGCTGGCCAATGCCTCATGACAGGGGTTCTAGTGGCAGAGCCATCTGGAAAGGTGTTCTTCCCTTTCCAAAGCATACATGAGACAGGCACATTCTTATCTCTTGCTCTGCCTGCTCATTATTATCTGCAAGTGATTCCTGGGACTTGGCAACCATTTTGTGACTGTGAGGTGAGCCTGCCTAGAGAACAAGCCAGTGTGCTGGCGAAAGCAGAGCAGAAAGTCAGAGCTAATCTAGGTGCCTGATAATATTTTTAAGCCCTTGTATTAACCAAATCTGAAACTGCAGATTTCTTTTGACGTGAGATAAAATATTTTGCTGCTGCTGTTGTTCAAGCTCCTTTTAATGGAGTTTTTCTGTTACTCCCAGCCAAGAGCTCCTTTCCTTAAAACGACTCTATCGGGATCCCTGGGTGGTGCAGCAGTTTGGCGCCTGCCTTTGGCCCGGGGCGCGATCCTGGAGACCCGGGATCGAATCCCACATCAGGCTCCCGGTGCATGGAGCCTGCTTCTCCCTCTGCCTGTGTCTCTGCCTCTCTCTCTCTCTCTGTGACTATCATAAAAAAAAAAAAATAAAACGACTCTATCTTTCCTCCAGTGTTTGAAAATATTCCCCATCATTAGCCCTAGTAGCTCAAATTACACAGAATGCTCATTTTTTTTTATAAAGATTGATTTAGTTATTTAAGAAAGAAAGAGCATGAGAGTGCGAGCATGTGGGGGAGGGGTACAGGGCAAAGGGGGGGGGAGAGAGAGAGAAATAAAGAGAGAGACAGAAAATCTCAAGCAGACTCTGTGCTGACCACAGAGCCCTACACAGAGCTCCATCTCACAACCCATGAGACCATGACCTAAGCTGAAACCAAGAATTGTACTTTTAACTGACTGAGCCATCCAGGTGCCCCAAATATTCACTTTCTTTTTTTAAAAAAATATTTTATTTATTTATTCATGAGACAGAGAGAGAGAGAGAGAGAGAGAGAGAGAGAGAGAGAGAGTCAGAGACACAGGCAGCGGGAGAAGCAGGCTCCATGCAGGGAGCCCGACGTGGGACTCGATCCGGGGTCTCCAGGATCACGCCCTGGACTGAAGGCGGCGCTAAACTGCTGAGCCACCCGGGCTGCCCAAATATTCACTTTCTAAAGGGAAGACACCCATGTGAATAAGTATCAAGAATAGACATCTTAATTTAACTTGGTTACATCTGAATGTTTTCTTCTTATCTAAGATCAGAGAGGCAGAGTGATGAGAGAGAGAGAGAGAGAGAGAGAGAGAGAGAAGAATGGCAAACTGGGAGCTTAGGATACCTTCAGAAGCATGAGCTGGGTAGGTGCAATGGCACAGGACTTAGAAATTGGACAATTAAATTTCTGGGAGGAATCCAAAATGTAAAAGAAAGTTGTACAATGTCTTTGATATCTATAGAGATGAAAGATAAACTTCCCCTAGCTTAATCTCTCTCTGTGGGTAGATATCTGGGGATATTCTGTGATAGGGGTGGGAGAGGTTCATTGAGAGCCCCTTGAGAAAAGGGGCTGGGCAGCCAAGTGGATGACAGTTCTCCATATGAGTAACAAGAAGATTCTTGTGAGAGGATAGCAGGAGATAATGGAAAATATTCATTTCCCCCTTTGCCTTCATATCAGGAGGCTGATGATACAGTGAGTTAATGGCCTCAGGTAAACAAGACAAAGCACCTGTATCTCCCAGCTTCCCTTGCAGCTAGATGTAGCCATGCGACCCAGTCCTGGCCCACAGGATGGTGGTGAGTACTGAGCGGCACCTCTGGGAAAGTCCTTCGAGGGAGGTGATTCAGCTGGAAGGTTCACCCCTTCTTCTGACTCCCCCTTCCTTCTGCTTTCTGTGGCTTAGACCTCAGAAAGAACACAGCAGAAGGGGTTCTAAGAGCCATTTTGGATCAAGAGGTGAATTTCCAGGGATAGAAGCCAAATGGCTGAGAACTGTGGAAGAGGAAAATAAGAAGAATCTTCAATGACTTGACAGAACCATCAGGTCAGTCCTGGACCAGCTCCCTAGCCATGGACTTCTTTTAAGTGGAAAGATAAACCCTCACATGTTTAAGTCCATAATGGCTGGGATTTTCTGTTTTATGCAGGTGAACCAAGCACAAGCTGGAAAAGTGGCATTTTTGCCAAGTGAGATGTCTGATGCTTTCATTTGACTTCAACATCGGCGATCACACTGACTTAAAATTGCTATAGCATGTCTGTAAGACACATTAACTCTCCTACTCCTGCTTAAAGTCTGTGAAGTCCAGGTTCAAATGCTTCTATTACATTAAGGGGAACTTGCAACGTGCAAGACCTAGGAAAAGTTATACCGAGCCAGACCCCACTGATCAACCAACCACAGTTTTCCCACCCATGGCAACGAGAAATCCTTTGTGGGCAGACATGTTCTTCCTCCTTGAACCCACCTCCAGAGATCTGGAACATACAATTATTCCTCCATAAACTTATCACTGATCTATCTATCTGACTTTTACTCAAAACTGGTTTTTCACATATGCCTTTGAAGTATGAGTTTCTTTATTTTTTTAAAAGATTTTATTTATTTATTCATGAGAGACATAGAGAGAGAGAGGCAGAGACACAGGCAGAGGGAGAAGCAGGCTCCATGCAGGGAGCCCGATGTGGGACCCGTTCCTGGGACCCCGGCATCACGCCCTGAGCCAAAAGCAGACACTCAACCGCTGAGTCACCCAGGCATCCTGAAGTATGAGTTTCTTAAGCTCACTATTCCCTGTATATGGTAGCGCTTCCTTCAATAAGCCTGTCTTTTGCTCTGTTTCTAAGTTCGATGGTATCAACCAAAGTATAGTCCCTTAATTCTTTTCTTTGTAGGCGAAAGGTGCATCATTTTGGTAAAGACTTAAGAGTGTGGACACACACCTTTTTTCTTCTACTTTGAGGCCCATGGGGACATTATACATTTCCTCCCTCTGCATGGTCACATGATTAGTTCTGACCAATAGGCCGCTGACTGGAAGTGGCATTTGACATTCCAAACCAAAGCATACCATTGCTGTCCAGACCGACTCCAGCAGTGAACAAGAAGACTGCATGTACTGGATGGTATCCGTGAGACAATAGAGACAACATCTACCTCGGTCCCTGAGGGGCTGTGTGTGCAGGGACCTGCCAACCCACATTGAGCATCTACTCTGAGCAAGAGATAACAACGCACTCTGTGTTACGGAGCCTCCCTTCCGCATTCCCCATCCTACACACGAGCATCACTCACATACACTTTCATACTAAGAAAGAAAAAACTTACTATTTTGCTTCTACTATCTTCCTATCATTTCACTATTGGTTCTGGCTACAGAAAATGATTGGACTAATGTCCTCAGGGATCAGATGGTGATGACTCCCAGGGCCCTCATCTGGGTTCTAACAGAGTCCCATCTCGATTTTCCCTGTATTAAGAAAGAAAGACAGAAAATGAAAGCATTTGGAGCTTATTATCTTTGCTTCTTGCAGAAACACTGTCACAGAATTATCATCCAGGGTTATGTTGGTTTAGGGGGCTGCTTTAAGAACCATCTATTTGAAATGCATTTCTGTGTCCTTTATAAAATCACAGTGGACTGTGACTTTGCTCACTGGATCATCCAAGGCCTCACACGTGGGTCTGTGAAGAAGGTACTTGTTGAAGGTCAACTGCAGAGAAAGCATTCACCTCTGTAGATTGGCTGGTGCTACGTGGTTGGCATTCTCTGACAGTCATGGGTGCTGTGGTTTGCTTCCCGCCTTACCCGTCAGCAATGTGGAACCAAATTCAAGACCAAGCCAGGAAACAGGCTTCCTGTAGTTTCCAGCAATGTCCACCCTGCCTTCTGCAGATTGTCCCTCTTTTTTCTCCTAATTTTCAGACTAGACATGATACTGTATGTTTTTCAGCTAGAGGAACGCAGTCCTTCATCTCATACAAAGTCAGGAGTACCATGGCCCCACACACAGGAAGGTAACACCTGCACATCATTGTGTTGGGTTGTCCAGCCGGTATATTTATAGAAGGTCCAAGATGCAATGACACAGGGGATTCCAGCTAACTGACATTTCATGCCCGAAATGTTTGGTGCCAAAGGAAATGGGAGTTCTCCTGGGGAAGCATCTCTTGAGAAAAATCATGAAAATTAGATCCAGGTAGATAGCTGGGGTCTGTCATGCTTTTTCTATTCTCTGTTTAGAAAGGCCCTCTGAGGGGATCCCTGGGTGGCGCAGCGGTTTAGCGCCGGCCTTTGGCCCAGGGCGCGATCCTGGAGACCCGGGATCGAATCCCACATCGGGCTCCCAGTGCATGGAGCCTGCTTCTCCCTCTGCCTGTGTCTCTGCCTCTCTCTCTCTCTCTCTCTCTCTGTGTGACTATCATAAATAAATAAAAAAAAATTTAAAAAAAAAAAAAGAAAATAGTTTTTAAAAAAAAAAAAAAAAAGAAAGGCCCTCTGGTAATAGCTTCAAGCAAGATGCCAGTCCATGAGCACGGTCCTTGACCAAGTCTTTGAAACAAAACAATACAAAACAAAATTTTAAGTACTTTGTGCTTTTCATATTACAAAAGAAACACATTTGGGCAGCCCAGGTGGCTCAGCAGTTTAGTGCCACCTTCAGCCCAGGACATGATCCTGGAGACCTGGGATAGAGTCCCACATCGGGCTCCCTGCATGGAGTCCGCTTCCCTCTGTCTATGTCTCTGTCTCTCTCTCTGTGTCTCTCATGAATAAATAAATAAAATCTTAAAAAAAAAAAAAGCAACACATTTCTCTTCACAAAAGAAGAGAAATCAGAGAAGAAGGGAAGGAAAAACAGGAAATGGTAAGAAGTAAAACCCGTTGCACCTTCTGAGCTCCTAGATGTGTGCCTAATTCTCTGACCATTACAAGGAGGCAGGCCCTATCACAGCTGTAACATTCCACATAAGGACCTCGAGGTGTACCAGTGCGAACTTGCATATCCAGTGTCCCAGCTCTCAGCCAGTCAGTTGCGAGCCAGAATTTGAATCCACAGCTACATGACAAAGTTCATTGCCTTCACAGTGAATGACTAATGACACCTCTGTAGCCAGCCCATGGTGAGTAACTCAATGTTTTTCCTTTAGAGTTTTCTGTGTGTGTCCCTATGCATGTATATATACAATAAAAGTAGATGTATATAGTACATGCAGTTTTATAAACAGCTTGTCATGCTTGAATCCTCAAAATATGTTGAGTTCTCTGCATGTTTTCAAAGGCCCCTGGAAGTCTGAATTAATTATAGCTCCTCACCACCACCACCCAACTCAGCAGACCATGACCAACTGTGTGTTAGTGGTGGGTGTAATTCTTATACAGATCTCCCCTGGATAATATAGGTAGGAGCTCATGAAAACTCAGAGAAACTCACTGCTCAGGAAGGGAATAACAGACAGAAGCCCAGAGGGTGGCCACTCTCTACAGACGTGGATGGAGACACACTCCACGGTCTGAGGCCTGCAGTCAACATAAGCATTAATGAACACTTGGCAAATGATATTTTATTTGTAGGTCAAAACCAAAGCCAATTCCTTCCTTCTTTTACCCCAAATCAGTGGATCTCGTGAACATCAATTATACCCACAAGCACGGAATGATGTATTTACAACCAGCAAGTACGTTTGACCATTACACATGACACATATGTGCAAGAACCTGAGTCCAAGCAACATGACCATGTTTGGAACCAGAGCTCAGAATCAAGATTGGGCATACACAAATAAATGATCACCTTTAACTACCGATATTTAAAATAACTTGGGGGCAGACCTAGAGGGAGCACAAGTTGTTTAAGCGTCTAATTCTTGGCTTTGGCTCAGGTCATAGGTCCTGAGATCAAGCCCTGGGTTGTGCTCCATGCTCAGCAGGGAGTCTGCTTGAGATTCTCTCTCCTTCTCCCTCAGCCCCTCCTGCTCCTGCTCGCTCTTTCTCTCTCAAATAAATAAATACAAAATTAAAAAAAAATAAACATAAATAAAATTAAATTTAAAAACACTTGGGTTCATAATTGTGTTTTGCTGTTGTTCTTTGCTATGGGACATTAATCATGCACAGGGTTCTACAGTTACTGCTTGTTTTCCCCCTACCACAGCTAAATGGACAAATGCAACACTCCCTTAGTGGTGTCCAGATGTGGTGACCATAGATCAGAAGCCAGAGAAACTGTGTTGGTGGAAAAAGAAAGGACTGTTGATTCTACTTCTGAGATTGGTGTGCAGCTTACGCCAAGAGCATGTGTGTGTGTTTGCGTATGTGCGTGTGCTCGTGCAGTATGTTGTAAGTGGGAGCCACAACCTCCGGGAACTGGGAAATACCCATGTTTCAATGTAGTGTAGTGTTATAAATTTATATTGGATCTGATCCTATCTATGAAGAGAGAGTAAATTGCTCAACAGAGGTGCATTAATAGCAAGATAAAGAAAACGAACGCATTCCAGCATCAAGTATAAATGCTCAGGGGGCCATCGCCTGTGTTAGATTATCTATTGCACTTCACCTCAACATTAGCATTAGTAATTACCAGCTGCCTCTCTTTAGAGGGAATACATGCTTTGGTGGAAGTGCAGAAATTTCATTTCCCGGGGAGCCACTACCACTATAATTTGTACAGATACCGCATTTGCAAATCTGTCCATATGTAGAAGAGAGTTTAGAAATTTGAAATAATCCATCTGTGTGCACCCTAAAATATAACGTCTTCGGACCTGAAGTCCTACTTCTGTCAACAAGAATTAACTAAATATTTTGCATTTACTCTGTGCTCCATTCTCATCAATGCAGAATTGCTTCCTGGAAGAGAAATACACTCTTAAAAATTCTACTGTAACTTCTCCGCCTAAATAATGCTCTAAGTTTTCTTTCTAGAACTACAATCAGTTCTGTGACAAGTGTGTCTACCACATGCCAAGCAGAGAGGCAGAGCACTGGGTATTTTCACCAGTTATTTCATTTCAGCCTCACAAAAAAACCCTTTAGGAGCTGAACAATGCTCACCGAGGCTCAGAAATGAGTCACCACGTCATAGAGCCACTGTGGCTTTGTCTGTGCACCTAGTTACGAATCCAAACACCACCGTTCAGTTCAGTGCATATTTATGGAGCACACACGATGTGTCCTGCACTGAGAAGCTCCAGGAAAAACAACGAAACCGTTTGTACAGGATGTGGTTAAGTGACAAAGGTAGACAAGAGTTATGAGGGGTACGAGTTCCCTAAATATTACACAACACAAAATGATCATTCCTGTTTCAAGATGCTTCTGTGGTCTCCAAATTGCCTCCTTACCAGGGCTTCCCTTCCCCACTCACCCCCCAGCTGTGAGAGGGCACAGCTTTACTTGCCGTCCAAAGCGACTATTCCAGGTAATAGAAGAAATTGCAACAGAAGAAACATATAAACAAGATAAGTTTTCAAATGCATCTCTCAGGTACTATTCAGGACAAAATGAACAGAAATAAACAATCCTCCAATATCAGGTGACATATTTTATACTTTTCCGCCCTGCGTTTTAGGAAGGTAGCAGAAAGAAAAACGCTCCTAAATCAGGGTTTCAGAATCAGATGCTGGTATTAGAAATAAGATTAACCCGGTCCCTTAACAATCAAATTTATGACTAGTAAAGGGTTATGAAAAATTCTATCTCGATGTCAAACGTAGGAAACACAGTCTTTGGAGGCATATAATGATAAACTGCAGCTCGAGCAATAAGCTTGGTGGAGGGAATGAGCGGTTCAAGAGTTCAGAACGTGTGCGCTGGAAAGGTGTTCAGTTAAAGAGAAGGGCTGGCTCCAGACAAAGGCACGGAAAGGTCATCCTCGGAGTCACTCCATCTTCATTACAATGGGCAAGCCTGTGGCCACAGCGCACATGGCTCGACTTGCACACTGCACTCGGGTTTAAGACTCGCTGGGACATTAAAATATGAAACAAAAGTAAACATGTTGTGTCCTGGCGGCAGCGCCCTGACACTGCCATCTGGGCTTCCCAACACAGCCCCAGCCAACCTAAACAAATGCCATAGGAGCGGTCCCCCCTACCCCATGCCCCATGCCTGCCTTTTTTTTTTCTCTTCTCTTCTTCTTCTTCTTCTTTTTTTTTTTTTTTTTTTTTGGGTGTGAGTGATAGATTAATTAAAGATTACAATCTATCTTCTTCAGAAGGCCAGAGAATTGGACTTGCAATCAGCAACTTAATTTTCTTTCAGGTAACTGCCAAACTTAAAGTAGTCCTCCCCAATAAAATTATGTCCCCTCATCTGTGCTGCTCGAGATTCCGTGTCCTCATAAGATGATGTGTCCTGTAAGTCAATCCCCATCTTTCAGTTTTCAGGAATTGGGGGAAAGGTGAATTTCATTTACTGATTCTCAGCAGGCTCCTGAGAGATAGCGGGGCTGTTGTAATGGGAAAGGAAGCCCCAGCTGGCACCTGGGAGAACTTTCCTTGGAAGGCCGAAGCCCAGGGCTTTCCGTTCTGGACGCCACCCGCAGGCCGGACGGGTGTCACCTCCCTCCCGCTCCGACAGAACCAGCTGCCCTCACGCAGCGTCCTCCCCACTCAGCAGGCAGGCTTGAGTGCCCCTTGCCCCCACACCCGGTGCCAGTGGGGACCCCGATTCCAACCCCAGGTCCCAAACAGCTGGGACCACAGCATGACTAAACTCCCCGCCCTGGCTTGTGTCTGAGGATGGGTTTTAACAACGTATACATGAATTTCCAGGTGCAAGTGACAGGTTTTTCCACCAGCAAGAGAAAAGGTAGATCACACAAGGGGGACGAGGAGGATGAAAACGACTATAATTTGCTGAGCTCAAAGGCAGTAGGTATGGCAGTTAGGAGCTCAGCATCCACAGCCAGCGAGAAAGCCAGCCGTATCTTAGGGCAGGTTACAGCGTCTATACCTCCATCCACCCACCTGGAAATGTGCAGCATTTAGCACCGGGGGTTTGGGGATTAAGGATGAAGTTAGCTGAAAGATGGATAGATAGACGGTGAATGCAGGGAGGGACAGCTGGATGGACGGGGTGCCAGAAGGACGGATGAGTGAAGGGAAGGAAAGAAGGAAAGAAGAGAGGACAGGCATGGACACAGATGTTTAAAAGACCTGGCCTGCACCCAGTACGTAGCCAGTGTTCACTAAAAGGCTTCTGTTGGTACAGTGAGCACTCTCACAAGACTACAGAGACATGGAAATTAAGAGAAAAAATAATCCACCTAAGCTAGAGACCCGTCACCTCCTCCCCCACATCATCTGTTATCACCCTCCTCTCCTCTCCTTTCCCCATCCCGGTGATGGACCTCAGGAGTCACACCGCAGCAGCCTAGGCAGGCACAACCCTGGTGTGGCTGGGGCGGCATAGAGAAAGTTCGAATTGGACAGTCCTCGGCCACTGTCTGTGCTATGATGTGTACTGGCAGCGGGAAGTTGTTGGAAGGGAAAAGAATCAGAGCAAGCCTGAAGCGGGGAGTTCACGCACGGCTCAGTGGGCAAAGCTGCATTCAAGGCTCACCTGGGCAGCTAATTCCTCAAATGACAAAAGGCCCCAATCTCTCAGACCAGATGGCAACATGGGTCCACTGGGGGGCAGCTTCTGTCCCTTGGGGACTGATCATCTTCACTCTGGAAGGATTCAGTCATCATGAACTCATTTGGTTGTAAACCTCAGACCCTGAAGTCGACTGTCCAGGAAAACATGCAGTTCCATGGTGGATAAGATTCTTACACTAAAAACTTAGATGGACAGAAGGGAGAATGGTGCCACATCGTACCCAATGACATTTCTAAGTGCGGCATATGCCCTGGGAGCAAACACTGTCTAAAATTAACTTTACAATAGGGGCATGGGGGTGGCTCAGTGGTTGAGTGTCTGCCTTTGGCTCAGGGTGTGATCCCAGGGTCCTGGAATCGAGTTACACATCAAGCTCCTCGCAGGGAGCCTGCTTCTCCCTCTGCCTGTGTCTCTGCCCCTCTCCCTGTGTCGCTCATGAATAAATACAATCTTTAAAAAAAAATAAACTTCACAATAATAAGCTAGCCCGCATCTAATGGATGCCTGGCGTACATGAGGCACAGTGGTAGGCCCTTCACAAGCACTAGCTCTAAACTTCCAAGAGACTTCATCACGGCATCGTTGCCACTGTTGGCATGATGAGTATTGAGATATTGAAGGCTACACCTACTGGATGCTTAGTGCTCACCAAGTGCTGTGCAAGGCCCTCTATTTGCAGGACTTCCCAACCCATTCTCTACTGATCATCCCCACCTTACAAGCAAGGAAACTGAGTCCCAAGAAGCCTAAATTCCTTGCTCGAGGTCATGCCTCTGGGAAGCGATAGAGATAGACTCCCTCCAGCTCACATCTGATCCTGTTCTTCCCCTGCCATGGCTGCCAAAGGAAACAACAGCACGCCAGAATTTCCGAAGGCATGTTGTAACGAAGTCCATATTGAACAGGAATCAGAAGATGCCATCGGGGTAGGCCTTCTCTTCAAAAGTGATTCAAAGGTCCAGGCATCAGAGCTGAGTGCAGTCTCATACTGAGGGCCCACTAAGGCCTCCCTGCCCTCAGCTTCAAGGCGGAGTGGGGGCATGGTGTATGTGAAAAATTCAGTCCTGCGCACTGCATTACTGTACTGTCCTGACTCCTGATTGGAGAAATGGAGTCTACAGTTACCTTCCAAACAATAAAAGTGAGCAGTTGGAGCTGCAGGAGGAGATGAAGACAGATAAAGCAGGGGGTGATTCCATCCATCTCCTGGACTCAGAACGGGGGCTGTGGGGGACTTGGTTCCCATCACTGATCACTCAGACTTGGACGGCAGATGCAGAATTAGTGGGTGATGTTATCAGCCTGAACAGACTCTGTCTGTAGCCTCTGCTCCGGACAAGCTCTCAACGCAGGAGAGACAGAGAATGAGACGTAAACTAGCTTTGCAACTTCTCCTAGTTGACATGAGCTTGGGGGTGTCTGTCTACAGTCACAGTATAAAACACTACTGCAGGGCATTCTCCCAAACACATGCTTTTGAGATAATCACTATTTTTTTTTTAGATTTTATTTATTTATTTTATTGAGAGACAGAAAGAGAGAGAGCAGAAGGAGGGACAGAGGGAAATAGAGAATCTCAAGCAGACCCTCCGCTGAGCAGGGAACCTGATTCGGGGCTCCAATTCATGACCCTGAGATCATGACCTAAGCCAAAACCAACAGTCAGACACTTAACCAATTGAGCCACTGGGCACCCCTGAGATAATCACTATTCGGACCAAAGGGTAGAGACAACTGGCCTCCACATAGTGGAGTGGTCACTTCCTTCAAAGATTCCAGGATGCTTGTTTTTTTTTTTTTTTCTCCTGCCATTGATCATGTCCTCTTTCACCCTTGGGACCAATCATTCCAAAACTCTCATTTTCAAAATTATGGGGTTTTTTTTAATGGTAGAAATTAGATGCTGTGGACATCTTAATCAAAAATGAGTTTCCTAGGAATTACAATCATTGCCTTTCATCATAAGTCTCTTGATGGCTTTTTTTTTTTAAGATTTTTATTTATTTATTCATGAGAGACACAAAGAGAGAGAGGCAGAGACACAGGCAGAGGGAGAACCAGGGTCCATGCAGGGAGCCTGACGCAGGACTGGATCCGGGTTTCGAGGATCACACCCTGGGCTGCAGGCAGCGCTAAACCGCTGAGCCACCTAGGCTGCCCATATTTTAAAGCAAGTCCCAGACACACGTCATTTCTTTCTCTCTCTCTTTTTAAAAATTTGATTTATTTACTCATGAGAGACACAGAGAGAGAGAGGCAGAGACCCAGGCAGAGGGAGAAGCAGGCTCCATGCAGGGAGCCCAGCATGGGACTCGATCTCAGGTCTCCAAGATCAGGCCCTGGGCCGAAGGCGGCGCTAAACTGCTGAGCCACCTGGGCTCCCCTCTTGATGGTTTTCAATTGGTTAGATCAATGAACCCTCAGGATTTAAAAAACACAAGCAGGATTTACAATAACAAAGAACAGCTAGCATTTATTGAGCACCTGTGTTGTGCCAGATGCTGTGTAAGCCAATTTGTTCTGATTGGTTGACTTAATCCTGAGGATTTTTCATTTTCAATACTGGAGGAGCCTCAGAGAGGGGAAAGCCTCCTGCCCAAGTCTACACAGCCAATACCTCTAAGATATCCACACGGCAGATAAAAAACAGCCAGATAATCTAAATTTCTTTTTCCTTTTTTCTTTTTTTCTTTTTTTTTTTTTTTTTTTTTTTGGTCTACATTTCTTTTTAACTCAGGGATTCAACGATCATAATATTCATCTTTCTCAGTATGACTTGAATTATAACACTGTTCTTTCTAAGAACTCTCTTAAGCATTCACCTTTTAAATTTTGGCAAATACTTGTAGAGTTAAACTATTTTGTGTTTGGCCTTATACTGGGAGTCCAAGTGTTAACAAGATTGATGCATACCTCCCCTTGTGGGCTCCTGGAGAAGACAGACATGTAGACAAACATGATGATCGAGTGTGCTAAGAGTGATGGGCTCTAGAAGGTTCTGAAGGAACATTCAGGAGCAGCAGAGGAATAACATTTAAGCTAAGACCCAAGGACCAGGTGGAGTTAGGCCTGGGGATAATATGGACAAAGGGCAACTTCCAAGCAGTAGAAGAATTGCAGGTCTGCCACTCTGGAGGACTCATGATTATACCTCAAGGCCTCTCCCACTACAAGCCTTTCAAACACTCAAGCTCACCTTGGAAAGTCCGTTAGAAAATGTATTTGCTGTGCTACTGATTCATTTGGAATGCCAGCTGCCAGTGCGCGTGATGAGGGCAAACGCCTCTTTCAAAAGAAGGTAAGGACCAAATGTTGGGTCACTAGCAATCACTTCCCAGTCACTGGGGCCACTCAATCCAGAACCGCTTCACCCATGGCCCAGAAACTTATGCTCACCGACCCCAAGAAATCAAAAGCCTGCCAGAGAAAAGGCAGCCTTCATATTAGTCCCTCTCCCTGGCTTGTTTTCCATGCAGAGTAGATGGGATAATGACAATCGGTTTTGAGTCCAAACCATGTGGTTCAGGTATTCTGCTTCCTGGTGCTCTTGTCTGTTTTGAAGATAAATTTTAGAATATGAAAAGGGATGGGTGGATTCTCTGTGAGTAAAGCAAACGTCTGATCAATGTCGGGAGAGTAGGGACCTGAAGTTATAACCTCTGGCAAGAACTGCCAGTGCGGATATTCTGTTGCCAAATGTGAGCAGAGCTCATGAGCATTTGGCAACCAAATGAACAGAGGGACAATTAATATCCTCTTAAGAAAATTAAACAGGCTAAGCCAGGATATGCACTTGTATCGATTGCCCACTCATTTCTGCATGGAGGTGTCTAAATGGAATGCCACTGGTTTTCCAAAGTTTTATTTAAGAGAGCAATCCCTCCCAAATTCAGCATGGCCACAGAATCATCTGGTGAGATTTGAAAACATAGACTGCGGAGTCCCAATTCCAGAGATTTTGACTGAAAAGAACCAGAGTAGAATGGAGAAATCTGCATTTCTTACAAGCACCTTCGCAGGATTATGACTCTGATTTAGATCCAAGTTTAACAGACATTGCCAGAGTTCAAGGTCATTTTCTTTGAAAGGGTTGGGGGGGGAGGCAATGAGCATTTTGACTGATAATCTCTGCACTTTTAAGTATTCTTCTGATTAGTATGTATTAATTTGAATACATTTGCAAACACATTTTTTTTTAAGTGTTTACTGTGTACAGCCACATTTTGTTGTACTGTACTGGGCACTTCACACTTCCCAAAACTACCTTCACAAACCAAATTAACCTTAAGAAGCTTCTCTGGATAGGCTGGCCAAAAAAACTTCCAGCATTCCTCGACTGACCACTAACACAGGTCTGGCCTATCGTTATCTATGGTAACTTCTGTAAAACATTCTCTCCGCTCTTGATGTGGGGCCCAAGTGGCTGATAGATCAATATATTGTTTCAGCCACACTTCATTCGCTTGAGGAAAGGACAGTGTTTTGAAAACAAAAACGTGTAAAAGTAAAATCAGGGACCAGGAGAGCTATGCAATGTCCTTCTGCAATCGGCTACTAAACATTTACGCATATTCCGCTGGTAATTTTGTCCAAAGGAACACCTACCTGTGTGTGGAAATCTAAACTTAAATCCATTACTTGATTTTGCCAGGAGTGTTCATCAGAGCACGGAGGTCTGGACAATACCAGACCGACAAAGTTACTTTTATTGGCAGGTTTAAACAGTTTGTCTCTGATTATCCAACCTCATCCATTTGGGAAAAAATTAGAAGAACTGGTAGCAAAATACAAACAATAATTTTGAGGGTAAGAGAATGAGGTACCAGATAAGGCAGAAATATTAATAATCACATTTTATTGTATAATTGTTTTAAACAAACAGGCTGCAGAATTTAAACAACAGAACCATCCCGACCTAAGGGAGGTCTGTTAAAGGGCTTCCCTCTCTTCCTTCTCATTGTAAGGAAAAATAAAAAGAAAAACACTCATGAAATTATCCATCTCTGAGAGTGATAATGCTGGCCTTGCTTTTGCTGTCCCTCAAGGCGAATTTTCAGAATTGCTGAATGTCCAAGTTTACATTTAGGCTGGGAAGCCAAATTGAGATTTTTTGTTTTACTTTGCCTAATTTCTGGCTATCAGCATTGTGAGAATCCAGGAAGTTTCTCTACCAAACATATGCCAAGACTCATAAGATATAAACAATTCTCAAGAACCACGCCAAATTGAAATGCAATCAGCATTAATGAAATGGAGACAATTAATTGCCAGATGATTAAAACTATGCACTTGTTTGGAACTGCAGTTCCAAACGTGGATCCTGAGTGTCGTGTCTCTGAGCCTGTTTCCTTACCTGTCAAATTGAGCATAACCTACCTCTTGGGGGTGTGTAGATTAAATGAGATAGTGTGCTGTAAAACATTTAGCACAGCTACTAGCATATCATAAGTACTCTATAATATTAAAAGTTATCATTATCACTATCTGGATCAGCAGCAGGGTGCAGAGCTCATCAAGCTGAATTTCACAGGGTAAAGAGTTTCAGATAGCAACATGGCAACAGCCACAAAACTCTTAAGAGAGTGAGATTCCTAAAGCTACGATTAGCATCTCGTGTTGGTTTTGCTTTGACCCATGCCTAGGGGGTCACAGAATGGTATTTAAGAATAACTGGTGGCCTTTATAATCCTGGGTATTTTATAATATACATTTAAAACCGTTCTGAGAAGACATCGTCAGACTGCCACAAAACAACAACAAAATACCAAAATACCAAAACAAAACTAAACAAAGCCAAGCAAACAGAATATAAAATGAAACAAAACCAAAACATACCTAAGATCCCTGCCAAATAGTTCAACAGGCGTTCTCACCTCTATGAGGCTATGTTAGCATGCGTTTGATGACGAGTCACTTGCTGTCACTGATTTTTATTAAAGCTCATAATGACAGAAAGACCTTTCCTGAGCAGCTGACTCCTCATCCATGATAGGAGGAAGCTGGGAGTTTCAGACACCATCTCCTCCCTGGGTCGTCTGGCTTCTACTGCTTCCTCACGCGCAGCAGGAAGAACCAACCAGTCGCTGAAACACGCAGAGGCCTTTTCTTCTTCCTCAAACCCCTAACTAAAGTTCACTTTCACAAGCCAAATTTAAAAATCAATTAATAAATTACAACTGCCAAAGAATGTTAAAAAGCCCATAGGCACCTAAGAAGTGCTTAGAAGAAACAACAAAGCATTAAGCCCGAGATAAATGGGTTTGCTGTGTGTTTACTGTAATGTTGACTTAGTATCCCAAAGCAAAAATTCTCTTACCTCCACTTACCGCTACTTTGTATGATAATAGCAGCATTAATTTTAAAATGATCATGAATCAATCATGAAATCTGACTCTTGTTTTTACTGGCAACAAAATACTCTAATTAGCACCTTGAATAAGAACGCTTTCTAGGTAGGCATGGGTGAGAGCAATCCTTTGCTGTTAATTCTTTGCTAATTACGCCTAGTAAACTAGGTTGAAATGGCAGTAAGCTGCATTAATATCTCCACCTCTCCCAGTCCCATGACATCACCACCTTGAATCTTTCCTGATGAAACACAGTGGACTTTCTCAACCTTGGCACTACTGGCCTTTTGTGGTGGGGGCTGCCCTGTGAGTTGCTGAATATTCAGCTGCATCCCTGGCCTCCACCCACTAGATGCCCAGGGCACCTTCCCTCCAGCGCCCCCCCAGCCCCAGGCCACGACCACAGAGGTCTCCACACATTGCCAAATGTCCTCTGGTAAGCAAAACCACCCTTGATGGAGAGCCAGTGCACAAAGGAATGAGCTCTGCATTGGGTTATTACAAAGATCAAATGTACTAACTTATTTTTTAGAGGCCCAGCATGCTGACAGGTGCACAGTGGGACTGGCACGCACACAAGCACAGTAACCACCGCCCAGTCTAAAGGATACCGACCTAATGGAGAGGACACTTCTGGCACCAATTTGACTCAACTCAATCCTCAGTTTCTGCAGACTCTCAACCCTACAGAACAGGGTATTTTTTTTTCCTAAATCAACTTTGTCGAAGTATAATTTACATATAATAAGCTGCATTCATTTAAAGTATATACTCTTCATGTGTTTTGACAAATGTCTACACATGAACCTCACCAAGAGCAGGAGGGGTTCATGTTTTGATTTGCTTCAAGCTCATTCTGAAATAAGAATAGGCCAAGAATAGGCCATATTATATTCTTTACCAAAAGCTTTTTCATTAAATTCACAAGTTTGTGACTTGGGCTTCTTGAAGCCGTAACGTGGAAATATTCTTGATCAGTACTGTATGGGAGTGAGCCGTCCTGGGATCTAGGGCCAGTGCAGTGACACAGGGCACCATACTTGGTAAGTTCAGCCCTTGGCATTCACTGTTCTGCAATGTTTAGAACTTTTGTTTTTTTGTTTTTTTGTTTTTTAAGATTTTATTTATTTTTTCATGAGACACACACACAGAGAAAGAGAGAGAGGCAGAGACAGATAAAGAGGCAGAGGGAGAAGCAGGCTCCATGCAGGGAGCCCGATGTGGGACTCGATCCCCAGGACCCCGGAATTATGCCCTGAGCCGAAGGCAGACACTCAACCACTGAACCACCCAGGCGCCCCTATTTATAACTTTCTACCTGAATTTGTGCTTTGTAAGTGAAGTCTGGTGGAACAATGGAGTGTGTACTGGGGGCTGGGCGTCTTGGCTCAGCAACATCGCCAACTCCTAACACTCCCAACTTAGTAGGGATTCTCAGCCACCAGCTCTGCCCACTTTGGGCTAGGTCAGCCCTTCCCTCCCAGCCCCTACCTGGAGACCACTGTCACCCCCAACCCAGCATCCTCAGTAGGGACACCCACATCCCCTCACTGCCCTGAACTCCTGGTCGAGGCCAAGGCATGGATGTGGGAATGGTCAGAGGTGATGGAAGCCTGCAGCCTTCCCTAGCCCTGGGCTGGCAGGACTATAGTGTCCTGGGCTGGTGACTGGAGAAACAGACTCTCGTTCACCCTAATCCAGATCCTCAGTATTTCCCACAGTGGAGGCTGTGATCCTTTGGGGGATATCTGTCCACCCAAGATTGGAGTGGTGAGCCCAGGGAAAGGGGAGGTTAACTTCCCTGTCCTTTGCTGGAACCTCACATTTTCATTTTGCATTGTGGTTGGCATATTATATACTCTTGGGGGGACCTTTCCTCTTTCAACATGTACCTCAGGGAGTCACTTGCACTGGAGCCCCTGCATCGGTGTCCTTACAACAGTCAGAGGAAAGATGGCTCAGTGCCCCCATGCTCCCTGGTGGAAGGATCCAGAACCTCCAGCACCCTCCCAGCCATCCTATCAGCAGAGTCCTGAAGCAATTAGCAGGAGCCCTTCTCAGCCCCACCCTGAGCTCTTACTCCTGCTTCTCTTTCCCTCCACCCCCACCACCTTCCAGGATTGGAGTGAGGCCCTTCCTCTAGGTGCTCTGACCCCACCCCTCTGTTCCAGCGCTGGAAAAATAGGTGAAGGACCAGAGCTGTGGATGTACCAAAACACTGTTGTGGGAGCTCTTTTGTCAAAATTACAAAAGCCAGAGTGGTTTACTGGATGTCAGAGGCAGATCAGATGATACATGTGTTTTACGACCATAAAATATAATGTTCCAATCAAACGATAAATCATGCTTATGCAGTTTTTATATCTCCATTTGAAAGGCAAAGAATTGTACTTTTTGCCTCAGATCTTTTTCTTAAAGTGGTGCTCATCCTCCTGAAAATTCTGGCAAGCGTCAAACCAGGACACCCTGTGTCAGAGTCAACACAACTGCAGACAAATTGGGAGAGAAGCAAAGAAAGGAGTTGTGAGATGTAGCATCTGCTGCTCGTGATGGGTTCCAGGCAGTGCAAGCCCCTCTCCAGCACACCACTGCCCTCACTCCCCTCCTTGGGTCCCAGGGGTGGAAAAAATATGGGTGGCTCACTCGGTTACACAACCGACTCTTGATTTCAGCTCAGGTCATGATCTCAAGGTCCTAGGATGGAGCCCCACGTGCTCAGCGGGAAGTCGGCTTGAAGTGCTCTCTCCCTCCTTTCCTACCCCCTCTGCTGCCCTTCCCCTCTAAATTAAAAAAATAAATCGTTTTTTAAAAAGAGAGAGAGAAAACATGTTGGCATTCTCTTCATCAGTGACCCCTAGAAAATGTGCTGGAGGCTGTAAGGTCATTTTTTGCTCAATTTACTCTGTAAAATAAGGACGACAAGAACTATTTCTTGCAGGTAAATATTTTCTATTTGGTTTTATTTTAAAAAATTTATTGTCAAAAGAAATTAAATAATCCGTGTATTTTAACCTCCATTAATATATGTTAAATATTATTTATTAAAATGCTAATAACTAATTAGTTAAGAGACAAATGTAGAATCAATAAAATGTTACTAATTCAGTTGGATTATAATGAAGTGAGATTAAGAAGGAAATGTCTGGTGGAAAAGCTTTTTTTTTTTAAAGATTTTTTATTTATTTATTCATGAGAGACAGAGAGAGACAGAGAGAGAGAGAGAGAGAGGCAGAGACACAGGTAGAGGGAGAAGCAGGCTCCATGCAGGGAGCCCGACGTGGGACTCGATCCCGGGACTCCAGGATCAGGCCCTGGGCTGAAGGCGATGTTAAACCGCTGAGCCACCCGGGCTGCCCTGGAAAATCATTTTAAACAACAATGAAAAAGCAGCGGCACACATGGCTGCATTATCCATAATGTCTGGGTTCCCATGGCAGGTGTATTATGACAATTTCCCTTAAAAATCAACAATAACAGTACCTAAGCAATAAAAAGATGGTAACTTTATAAAAAGAAGGAAGCACGAGGAAGGGAATCAACTCAAATGCATCAGAGATTTACAAAGTGAGGTTTACAGGCTAAAGCACGGTTCACATTATTTGATGTTGACTTGATAACCACACAAATTGGAATTGCCACAATTTAATGAAAGTTCCCGTGTGAAACACAAGAAATACAAACCTAAGTGAATTGTGCTTGAGGATGGTAGCAAATGTTAATAAAATACTCAAGGAAAGGATAAAAAAAAAATGCCACTGGTATTTCTTAAAGTGGTGCTGGGCCTACCCTAAAGCTCGGGCTCCTGGCCGTATTCTGGGCCTGTCCTGAGAGCCCAGCCTCCTGCACAGAGCGTGTGCGCAGCTGTTTCCTGATGCCCCCAGGGTCACATTCTCATAAATCAGACGTCCCGCGCTGGACATCACGTATGGAGGGACACCTCACGTCTTTCTACAAGGAAGACTGGCTGTGAGGTGCTAAAACTGTTTCCATTTACTGGAGGCCACCACATTATGAAAAACAGAAAGTCGTTTCACCCACGATGAAGAAAAATAATTATGGAAGAATAACTCTTCTTTTCTTTCTCTATTTAGATCATCCAGTGGGAATTAAAATACCACCACCCGGATGCAGAATACACACGTTTAAAATGCACAAGGACAGACTAGAGTTGCTACTGAGCCGGTGACCTTCAGCTCCCCAAACATTTATGATTCGGTAATTACCGGATGGTATTATTACTGACGGCTACACTACTTCCTCTCTCTTAGAGCCATTTGAATACAGGGGGGTGAGTGGAATTCTCAGCATTTGCTGGCCGCTACGGTGTATCCAGTCTACGGTACATACTGAAGACTCCCCAAATGAGCAGTTTACACCCTTTGGTTTAGATACGTGGCCTTAAATGTAGGCAGTAATTATTACCGGTATTATCACTACAGTCCATAAATACAGACCGGCAGGCCACTGCTCAAAAAGGATGTCGTGCTCGATTTTTTGCTCATGCCAGTGTTAGATTTTAACCCTATCAGATATTCGATTCAGATACCTGACTTTATTATCCGGAGCTCTTCAGTTGTAACCTTGCCTGTACTTTTTACCAAAGCTAGCAGGAGCATCTCATCTGCTCAATTACTTATTAGTGTTGCTATAGAATACCATTTCCTCTTGCGGCTGATAAAATATTAATCAAAAACAGGAACTGAGCGATTTCCCAGTGTAGATGTCTTCTAATGGTAATACAGGGAGTCAAAGAGAGATCTGGAGGTCATATAATAGCTTCTGAAGAAAGCAAAGAGGAGTGACATCGGCGTGGAGGGAGAGATTGCCGGCAGAGCCCAGGGGCTGGGTGAGTTATTGCCATTCCACCCACAAGTAAACTTCCAGAAACGTGAATGCTGGGGACTGGTGAGGAGATACCAGGTCTACGAGACACTCGAAGAGTAAGGGTTTTGTTTTTCTGTAATACAGAGCGAGCCTTCAATTAGCCAAAATAGTATCTTGATTTAACCAGAATTTTGCTGTTGCTCTTGTCCCAACCCTCATCTGCCAACTCCTTCTAGGTCTCGTGAATCTCCCTTCCGCCCAGCCAAGGAGAGCATGCCCAAGCATGGCTGAGTCTTAGACCAGTTTCTGAACCTTGAAAAATGCCTTCTCTCTTCCCTTCCCCTGTGCAGTCCTGTCTGTGCGGAAAGGACCCCGACTTCAGACGCACACGGCCATGGTCTGTAGCCAGCCCTGCTGCTCACTACAAGGGGGTTCCCTGGCAAAGTCCTTAACCACTCTGCACTTCAGGCTCCTGAAAATGTGCACAATCTGTCCGTAGTCTCAAATGCTCGCTTTCCCCATCTCTGGTACCAAGACTACATGCACATAAATAACAGACAAATAGCCACATACCCTAACAAACTAAACAACACACACATGCACATCACTGTTCCTAGATGTGAAATTAGGAGTAAATTGCATTTTCATGTTTATTATATTTTAAAAAGAGAGGGTTTTTTCCTTAAAGCACTGACTAAATACTACCTAATACTTTGAGAAGAACTCTTTAAAACTAGTAAAGACGAAAAAAGAAAAAAAAAGCACACATTTGAAAAGGTTGGCATCTTACTTAGCACCAGCAAACTAATCTGAAAACAAGATGATGACTCCCATTCTTTGGGTTAATACTTATTCAGAACTTGTGTTACATATATTAACATATTTAATTTATTAACTTGCATGACAGCCCTGTGATACAAGTAGAACTCAGCCCTTTTTTTTTTTTTTTTTAAAGGAGGAGGCCTAACCACTTGGTGATTCACCTCATTTTACTCAGCCGGTAGACAGCACTGCCAGAACGTGAACTTGTGCCATGCCTTGTAAAGAGCGCTGCCTCTCCCACACTCCTCCATCCTGGTACCATCCTGGTGTATTCCTGTCACCACCCAGCCCTCTCCATGAGAAAGTTCTGTTCTACAAAAATACGAGCACAGGTAAGCTAGCTACTTTCTAATACCATGTGCAAAATATGTATATATAACTGGTGGGGTTTCCACCTGCTTCTTCATCCTCAAATATTGGAATCCAAAGACTTCCAGACATTAAAATCAATTAATACTGTGATATGCTGGTCAAATGACTCTTTTTAATGTGTGTTCTCTTAATTACCATCCACTTTTACATCTAAAAAATTTGCTCTAAGTTGACTGTTTCTATCAAGATTTTGGCTCTCTTCAGCACAATCCATCAGACTGATAAAAATCCATTTTATAAATGTAAAATCTGGCCCAGCAATGCCACACCTGGGAATCCATCCCACAGAAATAAAAGCATTAGTCTGACATATGAACAAAGATGCTTATTGTCTTCTTATTTGAGCCCAGGCAGGAACCCTTGGAATCCCGATGAGTGCCCTTTAGCACAGTCAATATATAGAAGAACTGCATGAATCCTGGTATGTCCTCATCATGGAATATCGTGCTATAGTTGGACAAGAAAAGAAAGATACAGAACAGTGTGCAAAGAAGTATATTCCATGTGTCAACAAACAACACTACCAAAAAAAAGACATCTCAAAAGTTCCCAAATACGTATCTGTGTATGTATCCATATGAGGAATACAGATAAGATACGAGCATAAGAAATCTGGAAGACACATATGCAAATGCTAACATGTTTTACCTTACCTAGTGGAGGAGGGGATTGGAGTAAAGGCAAAAAATGATAACAATGACTGTCTTAAGGTTGAATATTAGCAGACAGAAGCACTTACTCCCAAAAATAAGAAAGAGCAGTAACAGAGTTGTGTAGATCTCCCAACACTCTAGGTTTACTGGAGCTTAAAACTTTTAATCTTTACAATTTGGTGAGGTCAGCTATAATGTGATTCCCATTATATAGATGAGACAATAGAGGCACAAGAGCCACACAGCTAATAAGCAGAGCTGGGCAGCCCCGCAGCAAAGACTACATCCATATCTATAATCTAATTGATGAGATTTCAGTGGAAAGACAACTAAACAAAAAATTAGAATTAATCCATTTGCTGAATGGTGAGAAACACAGCAGACAGTGATTTCCCCGTCATCTGACGCTCTGCACGGCACAAGCCACCTTTTCCTGCCCTGTGGAAGGGCGAAGGTAGGGATCACAGGGCACAAATCAGGACAGAGGTGTCCGCTGTATGCAGTGAAACTGGAGATGCTCTCCATCGCCACCGTACTAAGGGAAGTCCTGCCTTGAAGCGGAATCCTTGCTGAGCTCGCAAGACGGACACCTCTCTGAAGGTGGGGACACGCTCATCTCTCGACACCAGCCAGTGGGGATCTGTTTCCACTCCTCTGCAAAATGTCCCCTGCCAGGGCAGGGACTTTGCCAGGTGTACCCGGCTACTGTTCCCCTAGGGGCCTGACATGGTGCCCAGTATATATACTGGCCATTCAGTCAATATTTCTTAGATGAATGAAAGCTAGGTGCTCAGTAAACATGTGTCGCTAATTCTAAAGTGATGCTTCCACTGTGTAAAAAATGGAAAAATTACTCCTAACGGACTGGGTTTTATATACAGATAACACGAATCATAGTAACGACAGCAAAAACAGCATTGCCAACTAATCATATATTGAGCCCCTGTGTAACAGGCGCTTGCTAGACCCTGTATGTGTATTGCATGTGAATCTTACAAGAATATTGGAAAGTATATATTATTATCTGTTCCCAGGCAACCTGAGGAAAGTCTAATTACCTGGCTCCAAGGCATACAGCTAGTAAGGAAGGCACCGGGATTCAAACTCCAGACCCATCTTTCCCTTTTCACTCAATCTCCATGCTCTGCACACGTATGTTCTCACTCACTAACAAAGTGAAGACTAAATAATAAGGTATCTTAGTCACTTCATTTAAAGTTAGGCGTTCAGGGGATCCTGGGTGGCGCAGCGGTTTGGCGCCTGCATTTGGCCCGGGGCGCAATCCTGGAGACCCGGGATCGAATCCCACATCGGGCTCCCGGTGCATGGAGCCTGCTTCTCCCTCTGCCTGTGTCTCTGCCTCTCTCTCTCTCTCTCTGTGACTATCATAAATAAATAAATAAAAATTTAAAAAAATAAAATAAAAAAAAATAAAGTTAGGCGTTCAGGGGCACCTGGGTGGCTCAGTCAGGCAAGGGTCTGCCTTCAGCTCAGGTCATGATCCAGGGGTCCTGGACCCAAGCCCGTGTGGGGCTTACTGCTCAGCGGAGAGTCTGCTTCTCCCTCTCCCTCTGCTGCTCCCTCTGCTTGTGCTCTCTCTCTTTCTCAGATAAATAGATAAAATCTTGTAAAAAAAAAACAACAAGTTAGGCATTCAGAACAAGAAGCAAAAAAAGCTATACAACATTGTTCTTAATCCAAAGTAAAGCAAACCCCAAGCAAATCAAGCAGAACCATAAGGTGCCTTGTGTTTGCCATTTAACACCTGTTATATGTGCTCAGTGCACAGGCTTGTCCAGCCACACCACCTCCACTTCCAACAGACAAGAATCACACAGAGCACTGAGGACGCTTGACAGATGTGTTAATGCAGGGGGATATTTCAGTTTCCATCCTCTTTGGACCACAGCATGACAGTTACAGAATTCAAATCCATTTGTATCCCTCGTTGAATCCCACATAATTCAGCAGACATTCATTATGATGACATAATGATATCACACAGCCATAAATACATATGCTAAGAGTCGAACAAGACATTCATATTTAAACATAGCTGGAAATAATTTCAATTCTGGCGATTTTCTATTGCTCATTCTATTACTTTTCTGTGGATGCTTAAAATGTTAAAATATAGTAGGAAGCCAAGAATACAAGAATAATGGTGTGTGTGTGTGTGTGTGTGTGTGTGTGTGTGTGTGTGATAGCTTCTAGTTTAGCAAGTAAAGGAATTTGGGTATCAAGTTACATCTGATAAATATTTTGTTTGAGGAAAAGGTAATTTAATAATAGATGAGAAGCTCCTTGATATGTCAATTTCAGAAGAATCACTCATGCTGCTATAAATGCAGTCCAAGATTTTAATATTCCGAGATCTCTGCTTCAGACTTGAAGGATGGTTGCCCTGATTTCATAAATAAGAAACGTAGGTAAGACTTTTTCATAAAACTTTTAACAATACATAAAGCAAACAAATAAAGCAATTAAAATTAAAACCACTTGAAATTCGCCTTTCCTAAAGAGGAGTGAAAATAATTTCTCAGAAATCAGACCCATGCCTCCAGAAACGGGCGAGCAGATAACTCAGATGACATAACACCAATAATGACAATGTTAATCTTGATCTTTTCCTGATAGTTCTCAACTGCAGACAGAGGAACACAGTTTGTCTTCAGCCTCGATGATGTATCCATTAACAGCTCTCTTCCCAGAGCATTCAGACACCTTGCAACGGATTTTTGAATTATTTAAATGGAAGTAGCATTAGAAAACCCTCATGTTTAAATTATGCTAAATAAGTATTCTTTCAGCTGGACTTTTGCCTGTGCAAAAAAATATATATTCTGCAGGCATGGAGGAAGGGCACGAAGGAATCTGAGGAGGTGACACATGGAGACAGCATAACAGAGAATGATGTTTGGGGAACACGAGTGCACATACGAGCCAAGCGTGCAGGACAGTCTCCATATCCGGACATTCTAGAGGGAATTGAAGTTTGTACATTTACAAAGATGATGTCAATTTTCTAAAATGCTTCCAAATGTCAGAAAACTATGAACATGAGAATGTAAAATAGAAGGAAGTCCAGTTGCAATAAATCATGGAATATCCACACTGCGGAATATTATGCAGCTATTAGAAGAAATGAGTTAGCTCTTTATCTACTGACCTGGAGGGACGTCCATGATGTATTGGTCAGGGAGATAAGCAAGGGGCAGTGAGCAGTGCATAAACAGGGAAGCATTCTTGCAAAGGCAAATAGAAAACTTGTCCTATGTTTGCCATTGATGTCCCTTTAAGGATGGAAGAGCTTAGAGAAAGAGGTCAGAGGCCCTGGTGGGGTGTCCGCCTTGGTCAGTGGGCTGTGGGGACAGCTTGGGGAATGTAGAAAGAAAGGGGGATGTCACGAACTTTATTCATTTGCATGGTTTCATTGCTTATCACAATCAATCATTTAATCTGTATCATTTAATTTGTAAAAATAAATAAAAGAGGTGGGGTAGGGAAGGAGGAAGGAAGGTAGAGATCTGGGGAGAGAGGGAGGGGAGGAAAGAGAGAGAAACCTATCAACAAAAAATTGCCTGAATTTCCTGCTGGCCAAAGATAGCTCACCATCGGGAATCTTTTTACTTTGCTGAGATGCTAATATTGGAATTTTCTTTTCTTTTCTTCTATTTTCCTTTCCTTTCTCTTCTCTTCTTCTCTTTTCTTTTTCTAAAGTGAATGTGCTGACTTACTTGGAAGAGGACTCTCTGCCTTCTGCAAAGCCACCTTGACAGAAGAATCTAGTGCTACACAGCTGAGCATGCAGGCTTGACATGGCACAAGGAGCCTGGCGGGTGTGCAGGCAGGTGGTAGAGGGAGATGGGTGGCGAGGTAGGGAGACACCATGATACGAAGCCTTGCATTTCGCCTGAGCACTGCGGAGTCTGGCCAGAGAGAAGTGTAGGGAGCCTGCATAGTGTCAACAGAGGTTTTCTTCAGGGGGAGTCCACAGGCCATGTGCAACTCACCATCCTTCCCCGGGGGTACTTCCAGGGAAGTGAATGACAGGTCAAATAAATGATTAAGATACAGATATAGATATAAAAAGAGCTCGTGTTTAATGTCAGTGTTGCTTTCAGTTGCAACTATAATTGCATTTAATTCAGTAAGTGGTTATTGAGCTCCTACTATTGTACCTACCCTTATGCTTTTAATGAAATTATGACATCTTAAACTTCCCACACAATATGAGGGGCTTCCTTTCTAATTATACAGGTGACAAATTCATTTCATGAAGTGGTCAACTACAAGAAAATATATGTATTTTTTTTAAATGACAAAATTGCCTCTAAGTTCCCAAACACAGATGACGGCCACCTTGCAGTGTGCTGGATTTCCAGGCCCAGCACACTGAGTGGCACGAAATCGATATCTCATCAATATTTGTCGAGAGAAGAGAGGTGGGCATGCAGCAAACCTACAGTGATATTATTTCGGGAAAGCCGTTTTTTGTGCCCGTATTTTTATATAACAAAGAAACCAACCTGTACGTGTTGTTTTTCAAGCCACTCATTCCACTTAATGATATACAACCAGCTTTTTTGCCAACAGGAAATGCAGAGAACCCTGGCCCTCTGGCTGCGGGGACAGGCACCTGGCGCAGGTGCTCTCTGGCAGGGAGGGTGTCGGCAGTGCCCTGCCGAGAGCCCGGAGGGACACGGTGATGCCTTCTCTAAACTCACCAGGGCGGCCAGGAGCAGATTAGCATCATGTCAGCCTCACCACCGTTTAGCTCAGTGCACTGCTCTTTACCTCCACACATGGGGAGAACTAGTGAACACACGCCAAGGAAAAACACTGCCCAGGTTTGGTAGTGAACTCACAAGCTGCTTCCAAGCAGTTGCACACACATGCTCAACTGCAGCTGTTGTACATAATTAATGCGCTAATTATACATAATTATCTAATTACTAAAGGAGAGAGTCAAAGCAAGTGCAGTAGTAAAGCTATGGAAACCAGTTCCTTTCAGAATACTTGAAAATATAGACTAGCTTGCTATTTCTGAAAGGTATATTCTTTTTGTCTGATACTTGTAAACAGAGAGCAGTCTTTGTAAATGCTTTAGTGACATTACGGATTGGATGATCCTGAGTCATTCCATTAGTGGAATTTTTTAAAATATACATATATATTATAGGGAGATATATGTGCCATATGATTCATCTTCATAATACTGTGTGAACTGAGACTCACCACAGACTCCTGTGTGTAAAGTAAGTTTTCCAATGAATGTTCCAAAGTAGGCTGGTCCCACAAAATGGTCTTAGGGGAAAGAAAAAGAAAAGTGGAAGCTAAGTGGTAATTTGTTTGGGGAAAAAAAAAAATTCATGTATTTCCCTGTGTGTTCCATTTAATGCTGTCCCATGAAATACAAAATAAAAAGGGGGGTGACAAGTGGTCATGATGCAAGTTCGGAAAATACTATTTCCCCTTCTTAGAGAGGTATCAAAACATTTGCATTTAAAAGGCTCTGATAAGTACTGCATTTCTGAAATAGTTTTGACCACAGAATCCTTTTTTCACTCCCCCTGGGTAGCTATAAACATAAGAGGAATTGAAAGACAATCTGAGTGCAAGTCCGGGCTATACTATTTTATTACCTCTGCTGGATCACTAATTCACCATATAGTGAAACTTTATGTTGAATCTGAACTAAAGTCTCTGCCCGAAGGAACAACCTCTAAGATATATTTGAGAATCTAAAACAAACTCTTCGATGAACCTCAAGCAGCATTATTTTCTATTGATCGCTTCTCTCAGAAATATACTTACTATGGCTGAAAATGCTCTATCTTGACATTTAGGTGCTATGACCAAACAATTAAATCTTTTATCAAATGTTACCCACAGTATTTCTTGAGAATGTTAAAGGAGCCACAAATTAATTCCACATTGGAAAAGAACAGCCTCCTACTTACAGAGAAGATATAAATTAGCATCTCTGGAGCATATGTTATTTTATTAACTTGTTCATTCCTATTCTTCCTCCTTCCAAAAATCAATTGGGGCATCCTTCTCGTTTTTTGTGTCTTTTTTGTTTCTAACGCCATCATCAAAATTCACTGGGCCTTGACAAATGGGTGAAAACACACACCAGTTGGATCCTCGGAAGGCACATCTTCATTACTTTTATTATTTAACTTTAACTTTTAATCTTGGGCCATAAAAACTGTCCTAATAAAAGATCCATAAATATCTCCTGAATGTGCAAAGGAGCGACTTTGATGACCTGAGAGCATATGCTGGCTCTTTCTGCTGATGGGCCTTCGTACTTGTGACTGCCTGAGATCTAACACTGAGCAAGATGCAGATCTAGACTCTTCCAGCAAGTGATTCCAAATGGACAGTTGCATCAGGAGGCGAAGGGAACTGCTTCTGTTTTAGTTTTAAAATTTCGCTTTCATAGGAATGATACAATATCCTTCATTTATTTTCAAGCTAGTTGGGACAGATATTCCCAACGCTAGTTTAGTGTTTCAAAAATTAATTATATGCCACACACACAATAGTGACATGATGGCCTGGGACGTGGGTCTTACCGATGTCCCACCTAGAAATATCTTCTTGCCAGGGCTTGCTTTGCACATTGCAGAGGACTCAACGTGCATCTGCTATATGAATGAAAGAATGCACTCTCTTTGAGTATTGCTCTTTTAAATCCCATTTCTAATCATGCTTTGAATTCTAAAGTAAATACAATTAATTGCCAAATAAATAATTTCAGATGATGAAATGGGTTTTTCTGAACAGGTTTAATTCAACTGAACAACACATTTTTTAAATTAAAAACACTCAAAACTCAACGTTATTTTTCCCTCAAACCTTTTTCAAATTAAATTCTGAAAACAAATATACTTTTAAAATTATATTATCATCACAGTGCATTTCTGCATGAACAATACATAAGGATAATGGCTTTTATAATGTGATGCATAAATGCAAGTTTACAGGAACCAGCAATTTATTACGTTAAATATTGGGATTTTTTTCTCACTTATGTGGCTTTTCTTCCCCCTTTTCTGTAATACGCTATTCTGAGGAAACACTATAAGGCCGTGATAGTTGATTACACTATCTTGATTACCATTATTTTTCTAGCTTTCTTAAATTAGATGCAAGTAGCATTTCTAAGTTTAGAATATTGGATAGAATACCCTGTGTTGAAGCCAGTGTTTCTAAAACTCTTTACATTTTGTGCCCAGCAAATTTTTATGCAACTTCTTTTCATATGCAAAGTGGATCTATGCAATCCTATCTTACACATTGAGCGGAGAAGAATGTGTCAAGAGAAGTAGCTGTGTGTTTTAGCACTAAACGAATAATCTGTCATAAACAGCATGCTGTATTTAATATTCAGATCAAGACATTTCTGTCTCATTCTAGCAGACCCTCCTGACAAAAGCCATCCCACGTCTGCCAGGAGTATCGAGTCCAGCTGAGGACAAATTTCAAGATGAACCTGAAATCAATTTGCCATCAAATTTTCATGCCTCTCCCAGACTATCTGTGGCATTTTAATTACAAGCACCCTAGGCGGGGGGTACTACAGATATTGACACTTTGCTCCTACAATAAACTTTATTGGCAACCCCTGTCTGAATGCAGTACTCAACTAGAATAACAAGAAATGTATCAGGGTACGCAAGTGGGAGAAACTGTGATCACCCTGAAGCCATTTCCTTCAATGGGTCCGGGCACCTTTTAGGCCACAAGCCTGGGAGGTGGAATGTGTGGCTCTCGGAAGTACAAATGACCTTCAAATTCAACATACCTGCAGTGTCTCTGAGCTTTGCAAGGTCCCTGGGTCCTTCTGCATAGCACCCCACGTGCCATCTTCTTTCCTGTCTGCATTCAGGCGGGTATTTCTGGTGCATATTATTTCAGGAGCTCCCAAAACGTTTCAAATCCTTGTTGAAAGGTCAGGGTGTCTAGGCAGAAGGCGTCGCTGTACACTATGCTAAAAAGCTTGATTTAAGGGGACAGGCACAGCCCCTGATTGTATTTGGAGACAATGCTTGTGTTGGGAGTAGGTGTGAGGATGACCAGTCATCTCTACGTGAATGAGCACCATCCCCTGCCTCCTCCTGAATTTTGTACAGGCTGCAGGAAGAGCCATAAATATCAAAATAAAGGGGAGCACCTACAATTTGCTAGCCATGAAATATCTCTGCTCCCTGATATTGACGTCCTGGGACTACGGACAGCCGTTTTAACCAGGCACGCTGAGCAGCCCATTATGCAGGGTGACTCTGCCGTTGGACCCAGCGCGCTGGCGCACATCGTCTTGCTCCCTCCGATGGTGACAGGGAGGCAGACAACGCCAACGGTCACTACCGTCTTGGCAGCTCTGTGCCAGGCACCAGGGCAGGCACGTCTGTAAGTGCCATCTCAACGACTCCTCGCACGTTCTCAAAAGTGACCAGTGGACCGAAACCAATCAGTATAGTGGTACACTGGTAAATGCTTAATGACCAGCTCTCTGAAATATGGAGGCAAGAATATAAATACACGTGCATTTATTTATTATAACGTTTACTGTCATAAGGATGTTAGTGCCAAATCTGCAAGTAAAAAATATGCAATATTCTTTATTACAAATGCCACAGAGATAACTGATTATCACCCAATGCTTACATGATTTTGGCCAAACTCTTGCATCCACAGACAAGTGGGCGAGTGGTGAGGTGAGGAGTAGGTGCGGTCTGATATAAATACTGGTTGATATTTTTAAGTTAACCAGTAAGATGAAAGGGAAACAAGAGGGTCATATCTTGGAACTGTACTCATTCTGTAAGAGCATCTAGCAACTTCTTTGCTGAACTGCATGACAGGTTTTTTTTTTTTTTTTAAATATACAGGAGGAATATGTCCCCACTTAAAAAATAATATGCATCATGTGATGACTACAGACATGGTACTCTTAAAGGTAAAATGCATTATTAACATCATGATTACTTTCTCAAGCCAAGACAATCTGAACAAAACGGTGAAGCCTTGATTTGTAGTTTTTGCCCATTTCTGTGGTGTAAATACTCCCGACCACAGCTGCTTTCCAGCTACCCAGGGGAAGTCACTGAATGTAGGGCTCGGGGGAGAGTCATGCAGGTGCATTCCATTCTAGAGCATCCCCACTATATACAACAGATCTCAATACCTCAAGAGCATAGGTAGAGTCAAAGGTAGCAAAATGACTAAGAAATATTAAGCTTTGAGTATTTACTAACTTTGGAATATGATTTATTTAATGGTAAGTTTATATAAATTAAGGTCTAATAATATCTGTGTTTAACACTCGGGTCATGAAATTCTTGCAGTGTGCAAGAACTGCACTGGGTCGACATGAGGGGAGGGTTTCACTGCACACTGGAAATGGTACCTACTGGGCACAAGCATGCAGGCATGAACACACATTTGCACACACAAACACACGCGCACACCTTGTCAGAAGAGATCCTGCTGGCAAAAGCCTCTTGCTGCTCTGTTAGAGAGGGAGACACTTTTGAACACAGTCAAGAGATCCATGATCGAGATGTAACAGCAGCAGATAATTAAATATCTGTGTTCCTGAAAGGCGGGTAGGTCTGACAGAGACAAAGGAGATCCTGGGAATGGCATTCGCCCCTCCCGACCAGGAAACCACAGCACGGAGACCAGCCTTGCACACAGAGGTGCACAGCAGCTGCAGCACAACGCGACCTGCACCTGCCCGCTCGCTCCCTTCCAGCATCCATGCTCTGCGCTTTCTTCCTCCTTCACCGAGACCGTCTATGCTCCTATGACACGGAGGGCATGGCCAGCTTTTCAGCACTTATGAGAGATGAGCAACATTATTATGCTTGGAATCTTGTTTCTGAGGCAGAAAACTGATTGGAGATGTAAAAGCGAGGGTGGGTGCCGAGCCTGGAGAGCAAACAGACACCCTGATGTCGAGGCAAAGTTAGCCAACCCTGCTCCACAGAGCAATTAGCTGCAACCTGCAGTTAGAAAGCCCTGTCACTTTGTTTCGCATCTAAACAGGTGAGACCTCGGAGGGTCCCCCCCACCTTATTAAGCGAGGTGAGGCGCTGGGACATGCAGTGGAGGCAGCTCAGCTCCCTGGGCGTCGGGGAGCAGCATCAGCAGCCCACAGAGCAGCCAGGCAGTGCTTCCCCCCTACAGCATTATAATTCAAACATGTCCCAAACAGTAGTGTGCATATATCAGGGAGCGCGATGCTGATTTGGCTGGAGGCAGCACCAAGACATTTCTCAGAGGGTGCAGGCGGTGGGGGTGGGACGTGGGTGACATTGATGTTGTGTGCTGCTTCCTCAAGGATAAGATACCTAATACGACATGCTGTGGGCTTCTCTGCGTGTATTTTCAAAACATAAGAACACAGACGGCTTTTTATGGACAAACCGGACTAGAAGTATTCCAAAGTGTTCCCTGGAAATGCCAGAGCTGTAAAATATCTGTGAGATATAAAATAGAATATCCCATCACTTGTCAGTAACACAGTTTGTTTGTTTCCTTTTTTCCTTTTTATTTCTTATCCCTGAGAGTCGGTTGCTTAAACATTGATGTTTCCCAGCACGATTTACATTTTGAATGTGGAATCTATGGTGCTTGGCCAGGAAAAAAAAAAAAAAAGAAAGAAAGAAAGAAAGAAAACATTTATATATATATATATATATATATATATATTACTGTTAATCTTGTCTTTAAAAAGAGAGTCAACACACAGACATCACTCACGTTCTCTCTCGTCCATATATATAGACTGATTCTGACTCTTCCTTTGCTCCCCGTTGGGTGGATATAAGACCACCACCAACGGCAATCACTTTATTCAAGAAAATGTTGTCCTTGCTAGAAAGATCTTGCTTCTCTAGTGTTTACAAGAACAGCACAGGCTGGAAGGCACTTGGACCTAAGGTAGTGGGGTTTAGCATAACACAGGCCGTGGGGAACTAATATTAGCCAACACAGAACCTCAAACCAGGGCTGACACTCTAGCGGCCTTTCTGCGTGGTCAGTGCCGCATCCCCGGGTCCAGGAACGAGGCGGGTAAAGGGAAGGGACATGTGCCTTCTCGCTGGCTCCGCAGCATTTGGGTGTGTGGACACACGTTCGGAGACTCTGGATGAATCTTCTAGGGGTGGAGGGAAAGGAAGGAGGATGCTCAGACTCTCTGTTTTCCTTTTTAATTCTCTTTCTTGGGAGAAAATGGAATGGTATAGGCATACAAGCGCTACTCTTCATTTTCTAGAGTGGCTAAGTCACTGACCAGATTCGCTCCGAGGCAAGAGCGATATAGAATGTTAGCGTGTGCCAAGAACGCGTTCGGGCTCGGGGCCAGCAGAACGCGGCCCGTCTGTCTCCAGGGAGAGCGGGGAGGCCAAGTTATGTTTGGAGGGATGCCTCCTGTCCCTGGTGCAGTTTTTCGGTGTCCACCAAAGCCACTCCTCCATAGCTTGAGGCCTGTCACCTCCCTCTCCGGGCAGCCCCTGCTGGGCCAAGCGACTATCTTTTGGGCGCAGACCAACCCGATACCCAGCAGAAGGCCCAGCAGCGGAGGGGGGTCTGACCGGACATGGCGTGCCCTCCCTCTGGATCATTTCTCTCCTCTGGAGCCCAGCCAAGGAAATGCGGGTTGCTGAGCCAATCCCCTGCTTCTCCCTCCAAATCACATTGCTCATGATTAGGGAGCGAAAGGCTGAATCTTCCTCCACGGCCCTGGAGTCCTCTCCACCCACTCTCTATACAAAATCAGTTCATCTGGGTAATTTTTAAAGCATAGCACTTGGGCCAGCTGGAACTAGCTGCCTCTTCCTGGCCAAATGCTTGGGGTTTCTTCCAGCCTCGAGCCTATGTGCTCCATGTGCTAGCAAGCGCCCCGAGATACGGGCCAGGACTGGGAGCGAGGGGTTTGCTAACCAGACTTTCCAGCAATTTCCCAAGTTTGGAGCAAGCAGAAAGCCTCATTCGTTGGTGAAGTTGCCTGGCCCCAAGAGGCAGGTCACTGAGCCCTGCAGCCCGGCATTCCAATCCTCTAAAACCAGGGAGGATCTGGGTATCCGGCATTGGACCAGGCTCTCTGGCTGCGTCGGCCCAATCCGTGTCCTATCCCTTAAAAAAGTAAGATGGTTTTCATGGGGAAATGGATCTGCTTTATTTGCTTTGGTCTCTTCCAGCTCAGAAGTGACCTGAGCACTGCTGAGAGGGCCTGGGGGACCCTGGCTTTATCCTAGAAACTAGGCTAGTTAAATAAGGCATTGTCAAGCCAGGAGCTGCCTTGGACTCTTGGCAAGTGTGTTAACTCAGTATGAAATAATATAAACAGAAAAGAACAATATTCCCTGTTTTCTCACTCCAGGCATATTAGGGGCTGGGGCTCAGTATTCATTTGGGATGGGCCAAAGGCTTTCAAAAGTAAGTTCTGTGTATTTCAAAGATCTTTAGCTTTGAAGATCTAAGGAGGCAGGGGGACTGCCTGGTGTGAGGGTTCCAAACGGTACCTATTGTGCTCTGGGGGCTCAGAAAAATTCAGCAATGATAACAGTCCTTAGTGAAGAGAAAGAATTGCATAAAATACAGCATTTATCTCCTTTCGGGCACAAAAACATATACACAAGCATATACAAAGCTGCATAACATTTACACATTCTTCTTCTGGGGGCCTCTGCAAATCTTCCCAGTCGTTATTCATATTAATGAATGTGTGTCTGGTTTCCAAACTGCTCAGCTTACGAAGTCGAGTCGAGATGTTCTAGAAAGTAAATAAGCCAGCTGTGCCCGCCACGGAGGACCCCGAGCAGGAGCGTGCAGGCCCGAGGACACGGAGGCTCCCCGCGCCCCGGGCAGGCCTGTGTGCCTGTGGGCCCCCAACCCGCCTCGCCTCGGCGCTTTGCAAATCCGAATTCGTTCTTCCAGTCTCCCCGGTTCACAGAGGTGGCTTGAGCATGAACCGAGTCGTATTTCAAAAATTCTGGGCACAGCACAGAAAGGGAAAAAGACAAGACAGTGGAAGCAGCCCACGGTCACTGCCACCCCCACTTTAGGGAGCAGCGAGTCCTTGGGGGATTCACCACCACCAGCAAGGCAGACGGTGCTCCCCTTGCCACGTGAACCGGGAAGAAAAGTGCAAGAGGAAACTGGATAGTGCTCGAAAATGTGTACGGAGAGTCTTAAAAATGTGGCACGGAGAATGCATTCCAAGAAAACGACCACCTTGCTGATAACTGTTGGTTCATAAAATCATTTAATTTACTTACGTGAATTGTAGAGAGCACCTTTCTCATAGGATTTTCTTTAAGAAAAACAATCTTCTTCAGTTCACTGTTCCTAAACTTCCTCCCACCCCCCTTCAGGGATACTTTATTCTCTAGACTTGCCAAAGAGCTGTTTCCTAATACATCCTAGAGAATATATGATTTCATTTTTCCACAGATGCATTTCTATACACCTGGTATTTCAGTTATTTATTAACCATGCCTAGTTCTGTGGTTTCTCGCTTTATATCTTTAAAGTCATTAAAACTTAATAGGGGAATTAATCATAAAAGAAATCTATCAAACACAGTTGCCAAGCACTTTTTTTTTTTTTCTGACTGACATCTTTAAAATGTATTTGAACGTTATTTATTTCATCACACCCAGGGAATAAAAAAAAAATAACTTGCAGCTTCCAAGTTCAGAGAAAGCATAAAAATGTGATTTACTATTTATTGTACAGTTAGGCACATGCATATTATATACTGCATGTTAATCTTCAGCGGGCTAAGTTTAGCAAATTTGACAACGCTACTGTTTGCTAGTGAGGAAAAAGAATCGACATCTGTTCTCTTCCAGATATGATTTCTTCCTGGAAGGAATCAGAAATACGCCCAGGCCTTCTATTTTCTGGGTAAACTGATAGAATGCAGGCTGTTTAAATGGACAGTCAAGCCACAATGCCCCCTGGTGGCAAAATGATGCATAAACATTTGTAAGCCTTTGCACCTCCTGGAGTATTTTTGAGAGACCTGATTTGTAAGGATGTAGAAATTTTTAGTTTTACCAATGCAAATGCAAAGAATATGGTCTTCTGACGGTGTTTTAAGTAAAAAAATAGCCACTTTTCTGCTAGGGAAATTAGAGGCACATTTAGTATATTTAAACCACATTGATCAAAGTGTTTTTTTATGATAAGGGATTATATTTTAATTTCACACTGAAGAATTGGAGTACTGGAGGGAAAAAAAAAAACGGAATTGCAGCATATGTACTTTTTAAGCTAAATTTACAGGAGTGGAACCATCAGCAGATACTCACAGGTGGACCTACTGGTCTGTTAGCCTATTGTCACTTGAGTTAAGATGGAATGACAGCAGATTCCAGATTTTACCAGGGGACTAAAGACTCCATCTTCCCATCATGCTCTCAGCATGCACCTCTGATAAGCAGCTTAGAGAGAATTTCCTCGGGTCAGACATAAATAGTGATTCTCGGGTTCCCTTAATCCAGACACACATCGCTTGTGAGTTAGGCCTCATAAATCTCAAAAATGGTCAGCAACACATGAAAGGCAACGTTGTCAGGAGGCTGGAACACACCAAATGGGAACGTGTGAAATGTGGACTCATTAATCATACAAACAATACTGACGCCTTGCACTAATCAAGGCAAGCAGCACCCTCCTTTCTCAGAAAGCAGCTCATTTTACCTCTTGCAGTCTCTGGAAGCAGGGAGGCCCAGGACAGGGACTGTCACTGCATTCCCTCATCACCTGAGAAGCTGAGCCATACAGCAGGTACTGAGTGAAAAGTCACCCAAGTACCCTGGTCCCCTCACCCAGCTACCCGCTCAGGTTTTGCTTTTTCTCATGACTTGTTTTAATGCAAAACATTTCAAGATGCGTCCCTGATGTCGGAGAAGATGCCACCAAGACATGCCATGAAAGGATACTGTACTATCCTGCAGCTCAGGAACACACATGCTCACAGCAGAAAGCAGAAAGACCCCAAATGTTCATCAACTCATGAACAAGTACCTAAAATGTGGTATATCCATACAACGGAATAGTATTCAGTCATAAAAAGAAACAAAGTGCTTACGTAGGCTATAGTGGGGAAAAACCTTGAAAACAATGGGCAACGTGAAAGAAGTATCACACAGTGTATGATTCCACGTAGACAAATGTCCAGAAGAGGCAAATCCATAGAGACAGAAAGTAGACTTATGGTTGCCTGGGACTGAAGGAGGGAACAATCAGGATGATGGTGAAGGGGTGCAGAGGATCTTCTTACTAATATAATGTTCTAAAATTGATTGTGGTGATAGATGTACAACTCTGAATATATTAAAAAACAGTGAACTGTATAGTTTTTTTTTTTTTGGACTGTATACTTGAAATGGATAAATTGTATGTGTGCTGCATTATATATCAATAAAGCTCTTTTTAAGAAAAGGATACTGGAAGGCAAGGGGCAGATAGGCCCCACAAAGCTCCAATGCACATAAGTGTCCCCGTGTGAAGGAAGAAAAGGACGGTATGTAGAGGGAATAGTGTCAGATTCCAGGAAAGCACACTAGAACTCAAGCTGGGATCTCAATCTCCCTTTAGCAAAGGGGGAAGATTCGACCCAACCGTACAATCCCAGAAATGTTCCCCAGAAACTCCAGAAGGAAATAGCTTTCCCCAGATCCCAAAATCTGATGATGGGGCACTTTGGATTACAAGAGTTTGCAGCCCTCACTGCCTCCCCCCATCCCCCAAAAAACCCCAACACCCTTACCCACCAGAGATCTGGATTTAATTACCCTGAGGCATCACTATGTCTGAAGAATTTCCCAGGTGATTCTAATGCACAGCCAAAGCTGAGGACCACTGTTTAGGAGCCAACCAGCAAAAAAGCCAGAGTCCACCAAGACGAGAAAACTGGGAAGTCTGCTTTCCCTTTCTTCCCATTCCCTCATGTTTGCATCTAAAACCCCACAATGCATCTATGAGTGGCCCCAGCAGGTGGAACATGGGCATCTTGGACAATTTTCGCAAATAACACCAAAGTGTTTACACAAACAAAGGCATCTGAGCCAACTTGTCTGTTTTTCTTTGTTTTGTTTTTTTGTTTTTTCGTCTTTTTTTTTTTTTTTACAACAGGCAGGCACTGTTCCAAGAAACATTTCATGATACCAAACCCAAAACCGAAAACTAAAAAAAAAAAAAAAAAAAGACCCAAAGTCTGTGGTAGGGGAGAGCATTTATGTTCAAAGTTCAGAATTGTGTGGGCATTAACCGAGAACCTCCATCACTAAAACTCAACTGACCCTGTGTCTCACCCAACATTCCTCACTGTTGAGTGCCTAAGGATAAAAGCCCTCCCCAGCCCCCTATCCCCCTCCATCCCAGCAAGGCTACGCATATTTCCCTGGCTGGGTTTTAATCCAAGACCTGAGTGTGGTACCTGCATCACTCACTGCCCAGAGAAAGAAACACTCTGGCTTTGAATTCTCTCTTTTGGAACTACTTTGAGCCAGAAAATATCGACCCCTCGCAGGCCTAGCACACGCGTTGCTGTACATGCTCTCTCTCTGGGTCTGTACTGATCAATGGCAATTTTGGAAAACATTGCCTGAATAATTCATCGTAGAAAAAAGCTTTTGGATTAAATGATATTACTGGGGCTTCCAGCACAAACATACATGTGTTCCCGAAAAGCTAGTCCAGCTGGAAGGCTCTGTTCAGAAATAATCAAGATGACACCCAGGCTGAGCGCCCTCCACCCCATTTTGTAAATTGCAACGAGTCATCTCCCCACCCCCAGTCACACAAAAATGCTCAGGTGTCTCAGCCAGGTGTTCCAACAGCATGTGCCTGGCACATCATGCCACGATTTGCTCGATGTGGTGAAAGGCTACCATGGTCGACTCAGTGAGGCAGGATACGGTGTGTTTAAAAAAAAAATACAGATGAAGGGAGAAAGAAGTACAGAAAGGATGGGTGTGTTCTGTGCAGAGTAAGACTGAATAGCAATGGGGACGATTTAATTTAATCTTGGCAACTGGAATGCAGACTTAACACCCACAGTAAATGCCAAGCGATCCATACACTTTTTTTAAAGACCCGTCTTTCCCCTACTGCACACACAATCATGCAAACAATCAGTATTACCCTGCCTCGAAGCAGTAGCATACCCAGGCTGACAAAACTCTGCACTGAGAAGTCCCCGTTGGTCCAAAGTAGGCTCCTACCCTGGCATCACATGACAAAACCCTCGACGTGTGCTCATCCCCATCCCTGCCTGCTTTTCTGGTTCCTTGTTTTTTGTTTTGGTTTTCTTTCCCTGGGGGCAGAAACCAGGTTTTGACCCACATCCTCCCCATCCACCCCTCTGCCTCCTTTCTAAAGGACTCAAAGCAGAGAGGCCTCAAAATGGTAAGGACCATTTGGTACTACTTAATCCTAGTTAGCCAAAAGCAAGAATGCCTATTTATAGCACATAAAGATGGAATGTAAGGGAGGGGCCCCCATGGCATGAAATTCAAGTTCTCAACATCCAGAGACAAAGGGACCCACATTGCCTTGACCTGACTTTTTTCACTAGTTCATTCCAAGTGATGTAGTTTACGTTGGCTGGTGTCAAGCCCTGTGCTTGGAGACTGGAGCCACGGATAAAATAGATAAATAAATAAAATAAAACCCAGGGCAGCCCTGGTGGCTCAGTGGTTTAGCGCCGCCTGCAGCCCAGGGTGTGATCCTGGAGACCCTGAATCGAGTCCCACGTCAGGCTTCCTGCATGAAGCCTGCTTCTCCCTCTGCCTATCTCTGCCTCTCTCTCTCTCCTCTGTGCATTCTCATGAATAAATAAATAAAATCTTTAAAAAATAAAATAAAATAAAATAAAATAAAATAAAATAAAATAATAAAATAAAATAATAAAATAAAATAAAATAAAATAAAATAAAATAAAATAAAATAAAATAAAATAAAACCCAGCTCTTACTCTTTAAGAGGAGAAGCCTGCTGCAGGGGAAGAAAGTCAAATGCACAGTGAGGAGTAGTGCACGGATGACAGTCGCTGGCGAAGGAGCTCTTGGCCACCAGCCATGGAGCCCTTCCGTAAGCTAGCATCAAGGCAGCGCAGTGCTGTGTGACCTGCAGTCTCTGCTGGTTCCCAAACTCATAGGAAATCCCTAGGGGTGCCCCCCCCATCCCCTCCGCACCCCGGTCATTTAGAAAGGTTGAGGAAGGTGTGAAGTGAAGACTATTCCAAAGGGGCTGGGAGACAGCCAGGGGGTTCTCCAGGAGCCAAGGCCATCCAGGGAGACACTGCATATGCGCTGCCCCCCATTAGGAACAAGGTGGGGATGGAAAATCGAGTCTGGCTCATTGGCTCCCCAAGCAGAGCGATCCCAATGAGTCTCACCTCCCAGACCAGATGCCCTGAACTAGAGAGACAAGGACTCTTGCTATTTTTCACAGAGAAGGAGAAAAGCCCAGATGGTTTTCATACTTAGTAAAATTCGGTTTTAATCAAACTTGGTTAAGTTAATTATTGACTCAACGAGGATGAAACAAGAATAAAATCATTTTTGCCTTAAGCCAAACTATTAAGAAGTCTCATATAGTTAATAGACTAAAAGTCCTCTGAATCTTTCCTTTAGCCTTTGTAATATTCGGTCTTAACTCCATCATTATCGTGCTTATCTCTCAATGCCAGTGAAGGGGATGCAGCTGGGGAAGCTGCGTGTCTATTTGAGGGAAAGAGGATGTGGGACCGTCGTAAACAAATGCCACTGTGTTCTTTGGTTTTGTTGTTGTTGTTGTTTTACAGAATCAATAAAGCAACATAACATCCCTTGTGAACTTTTCTTACCGTGAAGACTTCCCCATTTTGGGGAGGTTACTAATTTCCCTTTAGGCCAGAGGTGGTCAGTCCTCTCTACGCCTCTGCCCCATTCCCTGCCCCAGCGAAGGCATCATAGGGAGTCCCTCCCAGTGCGGAGGCTTTTATTCTATCATAGACTTTCTGTGCGTTGCACATGAGCATCTGGAGGAGCGGTCCCTCCTGCCCACCTTGCCCCGAGGTGGGGCAAAGACGGGCCGCCCTCAGGCCGCACCCTATAAGCTCCAAAAGCAGAAGGGCTGGCCCCATGAGTGACAGAGCGGCGTTCACAAAGTAGTAAGGATAAACCACAAAATACAGGAAAGGAAGTCCATCCTGTATACTATATCCTGACAACCCCTTTATGTTGACAACCTTGACAATTTCCTAAAAATATCAAATTCCTTGAAAAATAGGTTTCTCCTTAGTGTTAGCACCTCTAGTATATAGTCTGGCTTTTATTTCTTTTTAGGGCAGGAGGTCGAGGGGAAGGCGAAGGCGCATAAAACAAAAAAACAGTCTCTGGTGAAAATCAGCTAAGGGTAACATCTCTGGATCCGGCCACTGTCCCCATAACGTGGTGCTGAGTGTTCACACCGTGGGACTCTCTCTCATCATGAAAAATGCTTAGATCCAATCACACAAGTATTTATTAAACGTACAGTAAGGTGTGTGGGGGGGCAATATAAACATACTGTTCCTGTTCACAAACCGATCAGCCTAACACTCATTTACTATTTCAGCAATCACTGCCATTGGTGTAACCCCCAAACAGACCCACAGCCGGAAATTATTTGGCTCCATGAGCTTATGAACTCAGACCTGAGAACCAGTGGCCTCCGCCCAAGGTTTCTCCCAATGGCCAGGAGCTGCGGTATGGCATTGCTGGTGGCGGATCCCTGCCTTGGTCATTACCCAGAACTAGCCATGGATCCTAAGCACCCTGGTGGGGATGCTGATCGTGAGGAAGGCTGTATATTTGTGGAGTCAGGGTCTATGAGGGAAACCTCTGAACCTGTCACTCAGTTTTGTTATGGCCCTAAAACTACTCTAAAAGATAAAGTCTCATACAAAAAATGAAAAAAATAAAATCTCAGAAAAGAATACATCTGAATAATGTTGAAAGAAGACCTGTCGTCAGAGCAAAAGATGGGCTTTTTCTTGTGGATCTTCAGAGAGTTACTAAGTCCAGCTCCTCCAAGTGCACATTTCTCCAAGGCCCCCAGTCAGCCACACTCTGAGCCTGATGGCAGGGTTGGCCGTCGCTGTATGCCAGGGCGAGAGGCTGACACGCAGGGAGCTTCTGGCCTTAGCACCTGATACCCCCACAGCACCCCGCACACTCACTCCTGACCACGCCGTCTTCCAAAGTTCGCTATCAACATCATTCTTGACAAAGCTCAGCCCCTTTGATTTCTGAGTCCTTAAACATCTTTCTTCTTGGTGGATTGACAGAGCCAGGAGGGAGATAGCTGGTGAGCGAGGGCATCTGTGGTCAGCAGCAACTTCTCTCCTTCCCTGAAGATAGCCCAGAGAAAAGCGTGGTGGGATGGCTAGGGTGAAATCTCCACGGCTCGGGGCTGAGCTCCCTAGCCCACCAGGGATAACCACCACAATCCCACAGTGTGAGATGAAAGCTACTGTTTTGACCTGACATAGCGAGGTGTCAGCAATATGGTGCAAAGAGGCCTCTGTTAGTAGAAAACCGGAGACTTGGGGTATGTAGAGCAAGTCTTCACCTTTAGTGTCCAGGAGGGAGCAAGATGGGCAAACCCACTTGCCACAACACACTCCTGGAAATCCAATGGTCTTAGAAGGGTACAGACATCTCTCACATTAGGAGAGTGGCCGGGGGACTGGACTAGACCCATAGAATGCCAACCTCCTGCTAATAGACATGATTCACCTCTTAAATGCCACTTGCAACTCATCATAGACATGAAATTCCCCATTAGGTGTTGCATATCAAAAGACATCTTGGTATATGCTTTGCCATCTTGACTCTTGTACATAACTTCAAAAAGCCATGACACCAATGATGACTACAGACGTGCTTTTTTGTTTGTTTGGTTGGTTTGGTTTGGTTTTTGTTTTAAGTAACAGGGAAATGAAAAATGAATTGGTGAGGGGATTCCTCCCTTCTGAGGAGAGGCATCATGTTTCAAGTAGTCAGAAGGGGTGAAAGGTGGATGGGACTAGCATAAGGACTCTGGGAATCTGCAGAAAAACAAGATGAGGAAGAGGGGGTGCAGGTGATGACCAGGGAAGCTGAATGACACCATGTGGAATAGAGTCCAAAAGAAGTATGAGCTCTAGTTGGCCAAAAATCATGAGAGACAAAATGAAAATCCATAATTCAGCTTAAGGCACACCCCATCAGGGGTTTAGAAGAGTTTGTGGTTTCCCATTTAACCCTTCCTCTCCTGGGGTTTCTGAGAACTAGAAATGCTTATCGATTATAATTCTTTAACTACAAAGTAATTTGAAATTATAAAAGTAATCCGTGTTCATTTAAAAAAAAAAAAACTGAGTACAGATTGGTCTACAGTAAACCATGATCATTTTCCTATAGCTTCCTACCCAAGCCCACTCCCCGAGGGGATAAAACCTGATCAACAGTCTGCTGCACATCTTTCCAGACCTTTTCCTGTGTGTACACAGATGCATATTTAAAAAATGATTTTTAATTAAAAACAATACAAATCAATGAAACATCTCTACTTTGCAGTATGTCATGTCCAAGAGGCCTGACCTCCTGGGCTCAGCCACGGAATAAGACACCTCCATCCATGTGATGGTGGTGAACTGAGTTGGGGCAAAGTACCTAAGGAGGAAATAACAAGCCTCTCTAAGGACAGGCCTAAAACCCTCAGAATCAGCTGTCACCGTGCAATGGACATCAGCCCCTCATCAATTGACAGGCCTTCCTCCGGCTATAGGATCCTGACTGTAATTACAGGAAAGGCCAGGCCATAAAGATGGGGGGAGGAGCTAATTGATGAAAAGTTCAATGTGCTGACTCAAGGACCTATGGCCAAGCCTTCGGTTTCTTTTCCTCAAAAAGCCACTGATGTACAGCCCATTAAGCCAGGGCCATGCAAACCCAGGAGATGAGGTATTTCCAAGCAAAGCACACGTGTGAGGCTCACATGCAAGACTCTTGGCCTTTGCTACAGAGAGGACTTTAGAGTGCTTCTGCCCAACAAAGGAATTTTCAAGAGGCACAACAGTGATTTGTTGCTGGCTTTGTTTTCTGTTGTGTGCTTATTGCTTTGTGTTCGTTTCATGTTTATCAACCCATAAAAACGCAGAATGGAAAGACATGGCCATGAGTTTCAGACCTCTCCTCAACCTCTGGTTCCCAATTTTGCTGTCTTCCAGCCTCACCATAGAAGCCTGGAATCCAGGCCCTGCTCAGTGAGGAAGTGTGCCATTCATCCACACAAATGGAGAGGAGATTAGAGATGGCCACTTACCATGCAGTGGGAAGAATGCAGGCTTTATAGGGTCAGACAACTATCTCAGCTGCAGGCTCTTGGCCCGTTTGCTGACCTATGTGCCTCCGTGTTCTCATATCAAAAGTGGGGATAGGATCCTGTCAAGGGGTTAATTTATGTGAAGTGCCCAGAAAAGGTGCCATGTATTATATACATATATACATACCAGTATGTGGCTAGTGCTACCGAAGTATTAGCTGTATTTATTGTATGGTTTTCATTGTCATGTCATTAATGAGAATTTGTAAAACACATGATTCTCTTTAAACATCCCAAAGATATTTTACAAATAAGCCAACTGACACTGTGGCAAGAATGACCTGATGCAATTGCGCTTCTGTGCTATAAAGGGAAATAATGAACACACTCCTCAATTAGCCACCACAGTGGACATAGCTTGATGCAACATGTATGTTCCTGAAGCTTTGTGTGCATAAACCAAATTATACTTCCAATGAACTAGGTAAGCTTGCCATTGCAAAGGATCTTGCAAGGAATCCCGACTGTTCCAGGGAAGCTTCTTGACCAGAACAATGCTAGCCACCTTTCTCAATATGCAAATGCTTAACAATGGACATTTTCTTATGGTTGGAGATGAGTATTAGGCCTGGGAAGACAAGGGAAATAGGCAACATATATTACACCATTAGGTAACTGGCTCAAAGTTTTTCAGACTTCTTCCAGAAGGCAGGCCAAGTTCTGACAGGAAAACATCACTGGGAATCAGATTCCCAAAGGTATGACCATTGCACAGGGTGGGCTAGTCTGTACTCTGCAAGAAGAACTATGATGCTTTTATCAAAGTATCACTTTGCTAGGATAGTAGATAAGGAGTATCTCCCACACAGACTCCATGTGATTAGTAGTGGTTACTTAGAGCAGTGTGGTGAGCAGGATTGATTAGTGATGTCTGTCACGGGTACAGGACTTGGGATGCCAACATATGCACACGGCATACTCACCACTCCCATACTCACAGTGCACAATTATTCAATATATGAGGGATAAAGTTCCCGGTTATTTGTCAAAAGGCTACAAACTGAGGGAAAAACATTTTGATATGATGATGCATATTCTCTCAGAACCAATTACTTCCTGAATTATAACTCTGTAACTTACTGCAAATTATTCAGGGCACATAAGCACCACAATAAGATTTCCCTAAGTCAATATATAAAGAAAATTTCAACATAAATCCAGTCTACTTGGAAAGTAAAAAGGAAACACGAATTCTGTAAACACCTCCAGTAACAGATCTTGGGCTGTGACCCTGAGGTCAAAGGTCAGAGCCCATCTCTTGCTTACCCTCAAGGTTCTGGAGGTAGCAAAGGACTCTTACATTATACAAACTCAACCCAACATGGATTGGAATATATTTGATTCCAACACACTGTGAGGTGGGTTTTATATACAATGACTAACATGAGGTGAGGGAGTTATAGGAATGGGCTTAATTGTTAAAGAGTTACTGAGGTGGTCCCTCCAATGGACCATGTCAGGGTCAACTTGTCCAATGACTTGTGAATAAAAAAGGAACAGGAAATAAATGACTCAATATGAAGACACACACAAGCACACACACCTTCAGAAGACACTTCCTTCACGACGTACGGCTGGTCATAGGTGTCTCTCTCCATTTCTACTGGCCTTGTGCTCAAGCCCTCCCATTCTGTGCTTTAGGGAAGTACCACCCGCTACACTCAGATGTTCCAGTTGTGAGAAGAAAGCCAGGTGATAGTGTTACCCAGTAGCAGGTGGGCTGCATCTCAGTGAAAGGTGGAAAGGAAGCACAATGGCTGGGGTGGTGGTGCTTGGCTCTCCAGAGGCATCTGGTGCTCCACCCCTTCCTCAAATGACTGTTATTCAAAATAGCTTCATATGCTTACATCTTCTCCTGGGGTTTCAAATTCAGCTCTCATCTTCCAGTTTGCAAATAAAGAAACTCCAGGTGTGAGTCAGCGATTCCGAGTTTGATTGGATTTTGTAATCACTCCCACACACATGCAATGTGCTCTCTTATACTTCACTGAAAACAAGGCACTGAGCACCATTAGATCTTAAACACAGATCGACACGAAGGAAGGGAGACAACTAAACTCAACTACTGTTCACTGAGGGTGCCTGGCCAGGGTCAGAAATGGAATAAAGCACAATCCTTTTTGCCTAAGGAGTGAGGCATGCAGTGGGAAAGATGACTGTGACCTGAAAAATCATGGCAGGGACGTACCCACAGTATCAGGGCAGCACCAGGGAGGGGGTTACCAGTTGTCTAGGTGAGTGAAGATCTGGGAAGGCTTTATGGAAGATATGATGCCAAGAACTGGGTTGTGAAAGATGAACAGGAGAGTTTGCCAATAGACAGGGAGGGGGAGACTGGGGTGAGGGCACAGCTAGGCACCAATGATCCAGTCTGAGCATAGCTCACTTTGGCTGACCACCAAGTTGACCAGTGGAGGGCAGGGGAAAGAAAGGGGGCTGGAGCAGGTGCCTCGGGCCGCGTAAGGGATTTGTGAACCAAGACTTGGAGTTCACAATGACTCTCACATGGGCTCCTATAGTAAGTCAGGGCAGTAGGGCAAATGGTGCTGGGGAAAGGCTCTGAGCCACTGAATTCACTGAGTAACTGAGTGCTCACAATGGGGAAGAGAAGTAGAAGGTTACTTTGGAAAGGGAATGCCCATACTTGAGGAGTCATCAGAGTTTGTGGCAGGATATGGAACCGAGGGAAAAATGGTTGGATGCCCCAGTGGCTGCTTTCCAATTCAAAGACATCTGAACAATTAGAAGGACTTTCATTTGATTTGGCCTCTACACCATGTCAAAAGGCCCTGTGTTGTTTCTCCTCCGCCCATGACAAGCCAGAAGTTTGAAATTAGTCCAATGTTGGAAAGAACCAAGCGTTCAAGGTCCTCTTGTGGAGAGTGTGACTCAATTTATAAGCACAACAGCAATGAGCACAAGACAATTCCAGCAGTTCTGAGTGCCATCAGAGCCCGATGCGATTACCGAAGACGAAGGGAACCACACAAATACAGGCACCTTAACATCAGACCGGGTCACTTTAAAATAGACTAATGAGACCTGAACATTAGTATAATGCCAAGTTATTACCATGTCACACACTATCAAGTACTTTCGGCACGCTTCTATTCATTCACGGCTGATGGTCATCGGGACCATGTATTATCACCTAGCTATTTACCTTGTGTGCCCTTGATAAGGAAAAGTCAACCCCAAATAAAAGCAAACCCACACTGCAACCAAGAAAAAATTTTTTTTCCCAATCTGAACAAATCGTTTAGTGTAAAAATAAACAGAACTAGAAATTGTCTCTAATAAACTAATATTAGTCTCCCCAGAGGGTTAATTATGTCGCTCTGTATTTTAAGAAGAATGTAAATTGCCAGTTTCAACAGATGTTCTTTTAAAAGAATTGGTTATCTGGGAAATGATGGGTCTTTGTTAGAGCTTACCCCAGCGGAATATAAACATTAAAATCATCCGACTATCTGTCAGTCCCCTCCTCCCCCAACAACTGCTACCCACTCCAATGATACACCCTTTGGTTATCAGTAGCTTTAGTGACGAGTGCTCCAGCCAGAACCATGGTCTCAGATAGCAGACAACCTGTTCCAAGGATTTCTGAACTCCCCTTTGACATCGTGAAGACCCCAGAGTGGCACCTTCCCATCCTCCACTTCGGATGCTCCACTTTGCATGCTCCACTTTCGGTGCTCAGCCCATGGTCATTTCCATCTGATTCTTTTGCCCTGGAGAACAGGGCTATGAGCTCAGGAAGAACCAGAGGTAGAACTTTCTGGAAATATTAGTCCTGCCTGGATTTAGTTTAGATATTCAACCATGTAATGCACACGTTACACACATGCATGCATACACACTTGAAAAGTTCTTCCAAGGGAGGAATGAAACTTGGAGCATTACTGGAGAAGTGGTTAGAAGAGCTCAGAAACTTCCCTACTGCTCTCTCTCAAACAGCACTGAAATGTGTCTTATCAGGTTCACAGAGTGAGGGCTCCAGCTTGGGTATCTGGCCAACGGAAGAAAGAAAACACGCAGCCGGCCAACGTGTACGACTGCCAACTTCACCTGACCTGATTTCATTATCATCCTGGTTAGACTCACTTCCCAGATAGGGAAACTGAGGCTGGGCAAGATTAATGACTCCTAGGAAAACTTAACAGAATGTGCTTTCACTATTGATCTGCTAGTAACAAGCATGAAATCTCGTCTCAGCCAGAAAGGTAAGCAGATAACTATTGATCTCCTTAACGTCTCTGAAAGGGCCTGCCCATGGTAGGACTTAGGCACTCTGAAAAGACCGGGAGGTTTTGGGTCCTACTGGCAGGAGGGGTCAAGGCAGCCTAGTGTCATTGAGGGAATGCCCCAGTGAGAGTGAGACCAAAAGACCAGCAGCAGTGAGGGGTTCACCCAAGGCCTCCTATGGAAAACAGCTGAGAAACATGCTGAATGTTCATTCTTTCATCTGATCGCTCAGATACTCTGCCACAGAGACATCGTTATGTCCATTTAACAGGTAAGGAAACGAACCGTCAAAAAGATGAAATCAATCACTCCAGGGTCACCCGTGTCTCAAGTGCCCACAGAGAACATTCCGGCGTTTCCCTGACTCATGGCTTGCCCTATTGCACCACACTCACTGTATCAGATGATGTCAGAGGAGTACAGAATTCCCATGCCTCCCCCGCAGCAGCTCCAGAGGCTCTCGGATCAGCTACCCGAGGACCCAGGTGCAAGGCAGGGTGGTGAGGAATGGATCCCGTCATGTTCAGACATCATCCTAGCACACCCAGCTGGAAAACCTGAAAGCCCTATGTCTGCAGAGGAAAACCCAGGAAAAGCTCAATGTCAGCCCTCTTGGGGTGGAAAAAGGGCTTGGGTTCCCCACTGTGTAGGTTAAACATGGTGTGATTCCGGGACCAGCTTTCAGCTAGAGTAGGATATGAACGGTGCCACCAGAGTCTGGCTCCCAAAACTTGCTACACTCCTGGGACAGAGCTTGGAGGATCCACAAAGCAATCCCGAAACTCATTCTGCATGAACTGCTGAGATATCAGGATATCAGGATAAGGAGTATTCTCTGAAAAGACTCGTTTCCCATATCCTCTCCATCCTCAGCCAAAGGCAGTGGGGAGCTGCATGAGGCCCACTCCCTGGGCCCCAGAGAGAGAGCTGCGTACTCCAGGGCTCAGACACCAGTCTCTGACCATAGCAAGCAGCAGTCTGGGAAGGAAAAGGCCCAGGTCCACCCACCCTGCGGGGCCGTTTTCTGATAATGTCCATACTTCTGGGGAAGCCTGGGGGACGTGGGCTAGTGATGTCTGGGTATATACACTACTTTTCTCCCTCCAACCTAGCACCCCTGCACAGAAGTTGATTGGGTGATACAAAGTTACTTTATTCCCAATTCTAGTTGTTTTAGGGGCTAGAGGTTCCTGGAAACCAGAGGGAGAGAGGGTTAAATGTAATGAGACAATCTCTATTTTTCCTTTCCTGTACATTCTAAATACTTAAGAACAGTGGCTCTAGAATGTGTGTTTTGCACCCCTCTCCTCAGAGGCAATTTGGCAATATCTGGAGACATTTTTTATTATCCCTCCTTGCGCAGAGGGCTTGCTCCTAGTATCTGATGAATAGAGGCCTGGGATACTGCTAAACATCCAAATCATGCACAGAACAGAACCCCACAACAAAGAATGACCTGGCACTGGATGTCAACAGTGCCGAGGCTGAGAAGGTGCCCAGTCTTACCAGGAGCTTCTGCAGGAAGCCTCAGCGAGAGAACAGGCTAGCCATGACTTTGAGTTTTCCAAAACCTGAGTGAATGGTGGTCCTGATGTTATAATGCCATGCAAAGATGTCACATTAATAAGTGACTCCCTTCAAACGTGTGGGCAGGTCCTTAATAGATCTCATTAGTTCGGATTAGTAGATGGGATGCGGAGTTGTGCAAACAATTCCCAGAGGCTCAGCTCTGCTGACACCTCTGTTTTTCAGGGGGGAAAATAACCACATCCTTGCTTTAGTCATTCAGGGAAACCTAGCACCTGTCTATATCAACATGTTCGGGATGAAAAAAAAAAAAACCCACAACCTGGAAAAAAAAGAGATAAATTATTTATCCAGCATAAATATTAAAGAAAATTGCAAAACATAGTCTGGTGTCACCATGCTGTTGTTACAGAATCATCTCGTTATAGCTTCTGGCAAAATACTGTTGTCCTTAATATCAGTACAACAGAATCGTCTGGGATGTACCAGTCAGGGTACATGTGTCTGCTTGCTGTCGAGGACACTTAGCAGCATGCCAACGGCTCGTCACACCCCAGCAGAAAATGGTGCGGGGATGCCCTGTTAGGAATGCGCCTGAATTAGGAATAGATCATGAACTCCATCCGAACCCAGGATGCAATTTAAAGCTGGCAGTCAGTCAAACACACGGTGCTGTGCTGCAGCCGGATCTATCCGACTCCAGAGAGCCAACTGCTAAATCTCCAGGAATTTTATGAACTGGCTGTTGGACACACCCACTGTTAAACATTAAATTACAGAAACTCACGATTAAATAAGCTATATTTTAAAACACACACACACACACACACACACAGGCAAGAAATACTCAAAACTCAATACTTCTGAGTAATTACAGCGTACTTGGCTATTTATGCTCAGAAGTATTGAGTTTTGCTTGGCTATGCTCTTGAGGTTGTGCCTATTGTGTCTGCAGAGTGACAGTACCTAGAGATAGCATATACCGCTGACATGGGAGTAGGCACCCCGTGTTGTCTAGCTTGCTGTTGGCCCTGGCGTATTTACACCGCGGTAATCAGCAAGCGCTGAAACACAGCGGCCGCGGCCCTCCCCGAGAGCCGGTTGTTCACGGCCTGCTGGCACACCATCACGTGCCCCCTCGCCCCCACCCAGACGTGAGGTATGTGGTAGCAGCATTCACAAAGGGATCTTGTTTTCCAGTAAAGCGTCTCTTGTTCAAAGTTTAGCAAGCTCTTTACAGCGGGCTACACGGGCTCCTAGGTAACCAAGAAGTTTAATAAATCTGTATGATGATAATTAAACACTGTAAATAATTTATCTGCTGAAGCTTCCTGGCTGGCCCGTTCTGCCTTTGTAGAAAAGTGATCCATGCTGACATTCTGAATAAGGTTGGCAAAATAAGTGCAGTGAGGAGTGGCGGTGGAAAGTAGGTTTGCTCTCAATAATGTATGAAGCCCCATGCTGGGGAGAGGGAGCCTCGGAAAAGCGGCTCCGTGGCAATCTGTTCTTTCATCTGGAGCCGGCTTCCAGGCGGAGGTGCTGCCCCACATCAGAAGCACAATTGCTCGCTTGTGAGCAGATGTCCTTCACGCACTGGGCAGCGCTCTTTCAACACAGCTGAACAAATGCACGCCGCAAGACAGGCCCCCCTCACCATTACCGAAAGAACACTGTATATATTAATTTAGCAGGTTGTTGAATAACGCTTGGAAGGGGGATTTATGAAGTAGAAAAATCATGCGGTGAGGCAAAATGACTCTCCAACCAAATGGGAGGAAGAAAGGGGGTTCGGCTTCCAGGCAGGGTGAAGTGGAAAGTGTCTAATAGAATCCCAGCCCCAAAGAGACACCCGGGCCTGGGCTACCCCAGGAGTCAGGCATGGTCCAGGTGGGCAGGCCCCATGCAAAGCCGCCCTTTCCCATCCACGCCCCACGAGGCTGTTCTTAACAGAAAATGCAGTCTGGTTACAGCGGGCAGCTGGGGGAGGCTTTCGTGGGGGGACATGGGGGACGGGAACTCTGCACGGGCTGCTCAAGTTTGCTCCGAGCCTAAAAGTGCTCTGAACAATACAATTCCTTTTTTAAAAAGTGCGCGTAGCCCTGGGCCTGTGTTCACCTGACTTGTTTCCTTTCTGCTTGGGCGGCCGCATGGGGTCCTCCCACCATCGCCCCAGCTTACTCTGGGGGGCACACTGGGGTCCCAGGTGACCCCACTCAGGCCCCCTTGCACGTCTGTCAGCCTCCCCAGGGGGCAGAGCAGAGCACAGGGGCAGGAGCGGTGCAAGCGGACACCCTGAAAGGCCAGCGGCAAGACGACCCCCAGGAGGCGGCTCTCAGAACACTGGAGGCAGAGGGTCACTCCTTCAGATTCTCCTCCCTCCGCCCCCATCCATCTTCCAGAACCGTGACACCAGGACAGCTTCGGCAAACTCCATCGTTTCTCCGAGGCTGACAGAATTTGGTCCACTTCCTAGATGTCATTTTTTGGGGAAGAACTATCGATTTTACCTAAGGAAGGTAAAAGTAGCAACCTGCTGATCGAGCCCAACCTTTAAAGCCCTGCCTCCACTTCTATACACAAATACTATTGTTTTCCACCTTGATAATTATGAAATTGTGGTGTAAAACCCAACTTCTGCTTAAGTATGCGTGATTATTAGAGTACAAGTCAATTGTGGATAACACGCAGATATAAATGCAGCTAATAAGTCTTACTGTAATGATTAATCAATTTATGAATACATTATTTAAACTAATAGCTCAGGTAGGGTATCTTAAACAAGTTACAGAGTACATCGACCAATTCAAATACCAGCTGCAGGATCAATAGCAAACTGTAAGTAAACTCTAGGGAATAGGTATACTTGAAAAAAAAAAAAAAAGGAAAGAAAGAAAGAAATCTGTGAACAAAAGAGTCTTGGATGAAGGAAATCTACAACAATTTCAATTTTTAAGACAGATGCAGAGCATTTTATTATATGTCAAAGCTTAAAGGCAAAGGTAAAAAAGTGTATTACTACAAATTTACTCCTTTTTCATCCTATGTAATCATAATTGAGGGCATCTCATAAAAAGATATGTTTACACAAACTTTTGCATACATTTGCAGTCAGAATTCATGAAAGTCAATTCTGATTCCTTATAAAAGTCATACATTGGGTTCATTTCATTGAACAGTGGCATACTTAGTTATTTATCTACAAATATTCCTTTCACAGAAAAATACATACATATATATATATACACACACACACACACACACATATATATACACACACATACACACACACACACATATATCTTAAAGGTAAGAGTAGCAATTTTCCTGAAAAGGGCCCACGTTCCAACTGAGACACCAGGACACACCTGCTCTGTTAGAGCCGCAGAGGTCCCCCGGCTGGGAACCACAAGGGAGTTTTTGTGAGCCACACAAACCCTAGAGTTTGCACTCCCTCCCTTCCCCGTTTTTTTTGTGTTGTTGTTGTTGTTTAATTAAGACTAATTAATGTGAGTTTAATAAATAAACCAAAAGGGCCTTGATTTCCAAAGGTGTGATATTTTATCACAGTTACAAGTGATGCTGCATTTTAAAAAATTAATTAGTTATCTTGTGAGACCGGCCACACATTATTGAGTAACTAACGGCGGCTAAGTGAAACAGATGAAATATTGGTAAGCGATGCAGCCCACAGTATAAGTATGTGAAGAAGGTCAGAGGTTAATCCCTATTGATTTTCCAAGTCTGCGTACAGCACCGCTGGGAAAGGCCGGTTCTGTTGGCAATCAGCTAGCACAAATACATTATAAATCTTACTGTCCGCCTTCACTGATCAGCGCCACTTACTTCCTTCACTAAAGACCATTAAGAAACTACTGGAAAGAAAAAAAAATCTACCCAGATGCAGGTAAAAGGGAAAGCATTTTCAAAGTCTCCCATGCCAGAGAATGCTCTGCAGATGGAGGACGTCCCCCTGAAAGCCAAGGCGCACTTCCTGGGGGCTGGCTGGTCTCTCCCAGAGAAGGGGACACGCTGATACACGGCGCATCTTTCATATGACACCAACACCAAATCACACACGTGAGAGCGGCTTTCACACTTGAGTGTCTGGAAGCGGCAGAATAAAAGGGAAGAATGAGACACTCACCGATGTCCACAGAGGCACTTCCATCTTGGTTTTGTGTAATTTTGGCCTTGGCACAACCTTGACGTTAACCCAGAGTAAGCTTCAGTGGCCCTCACATTTGCGGGCTCCTCCCCAAATTCCCCACCAAATGTTTTACCTTTTCCTAAAGTGGTCCCCCCCTGACGTGCATAGCTCCAACTCCCACAGACTGGGTGCTCACCTCAAACCACTTCCAGGAACATGTATGGGTGCCCCTAGCTTCTTCATGCCTTTCTCTTCACAGAGGGTGCCATGTACCTGCTGTGAGCCTGGCACTCTTGCTGAGCACAACAAAACAGAAGAGTAAGACTGGGTCCCTCTTAGAAAAATCAAACACATGCTCTTTGTCAGACCATCCACTCTCACACAGCACGATCCTGGAAAATAGTCTTGGTGCTAAGAGGCACTTTGTCACCAGCTGTGTGACACTGAGCTAATTACTTAACCTCTCTGAGCCTCAGTTTCTTCGCCATTAGAAGTCCAGATAATAATAGAAGCCACATCAAAGAGTGGTCAGGAGATGAGAAATCACACGTAAAGCACTTAGCACAGGACCTAGTAAGCATTTGGTAAATACTGGTTAATTTAAAAAAGAAGAATTGTGGAGCTATTCAACACTGGAAAAACCAAGTGACCTCTTTCACCTCTGCTTCACTAACAGGGATTGCAGAATTATGATGTAAAAAAAATACGGTGCCATCTGTTCCACCATACCATCCAAACAGACGTGTCCTATCCACCTACTTCTCAGAGTGGGTATCGCAGTAACAAGCAGGTTCTAAGTTATTATTCTTGAGACATGGATTTGTTTTTAAAGCTCTCAAAAAGGCATATAAGAACAGAAATGTAGGTAGGTTTTTAGGTGGTAGGTCAGCATCAACCATGGATCAGAGGGAGTTAAGAAACCTCGAGGCAAGCAAGGGTTTCCTTTTGGCACAGAAATTATACATTTTATTTTAAAGTGCCAGCACCAGAAAGATGAATAAGAAAGGTTCATAGATACACATTATTTTTGCATGGATTTTACAAACACAGCTCTCCTATCACCTTCACCCCCCCCACACACACACACACACTTTCTTTCTCCTCCTCTTTCTCTGTCTCTCTCTCACACACAAACACACATACACGTACGCTCCCCCTGCCCTGAGCAAAAGATTTGGCATGCTTGGAAAAGTTCTGGGTAATATTTCCAGAATGCAAGGAAAACCTCTATCTTTGCAATTTTCCAGACTTCTGTCAAGTAGGCTCAGTGCAATTATGTACCAGCGTCAGAATGTATCTGAAAAAAAGTTTGGATACCTTCAAATTAAGGAGTGGAAAGTGGGGAGAGCTCTCCCACAGTTAATGATAAACAAAGGCACAACCAGCAAAGTTCTCATCAAAAGTTCAGTCTCTAAGCCATGACTCTTTGTTCCAATCAATGGCTTTTTTCCCTCTTACAAAATACCTTCATTTCATGATTTTCAACTCTATTAAAAGGGTGTTCTTCCAGTGGGCAGAAGGTAAACAGCAGGACCCAAATGAACAGTGAAAACCGAGACAGGCAGAGAGCACAGAGTCTGCTTAAAACCTTAAAGATTCCCGACTGTTTTAATTGTGCACCTTTACCAGTAGAAAAAACTCAAGACGGATACTTCAGTATATGTCTGTGGTGTTTATTTATACATTATAAACTTGTATTCTTCTAATTAGCTACAATCACCAGGCATAATCCACGTCGAGAATTACCTTCATCATTAAAAATAAAAATAGTGCGTGCAATTGTACAACTCTGTGCTAATTTAGATTTTTGGATATCTCATTGATTTCTTCTAAGATCTGATCAAATCGCCATTGTGTTTACCTAGTAACAGATGAAGGGCTCATATTAGGAGGGGCTGAACTACCAGTGACGCCTTTTTATTTATTTATTTTTTACTTTTTTTTACTGCTTGCTTATATTTGCATTATAAATATTGTCCTCAAACATGGGTCTCTTTACAGAAATCTTTTTAAGGCTTTTGCTCATTTTGCAATGGATGCTTCAGCTCAAACCAGATAATCTAATGTCTCAATCCATTTAACTGAGCTCACATGGGGAAATCATGATGCATTTTCCAATGCTGAAAGCCCAGGAGGAGCAGAGGCTCTGCTATGACCATCATGCCTAGGAAAACACCCAGCCTTACTTCGGGATGCTTTGCATTCGGCTCCTCACTATTGGAAGGCTGGGGAGGGCACCCACGTCAACATGTCTCTGCAATTTTCTTAAAGATTAATCTCCTTAATTGAGAGCCTATATCATGAGGCAATTAAGAGGAAGGACCAGGAGCTGGACCGCCTGAGTTGGAATCCCAGTTTTGCCACCTTGTTGCTCAGTGTGCCTGTGTCCTCATCTGTAAAATACGGAAGAGAGTACTACTTCATAGGAGATGAGAAAGGATGACACATGTGAATATATGTGAGTATGCACAGACCCCTTAAAACAGTAGTACCCACCACCTGATAAATGCATGGAGACATTTAATAACACGGGGAGGAATTTAATGGATAAACAGACGTTGTAATATTTTTCTTTGGAACCGTAATGGGTCATTCTTCACACTTTGGAGACTTCTGCTTTAGAGCAGCACTACCCAATAGAGGGCTCTGCTGTGACAGAAAAGTACTCCATGTCGGTACTACCAAATATGACCACCACTGACCACGTGTGGCCACTGAGCATCTGAAATATGGCTAGCTGTGGCTGAGCAACTGAATTTTTATACTAATTAATCAATTTTCATTTAAATTGCCAGGTGGGGCTAGGGGCTATCATATTGGACAAAGAAACTCCAGAAGATTGACTATTCTGATACCCTAATACGATGCAGCTCAATCCTGTAATCCATCAGTTGCCTCAGAAAAAAATACGGCTTCTTGGATGAGATTAAGCAAGCCTGCTTCTGGGCTCTGAGGCCAAGAGAACCATCACTTTTATCCTCTCAGGTCTCTTAGATGCTTCATTTGCTTTGTCATTGGCTGTATTGTCTTCAGGAAGGGGCAGTGATTAGGGGCACTGCTGGGTCCACATCATTAGAGGCCTCTAATTTGTGCTGGTTGGGCTTTTCCTAACTCAGCCTGACTTTCGTTCCTGGTGTGGAACTCTGAATCCTGCCTGTGGCCACTGTCCAGGCTCTCAGGCCAGATACTTACACCACTTTTTTAGGTACACTGGCCCCTGTACTCAACTTGCCGATGACTGCCCACATTCTACAGATGGCCCTCTGTGTCAACCCTTCCTATGACAACGGCCACCCAATTCTCAGGAGGCAACCAGACCAATGTCAATCAATTCTAGGGAAAAGGACATGCCATCTCCATTTTTACTAGGTAAAGTATCTTCTTGTTATACTGTCATACCACAAAGCAGTGTTTCTCTACAGTAATGTTAGTTACATAAAGTCCAAATAAATTAGAGATATAAGTAAAAAAAAGCTTTCAACATTATAATGAATGTTATAGCCCAAGGCTGAGTAAGCCCAAGGCTGAGTTGGGTCTCTGTTTCTTTTTGTTTAATTTATTCACATATGCCTTTGTCTTCCCCACTAGATGAGATTCTTGAAGGCAATGACTGATCCAAATTCAAATTCATATCCCTAATGTCTTAAGTAGTGCCCAACCATTAGCAGGTACTCAATATATATTGGATAGGTGGATGGATGGATGGATGGATGGATGGATGGATGGTAGAAGATGAATGGATGGATGGATAGATGGTAGATGTATGGATAGTAGATGTACAGTAGATGGATGATAGATGGATGGATAGTAAATGGATGGATAGTGGGTGGGTAGATGGATGGATGCATGCATGGACGGATGAATGGATGGTGATGGTGGGATGGATGGAACCGTGTAGTGCTGAACCGTATGTCAATTCCAACAGAGAGAAAAGAAACAATTCAAATACTTAGGCCTTCTTACCAAGATTTGTTTTTTCTTTTCTTTTTCAAATACTCTTACCTTACTGGAAACAGAGCATTGCTAAATCCTACTTATGCTTCAGGAAGGCTGGATACCCATGTTTGTGGCTCCTACAGCCATGGAATTTATGCTCCATTGATCATAGCAGGCTAGTAACTTCTACAGAATGACAAAATGAAAGGAAAAGAGGCCATGATGGGAACATCTAAACCAAATGAAATACTGAAAATAAGTTAATGACATTACATTATAGATTCACCTTACTCAGAAAGGACTTGTCCAAGGGAAGGAGAGAAAGAGAGAAACACACGTCACTGCCAGAACCAGCTGTCTAGTTTGAACTGGTAGATGGCTGAGCACACGTGAACACGCATGCATATTCATAGGTACCACAGGAAACAGAGCACCTTTGGAACCACCATTAACACTCTCTCCGGCCAGGGAGTGCAGCGAACCAGTAACTCAACAGCCCCCTTGTGGCCTGGAAGAATTAATGCAGCTTCCAAAGGTCTGAAGGCTGTTCTTGGGGTGGAGTGGGACAAGGGGAGGGAGCACGGAGCCCTGTGGCAGGAGGGAGATACCACCTGAACCATCTGTAAAGATGTTCCACTCTACCATGTTTTGTGAAGGGAGGGCAGCGCTTTTTCCTTCTAGAGTCTGAGAAGGAACCCCAGTAAATACGCCTATTCAAACTAACACGTGCTTAAAGAAGAAACAGATCAAATGAGCTCAGTATTCCCATTTAAAAATATCATTTAAGGGAATTTTAAGCTGTCTGTGAAGATGGATACACTGTGTTTGTTTTCTACATTAATGAGCTATAAAAAGAATGGAATAGGCCATAAATACAGTATTTTGTAACAGCCTTTACTAAAAATGCTACTACTTGTGTTTATCATTTATATCCTTGTATACAACCTCAAAATTGATTACACTTTAAACCGTACATAACTTGCTGTGTTTTTCATTTTGTGCTATACTACAAACATTTTTATAACTCAGTTAATATATTCCATATTTTGTGTTCTTATTGATTATGAATATTTCTTTAGGGGATTTTATTGCTTTTAAAATAACAAATGTTAGGTATTAAAAAATAGAAAAACCTATTGCAGCCTTTATATTTTTCTTTCCCCTGGTAATTCTAATACATACATTTTAGCACAAACATAACCAGAATATCTTTCTCTGTATCTTTTATACTACCCCACACTAAAATTAAAAATCTCCTAATATAGTGCATAGTAAAAGAATCAGATTTTTCAAAGGAAACCCACCATTTAATGTGTTGGACTTGAATTCATAATCTTTTCCTTCTACAATTAAAAAATTAAAGTGCCAAAAGATTATCCGCAAGTAACATGATGGTTTTACATCAAGTATATATTATCTTTACTAATTGCCATTTCCGTTTATAGGCTGAAATATGATTTATATATATGATATGATTTCACTATTAATTATCAAATTGAAAAAAATAAAATCTCACATTATAAATTCTCTCCTGGAAATTAGTTTTATTATTTTTTCCATAATCCTATCACACAAGCTATAAGTGCACTGCGGCATGAACACTTTAATTTTTCCAGTTAGTTTTAAGCAAGCCCAGAGGTGAGGTTTAATAAGGATCAATGGCACTTTATCTGGGACAGGGCCTCTTCACAGCATGCAAATTACACAGTAACACTTAAAAAAAGAAATAGATTTAATTAAAAAAAAAAGTAGAACCACAGGCTCTGGAAATTCAATTAAAGGATTTATGCAAAGGTTTGCTAGGTTTTTATATGCAGTTACTGCTTACATAATGAGCTTTTCATATTAAAAATCAATAGGTAATCTAGACTAGAAGATCATCCCCTTAAATACATTTTTGAAATCAATTTGAAAAATAGTCCATCAACTGCTTGTGACTACTCTTGCTGCTTCGATTACACTAAAAGCAATATTTAGATTGTAAGACGTGCTATGGAATATCTATGCTTGGATATTGCTTTCAAGGGCTCTTATACTTTTGAGAGCCTAAGATGATCACCTGGTAATTCAAGATTGTGTTAAATGTATAAATAATTTATTTAATTACCAGAAAAAGCCTACAGACACAACCCTGTGGTATTTATAATGGTTAAATGAAAGGAAAAGAAGAGAAGAATGTGAAGGAAGAAGGGAGGGAAGGAAGGAAAGGAGAGACAGAGGCAGGGAAATAGTGGGGAGCCAGGAGGGAGAAAGAGAGAGGGAGAAGGAAGAGAAAGGAACACAACAACCTCTTCTGAATTAGTCCTTTTGCTACCTCAATTGCCTATTGTGTGTTGGCTACTTAGCACTTGGAGAAATGCATTTCACTTTAAAACTCATTTAGACCTTCAACTAAGGAAGCAATTAGCTAACTCTAACTTAAGCGGACTTTCTATCCTCTGTGATAATGGGGGACAGGTCATGAAATGAAATGAAAGCCCACAGTCCAATTCTGCCCAGCAAGTCCCCAATCCCTCCCTCCCAGCCACAATGTCACTGGACATGGTAGCAATTAGAACACATGAGACGGGTTTCCAGGGGCCCTTCCCGGCAAGCTGGGAAAGGATGCTCGTGGACAGAAAAGGAACTTTCATTTCATCAAAACAAAAAACACGGCTCAAGTTATCCCTATCCGAAGTCAGCCTGGTAAAAACAGGCTGAAACTTTACAAAGGACTCACGTTTACAACAAAACAACTCTTTACTCTCTTCTGCAAGACTCTGGGAAGAAATAAGCAACTTATTTACAACGCCACATTTATACATCTAACAAAAGCTCCTGTCTCAGGAAAGGTGAAGCTGACACAGCCAACCCGGGTGATGGAGGAATCCATCCACAGAACGACGATGCCCCTGTGCTTGGCATGCAAGGTGGAGAAGATGAAGACAAAGGCGAGCATGAGACGGGGAAGCAGCCTCTGACCTCTAAGCTTCTGGTGCTGGGCACTGGGTGTTTTCCATGCACAGTCCCACCATAGCCTACTATGATCCTGCCTTTCTCTGCAATGTGCCTACCTCTCCATGCTGAGAGAGACTTTAAGGCCCAAGCACCAAGCATCAGCTTTATCAACCCTACATTCACGTACCTGGCAAGTACTTGTAGAATGCCTAGCACGTGTGAGGCACTGCCAGTTGCCAGTGGCTACAAAGACAAATCCAACAGATCCTGCATGCTTACACGGATTAAATATTTCTGTGCACACAAAGTATTCCCGTTAAAAAAGCTACATTTATAAGAAAGAAATAAGAAGCAAAGGACTGGAAAATAAGGCATATCTTCAAAATATTATGTTACGTGAAAGAAGCCAGTCAGCAAGAACCACGTATTGCATGACCCCATTTATATGAAATGTCTAGGATAGGCAAATCTATAGAGACAGGGATTAGATTAGTGGTGGCCTAAGGCTGGAGGATGGAGTGGGATATTGGGAGGTGACAGCTAGGAGGTACAGGCTTTCTTTTTGGGGTAATAAAAATGTCCTAAAATTGATCGCATTGATGGCTGTGCAACTCGGTGCATATACTACAAGCCATTAGGTTGTACACTTTAAATGAGTGATTGTTTGGTATGTGAATTATATCTCAATAAGGCCGTTATTAAAAAAATAAGGTGCAGTTATGGATTGCAGTCTGCATAGTACTAGCTTTAAGGAAAGCAAACAAGAAAATCTGAAAATTAAGGAACCAGGTTGAAAATATATATGGAAAATATATATATATATATACTTATTTCCTACCCCGTGCCATTCTGACAAATAAAACATCTTGAGTGTTCTCCAGAATATCTTCTGTGCCCATCAGTTTATAGCATGCATCAGGGTAAGATGTACAAACATAATGTATTGGCTCCCTATAGAAAGGAGCTGAAGTCAAAATAAGTAGAACCTTCTATTGCATGAAATGAAAGCATCAGTGTAAAATGTCCCAGGTTAGTATGATCAAAATGTCAAATATGAAACCGTTTGTAGCAATGTGAGAGGTGTTAGTAATGGAAGTTTGAACAATGTTAACACTTAAAATTTCAGCAGAACCATTTGGATCCATAAATGTATAAAAGTCATTTTACAGTGTGCTTTACAGTCACGAGCAAGAGCTGTTATAAAAGAAGACGCCCTCAATGTCACTTCATTTTCTTTTATTCTTATTATCACATTTAAATCTCTCTGTGAAAGTGGTCTTGATAGGTAACTTTATTACACATTTCAAGACTATTCATTCTGAACAGAACTTCCTCTGAGGAATTAACAGATAAAGAGAGACCACTTTCCCCTCATCATCCCTAAATTATCCTGCAACTGCAGAAGAGTGGAGCAGCAGCCCGCATGTTATGAGGACTTGGTCAGCTATGCCACACGATGATGGCTCACTGATCTTAGAGGTGACTCTCTGTGGCCTGCGGAGAACCGATGGTTGGTTGCAATGGTGCTTAGCTAACACGTTGCCATTGAACTTGCAGAGACCTGGGAGTAAAGAGTGGGGTGGGTAGGGAAAGTCAGGGGTGAGAGAAGAACTCCAAAAAGTAGCCCTGAGATCTGTATCAGCATTGAGAGCAGGAACGCAGTCTGACCTTTCCTCATTTCATTGGGAGAGAAGGGACCAAAATCTCTCCTTAACTGCCACTACTCACAAGTAAATACATCACTTAAACGAGGTGTTGACAAATTTGTCTGGAAAGGGACAGTTAGTAAATATTTTCAGCTTTGTGGATCACATGTTATCTGTTTGCAACTACTCAACTCTGCCATTATAATGTTACGGCAGCCACAGACAATGCCTAAGTGGATAAGCAAGCCTGTCTTCTGATAAAATGTTATCTATGGACAATCAAATTCAAATTTCATATAGTTTTCATGTATCATGAAGTATTAATTTTTTCTTTTAATAGTTTTCAGCCTTTTAAAAATATAAAAAGAACTCTCAGCTTACAGGTTACACAAAACCAGGCAGCGCGACAGATTTGGCCCAAGGCCCTAGTTTGCTGTCTCCTGTGCTAAACCACAGGCTAGCCAGGAAGGAGGTGGACCAGTAATCCACTTTCATTTGGGATGCATTTAGCTAATATACTGATAACAAAATGGTATGACTGTCTTCAATCTAGCAAAACCTGATGGCCTATGTTTCAAGTTGCATGCACTTTGCAGAAGAGCAAGATAACTGAGTTTCAACTAACAAAAATTCACAGTCTAAACTAAGTTTTTTCCTTATGAAACAATTATCAAGGCCCCCAAAGTTTTCCATTATTTAAAAATAGACAAAGGCCATTTTTAAACTGAGAGCTTTGAACTGTTCGGTACTGGAGACACAATGGCCTTGGTTTATGAGCTATGAGGCTGACCACGTGCCCTCTGGCCCTGCTTAGTAATTCCATTGTTGATGCAGCCAGCTATAGGAACATAACAGCAGCCAATCCTTTGTAGTGGTGCTTCTACATGGTTGGGGCTTTAGTTTGAAATATACACAGTGGCTGATTTTACAGTGTGACTTTTCCCTCTTTCAACTTTGATTTTTCATCAGCCTTTAACCACTGCAGACATAGGTGCCTAAGAAAAACAGGTGTACAGGTTGGCATCAAAATAACTAATTGGAATGATCAAAGGACCGGATTTACTGAATAAAGCAGAGAGTCTACATTCTATTATATTTCTGAAGAAGCACACCCATAGTATATATAAGGTATGTGTAGAGTCAAAAACTGATAACTGTTATCTGAAATAGTTTTCATGAGTGGGGGGGGGGGGAATACTGCAATCTGATGTATTACAGAGCTCTAAAAGTTTATTTCCTAAGTCAGACATCTATTACATGATGATGTTTACACAATTCCTTGGCATGGAAAATCACAGTAGTAGTGATGGTAATATTGTTCCTAACAGTATTTTTTTTTTTTTACTTAAGAGTGACAGAAACTGTAGCCTGGTTCAGGTCAAATGATGCTCAGGCACTAGCACCTATAGATTTTCATCTTCTAACCAATATGGCCCACATACAGATCTTTAAATACCATTAGGCAATTACCATAACATATATGTGTCTCAGTACAAAGTTACAGAGGAAAGGGGGTGATGATAATAAGAAAGCCAAGAAGTTCAAACATCACTTCAGGGACTTCACACCCGATGCAAAGTCCTGAGATCATATCCCACATCACCACAACAGAACTGCGCTGCTAAGAAAAATCGGAATGGCAAAGGAAGCCTTCCTGTGTTAAAACTTGTCACTTTCTAGAAACACTGCACTGGAGTATTTCCCAAGTGAAGCAGAACACAATGCGTATTTGGCATCTCTTCAAGCAGACAAACGGGGCGAGGGATGACTTGCATTCCCAAAGAATTCTCACCCCTGAGGATTACCCAGAATCTTTCTTAAACCTGTATCCCCTACTCATAGTGGTATGTTTATCAGTGGTTGATTGGCAGGAGTCGGGGAGAAACAGATCCTGGATGAAGACACTTGCCTGACTGTTAGACAGCTGCTGACTCCAGGCTGTGGTCCTATGTGATAAGGGCCATTCCTGTCACCTCTCCCTCCTGTTTGTGGCTTCATGACAACAAGGAAGCGGCTGTGCCTGTCAGTGTCAAATCTACACTGCACATGGCAAGAAAGGGGGACAAAAACCACCCACAGCTCTGCCTTTTCATCTAAGAGCAGAAAGTTTCCAAGAAGGCTGGGGCTGATTTCTGCTTGGACTTGTTGGCCACAACTGTCCCGCAGACACCCTCAGTTGCTAGGGAGGTTGTGGAGGTGAGCGAGACACCTTCCCGATCTCCCCAGTGGGAGTCAACACTGGCAGTTGGCACACTGGACAGTAAGGATGGGTTCTTGCTTCCCGAAGAGCCCAAGACAGTGGAGGGCAGGGAGCATATGGTCCATTTATCTCTGGCTATCTCCAGAGTCATCCACGTGAAGAACTTTGTGGAGGAAAAAAAAAAAAAAAGAACTGAGAAGCCAAAGTTTGAGAAATCAAACAATCAGCCAGGGCAAAGATCTGCTGTCTCTTTACCCAACCTGTTTCCTCTTCTTCCTGAGCACACAGCGTGACTACACGCCTTGGCCTCTTACGTTTCACAGATATGCCGCCCTCCCAGGCCCTGTCCTTGGAGTACCCCCCACATGGGATAGCCACGCTCCAGCCTCTTCCACCAGCTTGCTCCACATGACCAATGCAGCCTTGGAAGCCAGGCGTGGAGGATGATGAACCCTAAGAGGGAAAGAGCTTGGGTCCCTGAGTCAGCACCTGGGGGAGAAGTGCCTGCTAATCCAAAACAGTCACTTTGGACCTTATATAAAATCAATAAAGTTGGCCATGTTTGAGCCACTGTATACATGTAAGCAGCTAGTGTTACCCTTAATAATACATCAGTCTGAGGCATATCCATCTGCTCCAGTCCCTGAGTGTTTCCCTCACATCTCTTTGGTTCTCATCCCAGGCTCCGCACACAGGCTTGTTTTAGAGCATCTCTAACTGTCACCCGGTGCCACCTCACCCCAGCTGCTGCGGCACACTCCTCTAGGGGGATGGTCTCCTCAGGAAAGCACACCTCCAGACACTTCTGCAATCCAGGCGTGAGAGAGCACACAAGCCGACGCTGTGCTAGGTACTCAGAGGTGTCCCGGCAGGCTGCTAAGCTTTTTTAAAGTTCAGTTTCTTGCATCTTTTAACTAGGCCCCTTTTATCAAAAATCCCTTCTTCACACTCCATGATAGGCTTCCAGGGAATGTCTAGCTCGACACTGAATGGGTGATTTGTGACATGATCATCATGCTGCATTGTGGAACTCTGTCCTCTCAATTTCTGAACCCTGGTCCCTTTGCTGTTCACTTTGTATTTGCCTTCAGCCCTCCTCCAGGTGCTATTGTGAGGAGATGCATTTAGTGGCTTAAGAGTTTGGCTTTTATAAGTTACTCTGAGCCTTATTTCCCTTGTTCTCCTGCTCCTAGATGGAAAACAAATTGCATAAGGGAAATGGCTTTATAGTACCAGTCCTTAAATATTTTACAGGCAGAAATCTTGGTGGGTGGTTTGGAGGCTCAATTACCCTTCTCAGTAGAGGGTATAAATATCCCTAAGGGTTTACATAACAAACCCGCGGTGACTCCATGCCACTTAAAACTCTTAGTATTTACACCCGCCTCTGAAACCCATGACTCAGTGGCACTTGAGCATTTGAAAAAAAGGAAGGCCAGCAGGATGGCACAGGTGTTAAAACAGAATCAATCTACCCACATGTCCATCTACTGAGAGACACAATAAAGACAGCTAAGCCATCGGATTATTAGGTGTAAGACATCACAATATTGAAAGTTACTCTCTTAAATAGACCTCTTTTTTTTTTTTTGGTTAGGGGTAAACAGGAGGTACCCCTGTTTACTTCTCATTTACCTCCTGTTAAATGAGAAGTCTTTGCAAGTGTTAGCTACTCAAGAAACCAGGGCAGATCTGCCATGATGCAGAATTGGGTGGCTGTGCGTTGCTGCTGAGAACAACAAGGATTATAACTGCACCGGGCTCTGTCTCATTGGATTCATCCACAACCCCCGGAGGTAAGCACTGTTATCCCCACTTTATAGATGTGAATATAGAGGCTCAGACAGGCTCAGCTCTGGGTCTGTGAGCTAGTACAGAGGAGACACAGAATTTGTACCCAGGTCTGTTTTTTCCCTGTGTTTTTTCCACTTTAAGATACTGTTTCCTCTGTCAGGCAAGAGGGTCACTGATGTCTACATGGAAGAGCAGCCTGGCATCCCTTTTATTTTTTTATTTATTTTTTTTTTTTTCTGTTTTTTTTTTTTTTTTTTTTCTGGCATCCCTTTTAACAGGAGCCAAGAAGGCACCTTGTGATGGTTCCTCTAGGACCTGCATTCTGTGGGATATGATATGTGGACACAAAAGGATGGATCCTGAAATGGAGTTTGAACTCTGATGGGTGGTACTCCCATGCACAGTTCTCTCTTTTGCTATTAATATAGGAAAAAAAAGAGTAAGACAGCCATTATGATCGGCCAGCAGTGGTGGAGTCTCTGAGTTTGGAGAGCCCAGCATTCAGCTCCCTATGGAGTTAAAACAAAACATGACAAAAAAAAAAAAAAAAAACAAAAACAGCAGTCCAGAAGAGCCTTTCTAACCTTAAGGAGCAGATCTGTTCTGCAGAGAAAAGAAGCAGAACATGGAACAGGTAGAAAGCCACAGAAAAGTAAAGATCCAGTGCAAAAAGGAATCAATGGGTACCCAGGGGCTGGGGCAATCGGGACAGACTCTCTGAAGAAATCATATCTGATGGGTGGCTCAGAAGGGAGTGGGGGAGAATGGACAGAAGACACGAATAGATAACTCTTCCCAAATCGTCAAGTCCTAAACAAGTGTTGGAAACAAACCCAAAGAGAAGATGAAGGCAACAGTGGAAAAAGCCGGGATGCCCGGTGTCACTGGGTCTGGAGTCATTGTACATCCAGAAAGACAGGGCACCTGGAATGTCCCAATATGGTTCACAGAGTTTATACTAAGTATGTTCTTCTAAATTCTGGGAAGGGATGGAAAAAAGTTTCAGTGCTATGTCTGTTTCAAGCTTTTATCAGCACTAATTCTAGTCCCCTTTTCACTTAGAATTCTGAACAGAGGGAAAACAGACATTAATTAAGCAAAGCTTTATCTCTTTCTACTCTAATGAAAGCCAAGTTACAGTATATTTTTCCCCAAGATTTTTCTCCACTTAATGAAGACATTATCCCCGAGTTTTCAAAGTCACTTTACAAAAGAGCATTCAACAGACATTAAAGTCAGTTTAAACTAAAAAGTCTTTTTGAAGTCAATAAACAATAAAAGAACAATGAAAAGGGAGCTTTTGATGGTGCCTTAGTCTAGAGTCTTTAATTTCTGTTTTAATCTACACGATGCGTAAGTCTTGTATTCAAATATTCCTCACCTCTAGAATACAGTAAGCTTGAAGCAAATGTTGTGTCATGTATGTGTATATATGTGTCTATGTAAATACACCACACACATGCGCATACATACATACCTCATTAACATGGATGGAGGGCGGCAGGGAGTTCTCCACTAGAAAGGGAAGTTTTACAAGTTTTAAAATTATTTCCATGCTACTGCTTTGAAAATTAAAAAAAAAAAAAAGAAGAAGAAGAAGAAAATGGAATCTTTGGCTTTGAAATTTCATGACAAGATCAAAGACTATAATGCACATAGATTTTTCAAGGAATACATTATTAATAACAGAAGCAAACACATAACTCATCAATAGCATGGTCAAGAAATGATAAGGTAAGTACATGGTTCCGAGGCTCCCGTGCATAACCCCGCGCAGGGCAGGGACCTGGGCTCCCTCCCTGAGATCTGTGCACCGGGGCGTCGCACACACCCCAAGCACTTCCTGCCTGGTGCTGTAACGGTGGGACTGTTCAGGGCAGACAGAAGAAAAGGGGGAGAAAAAAACCAAACAGTTTAATTAGCCCCATGTGACAAGATGCCTTTCGTATGTGCTACCCTATTTTTTTTTATCCAGGTGAAACTTAGGTATGATAACATTTATCATTTTAAAGTGTACAATTCAGTGACATTTAGTACATTCACAACGTTGTGCAACCACCACCTCTATCCAGCTTCAGAACATTTTCATCACCCCAGAAGGGAACCCTGGACCCTGGGAGCAGTCAAGTCCCTGCATCCCGACCCTGACAACCACCCTTCTGCATTCTGTCTCTGGATTTGCCTGTTTGGATATTTTATATAAATGGAATCATACATGAGGTGACCTTTGGTGCCTAATGCACTAGACCCTTTCATTTAAAAAATAAATAACGGCCATAAATGCAACTCTGATCCTAAAGATCAGTTCCTCAAAAAGAAAAGGAAAAAAAAAAAAACAGGAAACACAGAATACTTTTAAAAATATGAATTGATTACACTACTGGCGCCCTCTGATGATGAATATTATTTACCAAAGAGCTTTTAGAAGGGGGAAGTTATTACCAAAACAGGTTGTACAAGTGGAAAATATTAATACATTCCTGAGAAGCATGCTAAATTAAGAGATTATAGGTCCATACAGTTATTAGTGAAAATGCACATTATTCAGGGATATTGTCCCAACCATTGAGCGTGGGTCATTGGCTAAAACAGATGAATCTTTACCAAATTTTCCCTCAGGGCCACTTAGGGAAAAGGCAGGATAGGCTGAGTGGTCTGTAGGTCTAGGACAGTATGATTTCCAACCCAGATTATTCACCCACTTTAGAAGTGAGAATTTTTATAATTCTATTTCTCCTTTCCCTGGTTTCCTTATTGAAGGTCCAATAACATGTTCCCAAATCAGAATGGAGGGCACAGTGTCCCTATGTCCCACAAAGGGCCTGAATGGGGACCCGTACAGAAATGAACGGGAGGGAGTAGCCCTTGCCAGACATCTAGGAAATGAGGCCTCTCCAGGGAGATTGGTCTGGGAGCACAGTGAAATGGGGCAGTACTGCCCTATTTACAAAGAGAGGGGAAATGCAGACAGATCTGGGTTCTAATCTTGCTTTTGCTTCTGCCATGGCCTCTAAAACACAACTTTATCATCTAGAAAATGGACATGGCCATCAAAAGTAAATGAGATATGGGCATCGAGTGGGCACTCAATAAATTTAGCCACTTGGCACTGTTGTTCCTATGCACTCTTGGTCATGGTGCTCAGTGCGGACTGTAAGATCATGGGCATGGACTTTGCACTATGCTTTCCTCTTTCCCTCATTCCTCTCTCCCTTCCTTCTTTCCTTCCTTCCTTTCAATGCCATTTAGTGCTGGATACGCCAGTGAAGCTAAGCAGAGATTCTTTAAGGATTCCCTATGCCACCTCTGTCCCAGACTGGTCGGTGAGAGCCGTTCCCAGGCCCTGACCAGTGCTCTGACGCCGGTGTGCTCTGATCAGCTTCGTCTACTCCACGACAGGTTCTGATCTTCCGAGCAAACAGCTGAGATTTCAATTCTATGGGACGGGGAGCGTGGCAGCTCCAGCACCATTACACACGGGACATAACTGTGCTGAGGTCCAAAGGTCCTCAGTGGGAAATCAGGGAATTCCACTCAACCTTTTCTTACCATCCAGTTGACTGTCTGCAAACAGGGCCCCATTATAAAACACTCCTTTAAACTCTTTACTTGAGCATAAACCTTGACTAACCTAACACAAGGCCGCCCTGGGGCGAAATAAGCGTGAGAACTGGCCGAGTTTTATGGGTCAGGGTGAGAACTGCATAACAAGATTCTACAACCACAGAATCAAACAAGATTTGCTGAGAACCTACTATGTACCGGGTTAATAAAATGTGTCCTGGCCCTTTATCTCCTTAGCCCTTCTCATTGTTGGCTCCTAGGCATCCTGCCAAGCCTTACCCCACTCAAAACAAAACAAATGACCAGTCACCTATATTTATGAATAGTGACAGCTGCTCAGTATGTCTGGACAATGTTGGGTAGCTTCTTCTTTTATGAATTTAAAGAACAATTACGCTGCAGAGCAGAGAGGAATCTCCAGTCATGTGTAAATCTGCTGTTAGACACCTTGTTTTTCAACGGTTATCCTTTTTAGCCAGCCTGGCATTTCATCAAGCATCATAGAGGCATTTCCTCAATTAGGCTTTCCCACGGATGGACACCGCCTCCCCATACCTGCCAGGGCACCCCACTCACGTGCACTGCACTTGAGATACCCACTGCATTCTAAAAAGCAGGCCAGCCTCAAACGCAAGATTCCTCAGTGCCGCCTACTTCTTTTCTTTCATGTTTTCCTTCTGGCACGACGAGACCAAATCTGTTGCTGTGAACGCAGAACTGCAGTGGGATATGGATTTGACACGAAGCAAATACCTCCCCTTAGCAAAGGCAAATAAAACAAAAGTTCAACGCGCCTCAAAGCCAGGGTGCATAAATGTCACTGCGCCTGCAAAGAGGGGCGATCAGAGGACACTTATGAAATCACGGTTCTCCCGGGGTGGTGGGGAAAGGTTACCCTGTTGTGCTCTGACGAGGGGTGAGGGGGTGTGTGGGGGGGTGCCCAGGAGACACAGCGGGGACCACGGGGCGGGACCCCGGGAAGCGGCGCAGCTCGGATGCTCTCCGCGAGCACGCCTGGCGCACCCGCCGCCGCCCAGCTTCTCGGAGCTAATCAAGGGAAACGTAACTAGTCCAGGCAGCGGGACGAGTTTACAGCAACTGACAGTAACTATAACATACGCCAGTTTGTATTAAGATGTTATTGCACCTTACCAGTTCTAATCACCAATTATGACTCTATTACTCCTGCTTGGCAGTTCATCTGCTCCTGCCTCCGCTAAGGGCGACTTGGAGACGGACCTCTGATCTCCCCGGTTCCACTTCAGTGGGCACTCAGCACGGCGGCTGTCATCTGCAGACACTGAAGAGGTAAGGCATTGCTTTTGCTGAGATAACTGTACCTGACCTTACAACAATTTACTAAGGAAATACCTGCTTAATAGCAGTGTGAGTGCAGTTTCCTTTATGCTCACCACGGCACTGCAAATTAGCGACAACAGGATAAATCTATGGCCGGCTCACTAGACACTTCATTAAATCACTGTTCTCTTGCCTTGTAGCGCGCTAATAGAATCACAGCCCTCGTTAGCTACTGAATAAAAGATCAATCACAGACTTTGAAAGCTCTTGCTACCAGCTTCCAGAGGAAACAAGGAAAGGGAAAAAAAAAAAAAAAAGGAGAGCGAGAGAGGGAGAGAGAGAGAGAGAGCAAGAGAGATATTTAGGATCATCGCTGAGATTCTGAATGGCCTCGCTGCAAGTTGCTTAAATTACCTTTTCCACGACTGACTCCAACTGCAATACTCAAAGGAACTTGTTAAGCCTGCTTTCAAGAGCAGCACTCTAATATATGACTGCTAGACCCTGGTCAAAAGTTCATAATGTGCATATGTAAAAAGGTACTAAATTGCCTGAGGGCTAAAACCAGAGGAGTTTAATTGTAGCAAAATGCTGAAAATGGTCTGTTGAGGGTCCTTCTATTGGGATACTGCTGGGTCTGGCTGATTGAAGTATAGAACATAAAAGCCTTGCAACAATATTTCCTTAAATGCTGGGGAAACTGCCAGCCGTTGGTATTGCATGAATGTTGTGGTTGAAGAAAAACATTTTCCTCCCCTAAAATAAATAGAGTATTAAGAACTGCTCCAGCCCATAATTCTAAAGCATGACGGAAAAAGGGAGGGCTCAATGATAATAAATAAGTATAATTCATAGGGCATGTCCAATCTCCTCCAAGTGTATTTTTACATGGGGCACAGTGAAGGTATTCAGGCATGACCTGCAAGGGTTTTGGGGGCGGCAATTGGCTCTGATTTTGAAAACAGCTTTGCGCTGCTCCTGGCTGCCTTGCTGGTCTCTGGGTTAGACGTACCCAAGTGGGGATCCTTGCAAAAGGCCCCGTTTGGCTTGTCTTTATTTCTTCTTTCATTAAATCAGATCTCGAGTTCCAGCTACCCACACATTTGGCTTGTGTGGATGGGGTTTCTCAACCCAGAATTCCCTACCTTCTCCAGGTACACTCCCACATTTTCCCCCTTTCTGGCCTTCCTAATTAGTTCCTCATTTGGATAAGTGACAATATGAGTTCAGCACACGATGACTCAGATGCTAGGAGGGCCTATGTTAAATATAGGACACCCAGGAGAAGCTAGAATTTGCTAGGTGGGCTCTTGGATTTATTACGAGTGTATGTGAAAGGTACAGTTTTCATGGATAGTGAAATGCCCATGTGCCATTTTAATCAGGTTTTAAAATATATATCAAACATGGAATTCCACACATTATGTTGTCGCACCAAACTCACATGAGGGCAACAGATTAATGACTGGATGGTCTGACAAATACCAACACCACACCAGTGAAGCATGAAACTTGAGCCGCAGCATGAGTTACATCTGTGCCTAGAATTTGACAAATGTGATTGGCAATATTCATATCCTCAGTGATATCTGCAATCAGCATTATTCTCCAAGAAAATTACTTTGCAAACTTGCAGGGTGACACAAGTAATATGAAAGAGCAGACCAAAAACTCAAAGCACCCATTTTTATTGGATATTGCATCGTTCAAGGACCCCTCCACCTCATAGGTCCAACCCTCAAAGGTCACCTAGATCGATTCAGAATGCACAGCCTTTCATACTCTAAAAGGGGTCAAATCTACTCTCTAGTTCTTCAAAGGCAAGGACGTAGCGGGTCATTGGACGTGCCTGCCATATGCTGTGCCAGTTTTTTTCCCTCTAGCAAAGTGCAAATCCAAGTTATTCAGGCCTATGTTCTATACAAGGAGCAGGGAATTCCCCAATAGTTAGTCCGCTCAACCTCTGGTCTGTTCTCCATAAGCGCTGGAGAAATCTGTGCCCCTGAAGCACTAATATTTGAGGAGGAAAGAAGAGGGCATAGAAGGAGTACACAGCAAGGTGGGCTCTTGAGCAGTAAACAACTAAGAAGATGATACGGCACAAGCTGCATCCACAGCCTTCAGGAATGTCAGGACTGGACCCATCCTTACCATGTGCCACTGTCTCATTCCCGAGCATAGGTTCCCAAACCACAGAGGAGCAGCTCAGCTCCTCTGGCAGCAATGCCATGCTTCATCCATGGTGCAGGTCCCAGAAACCACACTCAGCCCTGGGGTTAGGGTTGGAGCCTGCAGAAGCCTTGGTATGCTCTAGGGTACATCTCAGGGAAGCAGTGAGATGCACTGGGGAGGGCACCCACATCAGATGCTCAGCTCTGCCCCTTACTGGCCCTATGACTGAGGCAAGGTACGCAAGGCCTCTGCTTCCTCATCTCTAAAATGGGCATGATAGCCTATAATTCAAAGGCTCCTGTGGGAGGTAAAGTAATTGGAATAACCTATAAACCACACCTGGCCCATTGCCTGGCACTTAGCAAAATGCTTCTTCTACCCTCTTGTACCTCCCATGTAATCCTGAAAACAATCTAAAGGGTGTTCAAATGAGAATACTATAGATAGGACCGTCCTAAAATATATGGCTGCAGATTTCAATATGATTGCAATGAAAAACCCTGTGGACTCTCTGGGGATCACTGCGTTCCAAGAAGGACTTTATCTGATACTGTCGCCCACACTTAAGTGGCAGCTCAAATATGTGAACAGACGAGAATTATTATAAGCTAAGAGTGTGCATTTAGATACACGCTTTTAAGCTGATCACCCAGAATCCACAGAAAAGCGCGAACCTGATATTCGTGACTCCTTGCTTCCATCCTCAGCCAGCTTCTTAAAGATAAACCCAAGACTGGGAAGGCTACCTTGGGAATTTGTGGGCCGCTTTCACTTTCCCAGGTTAGTAACTGACGCGGCATTTCCATTTCCTTTTGCTCCAAGTGCACCCCATCCGCACTCCCATCCCCGCCTCCCATGTGAAAAGAAAATAATTCAAACAAAATGTCACAATGAATGTGCAAAGGCACCGCAGAGAGGCCAAAGTTACAGGGTCAGAGTGACATCCAGGAGAATGATGGCACTTGGTTTAAATCTCACGGAAAATGCTATCGTTTTCAGTAAAAGTGTGTGCTAAAATATCCTAAAAATAATAATAATAAACTATCCCTGATTTTAAAACCATCAGCAAAATCCCTGTCACCCACAGATGGAGCTGCTGTGTAGACTGGGTTTTATAGACACTAGAGAAACACAGCCTGCTGCAGGGTTACCTTCCTGGGAAGCCACACAGCCTGACTTTATGAATATTCTGTGTCATTTCCATACTCGGGGGTCCCTGTGTTTAACTCATCGTGTGAGCCTGGTGTCCTACAAGCCAGTGGTTTCCAGCTGAGCAAGTTAAGGCAGCAACTACACTTGATTAATTCAGAGAGAGAGAGGAGAGAAATCCAAAGTGTATATTTAGTACTTTTCCAGGAGAAAATTACTTTGGATTTGCATAAAGAGAAACAATTAGGTATTTCTCTTTCAAAATACTTTTTAAAAATTTGGCTTTCTTGAATATCCTGGACCGTAAATATCTACGAAACTATGTGTATAGGGCAGGGAGATGTCTTGTATGATGCAGAACCTACCTATGAAATCCCAACCTCTACCACCCCCACCCCAACACAGATCCCTATAGGGCTTTAGTACCAACCATAATTAGAGGCACAGGAGTTGTGGCTTTTTGTCCTAAATAGCCAGAAATTACTGAAACTTTCAAAGTGAAATAGCTTCTAGAACTTAACAGTGATGATTTCTATAGGCATCAAAGCCACACCCAAGTTACTACGCAGCTAAATTTGGGGTCAAATAATTAACAAGAAAGGCAAAATCAGGGTAAGCCAATCAAAGATGATTCCGAGATATTCTCTAAAATTGGTTTGGAGAACCCCTGCTGTGAACTAATAGGACTGGGAGAGTCATTCACTATTCTGTCATGTACTATGTATTGGGACTCTAAAGTTGAAATCTTGCAATTTTTCATTTGTAACATCAAGAAGGCCTTCGGCGGGGGGTTGGGGGGTGTCGAATCTGGCTGGCTCAGTTAGAAGAACATGGGACTCAAGCCCCATGTTGGTAGAGATTACTTAAAAAAAAAAAAAGTTTTTTTTAAAAAAACAAACAAACCCAAAGTGCTTAACTCCCAAGCCACTTTCGAAATATCCAGTTAGGCAAGAAATATGCATCCATTCAAAATACTGGAAATGCCACGTCAGTTAAAATGTGAAATAGGTGAGTCTCATAGTGCCGTGAATACTCTGTCAGCATGAACTTGAAATGGTCTTCACATTTCAGAGCTCAGTTTCTTGATCTCTAAACTAAGGGGATTGGCCTATATAATCTCCAGGGCTACATCAGGACTGTGGCCACCTGAGACTACCAAAGGGAGCCTTAGTTCATCCAACTATGCCAGGTGCTTGTGGATCGGTTCTTCCAAAGTCATCTGCTGGCCTCCACTTAGAAACTGCAATCCATTAGTCTACTAATATTATCCCTCTACGTTATAATTAATAGTAGCAACTAGCCTGGGAAAACTTCAAGCAGTCCTGTAAGTGAAGTCAATTAAATACCCAGATGACATGGGGAATGGAAATTGTTGGAAATAAAGGGTTTTATTTCTTCCCCTGGCCCAATGAGGATGTACTAATCATTCTGTTGTTTTGCCCCCTAGCCACACACAAGTAAAATGTAGCGCCACCTATCAGCAGCTTCCAGGACTCACATGACTTTATAGATGGATTCCTGTGAGTGTGGACACTTTTAAATATCAGATTGTCTTCCTTGTATATTAATGCAAAAAAAATAAGGTAACATATTCTGTTTATTTTCCAAATGCTGCATAATAATACAATTTAAAATTTATATATATATAATATATATATGGGATGAAATTAATAAACCTTTAGGTCAAACAATGCTGTATCAACAAAACAAAACAATCCATTGACAGGGAATGGGGAAAGGTAGAGGATAAACACTGAGACAGTCTGCAGGCCAAGTTCAACCACAGCAAGCTGCGCACCCTTCATCTCTGGGGGGATTCCTAAGTTTCCTCATCTGACCTTCAAGTGACCTCCTGCATGGAGAGTCAAGAAAGTTCCCGGGTCCAGCAGAAGCTGCTAGGGTCACGTTTCTTTTATACATACCTTCTGTGATCCTCATGAATACTGTAAAAGCAGAGAGTCTCATATAGGAAGGGCTATTACAATTTCCCAAAAGAAAGCTTAGCATGGGGTGCGGCCAGGAGGGTGGGGGGTGGGGGTGGAGAAATAATTATAAATTTAAAAGAAAGAAAGAAAAAAAGGAGTTTTTGTATTTCTAGCCACTACCTTTGGTTGAATTCACCTTTACTCGCTCAGGACAAATGTGTAAGTCATGAAGTGACACCTGCACTGTGAAGCTCTGTACGCGAAGACCTGTAATTAGTCATTACTTTGAAAGAACCAAGAGAGCAAGTAGCAAATCTGGACTGAATGAGACAAATTTTTGCTCTTTTATTCAAAGTGGTGAAATGGCATATCTGCAAGAGAGCTTTTGCTACTCCCGGATAATCCTGCTTCAGAAGAGCCGTCATCTGAGAACTGAGGAAGGTCTTGGAAAGGCCTCTAATGAGTACAGCAGTAACGAAATGAACAAAAAGGAAGCAGACAGACACACACACCATCGCAGAGAACACTACCAGTCAGTCTGAACATATGCCAACTCCCCTAAGTGTGCAGCAGATTAGAATCGTAGGATGGGCACTCACGGCATGACATTTCAACATCGAATAAACCATCCTGCCAGTGGCATTGCTTAAGAAAATGCTTGCAGAAATGTTGCCAGCCCACAAGGGGATGTGCATCTTCTCTGTTCATAATGCAAACAGCTCTTTATAAGGATGATCAGTCAATGCTCTGTGTGCTAATTTGATAGCTCCGTCATCAGATGGCATTGCAAATTTCATTACGTATTTTAAATCATGTTAACATGGTTTGTTAATGTTGGTATTCACTAAAAGGCCACAGCTATTTAAATAATGAATAGGCATGATAATTTTTATACATATTATGGAAGTGACACATGTGGATATTCTAAATACTCATTTCTTAGAATCTGTCCTACATCATTCATTAGGTGTCATCACTAAAAAGATATATCAAGATGTTTCTGAGACACCACAGATTCACAATTCTAATATTTATTTATAGAGATAAACAACATACCTATCTGAAGGAAAAATACTTTGAATTATGTTAAAATACAGTCCCATGTCACCTTTATCTGGTATCCCTAAGGCAAGAATTTAATGCTACTGCTTTAGAAAAGAGAAGACAAGACAGTATTTCGTTACACACTAAACAAAACTTAAATGTCAGATATCTTCCTTTACTTGTTTATGCATGCGTGCACATGTGGGCATATCAACAAATGTATATACCCCCTATATATTCCTGCCCCTCTATCTCCCACGTTCAGTGAATGGATCAAAAGCTCTTTTTCCTTCTACTTCTGCAACATTTATCTCCTGGCCCCTAATACAACTTCACAAAATTTCCAAAAGGCCAACTCTTTCAACCTACCTATTGGTCTCTATGCTAAAAAAAAAAAACCTCTTCTCCCCAACTCACTTTCTTGCTGCCATAAAAATGGTCTCTCCAAACCCCAGACACAACCTGGAGCCAAGGGTTTGGAGATTGAGTGCTTGAGTCCATTGGAAATAGCTCGAATCTCCACAATACTGCCTATTAGTTAAATGGCCTCGAGCAGGGTATTTATCCTGAAACGTTTCCTCAGTAATAACATGGAATACCACTCTTAATGTGAGAAATATAAGGTACACAGCACAAACTGTGGAAGACAGCAACCGTTCAATAATTTTATGTCATTCCCCTCATCATTATTATCTTATTGCCACCATCATGAATCTTATTAGGAGATTATAAGATCCCAAATCCTCAACTAGGCCCTCAGTGGCCTTTTTTTGCCTTCACTTCTTGCACGGCTCATCACAAGTCCATGTGCATTAATGGACCCTTTGCTATAACAGTGACAATATTTTAATTTAAAATTAGAAATTTTATCATGATTATCTGCATTAATTTTGATTTTTTTAAATATTGCATTAAATATTGTTTATCTTGATCGCTGAGTTTTTCTCAGTACATCCTTAATATTGTCACTAGTCTTGGCCCCACCACTGCTGCAAAGTCTACCTGAAATATTCCGTTTGTGTTTACATGTTCACCTCCCACATATCCTTCAAGGCTCTGTAAGAATGTCATCTCCATTCTGCAATTTTATGTGACTACTCTTTTATCAACCCCCAAAGGAGAAAAAACTATAGGACCAGTGGTGCCCATGTCTCCTCACCCCAACGTTCTTGACATCTCTTCCCTGTTTAACATAAGTGCCCATAGGCCAAGGATAATGAGTTGCTCACTTTTGCATTTTCTAACCCCTAAGGCAGCACATGAGGCACTCAATGAACATTTGTCAGATGGGAGCAGATCAAATAGTTCTAGAGCGGCAATTTTTGAAGGACAGATTGCTATTTAGTGGGTGGTAAAACTGGGTCACAATCAGCACTTTAAAAAATGAAATACAACCAAGATGAAAACAATAGACAACACTGCTCATAGCTAGGATGACTGTTCCATAAAATGTTTGTTTCAAACACACACACACACGATTCACAAAGATACACATAAGTGCATAAGCTTAAGGAACCATGTGTTGGGGTGTGACATAGAACACTTTGGTGGTAATCAAAAAGTTTGGGGATGCCTGGGTGTCTCAGTGGTTGAGTCTTCCTTTGCCTCAGGGCGTGAACCCGGGTCCAAGGATTGAGTCTCGCATCAGGCTCCCCGCAGGGACCTGCTTCTCCTTCTACCTATGTCTCTGCCTTTCTCTCTGTGTCACTCATGAATAAAAAAAATCTTTTAAAAAAGAGAGAGAGAGAATTTGAAATATACTGTTCTCGATCAACAATAGGACATCTTGACCCATCCTTTACTACCTGCTCGGCCACAACAATAGAAAGGGTAAGCGGTTCAAAGTTATTCAACTCTTTGGAAGTTTGTAAAAGAGTCAGATTAACAATATCCTCAGAGATCAACCCTGGGTAACTGAGAAACCCTAGGATATCAGAAAAGACTGGCAGGGGAATTTCTTCAGTATTAGCTAAGAAATGAATACTGGTCTTTCATTAAATAAATAACACATATTTTTGGCAGAAATAACCATCACAGAAACTTGGTGACCAAAATTGCACATGGTAAAACTGAGATTCACCCAACTAAAAGTGTGGTTTGGTTGGAGTAACTGATTCAAAGAAAAGCTCATGAGATAAAAGCTGTAAAATTTGGTGTGCACAGAAAATAGTGACGAAATCTTCACTGTACAATATATTTGGGAAAGGGAAAATGTCCTGCTCAAAAGAATTTCAGTAAAATAAATTTTTTAAAGAACAGCTTAACTATCTTTGTATCAAGTTTAATAACTTGATCAAGGAATTTAATTGACTTAATGGAATTCGCCCTGTATTAGACTCCCATGAAAGAAATTGATCAGTGTTAACATAGTTCTGATTAAAATGTTTTATTCATAAACAGAGTTTTAAAAAAAAAGCTTCGATCAAAAGAGCAGGCTGAAATAGCTGGTTTTATCTTCCCTTATCCCCAAGCAAACCTTTTCAGGGTGCATGCCTATCTACGTGATGTAACGAACCCATTCATTGAGTACTTATTGTCTGCAAGTGTCCATGTACACTGGGATTGCTAGCTCTTGTCATCTTTATAAACCATTTTATATGAATTAAATATAAAATAAATAATTTTTTCACAAAGATCTATTAAAGATATAAATAGGTAACTGGAAAACAATAATGGGCATAGAAGAAAAAGACCAAAAAAGAAGTAAATATATGCTTATTAGGTCCTTGAAGAATTGTGATTATACGCATACACATATATGAACACAGGCATATCTAATTAAAAGGTTTATTCTCTGGGCACCTGGAGTATTGCTTGACAGCAAACAGTATCTATCATGTTAATCACATGAGGACAAAAAAGTGGAAACAGAAGTGAAAGCTTCCCAAAATCCCGAAGACAGGATGGTCTTATTAAAAAATCCATTTTGTCAAAAGGTGTTGCATCGTCTCTTGTGTTGGGTGTGGATGACTCAGAAATATGCCTCAAAGTGCAGACCAAGATAAAGTTGCCTTTGGTCTGATGTTATTAACAGATTTAAGGGGATATGCCTGTACTTCAACCTAAATCGCTTCATTAATTCATATTTGACCTGCTTCCAAAATTGGGATTTAAGGTGACTAAAAAAGAAAGAAAAAGCATAGAATAAGGGGAACAAAATGTAGAGCCGCTAAAAACCAGAGGAAGTCGACATGCTCACCATTAGCATAAATATGGTTTGAAGTCACAAAATTGGACCAGAGCTCCAGCAATATGTTATTATTTCATTACCAAGCGGAAGATATATGGTAGTTCCTTGGGGGTTCTCCTTGGGAATCAGAGTGAGAGGGCATTTCTAACATGCAGAGGCAGAGCTTCACATGTTTTACGGTCAAATAATAGACAACATCCCCGACAAGAGCTTCTTGTGTAGCCTTAGAAATCAGTAAGACCTCTTCCTCCATTTCAAAAGAGAAAAGAAACTTGAGGTCCAGAGATGTGGTGTGATTTATCCATGATTATAGATGTTCCCATCAAGAAGGGTGGAAACTGGGTGCCTGGTGTCTCTGCCGTCAAAGCCCAGGGATGGCCTCTGTACTAGCATCATGATACATTCTTCTTCCAAGAAACACATGCCCATGCTCTTCTCTATTCCTATCCACCTAATACTGTTGGCTGTGGACAGCAGGAAATAGAGGAGTGGACACATAAAAGGTGAATCCTGATAAAGGTGAGCTATGGGTTTTGTTGTTATTGGGCTTTGTCCCCTAGGCTCATAGAACACACACTCATTTGAGGAAAACTCACAGTGAATCGCCCATACTATAATGAATACATTTCAAATCTTAACATTGCATTGTAACATAGAGGCATATCAGTGGTAGAGATGGCAAAGGTCAGCTTAATTTATTTTCTTTTTTATTTTTTTAATTTGGCTTTGGATGAAAAAGGCCTCCACCCTGGATTTAAATATGAATCCCACAGAGCCTTGAGCCTGGCAGGGAGACAAAAATGACACTGAAAGTTGTGGTACTCCAGCTTAAGATTGAGAGGAAAGCAAACTACAACAGAGAAAAGACCCAGGTCCAGGATAAAGGAATTTGGTATGTTCCCCGACATTTAATGCACAAGAAATACGCCAGCTCGGTCCTAATGGTTTTAACAGAGAACAAAAGGAGAAGAAATCTATATTATTTTCATGACTGGATACATTCCAGAATCTAATTCTTTTGAAATACGTTATATGTCTTTTCTTTTCTTTTTTTTTTCTTTTAAACATCTTCTTAATGCCTTCTTTATAGGAAATGTGCTCAGAGTTAACCCTGAGATTTTGAACACACTAATTTCATTATGTGGTCTTTTATGGTTATACAGTCAACAAAGAGACAAACGACACATAGCACACACAAAAGGCAACAAGACATGTTATGCTCTCAGGAGGAAAAACAGACTTATTGCATTCACCTGCCGAGGAATATTAAAATATCAAAAAAAATTTTTAAGTTCCCAGATTTTACAGTTTTTTTTTTCTCTTCTAAAGAGTGAGAATACTAAGAAAACATTATGCAGGTCTCAGTAGTTGATATACAGTATTTTTTTTGGATCTGGCGAATATACTTTTTATAACTTTTCTGTGAAAGGAGGGACCTTCTAGCTCAGATTACTTGGACACTCTTACTGTTTATTCTTCCCTTTTTTGAGCAGTCAGAAGAGATTTCTCTCAGTACTTCAAATAAATAAGATATCCAGCTGAACAAACACCATACATTCCCGTGGATTACTTTGGCTTCTTAAAGAATATTTCACTTTCTTTTTTCGAAATGTAAATGATTAAAGAGACCTCATCATATGAAAACTCAAAGATGAAATGTTTCAAGTGGTGCAGATTCTATACAAGGTGGTATGTGGAGAAACAAAAGCCCCAGCTCAGTGAAAAAGCGTGGTATTTCATAGGGGAAATTAGAATATTCCTAAATAAATACTTTATTTATTATACATTTTAAAGGAGAGGTTTTACAACATGAACACATTCAAGATCAATGTGTTCAACATTTAAAATCAATCTCTATAATATTTTTTGAAAACAGTAAAATAACACTGTTTTCCTCCTTACATTCCTACTAAAAAAAAAAAAAAAAAAATCCAAAACCCAAACAAGAAATCCTGAAGACTATATACATAGTCTGGAATAAGAATAATATTCTACATGGGTTTGGAAATGACCGCTGAGCCTTATCTAGCTTTATGGCTTAAAATAATAAATAAATAAATATAAAATAAGTCCGGGGTCTTTGGCCAATTTTTGAAACTCAAACAAAACTCGGCAATTCGTGTTTCTTTAGAAAGAAAATTTGGGCCATCGATTAACATGGTCCCCTCTACTAAAGCAGCAAGAAAATAAATATTTGACTTTAGGAAACATAATCCACACGTTACTTTATTCTTTTCATAAGCTTTCTTATTAAAGGTCTAAATCTTATCTCCCATCATGAGGGAGAAATGCATAAATATATAAGAAAACAAAAATGGGTACATTTAGTACCTCTCTCAGCCCAGAAAGAGAGAAGAAGACAGGAACACAGAAAGAACTCAAACTGGAGAACAGCAAGGCAAAAACATCAACGTGTGGTTAACACACGCGATGGCATGAGGCCAAAAAATATCAAAGTCTCTGAGTACATCTCCCACCATATAAGCCTCTCAAAAGGCAATGGAAAAAAAACCAATGAAACTAAATTTGGAATGTGCTCCCTGCCTCCCAGTCTCCGGCCACTGTGACACCCACCCCGTGAATGTGGGTCACACCCAGTGACTTGCTACTAGCAAACAGAACGGGCAAAAGTAGCAAGATGTCACTTCCATGGTCAAGTGGCAAAGGGCTGTCCCTTCACACTGCTGGTAGGCTATCTCCTCCCTGGCTTCCATACTCTGATAAAGCAAGCTGCCACACTGGGGAGGCCCATGCAGTGAGGGGAACCAGAGAGGAACCAAAGTGCCCAATCCATTAGGTCACAGGGAGCTGAATCCTGCCAACAAGCACATGACCTTAGAAGTGGACCCTTCTCCAGCTGAGCCTTGCTTGAGATGCATACAGCCCAGCTCGTGTTGTGAGTACAGCCTGGGAGCTGACCAGAAGCAGAGGGCCCAGGGAAGCCATGCCCGGGGATCCAGACCTACAGAAATTGGAATGTAAGTAGATGGGGTGTCATATTTATAAAAGGGCATCGGCTGAAATAGGTGCTTGAGAGAAGAAAAGAAATTCCTTATGCCAGGTCAGCATACACCTGATTCAAACCCTGGATCCCTTCATTCAGCTTCCCTCTGCTCTGGCGAGTCTAAAATACCCCTTCCTTAGTCAGTGGTGATAGTTGATGGTGGTGCGTTTGTTTTTCATGGTTTCAGAATTAAAAGTATGAATCAACATTAGTATACCTTTCTTATTTCATTTTAAATTATACTGTTGTCTAAAATCCATAACCCATGGGACAACTGATTTGGTCAACTGACTCATTTTACAGAGGCCTAGAGAGGATGAGTGACTTGCTCAGAGACACACAATGGTTTGACTAGAGCAAATCCTAAAATTAAATTCAGTGAGTCAAGACATAAAGGTGTAAACGTAGGGGTCTGGAGCCTGGCACTGAGTAACTTTGCACATGACATGAAAACTTCAACTCATTTTCAACATGTCTGTCTCTTAGTGTCATAAGAAGGGGTGGGGGCTGGGATGCCTGGGTGACTCAGTGGGTTGAGTGCCTCCCTTAGGCCCAGGGCATGATCCTCCCAGGATCGAGTCCCATATTGGGTTCCCTGCACGGAGCCTGCTTCTCCCTCTGCCTGTGTCTCTGCCTCTCTCTATGTCTCTCATGAATAAATAAATAAAATCTTACTAAAAAAAAAAAAAAAAGAAGAAGAAGAAGGGGCAGGGGCAGGTGTGGGTTTCAGTTTCTGAACAACCCAGGTTGCCAGATTCACGTCCTCTTTATTACTGCTAAACACACACATCACTGTCCACCTTGTGAGGGACGACCAAGGCGTCTGGTGACTTATGCAAACATCACTGTCCGCGGAAGACACAGTGCAGCGGCACTGCAAGTGCCTGGCATCTGTCTCCTCGCGCTGGTCTCCAATGCCTATGCTGCGCTCCTGCCAAAAACCACTGGAAAGAAGCATGAAATTGGAGAAAAGGAAACTGAGAGGATAGGATCAAAAGCGGCACCAAGGACTTAAAAGCAATAAAAGAGCTAGCACGGGAGTGGGGACGAGGTCGCACATGACCAAAACGCCAACAGGAACACAGGAGAAAGGAAGGCGAGGAAGATAAAACTAGGGTAATTTCAAATCTTGGCTAAATGTTCATTAAATAATTTGTCACACATATTAAGGCCAGATAGTCACTTTTTACCCTCTCGGGTGCTCATTCAGGAACAAAGGCCTAAACAGACTTAAAACGCTGAAAAGCAAGGCAGGGAAAATGCCACGATGAGAGGCTACAGCCTCATGGAGCCCCGTGTATTTCCCTTCCCTTTGTCTAACAAGAAAGGGCCGATCTTCCCTTAAAGCTAAGGTGTACACGGTAGCTTCAAACAGACAGCCGGGGCGCACCTGAGTGGCTCTGTCGGTCGGGCATCTGACTCTTGATTTGGGCTCAGGTCACGATCTTGGGGTTGTTGGGTCCAGCCCCGAGTCGGGCTGGGCACTCAGTGCGGAGTCTGCTTGAGATTCTCTCTCTCTCTCTCTCTCTCTCTCTCTCCCTCTGCTCCTCCCACAACTCCTGTGTGCTGTCTCTCAAACACAAAAAATAAAATCCTCTAAATAAATAAATAAAATAAAATATTAGTTTAAAAAACAAAAAACAAAAAAACAAGGGAAAAACACAGACAGCCAGGAGGGCCTGCATTGTGCCCCATGGAAACCCGCTGAGTCGTAGCTGCCATTCTGCACGTTACTTGGGCTGGCATGTGGTGTTTCTATGCTTCTATGGTTGCAAGAGACCTTCAGTGACAGATCCAGAGCCATCACCGGGAGAACGGGCATTGACTCATTGGAAGAGAAGCAACCTCTTGCTGGCCTGAAAACATAATGATGACGGTAGCAATGACAAAAACAGCCACAGTAGTAAATATTTATTGAGCACCTAGCATGTTCTGCATACTATATACTCATGATCTTTAATTCTCAAGATGTGTCAATAATAACAGTAATACCAGTTAATGTTTGTTGAGCATCAAGCCCATTCTAGATGCTATGCATTCCTCAGCTCCTTCAATTCTCAATACAAGCCCATGAGGTAGTTATAACATCCCAGTATGACACATGAATACTAACCGGGTTATGAAATGTGCCCCGGAGGTAGCATGGGACGGAGCCTGCCCTGTCTTCCCTGAGCCTTGTGGTTCTCTCCTTACAGTTTTCTCCCATATGCACTCCCCTAGCAAATCCCTTATCCGACATTTGCCCAGGAGTCTGCGACGGCCTGGGTTCTGGTCCCAGCTCTCCTCTGTACTAGCTGTGGGATGCCAGCCGGGCCCTGGGCCTCATCTGCTTCCTCATCTGCACATTCTGAACTGCAGTGCCCTGCCCACCTCAGACGAGTGATAAGGGATGCCTTAATGGCTGTCATTCATTAAGCACCTAATCGTCTTTCATTTATTCATTTACAAATATTTACTGAGCATTTACTTTATGGACCAGGGATACAGTAATGTTAATGCAAAAACAGGACTTTCAAGAGAGGGGGAGAAAAGCATTACATACAAAAATCACACACATTATTTTTTCTAAGCTGTGTCTGTGTTCAGAATCATGGAGGAGAAATTCTGGGATTCCTTCCTTCGTTCATTCGACATGTGTTTATGGGGTGCTATTACGCGCCAGATTGTACCAGGAGCATCAGCTCTTAGGAGAGCATATAAAGGAGGGTCCAGTCCAGATCTTGATCTGATGCTTTCTTGGTGTGTAATGTTTGGATTGGGTCTTGAAGTATGTGTAAAAAATAACTAAAAGTCGAGGGAAAAGAAGGTTTTAGGCTAAAGGACAATATGCTTCAACATTGTGGAGAAGGAAGGAGAATGAGGCTGTAAGTAGCTTGAATTCAGTGAAGCTGGTTTCATGGAAGGGGACCAGACAATGCCCGGTGCCTTCCATTCAATTCTAAATTGCTTTCACAATGACCCCATAAAATAGACAGCATTCCCACTTGACAGATGAGAGAACTGTATGCATGCTTATTCAATAGAGTCTGCTCAAAAGCCATTACCCCACCCTTTTCCCTTGCCACCAGATCACACTTCCCACCCATGAGATACAAAATGCCAGAAATGCACTTTCCCAACTTCCCTTGCACCTAGGGAATGGACAAGGGACTCAATCCCAGCCAGTGGGATCTGAAGCAAAGTGGGCTACAGAGTACGGTTCTGAGACAGAATGTTCTCTTCCTTGATAAAGAAGGGAAATATGCAAGGAGGTGGGTCCCATCCCTTCCATCCTACCTTTAGACCTCATCACAGAGGATGCAATCAACGGTTGGCACTACTGCAGCCACCTTATAAGCATGAGGGAAAAGCTAAGACCATCACCAAGGAACTGTCTTTACAGCAGCCAAACATACCCCTGGCAGCACCTGGGTTTCTGGATATATGAGAAAAACAAACCTCTATTATTCCAAACACTTTTAACTGTATGTTAATAACTCACAGCCCAAAACACAAAAACGGACATAGAATAATGAGCCTCACAGAGACGGAAGCATTTCAAAAGTCTATAACTAAAAAAGGTAGAAATGTTGAGTTTTGAATACAGGCCTAATGATCCTAGATCCTTTGCTCTTTTTCAGTTTGCCATATCCCTTGGACTCTGAATTGAGCAAACACTGTTAATTTTAAAGCTCTGGACAGAATCAGAGGTGACTAATAAAACCAATGCCAAAGATAATCCTGGAAAGTAAGAAGAACGTGTAAGGTAGCAGGGATGTGACCTAGGCAGGAAAAGCATGGCCACCAGGTACTCCTGTGGGGTTCTGCAGGAAAGGTCAAGTGCAACCCAACCACAGTGGGGTCTTAGAAGTCTCGTCTTCTCACATATCTGGACTGGCAAGAGCAGGGCAGCCAGAGAATTCAACCCTCACTCGGGAGTCCCAAAATATTTAGATTAGTGAAGAATATGCTGAAATTTATACACTGAAAACTGTGTCTCCTCCTCCCAACACAGAAAAAGGAAAAAGGCCCCTGCGTTCTGCTCCAGTAAAGACTCGAACGGGGGTTTTGTCCTTGATAGTATCTAGAGTGTAGTCAGCTGCAGGTATTTAAAGGTGGCGGTGGGGAGAAGTATTTTTCTAAAACACTAATTTAAAGAACAAATCAACATCTATTATCTCCTTCATTATGTTTTAAATTATACAACTATAAATCACCCTGCAGCGGGTTATTCAAGGGCAGAATTACTCAGCTTGGCTTTCGCGAAGGTTAGAAGAATGACATCTTGTGCTTTTTTTCTAGTTATAATTTATAACTTTGCAACAGAACCGGCGTTGCAGGTCCATCCATTAGCAGAGTAGCTGCACATCTGTTAAAACTCAGCACAACGACTGGCTTTACACGGCTGCAGGAAACATAATTCAATCATTCCAGAAGTTCTACAAACTCAAGCCGTTTTTTAATGTAAAATGATTTGAAAACGCAGTTCCCTAAAACATCTGCTAAGCTCTTGCTACCCTAACACATGATATTCTTTCTACTGTTACCTGCCAACATAAATATTTGGTCGCACAAAACACCCTAAGAGGCCACGTGACAGCGTTCGGCTTCAAATTTACATACCGATCCGCAAAGGGCTGGCTTGGACCTAGGAATGCTAGCTCAGATGTTGTTTACCAGAACTGAAAGTTTGGGGGGGCAGGGGGGTGGAGGAGGCTGAGGGTTAAGTTCATGAAGGTACTTTCAAACATCTGAAAAAGGAAACCTAACCGCACCAGGAGAGATATACACGGTGGGGGCCGCTGTGGTGCCTCTGACAGTGCACTTGGGAGGAGACGCTGAAGGGTCTGCAGGCAGGTATGACATTCTCCTGGGCAAACTGGGTAAGATCTCTGTGCTTTTTAAGCACAAAAGGAGGGCAACAGTTCTAATATTTGAACTAACACAGCAGAACTGCTATGAGGGATAAAGAAGGCATCTACGCCGAGGCATAAAGCATCACGATGTCTAGCCTCATGCACCAAGTCGCACCATGCCTGGGGGTATAGCAGGAATCTAAAGGCCCCACACATAGCAACAATCACCAGTACCCAAAATTACCCTTGAAAATCTCAACTACCAGCAGATCTGGTTTTGTGAATTAAGTTACTTGGAGAAATACCTATGTATGAATACTTTATATATATTTATGATGTATATTCAAATATACATAGGCAAAATGTAATTTTTTGAGTATTTTTAATAGCATAAAAGAAAGTAGAAAGACATGATAGATGTGACTTCACTAACGGAAAGCTCCCACCAAACTTTAGTTTCCCTTAAGATATTTCAAAAGCAGCTAAAGAATTCTGTGTATTTTTTAAACAGTATTTAAGGACAGCCTTATTCTTGGGGTGTCGGGCTGGCTGGTTTCGTAGGTAGAGCATGCAACTCTTGATCTCAGGATTGTGAGTTCAAGCGCAACATTGAGGGTAAAGCTTACTTTTAAGAAATCCTATTCCCATTTGTATGTATTGTCTTATTTTTGCATAAATCAGAGGGAAGGGAGACAAACGCTTCCCCCGCAGACTCCTCATCCACCTGTCCTGACCTCCAGACCTCAAGGGGACGAGGTGCCAAAGACACAGATTTACCAGTAGGGATCGCTGTGCTGAGATTAATCCCTGTGAATTTCTCATTAGTGATTATTATACTGCAGGCGGCCAAAATGGAAAAATTAATTAATTTCAAAGTGATAATGCATTTACAGCAACAATTAGAAATGTATAACTGTAAAAGGGCAACATTTAAAAGACAGATTACATTTAATAAAGTTGCACAAGAACATCCAATTGTAAAATTACTGATCTGCAACAATATTCCTTAAAGAGGCACTTAAAATAGCCTGACTCCATGAAGGGTGACCTAATTACTGTAACTAAAATCACCGTAGTCACAGCAAGTCACAGCAAATAAAACAGGGACATTGATATTAGAATACTGTTGTTTAATACTTCAGGGAGCCAGCTCTGGTGGAGAAGCAAAAGCAGAGCCTCCAAGCTCAAGGCTGGGCTGTGCTGCTTTATTCCTTGACCTTGTGCAATGGGATGTGTACTTCACAACACTCATGTCAAGGGAGACACTTCTGGAGTAAAACACGGATGGAGCCATGATGCACAGACAGCCACTGGTAATGAGGACACTGTATACATGCTAAGCTTCTTCATGAGCATTTAGGAAGCCAGCTTTCACATGGGATGAGAATGGAATGCAACTATATGGCTTATGTCCAAAAATAAATTTGTGTTAAAAAGGCAGAAGTGCAGGGCACTGGGTGGCTCAGTCGGTTAAGCATCTGCCTTTGCTCTGGTTGTGATCCTGGGGTCCTGGGATCAAGCCCCACATCAGGATCCCTGATCAGCAGGGAGTCTGCTTCTCCCTCTCCCTCTTCCTGGGGCTCCCCCTGCTTGTATTCTATCTCTGTCAAGTAAATACATTATTCAAAAAAAAAAAAAAAGTAGAAGTGCATCTGTGTCCATGAGACAAGTATCTTATCATGATAGAAGCAATGTCAAGCCACGTACAGAAGGATAAAACACCAGATTGACTTTCCCAGTAAGCCCAGTCTGTCCCACCAGTGACACAGACTCATCCCAGGTTCCAGGTCATGCTCATGCCTCTCCCACATATGCAGAGTCCAAAATGTTTATGAACTAGAAATGACTGTCTATGAGCTTGACAAGTTGGTCCCATTCCACCGTTTTATAAACCAAATCATAGAACGCTGATGGCTAGGAATACCACCAAATACCTAAATATATGAAGATATTATTAGAAATTTCCTACAAGTCTAAACCTACATACATATTTCACAGTCTTCATAATCTATATGCTTATCTAAAAAAGTACATGTGTGGCTGATAAAAGATGCTGTTTTTTAGTTACCTGGGGACAAGGACATGGAAAGTTCATTCTACTATGGCTTCCTGGAGGACCAGAAGTACAGGCTGAAGACCAGGCTCTCTTTATCTGGATACCCTTCCTACTTTGTCAATAACCTTCTCTTTGGGCCTCTGGGGACAGAGACAGAGGTTCATCCAAATACCACCACGAGACTCCCAGTTTACAGACTCCTTTAGTTGTGACCCTTATATGCAACACAAAAAAAATGACATGGGAGAATAATCCTCTCCAAAGGTAATATAACGACAAGAATAACAACCACCATAATAGGAATACTACACATCTCCTACACAGACACCATGCTCAGCACATTATTTAACTGTGCCTTCCAGTCTGGCAACCATTAGGTACATGCAACTATTTAAAGTCTAAATGAATTATAAATCTAAATTAATTAAAGTAAAATCAAATTTACAATTCAGTTTCCTAGTGTATTAGCCACTTTTCAAGGGCTCCATAGTCATATATGGTATGTGGATCCCATGCTGGTAAGTCAGATTAAAGTCTCAACAGAAATTCTATACTCATTATTATAAATGTCATATCCGTTATGGTCAATCCCCATATCAACCCATACCACCATGTTAGTTGTGAGGAATCAGGCTAGGACTGGTTAAAGTGCCTTACCATGGTACGTGGGAACAACCACTAGAGGAGACAAACTGTAATCAGAGGCATAGGATCATTCCCCCAGGATAATGAGTTCACCTTGTGATACTTGTAGGGGCCAAAATGTGTTTGGGCCTTTCTGAAGATTAGATATTAAGTTATTTAACTGGAATTGTACTAGAATGCACTATTTCACAGTGTTTTTAGAGCCCTCTGGTTTCGAAAAATACCATACCGAATATATCGTGTAAAATATGCATTTTTCACTTAAAAGACTTTCTATTAAAATGTTTCATGGAAGAAGTTTCTAGATATGGCTGTTATACAACCATTAAAAATGTAAAAACTTCATATTTGCCTTTGTGAACATTTCCAAATCTAACCACAGAAGTGTGATTCATCCAAAATGATTCACCTTTGGGGAGGTAAAGGATAAAATGCACTTCCAACGAACAAAAGATTCTCCAGGTGAGGTTAGAACATCAATTATAAGATTCTCAGTGGAGACAAAGGAATCACTTCTTCTGATAATTCAGTGGTCACAAATCCATGTTTTTCACCTGCTGACCTGAAACACCATTATCAAATACCATGCTTTCTGCATAAGACTAATAAAACAATTGCATCAAAAGAAAGCAAACCATTTCCATCAAAACTTCCAGCTATTCTTAACACAATACTTCAAAGCACATCTACCATCCAGCCCTCCAAGACGCCTTTAGAGAAACAAATGCATTCTAAGTCAATCAAGGTGCATCTGAGAGCCCTTTCTGATGGCTTTGACAGGTCTGAGGATGTGACCGTCAAGACCAGATCCATCACTACAAGAGACAAGAAGCTGAAGAAAATGCACATGTCCATAATGGCACACTGAAGGTGTCTGCGGCAACAGAATCCATTTACTTACCATGGACTTGGTGAATGGCCGGGCCAAGGTAAACAGCAGCGTGTACACCCACCAGTTGCGATGAATGGAGGAGTACATCATGTTTCCAGGATGCACGGCATTCGATGTGACCCCGCGAGGTGACAGGCGGCGGTGGAGCTCGTTGGAGAAGAGAATATTGCAGAGCTTGGACCGGTTGTAAGCCAGCATGGCCCAATAGTCACTTTTAGATGGAGAAAGGCGGCTGAAGTCCAGTTTTCCCGAGGAATCATTAATATCTGTGAATCTTAAAAAAAAAAAAAAAAAAGACATAGGATGTGAAGCAGCCAATCTCTGACTTCTGATAATAGCATCTTTTTTTTTATTATTAGAAATCTGAGAAATTAGTTCTGAGACAACTGAGAACACAATTGTGCAAACATAGGAACAGTCTCCCCTAGAAACTGACAATAGTGATTTAACACTATAAACCAACTGAGTCCAAAGACAGAGTAAATAAAGGCCCAAACTCAGAAATGGGGCAATCTTAACACGCTTGAACTCCCTCCTGCCTCTAACACTGATTTTTTTAAAACCTTCAACAGGAAGTTCAAGGATAATTAAATTAAATGGAAAAGCATCTTAAATAAAGGGCTGCTGCTTTTGGAAGCAGAAAGATATCACATTCCTAACCTTTGACGGGGTTTTCCTGGGTTGTTTTAGCCAACGCATGAGTCCTGTATATTTTCATTTTAGCATCCAAGTAAATATAGATGAGACTTGCTGCCCCCAAGACTCTTTTCCAGATTAAAAATTAATGATTATAAAGGGGTTATAACCTTGGTGAGGTGCCATCAATAGTCTTATACGTTTAAAAGATAAATGTAAACAAAGCCAAAATGAGTTCTGGCAGAGTCTACTGTTTTTAAGTATACCCATGGCATGGATACACACAAATCAAACTAAGTAGTTGATGTTTTATAATTGGGTCTGACGGAGTCATTAAACACCAGCTGTTTGGTTCTTTCCATTTTTTCTTTTTCTTTCTTTTTTTTTCTTTCTTCCTTTCTTAGGTAACAAAGTAATGACTGCCCTAAAAGAAAAAAGAAGGATGGTGACAAAAGGGATTTTCTAGATGATGATGGTTAAGGACCCCTAAACATTTCCTTCACTAAATTAAGTCTGGGCATTTGCACCAAGTAAGAAGGAAACATAAGGAGAGCACTCTGGGTAACTGCTATGGAAATAGAAGCAAAAGGCAAAATGAAAATTGTGGAATACTCTGGTTGTTCCTTAATATAAGCAGCTCAGGTTGAGCTATGACCAAGGAAAAGCATCACAGGGATAGATGAAATTCACGTTTTAATGGAAATTAAATATCCCTTCTGCAAGACTCAGTCAGTGACATCCAATTTCTGGTGTTAAATGACATTGCTGCTCTAAAGTCATCAACAAAGCCGATGGCCAGAAATGTTATCATGGATACAGCACCAAGACCTTGAAACTAATTGTTGGCTGCCTGTCTCCAAGTCCCCAAACCACAGGAAGGGCCCAGACTTCTGAGCTTAATCATCTAAAGCAGTAGAACTTAGCGGGAAATTTGAAAATTTATGGGGGCCTTGTTCTGGTTGTTATAATGATTGCCGGCAGGGGCCGGGGATGGTAGATGTCCTGCAATGCAGACAGAGTCTTGCTCAGTGAAGATTGGTCCACTGGACATTCACACAGATGAAGAGCCTGTCTGTAATTATCTGAGCCTAGAGCCTGGCTGTGTTTTACATATATACACAGTTTTAACATCCACTGCATTTCCAAGAGTGTAGTATAACAGCCATGTGAATGAAGAATGAATGCATGTTCAGATTTCGTGGGGTTTTGGGGGAGGTGAGGCTTGATTCCATGCTGGTAGTATTTGAGTCCGCACTGCCACACACCTGTTAACAGTCTGCATTTGTGAGTATCCCAATGGAGGTGATTTATCCATAGGCATGCACATCTGATTACTTACCTTTCCTGTAGTCCTGCTCGAGGAAGAAAACATACTATTTTGTCTCACATTTATTTTTTCTTCCCATTACAGTTAAGCTAGCATATTGAATTAAAATACACTTATGCAGTGAAGTTATATCATTTTTGAACTTTATTTCAACGTAGTAACAAGATACTACAAAAAGAGACTGTTGAGAACCTAATGATCCAAGGAATGGGCCATGTCTTGGAAATTCTACCTACTATGAGTAGAAAGAAGGATAAAGGATCTAGACAGCATCTAAATAGTGTGGCATAAAAATAACATCCTTCTCTCATTCTTCACTCTTCTTCCATCAATGTTGTTGGAAGCCATTTTGGCATATCTGTTTAGCCCAACCCAATTTGAGTGCCATTTCTTCCAGGAAACTCCCCCAACTGCTTGTTGTCACAATGATTTCTTAGGTGGCAATGGGGGACAGACTGAAAGGAGCCATGCAAAGTAGACTGAAACATGTTTCCATGGAAAGTAGGTTCCCACTCACCAGGACCCAGGCCATGCATGATATTTCTAGTGTTCAATAACCTCGCACCACCCCCCTTCAACATCAGTAACAAAGCAAGTCATACCATCTTTGCATTTTACCTGCACACTGTGCCTCTGTCCTTACCATGCCAGACTGCAAGCCATTTATTTACCTGCTTGCAACTCTGGACTGAATTCTTGGAAGGTAGACAGTAAGTCTCTTGCATAATGCCTACCACAATGCCTGACACATAGTGGGGACTAAATATAGGATTAGAGAATTAAAGTTTGATCATGGGTTGAGAATTCCAAACTAAGGGCCAAGTTTCCTTGTTCCAATGGGACAATCTAGCATTAGCTTCAGGTCCTCTATGTTCTTTATCAATATTTGCACATGGCACTTCTAAAGTTGAATGAATGAATTCCCTGTTTTGGTTTTTAAGGACAACACAGAAGTATCTCATGACTGCAGAACACTAGAGAGGGTAAGAGGGGGAAAGGAAATCATTCCTAGTCCTTCATCTCGAAACAAGATAAAACATAGACACACACACACACACACACACACACACACTATGATGACCAGATGAAACCAAGTTGAAGGAAGTTCTTAGGACAGAGAAGCACAGCTACTAAATGGCAGGCCCACTCTTGGCAAGCAGCCCCCCTCCGTAAGTGAACCCCTGATTTCCTGCCCTGCTGATCTCCTGAACAGCAGGCTCATTTTGAAGGCCTGATTAGCTTGTATTGACAGTCCTCCAGGAAGCGGGAAGGGTGGGCAAGCTTTCTGATCCCTCAGAACCAGGACAGGCTTCCTGAAAAACGACCATATTCACCTCTCAGCTCAAGAGGCAATAAAACAACTCTTCAAAGGACTCTGTTTTCAAGTTGAAAAATTGACAAAACCACACAATAATGTCTTAATAGAATTATCCTCCTACCCATACAGTAAAATGTTAACATTTGCTCTCTGGACATTAACATTTGCTGTTTGTGGGAACCTCTATCTTGTATTTCTATATATACTGCTCCTTTATTTTTTTTTTAACTGAGGATTTTTAAATTACCAAACAAAAATAATTAGTCTGGATTCTGTGTAGACAAAAGCTGGTATGTTCAAAGAATAAGACTGAATTTGCATCAAAAGTTATGTGTGTGCGTGTGTGTGTGTTTGTGTGTAGCAACTTGGCACTCAACACAGCTGCAGCCATTCAGAGTTGTTCAGCCAGCCCTCTGCTCGCTCTTTTCATTCTATTTTAATTGTTATCTGAAAATTTTTCACAGCAAGGAAGGAGAGTTCTCATTTTAATATGATGTATTTTGGGTATGTAGAAACTCCATTCACTTGCTCAGACTCCAGATAAGTAAGTAAAATACAGTGAAGACACAGGGAGGCTAATAAATATTTTGCCCGGGGGCAGTCTGGTATAATATTTTCTGCAAACATAGGACTTTATTTTTCCCCTAACAGGGGGTCTTGACTCCAACGAAGAGACTCCGCCAAGGTTTATGGAGGTAATTAGATATCAACACTTCCATTTTACAACATGGTTTAGGGCTCTGGGTCCTTGAGCAGCGAGTAAGTGCTTTCCCAGGACTATGCACCCAGTATTCACACTGCCTCTTGGGCACCACAGGAGGATAACACAAGTGTAAAAAACACACCAGTGTGGGGGAATTAGCATTTTGTAAAAATACCCCTTCAAATGTGCAAAGGCTGACCGGAAAGCAGAAAAAACCAGTGCCAATCACCAGACCGGAGTGGGCCTGATAACCATTTCAGGAAGTCCTGGTCTATAAACTAAAATGGATCTAATTCAGGAGATCAGGGCTCTTCCTTCCAATTCATCTGTTACATGAAATTAAGATTCAGATCTCCAAGGTAGGCTCGAATTATGCGGCAGTTAAGAAGAGAACAAAGACGTCACATGAAATACCATTTGAGATACAGATTTACAAAGGGAAGCAAGCAGCTGACAATTCAACATAATCTCCCATTAAATACCAACTCATTTAAACATATCCCGTGGTGCCCTCCACATCTGGCAAACGATCGGGGCTGGCAGATTTATTTCCGGAGCTCGCTCTCCCGCGCCGGCCCCCACAGTGGCCTCCCTTGCTCCTGAGCAGGGCCACTCCACTTTTTTTTTTTTTTTCCCTCACAAACCTGGTGTGATTTGCAAAGATAAGGATGTCCAGATTTTGTTACCACCTAATTACTAGATGTTTCGTGTCTTTTAACACGGGGGAGGATTATTACGGGCATTTCCCTTTCATTTCAGCCATCATAAATTTAAAATGGTAAAAGTAAATCTATCTGCAATGTGTCACTTATACCATAAGCCCCTGTGTTTGGGAGTGATAAAGGGTTCAGGCTAACCCTTGGCTGGTCTCTCTCTTCCAAGTCCCAGGGGTTACATTTTATGGAAGCATGATTAAAAAAATAAGCTTCATTCTGGGTCACTAAAACATTTCAGGACTTAAGACGGAGAAGAAGGGAAAAAATAGGTCCTTGCACATTATTTTTTTTCCAGCTACTTTGCTGAGAGTGAAAGCTCCCAACCACACCAGGAAAATCTCCCTAACATGCATTAAATCTAGCCTCACCAGGGAAGCCCTTTGTCTTCTCTGACTACTTCTCTTTAGACAAATAGTTGTTTATCCAGCTCCAGAAACAAATATGCTGAAAATACGATGAAATTTTCAAATGCCTTTTTAGTCAATTGGATATTCTCCTAATGGTAATAGAAGAGAAGTGCCATCTGATGTTTTAATTGAAATTTTAACCAAAAGAGGCATGGCCAGATTTCTAATATGTTCTAACTACAGTACTTCCCTTTCTACAATTACACAGCTAATGTCTGCATTGAATTCCCTAATTTCTCATTATAAAACAATTGGATTTCATCTCGCAGTCTTTAATTGCATTGTTTCTCCTGCTAGAATAACTGCACATTCTTCTTGGTGAGGTGTTGAAGTTGTTGAATGACAAATCGATAAAGGTCAGGCATTCAGATTTAATCAATTATTATTCCATCTCGAAGCAAAATCAATGAGGGGCTTGAAGTATAGTTGTAGAAACCATCCGCACTGTTGTAGACAAAAAACCCCAAATAATCCTCCACAATCTCAAAAGAGAGAGAGACCTCGGAACAATTCAAGAAGCCAGGTTGAATATACACCCACACTTTCCAGAGAAGCATTACTGAAAAAGCATTTTCAGGACCAGGAGCCTTGGAGAGATGTTGGATGGCACAAGAAAGGGGGCATGTGAAACATCAGATTCTCACCTACCTATGGGACTCGGAGGAGACCACAACTACTCGGGCAGGAGCTGAGCGGCACAAGACATCCTGAAGGAGCTGGACAAGGTAGAAGTGCCCCAGGTGATTCACCTGGAAGGTGGTCTCCAGGCCATCTTTTGTAAGGCTCCAGGGTAGGGCAAAAGCCGCGGCATTGCACACAAGCACATGAAGAGATCTGAAAAACAAAACATCCAATGCTGTGTAGACACAAACACTCTAAAACCAAGGATAACCCGGGCTCTGACAGGAACAACCAACTCTTCACTGTCTTCAAGATTCATCAGTTGGAAATGGGATGTGACACCACAAAGCCATTCTGCTGGGGAATGGCTTAGACTGTGAGTGGGCAGCAGGCACCAGGAGGTCCCCAGGATACAGGACTTCCAGTGCTAAAATCAGGACCGTCCCAGGAAAACTGGTCACCCTGGATGGAACCCAGATTCTAAAATCTAATTTTATCTGTGCATCTCAGTTTATCCAACTCTTAGCTTCAACACCTATAAAATCAAAATATCCCTTAAAGTAGATTAAGAAAAAAAAGAGAAAATAGGCTGTATAAAGACAAATACAGGAATCAGGTTCAAAGTAAACATATCAAGGGGGAAATGCTCTGTTTAAAGAGACAGGTACACATTGTTTGAATATATTCCCTCCAGAGGTCAAATTACAACTATGCTTTAGAAACAAGCAAGCCCAGGGATGGGTAAGTGGAGATTTATTATAATATTTTCTTCTCTTTTTTATGTATTTAATTTGTGTCATAATAAAATCTTAAAAAATAAATCTTTCATGTGAATCAAAATCCTAAATCCTCATAAACAAATGGCACTTGTGGGAAATCATCCTAAGGTACTAATAAGAATTGTAAAAAGGCAAAAATCCAAGGCTATCCATAGTGTTTGTAATTATGATATAAAACCAAAACATTACAAAATAAATAAAATATAAAACTGGGGAAATCATTAAATGAATCTGAATATATGCATATGATAGAATACTATGCAGCCATTAAAATGATACATCTTTTGACTGTAAAACATGCGTGTTATAGAACAAAATATATAATCTTGTATGAGCATACAAATGCACACAAAATATTAATGAAGTGTACTCAAAAATGTAAATTCTAGGGCAGCCCAGGTGGCTCGGCGCTTCAGCGCTGCCTTCAGCCCAGGGCCTGATCCTGGAGACCCAGGATCGAGTCCCACGTCAAGCTCCATGCATGAAACCTGCTTCCCCCTCTACCTGTGTCTCTGCTTCTCTCTCTCTCTCTCTGTCTCTCATGAATAAATAAAATATTTTTTAAATGTAAATTCTAGTTGTTATAGGGGTGGGTGGAACCCCTTTAATTATCTTCTTTGTGAGTTTTGATTTTAATGATATGCAAGTTGTATGTATTTTTTTCTTTTGTCACTTGCGCTTTGAGAGTCATATCTAAGAAACCACTGCCTAACCCTACAGCACTAAGATACACTTCTATTTTTTCCTCTGAGAGTTTGTTTTAGCTCCTACATTTAGATCTATGATCCATTATAAGCTAAAACAGAAGCAAGGTGAATACAAGAGATCTAACTTCATTCTTTGGCATACAGGTATTCCAATTGTTGCACTTTTGTTTGTTAGAAAGGCTATGATTCCACCCATTAACTAGTCCTAGCACCTTTGACAAAAATCAACTGACCAAATTTAACAGTTTATTTTGGGACTCTCAACTCTATTCCATTATTATAGTAGTACTATAGTCTTTACTACTAAAGCTTTGCAGAAAACTTTTAAATTGGGAAGTGACATTGAAAGAACAACACTGTTCTTTCTCAAGCTTGGGTTGGCTAGTCAGGAGCCTTGCATGCACACATAAAGTTTAGAGTCAGCTTTCAATTTATGCAAAAAAAAAAAAAAAAAGCCAATAGCAATTTTGATGAAGTTTATATTAAAACTGCAGATCAGGAGCACTTGGGTGCCCAGGCAGTTAAGCATCTGTCTTCAGCTCAGGTCATGATCCCAGGATCCTGGGTCAGAGCCCAGGGTCAGACACCCGGCTCAGCAGGTAGTCTGCTACTCCCTCTCCTTCTGCCCCTCCCCCAGCTTGCTCTCTCTCTCTCTCTCTCTCTCTCTCTAACTGAATAAATAAAATCTTTTTTAAAAATTGCAGATCAATTTTGAGAATAGTGTCTCATTAACAATATTAAGTCTCTTGATCCATGAACATGGGATGTCTTTATCAGGTAGAGGAAATGCCCTTCTAATCCAAGTTTGTTGAGTGTTTTTATTACAAATGGGTGTTGGAATTTTTCAAATGTTCTTTCTGTGACCAATGACCTATCCATTATTTTACTGATATGGTAGATTACACTGACCTCCTTAAATAAATCACACCTTGTCATGGTGCCTAATCCTTTTTTTTTTTTTTTTTAATCCTTTTTATATAGTGCTCCATTTGGTTTGCCAGTATGTTGTTGAAGATTTATACATCTATATTCATAAGTGATACTAGTCTATGATCTTGTGATATCTTTATTGTGGTTTTCAAATCAGAGTAATATTGGCCTTATACAGTGAGTTTAGAGGTTTTCCTTCCCTTTTTTTTTTTAAGATTTTATTTATTCATGAGAGACAGAGAGAGAGAGAGGCAGAGACACAGGCAGAGGGAGAAGCAGGCTCCGTACAGGAAGCCCAACATGGAACTCAATCCCAAGTCTCCAGGATCAGGCTGGAGGCAGACGCTCAATTGCTGAGCCACCCTAGGCATCCAGAGAGGTTTTCCTTCTTATTCCATTTTTTTTTTTCCTAGAGTTTGCAAAGAATTGATATTAGTTCACTAATTATTCATAATATTAATGATATTATTAATGATCTCAATGATACTAATTTCATTAAGAATTGATAAAAAATGCTGGTAGAAAGCATGAATTAATTTATCATTAGAGAAAAAAAGAATTAATTCACTGTTTTAAAAAGTATTTATGTAAATCTCATTGCCACTAGGCAATCTAAGTCTCACTGAGAAACTGTCTTATTTATTCTATTTTCTGAGATAGCTCCAATCCATCAACTATCTAAGATCTAAAAGTGGTAATGTGGCTGGGGTCAGCTGTATTTGACTGAGATCACTTTTTTTCCACTTATGGTGCCCAGAGTTGTCAACGCACAGCACTCCAACAGTCCAGTTACTCTCTGAAGAGGTGGACAAAAAAATGCTCTGAGGCATCTGGTCTACCTACAACATTTATCATAGCCTTTTTCAAGCCAAAACAGAATCTACTCATTTCTAACAAAAATGACCCATATTTTGTAGTAAGCCAAGACTGCTGGAAAAAAACTCTGAGAAAGAAAGGGGAAAATGGGTCAAGTGAATATATATGTGAGCACCTTTCAGTTTCATCTCAAATATTTGGTTCCCTTTTTCAGAGTTTTTCCTTCCTTCCTCCCTCCCTTCCTCCCTCCCTCCCCCCCCCCTTCCTTCCTTTATTTATTTTCTTTATTTTCTTCTTTGTTCCTTTGAGTGCTAAATGGGAGTTAGGCACTTATTAATAGCTTCGAATACCTAAGAACCTTAGGTGATATGTATTATTATCAACATCTTACAAACAGGAAGATGAGAAATTAGAAACAAACAACCTATGGTCCAAATAAGAATCAGAAACAACAAAAAAAGTAAATAAGAACAAAACAAAATAAAATATGACGAAAAGATTAGGTGACTTCAAAGCTACTGCTCAATACCTTCTTTCTTAGATAAGCTCTCTTAAATGGATAGAATCAGGTGTTAAGAGAAATTCTAGTTCAGTCACGTTATGATACTTACTGACTTGTGCCAGTTGGTTAACATCTATAATCCTGTTTTTTCTCCCTACAAACTTACAACTGAAGCATACACGTCTCTCAAAGTTGTGATGAATAAAATCCAAGTATTTTGCAAGATACATGCCAGGTTAAATCATTGTTTCTTCCTTGTCTCTATACCCTTCCCTTCTATCCACAGGAGAAAATAAAATTCTTCAAAGTTGATTTCTGCAATGTTTCCATGTGGTTAGGACACGCCTGGTATTCAGAATTTTGACACCACACCTACTGATAACAACATGGCCTCCTCTAGCTACCTTTATTCTTGCCTGTACATTTTCTCAAGGAAATGCAAAACACATCAAGAAACTTGCTACCAAAGACCTCAGCCTGGAGGCATGAATCCACAGAGGACATGGGAAATCCTCTTCTCTTTCACCAAATTTTAATACCCTTCATTAATGTTAATTGCACAACACCAGAGGCAAAATATGTACCCTGTACCTAAAACTTGTCACCTTCATTAATTAAAAACAGGCTTATTGAATATGAAACTATAAAGTGCTAGACTTTTTTTTTAATTGTAAAGACACTTAATTGGCTTGTACAAAAGGAAAAGAATTTCTTTTGCCTCACTTTAATGAGGTTTTTATTATTCAAATGGCACATTTTGCTCAGTTTTGACTAAAAGCCATTACAATTCAAAAGGCTCTGAGATGATGAATATTTACAGAATATCAAAAGGAAAGTTCAAACTATAAAGATAGAATGGAAACAAAAATAGTATCATTCCCATTCCAAAGCTGATGCTGTTAGTCAGCACTCTCTGGGCCTGATTTGTTTTCTTCTTTGGTGAATTCTGGTCTGTGAGGGGTCAGTGAGGACAGGGGAGGTCTTCAATGTACAGAAGATCCCAATGAAAGGAGGTGTGCTGCTTCTCTGAGGTTCTAATCTACCAGGAATGAGAACCCCTGCCTCTCTGTCAAGGGGACGCTTGCTTTCTCTGGGCCTCCTGTGGATGACACTCCCTCATGGGATGAGCACTCCCATCCACTAGGGTGAACAGATTCCTTTGAGCCAGAGAACAACTGCTCAATAGTAAGGAAAGTGGTGATACTGTTATTTAGAAGTGGGTAGTGCTCCTGGTCATCCATGAGCAATGATGGACCAAGCTTTGGAGCCACAGTAGCCTTTTTTTTATATAATAAATTTATTTTTTATTGGTATTCAATTTGCCAACATACAGAATAACACCCAGTGCTCAACCCGTCAAGTGCCCCTCTCAGTGCCCGTCACCCATTCCCCCCCATCCTCCGCCCTCCTCCCCTTCCACCACCCCCAGTTCGTTTCCCAGAGTTAGGAGTCTTTATGTTCTGTCTCCCTTTCTGATGTTTCCCACACATTTCTTCTCCCTTCCCTTATATTCCCTTTCACTATTATTTATATTCCCCAAATGAATGAGAACATATAATGTTTGTCCTTCTCCGATTGACTTCCTTCACTCAGCATAATACCCTCCAGTTCCATCCACATTGAAGCAAATGGTGGGTATTTGTCGTTTCTAATGGCTGAGTAATATTCCATTGTATACATAAACCACATCTTCTCTATCCATTCATCTTTCGATGGACACCGAGGCTCCTTCCACAGTTTGGCTATTGTGGACATTGCTGCTATAAACATCGGGGTGCAGGTGTCCCGGCGTTTCATTGCATCTGAATCTTTGGGGTAAATCCCCAACAGTGCAATTGCTGGGTCATAGGGCAGGTCTATTTTTAACTCTTTGAGGAACCTCCACACAGTTTTCCAGAGTGGCTGCACCAATCACATTCCCACCAACAGTGTAAGAGGGTTCCCTTTTCTCCACATCCTCTCCAACATTTGTGGTTTCCTGCCTTGTTAATTTTCCTCATTCTCACTGGTGTGAGGTAGTATCTCATTGTGGTTTGATTTGTATTTCCCTAATGGAGCTACAGTAGCCTTAAGTGATACTTTCTACTGAAAAAGTGTCGGATGGTAGTATTTAACAGAAGGCAGTCCTAGTGCAAAGGCTCTCACTAACTAGTTTTCAGATAGCGGATCTCTAAGTTTTCCTCTCACTCTCCCTCATTTTGGGGTTTTGTTTTGTTTTGTTTTTCCCCCAGATATAACTGACATATCACACTATATTGCTTTCAGGTGTACATCTCTGCAAGCACCCCACCCGTTGACTATACCCTCTTTCTTTCTGGCCTTTCCAGTAGCTCCTTTTCCACTGGCTCATTCTTGCTGCCTTCAGGGTAATCAGATTTTTTTGACCATTGAAGAAAGGAAATCGGTAAAGAAAGTGGAGAAAAGAAACTGAAAGGAAGGACAGACAGTAGAATGCTGGAAAGAAAAATATCTACTTGATGTTGGGATTCTTTCACTGACACTAGCCTCTCCCTTCCCATTTGTGGGCTATAGTTTTGAATTGAAATATTTGTCTCCATTCATCATCTCTTTTCCTTGCCCCAAACCAACTTCTTATCACCAAGCTGACTGAATTCTTTCCCATCATCATCTAGAATCTCTCAAAGCCACCTGGAGAGCGATGGCTTCCCAATCAAGAAACCCAACCTCCCCTCTGTTGAAACCAGACTTCTCTGTCACAGTAGACCTCCTCCTATTGTTGCCCCTGCCTCATCTCTGTCTCCCAGCAAGGGACTCAAACAACACATCTATAAAGATGAACTTCACACCCACAGCTCCAGCTCCCATATTCCTCTCAGGTTCTAGAATCTCATTCATACCTACCCCAAATCTAAACTCTTCATCTTCTCTCCTCAAGTCTTTTGCCTTCCTGATGTCCTTATTTCTAGTGGGTGATAATACTCTCTAACTGGTCCCCTGATTAGTAACACTTCAGAAACACTTGCTAGTCCATCTTTTCCTTTAGTCTCTACAACTAGTCAATATCAACATCTCTAGAATCTTCAGAGACTATTAATATTTTCCAGTCCTCTACATTTCAGATGGAATGAGCATTAAGATGTTCTGTCTAGATCTCAATTATGGGTCCAGTGTACCAATTCACAACTGCTGAAAGCAAACATGTCCGATAATTCTTTGACTGATGGGTACCATCACCTCTGGAAAGTCATGCCCCATACCTAGTTGCTCTGATAACAAGTCATGCCCCACACCTAGTCGCTCTGATGACAGTTCTGGTACAAGTCCTTCTCCAGGAACCTGTGGGATCAGACTGAAGCTAGTCTCCTATTGAACACCATCTGTTTCTCTTCCTGCCTTCTTCTGAGGATACTCCCCAGTAAATCATTAATAAGTACATCCCTGGGCAGCCCGGGTGGCTCAGCGGTTTAGCACAACCTTTTTGGCCTAGAGCCTGATCCTGGAGACCTGGGATCGAGTCCCACATCGGGCTCCCTTCAGGGAGCCTGCTTCTCCCTCTGCCTGTATCTCTGCCTCCCTCTCTCTCTGTGTGTGTATCTTTCATGAATAAATAAATACAATTAAAAAAAAATAAGTACATCCCTATTCCAGGCTTGATTTCTAGGGAACCTGAGCTAAAACAACTACCAGCATTCGGTACCCTGCTGCCTTTAGTTCTGGCTCCTGCAACAGTCCAGACCCGGTCTCGCTGCCTCTACTTTCTCCCTTATTTGACCTATCATTAACACAAGCGTCCAGCGAAACACATTCTAAGAGTCTAAAATAAAAATTGATAAAGATATTTTGAAATTTATAAAAGTAGATCACAAATGATCAGTACAGGATTTATCATGTTAAAATCCTCTGGTAGCAATAATTAAGATATTTTTTACCAATGAAATTAGCAGATTTATTTATACTATTATTATATTGTTATTATGTTATATAAAGCTGATAGGTATATATATTCCTACACCCTGAATACGTGATGTTTGAAGCCAGTACATCTGTGGTAATTTATTACAACAGCAACAGAAAACAAACAGAGTCAGGTAATGAACATTTGCTCTTTTAAGTCACTAAATTTTGGGAGTAATTTAACAGATAACTAATACATGCATCATGCTATGTGAAAGAAACCAAACTCAAGAAGCTACATATGGAACACTTGTGTTTATATAACATTCTGGAAAAGGCAAAACTCCAGGAACAGGAAAAAAAAATCAATTGTTGCCAGGGGCTGGGTGTAGAGGTGGGAATTACTACAAAGACGCACAGGGGAAATTTAGGGGGTAAGTGAACAGCTCTAAATCTTGATTGTGGTAACTCTGCAACTATGGGTTTGTCAGAACTTACAGAACTCTATTATTAAAAGGGTGAATTTTACTATATGTAAAAAGCAACTTTAAAAAAATGTAGAGACACAACAGTGCCTTGTGTGCTACTAATCGCCCTACTCACACCCCCAGGATGAGTAACTGATGCATCTGTGTGCTGACCACACCTAGTGGGATGACAGCAGTTGAGCGTATTCATCTCTGCGTCTTGGGACCAACTTGCCAAGCACCTTGAACCTGACAGGTGGCTAATACAAAACTGTTACCTGGCTGAAGTCAAGTAAATATGTATGGACTATTTACAATGCGCCTTGTCCTGGGTACCAGGAAACTACTGAGAAGAAAAATGTTAAAATCTACTTGCAGAGAGTACAGGTCAACATAACAGTGTAAAGACTATAGAATACTCGGCTCATGTATACAGTGCCCACCCACGCTGACTGCCCCTTGTCCTTTCAAGAGCCAGCTCAAACCCCAAACCCCCCATGGAACCTTCCTAAACCATCCCACACATAAGAATGGCTCCTCCTCTTAATTTGTAGAGCATTTAGTATCTGTGTGATTTCTGAAGCAACTCCTGAACCTCATCTTGGTGAGACGCCCTGGAAGTTCTGACCAACCACAAAAACTCTTTCTTATGAAATTTTATGTTCTCCTTATAAGTGTTGTAACAGCAGGGGTGCAGGTCCACATTGGCGTCATCCTATAAAACTGGGCAACAATTTGCTCACAGAGAATGTTCAATAAGCACCTACTTGAACACACGGGTCTAGTAAACATGAACCGAAAGAGAGGCTCACACTTGTTCCTTGCTTGGGACATTCATACGATGTCAGTGCGAGGACACATTGTTGGTAATCTTGGAATATTCTATTTTAATAATCATAGCAACCCACAAGGTAGACAGGATCGTTACCATTTCAGAGGAAAAACTAAGGTTCAAAATGTTTCTTGCCAAGTAGCTGAAGAAGCCAGAATGGAAATCTAGGACTACCTGCAACCAAAATGTTTTCTTAGTCAGGAACACACACTATCCTTCCAACCGGGGAATAGGAAGGCTTGCTGTGTGGAGCCAGGAGGTTGAACATAGGTAGTGGGCTATCTGAATGGCACCCACAGCCTAGTGAGGTACACACCCCGAACGTCTACAAGCAGCAGTGCTTTGATATGATGTTAAGAAATTAAACTTGAATAAAATGCCAGAAATTCAGCCTATCTCCAACTGGGCTCTCACCCATGATGATGTCATGCATGCATATTTCTGGACAGTAGAGAAATTAATGATGCTGATATCATACCACTTTCTGATTCTGGCTCATACACTGACATACAGTACTTTCCTGCCTCACTCTACTTGTCCTCTTAGATCACTCTACTTGTCCGCTTAGATGGACCTAAAAGGGTCCCTCACTCTGTCCCAGCTGCCCCTTCTACAGGTCACAACCCACCCTTTCTCCCAAGGACTACTCAGGAGACCCTTCTTTACTTGAAGAAGCCTTACTCCCCATCAGGAAGATAAGCACTATCTCCCTCTTCTGCAATTCTTAGACACCTTCCTTAGACCTTTTGCAAGGTTAACAACAATGTGATTGACAGAAAGAGACATAACCAAAGGACACAAGACCCTTCGTCCTATGACCACTAGACAAATGCATGGGGCAGGAGATCCAGCTGTTTCCCAAGTTCCCTGACCCACAATCCCCCACTAAGGCTCTAAGCTCCTACTGACACCAACCCCTGGAGGGCCAGGATGACATCTGTTTGCTCCACAAACATCCATTGCCATTCTCAACCCTGCCAACTGTTTTGAATGTTCATCAGTAACTGGCAACAACCCAACCTTAGCACATCCTGAGAGTTTACTGTAAACAAAACATCAGCTTCTGAGCTGTAGCATCTCCCAGGAGGTTTGGTCTTCAATTCTGGCTGGGGTGTGTCCATTCCTAAATTGCTTAACTCTTTGTGGCTCAATCTGTCTGTTACCTTTGCCAGTAGACTACAATCAATGACCATAGGAAAGAGTCTTTGTTTGCCTAGCCTTTGTTTGCATGCAGTAAGAAGTAAGCCTTTTGTACATCAGGAATGAATGAATGAATGAATGAATGAATACATTGAATCAATGCTATTTTCCCAATGGCATCTGGTTTATAAATCACATTCTATAGTCATGTCTTACAATATATTATTGCCTAAAATATGGCAAAAGAAGGGGGGGGGAGAAGAAGGAGGGGAAGAAGTGGATTTGGTTCTAGCTGATCCATGAAGGCAGAGTTATTTATGCTTTGAAGACAACACCAGTCCCTTATGATCTAAGTAACCTAAGAACCAGATACATAACGTCAAACCTGAAGACTGAGAAGGTGCTTCAAAAGAGTCTATGAAGAGTAGTAGCAACCATCATGCGGTTGAATTACACTGAGGATTTGTAAACTGAATCATAACATGCTCCAAAAAACGAGACAGACCTTTACAGGCTAAATAAACACCCTGTGGAACATTAACACAGTTGTGGCTTTTGGGGATTCCATCTCAGACACAGTAAAAGAATGAACTAAGTGTAATGTTATGTAAAGGGAAATACTTTTCAATTCCTCCTTGAAACAGACTGTCACACCATCTGGGGCATTTCTCAAGTGAGCTGCGGGAATTAGTACTATATGGAAATACTCTGAAATTCAATAGAAAGGGCCTAAGGACCCAAAGTCCCAAAAGCAACTGTTTCTCAGACTTACTAAGTGTTAGGTTTTCTTTTTATTCCAGCAAAGGAAGAGGAAAAAAATACTGTAGAATTCCAACGTGGATCTCTACTTAAATCGCTAGGGTTGGGTTATTTTGAACTCATGGATGGCAGCATAAACTGGAACACAGCCATCCTCTCATACAGCTCACCTCAAGCCCAGCGAAGGTTCTAGACTCTCCAACAGCCCACCAAGACCTCAACTGCCCAAGATGCAGTGTGCACGCCAACAGTAAAAGTCAAGAGGACTTTAGGTGGTATATAGAAAAACTTTTAAACAATATTTATGGTAACATACTGGAAAAAATATATAATTAGCTGCCCAAATTCACAATGACAATAACAATTAAAGGGAGGGACAGTACCCACCTTGTTTGCTAGTAATGAAAATCAGAGAAAAATGTAAAATGCTTAACATCAGCTGAGAGATGATACCTAAAACGGGCTATTTTTTCCTTGGCTGCCTGTTTCCTAGACCTTGGCTACACTTTGGGGACATGACACCTATCAATAATTCAGAGATATAGGGATGCCTGGTGGCTCAGTGGCTGTGCATCTGCCTTCAGCTCAGGGCCTGATCCCAATCCTAGAACCGAGTCCCACATCGGGCTCCCTGCATGGAGCCTGCTTCTCCCTCTGCCTGTGTCTCTGTTTCTCTCTCTCTGTGTCTCTCATGAAGAAATAATCTTAAAAAAATAAAAATAAATAAAATAATAATTCAGAGACATAGCACATGTATACAATTATCTCCCATATTTATAAAATACCTATACATGGCTTCTCATGTTCTTACCCTATATCTCTGGGGGGGGGCAGGGGTAAGAGCCTCAATAAATATGCAAGGAAATAAAGGAAATAAAACAAGAGAAATAGGAACACATAAAAATCAATGTCAGTTTAGATGGTCAGTGACTGTCTAGCTGTGCTTCTAAAATTTGAAGGATCCACATGTTTTATGAATTTAAGGACACCATCGAAATTAACATAATAATTAACCCAGAGTGGATTCTGCTGTTAAGATAACCCAGCTACACCTTTTTTTTTCTAAGTTGAAATAAAGAAAATAATCCAAACCAATCAGCAGGAATACAGCAGAGCACTGGCTGTATCCCAGGAGACCACCACGAATTTTTCATTTCATGCACCATTTACAACTTCTTATAGTGAATTCCAGACCATCAGTACATACACTTAACAGAAAATAGAAACACTCTTGTTTTTGTTGTTTTCTTAAATTTTTGCCACATGTCCATTACCTTGATTATATTTCCCATCCTATCATATACAGGCCCAGCAGCAAAATCTCAACCTCACTGATTCTAAATGGGGCAAGATATACAAAAGGAAAAATACCGATATCTTTTTCCAAGGGACTTTCTAGGAAAAAAAAAAAAAAGCATCAATTTTGTAATTTTGCCACCAATAGTCCTTAATCCACATAACATGATATCTCAAACGCAGATCTGACCCTTTGGTGTTATAGGTCCATTTGTCTGCAAGTTTCGCTCCTGCCCTTTGCAGTCAGTACCTTTACTGCCTTGTGTTCTGGCTCCCTGGGAATATTTAATAAACTGGACAATCAATGATAAGCATGATAAGGATGGAAGAGTGGGAATGGTAACAATAAATTCAACCACACTCACAACCCAGTAACTTCACTAAACATAGCTCCCACAGATCGAGAAAATGCAAATGAACCAGAGTCTCTCTTGGCAAATTCCCATTTGTTCATCTGACAAATGAATGATGGTCATGTCCTACAGAAATTCACTCGTGACATGAAAGAAGTCTTGGGAAGCCAAACTGGAGTTTAATAAACTCCACAAGAGAACTCATAGAATGTGAATATTATTCATACAAATGCGGGAAGGGAAGAAGCTGGCAGACTGGGAGGGCTGGGGCCAGCATTATTTAGAGAAGAGGGAGCTGGTTATTTTCTCTGTAATGCTCAGTTTTCTCGGACACAAAAAGGAGTAAGTCACAACAGTGGGCTAGAAACCCCGGAAGGGCTGAGTGTGTCTCTAAAGTCACCATGGGGATCCCTGGGTGGCGCAGCGGTTTGGCGCCTGCCTTTGGCCCAGGGCGCGATCCTGGAGACCGGGGATCGAATCCCACATCGGGCTCCCGGTGCATGGAGCCTGCTTCTCCCTCTGCCTGTGTCTCTGCCTCTCTCTCTCTCACTGTGTGCCTATCATAAATAAATAAAAATAAAATAAAATAAAATAAAATAAAGTCACCATGGTGCTCCCACACCCAGCACCATGTCTAAGATGCAACAGAAGTTTGTTGAATTACTGAATGCCTGAAAATCAAGTAAGATCGTGCTGGTGACAGCTCTCTGCATCCTTGCTTGCACAACTCAAGTATTGCATGCATACAGTCAGTATTTGGTTTTAACCCACAGAGCCTCTCTCTGTGTCAGCTTCATCCACAATGCAGTCATTATATGCCACTTGCCTATTTTTTGTCAAATTTAAGGACCACTTGTATTCACTTAAAAAAAAATGCACGGAAACCAAATCGTGTATTTCACAGTCTTGTCCTTTGCACAAACAACACCTGTAGGATTGCCGCTCTGGTTTTAGTTTTTAAAAATTAGTATGTGTTAAGTTAAATAGACTATTTAACTGTGTCCATCTTATACATAAGCAGCAACAGGAGAACTTTGGGAAACTGTTCTATATGGCTCACAGAGCTCCTGCAATTTGGCTGCCCAGCAGTGGGAGTAATTAAATGAATAGTGCATGTGGCCTTAGAAAACAAATCCATTACAAAGAAATCAGAATTATCCAGGACACTTGAGTGAAGGACTGGAGCTGGCAGTAAATTATTTGGCAGTGCCTACTAAGAACACATTTACCCTAACAACTGAAAACAGTATCTTCTCTCTTTGACTATGATTTCCTTGTGTGTGTGTGGCGGGGGGGGGGGGGGGGGGGGGGGCGTCCTATATCCATACGAAGCATATATCCTGTACCAAGTACAGGGCCCTGCTCGTAGAGGATTCCTGCCATTTGTCGACAAGGTTAAAATAATACCTGGGGATCTTCTCTAAGTAAAATGCATCCCTCCAAGCATTCTACTCTGTTGACATGTAGGGAACATAAAGTCAATGAAGAAATAACTCGCCTTTCTGAAGACAAATTAGCATTCTTTCAAATTAAAATTATATTTTGTGGCCATAAAGCAATATTAAGCATTACAAGCCATTATTTATAAACTTCTGCAATACCAACCTGCTATATAAATTCTGCTAAAAAGATCTTGGGAACATTCACTTTTAAATATATTTGTAGAATAGCTGTCTAAGTACCAGATGATGATTTCATTACCATGATGCAAAAGGGCTTATTTAAAATATACCTTCTATGGTCACAGCAGAGGGAGAGGGTTTTAATGTGGGTGGCAGAGGTGAACTTACATGGACAACAACAACAAAATTAGTTGGGGAATGTGCTTAAGTGCATGGTCAAGTTACTCAAACAATAAAACATCTCATGCATTTTGTACATTCCCTTGCCAATGAGGACTCTTGCCTCTGTTTTGCCTAGAGATATATGGAGCTGTAATCGAGTTCAGAAAGCCCCTGACAGCTGTGTGCTGCCATTCAGACCTGAAAGATTCCATGTTATGATAAAAATTAATGTACTCTGACATCCTCTGGGACTCCCTGGGCCCTGGGAATAGCTAATGAAGAAATACAACCTTGCCATAGAACAGCATGCAGCTCTGGAGTTAAGGATTAATTCAGACGTGGTAGCAGTGTGGCCCCTCTGTTATCAGCCATAAAGCAACTAGACCCCAATGCCAAAGCGAGTCAGCCATGACTGGTCAGAATTATTTCCTGGGTCAGAACAGGTCAAACAAACAAAAAGCTTTACAAAATAATTGAGCCCAACTTGGAGGTAGCCTGTCACTCCATGCAAATGGCTCTCTTTTTAAACCAAAAAAGGGTAACTGCAACATCTGGTGTCTCTTATTGGCTATGACCATGGACTTGAAAACTTCTCCCCAGGAGATGTGCTTCCCAGGCGATTAGAAGACCACTGGGCATGTCCTTCAAGAGGGGTTCAGAAAGGGTCTTGATGTTGAGTGTGGGAGAAATACTGGTCCCCAGAGACTTGTTTCACTGTCCCCACCAGCCTACAATCCAACATCCTCAACCCCCAAGGATAATGATTGCCCCCAAGAAAGCAAGGCACTGGGAATAATGTTCACAGCAGCATTATTCATAAGAGCCAAAAAGTGGAAATAAGCCCAATGTCCACCAACTGATGCATGGATACACAAAATGTGGTCTACTTGTATAAGAGAATATTATTCAGCCATAAAAATCAGTGAAATGTTGATCATGCTATGACATGCATGGATTAAACTTGAAAACATTATATGAAGTGAAAGAAGACAGTCACAAAAGACGACATGTTGCATGATCCCATCGACCCAGAATGTCCAGAAGAGGCAAATTAGTAGAAACAGAAAAATTAGCTGTTGCCTAGGGTTGGAGAGGCAGGGGTGGAGGGAAATGACTACTCATGGGCACAGGCATGGTTTCTGTTTGAAGTGATGAAAACATTCTGGAATTATTAGTCATGGTTGTATAACTCAGTAGGCAGGATAAGAACTACTAAATTGTACACTTAAAATGGCAAATGTTATGATATACAGATTATATCTCAATCACAAAAAAACTCCCTGGGTTCTGAGCAACCTACCCTGACACTTCTCAGAATGAGTTAGGTAGCCTCCAGCCGGGCTCCTTTTCCTGCTGATGGGGGCAGCTCTGGCGAACAGCTCTCCGGACCCTGTCCACCTTATCCTCACACTTCCACCGTGAACAGAAAATGAGATTAAAGCAAGATATAGCAAGTTCAATGAAAATAAGGCTGTGTGGTTGTTTTGGGGGGGGGGGGTTCTTTTTTTTTTTTTTTTGACAATTTCTAGGTTACACAGAGCTACATGGTTTAAGTTTGACACTATTTCAGCCTACTATTAGAATTTTAACATGTCTGGATGAATTTACTTCTGACAACTAAATTTTAGCCATTTTTTTTTAAAGATTTGGTTGAAATTTTAGGTTTTTTTCTTCCTTTGACATATCAGTCCCTAAATTTTCTACAACCTATGGCATTATTTTTGCTAATTTATGATCTCCACTAAATGATTACAGAAAACTTTTACTAGAAAAACATATACTAGAAAATTTTTTTCAAAAATACTTGAAATGTGTATTTAAACATATATTTATTTTCTTTCCTATAGAGTGCCTATTGTTATATTGAAAGTTAAAAAAAAAAAAAAAAGAACAGAAACCAGAAGGTGATATTCTAAAAAACGTGAGGAGTGATATTAATCAAGGGGTAGTAGTAGTATATTCATGGATGGAAATTTGCCATGCCTTAGATTTGCTTTAAAATAATCTAGCAAGAAAGGGGCTTCAGATTGAGCAAAATTGACCATATGTTGGTAATTATAAAAGCTAGGTAAAGGGCTTGGGAAGGTCCATTATACCTCTTTTCTCTCCTGTGTGTATTTGAAAATCTCCACAGTAAAAAAGTTTCAAGAAATATAGATTAATGGAAAGTAGGAAAATGGGCACTTTTCATTTTCATATTTATGCTTTTCCACATTTTTTCAAATGTTCTACAATGGGTATGCACCACTTTTGTTATGAGGAAACTTGTATAGAATAACATTATTTATACATAATATTAAAATAAATAGGTTTAGTATCTGCCTGAAAAATCATAAAAGCAGTTAAGCCTTTAGAATGAGGCCTATGTAAACACTCAAACCACCCCCCTGCCCCAGGAAGACACATACAATAGAAAAGGCAGGATGGGTAGCCACAGCTGGCTACCTGGGCAGGAAGGGACTGGAGAGCAAAGCCACCCTTCTCCCAGTCATAGAGTTGAGTGAGTGGCAAAAAACAAAAAACAAAACCCTGGTGCAAAACTCCACTAAGCCTGGAACTCTCACAGGATGGGAAAGAGGGGGGAAAAGGCCTATTTGCTCTAAGACACATGGGGACTAAACAGAGCTGGGAAGCCTGGGATTGAAATCTACTTTGGTATCAGGGTCTTTAAAGGTCATAGTTAATTCTTGTGTAAAATCAATGGGAAGCCCTCCCTGTAATCGGGTGGCAAGTCCTGCTTTACGTGTCTAAGCAAAGCTGAGTCAGAGGAAGTTTCTGAAAAATTAGCAGAGTCACATACCAGAGCTGTGCTTCTACTTTCTACAAAACCAAAGGAGGAGCCTGGGACCCCACCATCTAAGACAAGGAATGGGCTAGGAATCAATGATAGTGATAGAGCTGGGGGATAGTTAGTCCTTTCTGACTCCTACTCCAGTGTTCTGTCCACTTCCTTACTGCTCAGCCCCAAGCAGCTCTGCCCAAGCTTCCTCATCAATGAAGGAAAACCTAGGATGTCTCTTCCGAGCCCACCAGCAAGTAAGTGGTTTCTCCTCCCCATGATGGCAATGGGCTCAGATGGCCTGAACAAGCAACTGGAAAAAGAATTACAGCAACTAATGAATAGAAACCTTGCATTTTATAATAAATATTTGACCGTAATTAAGTAAATGCAAGTTTCACAAATAACATTTTAGATCTTAATAGCATTGCCTAGTGTGTGAGGAAGAAATGAGAAAAAGTGACATGTAACCTCTCTGGAGAGTGATTTTGTTTCATACATCAGCAGTATTAAAAGTTATTCCTATGCTTTGATCCCAAAACTCTCCTTGTAAGAACTGATCCTAAGAAAACAAGAGATCCAAAAGGAGGTCTGTGCAGGACCTTGTCATAGTACTTAACAATAGCAACAACAAAATTAGAGGCAACCTAGCACCCAACAATTCGAGATTGGCTAAATAAGTTTACTTCTATGCAATGCATTCCTTTTGTAAAGCCTTTAAAATTGAAGTTATAGAAATATGTCTCATGACATTAAAAAATGCCCATCATGTTCTTAGAGTGAAGAAAAACAGATTATAAGAGAGTATATGTAACATAATCACTTCCCATCCACTAGGGTGGCCACAATAAAAAAGATGGCTTTTTTGTTAAAGATTTTATTTGTTTATTTGAGAGAGAGAGTGCACGGGAGAGAGAACACACAGGGGAAGTGGCAGAGGGAGAGGCAGAAGCAGGCTCCCTGCTGAGCAAGGAGTTCCATGTGGGACTCGATCCCCAGACCCTGAGATCATGATCTGAGCAGAAGGCAGGTGCCTAACCAACTGAGCCACTCAGGCATCTCAAAAAAAGATGGCTTTAATTTAATAAGAAAAAGAACACTAACAAGTGTTGGTGAGGTTGTGTAGAATCCGGAACTCCTACACACCGCAAGGAGGAATGTATGATGGTGTAGCAGTCATGGGCAAGTCTGACAGCTCCTCAGAAAGTTAAACATAAAGTCACCACCTGACCTCACAACTCCACTTCTACGCATATACCCAAGAGAAATGACAAAATGCATCTACACGAAAACTCTGTACACGAATGTTCATAAAAGCATTATTCTTAACAGCCCCAAAGTATAAATGGCCCAAATGTTGATCAAGTGATCAAGGGGTAAAACAAGTATTATACCAATACAATGGAATCTTAGTCAGCACTAAGAAAGAATGGGGTGTCAACACATGTTGAACATGCATAAATCTTGAAAACATGCTAAGTGAAAGAAGCCAGACATGAAAGGCCACAAATCCAGAGACAGAAAGTAGATTAGTGGCTGCCGGGGAGGTGCTGGGAGTGGGGAGGAACTGAGGAGTGATGGCTAATGGGTAACGGGTTTCTTTTTAGGATGATGAAAATGTTCTGGAATTCAAGAGTGGTAATGGCTGAACAACCTGGTCAATGTACTAAAAACCAATGGACTGAACTCTTTAAAGTGGCGAATTTTGTGATATGTGAATTATATCTCAATAAAAAAACGAATAAAAAATATATATAAACAGGCTTTTTCTTTTTAAGAATCTATTAACACAGAATAAAAATGATTACATCCAACCGTCAATGTGGATTGTCTAGGATGGCAAAATTATGGTCACCTTGTGCTTTATTCTGGATGTTTCCCTATAATTTAGAAAATTTCCCATATGACTTATATAGTGCTTTTAAAATCTACAGAAAAGAAAACAAAAACACACACAAAAAAGAGTGGTATTTTAAAAGAAAAGGTTACCACCATATCCTGTGTGTGGAATGCCCTTTCCAGAAAAGCATTATGGTCACATTCAGGGATAGGGGTCGACCGTCCAGGGGTCTTAGCACTGCATTGTCGGAGCAGTTACATAAAACACAGAACATACAAGACAGGACCTGGGAGGAAGAAGGGTCGCCTTCACCGACCTCAAACCTCAAACCCAGGCATCATCTATCAAACCCCTATCATAAAGGGGGTACATCACACGGGCCAGGCGTCTGCCCTAGCCCCTGGCTTCCCGACTCTGAGCTCCAAGGGCCTCCCTGCAGGGGCCAAACCTCCCCAGATACACCCTTGACATAGAAACACTATGGCTCTTCATCCTCAGAATGCAGCTCTGAGCCTCCCTCACACTCCATTTCACAGATGAGGACGCTGAGGGTCTGAGAAGCAGAATAACTTGCTCAGAGGCCTAGGCTGTCGAGACAGGATTTGAACCCGAGCCAGTCTGACACCTCACTAAGGGTGGCCTGTTAGAGACCTCTGTCAACGCTCGGAGCTATGTTAGGGGAGGGGGTGACAGCAGAAGGGGTGAAGCGATTATCCCTGCAGAAAAAAAGTAACCAAGACTCCAGATTCAGTTGTTAGGTGGGCAGTGCTCAGTGCCCCATGACACACGGCACCTTGCGAGAACCACCCAGGGAGCTTCTAAAAGTCCAAATGCCCAAGAGTGTGTCCCAGACGCGGTGCAATCAGAATGCAAGGAGCAGCCAAACACCAGCATTTTTTAACACCCCCACTGAGAACCAGGGTGACAGTCCCCAGGGAGTTTGGAGATCTGATATGGGAAACTGAAACACCCCTGTCCTTTAAGGTGGGAGACATTTTGCCCAGATCCACTTCCCAAAGCTACATCATTTGTCAACTTTCCCACTCCTTAGACTTCTCAAGTCAACCAGAAACCTTTTCTTCTTTCTGCTTTGGGTTATCAATTATTGCATAATGTCGGCTAAAATATCTATTTGATTACGAGCCGGTGACTGAACTACAACAGCAGCAGAAGCTCTTAAAAGGCAAAATAAGAACTTTGACGCTAATGGAGAGGATCCATTTAAATTTTTCCTGAATGACAAGGTATTGGGTAGATTTTTACGAAATGAAGAAAACAAAGGACTCACAATATTAAAAACACAGTGCAGTGACAAGTAGTTCAACTGAAAATATAATCTTCCTTGGGGATTTTCAGCAGGCTGCCACAGAGTAGCTCCGCTGATTTATTTCAAATGTACAATTCAAGTTTTTAGGCTGACAAGAATTAGCTTCTCGACAACGTACTGAGGAAAAGAGACGGTTCCCGTGTTATTAAAATGTGATTTCGGTGTGGTTTAAGCACAAGTCCCCAACATGTCAATTATGTAAAAGGAGCATTCCAACATGACAATGGGGGTGGTTGGAAAGTACAAGGAGAAAAACCGAGCTGGATTCATGCGCCAAGATGGGACATGAAATTCTCAACCACAGACACTGAAATGCTCTTCTCAAGTCTTACATAAACCAGAGCTCTCTGAGAGTAATCACAGGCTTGCTGCGTCAATGACTAGAGGGGTGGTCTCAGCATGGGTGAAAGAACAGGCCTTGCAGAGCTCAGAGGGGTCAGTCCTTGTCCATGCCAAGTGACGCCAGGCTAGCTTGGCCACGTTGTTTGTGCCACACCAGGGAAGCTCTGGCTCCTAACAGGCAAATGCGTCCTTGGGTTTCCTAGAGGGAATTTTTATGGTTTTTTTTTTTTCCTGAAATAACTGTATATATGATTACTGTAAAATTTGTTCCCCAAGATCTTTAAACATATAACGTCTATACCACCTGTGGAAGTATCAGTTCAGGAACTATAAATGGCTTGGGAATCAGCGCATTAAAAGCAAAGTTCAGGTCACCAAATGAAATTATGTGTTTCTGGTTTTGTTCTTCCTTCCTCCCTCTCATCCACTCACCCAACCACCTACCCCATCCATCTGCTTCCATGAGCTCATTATAAGGTGGTATATGTAATAATTGCAAAGGATGATGGTAATGATAACAACAATGATGATATAGCTAAAATTTATTAGGTATCAGGTACCATATTTATAAACATCATGTTATTTAATCTTCTCAACCACCCACGATGGTATTACCATGATTTCCCACTATTACTGATGAAGAAACTTAAGATCAGAGGGATTAAGGAATTTGCTAACATCCTCAAGTAAGTAACATATGGAACAGAGATCCAGAGCTAAGACAAAGATGAAGTAGCCAAGGTTGCTGCCTCTGTGGGGCTCGGCCTAACGAAGAAAAATCAATATAGAAAACAGAATCCCCAAAGTATTCAAGCATAATGATTGGATATGTTGTCAACAGTCCAAAAGTGACTTGTCAATTCAACCATGGAGAGTGGAGGGCAGAGGAGGGAATATGGAGGCTCTGTAGAGGATGTGACGAAGTCATCCAGTGAGCAGGTGGTGGACAGGTAAGAGGAGAATAGCATGAGTCAGGAGCACAGGCCCAGAATCGGAAGGCAGAGCCTCTAAGTGTGTCTTTGAGCAGGGTGGAGAGACATGGGGCTGGGAGAACACAACCATAAATGAAGGTGGAAGGGCCAGACTTCAGAAGAGTTGCGGGGGGCGGGGGAGGGGGGTCACATCAGTAGATGCAGCCTTTGCAGTTCAGATGGCAAGACACCACCAAAAGTTTTTTCCACAGGACAGTGTCAGGGCTGGGTTTGTGTTTGAGAGTGATCAGTGGGTAGTTCAGATGCATAAATAGCAAAAAGACCCTCTGGTCTTCTTCTGTCTCCTGATCAGCATCATTACGAAGACAAGTAGGAAGTTAAGAGGAAATGAACACTGACGTTTGGAGTAAATGTGCAAGGACAATTGCAAACGAGAATAAATAGTTGCCATTTCTTCTTAAACTCACTCCACAGAGAGACACCTTCTACATATTCGGTAGAAAAAAGTCTGAGTTCTTTAACTGAGGGGAGGAGCCTCTCTTCCATTGGGTTTGTTTAACCTCCTTTCCACATATTTCAGCAAAACAATTTCCTCTTGGTGATAGAAAATTGGCTGGAAGGAGCATCTCCTTCAACCTTGAAGTGACCTTAATAATTGTCCCACTAGGCAGGGGTTGTCATCCATCCTATTAATGGGACAAATTGCCTTCGGAGGCAATGTGTCCTACATGATGCATTTCCCAAATGAGACAGATCTTTCTGATTCTGCAAACTACTGTCTAAGCTGAGCTTAGTGGCAATAAAAATTTTTGGACCAAGTTCTAGCCTTACTACTTACTTGCTAGCATGACCTTGGTCAAGGTCCTCAATCTCTTTAAGCCTCAATACCTTGATCTATGAAATGTGGCTGATCATTACATTAGGCTGAACCATAAGACACTGCCATTCTTCTACCATTTTTGACCTATCCTCTGAGCCCTAGTGAGGATAAAATGGGATGACATATAAGTGCTTAACTGTGCTTGACACATAATAAATAGGTGATAAATATGAGCAATTACTCTCATCATCAGCATTATATGGTTCCAAACCCCAATTAGGACTTCAGTGTCTTCATTATTTTAAAAAAACTTAGTTGTCTTTGTTGACCTGCTTTTCATATGGTGGTATTTCCAAACCTCAGCACAGCACGCTGTTCTTCTCAAACTCTTATCTCTTTTCCCAGCCTCTAAATATCAAAGAATATTGCTGAGTATCTGCAGAAAGTTGAAATTAACCAAGCATACAACTGTTGACTATTTACACCTACATATCTTGACCAGGCCTAACATAATCCATTTTCTAAGAAAAATGTCATGTATTTCTCATAATGACAAGGTGCTCTTAAATGAGTTATATTTCAAGAGATAGTGAGTTCAAATCCAAGGATTAGCAAGCCACAAATCCCAGACCGAATCTCAACTCCAACTCTTCCTGTTTTTGAAAATAAGGTTTTATTGGAACACAGAAACACCCAATCATTTACAAGTTCTCAATGGCTACTTCTGAATTACAAAGGTCTCACTCAACAATCAAGATGCACTCAACACTAGTTGCTACAGAGACCATCTGGCTCATAAAGGCAAAAATATCTATATCTATATCTATATCTATATCTATATCATCTATATCTATATCTATCTATATCCCTATATATATATATATATACATATATATATATATATACCCGATTCTTTATGGAAAAAACTTTGCTGACTTGTACTCTAGTCCAATGATTTAAATGGTCATTGTTGAACACCAGGAATAAAATTAATATTATTTGCTAGAGTTAAAAGACATAACATGGGTTATATATACATTGGTGGGATGGCGAGTGTAGTAGGAGGAAGCAGCCACAGAGTAATTGTATCTGTCCTCCAAAGCTAGGTTTTTATTCTTCCTGGAAGGGAAGTTTTTTTTGTGTCTTCAATTAACATACATCACTTTGATGTCATGAAACACGATAGTGATGGCTGAACCGAGAATTCTGTTGGGAAATCAAAACTGTTTATTTTGCAAACATCATTGTGGTTAATTCGAACACAGTTTCATGTATTCTTTAGCTGTGATGACTTTTAATGATGGCAAAAGGTTCACTGAATTTTTTTCTGACAAATTTAATTGCAACATGGCCCCTAATTAATGCAATAAATATTCTTCTCCACTAAGGATATGTTTTTGAAGATAGACATCATGGAAAGCTATCAAAAAATCCGCAAGCTTCATGACTATTCTAAGAGAGAAATAGGCATGGGAGAAGAGAGATGGCAAATGGTTTACTGCTAGTGTCTGGCCCAGTTCCTGGCACCATTGTAAGCATTGAATAAATAATGAAGTAAGGGGAAAAATGAAAAACTACACAGAAAAGGAGTGGAGCAGAAGTCAGATGAGATGAGGTACTTTGGTGCCCAAAACACATAGACTAATTATTTTCAGTATATGCCACTAAACCTTCCCAATGTACCTGTATATTCAAAGCAGGATGCTCTTATGGCAACCTTAATCATCCGGAAAAAAAAAAATGGCAAAAGCCAAGGGAAACAGATGTAGCAATAGCAAAGAAAATCAAGTCTAGCCATTTACTCTGAAAGGGAATTGCAAAGCATCACAATCAAATCAAGAGCTTTGTAAAGAGTCACAAAGAGCAGGGGAGGAAATACTCAGTAGAGTAAGAAGTACTCTGAGATCCTCACTGAAGCATCACTATAGTGACGATCATTTCTGCTTGGCTCCTGTGATGCTTCTAGCATGTGGGCAACATGAACCTCATTTTCACTCTGCACTTGGTTGCCAGGAATCTCAAAGCTCATTCTTAGGTCCAATGTTTAAGGACAGTGAAAGTCCTTATAAGATCCATACTTCCACTAGGACCATATCTTATTAGTCTACTTCATCCCCTTTCCCTACTTAAGTTTACATCTTATTCCTATTTTATCATACTGTATGTATTCTTAAAAACATCTTAGATCATTTTAGATCAAGATAAGAAAAACACATGTTAATAATAGTCATAGGCACAGTACACTGGTTATTCCATGCATGATGGCGTTCCTCTTCAAAACCATTTAAAAAAATGTATGTGATAATCTAGCTTTACACACATTTGGAAAGTGAGGCACAGAGATGCCAATAGTTTGCCCAAGGCCACAGTTAGTGAGGTAGCAGAGCTGGGATTTAAATCTAAGTTCAATTGAGCCACACCATGGGCTGGCTCTATGGCCCTAGTGCAAATCCAGCTCATCTCCTCTAACTCTAAATAAAATTTTATTGGAACATGGTCACGTTCATCTACTCAAATCCTGCCCATAGCTGCTTTCATGCTACAAAGGCAGAGCTGAGTAACTGCAACAAGTTACTCAGCTCTGGCCTGGAAAGTCTAAAATATTTATTTTGTTGGTTTGCAGGTTTGTTGACTCCTGAATTACACCATACTACCCTGCGTTAGTATTTTTGTTTAATAAGAAATGAAGTATATTAAATGTTTCTGAAATTTTTAAAACGAATTATATTAAAAGATGCCTAAAGAATTAAATTTAAGGGCAGCCCAGGTGGCTCTGCGGTTTAGCGCTGCCTTCAGCCCAGGCCCTGATCTTGGAGACCCGGGATCTAGTCCCATGTCGGGCTCCCTGCGTAGAGCCTGCTTCTCCCTCTGCCTCTCGTGCTCTCTGCGTCTCTCATAAATAAATAAATAAAATCTTTTTAAAAAAAGGAATTAAATTTCAGAGGCAAGAAATTTACTTATGAAGGAAATGTTCTTCCCTGGTATTTCTAAATATATTAACTGTTTCACAATATAATTTTTTGATATGCTAACATGTAAAATATATGGGATGGGGAAAAATTAACTTGTACAGTTTTTAAACTTTTCCCTAAAAAATTATAATTAAGATCTAGATTTAGAGAGTTCATTACAGCTAAAATATGCCTCTCCTTTTCTTTTTTCTTTTAGATTTCATACTGGGTAGAAAAGCAAAGCAATATGATCCTTTGCTAGGCAAACCAGAAATGGATTTCTCATGTCGAGCAAAGAGTAATGCAGATATGTTGGCTAAAACATTATTCTTAAAATTGAGCTGAGAAGAAAAAGAAAGATTAAGCTGTAATTTACACATCGGTCTTCAGGGTAATTTATCCCTCAAAATGTAGAATTTATTTATAATTTATGGCCCACCCACTTCCATAGAAGGATTTGCAAAAGTAAAATTTGGAATAAGGATCCAAGAATATTATATCTGGGATTAGTAGATTCAAGTTCTGAGAGTAATTTAGTAAAAAGTAAAAATAAATAGCTTTGTTAAAGACTATCCCCTTCAAATGTTTAAAAAATAAAGAAAGCATTCTTAGCATTTTTTTAAAAAACATCACTATTCTATATTATTTTCTAAATGAAACAAAGTCTAATTTCCTTAAATTATACTGGAGACAGAAAGTTGAGAAGGCAAAGTAAAAATCCATCATCAAAAATGAAGTTCTAGAAACCATCAGAATTGTATATATTATTTTAATATGAACTATCGATTTCAATTAATTTCTAGAACAAATCAAAGCCTTTTGTCAACATTGTAAGAGCTGATTGGTACCTGGGATCCAAGCCAAGAGTTTCCCATAGTATGTTCCATTACCAATTTTCAGAACTCCAGGATTGGAATCCAGGTGTCCATTATTTCAGGACTATCTGGAACTCAATTTTTTTAAAATATTTATTTATTTATTCATGAAAGACATGGGGGGGGGGTGCAGAGACACAGGAGGAGGGAGAAGCAGGCTCCATGGCGGAAGCCCGACATGGGACTCAATCCCGGGACTCCAGGATCGCGCCCCGGGCCAAAGGCAGGCACTAAACCGCTGAGCCACCCAGGGATCCCCTGGAACTCAAATTTTTAATATCTTCTGAAAAAGAAAAAAATATCTACAGAGCTTCTAGTTCTAATAGCTGTCAAACTGTTTCAGGCCCTGTTCAAAATATGCACTTTTCAGTAAACTAAACAGCTAGAAACTAGGAATGAAAATGTACAAAAGTGCCATAAACAACAGACTATTGGTGAAAAGCCTGTTGCATAAAATGCCAGTATTTGGTCTGAATGATTAGTAAAGATCCCAGCTCTCCATACTCTGATGGATGCCTCTGCCTGTCAGGCAGTGTGGAGCCTGGATGTTTTTCAGGATTGCAGTTTAAAGAAAATTTCCTTCAAAATTCAGTTTGGTTGGGACTTACCACAGGCTTTGGCTTGGAACTCTCCAGTAATGCCCAACATAATTCGACCTGAGACACACTGACCGACCACTACCAACACTAACTCTGGGGAGAACTGTCTGGAAGCGGGCAAAGGATTCCTGGCCTGACCACCCAGAAGAGTGAGAGGAGAATAGCAGAATGAATGGATGCAAGTTGAGATGGGCAGAGGTATGGAGCAGTCAGGGAGTGCTGAGCCCCCGAAAACTGGCACGGGCAAGCAGCCCCATGTGTCTTCTCCATAGCAGACTATGCTATCACCTATGCAGCAATCTTGCCCAAGAATTAAACGGGTATGGGACCAAGCCTCTACAGTTAGCTACACTTCACAAGAAAGTGAGGAGACAAAAGAACAAAAGAACATGTTCAACAACACCACAGGGATGCAGTTACTGAAGTATAGGATACAGAAAACTCTAGAAGGCAACCTTGTCACTCCAACAAGTTGCATTAATTACAAAAAAATTTTTTTGAGAGGAAACCTACAGATTAAAGTGCATTCATTGTGTTTGAACAAACAACTGATTTAGAGAAACTGGATGAGAGCATGGAAACATGTCTTGTTTTTAATGGCGTGAAGCTGCTAGATTTTGGAGCAACTTGTTACTCAGATACATCCCAGTACAGGAATCTGTGCTGAAACGTGGGACCGAAGTGTGAGACACAGCAAGAAGAGTTGTTCTCGATTCAGACACACTCGGGTTCAAACTGCAGATCCACCGCTGGCTAAAATTGGAAAAGCGATTTAGCCTCTCTGCGAAAGGCTGGAGCTTTTCAATTTGTAAACTAGAGATAAAAATGACTAATGCCTAGGGTTGCTGTAAGAAATTCAAGAGAGAATACCCGTATAAGTACTGAGCACCTTGCCTTGCACAGAATAAACAGCAAGCTGGCTGGCAGCTATTATTTTGTATAATCATTATTAGCAGCAGTGCTCATTCTAAAATAGCCTCCCACCCACCACCTCCTCCCCTCCCCAGAAAAAAGAAGATATCCCAGAATAGGCTAAACGCCCATGTCCTCCTGGTGGAAGGCAGATGGAGGGTGGGTCTGCATCACGACTGGCTGCCCCTTCAGCAGGGTTTGCACTTAGCATCTGTTTCTACCGTTCTCTGTGTTGGGCTACACAATCCGCCACCTCTCCTGGCACAAGGGAAGTGTGCATGAGCTGGAGCACGGACGTGGGGAATACACACAGGAGTGAGGAGCCTGACAGGACTTCTGGTGTACTCACAGGCTTCAAAATGGAATAGTAAATGGGAGTGTCCACATGGAATTTCAATGTGAGGGGTTTTTCCTCTCCTCAGTCCAACAGCACAAAAGGAGCCTGGTTCTGAACTGGCAGGCTTTCTTTCATTTGTCATTATGTTTTACACACAAGGAAATTTTCATGTCTGAAGATGGGAGGTGATGAGAAGCAGGAGGCTACACGTGGTTTTTGGCAGCCCAGCCACCTGCACTTAAATTCACTTCTGACAGTGCTCAGAATCTAAAGACCCGTAAGTACTAAACTGTCATCTGCCTATCCAGGAGAGATTTCACTTTGGCAGTATTTCAAAAGTAAAATCGCTCACTTTTTTATGCATATTTTCGCCACCACAATATTTCTCTAAGCCGTGTAAAAGGCTGGATCTCGAGAGACATATAAAAAGAGGTTTGTGGTACGGGGTTTTTGCTAAAAGGGAAATCGCCTTTGTTTCTAAACCTAGAAGTACAAAAATTCAGTCATTTGCTAAAATCTAGGATTAGGGCAAAACGGGTGATAGCTTTCTCCAAGAGTTTGAGGTTGATGATTACAAAAGGCAGTTGAATTTGATGATTTCTGAACTACTTTCCCTAACGGTCCTGTTACGACTTGGAAGACAGTCCTATTATGTAACAGTTGGCTCTCCTTGGCCATACTGCTGCTTCCAGTGCGGCCTGACAAAGGAGCTGGGGGAAGCATAGAGAGAGGCAGCACTGTGTCAGGGAGAGCGTGATAGTCAGAAGTGGATGCAAGTCCCACAGCGGCTCCCAGTCTGCCAAGTGACCCTGCAAGGGTCACTCACTGTCTCCGATCTCAGTTCCCACTGCATTTCAAGTGAAAGATGGGGCCGTGTGGTGGATGAGCAGGAGGCCTGAAGGGACTATAGCAGAGGCTCTGGGCTACCCACCCCCCAGCCCACTTCCCGGCTGGGAGCCCTCAGATAACCACCTTTTCCCTTCCAGTCTTGCTCTCCTCATCTGTATAACCGAATAAGAAATAGCAGTAAATCAGAAAATGCACACAAAAGGTTCTCAGTGCATGGCCCATAATAAGCACTGGATAAATGAACTGCTACTGCTCATTGCTGCTATTACTATTATTATTACTATTTTTCCAAATAACCACAAAACAGTAGGTTGAGGAGTCAGCTCTGAGCAATAAAACTGCTTGCTGGCCCCTGAGATTATGGCTTCGTGTCCAAGGGGAAGTAGGCTTCCAGTGGCCACTACTCTTCCCAGAGCCCAGAAGAGGGGCTGGGGCTTTGGAGGCACTCACTGAATGTGTGTTAAGTTAATGAGCAAGTGGATAAGTGAGTGATGAAGTTACATACAAGCAAATGTCTTCCAAGCTATTGCTGTACCCTGATCTGACCTTGCCTGGGAGCTCTGGAAAGGGCTGGCAGCCACCAGCTGGCAAACACTGTGGAGAACACACACATCAGGCTCACCCAGGTCTGTAGGCTCACCGGGGACATGACCCACTTGTTCTGTGAGTACGGGGCCTGCATTTACAGGGAGGGTGCAACTGCACTCAAGACTCTGACTCTAGATTTCAAACTCAAGGACTCAGCCCATTTGCTTGCTCCAGAAAAGGCTTTAGAGAGCAGACTTGTTGACAGTGTTCAAGAGCAGAGTGAGAAACTGAGGCAGATTCAAGAGAGACTGGACACTGGTCAGCACTGCAGGCACAGATCTACATAGTACCTTCTGAATATCTGGTTTAAATACCTCCCCATATATCCATCATCTGCTTGGAGAACTATAAAACCAATGCTCCCAACACAGCCTAACCCGAAGACAACTCGTCATTTATCAGCATTCTCCCAAATTCAGTCATTCTGATGCCACTTCTGGAACTATCTTATCCTTGGCACCACCTGTACTGTTATTAACTTAATCCTCATGTTTAAATCAATTCACTGAAAAAAAAATTAAATGCAGTTATTTTTTTAAATGAAATTTAAACCACTACATTAAATGAGAAACCAGTATTGCTTGCCCTCAATATGAGGGAACCATAAAAATAAACACTTGGAAACAAAATATTGTAATTAAAATGGAGCTAGCCACCACTGCTTGCTCCAGCTCCAGGTCTGAGGTCTGCTCTCTCTCTGTTAGGAAAGGAGGTTGGCATGTGATGGCATAAACACTTGCCAGGCCCTAGCTAAGGCTTCCTCCTTCGGGCATTCTGAAAAACAAAAAAGAAGGAAAGAAAAGAGTAACCTTCTCACAATATGAGTCCATGTTTTGGAACCACGTTCACACACCGCATAAAATGGTTGCAGACGTAGAAACAGTAGAACCTTCTCCTGTCTGATTCTCGGCCTCCTTGAAGGACTGGATTAGTAAGGCAATTAAAATGCTTTTCCTCAATTCTAAGATACACGGCAAACACATCGGTGATCAGGACACATCCTACAATCAGCTGGCTTTTATTAGCTATTTTTACTAGTGTTTGAATACTGTCTTTCCTTTTTTATTGGGGGAGCTGTTATTAGATTGATGACACATCTCATAATGAGGGTGACTCAAGAAGTCAAAAAAATACGGTACACCTTAACAGGGCCAATATAAATGAGCCTGCTGTTTGGGCGCCAGGACAACACAACAGCCTTGCATTGGTGTTTTCCCAATTGTGTTCATCTGATAAAGACATTACAATAGCAAGATATTATGATCTATAACCCTCCACTGGAACACTCACACATTCTTGGCCTTGAACGCTTGAGCAAAATGCTGCACGCTACGGAGCAGAGCGAGGTCCAGGGTCATTGCTTCTACCTTGGCTTTGTGCTGGAATGAGAGAAAATAAAAAGAAATGATAAATAACAGCAAGTTTAGTTCATGGTATCAAGTTACAGTAAATGTGTTATGGAACATGTCGGAATTCCCCTGTTTAATATTAGACGCCCAGAGAGAATATAAATCATTGGAATGAATGGAAGAACAGGGCTTTTACTGCCAAGTTTGGGAGGATGTGAGGCTGGGAATCTGCTAAAACCACAGGCTGGGGGTTGTGCTGTTTCACTCAGTGCACAGAGGATCCAAAGGGTCTTCAAGCTTAAGCATCTCCTCTCAATCTGTGTCCTAAAATAAAAACTCTAAAAATAAGGGAATGCCAGGACAAAGCCTGGCTCGTGTAAAAATTCAGTAGATGATATTTTAATCTCAAAAGCTGCCATGCAGGTTCTGAAATGATTCCGTTGAGCCTGCATCAAAAATTAAAGATGATTCATTTAGAGAAAGTACAAAGCAGGCAAAATTCATTTATTCCAATGGACCCCGAGTGACCTAGATCCCACAAAGGAGCTCTGGTTTCACAACCCAGGAAACCCTCCAGATAGGTGGGGCACATGTAGATGATGACAATAACTACAGTCTGTTCCAGGCTGACTGTGGCCTGGGTACTTCCATGCACCAGCTTGTTTCCTCCCCATAACAACTGAATGGGTTATACTTCCCCTATTTTACATGTGGCCTCATTAAAGATCACAGAACTAAGAAGTGTCAAGGGTGAGGATTCACCCCAGTATGCCTGACACAAAAGCCCACATTTCCTTCTTGACAGAACCTAGAAGGCCAAGGGCATCAGGATTTGAAGCAATCATGTTCCACTGGAGAGCATCCTAGCATAATTCTGGAAAGACCAGGGTTACCATCCAACTTGTTCTGTGTTTATGGGGCACCCCCAGTTTTTAAGTCTGGCTGGGCTGCAGGGTATGTAATTAAATACGATCACTTCTTAGACCCACCTCCTCCAAAGGACGGACAGCCAAGAATGCCAGAGCCACTGCCTGTTCAGGTGAGGAAAGTCCCAGCGAGCAAACGGCAAGCCTGGGAATTCTCATCTAGCCTGTGATGCTACAGTGAGAATGCAGAGATGAACGTGGTACCTCTAATGCTATGAAGGAGATGCAAACAGCACTGCCATGCACATGCTCCATTCAACTGTCTTACTTGGGGGAGGGGGTCCCACAAACTATGCTGAGATGCTTAGTCTTAGCATCCTGGGCTGTAACCCAAGTACCAAGCCTTGAACAATAAGCATCAGCCAGAGGCAGCAGGGAGGCCAACTGACCTTGGCCATTGCACATTCTGAGCCTCATTTGTAAAAGGCAAATATTATCTCCTCACAGACTTGTGAGAATGGGTGTAAAGTACCTAACATCCAGCCTGGAAGAGAGAACTTCACTAGAAGGAGATAAGATGTCTACTGTGCCCAATTCTTTCTGGTCTGCAGCGAACTGTAGTTTGGGTGGGCTACGGCGCAGCACAATGGATGGAATGATGTTAATGAAGAGTGCGTCAGACCAGCTTGCTGTTAGATCCTGAAGGATCCAGGGTATGTCTCCTAAAGAGCTCAGTTTTAGGGAAAGGGATGTAAGGTGACTAAATGACTGCCCCAAGCCCTAATAGCATATGGATGTTGTGAAGGCAGGTTGGCCAGTGTAGATTGAAGGTCCTTGAGTAACAGTGGCAGGTGCACAAATGTGCCAATTTTGGAAGGAGGAGGAGAAGCATTTAACCTGAGCCAGGAATGTGCTAACACATGGGTTTTGTTATGAGTTTCTAAGACCAGAGAAGAACAAAGGTGGAGGATCCAGAATGACTTGAGGCCATACCCCTTGTCTTATAGAGAAAGACACCACTGATGGCAAAAATGAATGCCCTTGAGTGAGATTGTACTGTGTAGAGAGCTTGGGCCTCCAGACCAGGAGATAAATGCCACTCACCTCCTGTCTGCATGGCTGATTAACTGTCCCATGACTAAAATCTCTTCAGAGTACCGAGCCTGTCAATGGCTAACTTGTATTCCTCATAGATTCTTATGCCTCATAAATGCTTCACTACCCAGCTTGACATTAAGAGTTAGCAAATAAAGTGGCTTTTTACCCTCATCCTACCTGCTCTGGCCTCAGCCTTACTTCACTTAGGGCATGATGCTCACTGCTGCACACAGACTCTTACAGAACTTTGAGTGTATCACAAGAGGAAACCCAAATACTCATTGTATTGGGGAAAATGGTGAAGACATCATTCCTCTCAGCCAAACCCCTTAGAGACTCCCTAAGGGACATGCAGCCTATGTATCATAAAAATGCATATACATATTTCCCTCATGAAACGGTAAGAACATTCCTAGATGGTGACCCCAAAGCAATCTCCCAAAGAAAACGATGGCTCAGCCAAGTGGGCCACTGTAACCTTCTGTATGCGTAACTTACACTGGTCCTTCCCCTTCACTTTAAAATAAGGTACAGAGCTGCCACTACCAATGAGAACAAAATCAGAACATACACATCTAGAGGGAACAAGGGGTCACAAGCCACCAAGTAGTTCAACAGACTAATCCACAGGCTGTGGGTTACTAGGCTCCTGGGGACAGTGATTCAAGTCTACACACTATTACTCAGGTAATTCTCTTGCCCCCGGCATCAGGTTTCCTGTTTCTGCTACTGACCCTGAGAAATGCAGAGAAATTGAGTGCAATCTGGTAAATTCAGGGAAGGAAAAAAAGAAACACCACTTTTAGAATCAGGGAGCGTGGATGTGTTTGTGTGCGTTTTGGGGGCCAGGAGGAAGGGTTGCTTTTCTGATTGTCTAACAAATCTGACAGCATTATAGAACTATTTAATGCAAGATGTGCCCTAAACCAGGATGCAGTGGCTGAGGCACTGCAAACAGAACCCATTTCTGAGGGATAAACTGCTGAGGGCTAGGTTGAGGCAAGAGGCTCTATCTGCCAGTGTGATCTTTCCTGCCACATCTGGCCAGGAACCTGGAACTGACCACAATGCACTTCCCTGGTTTTAACTCACCAACTTTCTGTTGTTGTTAACTTCAATTTGGAACTAGTTATGGACTCCCAAGAAGTGGCAAAAATAGCACCAAGAGTGCCCATACACCTGCCTCCCAGCACCACCAATGGTGACATCTTATCCATGTCTATAGGACATTATCAGAACCAGAAAATCAACAGTGGTGCAAACACAGCTCATTAAACCACAGACTTACCTGGGCTTCACCATTTTGGGGAGACACTCATTTTCTTTTATTCGGAATATATTTGTGTATACTTCTATGACATTTTATTCTATTCATTTTATTCAAGATACATATAACAATCACCACATGCAAGATACAGACTGTTCCACCACCACTAAAGAACTGGTGGGTTTTTTTAAAATTAAGAAATGTTAAATTAGCATTTGCCATCTACAACATGAGAAGTCCAGGCCTTGTTTGGGCAGGGTCTGCTCTTTGGATTGGCAAAACAAGCACATTTACAAAGTCCCAAACCCCTTTGTAGCTTACAATGGGCAATAAGATACCATCCAAATTCATTAGTATGACTCACTCAACTGCCTCCATACCAATCAGGAGGAGGCGATTCAGTATCTTTACTGAACAGCTCCCAAACCTCAATGTCTTAAAACAATCAAGGATTACTACTTGCTCACACTTCATGCCCATCTCAGGTCAGTTAGACCGTGTTTGCCGTGGCTAGCCAGGGTCCCAGGCAGATGGGGCCTCCACCTTCTGTAATATCACTAGCCTTTAGCGTGAAGACGAGAATGTGACACACTGTACATAAGTGGATCTCAAGGCCCCACCCTGCAGTACAGATGTTGCTTCTGATCACATTTTGTTGGCAGAGCAAGTCATGTGGTTATGCTTAGCTTAGGAAGGTACAACCCTCCATGTACTCAAAAATACAAATGGAAATATAAATAAATAAATGAATGAATGAATGAATGAATGAATATATATATATGTATGTGTGTGTGTGTATATATATATATATATATATATATATATATATATATATATATATAAATGGTAATGACTAACACCCAGTCCATGACTTTGCCCTTTCCAGAGTTATTTCAGGCTACTTCCTATTTTACACGTTCATTAATTACAGAAAAATTCAGAAAAGACAGATGAATAAGGACAAACAAAAGGCATCTACAATCCCACTAACTCCAAAATAAACTGTTAACCTTCCATATGTCCCTCCCTTCTCCTTTGCCATCTAGATAGACAGATCTATCTACCCATCCTTCCATCCATCCATCCACCTACCCACCTTTGTTTAACAGGAAGAACTTCATACCAAGAGCTTTGAATCTTAAAATGCTATAAAATGCCTCTCTCAACCCTTCCCCAAATCCTCACTCTTCTCTCTAATCACACCAGTATACAATCTTCTCATCTCAGGCAGAATAAGAATGTAAATTTATTTTAAATTATGTATACAGATGCTGGTACCCATCATTTTAAGACAGAACTGCACAGGTGGCATCCCACACATGAAGCATCAGGCAACTTCTAAGTAGCTGAGAAGCCCACCTGCTCCCGACACCCCGGGCTCAGCCAGAAAAGCATAGTAATTAAGCAACCCACATGCTCTTCCTCCATTTCCCTGGGATACGGGGACACTTGCTGGTGACACAATTCACGGACACCCTCAATAGGCCAAGTCTTCTTGGACTTTATTAAGTTCCAAAATCTGCCTGAGTGATTCAAGAGTCTGTAAATGCCAAACCAAAAGGACTGCTCATTATATGAGTTGTTGTCATTAAATGAGTGATCTCTCATATCATTTTATGACTACAAACTAGCCAAGTGTGACTCAGATGTGATACCGCCTGAAACCAAAAGAACCATATGGGGATCATGCGGTATTTAAACAGAGAAGTGGGGAAATGTTGTCATCCACAGCAGAGACAGCAGAGCCAGGCTGACCTGGAAGCCACAGCCCCGTGTGGTCACAGCCCTGGTAGCATTGACTTCAGGGCAGCTACATGGATGCTCTCGGCCTCAGCTGCCTCAATGGAAAATGGGCATTTGCCTTGTATGGTTGGGGTAAAGATGAGATATCCTGTATATAAGCCCTGGGGCACTTAAAGAATGACTATTACTCGGAAAGCCACTGCTAAAACAGGATACTCCTTATTTTTCAATAATAAAGCATATTAGTAATTGTGGTCTCCCTTCGTTATTTCATAAAATTAACATAAGTAACTCAGAGAAAGTATGAATAGCAATTCAGCAAAGGAGGTGATATCTGACTCCAAAGCAGGAAGAAGGGGGCTTGCTGAATCCCCCCGAGGCCATGTAATCCAGTTTCCAAATTCAATGAGTGGTTTGAACCTAAAAGATATTGGTAAAGGCCATAGACTCAAGCTGTATTGTCTGGGTCAGCACTGACCAGATGGGCAAGTTACGTCTCTCATTTGTACATTCAGCTTTTCCTTCTATAAAACAGAAATCCTGGTAGCACCTGCCTTACCAGGAAGTGAGGTGATCTGTGTAAAACACTTGGAATAGTGTCTGACTACTTGACAAGTGTTCTGTAACTGTTAGCAATGAATATCCTTATTGTGATTATTTTTGTTGTCATTCATACCTTGTTAGCACCATCACCACCACCACCACCACCATCAGCATCATCACCATTACCACCACCACCATCATCATCATTATCATCACCATCATCACCACCACCACCACCACCAGCAGCAGCAGCATGGAATCATTTCACTCGTCACTGCAAGGGCTGAATGGGACATAACTGGCCAACAGGAATGATCATAGAAGGCTGGCCATGAGCCCTTGCCGCATAGTACCTTTTATTCCTACCAATCCCCAACCCAATGGGGGCAGCTGTCACCCACCATTTTATAGATGTAGAAACTGAAGTTCTGAAAGCTCTTACACAACTTCACCCAGATAACAGTGGCGGAGCCAAGGTTCACCCTAAGCCATGATTTTAATCACTCTTCCATGTTCCAAAATGCCCACAAAAACTTCCTGTTCTCTCCCCATCAACTCCCCCTCAACTCCTCCCAGAGGCCCTCACATCAAGGCCAACCCCAGGAAACCCACTAGGTCTATCAGTGCCTTATAAAGAAGCAGCATACTGTCCTGCTGTTGGTCAACCATAAGAGAGACAATATTTACAAGTGTGAATTCATTCACTAATTCTGCCTCTAAAGGTAAATATATATATTCCACAGCTTCTATTTCCTTTACTTATTTTCTTCTTCCCCATATCATTGCATCACTCATAATCTGCTTATCATCAGTGGAAGAACAAAAAAGATAATATCTCATGGCAATAGGCCTTTAGAAGACTGTATTTTTGTAACTAATTCAAGTGGCCAACCATACTTCAAAAACAAACTTTCACTTGAAAATCATCATTAATTATACACTCCCTGTGAATTAGCTGGGAGTGTACCAATGCGTTTGCCCCACAATCTGATTTCTCCCTGTAACGAACCCAAAGTATTTGGTGTGGGAACCAAGAGCTGTTGGGCGTTATGTGTCATGCTCAGTTAATCAAGTAAGTATACTTCAAATCTAGTATGTGACCCTTGCTTCCTCCACTCACCTTGACCACACACACACTTTTGACCCAATCCTAGAGCAGGAGCTCTAGTGAGAAGAGTTCTTCATTTTGTGTTGAAACCATCATCTCTGAGTTGGTCAAAAAGAAGAGTACACAATACAGTTGGAGGTTGGGAAGATGGAAAAACCCAGATACACTGAGCAAGTGCAGGGAGCCCAGCCTCCAGCATGCCCAGAGGAAATTCTCCTTCAGCAGTGGGGGCTCATCCCATGCAATGGCAGATACAAGATTTACTGTTTAAGGGCAATGAGCTATTGAATATTCTAACTTGAAGGTGCCAATCTAGGAGGATTTGATGGGTGTGCACCTACACCTCTCTAACACTGATAGAAGAATTCATTTCTGTGCTCCTCTAAAAAAAGTTCTCATTTACATACATTTATTAATTATAAAAGCTGAAAAAATAAGGAGCACCTATGATATGCTTGGCATTTATTTTTCACTTAAGAGTAATGTGAAAAATCTTTTGAAGTGTATATCATTTCCCCCATTTTATAGACTAGAAAACAGAGGCTGATAAAAGTTTAAAGTGGCATGGCTAGTGAGACACAGACCCAGGTTTCCAACTGAGATGTGGCCAGCTCCCAAACTCCTACCTTTGCTGGATAGCACACTACGCTGTACCCCTGTCGTCATATTCTTCAACATATAACACCAAGAAGCTATAAAGAAATTAACATCATCTATATATTCTTATTTGTGTCTATTTTATATCATATTTATTTTATACGCTTAGAATTTACAAGAGAAGCCTATTGCTGAAGGAGAAAATGTAACTAAGGCAATAATCTACATTCAGAGCTTATTGCTAATGGCATCCTGCAAATTCTAATCCAATGGGCCTTAATTGCATTATGCTGATGTCTCTCACCCTTCCACTTTACATACTCTCAGTCCTGATTTTATGTTCTGAAACCTTAAATAGGACTTGTCACATTTACAACAGCAACAGACACTGGCGCTGAGCATAATATTGACATGACATTATTCACTGAACTACAATGCAGACCTAACTAAACTGGTTTAATAATTCATCAATATCCTATGTGGGACTTCAGAGCACTAATTTCTCCAGTATAATTTAAGTGATGTTGGTGGTGGCAAAAAATGGCAATCTCCTCACTGAGGAGCGCAAAAGTGGATGGATTCTCATATCTACTTTCGGCTCTGGTACCTTTCCATCAAACAACCCACACCAGATCATGAGTAAATTGACAGGGAGTTTGCCCAATCTTGGCTGAGCCTAAACATCAAAAGTATGCACTGGTAAATGCTCTTCCTGATAGGGCATCCCAGAGAAAAAGAGAGTCTGAGTCTCTTTTCTGACTCTAAACATTGCATTGGTCTGCATACCACTATGCATTTAACAAGAAAAATACTCTTAGAGAAGGTTCTATGTCTCCAAGTAGGGAACCAAACCAAAAAAAAAAATCCTAAGCAAAGCCCAAGAGTTTTTGTAAAGTCTTGAGGGATACGGACTGAATTTGTCATTTCTAACCTTTAGATCAACCCTCAGCATCAACCCCTACTCCAGGGTCCCCATGAGCACGGCCTAACCCTTCCCTCCTCTCCCTTGCAAAATACACAAACAGCCCTAATAAGAAAATCATGACAACTCTTTCTTCATTATATACAGGTCAAAATTTTTGCCTTGTGTTGCTGGAACTCAATTTATAAAATAACTGTATCAATATCTATAGGTAATTGTGAGGCTGATTCAAGGAGAAATTGCACTGGGTAACAGCTTATTTAATCTGGTGTATGAGTTACATGCCACGTAAAGCAAAACTATTAAAAATGCTTAGACAGTAATTGGCAATATTTTGCACTCTGGATAAAAAATGCTTATCTTGCCAGAAACTAACAAGAGAGTGAAAATATTCGAAAACCTTCCAATTTCCCTCTATGCAATGCATTCACTTTGCAGCTTAAAAACAGTTTAAGGAAGGACAGCGGATGGCACAGGAGTTTGGCAGTCAACATGATTGTGCATTTATGCCTTGCTATTGAAGAAAGAGCCTTTTTTCATAGTGAATTTTTCATTCTAATGTAAGTGATGATTTACGTTAACTATAGGTAAAGCATGGTTACATTTTCCTGAAGGATTGCAGGCAAGTAAAGAGTACTACAATAAGTTGAAGCATAAAAGCTTTCTCTGTCATAATATTTATTATAATGGCATATAAAATAGCTGAAATAAATAATAGATGACTAAAGGTAAATTCATATGATAAAGAATCCTTCAGCAGACACCATTACTTTTGACTGCTCTAGTTTTATACACAGTTGAAGACTCTTAATAAACAGGCCCTATATCTTATGTAAGTACTGGAAACATCAAAGATGTGCTTAAAAGGCAACATACTGGACATGAGCTAATTTACTGTATAATTATATTCTCAACAGGAACAGTATATATATTTTGAATGTTTAATAGCTGTGTTCTTCATGAAACTTGTTAAGCATTGGAACCCCCCCTTTTGGGAAAGTCACAGATAGAAGTATCAGTGCACTCCCCCCTCATTTCACAAAGAGGTGCAGAATTGAAAACACAGAGATCTGGTGCCCATTGATTACCTGGTGGCAAGCCAAGAATGCTTAGTTGAATATAAAGAGAAAAGTAAGATTTCTCTGCTATGGTTTAGAGGGTTCTGAATTCCTCACAAAGGACTCATGAAGTTTGGAGAACCTCAGATGGAGAGAAGTGATCATAAATACAATCTTTACTATGGAGAATACCACACATGGATTGGACAGCGTCTCTCTCAAGGGTTCTCAAGCAGAAGCACTCTACTTCTGAAAGGACATCTGGCAAAGTCTGCAGAAGTTCTGGTTGCCACAGCTTGTTGGAGGGGTGTACCGGCATCTAACAGTAGAGGTTAGCAATCCTACTACACATCCTACAACAAACAGGTAGCACCCTGACAACCGGCCCCAGATGTCAACAGTGCCAACTTGTACGTGTGAGTTTGGTGAGAGGATCTCTGACCCACGCTAAGTAGTCAGTCTTCAGCTACTTAAATGTATCATGGGTTGTAAAAATCAAACTGGCTCCCTGATGAAAGTACAAATAATGCACAAGTGGATTTTATGAAGTGAAAACAATTCCCAAATCCCACTACCCAAAGATAATGAGAATGACAGCGTGACACAAATCCTTCCCAAATATAATTTCTACACATACAAAAACATGGCACAACAATGTTTTCCTACAAACACAGTATTGTAGCTTACATGTTATTTTATAGTATTGTTTTTCCCAACTAATACATAATCTGATGTATCTTAATAGAACTCTACTCCCACTTATTCCAACCAGTATGTTTAGGTCATTGAAGGGGCTGCTCAATCATTTATTAAAAACTGATCCCCTTAGGAGAACACAGCTGTCCACAACCTTCACTAGCTTTGGGAACTTACTGCTTAAATTCCCAGCGTCTAACCTTCCCTGTCTATAAGAAAAGAAATCATAGAAGACTGTCCTCCTCAGGGTTGCTGTGAGGATTCAGGGAGATAGGAGCCATGAAAAGCACATTATATTATACGGATGCTCTGGGAGTGTTAACCATTGCTCTTATTGTAATTAATATTATTTTATATTCTTTCCAGTTTCTTGTTACTGAAAGCAATGCTGCAATACCTGTACTTCACCATATCTGAAGAGTTTTTTTTTTTTTTTTTTTTTTTTTTTTTTTTTTTTTTTTATGATAGTCACAGAGAGAGAGAGAGGGGCAGAGACACAGGCGGAGGAAGAAGCAGGCTCCATGCACCGGGAGCCCGATGTGGGATTCGATCCCAGGTCTCCAGGATCGCGCCCTGGGCCAAAGGCAGGCGCCAAACCGCTGCGCCACCCAGGGATCCCTGAAGAGTTTCTATAGGAGAAAATTCCTGGAAGTAGAATTGCTAGATCAAGAGATGTCCACATTTTAAATCTTGATTGATTTTGCTGGGTGTCCTCCAAAAAGGTTCTAACAATTGCCATTCCCAAGAATGCTGAGGGAGACCACGAAAGAAAACCCAAACAACCAATAATTCACATTGACATTTATAGTAAATTAAAATGCAAAGTTTTATAATTCGATCTCAAATACTGATACCCAGCAAGTGTCACAGAGCAGGTTTTTGAGACAGGATTTAATTGAGGAAACGAATGAAAACACGTACCACCAAACTTAGGACAAATTCAGAAGGAGAGATAAAACTAGGCTAATGAGGGATCCCTGGGTGGTGCAGCGGTTTGGCGCCTGCCTTTGGCCCAGGGCGCGATCCTGGAGACCCGGGATCGAATCCCACGGCGGGCTCCCAGTGCATGGAGCCTGCTTCTCCCTCTGCCTGTGTCTCTGCCTCTCTCTCTCTCTCTGTGACTATCATAAATAAATAAAAATTTTAAAAATTTAAAAAAAAGTTAAAAAAAAAAAACTAGGCTAATGATATTAGCAGCAATGGCTTTCCATAAGCCATTTGGGAAGCCGGGCATTTCTCTTGCTGCTTCATGCTGGCAGGCTTGGCCACAATGCTGGATGATGGAGATGAACTTGGTATGCAAAGCATGCGGTAAACACGGAACAGCATTATCAAAGCTGAGAAGTGACCATGGTGGTTATTTTTAGTTTATGGATGAATCCAAAGGGAGAAACCTTTCAAAAGTTCTACAAAAACAAGGCAAAGTATTCAACAAATAATATGTAAAAGATAACACACACATACACACACACCTCAGAGAAAAATGAGGCGGCATGTGCCTAAGCAGCCTCTTCTAGGTTCCAACCAAAACACCCATAAAGGCAGAAACAGATGAGGACACACACAAAAGAAAGGTCACAGTTAAGTGATCCCCAAATGCTGGGCATCTTTTACATGAGCTGCAAAACCAAATAAATTATGTTTAAAAAGGGGTTGGAGACAGAACTGAAACAACAATAACAAGGAAGGTATTTTTTATAGAAGGGAGATTTCACTGAGTCATTAAATCATGTATGGTTTAGTTAACATGAGAGATATAAATAACTTTACACTTTGTAAGAGAAAATTTAGGTATGTATGTAGAAATTGCCAGAGTGACTCTGAGAGAGAGCAAGACAGAGGAGGAAAGAGAGAATGAAGGAGAGAGTGAAGGAAGGAAGGGGAGAAGGACAGAAGGAAGAGCTTTTAGCTTCTAAACGAGCAGCAGGGGAGGGATATATGGGATACATGAAATATAAAGAAACTGGATCAATCCAAAAAAGTATCCAAAAAGAAAAAAAAAAGTATCCCAAAATAATTAAATTTAATAATAAAGGAAAACACTTAGTAGAGAGGAAACATGAAATAAAATTCAGAAATGAGTATTAATATAACCATACTCATGAGGAATATAAATGTACTTAAATTCACATATTAAAAGGCAGAAACCAACAAACTAGATTCTAAAAATCACCTCCAGGTAGTATATATGGAAAGAGAGAACTATCATCCCTCAAAATAGCTCTCCCCTTTCCACAGTGTGGGGTTCGCAGAGAAAGGAGTAGAGCCAGAAAGTACATTTCCCAGTGCACAGGGAGGTGGGTGGAGCATCCAGGCTTCTACCAAAGGCCTGTAAGTGGAAGGATGTGTAACTCCAGGGCTGTTCCTCTTATGAATTAGGCGGCGAGTATTTTCATTCTCCTTCCTTATGATGAATGTAGATTATACTATTTTCCTAGGGCCAGAGGGGCCCAAGGTGAAGAAAGCTGGGATATTTATTCACCAAATGAACAACAGCCACCTGTTGATCAGGGACATCCATGTGGATCTGTGTCATACACTGGAAATCACTTGGTAAAACTGTTTTCTGTCTACCCCTTGGAAGGCCAATCAAGTACCTGCCAAGCCAGAAGCTCAAGAGAAAAGCCAAAGGTCAGTGTGTAGGGGCTTCTTCATGCTGCTTCAATGGAGACATTACAAGAAAGACGTGTGCTAAGGGAAGAAGAATCCTCCAGCTGACAGCAATGAAATCAGGCACATCAGAGAGTTGAAAAAAAAAATTGATCCTAAAGCCCAAATAGCATAAAATAAGCCTGAAAAAGTCTTTGAGAGACAATAGCCATTATGACTTCTGAATTAATTTAAAAAAATTCAGCCCAGTAGGGTATATCAGGTTAGTGATAACTGCTTTTCCACTGAAGCTGGTTACTCTGGATAGTTTCATGCTCTTGAGAAGAGAGGGAGAGAAAGAGAGAGAGAGAGAGAGAGAGAGACAAAGGTGGGCCAGTGAGGGCTTGTTGGACAGCTGAACCAGGACTGCTTCAGGAAATGAAGTCCAAGCAGAAGCCGAGGGAAGGGAAGCCCATGAAGAGTGTCAGAGTGAGGCCAACACCTGCATACAGAGCCAAAGCAGTGGACGGATGTCCTGTCCCCTCAGTGCACAGAGCATGCAGGTTTGGGCATCGGCACATGGCCACAGTCACATCTGACTTGCTCTGTGGTCTCCTCTCTCATAGCCAAATGGGACGAATGAATCACATTGGCCAATTCTGTTAAAAGCCAGCTAAGTTACAGACTGCATGTTTTCAAAAGAGCATCTCAGACAGCATTAGATGGGGAGGGGGAGGGCGGGGGACACCACCTTATAAATGTCCATTAGAAGCCACTTTGGAATGGCGTGCATGCTAAAGCAGCCTGGCCATACCACACGCTCTCCCTGCCTCTTCAATATTTATAAGCGGCATCTTCCCCTTTCCCTTTGGCTTGACGATACACATGTTCCCTACAGGCAGGGCTTCCGCTGCTGCAGCGTGATGGGATGACCCAGAGTTTCACCTCTGTAAAGGGAGGCCCTGGTCCATTTGCTCTTTTTTTCCTAAATGCAAGCACTGGCTTTATGAAGCTGTACTCCTTTCTGGGATGCCGGGCCTGCCTTGCAACCCTCAGGAGGACCTGGGGGTGTTATGGCTGAGGGTCATACTTTCCAGTTAAGCCAAGTGTCAACTGTCATCACATGTGTCAAACCTTAAGACATCTTTCCCCTGCATAAATGTACAAAATCTGTTCCATGGGGCAAACATTCACTGTGAACTAAACGCTTTTGAGGACCAACTCTCTGGCAGATACCATACAGGGAAGGGACGATAATAGATTTTCCCACATTTTACCCCGTGGAACCCTTACAAGGTAGACCTATTTTATAAATAAAAGAAAGGCTATGAAATCATGAAAAATCTGATCAAAAATCATTTAATTAGTAGCTGGCAGAACTGGGATTTCAGTTTTCCCTCCACTCTGATAAGCCAATTCTCTTTACAAGATACTAATATTGTCTTGGCATCAGAACTTCTCAACTCTGAAATTATCCCTGAGTCCAGAAGAGTTTGGTGTGGCCAAACATACCACTACTAAGAATGTTGTTCCTTCTATGAACCTGAAATCTTTTACACTCTTTTGTTTTACTTTGCCCATTAAAATTTTAACCTTATGATGAAAAAAACAGCTAACTTCAACCTCTCCCCCTATTCCCTTTCCCCAGGTTTTGGATTAACCAAGTTTGATAACTAAGTCTTGCGTAATTTCAATTGTTTCCATATGTGGAAAATATGATACTAATTAAACCACCTGCTCATTCTGATCTCATAGAACAGATTTTTCTTTCCAAATGGACTTAAGTCCTCTAGAACAGGGGTCAGCAAAGTTTTTCTTGAATGGGCCAGATAGTAAGTATTCCAGGCCATATAAACTACTCCACTTTTGGAGCATGACAACAAAAACCGCCAGAGATAATGTAAATCAATGGGCATGGCCACATTCCGATAAAACTTGACTTACAAAAACAGGCATTGGGCTGGATTTCCTCCCAGAAGAGCACAGTTTGCTAACCTCCATTTTAGAACACAATCAAGAAAATTGGGTGGGCTTCCTGAAGTCTGACAGCCTTGAAATTGTTATGACTTATAGATTCCAATAAATGAAAGAGAAAAAAGGAGAACACCAAATGCATATCTTCAAGTGTGTGTTGTTTATCACACGGAACATTGGATAGAGAGAACACACAGCATAAGGAGCCCCAAATTGTGTAGAATTAAGGATGGCCAGTGAGCATCTGCTAACACTTCCTTGTGACTCATGTCTAGTATTAAATGATCTAAATTTCAGGAACATTACACTTTGTAATAAATATCAGCATTAAATGGTTCCCACAATTCTACATATCTACTGGCACCTTTTTGAACTGTTTTAGAATCTCTAGAAGCTTATAAAACCAGTCAAAAATTGAAATTGTGGTTTTCTAGACATTTTCTAAGCATGCAAATTCTTAGGCATTTGGTGACGGAAGAATTGATGTTTCCCCCCCCCCCCCCCCCCCACTGGGTTCTATGTTCCCAGATCTGCTAAAAATTCTCTCTAGAAACCTAACAAAAAGCACCAAATCACAAGCCTCATCTTGCACACTGGGTATGTGGCATGATATTTCTGTCCTCTTCATATGCATTTGTACTTCAGAAAAACAAAAACAGAACAGCAGCAACAACAACAAAACAATGTTTCTATTAATGAAAAGAAAGCTACACGCTTTTTTCTTCATTGGAGAGAAGAGAGGTGCAAACGTAGACACGGGCTTCCTGGGATGGGGGCCACCGGGGTGAGATGGGCAGAAAAGTACACCCACAAAACCAAAACAATGAACACATGAATAAAGAGACTGCTCACAAAAAGAGTTGCTAATGAGACCATTTCTTCCATGTCCTAGAATTTTTCTAATCCAAATGACACCAGGAGATTAAGGGTGATTGATAAGACTATAGCCAGTCCATAAAGTAAGAAGAATTAAAGTCATATTATTAGTCAGGAGAATCCATGCCCTCTGCTAGGGAAAGCAAGGATGGTCCCTCCAGCAGGTCTCTGAATCATCTGGCCATGGGTGAGGGTTTGGTTCCCTCAGCCTTGCCAGAATTTAGTACCAAGCTCTGGTGAGGACCAATTTCTTACAGGAAGGATGCTCTCTGGGCCAAGAACCTACCAAGCACTTGATTTACAAGGACATAAATATTTCAAAATAAATACAAACTCCTCTAACTAACAGGAAAAGATGTAAAAGAGGCAGTAACATAGCCAGCAACTGGCTCAGTGCGCTGGGATCCTCCAAGTGACACCCAGATGCATAGACTGCAGCACGCCAGCAATCACGCTGACAGTGACGAAGGGTGGTAGAGCCACACCAGCTACTCTGGCCACCTTCCCAGCCCAGCACTTTGCATCCACACAGATTTCCTTCTTCATCCTCAGCACCTTTAAGAAGGTGCTATTAACATCTTTATGCTGGAAGTGAGAAAATGAAAATTAAATAACTTGAGGTCATAAAATCAGATGAAGGGAGGATATAAACCAGGTCTAACTGACCTCAAATCATCTGCCACTCCCCACCCACAGTACACACAGACTATTACTGTGACCATGACCATGAACAGGAGAGGGAAGGGTGCAGGCTACCAGAATCCTTGCAAATGATGAAATTCCAGGTACATAAGCAGAATGGGAGAAGGATAAGAACACTCAGGAAGAGTCCAGAAAGACTACATGTGCAGGAAAAAAATGCACAGAAAACACCCCGTTCCCCTCTCTCCCAAGATCCATAATCATATGCTGCACTATTCCCTGCAAGTGCAGACATACACAGGGTAGCACATTAATCCTTCAAACACTAACAGATGCTGGCAGGGATTTAGACTGGAATGTATTTACAAAGTGACAAATTATGTTCTGTATTATATAGAGAGAGAAAGAGCACCCACAAACGGGCTGATAAATGTCAGCTGCAGTCATGACAAACGGTTTATTTTTATTATACTGTAACCACAAATGTTTTTTTTTCTTGTTTTTTTTTTTTTTTCAGGGAGTCCCAAAGATTTATTTGTTGCAGGGAAAAAACAAGATTATATATGACACAAAGTAATAACTGTAAGATCACTGATATTCCGGGCACTCTGCCCTCCTGGAAGGCTACAGCCAAGCAGAACAGTGCTACTAAAAATGCTACCTTCTCTGAAGCACAGTAAATGGTTAATAAATCAGAACCGATACAATGCCTTGTAATTAGATATAGCCTTAGTTCACAGACCAGCCAATTGATAGACAATATCCAATTCCCCCTTTACTGGCTATCAGGAGGGTAGAGTAACTATTAAAATAAATTTAATGGCTGTGACAGGTAAGAAAATATACCAGAAGCTAAAATGTAATCAGTATATCCAAACCCAAAATAAAATTATAGTCTTTGCTACAAACGGGGTCCCTGGAAAGGAGGCTTATGGACAGAGAGCGACATCCACAGGCCGACAAGGGCAAGGTCACTAACTCCAAAGGAATGTTCAACCTTGAAAACAAGATGGGGGGGGGGGATTTGGCCTGGGGCCAAGAGAAAATGTAAGCATTTATTATTAAGAAACCATTCGGAAGAATTCCTTTGAGCCACTTGGTCAGTCAGATATTGGCGGTAGTGACAGGCATTGTTGAGCAAGCACCATGGCAAGATGGCGGAAAGGTGGCTGGAATGCACACCCCTGGCTTCTCGCCTGGGCTCTCCCCTAACCCCATATGTGACCTTGGGCAAGTTCCTGCTCACTGTAGCACCTATACTATCTCAGGGGTGAGCCAGAAGGTGTGGATCTCATATTGTCATTAGCATCTCTTCCAGAGTCCATTTCTTTGTTTCTAGCTGGTTAAGAGGTGGCGATAACAGGAGGGCCACCAGAAGAAAGGAACAGCAGTGGTCAAGTAGGTTCACTACAAAGAGGGACATTTTCTCTTTTGGGACTCTCAGGTGCGTATTTCTTGTGAAATCACTGCAAATTAAAACTCCCTATACTTGCATGCTCTAAAAGCAAGATTTTAGAAAAACATGACAGGATTACATAAATACATTATAAATACGTTTAAATCCACAGATTACATAAAAGGGTGAAGAAGCACATGTGTGCGTGTGCGCGTGCGTGCGTGTGCGCGTGCATGCGTGTGCACACACACACACACACACACCAATCAGTGATTACTGCACAGAAAGGTTCTTCTCCCCCCCCCCCCGATAATAAATAAAAGAGATTATTATGGTGGGGAGTAGGTGGGGGAGCAGTATCATCAGAACAGGCAGGAAATTTTGTCCCTGTACCTGTCCCACTTGCTAGGAAAGAAGGAGTCTGTGGAAAATACACACAGAGAGTCCCTGAGGACATGGCACCAGTCCTGACTCTAACACTTTCTTTATGTGTTTGACCTCTTGGGACACTGGAACCTCTCCTCCACAGTAAGATTGGGGGAAAGTTAGATAAGGTTATGCTTATAGTGTGTATGGCCCAGCACCTGCTTGGCACATGGTAAGTTCTTGAACTATGTTGCTCCCTGGAAGCCCCTGAAAGGTCCTTCCAATCCTGAAAGAAATAAGTGCCTTTCCTTTAAGTACCATGTCAACGTCTTCTTTCTCTATCCTGCTTCATATCTCTATCACGACTTTCCTGTGTCTTCTCCTTTGTCATTTCTGAAGGTGAGGGACAAGACACAAATTCAGCACTAAGCAGGGTCCCATGAATCTCCTTCTGTGCCCTAGGCCAATGTGTCCCAAATATCTATTTTCATTAGTCTCTGGTGTTATGAAATGAAAAATAGGGAGCTGGGAGGAATTCAGTGAGAAGAGAAATTCACTCAATTAAAATAGCAGTCCATCACAGAAGCCAACCAGAAGAAGCTCCTATTGTCTAAAGCTGGAACAATTTAGCAACAAAATAAATAATGCTAATACTAGATTATAAACCATACAATAAAATATATACTCATGAGTCTACACTAATATAAATAAAATAATTGACTCAATAAACAGAGAAGGGGTAGCTCTTACTTCAAGAGAATTCCACTTAAATAAGTGGAAAAAACATGAGGTAAATACAAAACCACCATTAGGCAAACATCACAATTATTGTTGATGAGATTTACTCACAGATGTGAAAGGTCTGCATGTCAATGTTTAAGGAGAAAGAGACATTAACACAAAGTATCTCCCACCAAATATTTTTGAATTATGAAGAAAAAACTAGTAACATTACTAGTTACTAGTAACTCAGCAGATACAACCTTAACCACATGATCAAGGTTACTTCACTGTGAGCATCACCAGTGATAAGACTATCAATATTATGGACCCTGATGCAAAGCACTGAGAACACAAGATTCCTTCTATGATAGCCTTGCTGAAATATGTTCAATCTCATTATGAGAAAAAAAGTCAGACACACAAAATTCTCAAGATCAGGAAGGATGGTGGAAGGAATAAGAAACTGTCAAAGCTTGAAGGCAACCGAGCGGATGCAACAACTAAAGATAATGTGGAATCCTAGGCCAGATCCTGAAATTTAAATAAGCTACTGGGGAAAATGGGTGCAATTTTGGTGGGGTCCTACAGCTGATAACACGGACCAATGTCAATTTCCTGGTTTTGAAAGTTCTGTTATGGTTAGATAAACTGCCAAAATCAGAGGAAGGAAGGGAACTCTCTGTGCCATTTTTATAACTAGTATGAGTCTAAAATTAGTTCAAAGTAAAATGTTAATGAAATTTTTAAAAAGTTAAAGATATGAAATATGCCTTAGAGTAGGCATACAACCTCACAAAGTTTGGTGTTAAAAATGTCCTTTTTTTTTTTTTTTTTTTTTTTTAAAAATGTCCTTTTTTAATAAAGTAATGTTGATTGTTGATAAAAGCATATTGTTACAACTTGTTGCTTTTTTGGTTGCTGTTTTTACTGTCCTTTAGGAAAAAATAATTAAATTTTACTGACCTTTAGGGAAAAAAATAAACAATCCTTTGGTGAGCCCAAGTTCACATTCTCATTTTCTTCTTCTTCTGAAAAGCTTTATTGGATCCTTAAATTCAAACTTCTGGGAACTATTAATCAAGCTCATTTAAAATTACTTACTAATGATTGAATGCTGCAGCAATGGAAGTTCACAAAATGAGCACTGTCACCCTCACAGAGTACTACCAATAACCCAATGACAAAATTAAGTCCTTATGTTCTTGTAGAGTCAAACCAAAATCAAGCTCATGGTCACTTCCTCCAAGAAGTCACCCCTGAACACCTCAGGTAGAGTATGGCCTCATGCTACAGACTCCCACAGTTTGCTGCGGGAAGCATGGACGAAAGAACCAAGTGAGAAGCCTTGGCTTCTTCACGTGTTTCTCAGACCAACTTATGAGCTTCTTAAAATGACAGCAACTCACAGGGTGCCTGGCTGGCTCTGTTGACTAAGCGTCTGATCCTTGATTTCAGCTCAGGTCAAGGTCTCAGGGTCATAAGTTCCAGCCCTACTTTGAGCTCTGCGGTCAGCCAGAGTCTGCTTGTCCCTTTGCCTCTGCCCTTAACCCTGCTCCTATGCACACTCTCACTCAAATAAATAAAAATCAAAGAAAAGAAAGAAAGGAAAGGAAGGAAAGGAGGAGGAAAGAAGAAGGAAAGGAAAGGAAGGAAGAAAGGAAGGAAGGAAGGAATCAATCAATCAATCAATCAATCAGGACCTCTCACATACATCTCCGTCTCCATTACTAAGAGGTTGGGTCTCCACCATCACCAGTGACAACTCAAGTTATTAAAAATATGTTTTATATACAACTTCTCTAGGTTTTGAGATGTTTAACACAAGTTAAATATATTTGTATAATCCTCCTTCAATGTATAAGCTATGAAACGCTGAGAAACTCACAATATAAGTCATTTTAAGTCTTTCTATCTTTCAGCTCCGAGGTGGATTTAAAACAAACAAGCAAAAAGTTGTTTCATTTATTTCCTAAATACCAACTATCGATCTCTTATGTTTCCCAAGCACTCTCATTATAGCAGTTTTGGGGCTCTAGTGATTGGTGCTTTAATAAGGATTAAGCACAGGAAAAAAACTTAATGTGCATACCCTACGTTACAGATGAGCCAGAGAGCTTTAAAGGACTGTAATGTAAGATGTGAAAACTTTTTCTTCAACTTTGTGATTTTTGAAGTTGAGAAGGATATTGGGACAAACTAAGGGGCAAGCCAGCCCCTCCCTTTCCATCATCAATGAAACGAAGATAAATGCTCAGTCAGCGAGTAATACAAATCATTACAAAATGATAACCTCATAGTGATGCTGAAGGTGTGGGAAAACAGACCCTCACACACCACTGCAAAAAGAGTATATGCATCAGAACAACCTTTCTGAAGAAGGATGATCAATTTGCATTTAAAAGCTTCACTTAGGCCAGGTAAATCAGCAGCATTGCTCATGGCTGCAAGAAATTGAAAAGAGCATCTGTGCCCAGCAATAAGGGATTCATTTAATAAGTGATGAAGGTATAATGTGGAGTCACTAGAATCACATTGCCAGAGCATAGTCATCGACAGGGAAAGATGGCCAAAATGTTAGGTTAAAAAAAAAATCATATTAGAGAATGATTGCCATTTTAAGAAAAATAGGTAAACATATTTGAATTTTTAAAAGACAAAAAGATACATGCAAAATTAATAATGATTGCTTCTGAGACTCAGAAGTACTTCTTTCTTCTTATTTATGTACATGTAACTATAATTGTGAAATTTATAAAAGTAACTACATTACATTACTTTTCAATCAGGAAAAAAAAATGTACTAGCAGAGTCCCAATGTGATTAAGTAAGTATTTATTATATGTGAATATATAATATACATGAATGAATTTACTACTGGCATAGGGTTTTTTTTTTTTTTTTTCTGGAAGGACCTGCAATAGGTCATCTTTCAGTAGAAGACTGATGTTGAATGAATGCTGGAAAGAGACTAGTCAGATTTTTCTGTACTATTTAAAATTTTCTCCTGTGCACAATCTTTTTTTTAAATAAAGACATAGTTTCGAAAGATAAGGGAAAGAAAGATAAGGGAGGTTGCCTTGTGTGCAGTAGGACATGCACATGCACTGTGTCCAGCCATCATGCATAACTCAGACCCTCAAGAAAACAAATGCCCAAGTGTGTGAGGGATAAGCAGGAAAAAGCACTGACCCCAGGATAAGTGCTGCCCATTCTTAGGTGAGAAACCACCAAGCTGAAATCTGAGTTCTGCCCTTAGCTAGCTGTGTGATGCTGGATAATTCACCAAGCTTTCTGAGACCCAGTAGTGTAGGGTTATCATATATCTCTGGCAGAAGTTCTATGAGCATTAAGTTAAATAATGAGTATAAAGCATCTAGCACTGTGCCTGGGTGGAGAGGCAATCAGTAATCAGAGCTAACATTGGCAATTATAATAATCATAACACCAATAATTCATAATATCTCCAACTCCACAGAGCTGTGTTGAATATGAAGGATAACATGCATGGAAAAGCTCAGCATAGAATAAATAGTCCATAAATGTGTTCCAGGCCACATGTCTTTTTCTGATTATGCTGAATTCTATCCCCCAAATCGAGGTTCTGGTAACATCACAAAAAGTGTTTCAGAGGGGTTACGGGTTGAAGGCACCAAGACATGCTCTTATATAGATGGACTTAGCTAAATAAAATACAATTGCTAATGGGAAGAAAGTTAGCTCTCCAGGATAGGGGCAAGATGGCTCATGTAGGCCTCCCACAGTCATGTATGTGTACATGTAAATGCATGGGTGTGTGTGCTGGGAAGTGGGATGGCTGTGGTCTTCCCTAGGTCAGCTCTCAGCAGAATCCAGCATTGAGTCTCTACCGGTGGCATCCATGTTATTTATCATTACAATACCATCCACAGGATCCAACTATTAAGCCAAGAGCTTCCTGCTGTAGGCACTATTGTTAGACATCAAGGACTTTTGCCATGATTGAATCTAGGGGCCACTGAGGCCATATCTTCATCAAAAGAGAAAAAGCAAAATCTTTCACCAGTGTCCCGTGACCAGTACTTCTCCCTTGGCCTTCAGAAACCAATCCCATATCTCCATAATCAGGTTTCATAAAATGTGAATGGAATTGAGACAAGGATGTTCATGGCCACAAACAGGCAGGCTTCCTATAAAAATCAGCTACCTAATCTCCAGCTGGGCCAAGTGCCCAAACCATGTTACCTAGCCGGCATGGGAACTTGTGTTGTCACATGATAGTCTTTCAAAGAGCACCTCTTTGTCCTGCTGCTTTGCCCCTGTTTCTGCGTCATTCAGAGCACTGGACATTTAGGGTAAGGAGACCTACAATGAGCCAGAGACACACAATGCTTCTTCTCACCCTGACGGGTGACAGATTCTCCCACATGCCCACAGATCTATGAGAAAATAAAGATTTTCATAATGGAACTTTTAATTTTCACTACTTAAATGGGTTTTACTCTGACTTTAAGCAAAATGTTATTTGAACACAAAACATAAAGCAACATACACTAGAAAAATGTGTACACATATATGTGTATTATATACATACACACAGGTATACACACATACTTATGCACACATATGCACATACACACACGTAGGAACAACGACTGAATAAGGAAAAACCATTGCCTAATTGTTGAAGCAGGATGATTGGCATATAGGGGCTCATTACTATATTATCCTCCTTCCTTGTGAATATATTTGTCATTTCCATAATCAAAAGGTTGTGGTTCTTTTTCCTTTAAGACAGGTTATATAGTAAAACACAAGAACATGAAAAATGAAAAACATAAATGAAATAGAACTAGAAGGGAATACATTAATAATTACAAAAACATTTAAATAGTTTACATAATTTAAATAAGAACATTCTTACACTGAGTGAAAAAATGAAACCCAAATATTTATCAGTAAAGATATAACAATAAATAATTCAGAAAGATTAAGAATAAAATGCAATAAAAAGCACAAACAGTGACTTGCTGAGTATTTTTAAACACATGAAAAATAATGGTCTCTTCAAAAAAAGGAAATGTTTTCCAGTTGTAATTGCTGGTTTATACAGTTTTTCAATACATCATCAAAACCAGCAACAAAATTAAACTGCAATAATGAGCAGATTAACCAGGCTTCATAGCCATTAATGAAATAAAGTGCCTGATTCCCTCTCGAAAGTCATTTGGCAATATGTGCCAACTCTATGGGTTTCAGTTAAATAGTTGCATACCTATGCACCTGACCAAAAAAGAAAAAAAAAAAAAATCAGCCGACATTCCATCTTATCCCTATGCCAAGCAAAAAGAGATGAGACCCTTTATTTCTGGTGGGGGTGGGGTGGGCACTAGCAACGTTTGCAAACAGATGTTTACAAACAGAAGGTAACTGATAAAAACCCAAACACAATGCTGCATTGTCTTCCGTGATTCACAGATGAACCCATTGGAACCACTGCAAAAAGCCTTCCTGGAAAACATCCAGAAATTAAAAGGTGCAAACAAGCTGCCTAATACCCTTGCGTAGACTGAATTCTTATGAAGAAAATAAAGTTTATTGTCTGGAAAGAGAGAAAGCATGAGGAAAGCACTAAAGCAATGGAGGTGAACAATTAGACAGATGTTCACTTAAGGAAATAAAGAGAAGAGAAGAAGCCATCACCGAGGAATGCTACGAGAATCCTGACAAGTCGGCACCACATCAAGGGCACGGGTAAAGTGAAAGCCATCGAAGCCGTGCAACTTCCAGCTAACTGCTGACCTTACGGAAGTGGCCGGCAGGTAAGGAAGGTGGCTCTGAGCAAAGGCAAATCACACGCCTCTTTTAATAAGTCTTTAAGTTCTTCTCAGACATGAGCTGCAGACTGTCATTCATGAACATGAATGCTCTATTTCTTATTCTTAATAATATCCCCTTCCCATAAAAGCCAAAATAATAATAATTTTATATGCCCATGTCTTTGCACATTGGTAAATGCCCCTTTTATACCTACAATGAATGAAGCGCAAACTCTTTCAGAAAGGCACTGGACTGCTGCTGTTTCTGCCCTGATGGCCCCAGCAGGAGGGAGAGGGATAGAAAGATGACTACTGATTGAAAGACTCATAGTGTCAGGGCTGCTAGGTGATTTATCCTCATGGATTCAGTGGACTGCATCTCCCTCTTCCTTGGACCTTTGGAGGCTCTCAGGGACTCTTCCACCCACGTGAAGGATCTACTCACAAATGGCCAAATATCTTATGGCCAAGATATTTGGATGGTGCTTTACCCTTTGATTTACCTGATTTTCTGAATTCTTTTCTCTTCTGATTTTATACATGGATCCTACATAAGCCATCTCAAATCCTCTTTGCAAAGGCACAATGAAGTCTGCCAGGATAGATGATATGACAGAAAGATGGAAAAAGGAACAATCAGCTCAGGGGCTGGCAGGCTGGCTGGCTGGATAGGTTGACCACAGACATACAAAAGAAGGGAAAATAGGCTTCATTTCACTTAACCCTCACACAAAAATCTTGGACGGTGTTATTAGTTTACTAAAGAAGAGGTGGAAATAAATTATCCATTCCATTTAACTTCTAAGACTGCTTTTCTTTTTTTCTTTAGACTGCTTTTCAATTAAGTGAAGGAAGCCAAAAAAAAAAAAAAAAAAAAAAACCCTGATCTTTAAATAATAAAATAAACTAAAAGCTACTGTTATAATTGATCTCTTTTGTACACTCTTGTCCAACTCCTTTATGGGGTGGACACTCAGCCACCAACCAATCCAAACAGATCTATTTACTCTGCTAGGCACCAGAAGGATACAAAAGAAATCTAAGATCCAGGTATCCTTTAAGGGGCATGTGCATCATGGGTACTGTGGTATGCAGGATAATGCCCCCAACCAAAGATGCCCAAGTCCTAACCCTTGGAATCTATGAATATTTTAGGTTACATGGCAAAATAACTAAGGCTGCAGATGGAATTAAATTTGCTACTTAGCCAACTTTACAATAGAGAGATTTCCCTGGATTATCACAGTGGGCTCAATGTAATCACAGGGGTCCTTAAAAACAGGAGGGAGAAGAGAGAGAACAAGAGAGGAGGCAGTCTGAGAAGGATGTGACTAGCCACCACTGACGTTGAAGGCACAGGAAGAGGCCAGGAGCCAAGGAATGTGGTCAGCCTCTACATGCCAGAAAAGGCAAAGATGTGGGTTCTCCCCTTGAGCCTGCGGAGAAGCATGCAGATCCACCAACACATAGGTTTTAGCTCACTGAGATCCATTCTGACTTCTGGCCTCCAAGCCTATAGCATAATAATTCTGTGTTGCTTCAAGCCATTGTGAAAATTTAGTCTAGCAGAAATAGGAAAGGAATACAGTTATACATTTTTAAAGAGAGATGTCACATTGCCAATCCAACTTCCTGGCTCTTCATGAAAAATGATGACAGAGAGAGCAACACCCGGCCCACATGCTCATGGTTTGACAATCAGACATGAGTCGGTTGAGTCGCCACCGTCCTTGAGATAACCAGTCTGGTCCGCCACCATCCCCACGGCTCTCTGTTGCCTCCCAGACTCCAACGCTGCAGCTCAGGATGAGCTGATCCATCAGATATTTGAGTTTTGCACCCTTGGTCTAAGTTTTAGGAGATTAAAAACCAACAAAGACAGGCACACATTAGCGGGGCTAATATTCACCAGGTACACACAGGTTAGAGCCCTTATCTGTTCTGATTTGTCAAGACCCATGCAATAGAAGTCTGAGATATTCTGAGTAGAAGCAGACGCAGGATGCTTCTTGACACATGCCTGCTTCTTCAGGCATTTTTGAAAGGGACATGCCTCTCAACCTCGCCTACTAGCATATACAATATCCCCCCCATGAGCCAGGCACAGTTTCATGGCCACAGTTTTGGCTAAACTGATGCAGCCAGGCATCCCACAGCTTCTTACATTTCCACAACAGCTTGACAACGTAAGCTTGTTTCCCCAGAATTATTCTCTAAAATCTGGAGGCACAAAAATGTGAAGGGTTTAAAGAAACCATTTATGGGGGCTGCCATTCAGACCTCTCTGTGTTGTAATCAGGGAGGTGAATCACTCCTCTTCACCCCTTTTCCCGTGGTGCGGGGACCCCATCAATGGAAACCCTGGGGTGACTGAACCATATCTCTGATACATCAAGGTTGCCTAGAGAGGCCTGAAGGCTCACTTCACAGTATTCAAAAACATGAACACTTGAAAGGGGCAGCTGTCACCTCAACTACCAGCTGAGCCTCCAGGGTTTCGTGGGACCAATGTCTTCCTTTCCTTTGTGGAACCAAGTAAATTCAATAGAAATTGCTCCAAATGGCCTGAAGAGCCTTCAGAATTGAAAAGAAGAAAACTCAGGGACTCATTGGCCTCAGTCCATACTTTGGTTTATAAAACAAAATGAGCCTAACTTGCAACAGAGACAGAAGTCATTGAGAATGAAGGAAGAGCATCCACAGGGAGAGAGCAGAGGCAATCCCAAATATTAGCAAATTCTCAATCACTCATTGTTCAACGAGCATATAATGTCTTCTTAAACTATAGAAAATGAGTTCACCATCATGTCATATCTTCCATCCAAATGATTTCTAAACCACACATTCCTGAACACTGGCCAGAAGAAGTTAGCAGGTGCCTTCCCACCAAATTTGGAAAAAAAAAATGTGCTCTGATAAAATTACAAATAATACACCCACTCGAGAGAGGCGAGTGTGTAGTCTGGTAAATCATAAGTTCTAAAAAGCCGTATAGTAAAGCAACAGTTTTAACTCTGCTCTACATAGTTTTGCCTTAACTCATCCAATGGTAGAACTCATTTTTCAAACAGCATTGTTCTGTAAAATCCAAGCCCTCTCCTCACTTTCTACGCTAAAAGTTTAAACAGTCATTTGTGTTTATGTGAATTCTCCACCCTATGTTTTTGTGGGTTTCTTTCCTGAACATTCTCAATATTTTCCCTGTAGCAGTAATATGTATACTAATAATAATGAGACTTCTAGTAATAATAATAATAGTGTTACTATACTACTAGTGTACTAAATCAGAGTTAATAATTTTATCATCATTTCAGAGAAAAGAACTCTCAGGCACAAGAATATAAAAGGAAGCTCACCCCATTAGTGAAGTGGCTGAGTTGGGACTGGACCAGAGGCAGTGCCTCTGCCAAGACCAGCCTCTATCCACCATGTGATTCGGTCCATTCAAGGATGCCAGGCCAGGTGCATTCTCAAAGGATACCCAAGTTCCCGAACTATGGTTCACCAACAAGAGCGTGTACCACAGCAGATTTCTGGATTCCAATCACAAAGATTCTAATTTAGAAACTAAGGAATGGTCAGAACCCTTAAAATCTTGTACTTTTTTTTTTTTTTTTTTGCTGGTAATAATTCTGAAGCAGGAGCATCTCTGAAAGCTCCTGGCATTTACTTTCTGGCATTGCACTATACAAGAATGAAGGGGGAATTATTAGAGGGGTGACCCTATAGAATACTTCAAAAAAATTTTTTTAACCATTCACCCTCAATAAACCACATGAAAAGTTGCTACATGTGATCAGGTATCAGGGAAATTCAAACCAAAATCACAATTTGATACCACTTCACACAATGAAAAAGACACGAACAAGTGTTGGTGAGGATGTGGAGACACTGGAACCCTCATGCATGGCTGGTGGGGATGTAAAATGGTGCAGCTGCGGAAAATCGTCTGGCAGTTTTCCAAATGGCCAGACACAGAGTTATATGTGGTCCAGCAACTACACTCCTAGGTTTTATACCCAAAAGAAAGAAAAGTACATGTCCATACAAAAATATAATGTGTCAGCATTACTCATACTGGCCACAAAGTGAAAACAAAATTAAAGTGCATGAACTGAATGGATAAATGCAATATGGTATGCCCATACAATGGAACCATATTTGACAATTAAAAAAATGCTACAACAAGGATGAATCCTGAAACTAACTATTCTGCTATGTGAAAAAGGCTGTATACCATGTGACTCCACTTATACAAAAAGTTCAGAATAGGCAAACCTACAGAAAGGGCTGCCTAGGGCTGAGGTGAAAGAAAAAGAGGAAGCTGGGGGGGAGGTATCATATGGGGTTTCTTTGGGGGATAATGAAAATTCACAATCTAAAAATGATTGTGCATATGGTTGTACAACTCTGAATACACTAAAAGGCACCAAATTGCATACTTTAAAGTATGTGAAGTGTACAGTATGTAGATTATATCTCAATAAACTAGTTTGTAAAATAATGCACCAACATCTGCACTTCAAGAATTCTCAATAACAAATCATTTGGGACAAACCTCACAGCTGCTGGAAACATATCAGGTGATAGCTAGGACTCTGATGAGATTGTAGAGTGGGAAAATTATGGGATATGCATATGAAAGACTATTGCCTCACCACTTAGGAGCGTGCTAAGAAAGAAGATTTATTGGCATGGAAAAATGTTTGCAACTTATCACTAAATTCAATAAAAAGCAGGCTATAAAAAATACATCGTGCAATCTTATTTGGCTTAAAAGTGTGCATAAGCAGGCATATATATTATGTATTTATATAATACATAGAATAGTAAAAAACTCACTTCTGTGACACAGACCAAAATGATAATAACAGTTATTTCTGGGCAGGAGACTGAGTCCAGAAAAAAAATTAATATGGTTCAAACCTGGGATTCATTGTTTTCCAATCACTGGGCTTACTAGAATTATTTCTATACCATATCTATTACCCCTGGGCATTACTATTTCATCCATGACATCTGCATATCAAGCATAATTTCAGTCACTAGAAGCAACTGCAACATTGGGTTGGCTGATGGAAAATCTGTGAAGGGTGAAGAAATGTCAGTAGTGCATGCCACCCCAGGACAAAGAGAGGGCAAGATCTGGCAAGATGGTGAAGGCAGCCTACAGAGCCCTGGGGGCCATATCAGGACAATTAATGCAGTGTGACCACCAGATCAGCTGGCCATGGACTCGAGGGGTGGGGGGGATGAGTGAGATAGGAATATAGATGCCTCCTGAAAACTATCACATCCCCACGTAAATTTTAGGCAATGGTATCTTCCATAGCTTCATCTCTAGCTTTAATAGGCTCATTTATGTCCCCCCAAATACATATGACAAAGTCCTAACCATCACTACCTCAGAATGTGACTATACTTGGAGGTTGGGCCTTTAAAGAGATGATTAAGTTAAAATGAGCCCACTAAGGTGTGGCTACTCCAAACTGACTGGATCCTTTTAAGAAGAGGAAGTTGGGACACAGAGAGACATCAGAGACGGGCACACAGAGGAAAGACCATGTGGAGACACACCAGGGAAGTGTCTGTCTACAAGTCAAGCAGAGAGGCCTCAGAAGAAACCAAACCTGCTAACAGCTTGCTCTTGGACTTCTAGCTTCTGGAACTGAGACAATAAATCTCTGTTGCTTAAGCCACTTGGTCTGCAGGACTTTGTTACAGCGCTTTTGAAAACCAAAATGCCAACCTCAACCTACACCATGACCCAGACCAAGCCTTCCTCTTTCTGCTTCTGCTGCTTCTCACGGTCTGATTTCTAACCCTCTACTAACTCATTAGGTAGCTCCATTAACCCATTATCCACAACAGATGCTCACATGCACACCATATACAAACCTCTCTTTTGCTTTTAGATTTGGGTCATGAACCCCTGACCCTCTTTCCAGATTCTCCAATTTGACATTAATGTATCACTGGGTTAATTGACCTCCGTGAACCTTCTCAAATGCCCTTCCTATTGCCAACAACCTGTCCTCTCACCCCACCACCTGCATCTTCTGTTAGGACGGCTCTTTGCCACCATCCTTTCCTGGATATAAGTGACATTACAGGCTGCTCCAGCTGCAGGAGATCTCTCAGAGTCAGGCTTGTCTACTTAGTATCCCCCTCAGTATGGGCATAATACATGAGGTCTCTTGGGCTTGTGCCTTGCTAAGATGAAACACAGCTATGACGTGGAAGCAAAGACATTTTCAAGCAATCTCTAGACCTTAGGGGTTTCAGCTTTGTTCCCATTGCAGAGACATAATAATAGAACAATTTCCAAGTCTGAGTGAAACTAGACTTGAGCTCTGTGGGTTAGGGCATGAAAGAAGAAAGGCATATTTTTTAAATAGAAAGTTTTATATTCCTTTAAAACTTGGACATGATTTTAAGAGAGTCTTATTCTTGTCCTTTCGGGTAAGCTTTCACACTGTTCAATGGAATGAGACCATAATCCATATTGTTTTATGGGGAATCCGCTTTTAAGATATGTACAACATTTAAGGAACATTAAGGAAAGGTAGAAACTGAATTCCTTCCAGAAAAGCTTTAACAAGAGATAAGAAAAAAGGCCACAGGTTAGAAATATTTCCAAAATGATAATCAGAAATTGCCAGGCCAACTGTTTAGTAGCCTTGTGAACTGCAGCATGAATTATTTTTGTAGACCTTTAATAAGATAGTAATGCAATTAATTTCCAAGGAAGATAAAAGCAAAGCACATTTTTTGCAATCTGGAGAATACAAGTTCATTTATTCATTAGATGAATATTTACCCAGTGTCTACTTAGCTTGGTGCTGGGAAGGATAGAGAGATACCTAGCCCTGAGTAGCTTATGAGTATGGAGGAGGTGGGTGGAGGTAGAGGAGGTGTGGGCAAGGATAATATGATGACATTGGGGAGGGGGTTGTTGGTGGGGACAGGGTGAAAAGACAGCTTTGTGACCTTGCAGAAGATACGTGCAGATGTGAATAATCTGGGAGTAACAAACTAGATACAAATATCCAGAAACAGGCACTATCAATATGGGACTCAGAATGATGTTTGAAATTTTTGGAGTGGGTAGTGGGTATGATCTCCAGGGTAAAGAGTACAGACAGAGAAAAGGTCAAAAGCAGAATCATGAAGGACACTGAATTTAAATAGTCGAAGAAGAAAACAGAGCCAGCAGTGAGCGGGTGGGAAAGATTAAAAAGGCAAGTGCAAGCAGTTAAAGCTTGATTAAGGAGATGGTAGCAAAACTGTGCAAAACACTAAAAACCATTCAGTGGGTGAATCGTATGATATATGAATTATATCTCAATAAAGTTGTTGCCCCCACCAAAAAGAAAAAGAAGATATGGCCAATGAGCATATTTTTGGTGTTCACCATCATTAGTCATCATTAGTGAGTCATTATACAAAACAAATAAAAACGACAATATACCACTATATACTCAAATAGAAAACTAACAAGACCGATAATATCAAGTGTTTCTCAGAACACAGAAGAACTGGAATTGGTCAAGAATGCGAAATGGTCCAACACACTGTGGAAAGGCTTGCCAGTCTCTGAAATGTTAAATGTAATCCTACTGTTGACTACCCTGTCCTACTCCATCCTACTCCAGGGAATTATCCCAAAAGAACTGATGGCATATGTCTGCATGAAGATGTGTGTGTGTGTGTGTGTGTGTGTGTGTGTGCGTGCATGTGTGTGTGGATATTCACAGTGGCTTTTTTCAAATTCATATCCATGTACAATAGGTGAATATTGGTAACAACCCAAATGTCTATCAATAGGTAATTAGATAAATAAAATATCAGGCATTCAAACAATGACATACTACTTAGCCCTGAAAAAAATGAGCTGCCAATAATACAACATGAGTGAGTCAAAAAACTCATGATGTAGGTGAAAGAAGCCAGATATAGCATACATACTATATGATTTAATTTATAAAGAATTCTAGGAAACACAAATTAATCAATAGGACAGAAAACAGGTGATTTCCTAGAGTCACACTGGACTATAAAGTGGCATGGAGGGGCGCCTGAGTAGCTCAGTCAGTTAAGCATCTGCCTTCGGCTCAGGTCATGATCTCAAGGTCCTGGGATTGGACCTAAATTGAGTTCCCTGCTCAGCGAGGAGTTTACTTCTCCCTCTGTCCCTCCCCCTGCTCGTGTTCTCTCTCTTTCTCTCTCTAATAAGTAAATAAAATCTTTTTAAAAAATCAAAATTATCAGAGTGACATCCAAATGGCCCAATATGCTTTCAGAATAAATAAAAACATTATTAATGGATACCTTTACTGAGTGCATTCCTGTGTCACCAACTATATAAGGGATGTCCATAAATTATCTCACTTAATTCTAGCAATACCATAAAGTTAAAATCTCCCATTTACAGTTGAGGAATAACATGTCCAAAAGGGTGGCTTACTTGAGTTGCCACAGAAGTTCTGGGGCTCTGAAGTCAACACTGTAGGCTCCAACTCCCTGCTTTTCAACTAGTTGACTGCTATGATAGCAATGTGAGTAGAGTGATGCTAAACTTTTATGAGGGTACTATATGCAAGGCAATCTCCTAAGTACGCCAGATGCATTACACATATACCTTCCACAACCACCTTGTGAGGTGAAACTATTATTAATCCCCTTTACCACTTGGGGAAACAGGAGCTCCAAGAAGATAAGTGACTTTCCAGAGATCCCACACTAGGAACTAACAAGGTCAAGACTACAACACAAGAAGTCTGACCGCAGAGCCTATATTCATCAAATCAACATCACAGAGGTCTTAAGAAGTTTTCTTTTGGGGTCCAACATTAGTTAGAATTTGATATGCTTCATTTCATTATAAATAAGAAAAAAGTATGGAAAAGTAAAGCTTTATCAGATTGGAAAACCAGGTGAGACGGGAAGCTGGGATGGAATCCTTTTCACTCACTGCTTTTCAAATGAGTACAAAGAGCAGGCAAGTGCCCAGAAAATAGGTGCTCATTAAAAAGTGGGATCCCCTCCATGCAGCCTGCATCTATGGAAACAGGGTAGTAGCAGCCCATCCTCTGCTGATTCGCAATATAGTGTCAGAGGTTCCTAAAAATGGTAAAGCCAACAAGTGTTCAGGTGGGTGGTATTTTCTGTGTTCATTTGAATAAAGCCCACTAAACATTCAATCATTTAGGCACAAACATAAAAGAACAAGTTCATTTTGGTAATCCAATCATCCATGCTAGAAATTACTCAAAAATAGACTTCATGAGCTAAGTTTATATGGTATATTTCTTTAAGAAAGTTCCTTTCTATAAAAAAACTACAAAATTATTAAATGCAGGTTTTAGAAAAATTAAGCTGAGAGTCCTATCACTTACTAGACCACAAAGAAATACTCATCCCCAGAAGTCCTCCAAGCCCAGCATATTTATTCATCATCCTGTCAAAATACTGCCATTCATTCATAAATACAAGCCAGTCTTGCCTGCACCTGGCGGAGGATTCTGTTCAGCCTGATGAAACGCACTAATTACACATCTTCTCCCTCTGCCCTTAGGACAATCCACTTGACAGTGGTGAGGAAGAGTAATGATAGAGTTCCAAAAAATTTCTTGATAGTGGAGAAAAAAAAAGGTGGGGTAACATGGGAGGAAGAGGCACGCATGAGGGGGAGAAAAAGAATAAGTGAGAAGGAAGGCAAACAGAGAGGAAAAAAGCATAGAACTGGATGTAGACTTCTCTGCTCAAACCAACACGGTCAACATGGTCACCATGATCACCATCATCATCATTCTTAACAAAAGGAAAACTTTCTAAAGCCAAAATGAGTGCCATACCAATATTAACGCAGCTTCCTGGCATACAGTTTATAACAAAACACTCTTTTCTCCACCAGTATGTTTTTACCAAAGGGACATAGCTCTTTGGTCTTAAACCTTGGGAGACAAAGGTTATATCCTGCCTAAATGACCAATAAATAGGCCCTTGGCTAGGTGCATAGCCACACACAAATACAGTAAAACCCTGTCCAGGAAGCCATGTTTCCACGTCCCTGTCCCTTTAAAGATCTGCTTCCCTTCAGTACCTGCACTAGATTTGCCATTATGAAAACTCAAGGGGGCTGCACCCAAAAGCATTAAGACCCCGCTCAGGTCACTGCTTTATACGATGAGATGCGAGGAATCTGAAAACAAGGGATATACATCATCGAGTCCCACCAAAAATGGTGCCTGTTGACAGCGGGCCGTCAGTGATTGATTGAGAATTAATATGGAAATGGAAGTTTAAGAAAAATGAGGACCCGTGCCCCGACCGTTTAATGTGCCTAGAAGCAAGTATCCAAGGGAAGTGGCTGTGGATTATGAATTAGTTTACTCAATCAACAAGGCATCATGGGTGACAAGCAACTTGATGAAAGCTAAGGACACACACTAACAGGATCCTCCACACTGAACATGCCCTGAGGGCACAAAGAGGACACCCAGGTGGCACACAGAGCCATGGTGCGATTTCCCAACCCTGGCACCCCTCTGTTGTCACAGGAGTTTCAAGTTGAAAAGGAAATGGCAAAAACAAGACAACATGACAGTGGGAGTGTTGCTTGGCCTATTGGATAGCCAAGATTTGTGTAGAAGGAACAGGAGTAGATTAGGCATTCTGAAAAGGTTTTCATATGTGCCAAAGCACCTTTCCTGCAATCTGGAAGCCCCTGATCCAAGGTGAATTTATAGATCCTGGAGCACCACGGGGCTTACCTAGATCAACACTACAGGAAAAAGGGTGCTCCACTGCTACTCTGACATCTCTATGTCAATGGCAGAATGGCAGTGGATCAAGGGCAACCTGGTGACTTGTTTTCAGAAATCCATTCAAACCTCCAAGAATATGAAGTGATGGTGCTAGCCCTTGAGTGGAAATGCATTCAATCAATGCAATAAAAAGCAAAAAACAAAAACTTGGTTGCTGGAAAGCAGGTGGACAACTAGTAAGTGATTTAACAGACAAGACAGCTGAGTCTTAAGCTATAGGAACAGCCAAGAAGTAATGCAATTCATAGCACAGAACCACCAAAGGCTCAGAAGCTGGTGGAAGTTGGTACTTCTGCAAGTGGAAAATGTCCACCCTCAGCCAAGCCAGGGACTTGTCACTTCCTAACCCCAGAGGAAATACAGGTTTATTCTCTGAAAAGAATATAAGCAGTTGAGGACAGTGGTACTATCCTGAAAACAGAGATAAGGTAAATGCTTATGTACTGAATGCTGAGACTCAGCCTCTTCTCTCACTTGGCTCCCAGAACTCTGGCAGCCAAAACTATAGTCTCCCCAAACAGAGCACTAGGAAATTCTCTAGGCAATTCAACAGGCTAATAGGAAGAATCTAAAGATTCAAACACAGTGATTTCCCCAACAAAGAGTCTAGGCAGATCACCCATCAATGGTATCCATAGTTAATTAGCTCTTCCCATGTGCTTAGAGTTGCCAACAATTTTTTGGTCCTACTCTTAAGTACAAATAGACATACAAAAACAGGACACCAAGGGAAATTTTATCATCACAGTGACCAAAACAATTAAAATCAATTTTGACAAAAAAAATTAAAAAATCAATTTTGAGACAGAAGCTATATAGAGAGAAGAAAACCAAAAGCAATTAATATCAGATGTAAGAGAGTAAGTTTTGCCCATGAAACAGGAAGAGAATGCTATTAAACAACAGGGTATTTTAGGAAAATCAACCAAACATACAAAAAAATGTTTAGAAACTTAAAAAAAAATCTAGGAGAAATGAAAAACTCATGGAAAAGCTAGAAGAAATCTCCTACAAAGTAGTACCAAAGGCAAGACTGAAATATAGCAGAGAAAAATTAATATAAAACAGTCTGTGAGGTCAAAGTCCTGAACAACAAAAGTTCTTTAAAAAGAAAACAGCAAGGGGCACCTGGGTGGCTTGGTTGGTTAAGCATCTGGCTCAGGTCTTAATCTCAAAGTCCTGAGATAGAGCCCCAGAAAGGCTCCACACTGGGCAAGGAGTCTGCTTAAGATTATCCCTCTCCCTCTGCCCCTCCTCCCACACTTGCATGCCTGCAACAAAAGAAAGAGAGAGACAGAGAGAGAGAGAAAACAGTAAAAAAAAAAGGGGGGGGGAGATGGTGCAGTGGGGAGAAATCATCAAGGAAACATTTAAAGAAAATTTCATACAACTAAAGGGCATGTGTTTTGAGATTAAAATGTTCCACTGAGTGCACAGTACAAGGAACAAAAACAGACTCATATCACAGCATATTATGTAAAACTGAAAAACACTGGGATGCCTGGGTGGCTCAGTGGTTGAGCGTTCTGCCTTTGGCTCAGGGTGTGATCCAAGGATCCAGGATAGAGTCCTGCATCGGGCTCCCTGCATGGAGCTTGCTTCTCCCTCTGCCTGTGTCTTTGCCTCTCTCTCTCTGTGTCTCTCTCATGATTAATAAATAAAATATAAATAAATAAATAAATAAATAAATAAATAAATAAATAATTGAAAAACAGTGAGGACAGAGACAGCATCATTTTCCATGCTTTTATTTCCTATTTAGAGAATAGCAAAGGGTGGTAGATAATGCCTCTCTCAATACTTTCAAAAGGGAAACATGGAGAGATAAAAAAGATTGAAGATGAAATGGTTTTATACTTTCCAAGAGTAACACTAAAAGCTACAAATCATTAGAGTAATGTCTTAAAACCCAGAAGAAATATTGATTCTAAATCTATGATTCAATACCTAGCTAAACAGTAAAATAAAGGTGGCAATAAAAACCTTTTGAATCACAAAAGGTTTCAAAAATATATGTATGTATATATCTTATCCTCCTTTTTCAGAAAGCTACTGGAGGATATACTCCTACAAAACAATAAGCAAATTAAAACAGAAGATGTGAAAGAGGAGCTCAAACTCAGGAAAAAGGTGAATGGATTTTCCAAGTTCTATAATGTAAAGGTAGCTCTAATTAGAACTACAATAAAGCATTCTTGTGCACCAGCTGTAGAGCACAACCAGCCCAAATTGTTGGTTAGAAGACTCTAGGAGAGATTGTTTTCCAACATGAAAATGATGGAATACTTGGCATGTTCTGAACCTTTCGAAAAGAGATTTATGCAGTCAGATGAAAATCACAGGTTGAACTGCTGACACATAAATAAATAACTAAGCAAAAGAGAACATAAGTATTAACTCCAAGGAAAAGAAAGATTGTGTAGGAAAGAAAACATAATCTTGGCATGCTATTTGGCTTCACCGTGAATATACTTGCATATTCACAACAAAGTAAATACTAAATTGTCTGCTTAAAAAAATCATGACAGAACTTTAGTGAAAGGCTGCAGAAGGCAAAAGATGCAACTTGATTCAAAGGTGTAAGGATGAAGGAAAGCCACAGTTTTCTTTTTTGTTGCTGGAAAGCCTACAGGCAATGTCTAAAACTATAAAATTAAGAAGTAGCCATGAAAGTGCAGTTAAAGCTATACATAGAAAAACCAAATGAAACCATGAAAGACCAAAGAAGAGCTGAAGAGACAGAGCTAATGTCTTTAAGGAATGCTTTAATTTATTATATAAAAGCCTAGTAGAATGTATTTGATTGTAAATTACGTGAATATGTAATTTTTACAAGAAGAAGAAGAAGGAAATAATGAAGGGAGCAGAAAAACAAATAGAGTAAAATGAGAAAAAATGAAAAACGAAAAGGCAAAAAAGGGAAGGAATGAGAGAAAAAAACAAAAACAGCAGGAAACTTTAAGTCTATAGGCAATCACACATTAGGCTTGGATTATGACAGAATCAATCTGAACTTCTAAACCTTTCTGTTTTCTAGAATAGACTCATGAAAGATTACAAGGGCATTATTGCCCTGTGTCCAACTCAAGGAAAATATTTTCTGGGGGAAAGGGGAATTAAAAAAAATAATTCTCTTCAATGAAAGATTCTCTGGTTCTTTGTAGAAACTGCAGAAGGTCTCTATAAGAATATTCTATAGGAATATTTTATATGTTCTTAAATTCTTTTAAGGTAATAATAACAAAACAATTTAAAATAAAGCCATCTTATCCCCCACAGGGTAAAAAAACACAACACAATTTTGCAGTGATAAAACGGCTATTTTGTATGACTGGAGAAAACAACTCTGTCTCCATGGATGAAGCAAATGATCCAAACTCTGAGGAGCTAGAAATCCATAAGGGCATTGGTGTATATCACCATCACTATCTGCTCACCAGGCAGTGTTAGGCAAACAATAGAAATTTGGTTTTTCAAAAAAAAAAAAAGAAATTTGGTTTTTCTGTAAGATTATAAATTTGTGTGTTTTTTTTTTTTTATTCACAAAAGTAAATTATTTAACATTTTGTTTACATAGGAGAATTAAACCATGGGTACGCTATGTGAATTCAAAACATAAGACCTAAGTTATTAGCCATCCCTCCTTTCTAGAAAGCTTTGGTATCCATTTTGGATAAAAATAATTTACATATATTTAAAATGAAAAAACAAAAACAAAAAACACTGCCACCCTCATCATCGGTTGCTGGGTGACTTGATGTAACTAGCATCTGGCAAGCTCTCTCTTTGAGGGAGACCCTGGCAAGAAGCAGAAGGGTGGAAAGAGAGTGTGGTCCATGTACAGAGGGAGCACTTCTATTCCAATTCCACTTTAAGAACCTGAGATTGGTGACATGGGCCTCTGCTCCTTACCTATGAAATGAAGGAAGGGGAAGATGGTAGCCAAGAAACTCTAACTTCAGGATTCAATTACAATTGCTAGAGGCACCCTGAAGTATATGGATGCCTTGTATTGAGCATTGAGACCCTCTGGCCTATGGTCTTAATTCTCAAAGGGACTTCACTAGGGAAAATGGTAAAATGAATAGAGGGAGATTTTTTTTATTTATTTATTTGCTTTAGAGAGAGACAGAGAACTGGTGAGTGGGAGACAAGAGGGAAAGAGAGAGGGGGAATCCTCAAGCTGACTCCTGGCTGAGCACGGAGCCCAATGCAAAGCTTGATCTCACGACCCTAAGATTATGACCAAAACCAAGAGTCAGATGCTTAATTGACTGAGCCACCCAGGTGCCCCAACATGAATAGATGGAGCTTTTAAAAACACTTTTGGGGAGATTTTAAGGACAATAAAACTATACTGTATGAAACTGTAGTGCTAGAGAGTCAGCCTCTGTGCAAGACCATGGAATGTACCACACTAACAGTGAACCTTAATGTAAACTATGGACTATAGTTAATAGTGTATCAATGCTGTTTTATGAGTTATAACAAATGTCCCATACTAATGTCAGATGTTAATAATAGGGAAAATACTGTGTTTGTGTTTGAGGGGGAGTGTCAGGTGGGTATATGGAACTCAATATACTACCTGTTTAATTATTCTGTAAATCTAAGATTTTAGTAAAAAAGTCCTCCAACATAGTCTCTATAGGATTTCTATAGCCCCCCCCAACCTTATTAACATAATAGACTTGATAAAAGATAAAGTCTTACACAATCAATTGGCTGCCTATCACAAACATGTTTTCTTTGAATTGCAGGATTGTTGGTTTTGTTTTGTTTTCTAAACAACTAGTTGTCAGTAATTAAAAGTCAGGAAATATCATTTATAAGAGCCAGAGTGGGACGCCTCGGTGGCTCTGCCATTGAGCTTCTGCCTTCGGCTCAGGGCGTGATCCTGAAGTCCTGGGATCGAATCCCGTATCAGGCTCCCTGTGAGGAGTCTGCTCCTCCCTCTGCCTGTCTCTGCCTCTCTCTCTCTCTCTCTCTCTCTCTCTCTCTCTCTGTCTCTCATGAGCAAATACATAAAATATTTTAAATAAAATTTAAAAAAATAAGAGTCAGACTTTTTTAGTCTCTAGGTAAAAAAAAAAAAAAAAAAAAATTCAGAAATCATTCCCTCATACAAATAGGTTGCTGGAGCTGAGTGGCCCTTACCTCTCAAATCAACAGGTCAGATCCTATCCCCTAGTTTAACACAGGTCCTCACCACTCCCTAATGTCTTCCATAAGTTCCCTTTGATCACCGTGTTACCTGCCTGGCAACTGCAAGCTATGCATTTCACTTGCCAGAACAAACAGCATCCACTTCACATGGATCCCCTTTAGAAACCAAATTCTTGGGCTTCATCTCAGTCCTACAGAATGTGAACTTCAGGTTCTCAAACATGAGCATTTATGAGAATCCCCTGGAGGACTTGTTACAACTCCAGATCACAGGGCTTCCCCACTGTTTCACCCCTCTTCCTACCCTCCACCAAACACTAGCTTCTGATTCTGTAGGTCTGAGACAAGGCCTGAAAATTTCTATTTCTAACAAGCTACCAGGTGATGCTGATGTCATGGGTCTAAGGACTCCATGGAGAACTTCTAGTCCCATCTTTAGGTATCTTATAATAAAAGCCCACCTCAACGTCAACTTCAGCTTCTTTTTCTTAAAAAAACAAACAAACAAAAAAAGTTGGCCTCTCTTCAGTGTAATTTTCTTCATCTTGTTTGACATGATTATGATTTTTTTTTTTGGAGGGATTTTCCATTTTCCTGGTAGATGGTTTTTGTTCTTTGGAAATTTCTCCCATATGGGTGAGCATTTTGTGTAGTTAGCTATTTAAAAACAATGTGGCTTTTTCTCTGTGGAAACTGGGTCGTTTAAATTAATTCTTGGATTTATAATACATATAATTAGTTCCAAACAATATACAACACTATGCTCTGTTTGGGAATATCTTGATTACATAAATGTGAAAATAATTGAACAGAATGATGGTGAGAAAAACAGCATAAAAGAATCCCCCATTTCTGATATTTTTTGCCATTAGGCTACGAATTGTATGACACCTAACCAAAAGTGCCTGCTGTATTTTTGATGGTTCACCCATAGCTCAGAGTAAAGTCTGAACTATTTGTTGTTCGCTGTTGTTATATTCTGTTCCAAGGTTCATAATTTGAAAATCGACTTTGGGGACTTTTTGCTCGGTCTATTAAAATGATTCATGTTGCATTCAACATAAATTGTGCATTCACAGAGGAGGGTGAGAGCCCGTATTCACAGCATAATAACTAAAGTGAATTTTGTACGAGCTGCAGTTTGTGGCAGCGATGTGGTATCATTTGTCTTAATTTTTCTTTGGCATTACATTAGGCGAGTGCATTTACATTTCCAGGTATGGCTAACCACTTTAAAAACTTTGTTTTTACAGCGTGAGTAAAGGGGGAATCAAATCTGCATGTTTATGTGATGTAACATCAAATAATGCCGTTTTACTGTCTGGAGTACGTGGGGATTTACATTCCATTTACCTGACTTCACAAAGGGAACTCAGGCTGATATGCAAAGTACATGAAATATTTACCACCAGTGGATCACGGGAGGCTTCTAAGAGAAAAAGAGGGGGAGGAGATAATATCTTTCTGCTAGTGCTGTGTTTTTCTTTCAATAGTACAGTAACTAATTTCTTAAGTAGATTAGCTGTTTAAAATTCAAATGCCTCTCAAATAAAACCAAACTCCAAATAACTTAAACCAGAAGTTTGGGTCACGTTTGCAGAACAGAGTAAACATCTGAAACTTGAATGTGTGTATATGTAGCTGACATCAATACATATATACACACACACACAAACATATATGCCTCCTGCTCATGAAATATTTATTTATACTGGAGAACTGAGATGGAATATTCCTACATTTCCATTACTGTCACTTAAGATGCATATATGTTTGTATATGTACTCATATTTTTATCACAAGAATTCTATAAATATGATATACTGAATTCATTATTTCAGTTTGATGAGAAAAGTAAAAATAATACATCTTAAATTCTATCGTGTATATTTTTTAACAGTCAAACTAAGTGTCATACCAGAGGAGATTATGCTTTCTAAACTGCAGGATTATAATGCTCAGTAATAAGGCCATTTTTTTTAACATGATGAAATTTTGAAAATGTAACACCTATACAAAATACGGTATTTTTTCCACGCTGCTCAGAATGTCCAAATGGAAAAACTTCGGTTGAAATTTTTTTTTCTGTACTTCTACACAAAGGTTACAAGCAAAACGACATGGTTTCTGAGGATATGGTTAAAAGCATGGACAATGGAGACAAGTCTGGGTTCGCATTCAGAATTCTACATTCTCTGAACATCACTCTCTTCGTCTGTAAAATGGGGATGATAACATTCCGGAATTACATAACCCATGAGAATAATGTTCATCAAATTCTGAATGCATAGAGCAAAAGAAGAACTCCATGAATTAATGCCAGTGATGCTCATCAATCACAATGATCGCCATTATTATTAAAACCATAATGAAGGGGATAATTTGGGCAACTGTGGAATCATCATATCTGATCATAATGACATAGAAGAAAAGCAACAGCTCATTAGCCACTAAAAAAATTAGTTTATCAGCCCATTTAATTGAACTATGTAAATACTTAGGATAGACGAATGCATGTGCTTTTACTTGAGTGAACAGAGTGGACCCAAATCTGATGAGCTCTCAGCATTGCTCTAATACTCCTCCTTTAGCTTGTTGGCTCACTAAACTCATTAAGCCCCCACGCAGCACAGGTTACTCTACCCCAGGAGGCAAAGAAGAAAACACCTGCCCTTGGCTTTTAGGAATTTGCAATCTATTGGGATGTTTCTTCAACTTTAACTCTCCCAAGAATTACCTGGGGAGGATTTTAGAAATGCAGAATCAGATATTCTAAAACAGTAGGTCCACCTGGAGCCTGGGGGTCTATTTCACTAATGAATTGCCCAGGCTCTCTGGAAAAAGAGGTGGCAAGCACGGTTCATGGTGGAGGATAGATAAAAGCCAGGATGGAGGCAGGTACAAAGCAGGGTAGGGACCCAGAAGACCCAAATCTAAGTTGGCCTTAGGGGACTCAAGGAAGGCTTCTCAGAGGAAATGCTTTTGAGCTAAGCCTGGACAAAAAAGTCCAACTCCCTTACAGTACTGATGGCATTCCAAACCATCTTCTTCCACTCTAACATAGTGCTGAAGCCAAAGCTTTGGAATCAGAATACCTACTGCAAATTCTAGCTCTGCTCTCTCACTCCTAGTAAATTATGTAATCTCTCTTAAGTTTTAGTATTCTGTGAGGGGAGCCTGGGTAGCTCAGTCGGCTAGGTGTCTGCCTTCAGCTCAGATTGTGATCTTGGGGTCCTGGGATCAAGCCCTGTGTCAGGCTCCCACTTGCCAGGGAGTCTGCTTGTCCTTCTCCCCCTGCCCTTTCCCCTGCTCATGTTCTCTCTTTCTTTCAAACAAAAATCTTAAAAAAAAAAAAACTTAGTTTCTGTGCTTGTAAAAAGGAGATGATTATAGTAGATATCTCAAAGGTTGCTGGAAAGATAAGGCAATGTATGCACAAGGCTAGCACAATAGGCAGTTTATAAAATACCACTAGTATGAACAAACCAAAGTCCATGTAATGAGGGGCATTTATGGATAAGTATGACAAGAATCCTAAAACTTACTCCATTGCCATAGGCCTGTGTTATATACACAGTCATTTTATGCCCAATGCTCATGAATCGGGTGCAAAAATCAGGGATACGCATGTCATTTCCATTTTACACCAAGCAGTCACAGGGCTCTGTCTGCATGTGTCCAGCCCACTCATATCTGTTTTTGTATATAGAAGTCAAAAAGAGCGAGCAATAACTGGCTATATAATGAAGTCAGTCTCCAAGGAATCTCACCTACATGTAAACTAGAAAAAAAGGACAATGAAAGGAGACTCTGTATAATACTATATAACTTTATATAGTAAAGCTTTATTACCTGGTTATCCAACTGTTTTATTTGGAGGGAGAGGGTTTATAAGTCTACAAAAGGCCTACAAATAACAAAAAATTATGTTGATATTACCTTCACCTTTAACTAGAGTTTGGGGAACTGATAAGACTTCCAGCTAAACACTTCATTTAATAACAAATGCCAAGAAACTCAAATATAAATAAGAAAATACTTTTTGTGGTGCTTTCTGCAACTGAAAAATATATTTTTAAAAGATTTTATTTATTTATTCATGAGAGAGAGAGAGAGAGAGAGAGAGAGAGGCAGAGACACAGGCAGAGGGAGAAGCAGGCTCCACACAGGGAGCCCGACGTGGGACTTGATCCCCGGACTCCAGGATCACACCCTGAGCCCAAGGCAGGCGCTAAATCGCTGAGCCATCCAGGGATCCCCTGAAAAATATTTTAATTGTAGTAAAAAGCCTTTCCAAATTTTGGATACAAATCTAAATCAAAAATATTCAGGAACTGTAGGTGTTAACAATAATACAGAGTGTGAAAAAAATCTATATTTTAATCTTTTGGGGGGCAGAAACAAATTATCTTATTTACTACATGAATGGTTTCCTCAATTTAACGCCAATCTTTAGCATCAACTTCCACCTGTCTGAATAAACAAGCTGCACAAGGAAAGACTAGATTATTTATATTATAAGGTACTGTTTAAAAATAGAGAGATTACTTTACTTATATTGAAAATAAGAATAACATGCATATCATCTGGGCTTACAAAAACCTCATTTTATTTTCTTCTGTTTCCGAGAGGAAGTTTGAGGAGTACACATGAAGTAGTAAATTAAATTCCTCTTTGAAGGTAAGGGAAAGGAAGGAGAATCTTTTTAAGTTTTACTGACATGTTCAGAAAAACGCACCCACATATGGTGTGTGCAAAGGCTGCTTCAAGTCTGTTTCACACTTGGTAACTGGAATGGAACATTTTATTGATAGTGAAATTTTCTTTCTAGACACATTAATCCAGCATATTTTATATAGCACTTTGGCTTGTGTCGAATCAGATACTGTTTTTCTTTTTTTCAATTTGTGGTAAAATATGCACAACATAAAATTTACCATTTTAACCATTTTAAGTGTATAAGTTGGGGTATTAAGTGCATTCATATAGTTATTGGGTTTTATTAAGTTAAAACAGCAATGGTAAATACAAACATTTGTTATTAAGTGGCAATTTCAATTTTTAAGGAATGTTTTCAAATGCCATTTACGCTTCAAGGATAAAAATCTATAGAGACTGACATTAGAGGGAGGAAAAAAGCTACTTCACTTTTCCTGTCTGGGCTTCATTGATGGGAAACAGTATAGGGCTCTTCCCCGTGACTGTCTCCTGTTCCTGCGCATGAATTCAGGAAACTGCTTCTGCCTTACAGAGGCTACACTTGAGGACGTTGCCAAATGCCACAGAATTCATCCGAGGACCTGCGCCTTAGCCTCATGTGTCACCATCACATGCTCATCTGAGGACTGCAGAGATAGGTAACACTTGCCACAAAGCCCCAAGAACTATTTTTGTTGCTATTAGGGCTTCTGGGGAGAGGGCTGACAGATGCTGGACCATCACTCTGTCCAGAACCCGCAAGGTGGGAGACTGTTCTAGGAAACAACACCTTTTTTCATCCTTTTATCACGTCCTATTTCTTTCAGAGAGCCATCCTCCAAACATCCACAGGGGAGAACTGGCTGGACTCCAGTAGCCAGAGGAGCACACTCCACCATCTCCAGGAAACCAGAACCAAATGCTCAGTCTACTGATGCCCCGAGGTTGCAATTTCGCCTTAACTATTTCTGATGATGATTAAAAATACATCGGGGAAGGTCACCTGCCCTGAGACTAGGAGGAGGTGCTTGCAGCATGGAAATGGTCTCACTTGCCTTCAGGGGCGTTTTTCAGCAGAAGGCCCGAACTGGCTGGCACTGCTCCCCGGTCAACCTGTCCTATCAGTACTGCTTTCTCTTTCTTACTAGGACCTAACTTCCTAACTTCCTCACCTGATCTTATTTCTGTATCTTCTCTTTAGCACTGAGCACAGCAGGCCTCCAGTAAATATCTGTTGTTTGAGGGAAGGCCTAACCCTTTAAATGCTCAGATAGGATTATTTCTACCATCATCACTTTCATCTCATTTGCCACTGATCTGTAGAAAAGGGAAAATTAAACAACTTGCCCAAGGCCACACAGATAGAGATCTGTATTTTTCCATCCCCAAACCCATGTGTTGAAGGATTGTGAGTTTCCTTTATAAGAAGCCTAAAAGAGTTCATTGCATACCATGAAGCACCCTAGCAGAGCCTGGACCCACACCCAGACACCAAATACACTAATATTTCTGCAGCAAAATATATCACTAGTCATGTAAGATAGATATCTGGGATACATGAAGATTATAAACAGGCAGCTGATAGCCACACTCAAGTTTTGCTGCCACTTGAGTCTGCCACCAACACAAGGAACGTTTTTTATTCACTTGTTTTTAAAAGTTTTGGATTTTTGAATCACAGGTAAGGGAGTGAGGACCTATGGAAATCAGGACTCATTCAAATGGGCTCTTTCCTGACCTCTTGCTCTTTTAAAGCTGCTAAGAGCTTTGCTGAAGCCCAAAAACTTTGCAGAGAATCACTTTAGGTTAAATAATATAGGCACAGTCGAGGATCTGAAAAAGACTTTAGCTATTTGCTTGCAGAAGAAAAGTATCCCCACTGGACAGACCAGAAAATACTCTTTATGTAAAGAAAACACAAGTCTGTGGCGGCTCCATGTCACGCCCAAAGACAGGTCTCCCAGTGGGAGTTTTGGTGGAGGGCACAGTGGTTCTCTGAGTGATGGGAAGAGATGGGCCATGATTCTATACTTGCTGAGTGCTCCACATTTGGCAAGTGGGCCTGAGCTTCATTCTCACTGAAGCCTTGTGCTCTGCCTTGTGGATTGTGTCCTCTCCCTGGACCCTGGGTAGCTGGTGATCTGAGAGCCCAGGGAAGATACTCCAGACCCATTACTGGGGAGGTGCAGAATGAGATGGGAAGTGAACAGGCCTTGAAAGCCTCCATACTTCGCACCCCCATCTGGACTTTTAGGGACACCAGCACAAACAAATCAAGCCAGCCTGTCATATGATGACAGAGTGATTTCTTTCCCAGTGTGACATATTCATTTATCATCTTTCATAAGACAGACCTGAACTATAATTTAGTCCCATTGCTAGTGCTTAAATGAACTCCAGGTTTGGATGGGCTTTCAGAGATTCTTCAACATGGGTTCGCTGAGGGGCTCAAATGTTAAGAGGTCAAGATAGGAGCCCAGAGTGGAGGCTCAGTGGGGAGGGGCAGTGCCTAGCACTGTGCCAAGGATCCAAGACACCAAAGACGACCAGTGATTGATGGTGTTGATGATAATGAGCCCTCGGGAACCATAAGAAAAAGCAGCAAAAGAAATTTGGTTGGAGATGTAGGATTTTTAGATGTATTTGTCATCTCCATAGTGGGAAAGTTACATTCAATATTCAAACAGAATATAACCTTAAAAAGCTTCAGAAATTGTCTTTATCGAGAAAAACATTTTAAAAATAAAACAAATATGCTTTGGCAATGGAAGTTATATCTACATTTTAAGTCAACTGTACCTTTAAATGTCTAAATGAAGTAGTTAAGCCCATGTCAGTAGCAAGCAAGAATATAAAAATCTGTTGGTATTAATGATAAAACAAAACATAAATCATGAATGAAACATGTGCTGTATGCCAGACACTGGGCCTTATGTTCTTTTTCAGTAATATGACAACCCTGCCAGAGATTTTGAGGTTACGAGGAAAATAAAACAAAACAAATGAGGTCAGAGGGGTTAAGTAACTTGTCCAAAGATACACAGCAAGCAGCAGTGAGGCTAGGATTTTAATATTCATATTCCTTCACTAAGCCAAGCTTCCTCTTATGTGATAAGAACATCAAGTGCCAATGTCTCCAAGGGGATGACTGCAACAAGGCGTTTTCATAGAAAGCTGTGATGGGTGGCAGAGAATAACAAGGAAACGGAGAATGCCAAATTGGCATCCTATGTACAACCTTCATTGTAAGTTTCCACAACTGAACATATGTGTACTTCACATAAAACACAAAAGCACCATCGGCTGCATTTTGCTCGTGTGTTAGGACTCCACTGTTGAGGTTCCCCCATTACGTTGGAGCTGTGTGGTCTCAGTAGCTGTGCCCCCCAGCACAATGAAAGAAGGATGGAGCATTCCAATACAGTATGAGTAGGGCCACAGACTTCCAGGGGGACCCAAAGTTCAGAGGCCAGTGGGGACCGGAATCCCACCTCCCCACTTCTTAGCTATGTCACTCTGAGCATCTCTCTGCATCCTGGTGTCCTCACCCGTAAAAAGGACGCTGGCACCTTGTGGGGGCTTAGAGAGTGAAATGACATCATGTGGGCCAAGGGCCCATAGGAAGCAAGCAATGCGGCACGCTTAATTTGATTAATTCAATTTTCTTATCCTCCTCATCATCCAGAGCTAGCGATGAGTGTTCGAGTTAAGGCACAAAATCAAACCAACTTCTAACTCCTAAACCTTCTATTCCAGGGCAACAGACTTGCTTCTTTGCCTGAAAGGCTAATATATCAACAGTCACTGAGGTTACAGTCCCATGAAAAACACAGGGTGACAAAAGCCCCTTGCAGCAATCTTCAAGAAGGAGAAATAAATTAATCAAGCTGCCAAACGGAGAAGGCCGGGTTGACCTCCTTCTGATCTCATTACTTCTCTATTACCCTTTTGAAAAACATCCTCTTACAGAGATCACTAATTGAAGATTATGTGGAGGGAAACCGCACCTCTCCATCACCGTGGTAACTTTGCCTCATTTGTCATTCTAATAATTCACTTCTTTTCTTTTCTGAAAAGACAGAGACACTAATGGACTATCATCAGTTAAAAAGGCAATTTTTCCATTTAATTGCACTCATTAAATACTGCAATAGAACAATTGGAAAAGCAATATTCTCAATATTTAATCATAGTATAGGAATAATGAAACATTGCTTCAAAATAAATCCCGGAATATTTATAAAGTTGTAAAAGAGCTGTTTTAACAACACCTGTGATCAGAGGCAACATATTTAAAATTAGACATGTGATTTTTCATTTCTCCTGATGAGAGCCAGTGCACAGCCACACTGGGAAGGCAGGGCTTCGGGCCGGCTGGTTAGCCTGGAAGGTTTCCTGGCCGCCGCAATCCTGGACCAGCAAACCACTTGGAGTCTGTGACAGAGACTTGAAGGTCTTTACTCAAACCAGCCTTTCAGGCAAGCTTGGCCAAGAAATCCAAAGAATGGGCCTCTAGGTCCTAGAGCAGGTCTTGCCCTGCAGGTTTACTTAGAGCGAAGAGTAGTCACCAGTGTCAAATTTTTAATGGCTTTATTGAGATGTAATTCACAGGCCATACAATTCACCTATTTGAAGTGTATCATTCAATGGTTTGGGGTACATTCACAGTTGTGCATCCATGACAGTCAATTTTAACACATTTTCATCACTTCTAGCTGTTATCCTCTTCTTCCCCACCCCACCCCTGCCAAGCCTTAGGCAACACTAATGCACTTTGTGTCTCCACAGATTTCTCTGCTCCGGACACTTCTCATAAAAGGAATCACAGAGGGATCCCTGGGTGGCGCAGCGGTTTGGCGCCTGCCTTTGGCCCAGGGCGCGATCCTGGAGACCTGGGATCGAATCCCACGTCGGGCTCCCGGTGCATGGAGCCTGCTTCTCCCTCTGCCTATGTTTCTGCCTCTCGCGCTCTCTCTCTCTCTCTCTCTCTCTCTCTCTCTCTGTGACTATCATAAATAAATAAATAAAATTAAAAAAAAAAAAAGGAATCACAGAATATGTGGTCTTGCATGACTAACTTCTCTCATTTAGCATGAGGCTTTCAAGGTTCATCTGTGATGTTGCGTGATCAGTGCTTCATTTCCTTTTACAACTCTATCATATTCCATTGGATGGAGAGACCACAATTAATTCAACCACTTGTTCACTGATGGATTTGGGGGTTGTTTCCACCTTTTGACTGTGGTAAATGATGCAGTTGTAAATGCTGGGGTACAAGTTTTCATGTTTGTCTTCATTTTTCTTGGCCATAGATCCAGGAGTATAATTGCTAGGTCATACGGTGACTCTCTTCTAATCATTTAAGGAGCTGCTGAACTGACTTCCAGAGTGGCTACACCATTTACCCTCCCATCAGCAGCGTATGGGGTTTCCTCTTTCTCCACACCCCCTGCCAACACTTGTGATTATCTGACTGTTCACTTTCACATTTTAACAGAGAGGTGGGCAGTATCCAGGACCAGGGAGACACAGAGGCAGCCCAGCTCACTGCAAACAGAAAAGCCCAGTTCCCCGGATTGTGGGAGGCTGCAGGACCTAGGTGGGAACAGCCTGGGTTTGGGAGTCAGGGAGACAAAAGCTCAATCCCAGCCCTGCCACTTTCCAGGTTATAGCTGTGAGCAAGTCCCCTAAACTAGCTGACCTTTGAGTCCTCTTGTCTGTAACACAGAGGACAAAGCTTCATAGGATTTTGGGAACGTTGAAGGAGCAAAATGTATCAGAGAGTGCCTAGTGATTGCCTAGCATCCAGCCGCATTTCCATAAAGGAGTATCCATGATTATTAAAATTACTGGATGCAGCCTCAACACCCATCCTTGCCATCCCAAGCCAGCCAGTCAGCCAGCCAGCCAGCCAGCAGTCATGCCTCAATACTTCTTGTGTATTCAGACCACAATGTATCACAACTTTGGGCAGGCCTCCGATCCTTAGGACTGCACACACTGGATGCTTATCCAGCCATGGGCCTAATAACCTCAATAATCAATACAATATGTGGAGAAGGAAAAACACATATACACAAAAGCGACCAGGAACGTGCAATCTCATTTACCAAAGAATACTTGGAACAAAGACATGTCTTCCCCGATTCCCAAGAGAAAGATTAGAGAACCCAGTCTCCCTTCTTTCATTCTGTGCATGAGAAGGCAGGTCTGCAGGCTCACAGCCAAGTGCTGGGCATGACCCACTTTGAGAGCAGGCAGTCCTTTCTTAGACAGCCCCCTTTTCTTTTCACTGACTGAGGTATTCAAACTCAGTGCCCTATTAGCTTAAACCAAGCTCAGAGAAGAAGGCGGAAAAGCCGAAGCTATTGCATCTTCTGATAATCCTGGACTCATGTGCATACTGACTGTCTCCCTGTTATTAAAAGAAGATTCTAAGAGGGACAAGGAGCTATGGACAAGGACTGTTTTATTATTTAATGTGTAAACAGCATATAGCACAGCATCTGGCACACAGTAGCTGCTCAATAAGTATGTGCTGAATGAGTAAATGCACGAGTGAATAAATGAATCTGTACCATGAGTAATGCCGTGGAACCACTTGAATGCCCCCTTCAACTGATGCTATAATTTTCATCAATGCATAGCAAGCAACTTAAACAAATCCAAGGGAAAAAAAAGGTCATACTCTAAGCTTCAAGACGAATCCCACAGCCTCTTCTGTCTATCCGATGGATGGCCATCCCTAAGACTCTCCCGAGGACGTCCTTAATTCTTAAATCTATCTTGTTAATTATCTTCTATGACTTCTTTATAGCAAACTTCATTCCACTACCCAAATCCAACCCATTATCAGTTTTCATATGGCTTGTGAGCTCAGAAAGGCTTTAATATTTGTAAACAGTTGGAAACAGATCAAAAGTAGAGTATTCAGGGACATGTCAACATTATATGAAATTCAAATCTCAGTATCCATATATAAAGGTTTTTCTAGTATTATTTATGTATTGCAACACCGTTCTACCCGTTCATTTACATGCTGTCTGTGGCTACTTTTGTGCTAAAAGGCAGAGTTGAATGGTTCTAATAGAAACACTACTACAAAGCCTAAAATACTGTCTGTCCCATTATGGGAAAAGTTTGCTGACACCCATTCCATATGCCAACTTCATGTACACTGATAAAAGCACAGTAATTGTTAGCGACAGTGTCATCCAGTGTCAAAGGGTTAATACAGAAGATTTACTTAGACCTACCTGGATTTGAACCCTGCCTCCAACACTCATTCACTGTCTGATGCTACAGGCAAGCGATTTAACCTGTCCAAATCTCCATTTTCCCCACCAAAAGTAGGGTGAATGATATCTATGTCACTAGGATGCTGCGAAGTTAAAAGAGTAAAAACATCTGGCATAGATCTTGACTATAGTAAGCACTCACTAAACGTGCGCCATCATGCTTACACACTATTTCTTTAAAAGAGAAACTCTAGGAAAGTAGAGCAAAGCATGAGGTTACAAACGGAGTCAAAGACAAAATGTCATGCCCCCACCCCTCCCTGCAGTGCTGGCTAATACACAGAAGGTTTGGAAGACATTAAAAACAACAGAACAACAAACTATATAATCAGCGTATAACCAAATCCAGATGGATCTGGCTCATTTGCTAGTTTGCACTGTTTGTCCTTGTCTCCCCCACAAACCCTGTCCCACTGGCAGGGCAAGTGAGAAGCAAATACACAATCATCCCATTTATATACAACAAAATTGAAACCATTTGGCTTTTTGTAAAGTTTGGAGCTAAATGTTTAGGCAAGACATTTGGGTTTGTCCATTCAAGCTGCTGTTTTGATGCACTAATCTGAATTTGTGTTCTATCCACAACCTGCTTTTGTGGGTCTGTCACTTGCAATATGTTTAACAGACGCTCAAAAGTGAAATCCATTTGCATCTATTTGGTATGAAGAATTAATGTCCCCAAACATCATCAGAATCAGATACCTCCCCAGCTGCCACTGTCCCACCTTTGAATATTTAGGACTAAGCTGCAGAGTGGGAAATGGCTGAGAGTCCACTCCACGTGAGTGCCGAAGCTAAGACTCTGGGCATGCGTCTTGACTGCTCTACCACACAACTCCCTCTCATTTACTTTTCCATGTGCTCTGGTGTACTGCTTGGGAAAATGACAGAGTAATAAGATAACGCATACATTCAAGTCCCACGTGTTTATCACTGTTAGGACATCCTTTTAAGGACTGCACATTTGGTCCTACAGGCCCAGAGACATCAAACAAGGACTCCTGTGCCAGACTATAAATAGGTAATTATTTCACGTTTCATAAGCCTTCCAATTATGTTATTCTACTCCAGCCTTCACTGAATATTTTAAAAAACATATAACTGTGAGCCTTTGCTTAGGCTTCAGCAACAGAAAATTGTGAGGGGCAAAGGGGAAGGGTAGGTGCTACTCAGTATGCTCCAGACAAGATGCATTTTTAATCAAAACTTATAAATTGCTATTTACACTAGGAATTTCAGGTACCAAACTTTTTCTTGACTTTGAAAAACACTAAAATGTTTAGGTAATATGCAGGTTTTAGCAGGGCCGAATGTCAGCATTCTTATATTCCATTTGTGAAGCTATTGGTTAAGATGTGAATACATTATAAATAGAATAAAGCTGCAAACAACTTAGACGCTGATAGTAAATGAGACAATTAACCTAAAATCTTTGCATTCTGGCACTCACAGCAGGACAACGGCTTCAGAAAACATGAAGTTGTTTCTGTTTTCTGCAATCAAATCACGGCTTCAAACAAAGACATATATCCTTTGTTAGTACATACGGGATGACATCAGAATTTTCTAAGAATACGATTTCTTTCTTCTGTTAGACAAGGTATACCATCTTCTGCAAAACATCTGGATCATTTGTCAATAACTAAGAGAACCAGATGGTTAGAATCATCTAGGATACCTAAAAACATCTGGATATTTCATTCTCCATCCAGATGTCTGGCTTCCCTGAGGTATAGCCTATCTTTGGTTGAATAACTCCAAAAAGTGTTTGGCCAAAAGGTAAGTTCCCTTCATCAATTCCTCTCTGGTTCATTATGTTTGGCAAAAGAGGTCTACATCCTTTGAGAAATAAAGCTCTTATTAGAATTTATCTCATCGGTATGATTTAGCTAAACTATTTCAGGAATAAGCTGGGAAACAAAGGTACAAGTGCAAAGTAGACCCACTGTGCGATGCAGGCTCCACCATGTTAGAGGGCCCACTGGAAGCTCACAGAAGTATACCTACCCTCAGATACCAAATCAGAACCAGACTTTAGCATGACAGCTCTTCCACTCAAAGCTCCAGGTGCAATTTCAATTGTACATCTCCAATACTGTCATTTGTTCGTTGAGTCCACAAAGATTTAATTGGCTCCTACTGTCCGCATAGTCATAAACACCAGGCTGAGCAAGTACTGCTAAGACAGGTACAGGTGCTGCCCTCAGTTTCCAAGCTAGTTGGGGAGACAAAGATTAAACAAACTGTCTCACCCAAATAAATACGTTATTTTCTACATAGAGTGCTATGTAATAAAGAATATAGTTAGAGATCATCCCAGGAGGGGGGTCTGACTGACATCTGGGGGTCAGAGGGGGGATTATCTGAGTCTGGAAATATGAGGCTTTAGCGGAGTGCATCTGGGCCAGAGTGGACACAAGATGCCTGACAAAGGAATAGAGCTTTGCTTCCTTGTGGAATATGGAATGGAAGGAAGGCTGGAGGTGGAGGGTGGTGGGTGGGACCCCAAAGGGAGATGTCTGTGTTGCCAGAGCAGTCCTGTGTTCTAACTGTGGTGGTGGTTACACGAACCCACACCTGGTAAAATGGTATGGAACTTAAGTTCATTTTCCCCCACTGTGTGACAAAGCACCAAAACCTTCCTGCCTTAAAATAATGCAAATTTATGATCTTACAGTTCCATGCCTCAGAGGTCCACCATGGATGTCAGCGGGCCACGATAAGGATGTCAGCAGTGTGCATGACTTCCTGGTGTCTCTAAGGAGAGGATCCATGTCATCTGCTCTTACAACTTCAAGAGGCTGCTCATTTTCCAGGGCTCTTGGTCCCCTCTTTCCATCTTCAAAGCCAGCAGCGTCTGGCTTACTCCTTCTCAGACTGCCTTCTCTCCCAGTGTTCATCTAATTCCCTCTCCCACTTCTAATACCCCTGCAATTACACTGTGCCCACCCAGATAATCCTGGATGGCCTCTCTATTTTAAATTCAGCTGATTAGTAATCTAAATTTCATTCATGACCCTAATTCCTCCTTGCCATGCAACATAGCATACTCTTAGGTTCCAGGGATTACAACGTGAACAGCTTCAGATAACCATGATTCTGCCTACAACAGAACTCCACCCTCACACTGTACCAATGTCAGGTTCCCTGTTTTGATACTTTACTATGGTTACATGAGATGCAACCATTGTAAAAAACAGGTAAAGAGTACCTGGATCCTCTCTAGGCTATTTTCAGGATCTTCCTGCAAATCTATAGTTATATCAAAATACAAAATCAAACACATTTTTTAAAGATTTTATTTATTTATTCATGAGAGACACAGAGAAAGAGGCAGAAACATAGGCAGAGGGAGAAACAGGGTCCCTAGGGGGAGCCCGATGTGGGACTTGATTCCAGGGACCCAGGATCACACCCTGAGCCAAAGGCAGACACTCAACCACTGATAAACCCAGGTGTCCCTCAAACAAACACATTTTTTTTATTGGAGTTCAATTTGCCAACAATATAGCATAATACCCAGTGCTCATCCTGCCAAGTGCCCCCCTCAATGCCCATCACCCAGTCACCCCAACCTCCCGCCCACCTCCCTTTCTCACAAGACATGTAACACACGTCAAAGCACCTGGTATTTATTATCCTGTCTAATCCCCACAACAAATTGACAAGGTGGGTACTATTCCCTGTTGAGAGATGAGGAAACAGAAGCAAGGATAGGCTTTATTAATTTACCCAAGGACATCTAAATCCAAATAGGGTATCTCTAAAGGTTGTATCTTAACATCGGTTTACATGTTAAGGACTCAAAAACAGTTTTTTTAAAGATTCATGTATTTATTTTAGATAGATAGAGCCAGTAGGAGAGGGGAAGAGAGAGAGAGAGAGAACCTCAAGCAGACTCCCCACTGAGCACAGAGCTCAACACAGGGCTCGATCCCACAACCCTGAGATCATGACCTGAGCCAAAACCAAGAGTCAGATGCTCAACCAACTGAGCCACCCAGGAGTCCCTATGGACTCAAAATTTAATTAAGGAGCCAAATAAACCATCTATCAAAAAGTAGAAGGCAGGCAGCCCCAGTGGCACAGCGGTTTAGTGCCTCCTGCAGCCCAGGGTGTGATCCTGGAAACCAGGGATCGAGTCCCGCGTCGGGCTCCCTGCACGGAGCCTGCTTCTCCCTCAGCCTGTGTCTCTGCCTCCCTCTCTCTCAATCTGAATAAATAAATAAATAAAAATCTTTAAAAAAAAAAAGTAGAAGGCAAATTGATGAGAATTGTTATCACTTTAAAAGGAAAACAGGTCTTAGAAGACAATGACCCTACATAGAGCTTAATTGGCCCTTTTCAGGGGCTAAATGCTGAGTTTTCTCAGAAAAACTCTGAAATAGCTCCTTTCACCTCTAAAAAGGCAACTGAGTTGTAGAAAAGGTAAGTATTGTAAATAGAATGGTCATTCACTATGCTTACATTTTTTCATTCACACTGCTTACAAATTAATTTAGGGAGCAGTATATTATGTGTATGTTACCTGCCTCCCTTCCCTCTTCCAACCCCACAGATACAAAATCAAATGGGACTGTCCACTTTAATTCTTCGCTTCTGAAAGGCACCTCCATGGATGCACAGCACAAAGTATCTTTTGCTCATTCCAACCCTTTCGTGGTTTTCAGATTACGGGAACAGACAGTTAACCATGACCACATCCAAAAGATAGACAACCAGACTCTCTCCTGAGCTGAGTCACACAAGGAAGGGGATTAGAGCTGAGTTATCCCTAGGGCAATAGCATGAATAAACTATTCCATGAGTTCCTAGTCTTGGTCACCATGGCATCCCAAATCCAAAGACAAAAGCCACATACCTAAAAGGCAGCCTGGAATATATCAAAGTGCTGATGTACCAATTCTGGGCTGCCCCTCTGTGGAAAATAAGCCACAGTGTGGCTTTCTGTTACACACAACCAAGTTATATTACATATAGCCTTGTGTTTTTCTTCTCCTGAAACTCTTCAGTCTTCTCTGTTGCTTGCAACCAAAGAACCCTAAAGTATGCAACTCCTCCACCCGTAATAGCAGGAAATCCCCCTGTATTATTCCCTCCCCTCTGGCCTCTCTACTCCCTTTTTCATCAAAACTAAAATTCTCTGAGAAAGTTAAACACAGGTACAATCAATCAAATCAATCAATCAATAAAATTCCCCCCAAGCCCAGGGCTCCTAAAGGATTCTGTAGCTGCTTCTGGGTGCAGCAGGCACTCAATTATTAGCCCCACTAGGAAGTAGGGATCAAGTTCATGCCATCCTCTAACTTTGAATTTGAGGGACAAAATGGCTTTAACACAAAAGGGAAAGTGACTCACATCCCCTTGGTGTTTTCTAAAGGGATATTGTTAGAACCAATTTCTACTCCTGGATCTTTTGTGCTCCGGGGTAGAAGCAGGCAGCGGTCCAAACACTGTGTAACCTTTTCAGCAGCCATAAGGAAAAAGTCACTACCACTTTGCTTTTTATACTGAGGCTGAAGAAAGTACACGCAAAGCCAATGCACGAGGGGATTAGCAATGTCTTCCAAAGAAGAAACAGAGAATGTTTATGGGGAGTGAAAATGAATGATAATAGTCTCACTGTCCACTCTCATTTCCTAGTGGTTCAACCAAGTCCCTGGATGTCATAAACACTGAAGGGGGAATAAAAAGCTCTAATAAATCAAGGTGAGGACGTCGCAAAGGGAGCCGATGGTGAGGCACACCTGCTGAGTAGCTAACTCTCTGGACAATGAGTCAGCAAGCAGAGAGCAGGCTTTCAGAACCCACACGTGGGCAGCCTCCAAGCACAGGGAACATGGATTCCTCTCACTTCTCACAGGTACATGTGCATGCGTGCACACACACACACACACACACACACACGCACATACACACACCCTCCCACCTCCTCTCATTCTGCAAAGGGAAAAAATGCACCCAGCTCAGCCGTGTTGTATCCTACCGTCCTAGCCAAGACTTCCCCATGCTTCCCCAGGGTTTCTCCACCAAGTACTACTGACATTTGATGTCAGGTAACTATTTGTGTGGAGTCTGTCCTGCACGTTACAGGATGTTTAGCAGAATCCCTGGCCTCTATCTACTAGATGCCAGTAGCACCTCTCCATCACACTATAATAAAGAAATTCCCAGATATTGTCAAATGTTGCCCTGAAAGGCTAAATTGCCCCCTAGGGAAGAAAAAACTGGTTTACCTGAAATCTCTGTGTCTGTGTGTGTGTGTGTGCATGCATGTGTTTACCCAAAACACCATCCATGCTCAAGCGTCTACAGCTGTTTACCCCATCCTTCACTTGACAAACTCCTATTCATCCTTCCAGATTCAGCCTCAAAATGACTTCCTTCCAAAGTCTTCCCTGACTCCCCCATTCATTTCTTCACATGCTCCCAGTCTTCTGGACTACTGGGAGCCTCATCCCACCCCTGGTCTACCCATTTGCCAGTCCTCCTCTCTAGATTCTAACTTCCTTACAAATAGGAAATAAATTTATTTCATCTTTGTATCCCCAGTGCTTAGCAGTGTGCCCAGGTCATAGTAGATATTCAGTAAAAACTTGGAGAAGTGAATAATGAGTGAACAAAGAGACATAGGGAAGCTTCAGCAGGAGACACATCACAGAATACAGAGCTGGTTTCCGGTAGCATCATTCCACAACTTTCAAGTTAGCATGGAAGAAAGAACATTACAGCCAGGAGGCTGCTACCTGTGATGGAATGCCACAGAAAAGGACTCACATCATCATCACCATGTGACAGGGACAGACTTATAACCCTGGATAAAGCAGTGGAGAAGGCAGTACAGGAGTTTTAAAAGCCCCATTTTCCAGATGAGCAAATTGAGACTCAGAACAGTTAAATACTTTGCCTAAGGCCACACTCTGGTGAAATGAGAGCTGACAGGTTCAAGTCCAAAGTTGTCTGTCCTGACTACCAGTCAGGGAAATGAAATAGCCCTTAGGTGAGAGCTGTCCACACTAACAGAGCTGGGAAATAGTTTATTTTAAGCAGAAGGCTATGCCGATAAGAGTGTGAGGAGCGGCACTCTCGCTCAATGCTGGGGTGTGGGGGTGGAGTGGGGAAGAATGGCCACAATCCTCTTGGAAAGGAATTTGACAGAGTATCAAAAGACCCTGTGATGGTCCAACCTTTGAACTAGCTACTCCACTTCAGGGAATTTAACCTAACAAAACTGTCTAAGATTAGGGGGAGGGGGGTCAGGAGGGCAGGGGTAGCTCAGTGCACAGATATAGCCACTGTTCACCTCAGTGCCACTTACCACAGCAACAAAGGAAAACAAAAACAAAAGTAGAAACTTCTAAATATTCAAAAATAGGAAAAATGGTTAAATAAATACAAATCCACTCCCTTAAACAAAATGTTGCTATTAAATACATTGTTACAGTGTGTGTATTAGGAGGACATGAAAACAGGGGGAAATACCTACTTAGAAGTTACATGAAAACATACGATTTGAACTTTTTTTTTTATTTATTTATGATAGTCACAGAGAGAGAGAGAGAGAGAGAGAGAGAGAGGCAGAGACATAGGCAGAGGGAGAAGCAGGCTCCATGCACCGGGAGCCCGACGTGGGATTCGATCCTGGGTCTCCAGGATCACGCCCTGGGCCAAAGGCAGGCGCTAAACCGCTGCGCCACCCAGGGATCCCAGGATTTGAACTTTTATAAATGCATTCATATATAAGTTAATTTGTAAATTGCATGAACTGAGAGTAAATTATTACATATTCACATAACGGAATACTCTCCAGCTATGACAATGAACGATCTACAACTGTATGCAACATTAAAGAAAAATCTCAGAAAAGTATTACTGAAACAAGGAAGCCAGACACAGAAGGGTACCTACTATATGACTGCATTTGTATAAAGGTATTCCATCTGTGTAAGGTCAAAGACAGACAAAACTATTCTTTGCTATCCGAAGTCAGGACAGTGGATATCTTTCCTGGGTGGGGTCTTGGCGATAATGGCAAAATGAGAGCAGAAGGAGGCTCCTGCCTTATGTTTTCTTTCTTTATTCAGTTACTGATTACTTGGGTATGCTGAGTTTATTTAAGTTTATCCAGCAGCAAGTATATATTATGCACTTTTATGCATGTGGGTTGTATTTCCATAGAGTTTTAAAACCACAGTCACAATTCCATGAAAACAGGAAGCTGCCTCTGAGAGTTAGGAAAAAGTAAATCACCACATGAATGGTGGTTGTCTTTAGATGGTGGGGCCATGGCAATCGTCTTGTCATACTTCCACTTCTGCATATTTTCCAGATAATTCAATAATAAGCAGTTTTATGAGGGAAGGAAAAGTAAGCAGAGTAAGCAGTACTTACAACAAACAAAACACTGTACGGGATTGCATGAGCGTACTAACACTGTTGGAAGACACGTGTGTATGTGTGTACATGTGAGATGCATGTGTGTGTATAAGTGTGTTGCATGTGACATTATGTATTTGTGTATGTGTGTTTTGCTCTTACCCAGAGAAGCATTAGCAGTCAGGAGGAAGGGCATCGTTCTAAATCCCACAAGAGCAAAACAAGAATTCTCTCTCATTAGCAAGGCTGTACCAATTAACTACACAGAGAGAGAGACTTTAAAATCTTGTGAGAATCACTAAAGAAACACTGAAAGATATATTCATAGTAAAACATCTGAGAGTACATATGCCAAAATACTGTGGGTAGGTATTCTGGGTGATTTTTGGCTTTCTTCTTATCTGTAGTTCTTTTCTTTTAAGTAATGGAAAGGTGCATATTATTTTTACTTGAGCTATTCATCTGAAAATGGGGTAATAAGAAAAAACTGAGGAATTGCAGGGATTAACAAGCCTTAAATAGTGTAAGCATATACTGAGTGATATAGCATACTTAACAAGTGATTTCCTCCCCCTCCTCTTCCTCCTACATATAATTATTTTACTTTGTGTAAAATTTAGTATTATAAAAAATCTTGAAGAGTATTAGGTGAAAGTTTTCTCTTCCTAAAAACAACGATTCTACTCATGTCAACATCTCTATTCCAGTGATTTTACATACTAAATTTCAAAGAAAGGTAGCTATTTTAGGGAAAGTTCTATTTTTGCCTCATGTTTTATACTCTCTTATGTAAGAGATAAGAGAAAGGGGGGAAGTGAGACAGAGGAGAAAGATGTAGAGATGGGGGGGATAAAGAGATGGAGGAATGGATGGATGGATGGATGGATGGATGGGAAGGAGTGGATGGGTAGATGGGTAGATAGGTGGATGGCTGGCTGGCTGGCTGGCCGGATAGGTGGATGGATGGATGGATGGATGGATGGATAGATAGGTGAGTGGGTAGATGGACAGATGGATAGACAGGTAGGTGAGTGTATGGGTGGATGGGTGGGTAGGTGGGTAGATGGATGAATACATAAAGGCGGGAATGAAATGTCCAGGAATGGTCAACACATTCAAATGAAAGAGATGCTCTCTGTGACAGATGCCAGAAAGAACCCCCATCCTATGCCTGAACTGACTTCCCTGAGGGTCCCCAGCTGATCATGAAAGTGAGAAGAAGCTGCCAGAAGAAACTGAGGGGATGCCTAATAAGAACATAAACACTAGCAGCAGAGACGGCCTTTATCATTGGAGTCAGGAGCAGGTGGTAGGAGGAGAAAAGCTTCAGGAGTCCTGCCTGTCTCAGTACTTTTCTCAAAGTGCTTTCCATTCCTTATCTGGTAAGGAGGAACTGCAGATGGAATTAGGACTGCTAATCAGCTGACCTTGAGAAAGGGAGATTGTCCCTCATATCTGGGTGGGCCCAATATAATCACAAGGCACAAGGTCCTTAAAATGAGAGAAGGTGCAGAGGAGATAGAACCAGGGGGATAGACCTCTGAAAATGATTCGGCCTAAGGCTGCTTGCTTGTAGACAGAGAAAGGGGCCAGCAAACCAAGGAATATGGACAGTCCCTTCAGTTTGAAATGCAAGGAATGGGATTTTTCCCCTGGAGCATCCAAAAAGAATGGAGCCTGCCAATACCTTGATTCTGGCCTAGTAAGACCTGCACTGGACTTCTGACCTCCAGAGCTATAAGGTAATAAATCTGTGCTATTTTAACTCACTAAATTTGAGGTAATTTGTGATGGCAGCCATAGAAAACGAATACCCCAGGCTACTTTTAAAAACAATTTTTATTACATAAGCAACACATGAACACATTTCCCCCTTAAAAAAATCTAAGCATCTGAACAAGGCTGATCCCCTCAACCCAAACCACCCTGCCGCCTTCTCTGCACTGATCCCACTCCCCATCCCTCCTAGAGAAAACCACTAGAATAAGTTGGGTGTGCACTGTCTCAGCGTCCTGGTCACACTGCACACCGATTCTTGCAGCATACCTGGTCATGAAACAGTTAACACCCATCTCCCCAGAAAGGAAAACAGCCCACAAGCCCAAAGACCACACAGGGATCAGTCTGCCTGTGCTCTTGAGGGTAAAGGATGTGACCATATGAGTACCTTTTGCATACCTTCTGCCTCTCATCCAGTTGTAAATCCTCTATTCTGGTGCTTATGGCAGGATCTGAGTTCCCCAAGACTCAACCTGCTGAATATTCATTGTTAAGATCAGGAAAAGAATTTGTTTATACACACTGGGCCTTGTATTTACCAAAAATCTAGCCTAACACATACAAGGAACATGATCAATAGCAAAACAACCCGTCCAATCATGGCTTTGTTACCAAGAGATAATGAATATCTACAAAGCTGCCAGAAATTGCTCAAACCACACCCTCTCCTTATTTTTTCTTTCCACCCTCGGGATGTCTGGTATTTTTCACAAGTCTTGTGTCTGCTCCCCAAGTCTTCTGGGAGACTGCTCACAAATCACAAATTAAGTCAGATTTTTAAAACCCCCCAGGCCTTTGAAATTCCTGAAGCCACATGCAGGTGGCTGGCACTTACACACACTCGATGACCTTTCTCAGTGGCTAGGTCCTGTGTGTCCCCTCTGATGCCACACCTGGCTCTTGTCCACAGTGCCAACAAGTATGCCCCTGCCCTTGGAGGTAGCTCCAGGTCTCCACCAGTGAGGATCATTACTATCTGAAATTTACCTGGCTTCTCTCAGGAAGGGAGTAGGAAAGGGCTGAGATAGGCATCAAGAGCTTGCAAGGTTAGAAGGACTCTCTTCTCACCAGCCCTGCCCTCGCTGGGTGGAAGCCAAGTCCCAAGAGCAAGGTTAAGGCATGAAAATCCTCCATCCCAGAGAGGTGCCTCTGCACTGAGATGACTGTGCAGGGACTGGCACGTAGAGTGTACCCCACATGTTTGGGGCTGGGGTAAAGCATTATGATGACCAGGTCTAGTTATCAGCTATGAGGGAAGTCCTTTTGATACACAACCAAAGCCATCAATCTGTGATTTGGCCTCACTCTTATAAGAACAAAGGACTTCCACAAGGAGTATAATCACGTGTTTGTTATTCAGCAAAAAAATAAATTTCTTTGATCAACAAGCATTTTATGTACTAGTATGCATAGGTGTGAGTGTGTGGCAAATATGTGTCACATGGTGTGATACAGAACCGAGGTGGACACTTTTCTAGAAAAGCCACCATTGTCATGGGTTCTATGTGTAGCTGAAGGAAATTCATACATAGAAGGCAACATAGTGAATGAATGTTCTTATAGAAAATGCTGTATGACTTTAATAGCTGTGATGGCAAAAAAAAAAATGTGGGCTCAACATGGTGGGAAAAGGAAGTGGCTATGGGTGATGATGGTGATGATGATGGGAGAAGAGAAGGAAAAGGAGGAAGGATAGGGGGAGGGGGAGGTGGGGGAGCAATAATGATGACCATGAGGATCACAGCTGGGACAGTCACTGATGACTTCTACTGCCAGACATGGTCCTAAGCACCGCACACATTTGACCTAACTTAATCCTTCTAATAAGCCTACCATAGGTCCCATTACTAGCCACATGCTATAGACTGTAACACTCAGTTTGAGAAGCGTTAAGCACATGTCATGGTCCAAGCAATGAAGCAAGACTCAAACCCATACTAGAATCTAGGACCACTGAGGCAGAAACTGCTGGGTGCTCCTCTCATCTCATTCTCTCCATCCACGTTATGAACAGCACTGGGTAGCCAGCACTCAGTCAAAGACAATCACGTCTCCAGACTCCCTTGCAGCTACAGGTAACCATGTGACCTGGCTCTGGCCATTGACCTGCCAGAGGAATTCATGCAGTGAGCTGGCATGTATCTCTTGCCCTTCACTCTCCCCTTCTTCTTGCCTGGAAAACAGATGTGACACCTCGAGGTTGGGCAGCCACATGCTAAGGATGGCTTAGGGCAAAGACCAAGACAGCTGCAGCCCATAATGGCCTCATGGACCCGGGCTGCTAACTGGACTGTCTGCCTCCAAGTCTCTTGTGATGAGAGAAACATTAAGGTGTGGTGGGAAAATTTGGCATCTGAGTCAAGGTCCCACTGATACAGGCACTGTGTGAAAGTGAATCCCAGGCAGTGCAGGTTCCACGCCAATGTCCTTCCTTCATCGGCTGCCATAGCCTAGGACATGAGGAGTTGGAAATGAGTTGTGAAAGAGAGAATATCTGAAAATCCAAAAGGAAGACAAGAGGGTCAGTCAAAGATGCACCATGCAAGTGAGGTCCACCAGGGATTGTTGTAAGAAGTGAGGTCCACTGAGGATTGTGTGAAGAAGTAAGGTCCTCCAGGGATTGTAGGAAGAAGTGGGGCCCACCAAGGATTGTGGGGGAAAGAGGGGTCTAGCGGGTATTATGGGAAGTGGACCCTAGTGGGGAACTGTGGAAGAAGTAGGGTCCACCAAGGATTGTGGGAAGAAGTGGGGTCCAGTGGGGATTGTGGGAAGAAGTGAGGTCCAGCAAGAACTGTGGGAAGAAGTGAGGTCCAGTGGGGATTGTGGGAAGAAGTGGGGTCCAGTGGGGATTGTGGGAAGGAGTGGGGTCCAGTGGGGATTGTAGGAAGAAGTGGGATCCACCAAGGATTGTGGGAAGAAGTGGGGTCCAGCGGGGATTGTGGGAAGAGATGGGGTCCACCAAGGATTGCGGGAAGAAGTGGGGGCCAATGGGGACTTAGGGAGGAAGTAGGGTCCAGCGGGGATTGTGGGAAGAAGTAGGGTCCAGTGGAGACTGTGGGAAGAAGTGGGGTTCACAGAGGATTGTGGGAAGAAATTTGAGCTAGAGTAAAAACTATACCCTTCTGGCCGCAAATGGAGGAAAGGCCAACAACACACAGAAATAACATTATAAACACTATAAATAGTTGAGAGGGAGTCTGTCTTTGGGAAGAGTGCCCCAATGAACTCTAAGGTAACCTTGCAGACTTCTGTGGGTGCCCCAAGGCAGGATTCTGAAATAGCTATTGCCCTAGGGGAAAGAAAACCTTCTGCAGAACCCTGATAGCCTGAGCAGCCATCACATACCAACCAATGGAGCCACAGATGGAAAGAGCAGGACTCACCCTTCTAGAATCTTCTACCATAAAATGCCCAGAGATATAATGCATCTTATTATTCCATAATGCATTTCCCCCATGTGCTTTCTAACTCATGTTTTCTTTTTGTCATCTGCTCCGTTTTTGGATGAAGGAAAAAGAAAGAAATCATTGATTCATTCATTACAAATGTACATAAGCTACAAAAGACATGAATTACTAACAGGTAATTTCTTTGGAAGACTTAGGTAGTGACACACAGATGCTTCTCTACACAGTTTCTCTGTGGGCGAGAATCTATATATAAACACAGCAGGAACCAACTGTGGGGTGTACCACTAGCAAAAGTGGATTGGCCATGTGAAGGACATCTGTGTTAGGACCTGTTCCCAATCAAAGCAAAGTAATTCTTCTTGGTGGTCCGACCACTTAACTTAAACAAAAAGGACTGAGCCAACTTTCATCAATGAGCCTTTCTTCTAACAGGAAAAAAAGAAAATAAAAAATGAGAGTTGGCTACTGGTTATGGCGATGATGTGCCACAAGGTTAATAATGATGGGTTTCAGGTCACTGGCAATTTCTCATTTCAAACTAACTTGAACCACCGACCCTCAAGAGCGGACTGTTTAATGTGGGCTACAAGGCATTCGCAGTCCTTTTCGGACACCCAAGCAGTGGGTGAGTGACACTCCACCATATATCATTACTGAAAACAAGAGAGGAGCTCTTCATCCTTAAAATTAAAAAGGACCCCTAAATTCAATCTCCGTGGAGGAAGACCCGTAAACTTGTTCAGTTCCACAATGACTGGAACTTGAATGGGCTAGTGACTGTCAATTCATGGAAACTGGGCTCTATCTTCAGAGGGAACAGGGAGGAAAAAACTCTGAATTTCCCTGCAATGATTCAGAAAACTCCTCAGCTTTTTCCTCCGTGTCATTGGTCACATCTTCTCAGATGCCCACTTTACTTCTAAATAGCCAAGGACTCATCTAGAGGCTACATACGTGGCTTTTTCTTCCTGGTATTATGAGAGCAATGTGGAGAGAGAGAATGAATGGGAAAAGCGACTTCAACAGAAAAGGGGGAAGAGATAAGGAGTGGTAGAGACGATGGAAAACTAGAAACCGCATGACCTGGTACCTTAACTCAGCTCTAGCCAACTGTTGTTTCTACTTCCAATCTTCAAATCCAAAGAGAAAACCAGAATTTTATATGAAATCTCTCAATTTGTACATGTGTCTTAGCAATTTTTAAAAGTCATTTTGTGGGGAAAACAAAATATGTCTGCTCGTAAGCAATGTCTGTTGTTGCAGAGGAACATCTCAATGGGTTTTCTTCTCTGGAAGTCACACCCAAAGCTATGGCTTATTCCTGGGCTGAGCTAAGGAGAAGTGAAAAGAGAAGAGGTGAGAAGAAAAGTCGGGGAGCTGAAGGTTAGTCCTAAGACTTAGAGTCTTGTAAATGATATATTTGCCTGTCAAATTCACGACCCCAGGAGGATGATAAACACACTCAGAAACCTCATCTAATTTTAGAATGTTACTCTGATGCATGAACCAAACTTATAGGCATATCCGTCCCCTCTGTGTGACATAGGCTATGCCAACCCCCTTCCCCCATAAAGGATGGCGACGCAGGGCTCAGTTCTAGCCTACTGCATGGCATTCGTGAGGCAGGAGGTGCGTCTGTCCCCGGGGCCTCCGTGTTCCCCAGATGAGCCGTCAGTGACAAGAGGCAGCCCTGATCTCCGCTTCTTGTTTCTCTTGCACTCTATTTATGGGCAAGTAGCCCTGAGGTCTTGCAGGGTTTGATTTCTTAACTTGAGATCTGAATCTTTCTTTCCACAACTTTTTTTTTTTTTTTCTGTCTTACTGGCTGTAGCACAGAGCCCTGGGAGCCTTATTCTGCTTGAGATGAATATGGTGCTCTCCCACAATTCTAATTAACAGATTTTTTTTTCACTCTCCTCTCAAGATTCCCCAAAGGAAATCCTTCTCAAAGCCAATGTTAGCTGGGCTGGAAGTCAAAACCAGATTTACAAAGGTATAACAAAATGTACAGCAAATTAAGTTTCCTTGATGACATAAAAGTACCAAAAAATAAAGAAAAGCTTTACTGGCTTTAAAAGGAAATCGGCAGCATACGCAGTATCCAGACAGGAACCTTCCCTTTGACCCCAATTCCTCCCAAAAACTCTATTTAAAACAGCCAAGAAAGATGTAATACCAAATGTCATGTTGTGAACCCTGATTGACTGCAACCTGAGTGAGAACAAAAACCTGTGAAAGACATTTTCAGGATAACTGGGTAAATATGGCTATGGACTATGTATTATTTTTTTAAGATTTTATTTATTTATTCATGAGAGACACACACAGAGAGAGAGAGAGAGAGAGAGAGAGAGGCAGAGACAGAGGCAGAGAGAGAAGCAGAGCGAGAAGCAGGCTCCATGTAGGGAGTCCAACACAGGACTCGATCCCAGGTCTCTAGGATCAAGCCTTGGGCTGAAGGCAGCACTAAACCGCTGAGCCACCCCGGCAGCCCAAGGACTATGTATTATTTTATGTTAGCAAATTACTGTCAGTTTTATAAACATGATAACAGTGATATGTAGAAAAATGCCTTAAGTTTTAAAAAATGCCTGGCGATGTACTTTATGGTAAAATGTGTCAACATCTGCAACTTATGTATAAAGATGGATGCATGAAAAAAAAAAAGATGGATGCATGGATGGATCAATGGATGGAGGAGTGGGTGGGCAGGTAGATGGATGAATGGATAGAAAGACAGATGGACTGACAAAACATGGTGAAATATTAATAACTGTTGAATCTAGGTGGTGGGCATATACCCAGGCTATTCACTATACTATTCCGTATTGTTTTTAAAGATTTTAGTTATTTATTTTATTTTAGAGAAACTGAGCATGTCAGTGCAAGCAAAGGCAGAGGGAGGAGAAGAGGGAGAGAGAGAGAATCCCAAGCAGACTCTATGCTGAGTGTGGAGCCCAGCTCAGGGCTCCACCTCACAGCCTTTAAATTATGACCTGAGCCAAAACCAAGAGTTGAATGCTTAACCAACTGGCCACTCAGGTGGCTATATACTATTACATTATAGTTTAAATTTTCTGTATGATTAATAATTTTTGTAACAAAAAAGTTTTAAAAGCTGTTATTTTCAGAAATTCAGTGTTTCAATTAACTTTTCTAAAAAACACCTTTTAAAAGCATGTCATACAAAGAAGTCCCCATGTGGAAAGTAGGGATACTGTGGGATAATACTATAGAAGAGATCTGACTACCAAGATCTCTATCTAGCCTGAAAGCTTTTTTCAGAACACCCTGAAAACACTAGACCTTCATCTAACTGGTAAGGAAACCGAGGTTCAGTGACTCCCCTCAATCACACAGCAAGCTAGTGGCAGATGAAGAGACCTGATGCATCTCAAGGTTCCTCTCTACAATGTGGTACACCATTGAGCTGACTGGTCTTGCTCAATTCATGGTCAATTTTCAGTAGGGTAAAGGATCCCTTAACAATTGACCTTATCATTCATCCTTTGTTCTTTGGAAATGATTTTCCTCAGAGGCACATAATTTAAATAAGCATCCTCCTCCTTCCCAATTACCCAATAAACTTTTTTTTAAAAAGACTGATTGATTTTTGAAAGAGAGGGAGCTGGCACGCATGGACACAAATGGGGGGAAGGGCAGGGGAGAGAAAGAATCTTTAAGCAGACTCCCTGCTGAGTGTGGAGACTGACATGGGGCTCAGCCTCACTACCCTGAGATCATGATCTGAACTGAATCCAATAGTCAGACACTTAATGGACTGAGCCAACCAGGCGCCCCGTTGACCCAATAAACTCCTTATCACACTTACTATAAAGGGCATTATTCTGGGCACTTGGGAAAATGTATTTCTGCAGCATGGGGCCCCTGCCCTAGAAACACTAACACCCTACAAGTTATGTGCTGGTATAAAGGACAAATTCTTAAGAGCTGCCCCCCAAAAGGGTCAACTTCTAAAAATGGTTTCCAATCATTATATCTCAGTGACAGGAGAAAAAATGTTATCTTGATAGTAAAGGATTTAAATTTATTGCATGGCTGAAAATGGTTAGTGAAGTGAAATGATAAAGTAATGAATCATTTCCTAAAAAAAAAAGTTGAGCTGTTAGTAAGGCCACTGCATGAAGAACTATTTAGAGATGTCAGAAGAAAAAAAAAAAAGAAAGAAAGAAAGTTATGAAGCCTGCCCAGGAAATTACTCCTAAATGTATATACTTTCTAGATTAAATTACTTTTTCAAAAGAAAAGAAAACCAAACAGACTTCATGATTACTGCTGGAATAAATGAAGCTGTCTCCTAGTTTCTATTGGGTTCTTCCTGGTTTCAGCACTGGCCTTCATCAGTAACTTAATCTGTGCTTCTCACAGCTGTCCTCAGAAGCAAGCCCCCGCAGATAAGCCCACCCTGGCCAGGCCTTTGAGACTTCTCTCTCCCCGGGTTCTGGAGAGCATTCCTCCCTGATCTCACCACACAGCAGTTGGGACAACTTGACCCAAAACCTTCGTGCAAGTTCTTAGATAGCAACACCGATGACCTATTTGATAAGAACTGGGATTTCCAGCCACAGCTCAACAAACAGGGGGAAAAAACCAGGGCACCATAAACTGATTCCGTGTGTTGGTTTGTACTTTCACGCCCCATTCGTTCTTCTTGGTTGTTTTTTTACTAATAAATGAAGGCAATAGGACTCAGTATTGCCCAGGCCATCGAGAACGTAGGTCTATTAACACTCTGAGGGGGAGCAGATGCCAGGTGCCATGGAGGATGAGCTCACCCCTGGGTGACAGAACAAGAGGTGGCTTTCACTTTCAATCAACTGTGCCGAGTAACACAGCCACTCCGTGCCATCCACTGAGCGTTATCTCAGCATTTCAAAATCCTCCAGAAAAGAGGCTGACAGTTATTTTTCTGGGTTCTGGGAACCCTGATAAAGATGTGGCTCCATCCACCCCAGATCTTCGAGGCTCACTAACCTAACTAATCTCAGAACATTCTCCCAGATATCTCCGGGGCTCCTAGCAAAGAGGTATGCCGGCTACAACAAAGCTCATCTTTTCTGGTATAAATCTTTATTAAAATAAAGAAGAGACGGAAGTACGGGAGGAAGAGAAAGGACAAGACAGGTAAGAAGAATAGTTGCTCTAAGTGTAGTAGCAGTAGAGGCTGACATTCATGGACTACTCACTATGTCCCAGAGACAGTGCCCAACAATTTAGAGGCACCCCTTTGTTCGATTCTCACAATCCAGAGGGCAGAGACTGCTACCAATCCCATTTTATTGGTGGGAAAACTGAGCTGCAGAAACTAATTCCTCCAGATAACACCAACAGTAAGGGGCAGAGCTAGGATTCAAACATACATCAACCTAAATCTCGAAGTACTAAGGGTGCCTACGTGGCTCAGATGGTTAAGTGTCTGCCTTCGGCTCAGGTCATGATCTCCAGGTCCTGGGCTCAAGCCCCACACTGGGCTCCCAGCTCAGCAGGGAGTCTGCTTCTCCCTCTTCATCTGCCTCTCCCTCTGCATGTGTTTGTTCTCTCTTTCTCTCTCTCTCAAATGAGTAAGTAAAAAATCTTTAAAAACCTTTTTTTTTTTTTAAATCTGGAAATCCTGGAGTCTTATCTGCTCTGCCACAGGTGACCTTCCATGATGCTCTCTTGAGGAAAGACCTCTTCTCATGTTTTAGCTCAGCATCTTGCCTAGGCATTATTATGGCCCAACTCTGTAAACCACTGTGATCACCCAGGATAGGAAGCATGGCTCCTTCTCCAGAACTACCACAAGGTCTCCCTGTACCTTATTTGAGGACTTTAAAGCAATGATCTTATGCCTCCTACTGGATTGTAAGAACAGGTGCCAGGACTTTTGTACTCCCCTGTGCATAGGAACCCAGATTACGGATTGAAAACTAATGCCACACTGCACCAGCCCAACAGCCCATCACTGACAGAGGTATCAAGCCATGTTTTGTGGAAGGGCTAAACTTTTTCAGTAGCTAAAAATAAAAAGAAAATTGTATTTGTTCCATAAACATTTATTCAGTCCATAATATGCTGGAGTTCCTTAGACTCCCAGTCTACTTGGAATTGTCAGATTGCCTCTTAGGAGGAAACTAAATGGCATATCTTTTTGGCATCGGATGGAAATCACTTCTTAATAGAGTTCTACAAACGACAGCCTTAAGGTGCTTCTTCCAATCTCTGCACCCGAAGTCATGGGGGATGCTGTTGCAAGGCTCCCTACGCAATGCCATAATTACCAGAAAATGGAAAAATCCAAGAAACACAGGGGCCGTGGAGCAGGGTTCAGGGACTGAGGGCAACTGTTGATCCATGCAAAGATCAAAGCCGTGTAGAAACCATTCTCGGGTTTACACAGCTGCATGCTCCGTGAGAGAGCCGTAAAACAAACACAATCTGGACGGGAGGGAAAGGTCTGTGATTGGGAGCGTGTGGGTGTCAATGACTCCCTAGGACAGCAAATGAACCAGGAGGCCAAAGATCCACCTCACTCTGGATCTAGAAAAAGAACTTGTACTCTTTTCCAATCCAGGACATATTTTTATTGGGCCAAAAAATTTTACCTATTCAGCCTTCTAAAACATAATAAGAAAGAGGGAAGAGAATCATTAGCAAATATGCAAAAAAGTTCTTGAGTTTAATAAACACCACCATCAAAAAAAAAAAAAGTGAATTGGTCAAACCTTAATAACCTGGGGATGAGAAACTCCCTGCTCCAGCTTATCTTCTTTAGTTGCTGTATACAACATCTGAATGAGACCCAGAGCTCTCGAAACTCCTTTAGGTGCATAAATTCTTAAACTAAATAATAACAAAGCCATATGTTACCGTGTTTTTAGATATGAATTGCTGTACAATGCACAAACACAACAGCAGCTCCCTGCTATCATTTGGATTCATTAAAAATAAAATCATCTCATAAGCCTGCAAAGTTGAATTTTATTTTTTTTTTTTTTGCACTACAAAACTTTCATATTTCCCCTGTGTACAGAAGTATAATTTCTTTACGTGGTTGTTCTCAATGTCCTGAACTTGATATACATGTAATATTGGGAAATGAAAATAATATATATAATATGTGAATTCCTCATTTTGTGTATTAGAAAACAATATGTTTTGCTCATTAAAGGCGCCAATATAAATGCTATAAACCATGAAATTACCTTTGAGCCCTTCCTGAAATAACCAGTTCACAAACAAATGATCCATGCAAAAAAGGCAAGGGGAGATTACAATAATAAGACTAAGTTACATTTTCATTTCAGAATTTTTTTTTAATGTAGAAAAGTATTATTACTGCAAAACCAACATCTACGGCAGGTACATCCAGTTTATATAGAAAACACTTGAACCAATTAAGGTTGAACAAAGTAAGTTCAAAGAAGGGCTTTTCGTATTTTCCAAATGTGATGCTGAACTCATATTTACAATACATTATCTCAATAAAAGAACCTTACTCTTGGCTTTCCCGCTTCACAGGGCTGATTTAAAAGCAATGACCGCAAAAGCAGCTTACTAAAATAACTCTAATGGTTCTCATACTCAGAAAGTAAGATTCTACCCCACTGATGACTGACAGGGGTTAGAGGTTGTCCATGGTAGGAATCTTCTCCCAAGAGTCAATATTCTGAAGCTGAAATTAGCAGAGCCCTTACTCCAATGTGTTCCCCAAACAAGCATCACCATCATCTGGGAAACTGCTAGGCAGCATGCAGATCCCTGGGCCCAACTCCAGACGAAATCAGCAACTCTGTAGGTGAAGCCCCATGATGCATGCACCTTCTAGGGGATCCTGTAGTGTGTTCAAGTTTGAGAACCAATGTCTCAGTCTGGTAAGGTCACTAACCCAAGCTTAAGATAATGATGTCATCTCCTCTCAGGTCCGGCATATGGTCTTCAGCACTTCCGCCAAGCTGCTCTTCACTCTCCAGTGGCCTATCCCTCCCTATCCCCAAAACAAAATCCAGGCCAACTGATTTGCACATTTCTGTCTGACTAATTAATCCTTGCCACTTCCTCCACTCTAGCATATGGCAGCTGTGAAGCTGTAGGTGATATATCTCTTGCCACAATAACATGGGACTCTTGAACTTCCTCCAGGTCCTAACCACTGTCCTGTGGTAGCCCCAAAGATACCCTGAAACAGGCCAGGATGAGTGCATCCTGGGCAGGCAATGGTCCAAGCTTCTGAACAAAGGCCACCAGGGGATCTTAGAGCCTTTCTGTGTTAGCCCCAAGTAAAAAGTTACCTGTCTCCCTTTGGCCAGGGACTGACTCATTCATTTATTGTTCACTTAATTAGAGAGTCATTCACATAATCATGAAACAAACAATGATCAATCTCTCATTTCCCTTTTTTTTTTTTTCTTTTTTGATTCATGGGAACACAAAGCTGCATTAGATCATTCCAACCTTCTCAGGATGCATAGTCTAGTAGGGAACACAACATAGTATACAAATAGATTAGCATAATACAGTGAGGTAAGTATAAAACAGAAATATACATATGGAACATAGGGAATGAATGATTGAAGAACAATTTTTGTGGCAGGAGGGAGTCCGTCAAACACAGGCCAGAACTCAAACTTATGAAACAAGTAGAAAACAGGGGTTAGAGAAGGGAGATGGCTGGGTTCCAGGCAGTGGCAGACCATAAACAGCCACCCTAATGAGTGTATGGAACTTCCTAATTGCAAGCCCTTGAAGGCAAGAAGTCTGACTCAGTGACTATGTCCCCAACCTGCTGGGCTTGGCACAGAGATGCTGAGTAAATTCCAGACAAGACTAAACTGGACGAATGGTAGGGAGCTCGTCAGAGGAAGTCAACTCTTACAGCAGGAAGAAGACACGTGGCTCTGTTTGAGTATCAAGACAAGGAGAAAGGGAAGCTGACCTACCCAAGGATCAGCAGCAGAGGAACAGACATGTGGAAGACAACTTCAATGAGGACTGTGTGCAGAGCCTGGTTGCTACATGTGAATGGATCCCTAGGAAGGTCATGAATCACCTTTTAGGAGAGTATGAATGACAACAAAGGCTCTTTTGTGCTTGGATAAGATCCAGAATTGACCAGACCATACTGGAGCCCAGAGTACCCAGTTAAAGGCTTCCATTCTGTGACCTATTTGATAATTCTCACACCAATGTGGGATGGGGAAGAAGGTCCAACTGTCCTAGTTGTGCTCAGAGAAGGGACAACTGACCCAGAGATCCTAGAACTACTATAAGGCAGAGGAAAAAGAGAAAAGAAGAGAGAACACACAACCGAGAAAAATGGTGCTACTGGGCTGTCCCAGAACGTACATGAGGGAGGAGGGGACCCTCTCTCTACAATTCTGCTTCTAAAGAAGCCCGGACTCAGTTACAGGAGTGGCAAGAGAGGGAGCAAGAGGACAAATCTTTCCTGCCTCCTGAATATACACCACATAGCTCCTAGGGTCATTTGCAGTGTCCTCCTTTTGAATCCTTATGGCAACATTAAGAGGTGGGTGTGATATCCCCATCTTCCTGCTGAGCTAACCCGTGGCTCAAAGAGATGAGGTCACTTGCCCGAAGCTACAGAGCTAGTGAGTGTAGGATGCAACGTTTATGCTCCGGTCTGACTCCAAAGTCTGGGGTGAACCCACCCATGTCAGGCCCAAGAAAGGCACAGATACATCAGAGGCTGAAGAGGCTGCCAGGCCAGGATCACGTGACCAGCAAGAAATGGTGACTTTCAAGGGTGTCCACACGATGGGGGTGGGGTAGGGTGAGGATGCCTTCATGAGGTTCTAGAATTTTCTACCTTCTTGGCAGAACATCTCTGGCCTGCATCACTGGCCTGAGAATTCTGAATCACAATCCTCACCATTCTAACTCATCCCTGAAAACCTTACAAAGTATTCTGACAAAGTGCACGTTCAGCTCTACAACTAAGGTCTGTTTGAATCCACTTGGCTCTTCTATGAATCCCTCCAAATACTTGAGGGTAAGGGCAGCACATTTCAACTTAATGGAATTTCCTGCCATATTCTGCAGTGCCAGAATTGCTCCAACATATAAATAAATTTGAGAAGAACTTTTTTCTTTCTTTTTTAAATGATACAGAACATAATATTTTCAGCAAATCCTAATTTAAAGCATTCTAAGTCCAAAAGATAATTATTTGTACCATATAAATACTGCATGTGGGTGTAATATGGATTGCATGCCGAGCCATAAAAAAAATACTTGGCTCTGTTATTTTCTTAAAATTGCTGTGTTGTTGCCATTTTTATTGGGTTAATTAAAAGACCATAAAAATCAATTCAAACATGTTTGGAAACAGATTTGCAAATTTTATAAACTGCGTTCAGTTGGTTAGGCCAAAGATAAGACAATAACAGACATCTCTGTATGCACAGCTTTGGCGTAGCCATTCATGCATTCATCCTTTTCATTCATTCATTCATTCATTCATTCATTCATTCATTCATCCAACCCAAATCCCCTACTCTGGCCCCAGCACTAAAACAGATATGGCACCTGTTCTCATAGCACCTTTATTCTGCTGGGAGACAGAAACTGAAGGACATCATTTAGAGGAGGGGTGGCCAACTTTTTCTATAAAGGGCCAGAAAGTAAGTATTTTCAGCTTTGAGGGCCATGATGTCTCTCCAATTAAACTATGCCCTGAGAGCAGGAAAGCAGCCATCAGCAGTAACTTAAACAGATGAGTGTGGGGTGTTTCAGTAAAATTTTACTTAATAGACATTATAAATTGAATTTCATATATTTTTTGTGTCACAAAACATTGTATTTCTTTGGGTTCTTTTCTTTAGTCATTTAAAGATGAAGACCATCCTCAGGCCATGTGAAACCAGAGGTCTCGCGGACACTGATTTATACTGTTACACAGGGAAAGATACCACGGTATGGCTGAGCCAGTAGCCACAAAGAAGATGCTGGGATTCTCAGCTGCTAAGTCCAGGGGGCTACCAGTCTACTATGTCAATCCTAACAGCCTGGCTAAAGGGTAGAAAAGAGAAACTCTCTCCCTCAGCTGGTGGCCATCAGACCTCTCTGCTCATTTCAAAGATGGCTTTCTGCCCAGTTCCAAGCAGTGGTCTTTGGTGACTCTCCCGGCTCCCTGGTGGCCTTGGCAATTTGCTCCAAACTTGATAAAGTGCTAATTTTGCTTTTTACAGCCGTTGTGTAACTTTGATAAAAAGCCAAGCCAACCCTTTTTGAAAATCTGAAGAAACGTTAGCCCACAGATTGAAACCTGGGGATCCCAGTTACAACCAGACGGCAATTTTCATGGTCAACTTCTAAAACTGTCCAAACAGCGGTCTCAGACGGAAATAATGAGAAGCCTCTATGCTATTCCCAGGTTCCTTATCCTGCCTCAATTGCTGAATGTCAGCCCCAGACAGCTCAGTTATAATGACAGAAACATAACGTAGTTCATGCAAGTGGCCTTCAGTGGGCAAATGTTCAAGCACATTAAGGTTTTAATATAATTATAATTATAGAACATGTTCAACCAATTAACCACAAATATGCTGTTTATCTGAAAGGCTGCCAACACTGTGAACTGCAGTCAAAATAACATTAGGCTGTGGTCCTTAAGCAAAGAATACACACTGAATCAAAAGAGAGATCAGAAGGAAAAGGCCAAAATAAATATTTTATCTGATATTTTATGAATATCCCCTCAAATGCCAGATTAAAATATGTCATCTCAACTTCCCATATATTTACTTGATGAAATCAGATTAAGTGAGTTCATGACACTGTTGAAAAACATCATAAACCAGAGAGAGAAGGAGAGAGAGAAAAAGAGAGAGAGAAAGAGAGAGAAGCATGCTTTCTAAATCTTGGCAGTCAAGCTCCCCTGAAGCTAGCGTAAGTATAATGTAAATTAAAAAAAAAAAAAAAGGGCAACTAGGACAAGTCATATTTTTAAAGCATTCAGAAACTTCTCCTTGCTCCTTAGGTCTTTCTCAGCTACAGCCTACAGGAGTTTAAGCAAAATTCAACTTAGCCTTAGCAACTGAAGAAGACAAGCCTTCTCCTAACTTTCCTCTGAGAAAGAATTAAAAAAAAAAAAATCTAGTTGTACAATTTGTATATACACGATTTGTACTGCTGTAAAAGCATATTTTCAAAAGTGCTCCCTAAATAATTAAGCTGCTCCTTTTACCATACTTCCTATATTACAGAAGTCATTCTCCCACCAAGAATCAATAAGTCATTCCTCACGGCAGTCATTTTTCTCCATTTAACGGAACGGGCTAAAGTCCGACACTGCAAGTTACATTACCTTTGAATTATGTGTGTAATTTAAAATTCAAAGTACTACACTAAGGAGCTTTTTAGACTGACCACTCTACACTCTCCTCATAAATACGGCCCCTTGCAGACCCCTGTGACGGATTTACGGAACAACAGGAGTTTGAAACAGTGAGGCCTCGGGCCCTCCGGGAAGGCTGCTCTCGGGAACAAGGCCACAGGCCCAGTCCTCCCTGGAGGAGGCGCGGGCACACTGTCACCCATCAGTCACCGGGAAACGACTCTGGGCTCTGCGATTCCAAAGCATCTTCACTTTAATTACAGATAAGCACGTGGGCAGATATTGACGGGTGCATCTGGAGAGCGCTCCCTAAGTAAAGGCTGCCAGGATGATTTTTTTTTTTTTTTTTTTTGGTTTGAACAAACCCACGTTGGCCCGATAAGATTTTAAATGTAGAACCCCCAAACGGGCATGTACTGGAAGAAACTCTTCTTCATCAGTTAGACACATCACGGGGTGGGGGGGTGGAAGGGGGGTACAGAGAGATCAGTAAATGAAAATGCGTGTGAGTGCATATGCACAGAATTAATAAAAGTGACTTGAAAGGCTCGTAACTGAACTCGTGGGCTGATATGCTTCTGACTGTAAATAAAATATAATCACTTCATTCTCCAGGAAAATAAAAGTAAAGCCCAGGACTGAAAATCTCGGTGAATATTCTCAGACTTGTGACCGGCTGACTCACACTGCAGGCTGGCAAAACTTCAAAAACACCTGTCACCTAAAGAGCATTTCTCTCGGTCCGTAGTGCAGATTATCTCCTTCAGCGTGCTTCCTCAAGAGAACCAGGAAGCCCACCGCCCACTGGTATGAAAGAAGAGGAGACTTTCCAACATCGTGTTTTCGGATATCGGTTATTTAGGAAACGTGACAATAGGTTTGATCTGAGAATTGGGATGTACTTATAAACTGAAGCCTCTTGTGTTTCCCTTTGTTCATGAAGTGACTCGGGTACCTTTATGGGAATCTGGGGGTTTCCCTGTCTTCTTCAACCTGGGGAAAAGTGGAACCCATTCTTCAGGAAGGCCCGACCTTGGACCCCTACAGAGGAAGGTTTCTCAGACCATCTCATCATTAAAAGCTGCTGCCCTGTTCTTTCATTCCCACTGCCCAGTAGCCTAACAACCTTTTTTTGGCTTTTTTTTTTCCTTTTTTTTTTCCCATTAGTAAGTAATTCTGATAACTGTACACTTTTCCTGATGTGGAACAATTTTAGACCACTGGAGCCTTACTAAATCACTCTAGGACATGCCTTCGTTGGGTCATCAAAAATCAACTTTCCTGCCTAGGTTTTATTCTTGCCAATTTAGCATTCCCAAGACAAATCACTTACAAATGCCTCAAAAAAAAAATCATTAGCTCTCATTTATTCAGCTTTAAGATCAGCATGGCCTGAAGCGCAGGAAGAAACAGACTGGCAAAGTTACGCTGCCAGCACCAGGTACAGCTCTCCCTTCCAGCGCTCTGTGCTCCCTGCAAGACCTCATCCCGAGCCGCCTTCCACTGCCTTTCAGCCAGGACCCTCGCTCGCTCGCTCGCTCTCTCTCCCAGCTGCCGTGGCGCCTTGTGTTAACTGAGAATTTGTGAGAAAAGCAGAACCTTCCCGCTGGGTGTTAGTTTTGCATGGCAACACTCAACAATCTCAAATTGTGAGACCCCCAAGGATAATTTTTTTCTTCTTCTTATATTTGTTTGGATTTCTTCCCACTTGAAAAATGTGGCAACCTCCACCCAATTGATGGATACTCACTGGTAAAATACTAGATCTGAGCGACTGTGCACTGATACAGCCTATAAATTACAGTCCAACGGGGTTCATTCAAATAAAAGGAAATTTCATCTAAGGAAACTGATATTTTGGGAATTCTCTCTCCCTGAAGGATTACATCTAGGGAAGTAAACTTATAAAGGGAGCTGTTGCAAATGTCAGGCATCTCTAGGACATAGAGGGTCAGTATGAGTGTTCTGGCAATAATATCATGTAGAAGGATGCATTCCTAATGAAAGATGGACAGGAAATATATTCTCCTTTAATAAAAATATATATTTAATTAAATATATATATATAATATATATATATTATATATTATATAATATATATATAAAATGTGACACTGTGAACAGGTTTTTGTCTTTTTTTTTTTTTTTTTTTGTCCTTAACACCCAAAGTTATTATTGAAATGACAAAGGATATATGAATTATAATGGATGAGCAGGAGAGAAATGGAATGAATATATTATTGAAACTTTAAACATATGCCAGGACCCTATTAGGACTGTTGTTTTCATACATATTAAATGACAACCACAAGGAAGGAAAATGAAATGTTGGGAAATATCAGGAAGGAAATGACATAAAGACTCCTACACGAAAAAATGAACTAGGATGTGGAAGGGGAAAGGAGGCGGGTGTTTTGGAGGGGAATGGGTACGGCACTGAGGTGGACACTTGACATGGGATAGCATGGTGTGTTTTTTATGTTTAAAATTGTAACACCATAAGGTAATTAAAAAAAATAAAAATAAAAAATAAAAAAAATGAAAAAAAAAAAAAAAATGACAACCACAACCATAGCTCCACAAGAAAAATCAAATCAACCTAGATCTAATTGCTATGGGCTAACACTACTTTTATTGCCTTAAAGCACTGGCCCTCATCAGAGCCTCTCAAACACTTCCTTCAGCCATTCATTCTATGACTCGGTAAAAAAATTGCACACATGTATGTGCTGCTAGGAGAAAAAGGGAAACTCAAATAATTCGATGCACTGTCTCCTGCCAACTGACCAAATATTGTTCAGGTTTTACCTGCCATATTAAATAAAAATTTAGAAGTATTTTCTTTTTTTTTTTTTCATTAAAAAACCCAGGCTGAAATTAGAGGCAACCTATATGAAGTGTCTTGAATGTAGTAGGCTTTCAAAAAATTATTGCCTCAACTGCACAGAAAAAAAAAAATATTCACTAGAAATTGCTGAATGACAAAGGAAAAAAGTTAGATAAATCTTAGAGAAATGTGTTCCTGAAGGGTATCTCCAAAACTGCTTGACTAAAAATCTCCTTTTGGATGACATAATGTACCTGATAGAAACAGCTTCAGACCAAACTTCGGAAAAATAGGCTGTGCCCCTTTTTTTGGACTCTCTAAAAATATGCTGTCAAGGGGGCACCAGGCTGGCTCAAATCGATAAAGCATGTGACTCTTGATCTCAGGGTCATGAATATGATCCCCACATTGGGTGTGGAGCCTACTTAAAAAATAAAACAGAAATGGGGCACCTGGGTGGCTCAGTTGGTCAAGCGTCTGACTCTTGATTTGGGCTCTGGTTATGATCTCATGGCTGCGAGATCGAACCCTTGCCGAGCTCTGTGATGGGTGTGGAGGCTCCTTGGGCTTCTCTCTGTCCCTCTCCCTCAGCCCTTCCCTGCCTCTCTAAAAAAAAAACAAAAATAAATAAATAAACATTTTTAAAAAATAAATTCTTAAAAATATGCCATCACTGTAACACTTCTTTTCATGCCTTTTGCAGATAATTACTACCTAATCACCATTAAAATAAATATAAAAAAGGATTAGAAACCCAGTTCAGTGAAATTGTCAAAAACATCTATCAAAAAAGTCTTAACTTTCTTCAAAGATTTGACTTATTAACTCAAAATCAGAGGAGATGGCCCTCCTGGCCTGGTCTCTGCTTTGACCCCCGTATTTTGACTGAGTCAGTCCCTGGTTAAGCCACTGGAATCAGAGCCCTTAAAACATCAAGCCCTTAAAACACTATAGACGCAGAGAGAGAAAGCAGCAATCTCGTGTGACATCTAAGAGATGACAGCACATACTATTGCTTTGTTAAATGGTGACAGTTCCTTCTGAACTGAGTCTCTTTCTAGATCACTGGGTCAAAGTTATGGATCCTGTTTGTAACTCCAGAAGAGAGAATTTTTTATTGACCAAGACAAAGGGCTCAAAGTGAGCTTAATACCTGGTTAAAGATCATGCTTTAACCACTTGAGCTAACAGTTGCTTTCAACAGACATCAAGATTTAAGGAGAGTCCGATATGGCTTAGGCAATGAGAAATTATTCCGTTTCAAACGAGAAAGAAAAAAAAAAAAAACAGAAGAGCTAAACTGTCTAAAGCATCCAGCCTACTTGGCCAAATTGGAGAATTTTGTTTTATTTTTCCTTAAGAGTGCACTGCCAGTTCCCACGTGTTTTCAAAATTTCATGTGGTTTTGAATGCCAAGGTCAGGCTTACTGTATGTTGTCCAGGGATATCACCCGATAGCTGACTCTCACCCAGTGACCAGAATGACAAGGTGGAGCATGACCCCAGTGGGGCAGTGACATAAGAGGATGAGTGTCCAGCCTGACAAAGAGAAAATAAAACAGACTTTCTAACTTGAAAAAAAAAAAAAATCAGGAGTAGGTTTTTTGTTTTCCCCCTAAATAAAGGAGAAATTAACTATGAATATCTCAAGTGGTCATTAAATTAATATGCCTTTAGGATAACAGTAGAAACAGCTTAAATTTTCTTCAATGACACTTACATAGTCATATTTATGGTGGTCTCATTGGTATGGAGTGTGTAATTAATAAGAAGCTGTTCACTGACTCATTTTTTTTTATTTTGCTGTTCCTCTTATATTTTTAAAAGTCTGCCCAAATGTATTGCTTATAAATCATACCAAACACACATCAGTTAAAACCGCAGTTATATTTTCTTTTCAGTAGGAGAAAAAAAAAATCAAGTTCTAGAATCCAACTTTCACGTTTTACTTAATTAAGAACAAAGATATAATGCGTTATTTTTCTGTACCCACAAGAGACAGGCAGACTGCAATTTTTATTGCATGTTAAGTTTTCACTGGATCACAATATTATTAAGCTTTAAATCAGAGGATTGGTTCCTTCAGCTAAGTCTAACAATACTAGAAAGTAAAAGAAAAAAAAAAAAACACCTCATCTGGGGCTGTAATATTTGCTGAAAAAATCTACTTCAAAACATTAATCAAATTTTTCGCCTACTGGGCAACCATATGGTATAGCAGCATGTGAATCTCACAAACTTGCTGATCTCCTGTAACTGGGTGCAATTAATTACGCTGGCTGCATCCATCTCTTGGATTTTCGCCTTGTGAAAAAAGTATTTATTGCAACAGCTTTTACAAAACAAGGGAATGAAAATCACAATTGATTAATGAGCTGAATGGAAATATTTCCGTTAGCAGATTTTTAAAATGAATAAGGATTAATACCATGGGTAGAAATGAACACACGTCGAGATCTCCTTGTACTTTTTGGGCCCCCAAAAAGGTGGCAGGAGAGTGGGTAAGTGAAGCCGCTGAGAAGTGTAACATGCATAATTCACTAGCAGGCTTTGGATCGCAAGTAATAAAGCCTTAAACTAGTGAAGTAATAAAGAGGTTGGCTTTACAAGATACTATCCTGGGAGACAAAAAGCTTGTTCTTTGATTTGAAAACACAGATATTAAATACTCAGTGGGTGAGGAACATCACAGGCCTGACAAAGACAGGAAGGGAAAGTGGCCCTTAGAAAAAAGCAATCGACTTTGTCCTTAGCTATTTAGATCCAAAGATTGCCGCACATATGGTCCGATTATTGTTTTAAGACCCCTCCATAAAACTGAGCATCTGAGAACACAGAAGGAGGGTAACACTGTCCTTACCTGCTGGCTAAAGGTACAAAACAATGCATAATGGCAGCATCGGTCCCCATGGGTATGCGGCCCTCATGTGTCTACCTTTTCCTAAGCTACCTTTTCCTAGCACCCTTTCTGGTGCTAAACCATGACTCCTGCCTTCCAGGAGCTGGCGGCTTGACAGGCATGGGGTCAAATCCTTCCCTCCATGGGAAGTCACAGGAGGCTGGACTCCAGGGCTAGAGGGTCCCCAGATGAGCAGCAGTTTGAAAATCTATCTCTTCCTAGAACTGCTCTCTGGGCTTAAGACCACCCAAGCCAGCCAAACATCAATGACATTTTCTTCAAAGCATCCTTATTTCAGGACAATCAGGTCCCTTTTCTCTAAACAAATAGCAGAAGAGCCCAGTCCCAATATTTGCCATTTGTTAAATACTTATCTGGAGAAAACAGAGCAAATGCTAACCATAAGTGGAAGGAATATATAAGTTGGGAGAGATCAAATATTGTAACACTTTCATAACTGGTAAAGGAAAAAGCTGCAAAGAATGAACTTTGTAATTCAACTGTTATGTCAACCTTTTTCTTTATGTGTCTACTGATTTAAACACCTACCAGGAAATTCTACAAAGGGCTTATTAAAAAGAATTTATTATAATTTCACTAATGCCTACATGACATGTGTGGCCAATATATTTGTTTGTGGACAATTGCCTGAAAAATTAGAGTACTCAGGAAAAGAGGAATGGATTTTTATAAAACATTGGATAAGTGATATTTTTAAGTGACATTATTTTATCTCAAGCAACTTATTTCAAATATGGTCCATATTTATGTTAACATGTAAGTTTGGAAATTTTGAGTCACTGGAGAAAAAAAAATTGTGCACTTCAAAGTAGCAAGCAGATCTAGGTGGATAAGAGATTCCAAAGGCCACCATCCAGGGATCTGAATAGACAACTTTCTCATTAAAGTCATTCCAGTCGAGAATCAAAAACACTTTATAATCAAGTCATTGTTTTTGAAGAGACCATCATCCAGTTAAAAGTAGGAGGAGGTTACCAAGAGACTGCTTGGCTTGAATTGTAAAAAAAAAAAAAAAGAAAGAAAGAAAAAAGAAAAAGGAAAGAAAGAAAGAAAGAAAGAAAGAAAGAAAGAAAGAAAGAAAGAAAGAAAGAAGAAATTAAAAAAAAAACAAAACATCTAATGGGAACTGAGTGGTCCAACTCCTTAAACCAGTGACCCTACAAGGTACACCACTCCCTACCACCACCCCTCAGACAATCTCTAACACCTCCTACGTGCAATGGTTGTTGGCTTAAAAGTTTAAAGAGCTAACAAAATGTTTTAACGAGATACAAATCTCAGAGATCATTAATCAATATGTTCAATGTTATTTGTGATAATTCATCATGACATGATATTAATGGGTTACTGTACCCTTCAGAGGTGAGATTAATGCAAATGAGCCGCCACAATTAACTTTACTGCTCCCAACTCACAGGAATGGACAGATGATTATAAATGACAACTATATGTCAATTACAATATCCAATAAAGTGAAGCTTAGAGAACAATCCATCTCCTTTTATTGCTCTTCCTTGACGTAGCTGAATTTAGCTCAACCCACTGTTGTCACAATGTAGCCATTGTTTGGGGGAGGGGTAAAGGGTTTTTCTATTCTCCTATTTTTTTTTTAATTTTTTAGTATATCTTAAAAAGTGCTTCAAAAATGCCCATGTAAACACATATTCCAAAGGAGAAGAGCCACAGGAAACCGGGAATAAATGCACATTCATTCTATGTGAGTTAAAGAAAACTGTATCCATTTTCAAATTGTAGCAGCAAGGCCAGCAAGGAAACAACCTACCCAGCTGTGTATAATATATTTACTCAATTAAAAAAGGAAGACATTAGCACAGCATCCTGAGAAGGCTTGAGTTTCACTAAACAAAAGTTATTAGAGGATCACTCTGTTGAAATAACCAGGTCGGAAAGTGGAAAAGCAGGTATGAGGCCAATGGCAATGAGAGAGGTTTAAACTTAAAGTGTAGACCTCACTTGTGGTGTCCGCTGATACCTGGGTAAAGACCCTGCCTTCGGACTCTTTTGATGTCAAAACCCTTCTTCTTTCCATGGGTGGAGCGCACTCGAGGGAAGTCTCTATTGCAGACAATGTATCCTAGTGGTGCCTCCCAGCCGCGGTTCCCCTTACTGGATAAGCGCACCCAGTGGCTTTTGAGTGTTGGCTGATAACTCACAGCTACCCCTCTCGGCCTCACCTGCAAGCCTATGCCCACAAAGCCTCCTTCCCTTGTAGATGTTGGCTAATCACTGAATGCTGGTCAGCCACACCCTTGTCTCAAGCAGGACCCATCCACTCTGCAGGACTATTCATATTCCAGAGCTCCCCAGGGGATCGAGCTAAAGCTGGTCACATCCGCGCTGACCATGATCCACGCTCTATGCCATTTTCCTCCCTTCACTTCTCCTGAAAACACAACCTCCCAGATCAACTTAAACAAGAAAGCTACCTTGGGCTCTGCTTCCAGGGGACAAAACTTGCAGAGCAATTTACAGAGACCTGTTCTTTGCCAGTCGTTGATAAGACACTATCCAACATGCTCCTTTTTGAAGCTACACCCAGAAAGGATTTCTTCCTTATTTCCAGAAATATCTGAAAGTAAAATTACAATGTAAAACTGTAAAAGGTTCACGTGGATTGTAGAACAGTGGGTAGCTCTGTCTATCCAGGATGTATTCCCATGTCCTCTCTGCTGCCAAGATGGAGCTTATTTCTTCATGAGGGAACCGGGCCTCCTGGATTCCATGTAGGGTCAGGGTGTGGGATTCCAATCTAGACTAATTTAAAACCTCATCCTGTGGGCCACTGGCGATTCAGGGGTAGTTCCTGCCTCAAAGCCAAGCTAATTCTGTTCCCCTGGCTTCTGTGCCAGGGATAGTGGGGGAAATGGCTCGTTGGTGCCATTGCTGGTTAAGCTGGAAAAGGGTTAGTCTATCAGCAGTTATCTTGATCCCCACTCAGAAAGAATATTCTCTTTGAAGAATATAATTTTTAAAAAAACCAAAATCAAAGAGGTTAGAGATGAGGCCCAGATGACGTATTTAAGCTCAGGGACAAGCTAGACTCTAAACCAGGGGCTGGCAAATAGACCACTGAACCAAATCTGGACCTCAGCCTCACATTTTCATATAGCCAGGGTCTAAAAATACATGTTTAAGTGGTGGAAGAAAGAAAGAAAGAAAAATATGTTTTAACACATGAAATATTACACGAAATTCAAGTCCCAGACTCCATAAATAAAGTTTTATTGGAGCATAGCCACACCCGGCAGCTTACCTGTTATCTGTGGGGCTTTCCTTGCTACAAAGGATGAGGTGAGTGGTTGTAACACAGACTGCATGGCCCATAGAGCCAAAAATATTTTTTATCTGTCTTATTACACAGAGAATTCTGCTGACCCTTGCATAAAACTTTGCATTCATGAGCTGATAATGACCCTTCCCGCTTAAGCTACTTTCAATTTGGACTCTTTCGTGTACAAGGGGAACATACTTATTAATTAACTGAAGAATCTATTCTTAGCCCTTCCCTCAAATCCATCCAGTCTGTTGGGATCCTAAAGATAAAGAATCAATATAGAGACCAACAGATTGGTTGTTTCTTACCTCATCTTTAGAAGTTACTGTATTTTTTTGCTGAATGTCACCCATTGTTGAGATATTCACCTTAAAACATGCAAAACACATAATATCAACTGTTCCAACCAATATGAAATTCTAAGCCAAACACTGAAACGTAAAGTAGATTAAAAGTGGGGAGATAAACTTTTTTTTTAATATACCTGAGGAACATATTGAATTTGAGAGGAAATCTCAACACGGCCAAAGTGTTCTCCCCACTGGGGAAAGCCTGACGTGGTCAGCTGTAACGGGCTGGAACATTCTAGTCTCGGCTCAAGAAACTCAGGTGCCTGGTGAAAACACAGTGTGACTTTGTTGACTTTTACAGATTATCGCCAAGAGGGGAAATGGAGTCATTCCCTTCATTTTTGGTTTCCTGTGTTCCATCAGGAGATAGCTGCAGGTTTAAGTTTCTCTTCCCTTTTCCCTGCATGCTCACCTTTGTCTCAGGATGGGAGCTGTGATCATCATGAAAACAGATTCATGCTGTCTCCCTTGATCCCTTGATCCATGAGCTTAGGCTTGTCAGGAAAAGTTAGCAAAAAAGGGTCAACCTATTTTCTTTTGTGAGGACTTGAGGGTATCTCACTTTTATTTTAAGATATGAAGACAACTTTTGTTTCTTACTGTAACCAAACTGCTACACTAGATTCTAATAGCTCTATTACATTATCCATACATTCTCCTGGCATGGGGTATAAGCGGGCAAGACAGCATTGGATAAATCACGGCCGGCAGCAAAGACATTTTCTCTAGGGAATGAAGCCTCCCATTTAGCATCTTAACTCACTCCCTTTTTTTGGCAACACCCTGTCACAAATGAGTCTCTCAAACTGAAGAAATTGAAATTGATTTCTTAGGGTAATAATTAACCTCAGAAAGTAACTATGAAAGGTTGCTTATTAATTATTTTTTGTAATATACTTTGGGAATATTTCTTTTTTTCATAAAAAAGATGAAGACAAAAGTAGACACATTTTATGATCATATAAAATATTATTGGATTCGTATTTCATAGGGGAATGAAACTCACTTAATTTGCAAAATGCTCAGTAGGAGAGGGAAGGATTCCCCCCACCCCACACATATACAGCTTTCTCGAGACCCTTAAATACATCTTTTAAAAACAACACAATTCTTCTGTCCCTGATTTCTGAACACATAACTGCAGCAGAGTTTTTAATACATCATTGCTATTTAAGTCGCTTTCTGCTTATTCAAAAAGAGTCTTTTTCATCAGAATAGCAGAGTACAGGGAACTCTGGTGATACCCCTGTTCTTCCTTGAGAGTAGAAGGAGCTGTCGCTCAAACTTGTTACTCTCCCAAGTAATGAAAAGACAGGGGAACCAGCAGCCCTCACATGATGCTACAGAGATAGGCTTATGTCTTGCAAGCAATTTAATACACATACACACACCCTGAAATGGCAAGACAACTCTTTCCTCCTTTAGTCACCTGAAACGTCTTCCGAGGTAATCACAAACAAACAAGGTGCAAGTTAAATCACATAGTAGACACTGCTCCCGATCCTACATGCCTATCGGATCACGAAGGGGAAGCTCGAAACATCAACAGACTAAGAAATGCCCCCCAAAAGGAAATGGAAGAGGTAAGTAAGATTATTCAAGGTGTTTTATTTTTCCCTTCCTTTAGTGGCTGAAAACATTTTATTCTGTTCTGTTTTGATGGAGGGGGCATTCTGTTTTCTTTAAGAGACAGACAAACATACAAAAATAAAAACAATTGTGCGGAATCGAGTTGTGTGAACACCACGAAACTGTTTCTTGAAGCATTCCAAATATACGTTTTTGCTAATTAATTAACAAATTCAAGCTGGTTAAATGAAACCTTCTTCCAACACCTCCTATTTAATTGCAGTTTGGCACCAACAAATATATATCAAAATTATAGTATTTCCCCTGACAGGAAGCTCCTTCCTTCCACGCACTATTATGACTCTCTGCAGAGTAAGCCAGAATTGCTGACAACCCTTGAACACTGCTACAACAATATTACTATACTTGGCAAAGAAGTGCCCTTGCGGCAAGAGAAAAGCTGTAATTTTGACTGTCACTTCACATTACACTAGATATTATTTCACTGTATACACATGCACACACTCACAAACTCTTAATAGACTACAGTTTTCGCGCTGCCTGCCTTTCCAATATAAATGGCAATATAATACCAGCGCACCGCCAATGGGATCCCGGCGAGAAACAAATGTTTTGCATTATGGAAACATCGTTGGAGGATGCCTTTTGAGGCATATTTCATTCCTTTGTCCCCTACTCATGCCGCTTACACTCCAGCATCAACTCCATAAGCTAATTGCTTTGATTATCCAAAGAATTTCACTTTTTCTTTAACCCCTGTAGAGGACAAGGTTATCATTAACGAAATCTAGGCTTGAAAATGCCCATGATATGTGGCCAAGGTGGCACCACGTGATTCTTAATATGTTGGACCCTCTTCAAGTCTGATTTGGAGAAATTCCAGATTTCCAAATGTATCCTTCCCATGCATTTATTCTGCTCTTCTGTTGGCAAGGAGGAGGTTGGGAAGCGGCAGTGGCCACTAGCCGTGTCCCTGCTAAGCCAAACTGGCACACACAAAACAGCCCCACAAATCCCGCACAATCTACACACTGTCCCCACCAGAGAGCAGAGCCTGTCTCTGCAGACAACTGAATGCAACATATGCTTCCTCCTTACTAAGCTCACACTGAAGCAGATTGGGCCAGCTTCCCCACTGCGCTCTCTCTCCACCCCCAGCTTTGATTTACAAGATGGTATGTGAGTATCCCCTCTATTTGTCCAGGGCAAGGAATTCTGTGATGTCAGTAGGAGCTCCGAGTGAAGAACTCCCCAGGATCCAGAGCAGAGGTCAGGAGGATTGAACGCATAGGTGTAAGAATCTGCCACTTGCCCCCAGGAGAGACGCTGGACCTGGCGGCGGGAGAGCAGGCATGGGCCTGTCCTCAGCTCTTAGTAAGGAGTCAGTCGGAGTCTCACACACACCTGGTAGGAGAGCCACAGAATGCTGTCCAACGAGGAGACAGGAGCTTCATTTTCTACTTAATCTCTACCATCTGTCCCCACCTCACTTTTTTTTTCTTTTCTACCTTCAAATCGGTCTCTCAAAACATTTAAAGAAGATTTAAACTCATCTCACTGAATCAAGGGGAAGCAACAGCAAACTCTTTGCCCTCCATTAAGAGAACGCATCCGAAACTTCTGTGTCTGCTGACCACACCGAATTTAACAAGATTCGCAAATGAACTAGAGTAAGTTTCCCACAGTGACACATTAATAATAAGTTCCTTATCCCATCTATCCCAAGCCATGAATATGTAATGTTATAAAATGAGTCCTTTTCACACAACAGAACCTCAGACGTGAATAAATAAAAACTATCCATCACAAGCCTGTGAAAAATTAATGAGAGTTCGGAGACACGAGGAAGAACGGGGACCAAGGAGAGATGGCCCAGTTCATAAAAGCCTCCCTAACTTTCGGATGGTAAATATGCTTGCCCCCACCCCTCACACACCACCAGGTGAGGATGTAGGATGGTGACAATACTCCCCATCCTCTGGGGTCCTCTCACCATCTGGAGGGGGCAAGTCCAGCACTCTACCACTGAGATCAGGGCCACAGGCACTCGACTTCCAGTATTCTAACCATGATCCCAACTGTGGCGGCAGGGCCTAGGCTTCCTTATTTAATTATTTGTAGTTCATGACCAACCTGTTTCCAGAAGGATTTGATGCTGCTCACAGCCATTAGGAGAATTGGAAAGGAGCTGGCTGCTGTAGATAGAGCTAAACATCAGGAGACTGAAAAAGTCCTGATTTGTCCATCTTTCCTCCAGGTCGCTAAGGACGCATGGCACGCGTGATTAAATGGCACTTGTCACTTGTCACTTCTCACTGGCATTGTGCTCTAGGCCAGGGCCATTCTGGTGCTGTGCACAGATGAGCTCAAAATCTCTGTCTTGCTCCATTTGACAGATGGGGAGACTGGGTCTGGATGAGTGAACTAAACTGCCCTGAAGTATGAGAGCCGGTGGGGATCAGAGCCAAATAAGGGGGGTACCCAACTGGACTACTCATTACCACTCACACAATGGGGTGTACTGATATCACCATCATAACCTCCAATACCCATTAAAGGACCTTTGATGGTCAAAAACCAGGGATGGGAACACCTTTTTCACTGGATTATCCTAGGATGGGAAGCTGTATTAATAGATAATCACCATAAGAAAGATTCCAAAATGAGCCAATCAGGGCAATCCCGTGGACCCCACCAAGCACTGTTCTTCCACCTTCCCCTCCAAGAAGACAAAGCAAAGTATATGGTTATCACTGGAATTACTTGGAGCACACCATGCTGTTTTGTTTTTAACTCCATGCTTTTTGCCTGGGCCATTCCCTCACCAGTCTCTCCCCCTGCCTAAATCACTCATCCTTAGATATGAGGTTTAGAGGTTTAGACCTCTAGTGTGGCAAAAGAGGTCCTCCTCCATTCAACCAAAGGATTCAACAAACTCCTCCAGGGAAGCCAGAGGCTGAGGGTGACGCATATGGGCCAGCCAGGTAATGTCAATGAGGAAGGATGTGACATCACAGAGATAGGTGGGAGGGAGCTGACCTGGGGCACACATACCCTGTCCATCCAACCAGGACAGCCACTGTGCTGAGCGAGCCAAGGGCTGCTTCTGCAGAACATGGGGTAAGGGTTCCCAGATCTGCCAGTTTTTTTTTTTTTTTTAATTTTTTATTTATTTATGATAGTCACAGAGAGAGAGAGAGAGAGGCAGAGACACAGGCGGAGGGAGAAGCAGGCTCCATGCACCGGGAGCCCGATGTGGGATTCGATCCCGGGTCTCCAGGATCGCGCCCTGGGCCAAAGGCAGGCGCCAAACCGCTGCGCCACCCAGGGATCCCTGCCAGGTTTTTTTTTTTTTAGAGAAATCAAGAATCGAGGTTTTGGGTAAGCCTTCTCCATTTCAGAAAAGAAAGTGTAAGGGCCGAATAAAACATGTTTACAGGTTGGGTTCAACTATGGTATACATACATAATCATATCTTATTTTAATGCTCTAAGCCCCTTAGGGAACACTGTGTGAGCCACACCTAGGAAAGGGCCTGCCACATGAGGGGCGCTCACTGCTTGCCAAACTACATTGGTTCACATGATGACTCACAACTGATAAACCAGAAGCATAGGAAATTTATAAAACCAAAGACAGGCCAGGAAAGGGGAAAAGTTTTCTGACTACTGTTGAGAATTTTACTTTTAATCATGGCAGCCAGTAAGTACAGGGTATACTTACGTGAAAGGCTATTTTGGGAATCCACCAGGCCACTAAGGGAAAAGGATTTTTTTTTTTAAGATTTTATTTATTTTTTCATGAGAGACACAGAGAGAGAGAGAGAGAGAGAGAGGCAGAGATATAGGCAGAGGGAGAACCAGGCTTCCTGTGGGGAGCCTGATGCGGGACTCAATCCCAGGACCCTGAGATCATGACCTGAGCCTAAGGCAGATGCTCAACCACTGAGCCACCCAGGCATCCTGGAAAAAGGAATTTTTATTTGTCTGCCCAAAAGAGAATGCCCAAGATGGAGCCAGGTCCAGAGCAGAATCGCTCCAGTGGTCCTGGGGCCCCGACCCAGGGAAGGAAAACAGCAATGAGCAGGTCAAACAAGAGGAAGGGAAGTCATCAGGCTGAGAGCTCAGCAGTTAAAAATCCAAGGTCTAATACACCAGGAAGGACATAGAACCGGAAGCCAAAACAGAGGACAAAGCTGGAAAGTGATCACTCCCTTGTCCCTGAGGCACAGGGACTCAACACTCTTATTCTGATCAGCAACACCACATATCTAATGGAGTAAGATCTGCTCCTACCAAAGTCCTACAAGGCACAGGGACGCAGAAGGGACAGGTCAAGGAAAATATGAACCATGTCCTATATGAGTTATTAAATGATATGAACTATGTAAGTTACAAAATTTACAAAAAGAGGGGAAGCCAACATGAATTCTGACTTCAAGGGAGTTTACAAACCAGTAGGGGAATCAAGATGAGTTCAGAAAATACTATAAGACACTTCTTGAAGTGATAAATGCACCAAAGACAGAAAAAGTGTTTGGAAAGTAGGAGGGGCAATGATAAATCCAAGCAGGTACAATCTTGGAACACAATGGGTATCAAAGTATGGGTAGGAGTTAGACATGAACAAACAGAAGGATGGTGGTAGGAGGGGTAAAAACAGCAAGTCTGTTCCCAGTAGAAGGAACAGTAGTAAAGGAACAGAAGCATGAAGTGCTCAGGGAAACCAGGATTGATTCCAGTTCAGGTGAAATACAGGGCACAGTGGGAGAGTTTGTTGGGGTGTTTGGAATGAACTTGTAATTTGAAAATAACTAAGCAACTTTCAAGGCAAGCAGATCACCCCAGTCAAGTATGGGGTTCTGAAGGCCAAGTCTGCCAATATCATCACACCAGGTCAAACTCCATTCTGCCCATGCTCGAGTGTCAGATCTAAATACACCTGCCAACTTATCGCTTCCACTTGGATGCCCCATGGGAGCCTTGAATTCCACACGGCCACAATGGACTCCTCTTGTTCTCAGCACATCCACTCCTTCTCTCATATCCCACCTCATGGATAGCTACGCCAGGCACCCCATAGTCCGCTACAGACTAGCCTTTGTCCTTCCTTCTCTACAGGCCTCGCCTATCATCTCCTTCCAGTTGTGGGCTCAATTGTGCTGACTTTACCTCCCTCCTACCTCTCAAACCTGTCTACTCCACCCTGGACTCACTGCAACGACATTTGTTCAGAAAGTGTCCGCTTCTTGCGTGGGTGACCTGAATCATCCCCCAGCACACCTCTCCACCCACATTCCTCATGCAGCTGCCAGAAACGGACGCAGGCAAGGCAGGTCTAATAATTTCACGAGTCTACTCTAAATTCCTTCTATAGCTTTTATGGATGCAGTAAATGTTTACTGGATGAATGAGTTCTCCGAATACATGCTATTCTCTGTCTAGCCCAGTGGAGGTCAGGCTCACATGGAAATGCACTTCTGTGCAAAGCAGGACAATGCACAAAGTGGGTTAGTCTGAATTCCGTAACACCCTTAAACACTGGTCGCTTGGGAGAAACTTGGGAGGGGTAGTATTATGGGGAATAAGGTGGGAGAAGCTGACTGGGACCAATTCAGGGAAGAGTTAGAGGCCAGAAAGTTTGCACTTGACCATTACCCAAGGGAACCTTATTAGTAGTTTTTTTGTTTTCTTTTGCTTTGTTTTGTTGCATGGATACAACCAGATCTCTACTACAGGAAGGTAAAGGGCAGCATGAGAGGGATGGATTTCAGAGGGGATCCTGGGAGGTAGAGAGAAAATTCAAACATTCTATCACTGACGAAAGTGAAACATAATGCCCAGAATTAGAACAGAAATGAAGGGGAGGTGCATGAAAGAGATTACCAAGGAGAAAACATCTACAATCAATGACTGTCTACTGGGTGCCTCTGAATTTGAGTTGGAGCCCTGATGACAAACACTCAACTGTTTGATATACCTGCTGTTGAGGACATCACCTTCTGGAGGTAGAAGGCATAAACATAAATCATGCTGCCATATTTCTCACTGATCCGATCTAACTGCAAACTGGTACACAGTGTAGTGAAGAAAAACAGCATTATCCCTATGGTACTTAAGTATCATTACTGCAGTTGCCATTATGAACAACTGCAATGTTCTGGACATTTCCCATCACCTATTTAAGGTGGTTGGTGCTTTACATGACCATGTCATTTAATATTCAGAAAGTTTGGACTTACTCTGCAGGCAATGAGGTGGATGCTATTCTTACCCACTGTGATGGATTAAAGATGACTGCAAATTCTTTGACACATCCACCTCAGAAAGTCATATATGTCTGTTCTCCAATCCAAGTGGGCTTTATGGCTGCTTTGACCACAGAAGTAATATCATGCCAATCTCTAGTCCCAGGCCTTTTTTTTTTTTTTTAAGATTTATTTATTTATTTATTGAGAGAGAGAGAGAAAGGCAGAGACACAGGCAGAGGGAGAAGCAGGCTCCATGCAGGAAGCCCGATGCAGAACTCGATCCCGGGTCTCCAGGATCACACCCCAGGCCGCAGGAGGCGCCAAACCGCCGCGCCACTGGGGCTGCCCTCTAGTCCCAGGCCTTAAGAAACTAGCAGCTTCGGGGATCCCTGGGTGGCGCAGCGGTTTGGCGCCTGCCTTTGGCCCAGGGCGCGATCCTGGAGACCCGGGATCGAATCCCACATCGGGCTCCCGGTGCATGGAGCCTGCTTCTCCCTCTGCCTATGTCTCTGCCTCTCTCTATCTCTCTGTGACTATCATAAATAAATTAAAAATTAAAAAAAAATTAAAAAAAAAAAAAGAAACTAGCAGCTTCCGAATGTCCTTTAGAATATTTTCTCTGGAAGCCTAAACCACAACCTAAGAAATTTATCTCTGCTAAGACTGCCATGTTGGAAAGGTTGTGTGTAGGTGCACTAGGCAATAGTCCCACTTGGGCCCAGCATCCTAATCATCCCCACGAAGGTGCCACACATATGAGTGATCATCCCAGGCCAGGTGAATGCCAGTCCATCTTACCCATCAACAGAGTACCAGTGAATGACCTCATTGTTGCCACAAGGATTACAAGACTCATCCAGCTGAGCCCTACCTCAATTCCTAATTTACAGAAATCCCCAGATAAAAAGAAATAGTTGTTGTTTTAAGCTTCAAAGTTTGGGGTAACTTATTATGTAGAAATAAATAAACTGGAATATTCTTCTTTTACAGATAAGCTACCTCCAAAAGGTTGACTGACTTACCTATGGTCTCCTGGCTGGGAAGCTATGCACAGCCTGGATGAGAGCCTCACTCTGCCTGACCTAGATATGTACAATGCTTATTACATAATCGCTGAAAAAAATAAAGCCAGAGAAGAGCAGTGGTAACAAAATTCCCCAAGCTCTTTGGATTGCATGCTCACAAAATGCCTTATCAGTCCTCCCATAATTAACATGGTAGATATGGTTAAAACTAGATGAACCTAAGCCACTTCCCTACTCTAACCTGCTCCTTTATCTCCAGTAAGAGCCTCACATGACTGTTTGCACTGCTGGAAAGACTAAGTCCCATAATGACCAAGAAGCAAAGGTAAATCTGAGGACAAGAGACAATCACTCATCTCAAAGCCTCTCCTCATTGGGTCAAACAAACACTGAACTACCATCAACCTGAAAACAAGAAAAGGGACATTTCTCTTAGCATAGAAAACAAGAAAAGGGGACATTTAATTGAATTACTGCATGGGCTCTCTGCCTACATCTAGATTTTGAAGACTTAAGAACTGTAAAATTCCATGACTGGCTCCCAGAACCTTTCAAAACTTCCAATAATATTCAAATGCCAAAGCAACCTGGGATAAATATAGGCATAAATAAGGGCATGCTTCTAGGATGTAGCAATGTGAAACTTCAGCAGATTGTGGTTTCAATGAACGAGATGCTAGAAGCAAGAGTGAGTTTACATGGGCTTGTAATTTCCTCTGACAAGATACATGCACTCATTCCTTCGACCTAAGCAAAACTCCCAAGACTAAAACAGATTTGAAAGTCAGGTGGATAAGAAGACCATCTGGGATGGGATAACACGTAAAATCATCAAAAGTATTTTTTTTTAAATAGGATTCAAAATGATATAGAATAGCATCTATAAGAACAGACATGTTCTTGGTTACCTGGCAAATGGAATTGAAAGTAATTAGCTTAATATTGGTGTACTTCTAGAGTCCTATAAGTGAAAATAAAAATCTTCACTTGATACCAGATTACTCCAGATTAAACAAACAAGAAAGTTGAAACCATTGAAGACTGGTTGAACTGTAAGATGACAGGGCCTTTCAGATCAACTGTTTCACCCAAACCAAAACAAGGGATTTGAGAATGAATCTGTTTAAGTTTCAAAACAAAAAAGGATTTCTACCTTTTCAGTTCTGGCTCTTTCATGACTGGTCGAGGAGTATGGAGCACTTTAAGATTCCTCTTTGGTTGATTTTTTATGCCCCATTTTGGCAGATACATCATCCTTAAAGGGGCCAAGGTATCTAAAGACCAGACAAATGTCCAGAAAAATACACAGGCCCATCAACATAAAGGAAATGATTTATAACCAACATGAAGTATTAATTTTAAAAAGCTATGAAGTATTCCAGCTAGTCACTTTGAAAATGGGCCAAAATAATGGCTACATTTACGACAGAATAAGCTGTAAAAAAGAATATCAGCTTTGAGGCCAGATGGACTTGGGTTTGAATCTCAGGACCAATGCTTATGGTGACACAACTTTGAATAAGACTTGAAACTCATAGGAGTTTCCATTTCTTCATCTGCAAAAGGGAAGCCCACTACAGAGCACTAAAAGAACATGGGAGGGCACCTAAGAGGTACATGTAAAAACAATGTTTTGAGTACCCATCTTAGTGAGGCAATATAGTGTTAAGACATGGGCTTCAGAGCCTGGCAGTGTGGGTTCTAAAGAATTATCTCTACCATTACCAGCTGTATGACCTGGGCAAGTTAACCAGTCTCTCAGCATCTCCTTTCCTCTCTGACAGTAATAAAGGTACTCTTGTACTCACCTGCATGGAGGTAATGGTAGCATGTACCTCAAGGGACAGCTGTGAGAGTGAAGGGCACTAGTGTGTATAAAGTGCATATAATTAACAGTATTTCAGTGTTTGCTGTTATTTTTTTATAGATTTTATTTATGTATTCATGAGAGACACAGAGAGAGAGAGAAGGGCAGAGAAATAGGCAGAGGGAGAAGCAGGCTCCATGCAAGGAATCCAATGCAAGACTTGATCCCAGGACCCCAGGACCACACCCTGAAGGCAGACACTTAACTGCTGAGCCACCCAGGCATCCCAGTGTTTGCTGTTATTAATGTTGGACCTACTACTATGTATCAGATACCATACTAATAGCTTTCTCTGTATCAAGGGTCAGCAAATTTTTCTTGTAAAGGGCCAGTGAATACTTCAGTAAATATTTCAGTCTTTAGGAACATATATAGTCTCTGTCACATAGTCTTTGGTTGGTTGTTTTATGGGTCACAAAAAATACAAAAATATGGGCTAGATTTAGCAAGCAGGCCATAGTTTGTTCATACCTAGCTCTTTATAATCTCTGGTAATTTTCAAACTGCGAAGGATCTAAGATTTCACCCTACGTGGAAGCTAAGGAGCTAGCTGCCGAATTTTGAGAGCTAGCAGAAGATATGAGACTCCAGGGTAAGACACAAAGTACGTGTTGCTCACAACATTGCAAACAGTGCAAAGTTCATTTTTGCATCAGCACCCACCATCTCTGCCCCCAGTCCCACAAGGTGATGGGTGAGCATAAGAGCGCAGATGGATGTTGTGCCCTCCTTAGTGGGTTTGAGTCACAGCTAAGAAACATCAAGGAATCCAAATCTTTTCTCAAGCAAATCAGTCTAAATTTTCTCCTTGAGAAAATTTTCTCCTTTATCATACTGGACAGTAAACAACCCTCGCCTATGCTCTCATAGGAAACACTATCTTTACCTTCCCATGTTCTTTGCCCTACAGAATTCCTTGAAACCCCTTGCATATTCCAATATGTGCAAAACCAGGAGAGACCAGAAGCACCGGGGTGGCTCAGGCAGTTGAGTGTCTGACTCTTGATTTCAGCTCAGGTCATGATCTTGGGGTCATGAGATCAAGCCTCACATCAGGTTCTGTGCTGAGTGTGGAATTAGCTTGAGATTCTCTCTCTCCTTCTCCCTCTGCTGCTCCCCCTGCTTGGCCTCCCTAAACAAACAAACAAACAAGCAAAATCTTAAAATAAAAACACAAACAAAAAACCAGGAGATACCAGGGGAACACTGTCTCCCAACAAGAAGAAGCCAAAGCTAACTCTACCTTAATCTGAGGATCCTTTCTATGAACTAATCAAGCAGATTTGGATTTTTTTTTAAAGTCCCCATAAAAAGGAAGTTGGCAATTTCAAAGCTCAAGCCACACGGAGACTAACAGATCTGTGACATCATACACATCATTTCTGCTGAAAAAGTGCCTTTAGTTAGAAACAGAAACCAATTTGTAAATGTGAATTAAATGCATATTCCACAGGAAAAAAAAATCTGGTGAAAGGGAAAAAAAATTTCTTACGTGTAGATATAAATGTTTCCTGACAGACGTAAATGAAAACTAATACGGTGACATTTTTCAAATTAGCCATTGGAAAACATGGTGTGTGCGTGTGTGTGTGCGCGCATGTGCGTGCACGTGTGTGTGCTTTAAACAGCCTAAGCATTTTTCAGTTATGTTGGTCTAGGAAAGTATTTATGAAAAGGATAATAAATAATTAATTCTACTGGCTAGAAGCTGCAACTCCTTTCTGCTTCGACAATATACATTGAAATGCTGTTTAAATTATCGGAGCAAATTGATTCAAAAGGCTTCCATTAGTGAGCTGGCAAACAGGTTTGAAGCTGGCTAATAAATTTTAGATAAAGATATAGCCTTTGATGAGGATGGCAACGCCAGAGTGCTGATCTCCAAGTCACCAGTTTGTTAAATTAGTGGCTAAAGTCTAGATTTCTCCCTGTCTCATAACTCACTGTGTTAAGCGTCGGCAGAGTCAAAGCGGAGTGCCTGCTGTGTGTGCAGCGGCTGCTTATAGGGCTGGGAATAACATATGATCCAGCTTTTCTTTAGTGTCTCTTTCTGAGTCTGTTCTATCAGGTTTTCCAGTACATTAATCAAGGATAATTAGGCCCACCTGTGACATAAAAATTTCCACCTATGATATGCCTTGCAGCATAAAGTCATGTCTGAGATAACGACTAAGGAAACTCCTTAATCAAAATCAAGAAAATGTACACGATGCTCTTAATTCCATTTGGACACATGTCCTTTTAGCTGGCTGCGACCTGCTAGTCTAGGTTATGGAATATTATGCAGCTATTAAAAAGCGTAAGTTAAAGCTATATTTACTGGCTGGAAGGTAGACCTCATATACTATCTAGAGATGGTGAAGTATGCACCCACTTACATTAGAGAAAGAGAATGAAATCTTTTGTGTGCATATTACACATTTTAACATGAATACAAATGTGCAAGAATACACCAGCTATTAACTGTGGTTATCAGCAGAGGGGGTAAGATCAAAGAGAGAATAAGGAGTAAAAAGGAGGAGCTTAAGGCCCCCTTTATACAGTTCTATAATTTAAAAAAAAGCAGTGGTAACAAAATTCCCCAAGCTCTTTGGATTGCATGCTCACAAAATGCCTTATCAGTCCTCCCATAATTAACATGGTAGATATGGTTAAAACTAGATGAACCTAAGCCACTTCCCTACTCTAACCTGCTCCTTTATCTCCAGTAAGAGCCTCACATGACTGTTTGCACTGCTGGAAAGACTAAGTCCCATAATGACCAAGAAGCAAAGGTAAATCTGAGGACAAGAGACAATCACTCATCTCAAAGCCTCTCCTCATTGGGTCAAACAAACACTGAACTACCATCAACCTGAAAACAAGAAAAGGGACATTTCTCTTAGCATAGAAAACAAGAAAAGGGGACATTTAATTGAATTACTGCATGGGCTCTCTGCCTACATCTAGATTTTGAAGACTTAAGAACTGTAAAATTCCATGACTGGCTCCCAGAACCTTTCAAAACTTCCAATAATATTCAAATGCCAAAGCAACCTGGGATAAATATAGGCATAAATAAGGGCATGCTTCTAGGATGTAGCAATGTGAAACTTCAGCAGATTGTGGTTTCAATGAACGAGATGCTAGAAGCAAGAGTGAGTTTACATGGGCTTGTAATTTCCTCTGACAAGATACATGCACTCATTCCTTCGACCTAAGCAAAACTCCCAAGACTAAAACAGATTTGAAAGTCAGGTGGATAAGAAGACCATCTGGGATGGGATAACACGTAAAATCATCAAAAGTATTTTTTTTTAAATAGGATTCAAAATGATATAGAATAGCATCTATAAGAACAGACATGTTCTTGGTTACCTGGCAAATGGAATTGAAAGTAATTAGCTTAATATTGGTGTACTTCTAGAGTCCTATAAGTGAAAATAAAAATCTTCACTTGATACCAGATTACTCCAGATTAAACAAACAAGAAAGTTGAAACCATTGAAGACTGGTTGAACTGTAAGATGACAGGGCCTTTCAGATCAACTGTTTCACCCAAACCAAAACAAGGGATTTGAGAATGAATCTGTTTAAGTTTCAAAACAAAAAAGGATTTCTACCTTTTCAGTTCTGGCTCTTTCATGACTGGTCGAGGAGTATGGAGCACTTTAAGATTCCTCTTTGGTTGATTTTTTATGCCCCATTTTGGCAGATACATCATCCTTAAAGGGGCCAAGGTATCTAAAGACCAGACAAATGTCCAGAAAAATACACAGGCCCATCAACATAAAGGAAATGATTTATAACCAACATGAAGTATTAATTTTAAAAAGCTATGAAGTATTCCAGCTAGTCACTTTGAAAATGGGCCAAAATAATGGCTACATTTACGACAGAATAAGCTGTAAAAAAGAATATCAGCTTTGAGGCCAGATGGACTTGGGTTTGAATCTCAGGACCAATGCTTATGGTGACACAACTTTGAATAAGACTTGAAACTCATAGGAGTTTCCATTTCTTCATCTGCAAAAGGGAAGCCCACTACAGAGCACTAAAAGAACATGGGAGGGCACCTAAGAGGTACATGTAAAAACTCAATGTTTTGAGTACCCATCTTAGTGAGGCAATATAGTGTTAAGACATGGGCTTCAGAGCCTGGCAGTGTGGGTTCTAAAGAATTATCTCTACCATTACCAGCTGTATGACCTGGGCAAGTTAACCAGTCTCTCAGCATCTCCTTTCCTCTCTGACAGTAATAAAGGTACTCTTGTACTCACCTGCATGGAGGTAATGGTAGCATGTACCTCAAGGGACAGCTGTGAGAGTGAAGGGCACTAGTGTGTATAAAGTGCACATAATTAACAGTATTTCAGTGTTTGCTGTTATTTTTTTATAGATTTTATTTATGTATTCATGAGAGACACAGAGAGAGAGAGAAGGGCAGAGAAATAGGCAGAGGGAGAAGCAGGCTCCATGCAAGGAATCCAATGCAAGACTTGATCCCAGGACCCCAGGACCACACCCTGAAGGCAGACACTTAACTGCTGAGCCACCCAGGCATCCCAGTGTTTGCTGTTATTAATGTTGGACCTACTACTATGTATCAGATACCATACTAATAGCTTTCTCTGTATCAAGGGTCAGCAAATTTTTCTTGTAAAGGGCCAGTGAATACTTCAGTAAATATTTCAGTCTTTAGGAACATATATAGTCTCTGTCACATAGTCTTTGGTTGGTTGTTTTATGGGTCACAAAAAATACAAAAATATGGGCTAGATTTAGCAAGCAGGCCATAGTTTGTTCATACCTAGCTCTTTATAATCTCTGCTACTGGTAATTTTCAAACTGCGAAGGATCTAAGATTTCACCCTACGTGGAAGCTAAGGAGCCAGCTGCCGAATTTTGAGAGCTAGCAGAAGATATGAGACTCCAGGGTCAGACACAAAGTACGTGTTGCTCACAACATTGCAAACAGTGCAAAGTTCATTTTTGCATCAGCACCCACCATCTCTGCCCCCAGTCCCACAAGGTGATGGGTGAGCATAAGAGCGCAGATGGATGTTGTGCCCTCCTTAGTGGGTTTGAGTCACAGCTAAGAAACATCAAGGAATCCAAATCTTTTATCAAGCAAATCAGTCTAAATTTTCTCCTTGAGAAAATTTTCTCCTTTATCATACTGGACAGTAAACAACCCTCGCCTATGCTCCCATAGGAAACACTATCTTTACCTTCCCATGGTCTTTGCCCTACAGAATTCCTTGAAACCCCTTGCATATTCCAATATGTGCAAAACCAGGAGAGACCAGAAGCACCGGGGTGGCTCAGGCAGTTGAGTGTCTGACTCTTGATTTCAGCTCAGGTCATGATCTTGGGGTCATGAGATCAAGCCTCACATCAGGTTCTGTGCTGAGTGTGGAATTGGCTTGAGATTCTCTCTCTCCTTCTCCCTCTGCTGCTCCCCCTGCTTGGCCTCCCTAAACAAACAAACAAACAAGCAAAATCTTAAAATAAAAACACAAACAAAAAACCAGGAGATACCAGGGGAACACTGTCTCCCAACAAGAAGAAGCCAAAGCTAACTCTACCTTAATCTGAGGATCCTTTCTATGAACTAATCAAGCAGATTTGGATTTTTTTTTAAAGTCCCCATAAAAAGGAAGTTGGCAATTTCAAAGCTCAAGCCACACGGAGACTAACAGATCTGTGACATCATACACATCATTTCTGCTGAAAAAGTGCCTTTAGTTAGAAACAGAAACCAATTTGTAAATGTGAATTAAATGCATATTCCACAGGAAAAAAAAATCTGGTGAAAGGGAAAAAAAATTTCTTACGTGTAGATATAAATGTTTCCTGACAGACGTAAATGAAAACTAATACGGTGACATTTTTCAAATTAGCCATTGGAAAACATGGTGTGTGCGTGTGTGTGTGCGCGCATGTGCGTGCACGTGTGTGTGCTTTAAACAGCCTAAGCATTTTTCAGTTATGTTGGTCTAGGAAAGTATTTATGAAAAGGATAATAAATAATTAATTCTACTGGCTAGAAGCTGCAACTCCTTTCTGCTTCGACAATATACATTGAAATGCTGTTTAAATTATCGGAGCAAATTGATTCAAAAGGCTTCCATTAGTGAGCTGGCAAACAGGTTTGAAGCTGGCTAATAAATTTTAGATAAAGATATAGCCTTTGATGAGGATGGCAACGCCAGAGTGCTGATCTCCAAGTCACCAGTTTGTTAAATTAGTGGCTAAAGTCTAGATTTCTCCCTGTCTCATAACTCACTGTGTTAAGCGTCGGCAGAGTCAAAGCGGAGTGCCTGCTGTGTGTGCAGCGGCTGCTTATAGGGCTGGGAATAACATATGATCCAGCTTTTCTTTAGTGTCCCTTTCTGAGTCTGTTCTATCAGGTTTTCCAGTACATTAATCAAGGATAATTAGGCCCACCTGTGACATAAAAATTTCCACCTATGATATGCCTTGCAGCATAAAGTCATGTCTGAGATAACGACTAAGGAAACTCCTTAATCAAAATCAAGAAAATGTACACGATGCTCTTAATTCCATTTGGACACATGTCCTTTTAGCTGGCTGCGACCTGCTAGTCTAGGTTATGGAATATTATGCAGCTATTAAAAAGCGTAAGTTAAAGCTATATTTACTGGCTGGAAGGTAGACCTCATATACTATCTAGAGATGGTGAAGTATGCACCCACTTACATTAGAGAAAGAGAATGAAATCTTTTGTGTGCATATTACACATTTTAACATGAATACAAATGTGCAAGAATACACCAGCTATTAACTGTGGTTATCAGCAGAGGGGGTAAGATCAAAGGGAGGAATAAGGAGTAAAAAGGAGGAGCTTAAGGCCCCCTTTATACAGTTCTATAATTTAAAAAAAACTGTTCAAATAAGCATGCATTTCTTTTATGACTTAAAAAGATCTAATACCAAAGAAACAAAATTTAAAAATAGGGAAGCTGTTTATTCTCTTAATTTATTTCTACCTGGCACCTTTGGGGAAGCTTCTCAAGGGCTGATCCATCTTTCTATCCATCCTCCCTTCCATGTAACCAATCAACCAGTCCTTGGAAATGGTGGGCTAGGAGTATACAGTTTGGCAATCAGGCCTGGAAGGAAATTCTGGATCCACTGGCTTGCTCCCCATGTGGTTTTGGGCCATGCTCTTCATTTCTTCTAAAACCAATGCAAGAGCAACAGTGAGAGAATGCAGCAGGATCTCAGTATGGCTCCTTCTGAGCAGAATAAGCCATTCATGGCTGTCAGGGTGAACCAGGTTAGTAACACTGAAACACATGATAGGGAACTGATTACAAAGGAATTCAAATTTATGCAGTCTCAACTTTGTCCCACTTCCAATGCTGGGTGCAGGGGTGAAGACCTCTTTGCTTTTCTTTAAGGAGTACCATATTTCCTTGGCTTCGTTACATAAAGGCATTTGTGATATGCAGCTTTTGTGTGGTATTCCAGTCTCAGCCCTACCCTGGAAAGGCAGAAATTACAGATGAAAATCCCAGAGAGCTTCTCCTGACCGTGCAGGGATCTGAAGCAACCCAGTAGGATGAAGATCTCTGGGGATCAGTCTCTGGAAGAGAACATGCCAACAGGTATGCTGCTCATCTTCAAGGGCCCGACCCACACCCAGTGTCCACACATTCCTCACGGGCTCAGACTCACAAGACCCTACAAATGCTGCCCCTGGCCAGGCAGAGACCGTGCATTCCCATCCAATTGCCTTCAGGAAGGCTTGTCAAAGTTACTGACACTTAACACTCCCTTTCAAATTTTAATGGGCTACAAAATAAAATACCCAGATTGTGCAAACGGAGAAAATGAAGTGAAAACTTAGAGTTATCCATTTTTAATTAAGTTCTTAATTATATAACAACAAAACAAGCAATTAATTTCCGCGTGGCTACATTAACTATTTGACGCTTAAGCAAGGCAGAAAAACTAAAAAGTATGTTCTCCTCTGGCTTAGATAAACATAAGATACAAAATTTCATGTGTGTGCATGAGTGGGGGGCGGGGGAGAGACGAGAGATGGAAGGATGAAGGGAGTAATAACTTGCATTTATCCAGCACTTACTATGTTCCAAGTGATGCTCAAAGCAACGTGTCTAACTACCTTTGATCTTCCCCCAGTTAATCCTCATACAACCCAAGGTGGTGGGTACTCTGTCCCTTCCACGTGACTGAGGAGGAATCTGGGGAAGAGGCAAATCAAGGAGCTTGCCCAAGTTCCTGCAAACCAGCCAAGGAAGAGCCAAGACCGGACTCACGGTCTGGCTCCAACAGCCTTCTGGGGAGTGCTACGCTAGCCTGTCTTCACAGAAAAGCACCAGTGAAGGAGAAGGACAAAGGCAGACGTGGGAAGCTACAGGAGGGGCCACCAAACTTTGTGCAAAGAGCCAGACAGTAGATACTTTATGGGCTTTAAGGGCCGCATGGTGACTGCACCAACCACTTGACTATGCTGTCATGGTGCAAAGACAGCCAGAGACAACGTGTAAGCAAAGGACTGTGGGGCTGTGTTCTAATAAAACTTTATTTACAAATACTGAAATTCGATTTTCATATAATTTTCACAAGTCATAAAACATTCTTCTTCTTTGGTTTTGTTTTCTTTCCTCAAACATATAAAAATGTAATGCCATTCTTAACCTATGGGCTGTATAAAAATATAAGGCAGGCCAGATCTGGTCCACGAGCCACTGTCTGCGGGCCCCTTCCATTAATGGGCACACAATGCAGGGAGATGTGCTCACTTAGGCTTTAACATCAGACAGGCCCGCGGCTGAGTTCTGTTACCTTGGGTAAGTTCCTTAACAGCTCTACACCCCGCGTTTCCACATCCGTAAAATGGGGACAACAACTTCTACTGTATCATTTGGTTTTGAGAAATAAAATTGCACATAAAGTGGGGCTGACATCGTGCTGGATACAGGACAGGTGATTGGTTTGGGTATCCATTCACTCAACAAAGCTCTTATTGAGTTCCTATTTTTTCACCAGGGACTTAGATAATAATTTCCTAGGCGCAGGGGAGGCAGCTGTGAAAAAAAAAAAAAAAAAGCAGACAAGGGTTTCTGCCCTCGCAGAGCTGCCATTCCAGTGCCAAGTTCTCCAATACAGAAGCGACCCAACTCTTCACCATGGATGGGCCTGGCCCACTGAAGGATGAGTCAAGACTCTGGGGTGTTGTTCTGTGGTCAATCAATTCTCGCACGTCACCATCTGCAATGCAGCAAGGAGTCTCAGGTATGGGAGGGCACAAGGATGGATACTACATGGATGCCAAAGAACTCTCACTATTTTGAGGAATATGCCAGCAATTATGCTCCCTTGGGATCCTGTTTGTATGAATAAGAGAAGCAATTAATGACAAGCGGGGAAGAAGAGCCAGAGCTAACTCCATACACTTTCAAGGCAGAACACCACAAACGTGATCTGTGCCCTGGCTGAGAGCATCTCTTCACGTGTTCCAAGCCCCAGTTAGCCTCACGCCTAACAGACTCAGAGGGGTTTCTCCTCCTATCCTGAAAAGATGGGGATAATATGGGAGAGAATAGAGAAGGCTGTCATCTCCTAAGCAGGTGCAGGAAGGCATAATTTCCCCAAACATATAAGAATAAAACTTCTTAACTCATCCCTCAACACCCTGATGCAGTGGCCTGAAATAGCCTTTCAGACAGGTCACTAGGAGAAAAGTTGGCTTGTGGGCTATAACTCACCTTCTCCCAAGTGGGTCCCCGGGGCCCTCTGTGGTGACGAGTAAATTAATGCCAAATGTCACTTCAGCATGATCAAAACCCAAGAAGTGACCTCCGTTACGGCATTCACAGATACACGTAGGGCAGAAGGCCAGAAACAAGCCATCCAGAGAAAAATGTATATTTCACCGCTCCACAGCAAAAAGGTATCACAGCCAAACACGCACTTCTCTGCTGCATTAAGGGAAAAATCGTGAGATGGCAAGCAGGCTGGGTTTTTAAAGGATGAAATACAGCAGGGCTATTTCCATGCTGCCAGGCCAGAGAGCATGCTGGCAAGTCCGTCCCTTGGGAGAGGTTTCTAGAGCCTGGGAGTCGGCCTTATTGGAGGTGGGTGGGCAGGGGGAAGCTGACATCCTTTCTACTTACTCCAGGTAAGTGGCAGATAATCCCAGGGGGGGTCCTGGCTCAGGCTTTCTCATCAGTAATTACAAAGCTGAAAATCATGATCTACCTTTGAGTGGAACAAAATGGGCCAGTGGTCCTTTCTCTTTTTCTCTCTGTTTCAAGCCCCTACCACCAAATCTCTGCACAGCCATAAAAACCTCACCTTAAGTAACAAATTGGCTGGAGCCAACAGGATTCATTAGGAGGCATTTAATTACTGCAGGGCTATAATGGACATCTGCTGTTTTTACCTGTTCTGTGTCCATATCCCCTTTCTTCTGACAACAGCTTCTCCAATCACCTCAGGGCAACCCCCTCTCTCCCCACACACTTCTGGGGGTCCTGACCCCACCTGCTGAATCAAGAGGTGAGCACATGATCAGTCTGGACCAATCAGAAGTGATCACCAGGAGGGGTTCAGAGATGGCACGTGACTCGGGTGGGCGCAATGGAGTGAAGGCCAGGGCGTTGACCGGATCCACAGGGGAGAGAGAATCACTATTATCTGAGAGAATGGACTGAGAGAAAAGCGTGCAAGCCCCTAATTGCTGGCTTGCTACAGCGTAGAGAATGGCTGCCCAAGGAAGGCCAGCATGAAGAGTCAAGGGATGGAGAGGGATGAAACCTTGCACAGTCAAGCTTCTGGGGCCGGCCAAGCTAAATATTATTTGTGGTGATTACCTGAGGGTTTTTCAGAAGCCCTCACAGAATAATGCAAATAGCTTCCCAGGGTACTACAAAAATGGCATCAACGCCCACATTTATGACTATCAGAGCAAAGCCATCTATAAACAACTTTCCTCTCAGCCTGTCACCTCCCTGTATCCCAGAGTGGAGTGTCGTTGATGGCCCAAGACTTAGTAGTCCCAGGAGCTATTAATCACAGACCATCTGGGATCCCTGGGTGGCGCTGCGGTTTGGCGCCTGCCTTTGGCCCAGGGCACGATTCTGGAGACACGGGATCGAGTCCCACATCAGGCTCCCGGTGCATGGAGCCTGCCTCTCTCTCTGCCTCTCTCTCTCTCTCTGTGACTATCATAAATAAATTAAAAAAAAAAAATCACAGACCATCTAATGCAGGGGATGTCTTTGATTCCCTGATTCCCTGTCCCTTCCCCTTTGGCCCTCTCTTTAACATTTTCATGCCATGAACCTTTGGTTAAGGGGGATTTATGCTTATTTGCCAGATAGGAAGCATCTTCAAGAGATGGCTGACATCCAGAGACAGCCAACAGAATGACTGAATCTGTCTCTATTATCGTCTATGAATCCCCAGGATTTAGGAGCTGCCATATAGTTGGGTCTTCAATAAACTTTACTGAATAAATAAATAAGCAAAGAGATCTCTTCAAATACGTGAAAGAAAAAAAAACAAAAAACAAATACATGAAAGATACCTTGAGTGTAAAGGTGGTCTTCTACAGCTCTGAGTCCTCCAACAGGGCTAGGCAGGGTACTCTATACCAATCAGATACTCAAAATACATTCGTTGAATGAAGGCAGATGCTCTACCACCAATTAAAAGCACTTCCAAGTTCATTATAAACAACTGGTACTGTTCGTGATTTATAAGGGGAAAAGGGAGAAGGTAGTATGTATATTCCCTATTTCTCAATTTCTTAAAGGCCTAGGCAGCTATGATGAGGTCTTGGGCTCTACTGGGCCTTCCATTTGCATTATTGATCTAAAATATAACTTACACAGGCAAATTCTGAATCCAAATGATCAGAATTGGTGAAGAAAAACATGAGGAGTTACAACTGTGGGTCTACCAGACCGTCCACTACGTCGTTGCAAAGCTGAAACTGTGACTGCATATATGTGTTAGAAGTCGTGGCATTGCTACTGTGGCCTCAGACAGAGATCTGAGAACTGGAGCTTCCACAGGGTCCCTTACTCCCCAGCATGTAGATTCAATCACAGATTTTTCTACAGCCAGAAGGCCCAGTGATCACAATTATGTATGTCAAAATACATACCCAGTGTAACTCAAATAAAAGAGGGACAGAATCACTGCAAAAGGGGAATAGAATTTGGGTGACTTTCCCATCGTTCTGTTTTTTCACACATTTATGATGACATCTTGTAAACATCAAGCACTCTCTCCCACATCGGCCACCAATCACTGGGTGCTGAGTCTCCTGGGAGGCTTTACTGATGGGGCAATAAGTAAAGGCAGCAATTTTACATGAGCTAGACTTTAAAAGAGAAGTTAGAGGTCCAGCTGTAAAGGTCACAACAAACAGTGGCATTTGAACCAACCTGATAATGTGGACAGCCTACAAGTGTAGACATGAGAATCAGAAAAGAGCTCATGTTGGGTTTACCAAGCGTTCCAGCACCGGGCTAGACTCCCGAGACAGAGAAGGTAACCAAGAACTTCCTAACTGAGCCATCCTCATGCATAAACCTTAAGGGCTGGGATCTCCACAGCTACTTTTGCTGCCTGAGGTACAGGAGAAGGTAAGAGACCATGCTCATGAAGACCAGAAAGGAACTACTCAGGTAGAGCTATGGGCCAAAGCAGGCCCAAAAGATTACAAAAGGGCAAAAAATATGCCACTTCTGTTGATACCATATGGATGCACTGGGAATGTGACGGTGCTGCTAAAAGAGCGGCCACCACCTTCCCAGTACATTCTGACTCCCAAGAAATGATTCAATACAAACCTCACTTCAAATTCTAGGCTGTTATAACTTCTCTGATTCTTAATATCCTTTCCTGGAAAACTGAGACAATCCCACTCATCTCATAGGAATGCCAGAATGAATAAGTGAGAATCTGTGTAGAGCAACTACAACAGCATCAGCACCCAAAAGACATAAAATAAGTGGTATCGTCCATCACCATCATCAAGTTACTCAGCTCAAGGTGAAGGCTATCACACCATTAACATGTCATAAATTCCTAATAAAATACAGCCATGTTATCTCAGAAATGAATAACTCTATCTCTGCAATACACAGATACTCAAGAGCCCCAAGAATCTGTATTAAAAATTTCCCCTCTTTTGGCAATACTTCCTTAGACTCTGTATTTTTCACAACCAGATGCTATTTCTAGAATATGTCCTTGGGAGGTTTCAGCATTAAAAAGAGAAAAAAAAAAAAAAAGGAAAAGAAGCTTGGTTAAGTCCTATAGTCCATCCTGAGGTTTCAAGTGAGTTTATTTTTAATTATGTCTCCTTGGAAACAAATGGCGCAATGTCATCAAGGCAAGATCTCACTCTAACTAATCTCAAAGACTCTGTGCTATATGAAGGATGCTAAGAAAGCCTCAGTCTAATGAAGCTCTTATGCCATAGACATGAAAAAGTGAAAACAGGATTGACCTAAAGGTATTCCTCTGGGTGGACAACTGTAAATGCAGAGTAGAGAGTCAGTTTTCAGGCATGACTCCAAATAGAACATGACTCTTTTAGACAAGAACAGTTTAAATGGCCTTCCTCTTGCCTCAGTATGGACCACTGCTGGTTAGAGCATCCTGTGCAAAGAATCCAGTGAACTTGGGACTGACTCAGCGCATACATAAAGCAGGGGCCTGACTTTATATATGATGGGGATGTAACTGGATAAGTAGAGGCTGCAAATCATCCCTGGATGACAATAAGGGATCAGAAAAAGATATACCATCAATCCCAGCTTAGGTGGTATGGAAGAAGGAATTCATGCGGCTCTTGAAAAAGGTTCAATGGAATCAGCCAGACAAGGAAACTCAGGGAAGACCCTAAAGAGTATTCTTAGTCACAATAAGGCACTCATCTGCTTTCTTCAATCAGAGAAGTTAAAACTTTCCAGAACCCAGTGTATCATTTATAGTAGCTATGAGCATGTATGATTAACTATGGCAGGATTCCATTCCAAAATGGAGGTCCCTATTGCTCCTTTTGTTGTCATAAGGTGAGGAACTCTATTAGGTACTATAGGCAAAATATTAGGACCCAGGAGGTACTCACCCTTAAAAAATGTGAGAGGTCTTTCTTACTGAGACTCATTCCTCTCTCAGCTACATATTACACAGACCTACAGCAAATGAAAAATGTTCCCACAGAAGGAATCCAAAGTGATAGGCCAAGGCTGAGCCACTGATAAGACAAACTGTGCAGAAAGCCACAGTTTAGTCAATAGGACATGGGGTATATTACCACGTGAACTCAGATGATTGACAGTCCCGCTTTCTAATGCTCATTGTTTACGTACTAATAACATTACTAGCTATTTTAGAAGGCATTATCTGCCAGGTAGACTTCTAATAGCTATTTAAAGAAAACATGCACATTGTGTTCATTTCAATCATCATGGAAATTCAATCATCATGGATATAAAACACAATTTGGATAGAAAAAAAGTTATACTTCCCCAACAATTCCCAGTGAAAGATGCAGTTTTCTGATCCAGAACACAGAAGATGGTAGCAAATCTCTTTTCATGGCTGTAGCATAAACTCAACTCAGATATAAAACCCTAAGTGATCACTTTGAGAGGATAATTTATATGAATTGCACATGATATATGCCCTATAATACCTAAACTGAATATGGATATAGCAATGGACAGCAATCACTATGAACAATATGTCTTCATCACTTTCCTTCTGAAATAGTTTTAATCTAAATGAAATAAAGCAGTGTGAAGTACAACCACAGCGGGATACAGAAGAGAGTATTAAATGCTCCTAGGAAACTTCCCAATTTTAATTAGGGTGCCAATAAAATTAAATTTTCCCAATTTCTTATCCTTGTCAACCCACCAAAAATGCCAGACTTGCTATCTTTAATGTAATGCACTGAGTCATGAAGCTAAATACTCATTTGTTTATGTGCATATTGTCTACCAGGATCCAGTCCTATCTGGGTCAAAAAAGAGGTCAGCTGCCTCCAGGAAATTTAAGGTTGTAAAAATCTCAAATTAGGAACATGGTACATTTTGGAAACATTATCATTATCTTTGAAATAACTGAGCAAAATCAGTTGGCCCATTTATAAGTGAATAAATAGAAACTGAAATAAAATTGGTGAGCCCATAGTAATTGATGCAACCTATTAACAAAACTTTTGTGTGAAATCTAAATTTTTATTTTATCACCACTTACCAAGACACTAATCATAGGAGGAAAAGGGACGGTCCAGTATTACTTAAAAAAATAAAGTGTCCTCCAATTAGTCTAAAACTGATATGGTTAAACTACAGCTTTCAAATTATTTTAATTAATATGTTATCCTCATAATCATTTGAGTAATGACTCCACATAATACTATTAGATAACTGGGCCAAAGTGGACAATTCCCTATTCAAACAAACAAAAATCCCTATTCAAAAATAAAAATAAAAAAAATAAAAAAGCAAAAGAAGTCATTAATCCCCCTCCAAAAGTTCACATTCCTAAAATAGAAGTACAAAGTTTTCCTCAAGCTGATCCCAACTCACTTTCTAGTTTTCTCCACATCCCTTGGAACACAAGCTCCATGACAGGGGGTCTTTGTTTCATTCACGGTGCCTAAAACTGTGCTTAGCAACACTTGAGTGTCATGATTGGCTGGATGACTGAATGGGTGCCTCAATACAGTACCGCCCTGAGACCTACGGGAGATGGACACTGTCCTATGTCCCAACCTTTAGAAAGCACTGTATTATCAACTCCCGACAAAATACATTTACTGGAAAACGCACTGGTGTCTCCGTTACTTGAGATCTGCCCCTGAACGCTTGTGTAGTATGACATGTCACCCTAAACATCCACTCCGGTGTCTGCCACTATCAGGCCCCAGAAAATCACTGCTCCACATCTCTCTTACTCTCTTTGAAACAAAAGACCACTGTATCTGAATGCCCTTGTGGTTTGTGGTGTGCTGCTCCCAAGTTCAAGAATAGAAAATGCTTCTGGGTATCAAGAGTATTTGAGTCTTACAAGCTTTTAGATAACAGAAAAGACAAATTAATTAACTTGTCAAATCCTTTTTCTCAGATAGCCTGAATTGGAAAGATTCTTGTATAATAAAGTATTATGTCCCAGAAGTACAAAGTATTAGTTTTCTTGTGTTCCAATTACTGATGTGAGAGATCCTTACAGATTGGCAGACATTCATGAGTTTAGGTAGGAGCTAATATTAAGGCATCTCTATTACTCAAGTGTGTATATTTGCACTACTCAATGTAACATGCATAAAGTATGATATCAGTTCTCTTCATCGGCCACTAGATAGATAATCAATCCTAGAATTTCTAATTTTTTTATCTTTATTAAAATATGTGGTTTAATTTTAAAATTAAACTTTAAGTTTAAATAATTTTATGTGTTTGAAAAAAGTATTTTACAAATTGATAAAAATGTTGATAATCTTTCATTATGTAGTTTTCATCAGATATTTTTAAAAAGAAACAATATGAAATAATATGAAAGAAAAGATATTTAAAAATATCTGATGAAAACTTTTAAAAAGAAACAATATGAAAGTATATAACCATAATTTAAAATTTTCAACTTCTGGGGATCCCTGGGTGGCTCAGCGATTTGGCGCCTGCCTTTGTCCCAGGGCGTGATCCTGGAGACCCAGGATGGAGTCCCACGTCGGGCTCCCAGCATGGAGCCTACTTATCCCTCCTCCTGTGTCTCTGCCTCTTTCTCTCTCTCTCTCTCTGTGTCTATCATAAATAAAAATAAATAAATAAATCTTTAAAAAATTTTTAAAAATAAAATTTTCAACTTCTTACATTTGCTTTAGTTTACATTTTTGTGAACTGCATAGTATTTTATGCTTTGGATCATCATAATTTAAACTCAATTGTTAAATATTTTAAGTGGCTCCTTTTTTTCTTCATTGTATAAATAATACGGGCATAAACATCACTGTGCATAAATTGTGGGTATATCTTTAAGAAATTCCTTTAAGATATTTTTCTACTATGAAAACCTAGGTGAAAAACATTTTTAAAACTTTCGATAGATACTTCTAGATTAAACCTGAGAACGAAGATGAGAAATTATACTTCCTGCCCGCAATGTTTGAGAATGCCCACTTCTGCAGTACTCCAAAACAGTTTTAACCTCCGTTAATTTGACATGTGTAAAAGCTGAATGCAGTTTCTATTCTAAGTTGTTTCTTCCTTGCTAATACACCTAAATGTTTTCCAAATATTTATTGGTCATTCGAATGACATTTTAGACATTTGCCAATTGTCCTACCATTTCTTTTTTTAATTTTAGCTTGTTGATTTGTTGGAGCTGTTTATTTATTAAGCAGATGAAATATCTGAATAGACAGCTAAAAAAATCCTATTACGAACTCAAATATGTACTTATAAAAATTATTCAGAATTGTGTTTCTTTTATTAATGTGGTGCTAAATTACTTTATGAGTTCTTAAAGGTTCTTATTTTTGGCACGTTTGAGGTACAGAATGAGCAGTTCCCTGCTTCCATCTGTGAACACCAGTATTTGCACGCCAAACACAAGTTTAAAGGAGACAGGGAAGTGAACTCTGTAAAGTGGAGATTTGTAGAGTGTGATAATGAGGCAAGTCGTTATGTTCTAACTGGTCTTAACTGTTCCATAAATGTTTCCTTTACCCTGTAAACTTTAAGGTCAAGATAATATGAGGAGCACTTAAAGCAAAGAAAAGCCATGTGGGCCTTGGCTAGGGAACACGCATGCCGTTTGGGGGGTGTGGGGGGGGTGGAATCTGGAATACTCTTTAACGGCCGTATGAACACATAAAAAATATATTTTCTTCTCTAGCAGTACTGCCAAACTGAAACAAAGAACAACTGGGCTGCATCACTCACCTTCGAGGAAGTTCCTAGGAATGCCACAGGAGTCACAAACCCCAAAAGAGGGTTTGTTTTGTTCTCCAAAGCAGAGCAGAGCCCTGGCAAACACACTAGGAACACACAATAGGCTGTAGAATCTGAGGGATAATCTAGCTTTCTGAAGAGCAAGATCATCTCTGTGGGCATTTGGTTTCACACCATCTATGATATGTTAATACCCAAAAAGTACATGCCATTATTAAATCTCCCAGCAAAACTATATTTAGATTATCTAGCCTATTTTGTAATCCTTTTTTAATCCCAGAAAATGAAGAGCTAGCAATATATGGTAGAATTTACTGGTACTTTAAATTACCAGTAGAATTGCTCCTTATAGCCATTAATGCTGTGATACAATTGGTTTCCTTTTTGTAAAAATGGCTAATACATATATTTTTTGCATTTCCTTCAAACCTCATTAGTGAAGTCGATGGATTATTGGTTACTGTCTGAAACATCTTAAATGTCACAAGCCATGCCTCTGAAATAAAATATTTTTAATTATATGGAAGGTATCTTAATAAACGGGCAAGTCAGGATTTATAATTCACACAATTAAGTGTTTCCTGTGGCAGAATTGTTAGACAATATGACCTAGATTTATACGTGGCTCTTTTTCTAGGAAACAAAGTTTGGGATCTTTTGTATACATTTTTTAGGCCAATAAAAAAACAAAACAGTAGAAATATATTCAGTTCCTGTTTCGAGGAAGAAAAAAAAATCCTATGGCACAGAATGGTTATTTGTCCCACGTCACACAGCTGGTGAGGGGTTGAAAGAACCAGAATCTACATCTTAGAACCCCAAGCATTCCAAAAGCTGTCAAATCACTTTTCCATTCCAAGCAGCAGAGCATGTGTGATAACTGTTCTAAATCTTTCCAAAAGAATGAAGAAGCTGTGATCTAATTACAAAGTCTCACAATGAACAAGGAATGGGGGGCGAGAGGAAACCTCTCTGGCCCAACTTTGTTCTGTTCCTTAGTTTTAATTGTGTGGTTGCAGGGGACAGGGGAGAGTAAACAGCAATGCTTCCCACTGGGTTCCCTGCAGGTTCTCCCTCCAGGAGTGAGATTCTGTCCATGATTTATATGGTTGGAGACATACAGGAAGAGTCTTGTCACTCAATACCCCCCTTCCCTCTCTGGCTCCAAGGAGCCTGCAATGCCTCACAGGAGCCTGTAACTGTCAAACGGCATTCCCCAAATCCATCAATACTGCCTGCTGCCATATAAATACCCTGCTGCTCTACAGGTTGCAAATATTTCAATCATTCTACAGACCTGCAGCAGCATCTGAGCAGACGTGAGAGAAACTCATGAAATCTGATGGCTTTATTTACTCTTCCAACGTAAGAGAAACACACACGCCTAAAACCTTCACTTTCCAAATGTTTACTGGGAGATTAGAAAAACAACAGATGACAGCCAGTGTGTCAGCCTAGAAGAATCACAAAAATCCTTCTTTAAACAATCTAGCAACCAGATGAAGACTCCAGGCCAGGAGCCCCTGTGTGTGTTTAAGAAGTTCATGGGGCTGACATTCCTTTTGATTGTAAAGAAATAGACACGGTCTCAAGTCCAAAGCCAAAAGTGCAAGGAAGTGAGGATTTCCTTGGCCTCACCTGAAGCAAATGTTATCTAGATCTGATTCTTCAAATCAAACCCCAGGAGACCAGGGCTGCATGTTATGGTTGTTCAGTTGGTAGACTGAACAACTCAATGGGCCGCCATTTACATAGCTGGTAATGTAAATGGAGTGTTGTACTGGTATACAATCACATATAACAGCCTACAAGGTTGCAGAGATGGGTATCTGGGCCAGTCTACCACTCACTAGGATCCTGCTCTGTTTTCTATTCATATTTGTGAATGAACTCATCAATCATTAATTCATTCAACAAATACTAACTGAATGCAAATGAAATGTGAATCTCATTCAAACCTGCAAAGACTTTTTGGGTAGACACTGTTCTTCCCATTTAGCAAATAATAACACTGAGGCTGAAAGATGTTAGTTGTTTGGAGGCAGGGGTCACAAAGCTGTGTTTTCTGAGCCTGTATCCAATATACTTCTCTCCTGGATAGAGCTGCTCAGTTCATTAAAGCAAAAGGTTCCTTTCTCAGCAATGTTTTTTTTTAAGCAATGACTTTAAGAGTCAAGTTCCTGGGGGCGCCTGGGTGGCACAATTGGTTAAGTGTCTGACTTTGGCTCAGGTCATGATCTCAGGGTCCTGGAATGGAGCCCCGCATCGGGTTTCCCATTTAGTGAACAGTCTGCTTAGGATTCTCTCTCTGCCTCTTCCTCTGCCTCTCTCCTCTCCAAATAAATAAATAAAATCTTTATTAAAAAAAAAAAAGAGTCAAGTTCTTGGGCAGTAGAGGCAGGAAAGCAGAATCTGGGAGGATTCAGTGAGGTGTTTGAGGACCAGTAGGCTTGGACACCAGTGCTGGAGGCTAAGGGCAACGGCAGTTTCAGTCTCTTGCTCACCTGGCTTAGAGCAGGTGTGGAGGTGGACAGGCCCTAGGATTGGGAGTCAGAAGAACTGTGCTCACATCTTGATATTGCATGGCCATGAATATGCTACTAATTTTTCTGAGCTTTAATTTCTTCATCTATAAAATGGGAATAACCTCAGAGACCTTTTGAGGAATAAACATGATTATGGATTTATAAGGACTAGAAAAATGTCTGGCTGCCAAGGATGTTCAATAAACTGTAGGAATTATTATTCACAGTTCTGGGATGTGTGATTCTTGGCTGGGTCTCCAGCATCTCAAGGGTATACATTTTCCTAAGTGGGGTATGTGGGTACAGGAAGACTTTGCTCTTCTTTTATGCCTATTTCCCCCAAAAAGACATTAGGAGAGTAATTGTGACCCCACTCAGGAATATGATGTCTCGCTCTCTCCCTTCTACTCAAGCAGTAGAGAGAGAGAGAGAGAGAGAGAGAGAGAGAGAGAAGTAATCGAAAAGTTAATTTATCTGAAAGAACTGATATTTTTCTCTTTCCACAATATAGTTTCTAAGTGACTTCCAGTTTTTAGATCCTTTTAAGTTTATTCTTTGAAGTTTCTTTTTCCCACTTCTAAAAGGTAGCTGTCCCTGCCCACTGTTTTGGAAGTAAGGAAACCTGGAGACTTTTCTATAGGCTCATAAAGACAGTGTGCCAGAAACAAGAAGGCCTGGCAGGGAGCGAGGGAGGTGGGGACTGAACATGCCAAGACAGTTACACCCTTATTGGTTATGGCAAATGTTAAACAGGCTAGAAAATCAGAGGCCCTGGAAAAGACTTGTAAAAATAACAACATGAGAGGTTACTGTAAAGGCAAGGAACATGACAGGGGAGGCTGTGGGTGGCACGTGAAACATGTCGGAGACCGTGCCGGAGACGCGTCCTGAGCTGTCCTTGCAAAGTGATGCCTCTTTGGAGATTCCTCCAGTGACCCCCATAATGGACAGGCCAAGGTGTGGCCCTGCCCATGGGCATATGGAGTGTTTTCAATTCCCTGACTAGAACTGAGAAAGGAGGAGCACAAGTCACAGACTGTTCCCGATGCTTTCCAAGAGGGCTCTGAGAGGGGTAAGTTGGAGAGCTGCCTGAAACGAATGTCTGAGTGATTGAGTAGAAGTGGCAAGTCTCTGTGCAAGAAGACTAAATGGATTTTTTTTTAAATGTTCCAGATAATTCTTTATGGAATATGAGAAGGAAAAAAAAAAAAAAAAACCTAAAGAGACCATCACACAGAGATCCCTCACAAATGACCCTACCTAAATGAGGAGAGTAGACCAGATGCCCTGAGGATATGGCTGGGTGAATTTCATTCTTACTTAGGGTCTTGAGTTGCTCTGGGAGCCACTGAGGGCAGAGCTAGAAAGCCAGCTTCTAGCTCTGGCACTTTGTGCACAGTGAAAGCACACTCCTAATTTTACCACCTTAGCTTTCTCATTCCTGGGTCACTATTACATAACTCCTGCAATTAGTCTCTTGGGTTTTATTTCTTAAATTCCATTTTAGTGAAAGTAATGTTATTCATTCTACTACTCTCTGATTATTTAAAACTAAAACTCTCTGAAGTTTTATGTTTATGAAGTGAAATATCGCATTTCCCTGGCTCTTAAGAAATCTATATTAGATTAACTTGAATCAATCACTGATCCAACAAATGCTCACGTGTCCATGAAGTCACAGTGCCCATGAGTCAGGAGAAGGAGATACTCCACGGGAAGCACAAAAATTATGAAACTAGTACATAATGGTGTCTTTCATGATCCCGGCTCTCCCACTTACTTAACCCTGTGATCTTGGACAGAGTACTTAACTCCTTAGTGCCCCAGGCTCATCAACTATAATAACATCTATGGCATTCATGTAAAGACTGGAAGACAAAACACATACAAAACAGGACACGGTCTGGCAAAACCAGAGTTAATCGGTAACATGCATGTTTATGATGAAGATGATTATCATTACTTTCATTAATGAATCACTGGTCTCTGACACACTAACAATGTTACGTGTTGGAAAGACTATGTATGATCTTGGGAGTGTGACCTTCAGCAAATTACTGAATCCATCTGAACCTCAGTTTTCCGTCTTCTGAGAAATACAGAGAATAACAGAGATCTCGTGGGGATTCAAGGACTCAAGAAAGTAGATGCCAAATTTGTCTTTGCTCTCTTGCAAAATAGAGCTGGAAAATTTGAACAATTATTCTGATCTAAACAGAGAGTAGGGTCCGACATTTATAAAGGGCCTACGTAAATAGATGATATTACTGCCACTATTTGCGTTTCTCCCAGCCCCTATGCTGAATAATCAATAATAAATGTTGTTTAAACAAATGGTGTAATTTTCCAATCTGTGTTGTTCTAAACCGACCTTTGCTCCTCATTGCCATTTGTAATGCATGCATAATTCATTGATGAAGCAGAAGGAGAAACAAGGATGTTGGTCTAAGTGGCCCTTTTTGGGTTGTTTTTGATGATTTGTTATAACCCCATAAATAAAACAAAACTTGTCACTGTAAATACGTATTATGTTATCTAGAGGTATATTTAGTGGGTAAAATAATAAAAACTAGCCTGCCTGTCCTGGAAATCTCAAGGTATAATTAATTGCTGGTAAAATTTATTCTAGAACTTAAGAGCTCTAAAGTAGAAGGAAAAATAAAGGCCACTGTCAACACAAATGCTAAAAAGAAATACCTAAAGGGCAGAGCCATTTGCCATTTGCAGGAAGTGTTTGCTAGCATACTTGTCTGGGAGGCAAAAAGGTAGATTCACATGGTGGAGATACATGTGTATGCATACAGACACATTTACTTTTAATAAATCATAACTCAAGGGATTGGCAAGGCTAACATGTCAACTTCAACTCCTGTCTGTTATTAGTTCTCTCACACACACACCTCCACATGGACAGAAATGTGCATACGAAAAGGTGTGTGCATATACATACATAAACACTCACACACACACCTACACATGTAATTTTTAATAAAGCATAGATCAAAAGGCCTTCCGAGCTAGCTCCTGTCAGCTGTAACCCCAGTCTGCTGTTTGTTCACCCACACACAATCACTGTGCAATAAACCCTTTCAATATGGGAGACAAGTGCAAGATGCCCCTCTGTCCCCAAAGGGCACCTCTGTGTGCTCCCTCAGATCATAGCTGATGACATGTCAATGAAACGGTGCTTGCTCTGGTCCCGGAGATCAAAATGAGGGCTTAACCTGCAATTTACTCTACAAGTCCCATGACACTTGCCAGATCTGAAGACTTCATTCTAATCTTCCCTGCTAAAAAAATAATCAAATACTCCAGCAAAGATGTATTGACAACTCTTAATTAACCATGCTAATGGGGGTAAGAAAGAACATGGATAAATGAAATCCACACATAACCTAAAACCTTTATTTGGCCATTAATTTCCAACTTCTCTTTCACTAAACCTTGCAGGGAGGTGGGTATCAGTACTTGCTTTAATGACAGAATTATACAATGTCTACATCTGGACACTGCCAGCCATTCGTTGGACAAGCAAACAAGCATGGACGTGGCCCAGGGCACCACAAAAGGTACTGGGGTTTGGTGGTAATGTTTTCGTATCCTTTTGGATACAAGTAAATATATTATAGACTGCTTTTATAATGAGGTTAGCTGGAATAGTTTTGTAGCAATAGAGGTTGTCCTGCTAGAGATGTTCTTGTTCCTTACCTATCATTGTTGCTACTCAAACACATGAAAGCAAAGCAGCAGAATCTGGGTAGCTCAGGTGGTTCCCCGCATCACACTCCACACTCCAAGGGGAGTCTGCTGGAGATTCTCTCTCTCTCTTTCCCTCTGCCCTTCCCCCTGCTCATTCTCTCTCTCTCTCTCTCTAATAAACGAATCTTTAAGAAAAAATAAAAGGGGGAAAGGAGAGAGGAGGCATAGGGAGAGGAGCTAGCACACGTGCAAAGTCACATGGTTATTGTTTTGAAACGAGCAGCTGATTGCAATGGAAAAATCTGCACAAAGGGCAAAAGCTGATGCCTCCGAATGGACAAACAAGAAGGGAAAATGACGGAGGTGAGGTTTCCTTCGGGAAAACCTGAGCTCGCATTTGTAGATCACCTCCTCTGTGTCAGGCCCCCTGTACATCAACTATGATGAGCACCATGAAATGAGACGTAAGAAGGAACCTCGGCAAGGAACAAAAGTGGGCTTCCTCCTTCTTCTTCAAACATCTGGCACAGCCACACCAGATGGCAGGAACCGGGGCTGAGGAGCTGAGTTCCTCCCAACATCTGTGCCTCAGCTGCCTCGAATGGTCATTTCTACTCTGCCATCCTGCCTGGTGCAGCAGAGACTCCCAGCAAGCAATCCTCCTGATACCAGTAATTTGTATCTGCCAGGACCACCAACTGACCAGGCACATTACAAGGACCATCTCAGTTCACCTTGCCAACAAACCATCCGTTATCATCCCTATATTACATAGGAAGAGTTCGGAGAAGCACAAAGGAACTTAAGCCAGGTGCCCAGAGTTACGCAGCTAGGCAAGAGCAGGGCTGGGAATCAAACTGAGGCCATCAAGCTCCAGAACCAAGCTCTTACCCACAACACTGGCATTTCTGGAGCTCTCTAATGTGCCAGACAGATAATGTGCTCAATGTTCAGAGTGTGATTTCTCATTTAATCCCCTCATGGCCCCATGAGTTAGAGATTACTGCTGTTTTACAAATGAGGAAACTGATCTTGGAGAGAGAGGGGCAGTAAATTGCCAAGGTCACAGAGCCAGAGAGTGGGGGTGGTTCGCTCAAGGCCAGGTCTGCTTCTCCAGGTGAAGGTAATGATTCAGAACACAGGTCTGGAGTGGGTTTGAATCACTCTGTGTACAGCTGCTCCCCAGGGACCTGGCCTCAGCCCTCTGATTACTGTAGGACTTTATTACTTTCTGAATTCCCTTTGCTTATCTCACTCACCCCCTCCTCCCATTTTCCCCTTCTGGTGCCCTCTCTCCCTATCAAGGCTCCCAACCCCCACCCACAGCCATCTCATCTCTGCTGTAAAATGTTTGTGAAATGTTCACCCTTCAAAAGCTGCATGCTGATTTGCAGTTTGCAATTCTTAGGAAGAAAGGGACTCTACCAATACAAATAATCAAGTCCCAAATGTTAAAACAAACATTTCAGTTCACCTAAGTTTATAAAAAAACATTTTCCATGGTCTGATGTCCTGAGTGTGCAGGAGTGTAGGTGGCACAGTGAGGACCAAAGAGCATCCCTAAAACAGTGAGGTGATCCAGGAACTGACCCAAGGCCCAGAGGCAGGGGTGAAGAGACAGAGGGGACCTGTAGGCATGAATTTTAACCAGAGGGTTCACAGGACCTAATGCCAGGAGGGCAATGCAGAATGAGAGATTGAGCAGAGCTAACAGACCTGAGGGGATTGTAGTGGGAATGTGGGTGGCACTGTTACCCACTACCCCCCACATTCATGCATTACCTCCTCCTGTTAAACCATAACCTCCTTTAGGACTGGGACCTCATCCCAGGGTCTCTAGTGGCACCTTTTGCACTCAGGGCAGGAAAAGGGGGGTAGTGGGCGATGGGGAGATCGGTCTACTCAGGGTGCAAGCAATAAATGGGTACACTGTCTACAGAGAATTTCAAAGCAGTAATAAAACTGAACAAAGTCCAAACACTTTTTATCATCACCATGGTCAGCAATTCTAAACAGAGAAAACATACCCCTCCCCATGAAGGGCCCTCCTCCATCACCCCCCCCACACACACACACACACCACCCGGTTGGCACCCATGGCTTTGCACACTGTATTCACTTAACAAATACTCTCGGAAAGACTGAACTTAATTAAAGGGGTTTGGGAAAGGGCAGAAATTTTGTTGACTTCTGGGCACAAAACATGTAAACTGACTGACACTGAGATATACAAAATAGATCTTTCAATAAAAACCATGCCACTCTTTCTTGTGTGCAGTAACAACACATCCTCCCTACAACACTCCACCAGCACTGCCATCCTGGGGCTACAGAGATCACTCCCAGGGTCCTAGGATTTATTTCCCTTACTCCAGAGCCCAGGACAGATAATGAATCCCTCTCGTCAGCTGATCAATTGCTGGCACCTCCAGACTGGCATCCGGCACTCCCCCCTCCACCACCCTCAGAACAAGGTTAAAAGAACGGACTCCTGACGATGGTCAGAGGGGAACAGAACAGGCTTAGGAAGAGGAAGCCGAAAATATTAAGAAATCAACATCAGCATTTAAAAGCAAAGCCCTTTCCACACCACAGAAGACGCTTCACAATTCATCTTGTTCCCTGACTCTGCTTCACCAACTTGATGGAAGATGGTTTAACTGACATAAAAACCAGCTATACATGAATAGCAATGATTGATGGAGCCATTCCAAGCAACAGCCAAAAAAAATGGCACTAAAAGATGCCTCAGGGTTCCTGTTCACTGTTTTATGAGGGGACCAATACTTTTTTCTTCTCTTGTTTAAGGAATAAATTAACAGAACAAGTACTTTTAAAAAACAGGGCACTGTTATACAGAGCGGGGAGAAGTAGAAGGCCGGCTGGAATGTTAGCACACGTGTGACGGGCAGTCAGGATGGGGAGAACTGTGCTATAGGAAGCTTTCCCTGTACACCGCTGCTTGGTTTCAGGGTCCATGACTGGACTGGGTTTTATTTAATCCCATGTAATAACAAACTGTTCTATAAAGTAGTCTTATGGTACAAACACAATGTCTCAGCGGCAACAGAACAAAAATCCAGTCTTCGATGGAAGTCTTAAAAAGAACACAGAGATGCTCCAAATGAACCCTGATAAAGAGGGGAACTGGGGGAGAGTATTTGCCAAAAAAGTTAGGAAGGGCAGACTTGTAGGACTTGTGGTGAAAGTGCAGCTTCTTTCAATCCAGGGAGAACCATCTGTTTCAATATGGTGTCCTCCTCTTCGGGATGGTTCTTAATAAGGAACAGAAAAGAGCAGAGGTTTCAAGAGTGTTGGCATTTCACATTTTTCTTCTCCTTTTTGGAGCACAGAGAGCCTTTTACCGGCCTTTCTCCCTTCTTATTTTGAAGAGGGTTAATTATGACCTGGGAGCATCATCAGCATCCTGGCACTTGAGACTCAGCCATTGTCGAAGAAGACTATTGTCGCGCTGCACTGCAAGAAGTAACTTGAGAAGCATCCAAATTTGGAACTCCTTTTCAGAAGCCTCGGGATCAGTTCCATGTTCTGGCATTGTATGGGATGACAAAGACCCACCCAGTTCTCCGAGGTCTTTGAAGATGCACACGGAAGTGAAGCATAAAATTCACTTGACTTTTCCAATAAAATAAACTGGTCATTTTGGCCCATCTAGGATAAGCCCTTACCTGAACAATGCAAATCAACACACCCACGTATTCCTGTCCTCGTCCTGGCTCTCCAGGCAAGCCCAAGGTACACAAACCAATTACGTGGTGGGTTTCTGGCCCAAGTTAATACATAGCAGGAGTTCTTAGTGTTTGTAAGTTTGACCTAGAAATTCTACTACAGGCAAATCAATCCCATAGAAATAGTCTTAACTGGGGAGTACTTTGCAATCAAAGATGTTCAGGGCCCTGTAAACGGCAAGAGTTAGTAACAACCTAAAACTCCAGTCACCAGGAGATCAATGAAGTGAAAATCACAGTTCATCTAGTCAGTGGACTGTCATGCAGCCATTCAATACACTGCTTAGAAGAGTCTAGAAAGACAGGAAGAACTGAAATCTTTTAAGTCCAAAAAGAAACTACGACCTACAGAGAAACTACTATCTACATAGCACGTGTAACCACTATGCAAAAAACCTTGTCTCTAGATTTGTCTTTGAATTCAGGTAACGGAGTTAATTTAGAAGGAGGCAGTAAGGGAAGCTCCCTCAAGTGTATATGCTGCAGGTAAAACCAAACAAAATACAACAGAACAACCTGTTCATTCCGAAGTGCTCGAGAATGTGTGCCAAAATGCTAGTGGTGAAGATGGGTGAATTTTATTTCTCTAACAGTTCTGTACTTTCCACTATTTTTTTAAATTTATTTATTTATTTGAGAGAGAGAGAGAGAGAGAGAGCCTGAGCAGGGGGAGGGGCAAAGGTAGAGGGAGAGGGAGAATCCTGAAGCAAACTCCCCGCTAAGCAGGGAGCCTGACACAGGCTCAATCCCAGGACCCCAAGATCATGACCTAATCCAAAATCAAGAGTCACTCGTTCAACCAACTGAGCAACCCAGGTGCCCCTACTTTCCACTTTTTTAATGAGCATGTTCTTATTTTATATGGAGAATCACTAATTTTTTTTAAAGATTTTATTTATTCATGAGAGACAGAGAGAGAGAGAGAGAGAGAGGCAGAGACACAGGCAGAGAGAGAAGCAGGCTCCGTGCAGGGAGCCCGATATGGGATTCGATCCCGGGTCTCCAGGATCAGGCTCTGGGCTGAAGGCAGGCACCAAACTGCTAAGCCACCTAGGGATCCCCAGGAATCACTAATTTTAAGAAAAATTAAACTCAGAGAGGAGAAAAAAAAAAGCTGCTTCTTTTTGCTCCAGTGAGAGTGGATGACACAAGGCCTGTGTGTTTTGGTAGCACCTGCCTCGCTACACGGTCGCTCCTATCTCCAAGCCGACACACCTCCTCTGTCCTGAAACCACGCCAGGGTGTCAAGCCCTGAAAAAAAGCCTGAGGGCCCATCAGGAAGGACTGGGTTTCTTCTGGGATTTCCCTGCTGACTATGATCATCACCCTTAACCCTGCCCAGAGACAGTGGATCTACTGCCCATCAGAGGCCACGGGACTGGAAAGAGGAACGGGAAGATCAGGGGAGAGTGCAGTGTGGGGTCTCACACCAGGCAATCCTGGTCCTGACACAGCTGCGCAGCAATGCGGGCCCAGTTACACTCCCACGCCTCTTGGAGTCCCAAATTCCTCACCTCCAACAGGAGGAATAATAGACTGTAAGGAGGTTTAAATGAGGCTATACATGAAATGTGCCTTATGCAGCCATTTCTCATCCTCCAGGACCCCTGCTAATAAGAACTGCCTACTTACACGCCCGCACTTTACGTGCACTTTCTCCTATAACCTTCAAGGATTATTTTCTTTAATCCCCACAGGGAAGACGCTGGGATTATCCCATTACCCATGAGAACCCCAAGGTTGCCTGCCCACCACTGCGCGGGCAGAAGCAGAAGCCGGGAGAGCCAGGACTGACATCCAGAGCAGGTGTCCAACCTCCCTAGAGATCTTGTACCTCTTGCTCAGACAAAATGAGGTGCTTTCTGAGGAGCAACTGACACAGGAAATCACACAGTGTAGGTGGGGTCCAGAACAAGGGCCCCTAAATCCACAGGGCAGGAGAGCATCCTGTGGTCACCCTGAAATGAAGGATGGGAGTGTGTGTGTGTGTGTGTGTGTGTGTGTGTGTGTGTGTGTGTGTCTGAGATTAGGCTGAGGCAAGGGCAGTGGAGGAGTTCAATCTCACTTACCCCCCACCAAGGATCTGTCTCTGCTCCTACTGTGTCCTGCGTCCCCACTACCAGGGGGCCCACAGACCGGAGGAGAGTGGGGGAAGATAGGGGGCACTCAGGATGTCACCCTGTCCGCCCCCCACCCTACCATGAACCTCCTCGAACCCTGGCTCCGCGTCTCCCTCGCTCAAGGATTTATGTCTCATTTTCAATGGAATGTTACATTTGGTCAGAGCACGGAGAAAACTTCTCATTATAAACTAGGAAATGTGTGGAAAGAGAATTATTTACCCAAGGCAGCGCTCAATCAGTGTTGCCCGAATATTTATTTAGCCCACACACAGAGAAGTTGTGTTAATGTTTGCCAAAGAATGTAGCTTTATAAAGTAACTGGGTCAGAAAAAGACAGCCTATCATTTTACAAATAACTTTAAAATTGCTCAAGTTAAACGGCCGGCTCTCTCAGGTTTGTCTTTTCAAAATGCTGCAGAAACAATATCCAGAATTATGTCTCATAAAATACAGGTATTACAAAGTGGCTGTTTAGCCCATTAGAGAAAACGTAGAGTGAAATCTGAATTATTTCTACCCGAGGCAGAAGCAGACAGAGTTACCAAAATTATGTTAGGCCAACGTCGCAATTCTTCATGTCTGGGGGGCAGTGAGGCTAGTGGCTCCTGCACCAAAACTCTATTAGGTGGACGGTATTTTTCAGGCAACGGTGACAGGAACTCCATTTCTCAGCCCCAAACCTCGCGTGGCTAATGGGGAATTCACCCAAAATGTGTGCTTGTGGTTTATCAGGGGCATTCGTCTGCCTCAAAAGACCCAGGAGGGAGCGGGCTGGGGGTGACCCAGCCCGAGAGGACGGCTTTGGGCAGCTTGCTTCGCGGATCCGCAGGCGAGGCCGGCAGCCTGCACCCTGGAAGAAGTGGGCGACTCCGAGCAGGGACGTCCTAACCATCCCCAATAGTAATAATGCCCACGATGGCAATGACGATCAGGGCTGCAACACAGGGGAGGCCCATGGGCCCTCGTGATAACGGCGGAGGGTGGAGGGGAAGGAAGGGATGAGGCAGAGACGGGGAAAGAAAAGGCACAACCACAACGATGTTAGCAACTGACGTTTACTGAGCACTTACGAGGCGCGGAAACTGTGCGAGGTGTGGAGCACGTAAAGCTCACCCAATCTACTGAAACCGTCTGGTAAACGGCACTGGTAGTTTCGCCGTAACGTCTGTAGGTCACATGTCTTCATCAGTCCACTGGAGACACTGTTGGCCCCCCGAAAGGCTGGTGTTGGGGGAATGCGGTGACCCTGAACCATGAGGCTGTGGTGGTAAGCAGGCACAGCTAAGCTGGTCAAGAACATACCCAGCAAGACGGGTGTCACTTGGGTCAGTAGACCCTAAATTACAAGTTTCCAGCTTGAGACTAAGGGGTGCATGGCTTAACCCTCATCTATTCTTAGTGTCTCCGTGACCCATGGCTCTTCGTGCAAGTTCTGGAGAGTGGCCACATGGGCTCATTAGAACTCTACTGTCTTCTGACAAAATCGGGAGCTTCTTGACAGCCCTGTCTTATAGATCCTGTACCTGCAATGCCCAGTTCAGCCTGTCCCTGGTAGAGGCTCAGCAAACATTGACTTATGAATAAACAAGGGAAGGTCCTGAGCTCTCTACTCTGGGACGACAGTGGTGAGGGCAAGAGGCTGCTCAGACTTCTGGAGCAGATCAGGTGCAAAGGCTAAATGAACTTCCTTGGGGAAATGAGGTATCTTAGTTCCCTGGCATTGCCATAACAGATTATGACAAATGGGGTGTCTTAAAGCATCAGAAATGTACTCTCTTTTGGTTCAGGAGGCAAGAAGTTCGACATCATGGTGTTGGAAAGGTTGGTTCCTTCTGGAGGCTCTGAGGAGGAAACCACGCCATGCCTCTCTCCCAGTCAGGGGTGGTTGATGGCTCAGAGAAGTCATCCTACTGTCCAGAGTCCACAATGTGGGGAAACAATGCAAATCTATAGGCCTTGGTGGCAAAGGCGAAACAGCGGGCCGCCCCATCTGGCATGCTTCCATAATTCAGAATCTGTCCATGTGATGAAGGTAATTGGATGCATAGACTGTGTATCATGAACAGCCCCAGTAGGGTTTAGGGTAACATCCTGTAACAAACACATTTCTATTTCTGTAGGGAAAATGGGATTATTCACAATAGAGTGGAAAAATAGGGACACGAAATCAGCTAAAGTCAGGTTTAACCACCCAAAGACTTCGCTGTAAATTTACAAAAAAAAAGAAAACTTATTTGTTTTTCAGAGCTTTTTGGATTTCAGAGCAAAACGGGGATTGCAGATGGGTATTTACAAGCCTGAATGTAGGCACTTTCTTAATGAACCTGCCTAAACCCCAAGAGGGCAGGTGTGGTGTAAGCTTGACTCCCAGAAGGCTCAGACCACCATCCTACTCCAAACAGCTCCATCTTATACCTACTTTGTAAAGCAGGCTTCCCGCAAAGGGGTTAGTTTGATGAAAGATTTTGAAAGCTACAAAACAGACTGAAAATCACTGTTCTCTATCAAAGGGCGTAGCAAATTTTTAGTTTTATTTTTTGTAAAGGGCCAGATAGTAGTAAATATTTTAGGCTTTGTGGGCCAAGAGGCAAAAACAAAGGATAGTATGGAGGAACTCAAACAATAAGAGAGACAACAGCTCTCCACATAATTTTATTGATGAAATTTAAAATTCTACTTACGGGCACTTGAAATATGAATTCTGTATAGTTTTCATGTGTCATGAATAATAATATTCTCCTCTTGCTTTTTTCCAGTCATTTAAAAACAAATGAAAAAGAGAAAAAACTATTCTTAGCTTGAAGGCCATACCCAAACAGGCACAGGATGTATTTGGTCCAAGGGCAGGGAAGAGTTTGTGACCCCTGCTCTAGGTCACTCCTGGTCAAGCAGTGTCCAGTCCTAAAGCGAGGCCCACTGGTGGCCCTCCCCCACAAGGTGACCACATGAAAGCCCTTGGCTGGATCAAATCAATACAGGCTTAGCAGCTCCTAAAACAAGACCTCTCTTGCCTCTGACTTACCAGTCATTCTGAAGAAAACTGCTTTTTAAAACCCAAATACCAAATATGATATGAGCCATAACTTGGCAAAGTTATTTTCCTTCAACGAACACTCCTTTTCAAAAAATTTTATATATATATATATATAAAGGCCAAATGCAATGTTTTTGCTCTCTCGGGGTCATGGTATGGCAGGTTAGCTATAATCTTATTTACATCATGTTCAATGGCTTCCACAATTAATCTGAATGCTATTTATAAAATGCCCAGTGAACATAAGTCGGCCAGACTTCAAACACTCCTAGCAGCTTCTGAAGGCTTACCGTGAGTTTACTAAGCCAGGCAGGGACACAGACATCACCACTGAGGGACAATCCATCCATTCCCAGGCTGCAGGACCCCCGTCTGATGTCCACTATGAAATCGAGTGCATGTGAATTACTAAGTCTGGGCACACTTTTGATATATTGGTTTCGGGTTATACTACTGACTTATCCTACTTGGGCCAAGAACACGGAATAACAGATGAGACAAACTCTGAATTAAAACGTGCAGTCCTGCCTCAAGAAGAGTTGGAAATAATTACAGAGAAAGCACATGTGAGTGAACTACTTCACGGCAAATCCAGTGTTTAAAATGGCAATGCGGAAGGTGTTCCCGGACATGGAAAGGGAAAAACCACAAAATGACCTTTAAAGCTGTGAATGAGCCTGCCCAAAAATTAAGGGCAGCAGACAACCTGAAAAAGCAAAAGCTTCAAAGGAACACCTATTTATTCTCCAGTGGCCTCGGATCCAGAATCATCTCCCACCTTCCTCTGTAAGTCAGCTTATAAGGAGGTTATGAACAAAAGAGCATTTGTTGAGATCCTACTCTGAGCTTATTGAGCCCATCGTTTCATCAAACATTTTAATAACCACGCTAAAAAGCTATGTTATCCCCATATGAAGAAACAGAAAACTAGAGGCATAGGATTTTAATTAACTTGCCCAAGTTGCAAGGTTAGCTGATGTCAGGTCTAAGGCTCAAAACCTGTGCTCTATACACTAGAGTGTATTACACAACTATAGCCCATAGGCCAACTCTGGCCAACTGCCTGTTTCTCTAAATAAAGTTTTATTGGAACACAGCCATTCATTTATGTATTGTCTGTGGCTACTTCATGCTCCAACAGTAGTACACGGAGTATAGTTGATGCTTCAACAATGTGGGGTTAGGGGTGCCATCCCCTACACAGTTCAAAATCCACATATGACTTTTGACTCCCCCAAAACTTGGCTACTAATAGCCTACTGTTGAACAGAAGCCTCACCAATAACATACTCAATTAACACATATTTGTATATTTATCATATATTGTATTCTTATAATAAAGTAAGCCAAAGAAAAGAAAACGTTATTAAGAAAACGATAAGGAAGGGTGCCTGGGTGGCTCAGTTGGTTGAGCACCTGCCTTTGACTCAGGTTGTGATCCCAGGGTCCTAGGATCAACGCCCGCATCGCGCTCCACACTTCATGGGGAGCCTGCTTTTCCTTCTGTCTCTGCCTCTCTCTCTCTCTCTCTGTCTCTCATGAATGAATAAATAAAATCTTAAAAAAAAAAAAAAGAAAAGCATAAGGAAGAAAAAATACATTTACAATACTATCCTATTTAAAATAGTGTATAAGTGAACCTGCACGGTTCAAACTCATGTAGGTCATGGGTCAACTGTAGTTGTGACAGACTGCACAGCCTGCAAAGCTGAACATATTTACTGTCCACCCCTCCAGAGAGAAAGGCCATGTTCTTGTTTCCTGCAGGAACCTATCTTACAGCCCTCTTCTGAGGAACACCTCCACTCACAGGCCCCCGCTGAGGCTGCATGCCTGGACAGCCCTTGGAGATGGGTGGATCTCCAGGATCCCCTTCTCCCACCAGCATCTCCGGCATGACGTCTGCACAATGGGAACACCCACAATGTGAGAGGTGGCCTGGCTTGAGTGCTTTGTCTAAAAGGCACAATGGTAACTGCACAGAACCAATAAGGTTCACTGCCTTGGAGGGTTGGAAGAAGGCAGCTGAGAGTAGGGGGCAGAAGCGAAAAGGTGTGAGAAGGGAAAGCAGAGACTGCAAGAGGAGCTGGGACATACTGATGGACCAGAGAAACTGGAAACAAGGTCAGGAGGCCCTGTTGTACCACAGACTGGTCTGCAGGCTTCTCCCAGTCTAAAGGCAGGGATTGCGCTCCTCATCCTTAACCAAGAGCATCTGGCACGCACCTCCTCCTCTCCAGGCCACGAGGAGATCAGAAGAGCTAGCCAGGCAGGCTTATTTTTCGCTATACCAGCAGTTTGGTGTAGTGATGCACCCTCCCCAAAAACAAACCTGAAAGAAAGCAAAGAACATAGACCATGACCGAGAAACACGAACAGATTCTGAAGGATTGAGCTACTTAAGGAAAGGAGGCATGACATGACTCTTTCCCCACCAAAAACATAATAAATATTTCATAATAATGTAAATAAAATTCTTAGTTATTCATGATATTTTCCTCCATTACCATCACCAATATTAGTATATGCATGTGTGTTTGTGTATTTTTTCTCATTTTAACACCAGTATGTAAGGGGTAGCGGTCTCTTCTCCTCTCCCCCTTCTCTCTCTCTCTCTCTCTTTTTTTTTTTTTAAGATTTTATTTATTTATTCATGAGAATACACAGAGAGGAGAGAGAGAGAAGCAGAGACACAGGCAGAGGGAGAAGCAGACTCCATGCAGGGAGCCCGAGCTGGGACTTGATCCAGGGTCTCCAGGATCATGCCCTGGGCTGAAGGTGGCGCTAAACCGCTGAACCACCCAGGCTGCACTCCCCCTTCTCTTGATGGAAGGACCCACTGTTGTTTGTGAGTTTTCAAGGCGATCCAGCAAGAAACTAGAAGTTGGGTTTCTATCCTAATCCCCTTTTTTTAAAAAAAAAAAAAGGAAAATCTTTATCCAAGATTCTACTGTATCAACTTAATCAAGTTTTTAAAGTTAAATTTGATTTTCAAATCCCTTAGGTGATGAGACTCGTGGGTTTTTATCATTTTACTTATATAGACTTGCGGTTGTTTTTTTTTGTTTAACTTTTTTTCTGCAAATCAATCCAACAGAAAGTGAATTGTGGTCAACGCATAATAAAAATCACAGTGACTCTTAGGAAAACTATTAGCATTTTGAAGTGATGGTTTCCTACTTCTTCAAATTCAAAAAAAATAGCTTAGCAAGCCCAGGACTTCCTGAAATACTGGAGTTCTAGACTGCTCTTTTTCAATGCTTTCAAAACTCAAAGGGCACAGTGCAATAGAAATCCGGCTATTGAATAATGGGTAAACCCTGCAGAGATGTACAAAAACACGGCTGCTTGAGCCAGTGCCTTGGTGAAAGGCCTGGAGCCCACCCCTGCACACATGAACTTCTCATGACCCTCAAGTATACTCATGTGATATATCACAAATACCATAAAGCAGATTTGTAATTACAGAGAGCAACTGATTTTAAAAAGCCTCTATCGAAATGAGTGCTCATAAAAATATAATAACCCAAACCAGAGAATTCGAGGATTAGAGCATTTTGAACATTATACTTCAAATTTACAAAGGCTGTGTATTAGTTAGCATTCACAAAGGTTAAAAAAAAATGGAATAGCTGTGTACATGGTGACTTCATTATAAAATCTAGATATAAAACAAAGAATATGAAACCACTCCCACCCCATGTTCAGGACTAAAACCAGTTAAGTTCCCCTAATGTAATTAAAAAGCTGGTCCTGTGATCCATCCTCCTATTTGCAGATTTCAAAGTTAGGGAACACAGCATCTGTGGGAAAACCAAGAGGAGTACTCATTACATAGATGCCTCCTGGGCCAAGCCCTGGGGATGCCTTTTCCCAGTGGAAGGAATCAGCATAGAGTCCAAGGAGAAGAAAATGTCGGCAGATTTTGTTGAGATTGAAGGTATATCCTGGAGTGAAAATGAATCATCAAAGGAAAATATTTCAAATTTTTGGGTAAGCTGAAATGGGGCGTCTATCATGGAATCCATTCATGGAGAGAGAAGCCACACATTGTCTGATACAGGTCACCACAGCATATTAAAAACATCCTCCATCCAGCTGTTATGATAGGGAAAGATATATCTTGAACAGAGTTAAATAAATCCCCGTAAGAATGGAATGTCAGCTAAGCATGTTGGCCATTAACAGTGTCTTAAGAACATTTCAGTTATGTGGAAATACGAGAAAAACGTAACTGTAGTGTTTGGCTTTGAACCTGAACTGGTTTCAGCTGAAGTGACCACTTCCAGCCAAAATGAATGAATATTTCTTTCTTGGCCTTCTTCCCACAAATCTCTAAAAGATAATAGTGCTGAATGAAGACAAGTCCTTTAGAAACAAACAGACACAGATACTCATTCCTTTTGAATCTCTAGATAAATGAGAGTAAGAATCCTGAGAAGCAGTTCACATTTCTCGAATGAGTTTCATAGATCTCACTGAATCTTCAAAAGAGCCTTCCTTAGGAAAAAGTAGATTTGAATTTAAAACAATTTTATTTCTCTCATTAAAAAAAAAAAAAAATCAGCCCCTTGAGGGAATCTCTAAGTTTCTCAGGTTTCAAAATCTGATTTTCTTTATCATGCCCCAAATCTGTCTGAACAAGAATTTCTGCCCAACAGTGAGCTCCCCTTTCATGACATCCATATCTACCAAGATTCACTTCTACGGACCTCTGCAAATCCCTAGTTGTGAATCCCTAACTGAAGCTCGTGCAAGCAAGTCAAGACTGGAGGGAGTGCCTGATGGGCTGCAACCAAGCAAGGGATAGGAGTGGAGGTAAGGGCACGATATCATGTATATTTATCGGTTTCGGATAACTGAGACCCCACAGCTACTCTCTTTACCCATCCCCACTGCTGTAAGTTAATGAATAGACAAACACATCCGTTTCTGACTGCAATCACCCTGACACTACTTCTCGCTAGTGAAGAACTGAAATTCTTCAATAGCTAAGTTTTCCTACTCAGGATCTTCAGGAAAGTCATTTTTGAGGACATGGGTGAAATACTGTATTCTTTCTTTTCAAAAAAAAAAAAGGTTATACTTATTTTCATTTTCTATCATCTGATATGTTACATACTGTGTAAGTTTCTTATCCTAATAGAATATAACAGACTTCACCTTATTCACAGGTGTGTCCTAACCCATACCAGGCACTCAATTAAGACTTATCGAACAATTTAATTGAACAATACGGAATACACTGGATTCCATTTTGTGTAGAAAAAAAAATCAAAGTTTAGGCCTCTTAAAATACTGACATGCATTGCAGAATTTACTGTATAGGCAAACTTGAAGAGAAGTCCAATGGGAAGAACTTCTAAACAATGGCAACACAATCAAGATAGGCCCCATTCCAATCCTGTATTTCTCTGAATCAGCTACTCCTTAGGTACACATATTGCTCCGCTCAGCCAATGGCAATTCCAGGAGAGAGGCAATTGATAATAATTATGTTTTCTGCCTTCTCTTGGGTTATGAATTTATCATGATGCAAAAGTTGAGCTACTCTGATGCCACGTTAACAATGATAAACACCATAAAGACAAAAAAGAAACTAAATTTAAGCATTTAGATTCTGCAGGGGAGTTTATTAAACGGATTAACTAAGGAAAGGCAAAGCCACGCAATTATGGAAAACAGGTAGCAGCACTCCTGGCTGGCTATTTTTGATGGCCACCTGAGAACAGATTTCAAATGCCCTCATTTCTGCAGGTACATTATCTTGTGTTTTATTGTTATTCACAGCTGCAAGTTGATTAATTTGTATTCAGAAATTCTAAGTGGCAAATGTGCAACGCATAGTAATATACATTTTCTTTATGGACACAGTGAAAATGCCTAAGCCACATCTCATGTGTAACTCTTGCTCAACCAGTGAGCAAAGTGCATAAAAGAGTTTTACAAAAAGCTCTGAAAGATTTGGATTTGAAAGGAAATCTGCCAGAAGAAGCCCCTCTCCCCACCCATTCTCTTAAAAAACAACAAGAAACACACATACACACACAAACAAAACAACAGCAACAACAAAAACCTAAGTCTGAAGGAAAATCAAACAAAGAGAATAGTTGGGTAATGTCTGGCTGCCAGAATCATCAATGTTGTCAGTTCATATTCTTGTCTCCTGCTCTCTAGGCATTTCTAATAAAACCCAGAAACACCAGTGATGAGTCGCACCAACAGACCTGTGCACCACAGTCAGAGCTTAAATAAGAGGTAATGATATTTGTTAAATCCGTTGCCTAAATGCAATCATGGGAGGTTCTTAAGAATACCGAACTATCTCTCCGTTTTCTGCACTAAGGAGATAAGGAGTGGCGTGGATAACCAAAATGGGTGGAAAATATATAATCACTGGTTTGGTAACACATATCCTGATCCGTCCCTCTCCTCCATCAGCCCCCTAGTCTATGCCCCTCACTGATTTATTTTCCCAATCATGTTTCCCCTGTTTAAAGTGAGTTTACATTCCCTTTCACACTGAACCTCAGAAGTAGATCTGAGACCTTGCTTCCTAGCTGGAGAAAACACCTTTCCCATTTGAAGCCTTTGCAAATTATCCATGGCTTTGACAACAGGTACTCAGCAGTTGACAATATTCTCATTGGAAAGTTTCATCAACCACCTAAGGTCACTTAAGATGCAATTAAAGTGCTATATTACTGGGTAAACATACTCATCAATATTATCAAATGCAATTTTTACTTTTTCATAATTTCCAACGTTTAAAACTCCTAACTGCCATGGACATGGCCCAGTCAAAGAATGTATCTCTCAAATACTCGCATACATTAGTTTGGTTTCCACCCAAGACACCACAAACACAGCTAAACTCCTGAATCCAGGCTTTTGTAAGGTCACTAGAGCACCTCAGACATGACTGTAGACACTCCCCTATTTGTCACTCTTTAATTCAAACATTTCCCAAAACTTTCCTGGGCAGCATATATCAGATGGATTAGAAAATACCAAACTGTAAACGAGGAAAGAGACATCCGAGAAGGTTCTCTCGGGAGAAAGAACAATGCATGAGCTAGTAGAATTCATGAGGAAGGGTGGTACTGAGGGAGGCACTCTGGAAAGGCTTCACTAAAGGAATTCCATGTGGTCTGCATGTTTATGGCTTAAATGAGCTACCGACACTGAAACAGCCCACTTAATTAACCCAAAAACAAAAAGTATGGGCTGGGAATCTGAGACCTACAGAAACTCCAGAAACAGAAATTACTTCTTCCTCACGCTAATCACTCCAGGTCCTATAAATACACATAAGGTCACCAACAGTCCACATCATTATTTTTCAAAAATTATTACAGAAGAAACAAAACTTCTAAAGGGCCAGATATAGGTTAAATCATAAAACAGTGATGAAGAAAGTGAAGGTCTTTCCCAGAGTTCAAAAGAACAGGAAAATTTTAACTTGAGTTGAAAGGTTATTTGATCAAGAATCAGGAATTCAAGGTTCCAAGGGGAAAAAAAAAAAAAGATTTATTTCTTCAAAAAATATTTATGGAGTTTTGCTGAGTATCCACACTATGATCCCTAGCTTTATTTTTGCAACAGAGAATTAATATTTGCCCTTATTGGTATGTTAAACTCAACCGATAGGAACAGTTAAGTAGACATATGATCACATGTTGGATAGATCCCACAGACAGCACTATACACATGAGAATGCTGGTATTATTTTATTGAGTCAAATGACAAGCTCCTTAGCACAAACCAGCCCTGGCATAATTCAAAATGACAAATAATCTAAGATATAAGAATAAAAATGAGTAGACATCAGGTGACCAAGGAGAGGTGCTGTTAGATCCAACTTTTTATATAAGCACCACAAAGGACTCCAAACACTTAAGTTGAGATTGACACTTAAATTGGAACAGAAAGCCACCAGAGCCCTACCCTGGCAGAGCATTTCCACAACTCCAAAAGGGAGAAGAGAATACGAAATGATCTTCCAGCTGACACTGAAATGATGAAAGATGAAATTTCAACATTTGTCAAATAATGCCATTCACCAAAAGGCTCAAATTTTAAAAGGCCTAAAATGTACATATTTAAGTCATTTGAAATCCTATTTCATCTAGGAGAATGTGATTCCTAGTCATGAATCAGATGCCAATTGAGGTGGGGGAGGTGATAATGCATCTGGTCCTTCTTTCCTCATAGATGCCTCTTTCCCATCCACTGAAGACGAAGTTGCAGGGGCAACAGAACACCTTAGACTTCGCGATGACCTTCTTGTGTCCTGCAACCAGCACTTGCTCTCCCCTGAAAGGCTGGAAGAGATGGGCCCCTGGAGTGGGAAGAAGCATCAAGGCATTTGTGATGTCCTCCAGCTCCCTAGAATGGTACTCTTTCCCAGCCCACTCTCCCCATGGCCCAGGCTGATGCTATTTAATTACCATAACTCTATTGGCCAGAGAGATGGTCCATAGGCCATGTTGGTATGGTGTCCTGGTGACATCTGGTGGTGAAATAGAATATAAATAAGCCTAAAATTCCACCCATGGCTGTATTCGGGCTAACTAGAAACCTAATTTCACCTTTATTTTTCTACCTAAGTTACTTCTGACTTTACCCATCCTTCTCTGAAGAGAGGAGCATCTTCTTGCCAGTAAACAAGAGGCATATACTGGGGTCTAGGGAACACATACATTTAATCACACATCAAAGAAAACACTTCCCAGAAGTGATCACATACAAGACAGCATCAACTTTCATTAGAGGAATGATAGGTATTTTCAAAGAAATAAAGATTCTGTCTCCCATTGGTCACCATCTATCCCACTGGACAAATAAAAAGGTAGCAGTACGGAACTATGGCAAGAAGGTGAAAGCGGCCAGGTAACACGTGTCTAGTTTCCCAGACTTCTTAAAGAAAGCATGGGTTAAGATGATAAAACCTCTTGAATTTCTATGAATAGCTATTCAATTGTGAGTAACTAAATAGTGTTAAAATATGTTTTACCACATCTTTCACCACAAAAGGTTAACTTAGGGTGTTTCTCTATCTGGGGTTAAAAATGAATCTTCTGGAGAAGATTCCACAAATAAAATGATTCCATAGTAATATTAAGAACCCACTTGGCTCTGACTGCAAACAGAGATGAAAAATATTATGTAGCACTGAGGATGCTAACAAAAAGGTAAACCATCTGTATTGTGAACTGAAGAAGTACAGAAGAAGGGTATGTAGATGCTGACATAAATACCTCTCAGTGTCCAAAGTAATTTCTTTTTAAACATTTAGGAAGGCAAGAGGTGCATATAATGGAAGGGATATGAATCTGTCTATATGAAATCCTTATGTCCGGGAACAGCTCTTAACAGATTGGCCTGGTCAGTGGAAATGCATTTCCTCATATGACAAACTGAACGTGTACCTTTGATAAGTGTGCCCATCAGCAGGAACCACAACACAGCCATGCCTGGCCTTTTATTACCTATTCAGTGTGACAATAAATGAGACACATTTGTTACCTAGTATTGCCTAGAAGAGTGGCACAGCAGTGAGGACTGAGCTACACAAGAAAACGTCATGGAATACAAAATAAAATTTTGAAGCATTTTTATTCTAGTATTTTCTAAGCAATGCCTAGGAAAAATCATTATTAAGGTTTCTCTGGCATAATGTGTATCCCTGAGGATGTGGCAATTTTAAAGGTAAGATCTGGGATTCCCGGGTGGCTTAGCAGTTTAGCACCTGCCTTCAGCCCAGGGAGTGAGTCCTGGGATCAAGTCCCACATCAGGCTCCCTGCATGGAGCCTGCTTCTCTCTCTCTCTCTCTCTCTCTCTCTCTCTCTCTCCTCTTTCTCAAATAAATAAAATCTTTAAAAAAAATAAATAAAGGTAAGATCTGGAAACTCGAAAATTAAGGGACCCTTCTCTTATATGGCTGGAAGTATCAGGCTTGGTGTCTTTTCCAAACCAAATTAAACCTAAAGTCAAATTCCAGGTAGGTGGAAAAAAAAAATTCCAGGTAGGTGGAATTAGAGCATTTTTTCCCCATGGGGCTCATGTCTGAGAACCTAAGATTATCCCTTGCCCACCACTCATTCCACTAATGTCTTGAGGATACCCAGATGTTGCTGAGGAACAGGTAACTAAGCAGTATATGTCTTCATTCTCAAAGGGAGCCAAAATGCCAAGTTCTTATTTTGTTTTTTAGATGCATAAGTCACAGTAAAAGGAGTCACAGTTCCAAAACTATTTGTTAAAGTCTTGGGTGGGAAAAAAAAACAATTATATATTTAGATGTAATACCAAAGTGAGTCAAGTCATAAAAAATGGAAAATACTGTCTATTTCAAAGAGACATATTGGTTGGAAGGTGAAAAACAAAATATATATACCCCCCCCCCCCAAAAAAAAGGAAAGGATTCCAGGATTTTACATGTCAACTTAGTACTTTGTGAATTAATACAGAATAATTGCACTGGAGTATAGTTTTCTTAATCAGCCCAGGTGTATTTACTGGGGAAGGAATAAATTATTCCAATAACTGGCGTTAGGACAACGACTAATCATCTGGGGAAAAGAAACCAGATCCTTACCCCATTTCTCATGGCAAAAAAAAAAAAAAACCACCAAACCTCTCCCCAATGAATTTAATGATTTTAAAGTCAAATACAGATAGGAACATTTAGCCAGGAAGACAGACAGGAGAATAGAATGTTACAGTGAAGAAGGGCTTTTAAAGCATAACAACAGAGAGCAAAGACAACAGAGACCAGGCTGATCAATTTAACTACATTAAAATTAACCATAAATTTCTAAGATCAAAAAAAAAAAAAAGGCAGAGATCCTGAAGAAATATCTATGATATATATAACAAAGGGTTACTATCCTGACCTGAACACATAAAAATTCTTATTAGTTCATAGACATAAAGGCACAGTGATAGAAATCAATGGACATGAATAGACCATTTCAAAAGAAGGCATTGTTGTTAAGTACATATATATAAAAATATATATGTAGCTTCACTAATTCAAGGTAATGCACAGCAGAAAAAAAGCATGCCAAGGTTCAATCTGGCTTTCAAAAACAATAGTGAAAATATAAGCGAGTAATCTCTCAATCTTCCCAGAAGACAATTTAGCAATTTATCTCAAAGCCCACTCCTCCTCTTGTCACCAGCCCTATCCGGGCATACTCTGAAATCATTCACTGATGTGTGTGCTACAAAGACATTCACTGCAATTCCATTTACAATGAAGAAAAATTGTGAATAATTGTATGTCCAACAATACAGGATATCAGTAAAGTAAATGACAATCCACCCATACGTTAGGGCACTGAGCAGCTACTAAAAATGATGCTGCGGAACAATTTTATAGCACAGAAACAGTGTTAAGTGGGAAAGTGCAGTTTTCAAGACAATTCTATTTTTTTTTAATCTGAGTATTTTTAAACTTTTTACAAGCAATGTATGTTTTTGATACAGGAAACTACACATGGTTATTTTTGGTTATTTCACCAAAAATAATAACTTGATCCACTTAATTGGAAAGGAAAAATAATGCAGATGTAGCCTCTGGTCCCTTCCTTTCCACTGAAAGATCATGGGAGCCTCGGCAGTCATTTAGTCTGTTTGGGCCTCAGTTTCTGCATGTGTAAAACAGGAATAACGACCCCTTCCATATCTCAGATGTACAGAGAAGGCTAATAACATGATTACATGAATATATTCTCTCTAGATGCATAAAAGTCTATTTTGCTGTGTTGTTGTTTTGGAAATGCTGTTATCATACCAACAATGTGAAAAAAAAGCTGCTCAATTCTATTTAACAAATGTGCCCACCTAGTTGGGCTGAAATGCCTTCCTGCCGTCTCTCTGCAAGTGAATGCAAACACCCTCTCCTTCTAGCAGCCCAGCCCAGCTGCAGGGAAGGCTTCCTCTTTCTGTTTCCCAAGACATCTGCTCTGCATTGCCAGGTCCCTCAGACCATTTCCATGTTTTCTGTGGCATCATTTCATGGTCTGCCTCTCCTCATCTTGAGACATCCCTCACTCTGCCTGCCCCACCTTCCACAGGCTAAGAACCCCAGCATGCCTGACACGGGCCACATCAATCTCTTGGGGACCAGCCAAGCTTGAAAAGTACAAAAAAAGGCACATTCCACACAGGTACAGGGGTTCTCAGCCTCGGCACTACTGACTTGTGGGAGCTGGGCAACTCTTTCCTGGGGCCCATCCTATGCATTGTAGGATGCTTAGCAGCATTCCAGGCCTGAACTCACGAGATGCCAATAACAACTCATTCCCTCCCTCCCCCAAAGAGACACGACAACGAAAACATCTCCAGACATTGCCAAATGCCCCCAGAGTGATAAGGGGGCAGACTGCACACAGTAAGAATGGCACTATTTTCTTATTACTAATGGGCATGGCCTCTAAGCAGCAGACACGCAGATCAAATAAATGATCATTTCAAGCACAGTGCCTTGACAAGAGAGTCCATGCGAGCGCCTCCACCAGTCTCCTGAGACTGAACGACGGCTGACAGGGAGGGCACTGCGCTCTTCCCTCCTCAGGTTCTTTCTCAGCCTTGAGCAAAAGGAAGGGGACAGCCCCCCTGAACCCAGAGCCTATTTGCGTCTCCTCTGAGAGCATGTTCTGGAAGCACTACGGAGCGAGCGTGAAGATCTTTTGTGAGATTACTTATCTCAAGCGCGTGTCACTTTTTCAGCACCATAAAACTGAAATACTTGAAATAGATGTCACTACATTTGTCATGAACTGACATGGCCAATTAATATTACAAATTCACCATGGAGAAACGCTTCCAGCTCCCAAGGTATAAACTGCTGAACATCACAATTTCATCTTGTAACAATGGGCCAACCTCGCCAGGGCTATAAATACGACGAAGTTGATTAAATGGTAAAGAGCACTGTTCACTGGGAGTCGCTTTCCAGGGTTGACACTTGCACCGCACCTAAAGTTAACAGGTGCCACCAGTGTCTTGGCTGAAAAAATATACTTTTTCTCTCTTTCTTCAGGAAAAAGTTGACTGCTGCGTACCATGTCATTCTCCCCACAGCTAGCATGTGGTATGCTCATTATGTGGCATGAAAGATTATGGACACAGTTGTCCCAAGTTGTGGTGCCATTTAGCTGGTTGGTCTTTTTCTCTTCTCTTTTTTTTTTCTTTTCCTTTCTTCTCTTCCTTTTTTTCTTTCCTTCCTTCTTTCCTTTCTTACGTAATTAAGTGGTGCCATAGCCAAACTCCTCCTCCTAATGAGGCCCAGGTGGGCTTTTGACCCTGGACAGACATGTTGGAAATGAACTGGAAACAGCAACTGGCCTCCCCTTACCTTCTCACGAGCCTGCTTCGCCCCCTGGGAGTGGACCATCTTAGCACTCAAGCAGAAAAACACCATTGTTCCCAGTCACACAGTGATTACTGGGTGATTTTCAAATACTCCACTCACCACTGCAAAGAGCGGGCATTTGACATGAACTCTACAGGGTATTTAGGGGCTGAAAGGCCTTGACTTTCCTTTCCTGGTGGAAGTTTTAAGTTCCAGTCCTGTGGCTTAGTTCTTTACATTGTTGGTTTGGAAGACAGAGAGAGTGTAAGGGAAGAGATTATGTATTAAGGAAAATAAGTAGTGGCCAATAAATTACCCAAACAGAATAAACAAAGTCGACTCTGGAAATAAGATTTTGGAAGAAGGTGAGACCTATATGCATGAGCGTATGAAATGAGAGAGAAATGTGTCAAAAACAAATTACAAATCTTCCAAATACAGGATTACACATGAATGAATGGTAATAATCACACATCACTCAAACTCAGTGTGTGTATTATGTCCTGCATTTCATCAAACAGAGTTAGCTCTTGGGTCATTAATTAGCAACCTCGGTTCTAGATACCAGAATCTGAGAAAGGCTATATAGCATGCTGGTCCTGCCTCGGTACTGTGATTCATTTCCTTATCCACTTCTCTTTTTCGTCCTTCATTTTGCGCAAAAAAAAAAAAAAAAAAAAAGCCTTCTGAAGAAAAAGAAGACTTTTCCTTTCAAAAGAATACTCATGAGTCTTTGCTCACAGAGTTCACCATTAATGGAAGTAGGAGATGGCTTTCTTCAAAGCACATTTAATTAAAGTAATTTACTAACTCCTTTATGTCTAACACACACACACACATACACACAATACAATAAGAAGTTTTATGTATTTATACTGTACTTTTTTTCCCTTATTTTTATTCTCTCAATAATGGACTGTTCCTGTTTTAGAAAGCAGAACCACTCCATACAAAGAACAGTTTACTCAAATACAAATAGAAATTATAGAAAATATAAAAATCCCAGTAAACCCTTTAATCTCTAACTTTCCAAGCAGGTGAATTAATATAGAGGACATTCGAGATTTATTTTCTTTAAGCTCCAACAGTAAAGAGTGTTTCAAAGTCATTCTCAAAGCTCTGGAGATTTTAAAAATCCAAATGAACCAAGCTTAACTCTGTGGTGTGATATATAATAAAACCTACTCCAGGATTCACCTACTTAAAGATATATGGTACATTTGGATAAGAGAAAAAGAAGTAAGAGAATCTAAACATATACGGATCTAACGATTAAAATTTTTGAATAAAGGTTTCTTCTTTTAAGTGATAAACTCAAGCTTCTCAGCGGGTATTTTGTACCTTGATTTTTCCAAAAAGAAATTATTGTAGCAAATGCTACACGAAGGGAAGAAGCTACGAGCACGTTTCCCAACCAAAACAAGGTCCCTACCCTGTAACTATGGGCACCTCAACATCATACTATAGCTCAGAATTGCCCTTGGAGTCCTTTCACTCTTCTTGGTTTGAGTCACTCCACCACCTGTAAATTGCTTTTCATGTCAAAGAGAGTGTAAATGGTCTTATCCTTAAATTTCTTGTCTCACATGAGAAAACATTAAGCATATTTCAAATAAAAATTTACAATTATCAACAGCCGTGTGAAAGATTAAATACCCAAGCTAAGACAGCTAAGTTAAAAAAAAAAAAAAAAGAAGGTGATAAAATGGAACAGAGAATTTTGATTTTCTCTTTATAATCTGAAAATATCACTGGAGACTGTGGAGGAAGCCAAGGAACAGTCAGAATGCCTTTGGGGAATACTTAGGAAAAGTCATTTCAGTCATACGGTTATGATCGAAAGGAACATTTGTTAGATAATTGTTATTCACACTAGTAATTACCCAAACTGAATAAACAAAGTCAGCTTTGAAACTCAAATTATGGAGGAAGGTGAGGACTCCATGCTTGACTGTATAAAATCAGAATGATACTAGTTAATGTTATTCTTTTGCTTAATTGGAAACATACTCGATATAACCAGCCTTGCAATCACATGAAATCCACCCACACTGTATATGAGGCTCAAGAAATGGAACCCAAAACCCAAGAAATGGAACCCCCAAGAAATGGAACTCCAAACTCAGGAAAACATCAAACAAAATTCCAACATATTCTAGACACCATTGATCGGATAAAGAATTTGAGTGAGTGCCCTGAATAACATGCATTAGCAATCATGGGGCATTACTTTACATACCATAGAAAGAGAAGTCATTTTAAATTACTTTTGAATTTATCAAAATACAATTGATAGAGTAATTACACTGATGATTCCTGAAACATTTTTAAAAACACTATTACTTCTTAAGATACAGTTCGTACACAATACAATTCATCCATTTCAATCGTACAATTCTGTGGGTTTTCGTGTATTCATTTATGCAACCATCACCACGGTCAAGAAAAGAGAAGAGAAAGAAAGGGAAGGAATAGGGAGAAAGAAGGAAAGGAGGAGCAAGAGACTTAGAGGCACATCATCTACGGCGCATTCTCATGATCTTTGTCGCTGCAGGATTCTCCACTGTTTTCCAAGGTGACAGAGTGCCTGTTGCCTGGTTGCCAAATAAACTCTCTCACCAAATAAAGCAAGAGAGAAAGCAAAAGAAAACTGTTCATTCGCAAAACTGAGACTCACCGAGTTAAAAAATTAAGTTGTACAGATCAGAAATGTAATCATAGGAGACAAGCTCTGAGAGTTTTTCAATCACTGTGGGGCTGCATCAATTTAAAGTCATGTTACATTAAAGAGAAAAACGTCTGGGAGAGTCCCCCCGTGTCACTTTAGATTAGATTTGTTGTTGTTATCAGGCTGTGCATTTTGTCGGCTTTATTTTACATTTTAAAGATATTGCTTAATGCCCATAAATAAGAAACATATAACCTATGACTTGTTCTCATTTGCCCAGAGATTAGCAGGCAGCACAAATTAACATGAAGAGTGAAACACACAGTGTTCATCTAGATTCATATTAACATATTAACTAACTTCCTCAGAGCAATCAAACAGAAGGCAACTTCAAATCCAGCGACTTTTGTTTTTTTTAACTCTACTCCACTTAATTTAAAAGTTACACAAAAATCAATTTGTGGTCTGTCTCCCTTCACCTATTCCACCATGTAGGAGGGAAGTGGAAAATTCTATCCGGTTTGTCTCAGCATCTCGTCAAGTGCTACTTCCTTTAGCTCACCAGGATCTTGTTAAATTGCACACGAGTTTAGTTCTGGGCTCCAAGGATCTCTAAACATCAAGTTGCATAAAGGTGACACTTCACCAATTTAAGTGATAAGTTTTCAAATTGTGAAGCGTCTAATTGCAACGATAAATTCACCTGGCTTTCCTCTCTGACCAGACATCCGTATCTTTAACAAACAAAAGTGGCAGTTTAAAAACAATTAGACTCAAAAACTCTAATGAATAAAAATCACTGTTTCTATAGCGAGTATATAAACCTGGATGTGCTTCTACATGGCATGGCACACAGGCTAAAGGCTTCAGGAGCCAGGAAAGGGCCTGCCTCTGAAAGTCACACCCCTAGACATCAGAGATCTAAAGAAAACATTAAATCCTCATCGTGACAGGCAAAAATGCAGTGACTTTATCATTATAGTGTGTTTTCCTTGGAGGAAAGAGAGTGCTCTTCATATTGTTTGACCACAGAATTCGATAAAAGACTGCTTCCTCCCCATACAGTCCAACCATGACACCCACCAACAAACCACCTCTTAATGATAAGGGCACTGAGAAAAAAAAAAAAAAAAAAAAAGGAGGGACAAAGTCCACAAAAAATTGAGACGGATGAATAGGGTTGGGCCTTTGCTTTCTGTGGAAGAGGAGGCTGGTGCTGAATATTACAGGAAACTGGCATGTGAGTTTCCAAACTGGCTCTGAGTTGCCAAGGGCATGCCATCCAGAAGGATCTTTGAGGGTCATTTGACTGCACTCTATTTCCCGCTTACATGCTGACTTCAGAACCTGACCTCTGCAGAAGACGAGTCTCCACGGTCTCCATAGCATACAGAATTATTTATCCCTGTACCCCTATATATTAAACACCCTTTCCCGGTAGGTGAAATAACTGTTTGCTGAGTGAATGGATGAATCTTATGTTGAACGTTACTAGCATGTGCAAAACACTTCATGTGACACCTGGCACGTAATAACTTTCAATAAGAGATTTCTCTGCTGAACCCCTGGTAAGCTTTTTGGTGTCCCTTAAGGTCAGAAGCTCAGAACGTGGCAGAAAAGTCTGGTAAGGCTCTGATCTCATCAGGTGGATCATGCTCAGCACAGCAGGGATTTGCAAATAGCAGTGTTCTGTCTTTAATAGTAAATTAGCCCATGCAATTATTTGGGATCCTTTACTTTCTACTGCTCAAACAAAGGCGATTTCCTCCTTGCCCTCTATGCTCTTCTTGTACCTTTACCATTTTTTTCACCACGGTTGTACCTACATACAGTTGTATCTATTTCTACCAGCCAGAAAGCAGGACCAACCAATTATCCTCCCTTTGGGCACTGTCTAAGCCATTCCATACATCCTGAGAGGCAGGCCAGGAAGTTAGGAAGGAAGTGCTGAATTTTATTACTGTGTATGTAGGGCAATGTGCTAACATTGTGTGGCAGACAGAACAATGCCACTTCCTCTCTCAAAGGTACCCAGGTCCTAATGCCCAGAACCTGTGAACAAACTTAGGTCACATGGCAAAGAGGAATTCAGATTGCAAATGAAATGAGATTGCTAATCAGCGGAACCTAAAACAGGGAGAATGCCGTGGGTTACCCAGGTGGCCCCAAGGTAATCAAAAGTGTGGGGGCCTTAAAGACAGGGAACAAGACCACCCCTGGAACCTCCAGAAGGGAACCCACATCAGACTTCTATCGTACAAACCTGTGAGGTAAGAAGTGGATGTTGTAGAACCACTACATTTGTAGTCATTTGTAACAGCAACAAGAAGAAACTAATACATCTGAATACAGTGAGCATAACTCCTGTCAACCCACCAGTGGTCTGATTCACAAATATCCCAGCAAAGTGTCAATCTGCTTTAAATAATTAAGCCAGACTTCAGGGGTCACAAAGACAAAAAAGAAATTTTTGTATTTGTTATCAGTATTACCATGGTTTCCTTATGATTTGTGCTTTTCAGCTGTTCATATTTAACAGACCAGAATCAGAAATCTCTTAAGATGGAATGGCCCACATAGGTCACTTGCCAAGGCAGACAGTGTGCTTCCTAGAGAGGGCAATAGATAGCCACATGCTCCTGATACTGCTATGCCTTTTACTAGCTATCCTATCTTAAACCAGTTAACCTGAGCCCCGGTTTGCTCTGTTGTAAAATGGAAATAACAATAGTTCTAACACCTCAGGATGATCACTAGGGTGTAAAAAGATAGGACACCTATGCATACAGTGCTCAACTCAGCACCTGACACACAGTGTTTGAAACGAGCAAGAAACAGATCCATGGGACTTAAGTGATTTGCCAAAGAGCAGTTACATGGCAAAGATAGAAATACGATGCAGTCTCCCTTCCCCGGCTAATGATATTCCCCTACAATACCCTGTGTCTGATACAGAACCTTTCATTGACTCAAATCAGTGGATTTGAGCCCACATTGGCTTAAATATCAAGGACAATCCTCTTAATTTAACCCCGTTCTTATACAGGTCTCTATAAAGCCATTTGAATATAATTAAGTAGCAAACACTGTCACACCAACAGGACTAAAATATACCAAGCCGAGACACAGATTCCAGCCTAGCTCCAACTGTTTAAACTGGACAGCAAAGAATATGTATTCATTGATTGTTGACATTCAACCCATTTTCACGAAGATAAGGTGGCTCATTAGCAAACAGACATAAAATCAAACTATGAAACCTACAAAGGCCAAAGTGCATACAGAAGAGCTGAGCATCACGGTCACAAAGAAACCAAGAGCTAGCCTGGCACTCCATAGGTTTAGCAACCCCAGCAGGGGCTTTAGACGTGAATGACAGGACAGAGGAGCAGTATGGGAGATACGCTGTCATTCAGAGGAAGGCACCCTCCTGGGGGAGGGGGGGGGCGAACACCAGAAAGGCTTCAGGGGAGGTCAGACGTGAATAGAGAGGTAACACTAATGGCAGCAATGCTGAGTGCCAGGCCCTGTGCTGGGTAACTTATAGGGTTTGTCATCCAACCCTCACACAAACCCTCACTGGTGGGGACAATTATAAACCACGTTTTACAGATGAGGAAACTGAAGTTCAGAGGTTTGGCACTTGTCCAAAGGTCACACAGGAACTAGAGGGGATCCTTCTGAATAACCTTGAAAGTACTGATAACTCCTAGCAAGAGTAACAGCAGGGACTGTGTGGAATGAGCCTGTGGCAGGGGCGGGGACCCTGAGACATGAGGGGCAGGGAGGTCAGTCTGAAATGTGGGACCCACATGGCACCAGCCATGAGTCCAGCTGTATAGTCACAGCACAGGTGGCTGGGGGACAAGGTGCTTCTGCCCCAGAACACTGTTTGGACCTCCTTTCAGTGCTCTGAAGAGCCGAGACAGCCCTACCGGGGAGGCGCACAGCAGAGCGTGACATGTTGATCAGCTCCTGCTCTGCAGCAGGGCCTGTCCCCTCACACCCCGGACAGGTCTCAGACAGCCTCCTGAAACTGCCCTGGGGGCCCCAGAGGCCCTGAGGTCTCCAGAGCTTGTCACTCAGGCACCGAATACACTTAGTCTAATTGGATATTATTCCTTCTTTATGAAGCCAAGCAGGTTGTTACCCAGTTCCCTGGGTAAGACACTTGCAGCTTCATTTTGCAATTACATCTCCCTGGTATTTGTCATGGCACAGAAGTGAAATCTCTGTGTCGCTGGTCTCCGATGTCATCTTTTCCTTCTGTTTAAAACGTAGGTGCTATGCCAGGTCTTTTTAAATCTGTAAGTGCTTTTCCATCCTCAAAAAAAAAAAATCCTGCAATATCTGACCAATTATTTTTCTTACCCACATTAAAAATAGATGCCATTTCCACTGCCACTGTGGCAATTATTAAAACTGCTAACAGTTCTTGCTAACAGAACTCCTGGTTCTTCAATTCTTTGGGGCACACAGTAGGCTTGCACTGCCCTGTCCTTTTGAAGTTAGGCATAGCTTTGGACTTGTGTGGGCCAATGAACTGTGGGAGAAATAACACTTCTAGGTGGAAGCTTTAAAGGCCAGGCACTGATTTGCCATGCCCCCTTCTCTATACTGCAAATAACAGAGGCATGTGTAGGAGATGGTGCCTGGTCAGTGATTTTACTGAGCAGAACACCTCCCCTTCCCATTTCTCATGAGTGAGAATAAATTCATTGTTTACTGAGTCATGGAAATCTGGGGATATTTGTTACTGCAGCACAACCTAATGCATCCTGACTGGTAAAAACCATTATAACCAGTTCAAAGTCCTGTCTTAATGTTCTATCTCCTCGTCACAAAGCTGGCTTTCCTTTTGTCTCCAGCAGTATGGGATCACTCATGAGCTATCAAGGGTGGGTTGGGCAGCTCGCCTAGATTGTGATGGCCATCCTACATACCACATCCTTTTTGGCTCCTCCCTCTCTGTGCAACACATTCTCTTCCTTGGACCTAATTCAGATTCACAGAGCAAGAAAATAGACCCTGGTTTCCCTCCCTACCTGGTCCTGAAAGGGTTATAGGTGGAGTCACCAACATTTTAATTACAAAACACAAATCCAGGCACAACCAGCCTATTAGTCCTCAGAAGGTTTTCTAGAACCCAAAGTGAGGCACACATATGGTCAAAGAAGGGGTCATTCCTCTGTTCCCCTGGCAAATTGCCATGATTCTTGGGGTCTGAGTCCTTTCTGAATGCCTTAGCATCATTTCCTCTGAAGTTGTCCCACCAACCTAGATTGGTCAACCTCTACCTTCAGAGAAGCATCTCCTGTTCCTACTCCTTCCGTAACAGAAGCTAGTGGCCAAAGAAACAGAACGCTGAAATATTCTCAGCCACACAGCTGCTGAGGTCAGATGCTACTCTCTGAAATCAGGCTGCGATCTCTGCTGAGCGCCTTACGGAGAAGGGCAGTTCCTAGCACTGTATCACAAGCAGGGTGCTCACCTGCTAGCTACCTTCAGACACCCTTTCCAAATACCCAAAAATAAGAGAATATGATCAAACAAATAGAATTACCATGAGGACGGGCTAGAAACCTAAAATGCATGATCTCTTATGTTCACAGCAAACTACAGCTCAGTGGTGTAAAATGGCAGAGCCTGGATTTGAAGCAGATTCTTCCTCTTTCAGGCTCATTTTCCTCCCACTCCACCAAACTTCCATCCCTCATGCCTTTTTTTTTTTCTTTTTTGGTATTTTTTTGTATTATTCTTCAGGCCAGGAAGATCCTCTCCCATCATACCCATCTGAAAAGTCTTATTCTCCCAAGTTATCCCTATTCACCCCGAACCCTTTTTCTGGAACCTCTTTTCCACAGTGTCGTGTCTTATCTGTTCAGGCTGCTACAATAAAATATCATAGACTGGGGAGCTTAAATTACACACATGTATTTCTCAAAGCTCTGGAGTCTGGAAGTCCAAGATCAAGATATCAGCAGACTCATTCCTGGTGAGAGCTCTCTTCTAGGCTTGCAGACAACCACCTCACCATGTGCTCATATGCTTTTGTGTTTGGTGCATGCCTGCAGGGGAGGAGATCTCACTCTCTTCCTCTTCTTCTAAGGGCACTATTCACATCACAAGGGACTCCCTCTCATGACCTCATAGAACTGTAATCACCTCCCATCCCCCCACATCATCACACTGGAGCTCAAGCTTCAGCATATGAATCCAGAGGGCACACAAACATTCAGTCCATAACAATGGGCAACAGAATTGGTGCCTTAACTGTAGGCACACGGTCTAGCTGCCTATTTTTTCTAATTTTCCAAGGTGCCACTCTTTTGCTTCATAATACAGGTCTTGACAATGCACCAGCAGCAGCAGTGGCAATAGCGACTGCCAACATCCACGGGTGCTTCTAGATGCAGGGACTTTATTATAAAGTTCACACCTGCAATCTCCTATCTGCAGGGCTCTCTCCTGCACTCCACACGTGTCCCTCTCTGCCTTGATGTCAGCTCACCAATGAAGCCTTCCCCAAAAACCCTAACAAAAGTAGTGCTTGGCACACAGTAGGTGCACAACACATATCTCATGAGTGAATGAACGAATGGAAGGATGGAAAACACCCTTCAAATGCAAGCCTGTGGACTCCTTATGGTGTGTGAGTTGTATGTGATGGCCATGAGAAGACCCAGCTGGTTCTGCCATCAGCTTCCTGAAAAGTAACACCCACCCCAGACTCATGGGAGATGGACAGCACTGGAACTGAGCCCCGGGTGACCCATCCTGTGCCACGGAGCTGGGTCAGGGCCAGAATCAGAACCAAAAATAAATGGCCTCCAGCTCTCTAGCCTTTCAGTAGGAATATCTGAAGTATCTTTAATCAAACTTTAGAGGCTCAAATTGCCCACAATTCTAGAAATGCCTCCAGTTACTATGGATTTATCAGTGAAGAGAATGAAATAAAGAAAATTTGTTTCATAGTTAAAGCCAAGGCCACTTTATCCCAGATGTACTTAAATCACTTAGCTCTTAACAGAATCTTTAACTATAAATATACTAAATTTGGTAGTAGGATAGATTAACTACAAAAGGAAATTAACACTGCCTCAGAGAATGGAGATAACATATTAAAGCCACTGATAGGCTACTTCTGAGAATTATAACTGGGTAGACCTAACATTTTTAAATGGATATTAGAGATGATGAAATAGTACGCGGCCACCCTCCGAAATGCAATTGAATTTACATTGATTAAGGCAGAGGGAGAAAATCTAGTATTAGAGAAGGCCTTACATTAAAAACTTTAAACAAGCCTCAAAATGATTCCTTAGGAAATAGGTTTTGGTGACTAAATGGTGTGTCATTAGTCCTCTAGCTAGAAACTGCAGTAGTTAGTTCCATTATGAACATGTGTGTGCAGGATTTCGTCTATGGGTACATTAACACTTGCCTTCCAAAGAGACCAGCAGTGACAACCCAAGTTTGCAGGGCTCTGTCATTAGCTCTGTTTGCATTCTCCAAAGCAAACCGCCAGTCTCGTGATGCACTACATTAAAAATCCTATGTGGTATCGAATGCCTGAAGCTGATGCTTCCCCGTTAAATACAGCACAGCTCAATTAACGGCTCTTCAATATACAATTTAATTTTTCTTTCATCTTGATCCACAGCCTGGCTCAAAATGAGGAATGCTAGAATAGATGTACTTTGAATATTGAAGCAAGTCTTTATAAATAAACCTATCACACTTGTAATGATTTCTGTCATAACATGACAAAAGAGATGAAGCTCAGCGTCTGGCACTTCTACTCACACGTCATTTTTCCAACATCACCAGAACCTACAATTTTTTTTTTTTCTTGGCTTTTCCCTAACGTTTTTTTCCAGTTATCCCTGAATGGCATTCTGCTGTTTGAGAAAAGTTTATCCGTTTTTTTTTTTCCTTCCCTGTGTGACAATTCTTCAGAAGGAACAAAGAAAATTACTATTCTGTTACTTACATGTAAGGTAAGGAATGTAACTTATAAATGAATTATGAAGGTCTTACCCTTGGAAAGACATACATATTTCATCATAAATGTGATCCATAACACTTATTCCACATACAGTATTTATATTTACACATGATTATTCAAGGTTTCTTTTAATCTCACCAAGCTCATACTTTCATAAGCAAATCAAACATTCTCCTTTAACCTATAAGGCACAAAATAGAATGTACAAAAGGTGCTCCCAATTGACCCTGCAACACATACTCTCTCCCTGGATGGAAGGTATTATATTTACAAAGAACGCTGTGAATCCAGTGATTTCTCAAAGGTATATGATGCCGTGTTCAAACAGCTCCATGTGCTTGCTGTTGGTCAAAGCAGCAGCTGTTTCACTTTGGACCAGATACAGTTTCTTCTGTTTAAACATATTCATAAAAACAGATGTGACAATGCTTCATGCCTTAAGTAGCAGCAGAGTAGCAGTGACTTGGATTTCTCACAGTCTTTTTGAGCTGGTTGGGAAAAGAACAGGGCCCTCCCTCTACAAGTAAATGAAGTAGTATCAGGGGAGACAGGCTAAAACTCCAGTCTCTATCTGATCAAATCATTCCAACTGTTCTTTTTTAGGCTATAAGAGAAGGTTTGTTGCCAAGCTGGGTAACGTCATAGTCACGTCACAATAACAAACAATTTATTTAAAATTTACTGGTTTTATCCCAGGGTATTTTTGATGTTATAATTTATAACCTACTTTTAAAATTTTAAATACATTTCAGATTTTTCAACTCATTCAATGCCTATTTAGCATAAAATAGAAATTACACATAAATATGTGTGTGTGTGCAGCCAAAAGAAAAAGCATTCAAAACAGGAACTGAGAAAACTATCCATAGTTTAAACATCTTCCTTCCATTCTTACCTTTCTTTGCCCGATACTGTACAGCTTATATAATTTAGAGGGAACAATGCGGGAAAAAAAAGGGCTGTAAGAGACTTTTTAATTGTCAGAGATAGAGCACTTAGAATTTATAGTAATTAACTAGTCATTATTTCAAATAAGAACATTAATTGGTATGTTCAGAAAATCTGCAGCATTGCAAAATTTAAAATAAACATTACAAAGATATCATTTACAACTAATCTATATTTACCATTGAAGTGAGCTTCAAACTATATTTCTTTCTATTATGCTTTTATTGGCTACAGCACACAGCAAATGGGGTGTGTTATGTGCAGCTTCCTAAACACCTAAATTTATAAAACCCAATTACATAAATTAATTAGGAATGAACCATACATTTATGCCTTTGTTTGCAACTGCAACATATTAAACATGACAAAGTTAATAAGTAGACCCTAAAAGAAAAAATAGTGCCATGTATTCATTTTCCATAACAAATTTTTATGAGATTTAATTTGACTTGTCTAGTCCTAAGGGTCATGATTCTTAATAAATATGCAGTTTCTTGCCATTTCATATATATGTAAGGGTATGTTTTTATGGTTCCTAAAGGACCAAGAATGTATAAATTCAAGAGCATTTATTTCCAGTTCGAGAGAAAGAAGGGCAAAGAATCATTCAAATGTTATTTCTATCTTGCTCATCTACCAAAGACAGCATTTTGGTAACCAGAGCAGTACACACACAAAATTAAGTGATTTGCCATCACCTAGCTTATCACAGGATACATCCATTAAAATAAGTTTAGTCTTAGCTCCAAGGGGGAATAAAACATTGATAGGAGTTGAAGGCCATCAGAAGAACGTGGCTGGAAAGAGAATACAATTTTTTAATGCAAAAAATCAGAACCCCAAAAATGTGCAATATATTTTCAAAAATCAAATAATCCTACATCATTCTTGAATGGTATTTTCCTGCATGGAAAATGCTGAAAGAAAATGGTATGATTTTTTTTAATGTAAAAGGAAAAAAGTCTAGAATGAACATAATCTCTCCCCTTGCCCCCAGTCAATCCATATTCCTAAGAGAATCATTCATACGTGCCCACATGATTCTCAGGTTCAGAAATGCAAGCTAGCAGGAGAATGTGTTGGAGTGCATGCTTTTGACCTGCTTAAGTCTTGGTTAGAGGAAGAGTAGTGACTTCATGAAAAGCCTGTTCCAGGCCTCTGTTCCATCACGGCCCCTGGCAAACATGAAATTCTTCAAGTCACAGACCACCTTGGCAAGTCAGATGATGCCCCGAGGTTCCCTGCCCAACCTGTTCTTGCTGGCTGGAATAAGAGGGATCTCTCAGCAGAACAGATGAGAATGCAGAGTTCCTCATATCACCACAGGAGGTGAGGCACAGTCTATCTTAAAAGGGCCTGACTTCACCTTCATAAGGCAACATCCTCTCCAAGGACCCTGTGGATGCGAAACCGTGAACAGAGGAAGCAGCTTCCAGGCTCATTCACACCCTTCCATCAAGCCTCAGACCCCACTGCTCCATGTGGCTTCCCTACAGGTGCCTCCAGCTCAACAGGACCCACACGCACTCATTTCTCTTCCTCCTTCTCCTCCTGCATGCTAGCTTTCAGTGAATAGTGCAACAACCTAAGCACCACATGGACACAGCTAGAACTCTTCCATTCCCCCCTTCGGCCATCCCATGGCCCATCTCAGTGTCTACTCCTTCAGCTACCTCTCTCCAAGTCAGCTTCCCCTCTCCATCCCCACTGCCCGTGCCTCCCCAGCCTCTCACATCTCCTTCTGTGATAACTGCAAGACTCCTGTACCAACCTTAGCAGGCTAGGCTCCAAATGTGCGAGGCTTCCGGAATGCTCACTGGAGCAAGGACAAAGCTTGCTTAATTACTCACTGCTGTATACCTCACCCCCATTATAAAACTCACACTCCCCAGCAAGCTATTAAGGCTTTTTGTGATATTCCCTCTCTTTCCTATTCATCTTCCTCTTCTGCCACACATTCATTGTCTTCCTATAGCCCAGCCCAGCTCTCCTGAAGAACCATGGACCTCCCAAATGTGCTTCTGCACCTTCAGTCTCCAGACCATTGCCCACAGGATATTGTCAGATTGCAATGCCTTTTTTTTTTTTTTTTTTTTTTTGCTTCTCTTCTCTTTGCTAACTCCTAGTAATTCTTCAAAACTCATCTCTTCTACCACACCTTCTCTGACTCCCTCTCCCACTGATTGACTTAGATATTATGGTGGTGCTCAAATAGGTCTACAAGTTCTTTGACAACCCTCCCCTCTAGAGGTAGAGTCTAACTCTGCTCTCTGCAGGGTAGACTGGATGAAGTGATCCACTTCTAATGAACTGACTGTGGCAGAAGGGAAAATGAGTGACTACTGAGAAGGGGGCATAAACAGTACTGTGGTTTCTACCCCACACTCTCATTCCTGGATCACTTGCTCTGGAAGAATTATAAGGACTCTCCAGCAGCCCTATGCAGAGGTCCCTGTGGTCTCCAGCCAAGAGCTATGTAGGTGCACCATCTGGGATGTGGATCCTCTAGCCCCAGTCGAATCTTCAGATGACATCTTTTAAAAAAAAAAAAAGACTGACTTATTTTTCTAGAGAGAGAGAGCAAGCATGGTAGGGCGGGAACAGAGAGAGATGAGAGAGGAACTCAGATCCACAGTGAGTGCGGAGCCCAATGCAGGGCTCAATCTCACAACCCTGAGATCACGACCTGAGATGAAACCAAGAATCAGATGCTTAAACAACTGTGCCACCCAAGTGCCCCTTCAAATGACATCTTGATGACAACCTCATGAGAGAGCCTGTGCCAGAACCACCTAGAAAAAGCCACCCTCCAATTCCTGACCCACAGAAACTCTGAGAGACAATAAATGTTGACTTTGAGGGTAACTTTTTAGATAATCTGTTATGCAGCAAAGTAACTAATACAGATAGGTACCCTTCCAGTAGGCTTCCACAACACGCTGCATCTCCCTCTGTATCTCTAGTACTTGGCACAGCTCATGGTACATTGTTGGCACTACAGACATTTGAGTAATATATGGCAGATGGCTGAATGAACGGATCTGTGAACAAATGAAGCAGCACCATGAGAACTACAGATAATACACATAAGATAGTCTCACACCAGTTATATGGATGCTATACTATGATGTCATGGTAAGATAATCATTTATACTCAACATTTATTCATTTTAGAAAGAAGAATAGAGGCACTGCCATGTATCCATAATAACATTTCAAGGGGCTAGACCATATATCTTCTTAGAAATCATTGTTCTACGGGAACATTGTTCTAAGGAAATCATTGTTCTCATATATATTTACGAGAGATAATTCATATGCCATGTAATTTTTCCACCCAAAATGTAAAATTCAATGGTTTTTACTATATTCACTGAATTGTACAAATATCACATTCAGTTTGGAGGCATTTTCATGACCCCCAAAATAAATGAATAAATAATTTTTTTTCATCTTCCCAATGAAAAAAGTACAAATTAAAATAAGATTCTATCCCCTAGGTGGTATAGTCAGTTAACCATCTAACTCTTGGTTTTGACTCAGGTCATGATCTCATGAATCATGGCAACAAGCCCCACATTTAGTGGGGAGTCTGCTTGAAGATTATCTCCCTCTGCCCCACCCTTCACTTGCACATGCTCTTTCTCTCTATCCCTCTCTCTCAAATAAATAATAAATAAATTTAAAAAAAAATAAGATTCTAGTTTAAACCTGTTAAAGTGCCCAAATAAAAGGCAAGAGGATAATATTTAGTGTTGGCCAAGCTGTAACAGTACAAACTTTCTTAAGTAATGCTGCTGAAAAAGCTACTTGATCCAGTTCTCAAAGTATTAGGCAATACGTATCAGGAATATAAAAACTATGTACACCCTTTAGAACAAATAAGTTCTAAGATTCTATTCTATGGAAGTAACCAAATATGTAATGATTTATATAAAAGAAAGGCCACCAAAGTGTTATAGTTAAAAATTGGAAAATAACATAAATATCTAACATGAATAAATAATTAAATAAACTATGGTTTGTCTATGGGCTAGAACATGTCCATGTGGGTATTAATGAGTACCATGTTTTAAAAACTTTTAATGACATGGAAAAAATGCTCGTAAAATAGTTAAGTGATATAAATATGAAATAGACATTATCAGTAGGCAAAGTAGAATTAATATCAAGTCCCTCATTTGTTAAGCTTATGGCCCCAGGAAAATTACTTAATCCTTCCATACCTCAGTTTCCTCAAATACAACTTGAAGATAATAAGGAATCTATTTCAAAGATCCACTAAAAGATTAAACTTGGTAATCCATACAAAAACTGCAACGTTCAACGGCTGGAAGTGGAAGGTATTATTAGCTATTATCACTATCTTAGCTTTGCAACACAAAAAAGGTTCAAGGGTCTGAAACCCTGTTCTGCCACTTAGCTGTGTGACCTCGGACATATTCCTTAAATACTCAGAGTTTTGCCTGACTTATCTAAGAAAACAGTGATATCTGTCATATCTCCAAAACATACTTTTGAAGGTGAGTGAAGCTAGACTTCACAGCAGGTGCTCAATAGTGACTCTTGGACTATATACACTACATCCACATAAAGAGTTCACCAAATTATTCCTCAGTCTTTGACCAGAAGTAATACAGAAAGAAGATGACATTCTAATCTTTTTACTGAAACTTAGAAGGTCAGAATACTTAGCTTCCCAGACCTCCTGAGAAAGAGTTATAACCAGCAACTACTCTGTAAAGTCTCTCAGGCTTACATCCCATCTCTTTAAGGTAAACACCAGAATGGGGCCAACATTCAGTGTTCCTAATTTCAGAAGCCCTAAAATACCAAGGTATTTTATCTTTTTTTTCCTCTCTTCTTCTTTGCTTCTTCCTTTCTAATTGTTGTTTTGTTTCATTATTCAAACAAGTAAAATAGTTCATGCTGCTGGTGACTACAAAGAAAAAATAAAGTCTATTTTTCAATGACAGGCTCATTTCCAGTTACTGATCTTCCATTTTGGATGGACATTCCACTGCTACTCCTAGCATGTTAAGATTTTTAGTCTCAGTATCTCTACTGGAACCAAACAACCTATTTGACACAAAGGTGTCATATGGGCTTCAAATTATTGGTAATTTTTGCCTGTAATATTCTACTGAGAAGGATTCAGAGACTATTGCCACACTCAGCAGAGGAGAACCATGACCGAAAGTGGTATCTACCACAGACATGGGAGAGGTGAATTATGGCATCGTCAGACTGGGCAACAATTGACAGGAGCTGCTGCTTAATGAAATCTACACAAATAACACCTGTATCAAAAAGAAAAATTGTTCACATTACTAAGAATCCATCTGTTTTTAAATTCAAGCTTCCAGGTATCATTTTCTTAGCATGGACACACACCTAGATCAGCCACACAGACTCCAAACTTCAGAGTCCCTTCTTCAGCCCTCTCTACTTTGGCCTCAACATCCAATCAGTTGTCTGGTTCCGTAGATCATTTTCTCTAGTCTTGTCTGTCTCTTACTGTAGCCTCCTCACTAGATCCATGCTTATAGCATTCACCTCCAGTATGGTGCCAGAGGAATCTCTCAGGTATGCCACTTAAAAGCCCTATATTGTTCCACATTCCCTAGCATAAAAATTCCAAACTCCTTAGCCTAATATTCTAGACCCTACAAAGATTTCACCTCATTTCTTTTCTATTACCATGAAAATTATCTGTTGACATGTTCACTGCAATGGTGAAACTTAAAATACTAGCAATTCAATGGATGGATGGATGGATGGATGGATGGAATAATGAATGGCTGATGGGATGGATGGGTGGGAAGATGGAGGCATAGATGGAGCCTTCCCATCCTACTCTGTTGTTTCATGTAATTTTTTCTATTTGTCTGCCTACCTCCCAGCTCTTTTCAATCATATCCTTCTAGGCCCAACTTATCCACAAAGACTTCCTTCACCCCATCTTCCATTGCTCCCTGAAAAAGCCCCATCTGTGCTCTGAACTTCCATAGTTTTTAAGTCATTTATTCTGTCTCCCTCATCATAGAGTTCTTTTACAAGTTCCCTGCCTCCTAGATTTAAATTCCTGGCATTAGGCACCAGCTTCATTGCCTCTACGGCACTTAGGACAGTGTCCTTAACAAAACAGCTCATTGATAAATAATTATTAATGAACTGGTTGAATATTCAAAGTAACTTTTGGCAGGATCCCTGTGTGGCTCAGCGGTTTAGTGCCTGCCATTGGCTCAGGGAGGATCCTGGAGTCCCAGGATCAAGTCCCACGTCGGGCTCCCTGCATGGAGCCTGCTTCTCCCTCTGCTGCTGTCTCTGCCTCTCCCTCTTTCTGTGTGTGTCTCTCATGAATAAATAAAATAAAATAAAATAAAATAAAATAAAATAAAATAAAATAGCTTTTGGTTTTATTTTTCACTCCTAAAAGACAACAATCTGGAATTTAAATGTTCTGTTTTATGATTTTAGAAAATTAGCAGTCTAAATGTACCTAACTAATGGCGAGGAGGTATGACATAAGCACCAACAGGGTCTAGCTTTGCTTTTACACTGGACTTGCTGTGCAATCTGAAGCAAGTCTCTTCTCTTGTCCCTGCATACTCCTCACCCAAACAGTATCCAGGTATAAAAGCAGGCGATCTTTAGGGCCTTTCTACCTCCCCAATCCACAGTGCCAAAATTCAGATGAGAAAAGGAATGAGGATTCCTTTGAGAAAATTGATGATCCTGACCTAGGCAGCCACTGTGAGTTTAACATTGCACTGGCTGACATTACGGTTTGAAAAAAACAAAAGCGTCAAAGGGTCTGTCCACAGGTGGTAATAATAATTTTTCACACCTGTGTCCCCTCCAGATGGGAAGCCAACTCCAGCAGCTGTGAAAGAAGTACTCTTTCTACAGGTAGCATCACTGTCCTGCTTCCCAGCTGACTGCACCTTCCCTAGTCACCCATCATTCCTCTCGCTATTCCTGTCCAGGGGTTGAGGTGGTGGCAGACACGTGTCCATGGCAACGCTGTCATTACCAAAGAGAGCACAGATTATGAATTTGCTACCTTCTAACTCCCCACAACTGGGGAGAATTCAAGGCAGCAAGCTTTCACAATCACCATTAACTCATGCCCACTCTGAAAAGCCATGCTTAGGACTTATTCCAGACATGATTTCCTTCATGCGATGATGATAATGGGCAAGGCAGGAGAGCAAATGTAAAAATTCTGCCACTACCACATCACAGGAGAAAATGGTAAGACTATGCCATGCCCAAGACCTTGGTGATCCTGATGTTTTATCCATCCCCTAGCCCCTCCTTTTCCCATCAATGTTTATTCTCTTGCCTGCCTATAAATTCCCCCTAGTTACTCTCCCAACCTGTGGTGGGACGAACGAAAGTTAAAGCCAGAATCTCTTCATCATGCTTTCATCTCGTAGACTGAGACATGGTCTTCCTGTCAACTAAAAAAAGTTTGCCCAATTCAATTACTGAATATATTATATCTCTGCTAAGAAAATAAGTATGGGGCACCGGGGTGACTCAGTCAGTTAAGTGTCTGCCTTTGGCTCAGGTCATAATCCCAGGTCCTGGAATTGAGCCCCGCGCCAGGCTCCCTGCTCAGCGAGAGTCTGCTTCTCCCCCTCCCTCTGCCCTGCCCCCTGCTTAGGCACTCGTACTCTCAATCTCTCATAAATGAATGAATGAATGAGTGAATGAATGAATGAATAAATAGAAAAATAAGTATAGAACATTCCCCCCAACATACACAGAATTTTGCTTTTTCCTTTTTTTTTTAAGATTTTATTTATTTATTCATGATAGACATAGAGAGAGAGAGAGGCAGAGACACAGGCAGAGGGAGAAACGGGCTTCATGCCAGGAGCCCGACGTGGGACTCGATTCCAGGACTCCAGGATCACGCCCTGGACCAAAGACAGGCACCAAACCGCTGAGCCACCCAGGGATCCCCTACTTTTTCCTTTTTAAGCTTCTATCCAAATACATCCAGAACATTGTTATTATACAATCCAACAAATTTCCCTTCTCCATTAAAATACATTTCCCTTCTGACTGAATCTACCCCTCAATACTCTTCCTTAACATTCATTCACCCCACAACAAGTGTTTCACAGTTTGACAAATGCACTCTCCCATCATCTCCTTTGGGACCTTCTACTGTAGTGAAGGGTGGGCAGGGCAGAGGTGATGGTCCTGATTTTTTCAGAGGACCCAAGGAAGCACATTGAAGATAAGTGAACTGTGCAAGAGTCTGTGGTTTCTCACATGTCTCCAGGGCTCTTTTTTCCCCACCATGCAGTCTTTATGGCCTCCACTTGGTCTCCTCTTTCCAAAGACACTAGTTCAAGAAAGCAGAGAGGTAGGAATGTAGTTCCATTATTTTACTTTCCCAACAGGAAACAATGCTGATGGGCCTAATTCTACTCCTCTTGCTTCTACACATGGCAGATAGCAGTCTGTGCATGCACTTGTACCCTAGAAATATGTTTTATTCTCTGTTTTAAACCATTCCAGGGGGCTGCCTGGGTGGCTCCATCAGTTAACCCTCTGCCTTTAGGTCAGGTCATGATCTCTGGGTCCTGGGACAGAGCCCTGCATGAGGCTCCCTGCTCAGTGGGGAGCCTGCTTCTCCCAATTTCTCTCTCCCTCCTCCCTGCTCATACTCTCTCTCTCAAATAAATAAATAAAATCTTCAAAAAATAAATAAACTATTCCAGGAATTTAGAGGTAAACACAAATTTCTTCGTGGAGCTTCCATACAAAAATGAAATACCAAAAAGCAAGTAAACTAATATATAGCAAATATAATGAGAGGTTGGACCATCATTTTTTAAAGAGAACATAATACAGAATAGATATTTGAGAGGCAGGGTACCATTTTAGATAAGATACAAATATTTATTGACAGATGAATCAGTTCCTGGTACTCCAGTCAAATAATTCTTTTTCCAGTGAAAGTTTATTTTTAAAATATTGAAAGCCAAAATATATGATTATTAAAATGTTCCCCATCCAGAAAGTTGATCTGATAAGCAGATCCATGACTAATTTAATGAATTTCATGCTTATAACCAAAGTCAAGATTACTTCTTTGATATTTAGTTCTTTAAAACTTGACAAACTTAGCCATATTCCAACATCTAAACCTCAAGATGGCCAAAGCTCAGATCTACTGAGCTTAAGAAATATGACCAGTTATATCCCTAGAAAGGGAAGGGAACAGAAGGAAGAGGCATGATCTGGAGAACAATCCTTCATTCACACCAGAGGCCTCAATAGCACATGGCTATGGAGCATGACACCAGGACCAACTACTCCTCTAAGCCAACTCTCTGAGCCCAGGTGAAAAAGGAAGATGGGGCCCCAATGTGCCCAAAACATGCCCAGTCTGCCCAACCAACTAGGTTTGGAGGGAATCCAGGAGCCAAGTCAAAAGTAGTCCCTTACCAAGTTTTCAGCCAGACTGCCAAACCAGGATAGCTAGCCAAAGTTTAGGAAATCAAAGAGAAGGTCAGGAGAGAACAGCTTAAAAAGTAGAAATAAATCAAAAAAGCTAAAGAATAAATGGAAAAGAATACTTGGTGAATAAGGTGAAGAGGAGGTACAGATGAACTTATTAATATTGACTCAGAAATAATTCTATGTGGGACTGCCTGCGTGGCTCAGTTGGTTGAGTGTTCAACTCTTGGTTTCAGCTCAGGTCATGATCTCAGGGTCCTGGGATGGAGCCCTGGGTCAAGTTCTGCCCTCAAAGGGGATCTGCCTGAGATTCTCTTCCTCTGCCCCTTTCCAACTTGCTCATTCTCTCTCTCTTTCTCTCTCTCTCTCTCAAATAAATCAATCTACAAAAAAAAAAAAAAAAAAAAGGAAATAATTCCACATGCAGAGCTTGGCACACAGGGCTAGCCTAGGACCCTGTCCCAAAGGAACCAAAAATCATGTTAGAAAACTATTAATAGGGTTGCCTGGGTGGGTCAGTCAGTTGAGTGATGGATTCTTGACTTTGGCTCAGGTCATGATCTCAGGATCCTGGGATTGAGCCCCATGTCCAGCTCCAGGTTCAGCGGGGAATCTGCTTGAGGATTCTCTCTCTTCCCCTTCCCCTACTCACATGCATGCACACACACACACTCTCTCTAAATTATACAAATCTTTAAAAAAAAAAAAAAAGAAGAAGAAGAAGAGGAAGAAATAAAGAAAGAAAACTATTAATGTCTACTTTTCTCTTGTATTTCCTCCCAGGCTGTTATTTATATAAGACTGCTTTGGCCTAGCCGAACATTTCTCATCATATCTCTTAGCTATTAACACTTTGGACTTTGAGTACAGTCTTAAAATCAAACTCAGATCACTAGTATGTTCTTATCATGCCTTCTCATGCTTTCAATATTCTTGTAAACTTTGTACCTTTTTGCTATGTCCTCAATCTTGCCCACATTCCCCATGTAATGATGCTATATTAATTTTCCTTCTAGAAAAAAATTGTCTTAATAGACAAGCATTTTGTTCTTAGTTGAAATCTGTTCCCTACTTAAGTGGTTGCAGAAGAAAAGAAATATGCTGCCAGATTAGTGGGCATATGTTTACACCTTATGATGATAACATTTTATGAGGGTGTTTCCCAATAGTACAGTCCCCTCTGTACAGAGTGATCAGTGGGGGCATAATCAAAAACCAGGAGCAATCGTACTGTTTTCAGACCAATGCTCCCTCTAACTGCTTCAGTGAGAGTGAAGAATTATGATCTCCATTTGGAAGGCAGAGGTAAATGTTTGCCTTTTAATCGTAAGCTTTTCTTCTGTTTGCAGTCCGCTGTGCACTCAGATCTGCTCACAAATAAAAATGGAATGAATTTTTAATAGCCTGAATTGAATTTGGGAGCGATGCCTGTTTTCCCCTCCAGTGCTGTGGATCATGGGTGCACGCATGCAAAGTACTCCCATCCAGAGCAGGCATGCAAGAGCAGAGAGGGCTGGTCCAAGATGGAGCATGGTGATGCTTTATGTAAACAGGCAGGCTCACCTTGGGCAGAAGCCACCACACTCTAAAATTAATCCAGCCCTTACAGATTACAAAGCTTCCCTCTGGCTTTGAACAGTGAAGTTGGATCTCCCAGTACATGGATGAACTATGAATAAACATCAAGTGAGGGCAAACCTCATGCAGTTACCTACAAAGCCAAGTGCCCCTGGAATGTGAGCACGTAATAAGGATGACAATAATAAAATGTTTGTGACAATCTAGGACACAATGAATACTTTGCTAAGACTTCAGAAGTACTACCTTGGGCCCTCACAACAGCCCTACAAAGCAGATACTAAAACCATATATTAGTCCCTCAGTGGGAAACTGAGGCCAAGAGAGACCAAGTGCCTGAACCAAGCCTTTCTTTTTATTTATTTATTTTTTTCTTTCTCTTCTTCCTTCCATCCTCTCTTTGCTACTGTTGCAAATGCAAATACTGCAACCATATAGAAAAATCAATTAAAGACATGCCAGCCAGGTGAAAGGAATGAAACCAAACCCAGCTAATTTAGCAGTGACCCAAATAAAACAGAACAGTAGGAAACTGGAAGGCTGAAGCTTAATTTTTAAATACCTACTATGTGTAGAGGGGAACAGAGTCAGAGGCCAAAGCCATGATCAGCAAATACTGCTGTTCTACCATTGACTCAAAAGTCTAGCTTTAGAAATCTGCTGGAGACATTCAAAGGAAAATATTCTAAGAAATGCATTATTTATTTCCTTCCTTGCTGTCCCAATAGGCTTAAAAAGAAAATTAGGTTGTACTCTGGCTATCAGGTCACTGGACTTCTCAATCCCCTACTTTCACAGGTCCATAAATAATTATTTTTCCTACTTGGAATGGCTTTTCTTATGTATAGTAGTGGTTTCCCTCCTGTCATTGATCATTCCATCCAACAGGCTGCTCAGTCTGTCACTGACTCATTTATGATGAAATCTACATACATAAATGCCATCAGCTGCTTGATTCAAACAAGAGAGAAGAGAGATCTTTTGAGTCTGGAAATGAGCCCAGGCAAGACACTCCCAGATGTAACTTGGGGGAGAAAGGGGTGCGGGGTGGGGGGGAAGGCGGGTGGGTGAAAGGTGTACATGAATCAGACATTTAAATAAAAGACCACATCCTCAGGTTCAAAAACATCAGGTGAGCTGACAGTAAGCCAATTCAAATCTGCACTCCTCATGGCTTTAATGAACTAAGGGCAGGCCAGTATGATAGCCGCTGGCAGAGGACATAAAAGGAGAACCCCTGTGGACATTAGGTTCATTGTCCAAGTGTCCTGACACAGGAACCCTAAAAAAGGAGATATAATAGAGTCACATTAACTGGCCCTTAGGTAAGAAATATTTATATGACCATAAGGATGTGAATGTGTATTGTTTCCCATCTTTCAAAATTAATCTATAGATATGCACATAGGTTTATGTGTTATGGTTATAGTATGAAAAGTAAATGTTATCCATGACAATACAGAAGTATAAATAGCAGAAGTTAGGGGGTGAAGAGGAAAAGGAAAGGTAGAAGGATTGGTAGGGGGCACTAGTAGGCTCACCTAATAAGGAACAGAGTCATCAAGAACAGTTCCAGAATAGAAAACACACAAAAACATATAATATACACACACATCGCATGCACACACATGTATATAATGTACAGAATGTATAATATAAATATATAATATACAAATCTGACATTATAAACATAATGGGAGGAAGGAGATACAATCATTAAAGGTGGTATAAGTGAGCTGAATCCATATCCATAAAGCAAAAATCATTAGCAAGCCCCTGAAATTGATAGATCAAGAAATAGCAGTTTAAGCATATCATTAGAACATAGGACGGAGCCACTGGAAGCATCAAATGTGGTTGTCTTTGCTCATCCGGTAAGGCAGCATCCAGAAAATCATGGGGCACAGAATCCATTCTCTACATATCTGTTGAATGAATGAATAGTGGGCAAAAGCACAGGCCGAGAAAGGTAGGGAAGAGGCTGCTGCTGGCTATTGTTAAGTCCTTCAGAACTACTTGATCCTTCCTCTAATGATGGCAATTACTGCCTTTCTTGTGTGTGCACCCCCTCGAGGCAGGGGTTTTGGTTTGGTGTTTGGAGTTTGGGTTTTAGTTTAATTGCTCTGGCCTGAACCTGGTTCACAGGTTCTGGAGAGGTGACCTTCTTTAAAAGTGAGAATTCCCTGCATTAAAATGCAAGAAGTAGGTCTCAAAGTAGCTGCACTACCAGGTTAGCCTGGGCTGAGACCTCCAGATGCACCTGCCCCAGGAGGGAGGAGGCAGGCTGGGGATAGAGGGCTGGAGTGCTAGCACCTGCAGAAATCAGAGTGGCTTACCAAGTGCCGCAAGGGGACAGAAGCAACTTTTTGGTTAATAACTACAGTTTTAGGCAAAGGAGTGAAAATTGCCATCTGTTCCACAATTACCACACACTTGCTGTTTATTAAAAAGAGGAAGAAGAAGAGGAAGGAGGAGAAGGAGAAGGAGGAGGAAGAGGAGGAAGAGGAGGAGGAAGAGGAAGAGGAGGAGGAGGAGGAGGAGGAGGAGGAGGAGGAGGAGGAGGAGGAGAGAGAGAAGAAGAAGAAGAAGAAGAAGAAGAAGAAGAAGAAGAAGAAGAAGAAGAAGAAGAAGAAGAAGAAGAAGAAGAAAGAAAGAAAGAAAGAAAGAAAGAAAGAAAGAAGAAAGAGGAAAGAAGAGATTAAATTAAAAAGAAATAACTGGTATAGGGGAAGGAAGGAGGAGTCTATGACCTTGTCAGTTTGCTAGGTTTAGTGAAAACACCGTGGCTCTGTTTTCAAATTCTACTTCTGCCAAGCACTCAGCAGTACAGCCTCAGGCAAGCTGCTCACCTCCTCTCACTGATTTTTCCCTCATTTGTCAGCTGGGGACACTGATGTCCATTTCATGGTGTTACAGGAGGATTAAATTAGATAATGTCTGTAAACATATGGCATGTGATGAAGACTTAAAATCCCCCTTCTCCCCCTCTCTCCTTTCATGAATACTAGAAGAATACATAGCTCTCTACCACAGAACGAGTTTATTCATAGACACTTCCTAAAATGATGGGACAAATGTTTCATGGTAATGTTTATTAAACTCAGAATCAAATTAACTTCAAAGCATGTGGAAAGCATTCATTAAATCCAAAAGATATTTTGATGTAAAATTTTTAAAACACACAAAATACAGAGCTCAGTCACTAATTAGCTGATTTAAAAAAAAAAAAAAGCCTGTATCATTTATATTATACCTGATGTGAAATGGGGCTAATTCAATCACTATTCATGGTGTCATCCACCCAGTGTGTTTATACTGAAGATCTCAGTATCCTTTCTATAAAAAGGAGAGGAAATCACTGATCAAGAGGTTCTCAAGAATGAGGAGTAACCGAGGTCAAGTGCCTGCTACCATGCCCGGCACAGGGCTGGCCCTCCACTCACGCTTCTATATCGCGTAGGTAATTTTCTCTTCCATGTGGGAAGGATTCCACTAGGGTAACAAGGAGATCAGAATCGTGTTTTGCCTCACTTAAAATGCTCAACCCAGGCAGCAGTCAGTGGGGGTGATAAAATTGCCTCGTGGATCTTACCATGACTTTTGTCCAAAATGATCAGAGAGTACATTAAATCATTAGCAGAAACTTTGCTGCCTGCTGATTTTACAATGCAGGCAATGAAATTCATTGCAGAAGCAAAATAGGGCCAATAATATAATTACAGCGCTCTGCCTATGCAGTCAGAGCTAATGCTATTATTTGACATTGCAAGGCTGTGTTTTCTCCCCAGAGTCTCGGTGCAGACAAGGTTCGCTCTAATTGGTTCCAAAGCACAACCTCTCCCCACTACAATCTTTCCTCAGGACCAGTAATGTTAATTTCCACACGACTGTAAATAGTATTTGCAAACAATACAAACATGGTAATAAGAGGCTAGGTGGGTAATTAATGTGGTTACAAAGTAGCTTATTTGCATTTTTATTTAAAAACGGCCTTCTTTAAAAAGCAGCTCAGATTTCTCTTTGCAAAAGGAGCCTTGGTTAAAGAGTACAACAGTAATTACTCTCTTTAGGGGTTCCTTTATATGTCCTTCAGGGAATTAGAATGAAAAGATAAGCAGAATTATAAAGGAAATCATGTAAAATATGAAATGTACTATAAACACTTAGTAGTGTATTTACCATAAGCTAGGCCTACCTTTTTCATTAATGGACTATTTTAACCAGTTTATAATACAGTCAAATTAATTGTAGATATGGCTAAAAGGTACAATCATCTAGTTAAACTTTTTTTTTTTTTTTTAAGATACAGTATTATAAGACTTTCTTTGCCCTCACAATAAATTCCACATGATCCTCTGCCAAAAAGTGCCCTGAATAGGGCAAAGGTGACCATCTGAGATAGAACACAGATGTGTGTTCCTCTCTAACAAAAGGAAACTGGAATGTGAGAGCAATAGTTACTTCTGTCTTTTCTTAGTTTACATCTTACATTCCTGGGCGTAAGTCATAGGAAGCGAGGAAACAAATTCAAAAGCTAATTTGGAATGGAATTTACTTTTTCTCACATCTTTCCCAAATGTAACATCTAGAAATGGAAATTTCTAGAAGATGGCCAGTGGTCAGGACCATTCAGCAGCTAAGATACCTGAATTCATCTGGAGGCCATTTGACCATCCCCTACGAACCAGTGAGAGAGGAACCAGGAGCCGGGTCACAGAGGTGATTAGTCACATCTCTATTTCTCAAGGAGTTCAAGCATTCTTTGGTAAAACTGACATGGAGGAACCTGTCAGGCTTAATAAACCTGTCAGGTAAGTTCCAGTCAGTTTGCAGGTACTGGGAAAAGATTCCCGCTGGGCATAATGCTATGCTCATGGAGCAGAAAGAGGCTAAGGGTCTAAGAGTAGAGCTCTGCAGGGAGAACTGCCAGCACATACCAAGGTACTGGGGCACAGAATAGCTTGATGAGTCTGAGGACTTGGATGAGGGAATATCCAAAAGGATTTTAGTTAGAATAACATAGAAAAAAATATAAGTGCAAATTTCAGCCAGGTTAACAACTCCAATTCACTTATTCCATCAACAAACATTTATGAAATAGGGCCTACTGTTTCCAAAAATTTGTTCTACAGGAGAATGCATGTTTTATTGGGGGAAGGCAGTCAAGAAGCAATAAATATAACACAAGAGAAGATTAAATAAAATGTTAGCACATTATAAGTGCTAAGAATAAAAGAGAAGGCAGTTTAAAAGGCTCAGGAGGAGTAGCACTCATGGAATAGCGGACTGGGAGGATGAGTGAGGGCCTCCCTGCCTGAGTTGCTACTCAGTCCCACTTAATTATTGTCATGTCTTCCAGTATTTTTAAGAGAAGCCAGAAATTTGGATTCTTAAGTGATGTCTTTGTTTTTAATTAAAAAGCAAACATGTCACCCACACAACAACTATAGTAAACCTGTCTGCAGAAAACCAAGGTAACAAAGCTTGTGGCCTTGAAAGGGGCTGCATGTTGGTTTTCAAAAGTAAAACTTAAAAAGGTGTATCTTCACTCTAACTCAACCCTCAAAAAATTACAACAATAACAACCATAAAAAAACAAATTATTTTTGGCTAAGACTGCCTTTCCTCATTTTAGCAACTGTATTCATGCAAATCCCATGTAATACTGATACTGTTTCACTCCCAAGACTTACAAGTCCCTAAACATTCAAAACATATTTTTCATAGGATGTATCATGGTGCTGCAATGAAAGAAGACCAGATCTAAATAAGACTGGCTATTTGGTGTTGTTTTGGAAACCGTCACGGAGTGAAATTTATTTATACTTCAGACAGAATTCAAAGGCTGTAATAATGTTTTAAATATGATTTCAAAATACTTGAGAAAGACAGAAAAGCAATGAAGTGGAAGAGGAGGATAATAAGTTTATGACATCCAAGTAAATATATTTAGAAAACTGGGTCATTTATACCAGAACTGCAATCTTTTCTGTTAAAATATGCAAACGACAGTATGAAAAATGGTTTGTGATTTTAAAGAAATATAGCACTACAAATGTCAGTGTGAGGGAACTCAATAACACTTAATGAAACTTTGGATTTCAAATTAATTACTGATTGACTAAGGCATCTAGAGGGAAAACAGCCTCGATTAGAGAAGTCTGGGATAGGCCGTAAATCTGGATGCCTCTTTAGAGGACTCTGAGCTGGTATTTCCTACTTGTGCCATTACGGCTAGGTTAATGGGATGCTGGTCACTGCAAAGACCACTGGTTTCATTCTCAGACATGAGACTAGTCAATATTTTCCTGACTCTTTCAGATCGACTGACTGGCCAGCCGGCCGGCTGACCTGCCTGCCTTCCCTCCTTCCTTCCTTTCTTCCTTTCCTCCTTCCTTCCTTCCTCCCTCCCTCTCTTCCTCTCCTTCTGCCTCCCTCCTATCCTTCCTTTTTTCCCTGTGTGTATTTATGGTTTTAGCTATTTAAAAGAATTCAAAATAAAAGGTTAAACAAACCTGTGAGGCAGTATTTTAGGAAAGATAAATGGTACCAGTATTAAGAAAACCATATTTGGTACACTGTATTACAGATTCACAATTAGTATTCCCTCCTTGCCTTTGCTATGCTTTCCTGTAGGTCAAGTATACCTTCTCATCCCACTGATGTCAGTTTTGGTCATGAGACTGGATATGGCTATTGAAATATGAGCAGACATAAGGTACATCAAGGTCTGAACAAAAGTCCATGAGCTTTGCCCTTCGTCATGAGAACAGCATGCCCCTAGTGACTTCTCCCGCAGCGTTAGGTCCTGGAATGAGAAGTCATGAGAAAGAGGCCAGGAAAGCCCAGCTAAGACAGCAGAACCATGGCCAACCTCAGCCCTCATGTGTCATAAGCAAAGAAATACACATTTGTTTTTGTCAGCCCTTGAAAATTTGGAATTGCTTATTACAGCAGCAAAAGTTGACTCATACACTGCCCTTGCCAGTTGGATTTCCACCACATGATTCAAATCATACTGGTGCTCTTTACATAAGTCACAGAATTCATTATATTCAACTATAGCAACACTAGGTCCATAATAAATTCTCATCTAATGATAAAAGCTTTTTTTTAATAGTTATTGCCACAACATGGGCAAGGAAGAGAACACGTCAACAGCTATCTATATTGAGCTGTAGAGAAACAATCACTGGTTGCAAACAACAAGAAACCAGTAACATTATGAAATGTTTACAGTATGCCAGGCACTGTTCTAAGTTGTTATGAATACTCACTACTTCCTCCCAAAAACCCAGGGACATGGGGCTTAATTTTATTCTCCTTTTATATATGAAAAAACAAAAACAGGTTAACTAACTTGCTGTGAAAAATAAATACATAGCCTCATCTTTGTTAACCTCCAGATAATTGTGGGTTATTCCTTATCAAATTGGTGTTCTGCGTCATACTTTCAATATAACTAAAGCAAATTCATTAAAAATATTCAAAGCACAAACATTCCATCATTCCTCAGGTAAGCTGCTCCTGTGGTCAAATACCATGTAAATTCTGAGAACCACTCCAGTCATTATTCCAATTCATTTTTCCACATAGCTGCACTTTCCAGCTTTCCTTGTACTACCCTGAAATGCCATTCTCATATCCTGCCTCAGAATGGCATCCCTTCCAAGGATCAAGAACTCGCCTTGCTGTAAATCCCCCACAACCTGCCCCATGTAGGAAATCCATGTTAATTCCATCAAACTGTAGCTATAAAAACAACAATAATGTACAGGGAAGAAAAAGAGCAATCGAAAGGAATAAAATGGAATTAACATATTTATATGGGATGTTATATATAATGTGTACAAAACAGGTTTCCAAGGTTTTTAAAAAGAAAATTTCTAAAATATTGAAAACATGTGACATATTTTTGGAGCATTTTGTTGAAAGCCCAAATAGATATATTAGAAACTTATTATTCTGCTATTTTCGATTGGCAGGAGTTTATTTTTCTACCTTCTCTACCTGTAACCAGAGGAAAATAATTCAAGCCAGTCAGTTCAACTCAATAGCATGGTCCAAATGGTAAGGGGGCCTATCTGCCAGCTTGCACTGTGTACACCAGGCTGTGTCCCAGCTGGTGAGAGGCTGTGTGCCATGGGAAGGAGGGGCACCTTTCCTAATTCTTACCAAAGGTCCCATGTGGCTAGTGGCACTAGTCTTGATAGGTGATGATCCTGTGGTCCAGCAGCACCATCTTGCCTCATCTAGTCCTCATCACAGGGGTTCAGAAGGGAGCACATAAAACATGTTTCCTTCCAATTTCACCTTTTTAAAGGGAGTAGAGGGGCACCTGGGTGGCTCAGTGGTTGAGCATCTGCCTTTGGCTCAGGTCGTGATACCGGGGTCCTAGGATCGACCCACATCAGGCTCCCCACAGGGAGCTTGCTTCTCCTTCTGCCTATGTCTCTGCCTCTCTGTGTCTCTCATGAATAATAAATAAAATCTTTAAAAAATAAAAATAAATAAAAGGGAGTAGAAAATGAAGCAAGTAAACCCGAAGATGGTACTCAACTTTAGTGTTTGGACATTTAAGACCAGAGACTCCAGACTCAATTAAGCCCCTTGACAAAGCCATGTAATTATCAGATTCCTGATAGCCTGGGTTGCAAGTCAACACCAAGTGGAGTTTGGAGTGACAACACAGAGAGAACTAAAGTATAACAACCTGTGACACAGAAGGCGCTGTGTCCAGAACTCCCCATCCTTAACATCATCATTTCACAATCCATGAAGTGTCATTCAGAAATTAATTACCTGACTCAGGTTGGGTATCCACTTAGAAGCTGAGCTAGGATTCAAACCAAGTGGTTGTGATCCAGATTCAATATGATTTCCCCGTGTGACTACAGGCAGCCACTGAAAAGATACGGGACCTGAACCAAACTGCTCTAAATGGGGCCCAACTCCTCCTCCTACCATATTTGTAGAATGGAATTGACTCGAATGCACATGAGCTACAGCAAGCAGGGGTTACAAGGGAGAGAGACTGAGGGTAAGAGACCTACCAGGCACGGTCCTTGGATGACAAAGAGCAGGTGGACTAGACAGGAGTGATTTGGTTGCAAGTGACAGAAACCCAGCCAATACTAGCTCACACAAAGTGGGGTTTATCAGCTCCATAATATGACAAGGGCAGGGGTGAAGAAAAGTACTCTTTTTTTCTCTCCCATTTCAGCTTGCCTTCACCCTTCTTACTCAGTCTCCTTATAGCAGGAAACATGGCTGCTAGCAGCCCATATGAACATCCTTCTAACTCCCAGTACCTCAGAAAAGACAGCATCTTCTCCACTGACTACTGACTAGTCTGGCTTAAGCCAAGTGCTCATCTTGGCACAAACTACTTTGGTGTGATGGACCATAACTGGACCAAACTAGGTCGTGCAGAATGCTACCAACACCTTAATTTCCTCAGACCCCTTCATTTCCACAGATGGAGCTGTTACCAATGAGGGTGGGAGGACACGTAAAACAAGACCACAGCTGCAGTGGGAAGCCTTGGGGGGTGGAGAGGGTGCTGCTAAAGAAAGGTAAGAGAGTTTATTTAGTTGTTATGATTACATCAGCCACTGGCTTTCCCACTGACTCCTCGATCCCTAAAACCCGTCTCAAAAAATAGACTTAAGCGCTATTGTCCCAATTTTATACTGTGTATAGCTCCACTTATGACCTTCTTCACATGGCTGTGAAAATCGACAATGAGCAGCATCGTAGCAAAGACACACATGCTTTCCTCATGAATTTGCACTGACAAAGAAGAGGATGGAGACGGGGAACCTTCTGCTACATCATCAGAACTACCGATCAGCAGTGGTGAAGAGTAAAGCCAGAGGCACAGGTTCTCAGGAGGCCTCCACGGTGAGCCCCCGAAGACTTTCCCATGAACTTGCCACAACCTGCCTCTGGAATCTACCTATTCCTGGCCTATGAACTCAAGTGCCCTCCTGTTTTTATCATAACTCAGCTCCAAACCTCCCTACTGAGTTCCATCCTGCAGATGAGTTGCTCCCTCTTCAGCCACAGCTTGAGTCAAACTCAAGGTTCAATAGGAATATCAGGAACTCTGGTACTGACCTCACCTCTGCCTGCCACTCCAAATTCTTCCCACCCCCTCACCTTGCTCTCCTTCTCTGACACTCTGCACCTTCCTCCCATCCCTCCAAAGTAGTTTTATAGCAGGATCTAATCTAATCTTCATGGTTAGCCAAGCGTGGAATCAAAACAGAAGATGTGCCACACTTCATCAAATGTAAGTTCCATCTTCTCCAATGGCCCCAAGAAAAATAATTCATATGATCTCAAAAGACATGTCTCCCCACCACATACACATACGCACCCAATATCCATTAGGGATCTCAAAATCCATAGATCTTTTGATACTCTTACGCAAGCCAATGACTTTTCAGCCTGGACCGTAGACATCCAGCCTGAACCTGGATCACAGTTTAGTACCCTCTCTATAAAGTATTACTGTTCATTTTTCCTCAACTTAGCTCCTTAAAATTTCCAAATAATACTCCTACTATTCTGGGATTTTTCAAATATGACCCTATTACTCCAATCTCTAGCCTTAAAACTTTATTTTTCCCAACTGAGGTGAGCAAACTAGTCTTCTACATTTGGATAAAAGCTCTTCTCACCACTTTCTTCACTTTAGCTGTATCGATTTAACATTCATTGACAAGTAATAAATTCCATGGAAAATAGCTAGTTGGAAAACCTTAGAAAGTACCTTTTAATCAACCGAATAAGAAACTAAACACTCCCAAGTTCTCATAACCCTGGTGAGGAATTACAATGAATGAAGAGATGTTATATTAATTAAACTCTTGGAATGCATCCATAATGCTTAATGGAAATGGAAGCCCTACGAGGTCTGAAGTGCCCGGGAAACACCCATCCCTGAAATCTGCTCACATCCACCAAAGAAGCTGTTCAAATCCAATCATTTACATCATACCAAAATAAGGAATTACAGAGGAAAAAATGAAATCAGAAGGGAAACAACAGAAATCCATCTAGCTTATGTACACTTATTCATTTTCTGACTTGGTTCTACATTACCCATTACGATTATTTAGAGTTTCCTTCAACCTCTAAGAAGAAAGAGACTGAGTCTGCTGATTTCAAGTGCATTCATTCACTCAATCACTCATTCAACAAACAGGTGAAAGGACCTGAAATGCAAGCATTCACTGAGTACCCACATGTGCCCAGTCCCACGCTTAGAGGCTTTACCTAGTTTTATTACAATTACACGATAATTATGTGGACAAAAATCCAGCTTAGTGAATGTCACTAGTGTGCCCCAAACTACACCAAATGCTAGATGTTCAAGTATCAACACAATGAATCATATGATAAACATCCCTTAGTCTCTTTGACACATGTGAAGCCTGAGGCTCAGAGAAATTAGATTTTTGTCCATCATCATGAGACTCTTATGGCCACTAATTGTATGTTCAAAACTACTTTTTGTTAGTTTAAGATTTCCAGAGTCACAACAGATCCTAAAGTGGAAAACAAGCATTGCAGATAAGATCCCATCCTTGGGCCAGGTGGGAAAACATACTCCTGGATTAATAAAATATAAAACATGCCATGTTGATGTATCACCCATAGAACTGGTGTACATAATCCTGTTGTTTAGGCAAAGTGAAACCAAGGAATACTGTGTCTGCATCTAGACAATATGTATAAAAATGATGTGGGAAAACAGAAAGGGCCATAGAGGAGATTTACTACATAACGCTCTAATCCCTGGGTTGTTTAGCCTGGAGAAAATGCAGATGGGTACTTCTCCATGGCCTCCTAGCATGTTAAAAATTATGATACACGGTCCTCCACCTGAACAAGAAGTGGATACAAGTCCTTGGACACAAATACCCATATCAAGAAAGACTACTTTAAATATCCATAGAGACAAAAACCTAGTTAACCTTGTCATTTAAAAAAGCTTTCCAATGCAAACACACACACAAATCACAAAAAAACTCACAACTATTTTCAAAGTTTCCAAATGGAAACTTCTGAGGCTCTTCCCAAAACAAAATAAAACAAAACAAAACAGAAGCCCAACAACAAAAAAGCAACACCGTAATTGTGGGAATTAGATCCAGCAAATTTCATAGAACATCTGGCCTGTACAGATCACACAAAATGCCTCTTTGAGGGGAATGGCATTCCTTTCTCCTTGAAAACCTGGTAAGAAAATAACCACCTTCTAATGCGATTTCAGCCACTCTCACCCTGGCTACAGAGAAAGGGCAAGTGATGTTAATTCCTGAGGCCCAGCAAAGAGATGCAGTGCTATTCTCTTGTCTTTGGCAGGTCAAGGCACCCATTTCTAATATGCCTTCTGATCAAACTATCTCTCCAAAGACCATGGGTTCCCTGAGTGCAGGCGTTTCTTGTGTCTGCCCAGCACCTCCTGCCAAGCTTGGCATTAACTCAGCCATGTGTTAAGGGTGGGATAAGCAAGCAAATGAACAGACCTAGGACCAAAGAGCACCTTTTGCTACTAAACTGCCTATAAGCTTTACCCTCAATAACAGCCCTGGTTAAGAAGTAACTCAAAGAATAAAAATGAAAGGTGTTTCTTTGGAGTGATAGAATAGGTCCGTATCTTTTTTTTTTTTTTTAAAGATTTTATTTATTTATTCATGAGAGGCACAGAGACAGAGAGAGAGGCAGAGGGAGAAGCAGGCTCCATGCAGGGAGCCCCACGTGGGACTCGATCCTGGGTCTCCAGGATCATGCCCTGGACTGAAGGCAGCGCTAAACCGCTGAGCCACCCGGGCTGCCCAATAGGTCCGTATCTTGATGGTGGGTGGTGGTTACACAAATTTGTATGCATTATTATATACACGGGATAACATTTCATAGAACTTCAGACACACACACACAAACTAGTACATGTCAGAATAAAATCTGCAATTTATAGTACTGTACCAATGTCCGTTTCCCAGATGTGATGTGATCACTGCACTAGGGCTGTATCAGATGTTACTACCTGGGGAAGCTGGGTGACAGACAACTGGAAATTCTTTGTACTAGTCTTTGCAATTTTATGAGAGTCCAAAATTATTTTGAATTAAAAGGTTTTTCTGGAAAGACTGATGGAAGTAGGAAATGCTAACAGGTCAAAGGATATAAATTGCCAGGTTAAACAGAGTTCTAGCAATTAGCGATTTGTGAGAAAGACAGAAGATTGTACTTTTTTTTCTACCCGATGCTTGCCCTTTAGATCAGCACTGTTCATTAAAAATAATGCAAGCTGCACGTGTAATTTGAATTTTCTAGCAGCCATATCCAAAAAAAAAGGTAAAAAGAAACAGATGAAATTAACTCTAATAATGTCTTGTTTAACCTAGTATGTCTAAAACATCATTTCACCATGGAAGCAATAGAAGAAATCTTTAAGTATTTTACATTTTTTTAATACTAACATCTTCAAAATCTGATAGGTCTTTTATTTTACACTTACAAATCATTTTAATCTGGGCCAGGCACATTTCAAGCACTCAACTGCTACACACGGCCAGTGGCTACCATAAGGAATAGCTTGGCTCTAGATTCCACCTTTAGTTGCCATTAATTATCACTTGGGCTGTTTTAGGGGTACCTGGGTGGTTAAGTCAGTTGAGCATCCAACTCTTGATTTCCGGATCAGGACATGATCTTAGGGATGTGTGATGGAGCTCCAAGTCCCGCTCTGTGCTCAGCACGAAGTCTACTTGAATTTCTCTCTTATTCTGCCTCTCCCCCAACCTCTCTCTCCCCAAAATAAATAAATAAATCTTTAAAAAAATAATAAAAGTAACTTGGACTGTTTTCATATATTAGGTTCTTTATTTCCTTTGAACAAATTATTATCTCCAGCGTTTCAGGCCTACTGCCTGGTAGCAGTATACACCACTTGAGGGTGATGTACCTTGAAGGAGTGCAATCTATTGATGGATGGATGGATGGATGGATGGAAGGAAGGAAGGAAGGAAGGAAGGAAGGAAGGAAGGAAGGAAAGGTTAGCAAACCAAAATCACAGCTTACCCTGAAGAAGTTTTGTGACCTTAAAATTTGGGGGGTGGGCAGGGGCAAGGGGGAGAGTTGTGGATCCTTTCTATCCAGATCATCATGAAATGAAAATAGAGTCTCATTAATTTTAAATAGTTTGGGTATGGCCCACAGGAGGGTCTTTGATGGATGCCTCTCCCATTCCCTTCTGGTTCAAAGTTGTCTCAAACACGGCATGTCAATTAAATAACTACAGAAAGGTTTGAAGCAATCATGGAAGGGAGTCCTTAGGGCTGCCCTCTGATGTTCTAGTTCCCCACCTCCTTCTGCACCCATGGTGGATGTGCACCGTCCTGCACCTAGAAGCTAAATGTGGTCATGAGACCCGCTTTGGCCAACAGAACAGACCAGATATGGCAGTGTCACTTCTGAGCATAAGCATGTTGAGCAGGGCACAGGGTCAGCATGCCTTTCTCTTCCTCTGTCACAACATCCAGCACTGTGGGCTGCTCTGCCAATCCCTGGCCGAGTGAGCTCCCCATCTAACAGCCACCCAAGCAACTCATGATGGAAATGGAGTTGGAGCCAGAAATAAACCTTTGTTCTTTTAAGCCCCGGAGACTTTGAGGTTGTTTGTTATTACAGCATAGTGTAGCCTGTCCTAACACATAATTCAATTGTTGACTCCATGCATGTGACATCAACAATTCCATCCAGGGTGTCTCCCTGAATATTAGGGCTTATCACATCTGCTATATAACCCAGGCTCGGTTTTACAGTGGTTTCATTACCAACCATAAAAACTGTAACAGTGGAACTGTATAAACAAACCGAACAGTGTTTTTACTGTAAAACATGAATGTAATATAAATATTTGTCTTTGCCTTCTCTCAGCATCTGTAATGAGAGCAGAAAATTCATGCCATATGTTTATAGCATGAAGAAGGGAAAAAAGAGATCTCAACGATTCATCATGTGGGTGCCAGCTGAGCTGTTTAATATTTGTAATTCATCCATTTTCTTTCAGATATAAATCCTCCACAAATCATAAAACCCTTATGACTGTAAGTTACCAAATTCATGACTATTTCTACAGGAGAGGTCCTTGCTAGGGAGAAGGTGAACGTGGTGCCATGAGGTCAGTTTCTGTGACAAGATGAGAAACGACACGGTGAGTCACTGCATTAGACCGTGGCCTCTCCCAGCCAGCCTCAACGAAATTTGAATCCGAAACCACTTCTCTGAAGACTTCAAAAAACCTATCCTACCTCTAGCTGGAAGTGCATCTGAACGTTTGGGGTCCTGACAGTTCCTCCTTTTTGCAATCCTCACAGGGAGAGGCGCTGAGCATGTGAAGTGCCTTCTGCCATCTGTAGGACCTTCCGATGGGAGGAGGTATTACTGCCACCACAAAGGTCTGTGCCAGGCACAGAATCCAGCCCTTCACACAGGGAGCAACGGGGGGATGTTTTTATTTCAGAGCCGTGATGGAATCCTTGATGTGAAGTTGCTGAAGCCTGCCCAAAGTGTTTGCACAGCCTTTTAGCATACAAGCCGAGAGGCACAGAGAATGATTCAATTTTCTCCAAATTGGCTCATGGACCAGAGGTTTCTGGAAACTGTCACTGTCCTACAAAATCCAATACCACAGAGAGGAAGCTTTGTTGAGTGCAAAGCAAATCTACCCAGTCACTCTGGCACTCAGGAGGCTGGCCCCTCGTGGGCACAAGAGGTGCACGGGGGTAGTGGGGAGGGAAAGGGGAAAGGTAGGAATGCCTTAATGGGTTAGAACCCAAGGCATGGAGAGGCGACATTCAGAAGCTCTCCACATGGTGAGTGTCACTTGGGCACCAGTTACTGAGCATGGGCCGTGAGCCAGGCACTGTTCTCTCACTAAATCCTGACAAGCCTCCTAGCACTCAGGGATGCAATATTACCATTTTTCCATAGTTAGATCAAGAGGTACAAGGAAGAGCACCTTGACTGAGATCACACACTGCCAGGGAACAGCAGAGCCAGGATTCCTGCCAAAACTAGACTGATGCCAAAATCTGTGCTTGTAACCACTAACTGGATGGCTAGAGTCAAAGAAAAGCCTCCATCCTTCTAACCAACCTGTCCTACACCATCCAAAAGTGGATGAGAAACACAGGCCTCGCATCTGCTCCTGCCCAAGGGTTTCTGAGCTCACACCATAAACCAAGTCTGGTTCTCCTCCCTACCCACCATCATACACACAAACCTACTAGAGTATTTATATTATTATTACTATTATTAATTTACATGTCTGTCAACACATCAATACTCCTTGAGGACAAAGACAATGTCTTCTGTATATACCTATGCTCAGAGTCTAGTGGGATGCCTAGCATATAATGAGGTGTCAACACACATTTGTTGCTTAGCTAGAAGACCACTGGCAAAAAATTGATGCATAACCAAAGCATGGACTATAAGCTCCAGTAGGCAGGAACCTTTGCTTTTTCAGTCACTACCACATCACTCGTCCTTAGCGTAGCATCTGACTCAGAGGAAGGGGCTGCCAACTATTTGCCAAAGGAAGAGAGGGAGGGTGGGCAGTGGAGAGGGAAGAGCAGTCGGGGAAAGCTTTCCAGGAAGGATGCCCACGGAAAGGACTTGCAGGATATGGAGGTACTGGTTAGGTGGATGAGCAGGCTTGGCTGTGGTCCTTTCCAGGTACAAGAAACATTCTAGGCTGAGATGCAAACACTGGGAGGTTGGGGAGGAGCAGTGAGTCTGAGACAGAGAGACAAGGTAGAGAATGGTAAGAGATGAACCTGAACAGGCTGGCAGGGACCACACCACACAAGGGCTCCCCAAAAATCTTTTTTATCCTTGCTAGCACTTGTAAGAGTACACACTAGGCACCCAGGTACCCTTCTAAGTACCCAGGTCACCTGCTTCGTAAATGGCAGAAATAGGACTCAAACTCAGGTACACAGGATCTCAAGTCTGTTGCCTATACCCTCATAATATATCTTACAGATCAATCCTTTGGTCTGATGAAGTAAGCGAGTTCTAGCAGCCCCCTGCAAGCAGGTGCCAAGGTGCTGAGCAGTGACCCACTGATACTAAAGGAAACCTTTCCAACAGCCATCATGTTGGTCAGGTGAGCCATTTACTCCTCTTAAATAAAGTCTTTATATGCCTCCGGTTTGCCCACTTATAAATTTAAGATATATACTATCTTTTTAAGAAATCTATATTTAATTATACAGCATCAGTGAAATGTCACTTGGGGAACGAAAATCTAACATAAATGAATGCATCCAATAGAAAAAGCTGTAATTTAAAATAAATTATTGTGTTAGTCAGAAAAAAATTTACTCTCTTCATAGAAAAAAAAATTACTATTTGGTATTAGGTGGTCCTACTCAATTAGAAAACAGCATCAATAGCAAAGAACCAAATAACCACCCTAAATTCTTCCTCTCTTGGAGCAGGTTTCACTGTCGAGCCCAAACCAGGAAGTATGTGCAACAGCGCTGGCCTGAGCTTCATTAAGGCTTAAAGTCAATTAAGCCACGAATTGGAACAATCATTCCTCCTTTGCAAAGTATTGATATTTTTTTTTCCTGGCTGCTTTAGGGCTTTTCCAGCACTCACGAGGAGATTTATGTTAGACAATTTCTTTCTGATTAAAACAAATCATAGCTCAACAATTCTAATTTCCTCCTTCCTAAGCAAGAAATGATCAGAGAATGCTGAAAACAGTGATCAAACCCATCGTGCGGAGGCCAGCACTTAGAAGCTTGGCAAAAACACTCCTGAGACGTGTTTTCTCCATCTCTCTTTGTGCTTTCAACTCTATCCCTCCTTTCAGTGTCCATCTCGTGTTTGTCTGTGTCTATCTGTCTGTCTCTGTAGGTCTATTCCCCAGACTCCCTGGTATCTCCCTCTCTCTGCCTCTGTTTCTCTCTGCTTCATTCTCTTTCAGTATACATGTACCTTGACAAGCTTCTGGACAATTACTTATTAGCTTAAAGGGGCATTAGAAGCAAAGCCAACCTAAGCTAGTTTTCTGACCTAAGTAAAAGGGAATGAAAAGGTTCCTCTCTTTACCTCCAAAAGTGCAGCAGCATCATAGGCCTTTTCATTTACAAGCAGTTACTGATTTCTGATCCGCCTTTTCTCCCTCGATCACACAGAGTCTTAAGGAGAGACCGGAAGTCTCCTGGACCCATGTGCTAGCCTTTCACACAATGTCCTCTACCCTCAGAGCTGACCTCTCTTTGTCAATGATCCATTTGCCTGTGCTTCAAAATTGAGTTGATTTAGGAATCCTGTCTTCATTGCAGCTAACTCCCACCACTCCAGAATGGCTGAAGAAGCTGACTGACTGAAATTTCCCAAATTGGGATCCGCAATTTTCAAAGAACTGGAATTGCCAGATGCTTGACACAATGTCCCATAAGCAATGAGTCCTTCTTTAACTAGCTAGAAGGCAGCTGAAGGATGGGGCAGGGGGGCGGGGGAGGGGGGGCGGAGAGGCACCACAGGAGCATCAATGTGAAAAATCAATTTGCATAGCTCAATACTTGAGAAAAATAATCTGGGTGCTCATACCTTCCGCTGGTCTGGTCTCCAAAAATTGAACCAAACAAACCATCCCTTCCCACAGTGACAGGATGCTGCTGGTTGGGTTATAACGAGCAAGGCCCAATTTTCAACCTGGTTGCAACCCATTCATTCATTCCACAAATAAGTCTGAATCCCTCCTACTGACCAGGCACTAGGCTACACACTGGGGCAATAAAAGAATAAAACAGGCAAGGCTCCTGCCTTCCTACAGCATTTCATCTCTGCTGCTTGTATGCTGTGTGACTTTGGACAAGGTCCTAAACTTCTCTGTGCTTCATATCTTCTTCTAAAAACAGGACTCATACTATTAGCGATCCAGTAGGGTTGCTATAAAGATGAGCCGAATTAAGGATTTTAAGTGTTTTACACAGTGACTGGCACACAGTGCTACTAGCTACCATTATCACTATTTTTATTATCATAAAAATAAGGAGGAGAATCAAGCAAACCATCCCACTGAGCATTAAGTGTTGGGTCCTTACATTCCCATCTTACAGAAAATGTTCTGCTCTTCTTAAAAACCCATATATACATTTTTTTCACAATAGGTAAGTGGACAGCATGATAATATGTCTCAAAAGGAGGCATAATCGGCTAAGTAACATTGTACAGGTCAGTCATCCTCTCTGGACCTGTTTTCCCATCTGTCAAGGAGTTAAACTGTCCTCAGAAAGTCCTTTCCAATCCTAAATTCTACCATTTTATAACCACAGTATACCCAACTGTGATCTGTTGATTCATAATTGCCCCTAAAAAAACAAAGAGCATCACTAATTCACATCTGAATTTCTTATCATGTTATTCTTGCATAACACGGTTCACATCTTTGCTGTATCCCCTAAAAGTAATGGCTAGAAAAATCACACAAAACCCAGTGGGTCATACGTGACCACAAAGAACTTTATTTTTAACAGAATGTAGAATTAGCTCTGCTCTTCTTTGATGCATCCCCAAAACCATCTGTGTTGGCAGGTCTGCAAGGATGCCATAATCAGCGGCTCAAGCCTGTGATACAGCTAAGATCACTGACATCACTGCCAAGTGCCCCAGCATTTCCACCAGTAATGCAAATTTACCCAGAGCTGAAAATAAACTTTTAACTAGCTCTCAGTTCTCCACATGCATAGTTCAGGCAAGCTGTGAACCATCCCAAACAAATGCAATTATAAAATGACCACTACTGATTTCTAAATGGCATTCTGGACAGATCTGCCTTGTGAAAGGGTCTGGCTCAGTCTAACATTGAAATGTACCCCTACTCCTCAAATATCCATCAGTATCAATAAGAGAGGGGACCAGAAGGTTGCAGACGGTGGAACAAATAATATGAAAGGAAGGGTCTCTGAAATGAAAACTTAGCAGGCTGCTTGACAACAACAGATCTGGAGTCATATTTGCAACTGTCCAGAAAAGAGGGACAGTCTTGGGTAGGGGGCTGGCCGAGCCTTTGTGAGAGTGGCATCGGCATCTTGAAAGGAAAAGCGCTAACAGGAGACAATCGAGAACTACAGGGACAATGGCCAGAATGAGGCTCAAACTGGCCCTGTCAGAACCCCGACCTGCCCCTTCCGCACTGAGTCTAGCAAGGCCAGCCACTCAGGGGTGACCTTCACTTAGGGGTGGATTCTTGGAATAATTAGGGTTCTCAGACTTGACAGTCTTTCCTTGCTTATGCTTACTCTCCCAGCATAATTATTATGAGCCTCTCCTTTGGCTCTCAGCATTTCCCGATTTGAACAATGAATTGTCTGAACACCCTACTTCTGAGAGAGGGTTACAGATAAGTAAACATGTTTCTATTTTCATAGAGTTTCTAAGAGTGAGAACCATGTTCCCCCCAAATTTGTTGAAGGTTCTCAGAGCAGGAGACATTGGAAGGAATGATTATTTTTATCCTTTGGGACTTGGTAGTTGGATTTAAAAGCAGTCTTTGAAAAATAAAATAAAATAAAATAAAAAATAAAAGCAGTCTTTGACTGTCAGGAAATAAGCAAGTATAGTGAGCATCACTTTCATCTTTTGCAGCTCATGGCTGCCACTCGAACCCTGCTGACCCGAGGCATGGCTAACACCATCTCCGGCCTCAATGCTCCCCTCTCTATTTCATTCTGAGCATCCAACTTTCTGCATCACCATGTGTAGACCAGCATCATGCCCACTTGGATCTTTCAATGGCTGTCAGGACTGAGAGAATAAAGCCCATTCTCCTAGTAGAACAGAATCCAAAGTCTTGAACGATCTGGCTTCAAATGGCAACTTCCGGCCTCTTCTCCAACACTACATCCAAACCTGACTGTTCTCCCTTCCTTCTGCTCATGCTCTTCCTTACAATGGAATGCACCCCCATAATCTCAGCTGACTACAGCCTGCCAATAGCACCTTCTTCAAGGATCCTGCTTTGAAGCCCCTGGGGAAAGCATCTTTCATGAATCCTAAAAGTACCACTCTTACCACGCTCACTGGGTACTATAACCTATGTCAGTAGCCAGCGAGCATAATGATGACAATACTCTAAACTGTTTTTTAACACCCACTATACCAAGGACATAGAAGATATTTAATAAATATTTGTACCATTAAAAAAAATAGTGTGAAAATCTGTAGGCTAATTAATAAACTGGGTTGTGAGAACATCTAATTTTTGTAAGCAGAGATAAAAATCTGCCCTGCCCTTTCATAATTAAAAAAAAAAAAAAAGCAATCAAATCAATCAAACAGCCTGAGAATTATAGAGGGGTATTTCTCAACTTTTATATGAATCAAAGTCTCCAGGAGGGATTCCAAAACACAGACTGCTAGGCCCCACATCCAGACATTCTAATCCCTTAGGTATTGGGGTGGGGCCCAAGAATCTGCATTTTAAACAAATTCAGTGGTGACACTGCAGCTGAGGAGCTCTGGGTCAGAAGGGGTTTGAGTGGCACTGTGGAAGTTTCTGCAGCATTGGAAACCACCGGGATTAATGAAATGAAATGAAACACTACTGAGACCATTACAGATGTGTTCTCTCCCTTCCTTAAAAATAGCACCCTCCCACCCAACCCCCTTTATTTTTGTCTTCATATTGCTTACAATTTGATGTAGATTTTAAGCGTCCTGTAATTCATCAACTAATTCTCTCCTGGCTACACATTCCAAGTAATTAAAGTTCAGTAATAACTTACTCTTTCTGCTCCAGCACCTGCATTTCATTTGTTTATTTTCCCAGAGTCATAAATCTGAAAGGCTGTCAAAGTGCCACAATATTAGTGCAATAATCAAAGTTAATTAGTCCCTCTCAATAAACAACAACAAAGCCATTACAAAGATGCATTGAAGTTTCTCCCAGCTACCCAGTTTACAGATCACATTGTAGTTGGAACAATTAGACTCTGAGAATTGCCGGGTAAATGAGCGCAGTGTTCTTTAGTCATTTAAAAGGAGACCGTGCTCTTCATTCACACTGATTCATTAACTCCAGGGAAGGCAAAGCGAGCCTGGGCTCCGCATCTGCGCCCGCTGAAGGATGCCGGAACAGACGGAGCTCTCCCCAGCTGCCAAGCCTTACCAGGCGCATCCCAGGCTCCAATAATGAAAGAGGACAGAGGTTGCAGAGTGAGGAGAGGGGCCAGCCTGACCGCCAACTTTTAGTAACCCGATGTCTTCAATAACTTTTGATTTATTATTTAGGGAATTTGAGAGATGGGGTTACCAGGCAGATTCTGATGAGAAGGCAGCCTAGGGAAACTCAGAGGGCAGGGCCAGAGCCGGTGGCTAGGATACACTCAGAGGAAGATGCTGCCTTCAATATAAGAGAGAACAGTGTAATTGAGAGGGGCTGCCAAGGGAGGGAGGAGCTTACATATCACTGGAAGAGTACAAGCCGTAGCTGGAGGGCCTCTGCTCGGGGATGCTGTGTACGTGGTCTGCACAACTCAAAGGGTCAAACGAGGTGACCTGGACAGTTGACACCTCCCTAAAAAAAGGAAGGTTCCTTGCATTTGGAAGCAATGACTGGGTGAGTGTTCATGTCTTGTCCTCTGAATTCATTCATTGTCCAGTTCCTCTCCAGAGATCCTTCTCCCCTTGAAGCCATGACTCCTGTGCACATTACCCATTGCTGTGCATCACATTTCCCCCACAGCGCAGTGGCTTACAGCGATTAAGTATTTCTACCTCACCAAGTTTCTACAGGTCAGTAATCTAAGTGAGTCTGACTCAAGATCTTTCATGAGGTCACTGTCAACTGACAGCCGGAAGTCCCCTGCAGGCTTGACGAGGCTGGAGGACTCCAAGAAGGCTCACTCCTGAGGCTTTCGGCAGGAGGCTTGGGTTCCTTGTCATGTGGGCCTGTCCACAGGGATGCATGAGTGTCTTCACAACATGGCCACTGGCCTCCTCAGAGGGAATGATCCAGGACAGCAAGCAAGGAGGAAGCTGCATGCCTTTATGACCATCCCTGGGGGTCCTACTCCCTCATTTCTGCCATGTGCTACTTATTAAGTTTATCACTAAGTACAGCCCACATTCAAGGGGAGGAAAATCAGGCTCCACCTCCTAAGAAGAGGGGTATCAAAGAATGGATGGACAGATCATAAAACCAACATGGATACTTGTGAGGCTTCCTTTTTTAGGATCTCTAAAAGTCAGTCACATCCGCACCCCCGGGTGACTAAGTGGCAGGGACAGTATCCAATGAATGCCCTGGGGTCACAGTTTTTCTCCACTTCTCTCCCGCAGCAACCCCAAGCTCTGCAAAAGGGCAGCCAGCTCCATACCATCGGCATCTGGGGTGTAGACCACCACCTCGTCACCCCCTGGGGATGGAAGGAAACCATCCATCATTGGTTCATCTGAATATTAACTGACATAATGATGACCAGATGAAAACAGGCTTGCTATGTCCTAATACTCTGATGATTTATTGTTAAAAAAAAAAAAAAAGTCATTTTCCAAAAACGATTTCTGATATATTTGTCTAATTTAGGGATGTGTTGAACAAGTCAGCCTCTCCTGAAGCTACCATTTCCTGAGTCTTTACTATATGCCACATTCTGTACAAGAGAGCACGTGCCTTCTGAGACCCCGAGTGGCTCATTGAACCCAGAACATCACTTATTCACTATGTCATCAGCTTATTATAAAACAATGTCACTCAAGAACAGCCAGATAGAAAAGATGCAGAGGGCAAGGTGTGTGAGAAAGGGCACAAGCTTCTGTGCCCTCTCCAGGGGCACCACTCTCCAGGATCTCCATGCATTCAACAACCCAGGAGCTTCATGAACCCTCTCCTTTTTGGGTTTTTACAGAGGCTTCATTACATAGGCATGATTGATTAAGTCATTGGCCACTGATGACTGAACTTCATCTCCAGCACCTCTCCCCTCCCCAAAGGTCAGGGTGTGGAACTGGGAAGTTCTAACCCTCTAATCACACAGTGGGCTCCATGGAAAATCAGCCTGGCTGGAGTCCAAAACTCACCTCATTAATATAACAGAAGATACCCTCCAGGGCTCTCACCACTTAGGAAAGTCCAAGGCTTTTAGGAGCTCTGTGCCAGAAACAGGGAGGAAGACCAAATGTATGTTTCTTATCACACATCACAAGATCACTATATGTGTTATTTTACTTTATCCTCACCATGAGGGAGAACAATTATTAGCACCATTCTGCAGGTAAAAAAGCCATGGTTCATGGATGCCTGGGTGGCTCAGTGGTTGAGCATCTGCCTTCGGCTCAGGATATGGTCCCAGAGTCCTAGGATCGAGTCCCATATCGGGCTCCTGCATGAAGCCTGCTTCTCCCTCTGCCTGTGTCTCTGCCTGTCTCTCACTCTGTGTCTCTCATGAATAAATAAATAAAAACTTAAAAAAAAAATCCACGGTTCAAAGACATAACCAAATTTTCCCAAGGATACCCAGTGAGCATGTGTTCAAACCAGGTTACAATCCTGAGTCAGAATGACTTCCAAAGCTGAGGTTCCCTTTACTCCACTGGGCTGCCTCCCTATAAATTAAAAATTAGTCTATTTTAAATATACATTTGAAATAAACCCTAACCTATTACAGTGTGTGCTGCCCCATTCTGAGACTGGCTGCCTCATCTGCACTGTATCTCTGCATTTGTCCTTGTGTAGGAGGTTTTACCGTCTCTTCTCTGTTCAATCTAACACCTGCAATATCTGAGACTCTCTGTAAATGCCCCATAATAAATTTGAAAAACAGTCCCTAGCATGTTTTTTCTCTCTTAAGTAATAGAGCCTAAATGCCTAGTGGCCAGAAGCAGGCCTTAGAGCCATTAGCTGAGCACCATCTCAAGAGGAGATCCGTCCCTTCAAACTATGTCAAAATTGCTTAATAAGAACTCAGGGGATCCCGTATTAATGAAAGGATACACCTGCTTTGGGTTTCACATGATTGGGAGTGATGGTTTGGAGCTAGCCACCTATGCTTGACTTCCACTCTTTAAAACTCCACAGTTAATCACAGCCCTTGTTATACAAAGGTTACAATGGATATAAAGTTTGAAAAATTCAATTCAAGACTGTGAGCGGTGGCCAGGGGGGAAAAAAAGAATGTGGAAGGAAGACACAGAGACAATGATCAAAGAACAATGAATAGCACCCAAGACTATGTCAATGCGAAATTTTCAGAATGAGAAATGAACTGGAAAACTTGAAGGACAGGACCGGGCACAAGTCTGAGGCAATCTGCAAACAGAGAAAACTCAGAATATTTTAGCAACAATTATGTCAATGAGGGGGATGCATAATTTATTATCTGATAAAGAATCTTTCCTGAGTTTTTGACAAGAAAGGTCAAATAAGCAATGCAAGTAGAACAGTAAACACTCTAAACACTGCTTGAAGTGGAAGTCTGGGAAGAACAGCAAATTTGGTGAGGCGAGGTTCATCAGATCCATCAGATTACCAAAAGGGATCCTGGAAGCTCTTTCCTGGGGAAGCACAGGTTATCATTATCAGGAACAGAGAAATATTCACACATAAACATGCAAACCTCTATGAATTCAATCTTTGGCTAAGACTTTAAAAAAGTGAGGCCAGTCTTTTTACAGAACATACACCAGGAATTTTGGATTAAGTGACAAGATGGCTTTGGTGTCAGGCAAATACGGCTTCGTACCCAGGATCCACCTCACAGCTCCCAGCTAGGTGAGCTTAGACAAGCCTTTTCACCCTGGCTAGCGTCCAATGCCTCATTTGCAAAGTGGGTTTAACACATAACATAGATATTTCATTGCTAAATGCTAAGCATTGTGCCTTGTAGAGAGACAAATATGAATACACAACCCTGTAGGCAGGGAATGATAATAACGTGACATTTTGAAAATGGAAGTGTCCTAAGGGAGAACTCTAAAACTTTACCTTCACCTTTGTGTGTGTGTGCGTATGCTTATTGATTTAAGCAAGTGGTTTATATAGTTCTTGCTGGTTCGCAGACTTATTTATATCATACTTTATTTATTGAAAATCCAATACTACACATAAAAACAATTTTTAAAGCAAAGAAATGAGGAACCAATCTAGAAGCTGATTTAAGATGAATTTTTCCCAATAATCTTCAACTATTAATAATATTAATAGTCTTTATATTTTTCGTTTAGCTAAAGATCATTCAAAACAATGGGGATGAGCCCTATAACTTGTGATGCTTTGAATGATGATCATCTTTCCTGAGCCAGGTCACCAGATTAGACAGGCATTAAGAGCTGTTTGCCTCCTCCACAACATGCACATACTGCATAAAAGAAGGCATCACACCTAAGGTCTGTGAAGTCAAATTAAGGATTTAAGCTTTTATTCTCAGAGGGGAAATTATACAAACTCCAAAGCTATACAAGATCATAAAGTCACTGAGTACAATTTGAGGGAGCCTAACAGTAGCTGGATTCTTCCAGTGGTCCTCAAAAGTGCAAGCCACTTATTGCTTGGCATCCTGCCCCATCACTCTTAATATCATGTCATGAAAACATAGGGTGCTGGTATATATTAAAAGCACAGCAAAGTATCCAACCCATGTGCCAAATACACTGGTTGGTACCAAGTCCTCCTTATCTGCAAATACTACTAAAACCATTATTTCTGATACTTACCTGCAGGGCTGCAATATGACATGACACCATCAGCTTTCCACATGCCTTCCCTCCAATGAGATAAACAGCCCCAGTATCAAGTCTATCGAAGATGGCAATAATTATGACACTTCAGTCCAGCCAGCATCAAACTGTGTGGTTACAATCAACCAGGCATGCGCTCTCCCTAACACATGCATATCCCATTACCTCTGACTAATAAATCTTTTCTTTTTACCCCTCATCTCTCTGCTTTTTCAATAACCATTTTGGTATAAGCCATCGCTAGCTGTTCCTGATGACTGATCCCTTAATCATCTTTCCTAAATATATGCAAAGTGTATTTCTTTGTAAATACAAAAGAAAAAGCAATCTCATAAATAATTAAGATGGCTTTTCAAATGACAGTTGAGTGCTAATATGAGCTCCACTGGAAAATACTAATCAACAAACTAAATACACATCTAATAAAATGTAGGAGTCCAGATACAGGAAGACAGAGAAAGAATTCATTGCAACTCCATTTGAATCATGCTGATAAACATCCTCCCTACAGCTCCTCTTGTAGCCAGTTGGAGAGGTTAAGAAGAGTAAGCATCATTTGTACCTTCATGTATGAATAAGAAATTATTATTGTTGTTATTAATAGCAGCAAATAAAATTTAATTGACTACTCAATCTACCCCCAGCAATGTGTTAAATACTACACATGCATATGGTCAGTGCATTTAATACTCACACTTATGTCTCCTGGCATAGATATTATTATTTGGATTTTACAGATAAAGAAAGCATGGCTGGAGAAGAAACTCACTCAAGATCATAGGGTATATATGCTTCTAAGGTTTGTCACTATAACACAGCATATTTTATAGCAATGGTAGTCAGCTGGAGATGATTTGCCCTACGAAGGGACACTGGCCCAGGAGGCATCCCGAGGACCACCCAACCTGCCTTCTCTAGACCTCTTGGGAGTCTTGGTTAAATTACCCATGAGAAAACAAGAGCAGCTGAGCTGGATCCCTATTGCATTCTCCTGGCCAAATGCATGTCATCCTAACCAGTCTCTAGAAGACCTGAAGTCTAGGCGAAATAAAAACACAAGTTAGAAAAGCATGGGCTTGAAGTCTTCCTTGGGGACCAAAGCTTCTCACCAAACTAAACATAGTTGAGTCACTCCTCCCTTATGATAGGAGAACAGGTCCAAGCTACATTCTGAGGAATCAGGAGTGGCTCACATAATAACTCCAAGGGAAGGCTATTAGCCCCTCTTCCCAGGCCAGGCCACTTCTGCCCACCTCACTGGTCATCTCCATCTCCAGTAGATGCTAGAGCTTCAGAACATTCACTGGGCCCTGTTTCACTAATGGGCAGCCTCTATGTGTGAACTCTCTTACAGGATAAGCAACTGAGTAAGGGCCTGGCACACATGAAGCAGGCTGTCCTCCCCCACTCTTTTGATCCCCAAGCAACTCTAGCCATGGCCCCACCCCTTTTTCTCCTGCACACAACTGGTAGGTAAGCAGGTGACCTCAGGCCCAGTTGCTTTAGCTCTATTCAACCTGCTTCCTCCCCAGGCCCAGAAGCTTTAGTTCCCAAGTTTTAAAAATCTAAAATTCAGGAATGGTAATAAGGTGAGAGAAGAAAGAGGAAGTAGGGGAGGCCCCACTTAGAATCTTTAAGGTGCTCCACATTGGGCTGCTGGAGTCTGGTTGGGGCTGTTTATAAAGTGCATTTTGACACCTGATCAACTATTGTTCTTTGCATATAACCCCCCAAAGAGGTCATTAGATTTCAGGATGGAGAGTGGGATGGGCCATACTTCCATAAACATGGAAACACAGCACAGCAGGGATTCAGACACATCTATCAGTGTCCTAAACATAGAGAACTCACATGGAATCTTAGCATACAGACAGTGCTGCTACATAAAACAGAAGCCACTCCATCCTGAAAACAGGAAAGTAAACTTCCTGCTCAGCCAGCCATATCGGCTCCTTGGAATACCTAGGAAAAAATTAGGTGCTTGTCTTAGAGTGAGGGGACACTAGTCCATAATCCACTTAAGAATGTGAAGGGATAGATCACATCCTCCTACCAAGGACTGCTTAACAACACAGGCACTGAACCCCAGTTCCAGAGATCCTTTATTTAAATATGAATGGGGAATGATGGGCCTCCCTACTCTCCCTCCTTTCTAAATTATGCTAAATGGATTGGCCTTTTAAGAGGGTAGTTTACTTCTCTACTGTCCACGTTATCTAATTTTAATTGTTTTCAATTCTTATTACTAACTTTCAAGCATCCAAAACATCTCAGCAGGAGGGTATTTTCCCATGAAATAATTATTAGTAGTTGTAATTTCATATAGGCTCTTAATATAATTCCATATGGAATGTGTTTTCATTTAAGTTATATTTTACTAAATAGCCAGAGCCCCCCTCCCCAAAAGTGGTTTGAGAACTCTATAAAGGATGTCTTCAATGAAAAGGGACTGCTTAAGACAATAAGGTAAATCAGTGTTGCTTCCTATGAGAAATTAGGGTTAATCCTGAAGTTAATCCCTCAAATAGCATCTAGCAATTCTGAACGCAAAGCCTGAAAGGTAATAAACATGCATGATGCCAAATGTGGTAGAAAAGCTGGGCCATGAAGTAGACAGACTTTGGGTTTGAAGACCAGATGGACCAACTGTGCCAGGAGCCTGCCTCTACACTCATCAGCTGTGTGTCTCTGGGAGGGTCCCTTTACCCTTCTGAGCCCACCATTGGCTCTTATGTAAAATGGAGAAAACCAGGCTCTTGCATCTCCTGAAGAGGGATATAAAGTGCCTCACCTGGCACTTTATATGGGATTCTCTATAAAGGATGGTTGTTAGATGCCCTATGGTAAGCATAGAATCATGTCCCACTGGCTTAGAGGCAGACATGAATGTTCTGGAACACGGCAATTCTAGAATGTGCCATGGAGGCAGGAACAGAAAGACCAGGCAGGAAAGAACATGTTGGGGAAGGTGGTATGAACTCCATCTCCAGAGCCAAGCTGAGAATGCCCACAGAGCCCTGGCACATACAAGCCAATGCTGAGCCAAACAGCCCACAGACTTCTGAGTGAGCTTTTGCTGCAACAAAAAACTTTGGATCATTTTGAGAGCTTCCCGTGAGGCGCCAATATGCTGCAGTACCTTCCCAGCTCCGCCACTGATAGGATTCATACCAGATAAAGTATGAACACGCTCAAGCTGGCTAGCAGCTGGAAAAACTGGAGTCAATCAAATTGACCTTGAGAAACACAAGAAGGTGGCATTTAATGATGTGCCAGATTGAGTCCCTGCCCAGAGAGGAGGTAAGCAAGGGCCTGAAGGAAGCCAGCCCAGCACGCACCAAGGGTGGGGTGGTGAGGGGAGCTCCAGGTGGATCACGGAGGCAGGTTCACACACACGGGGCACTATGGTAATAGAGCACTGACACGAAATGGCTTTCGGTGCTATATTTGAGCTTCCATAATCATAGTAGGGGGAATGAGGAAATGGTGTAATGATACTCACAGACAACTAGCAGACAGATGAGAGATGATAAAGAGGTTAAGTTTACAACTTACAAAATTTGATTTAAATGTTGGAAACAGCATGTGAGTATTAGTTTTGGTTTTCTTCCCATTTCCTTTACTTATGTGTCGGACAGTGAATATTTTGGAGGTAACTCTTTCTCTGAGAGCAGCACTGTTTGCCGGTCGACATCAGGTTACTGATATTATAAAACGAAAGCAGGCAATGATGCATTCTGTCATCAGAAACGGACGCCCAGAGACCCAATTATGGCTTACGACGCAAGGAAGAAAAACTAAATGGTGGATCTTTACACTCATACCAGTCAACCTTCTTTTTCAGAGGTGAGAAACCTGAGACACAAGACAGATTTGAAGGCTCTTGCCAAGGCCCCACAGGCAAGTAGGGAACACCCAGGATTTGCTGCCTCTCTTCATCAAACAACAGTTATAATGGGTTAAACACAGATATATCTATGCTCAGACACAAGAAGATAATTATTTTTAAGATTTTTTTTATTTGACAGAGTGAGGGCACAGCAGGCAAAAGGAGAGGGAGAAGAAGAAGCAGGCTCCCAGATGAGCAAGGAGCCTGACGCAGTGCTCCATCCCAGCACCCCGGGATCATGACCTGAGCTGAAATCAGATGCTTAACTGACTGAGCCACCCAGGTGTCCCATGAAGACAATTTTTAAAATGCATAAACGTTGGTGCTTTAATATTACCTTGCAAGACAGGTCAAAATATTCATATCATTATACAATACGGTTCTTACAGTATCACTAGGGCCACTGAATTTCATTTTTTTCCAGTTTAAAATCAAATGGCAAAACGTTATAGGTTAGACACCATCCGTTGCTAGACAATAGTACTCTTCCACGTTGACAATGGGGACAGAAACCACTACGACTCCACTAGATAACAACTGGGAACTGCAACCAAAATTTTAAATACAAATGCCTTTTGAATCAATGAGTCCACTATTAAGATTGTGCCCTATGTCACTCACAGAAGCACATATGAAGAATGCTCACTGCAGCACAGTGTAGACCCAATTTTGGGTGAAAATACAGGAGACTGAACTTTAAGAGAGCATCACTTGGAATAGCAAAACTGGACAAACAATCTAAAAGTCCAGCAAAAGGAAAGCTGCTCAGATAAATTAGAGCACAAGCACACAATGGAGATTACATAGCAGTTAAAAAAGAGGTGGATCTATATGCACTGATAATAAAAGATCTCCTAATGGTATAAAGTGAAAAAAAATCAAAGTTTGTAACGGCATGTGCATATTTGCCAGTATATACAAGAAATGGCAAATATTTCTCTTCCAAAAGGACTGAGAGGGACTTTCACTATTTGATACCTTCTCAGTGCTGCATGAAGATTCAGACAATATGCACATGTTACCATCTGTTCACCTGTACATCTCTAAAGGTGATTATATCACCTAATATAGACTATTACTTAACTGTAGAGTTAGAGATGCTCAGATCATCAGGAAAAAAATGGGCCCTGTATTTTTTTTTTAATGTAACTCAAAACTAAAGGATCCAGAGAACTCAAAACAATTGAAATACACTGAATTTGAAATATTTCATTTAAAATATACTGTAAATAAAGCAGAAACAAATCTTCCTTTACTTAACTTTGATAACTTTTCAGCCTAGAACATCAGATGTTCTCCTAAAGTAACCATGGTCTATTTCTTCCAATAGCAAGAAATCTTCCACAGCGTTCAGGAAACCAAGACATCTTTTAAAAAAAAAAAAAAAAATTGGAGCACCTGGGTGGCGTAGTCTGTTGAGCATTCGACTTTTTGTTTCAGCTCAAATTGTGATCTCAGGGTCATGAGAAGGAGCTGGGCATCACTGAGTTCTGTATTCAATGCAGAGTCTGCTTTGGATTCTCTATCCCTTGCTCTGCCCCTCCCGCTCCTGCTTTCTCTCTCTTTCAAATAAATAAATCTTTTTTAAAAAAGAAAAAAAAAAAAGAGAGAGAAGAAAAGAAAAAGAAAACAAAGACAGCCTTGGGAAGGATCATCCCACCCCCTTTATGTTCTGCTCCCAGCTTCACAAGTATCTCCTCCTTCTCTTCCCCCTCCTCCTCCCAGGGCCACACACAGGCCATTCCCTTTGCCCAAGTGGACCTTCTCCACTTTCCTTCTCCACTTTTCCAGGTCTTTCCTGAGATCTGGAAATACTGAGATCAGCTCAGTCGCTTTCTTCTCAGAGACTCCAAATGTCCCCCACCTAGAGGCCTTATTCATCATTTTGGAGTACTCATACTTCCTAATACCTAGTATCATCGTTTCACATTTGCATTGATGTTTATGTGTCTTTGGTTAAATCTGATTTCCACTGTGGGCTGAAAGCTGTACAGAGACAGTGTAGTAGCCCCCAGAACCTAGGACAGGGTACACATCCTAAACCTGAATAAATGACAAGTGAATAAATGAACACGGTCTATGCTTCACACTAAAGCCCAGTGATCATGCTACAAAAGTGATCAACCTGTGCTACTCTGGCTCAAACTCTCCACTGTCTTATTTCTCACTGGCTCTAAGGCCCTAGTGACACCCCACAGCACCTCTGTACCTCCTCCCCTGCCACCTGGCTCCAGCCACACTGGCCCCCCTGCCAAGCCTGAATCCTCCAAGCACACTCCTCCTTCTGAGCCTTGGCACATGCTGTTCCCACCGCTTACAACACATGTCCCTCCTTTACTTAATTCAAGTCTCATGTCAAATGTCACCACGTCAGAGGTTTCTCTGCTAAGGATCCAAACCAAAATGGCCCACGCTCCAACTCTTCATCCCTCGCTCTGCTTTACTGTGTTTCATGTGTTTAAAACAAGCTGGCAGTATACTGAATATTAAACTGAATTATCCCTTATGGTCTGTTTCTCCTTACCTAGAAAGTAAGCCCAAGGGAGGGCAGGGGTTTTGTTCTGACTAATATGCTATATCCTTAGCCTCATGAGGACTGCGAATCCTCAATAAATGTTTATGCACAGACGGTTCAATATGAAAATCCACACAGAGAGAGAAAAGTGAAAAGTAAAAAACAGACACAGGGTTAAAGCGCACCCTCTCCTAACCTTAAAAACCATAAGCATAACAAAGTCTTAGCTGCATACACAGGCATTAACCACATTTTATTTTTCTTAATAAATGAGCCAAATGAGTAAACATTCTCAAACCTCTGAATAATAAAGCAGATGACATTGACAATGAACCATAAACAAACGTGTGGATAATAACAGTCTTGCTTGTCCTTTCATTCATAAAATAAACAAAGTGAATATGACTTTAAAAATAAAGAAAACATTACTCCAAGAGCAATAAACTTTATGCACTGTACTAAAACCTCCATGTGTTTATCCCAGCGTGTGTATTTGACAATTAAAAAAAAGGGGGGGGTCAAGGACTTGCTTACCCATTCTCCTAAAATCTGTGACACAGCTTCATTGGCCCTTGTCATATTCCTACAGGCGAGGATCACATGTGCACCATGGAGGGCAAAAGACTTGGCAGTTTCAAACCCTATGGTTTAAAGGAAAGTCAACATTAGAAAACACAAATGCAAAACATTGACTCAGCTGAATGTCGTTTATTGAGCACCGTGCACGTTACCATAGTAGTGTCAGCCAGAGGCAATCTGTCCCCTGGTGACAGTTGCAAATATCCAGAGACATTTTCAGTGGTCACAATCGGGGACAGGGTGCTATTGGCATCTCATGGGTAAAGGCCAGGGATGCTACAAAATATACTACAAAGCACAGGACAGCCCCCACAACAAAGAACCATCTGGCCCAAAGTGTCAACACTGCTGAGGTTGAGAAAACCGATCCCAGGAACACAGCCATTCCCAAGGTGTAGGATAAACCACAGGAGAACTACAGCACAGTCCACCATATAACAACCACTTAATATGAGCAGATCCTGCACTAAATATAAAGAGTAAGGATTATAAAGACTCAGACGTGGTCACTGCCCTCAAGGAGTTCACAGTCTAATAAGAAAAAAACAGACCTGAAGAAGAAAACAAACATACATTTTTATTATATGTTCTGGATGGGGTACTCTGTGTCGTGCTATCTGCATCCAACAATGGCAGCCTGGCGTTCTCCCAATGGAGAACAGTTAGAAGAGCTGGACAAAACAACACACATACACACACACATGCACGTACACACGCACACATGTGCATGCACACATCCTTGAAAGCATCAATCAGAGGGACACTATGAGTGAGGATCCGGGACCTGGAAAAGCGGAAAAGCTAAAAAAGGTGAGCCAGCTTTGGTGCTTCCATGCCCAGCGAAAAGTATTCTTCAAAAGTGAAGGTAAACATTTTTTTAAACACAAAGCAAACGAAAAGCTGAGAGGCTATGTCACCAGCTATGGCCATATCCATATACTAGAGGAAACATTCAGGACACTCTTCAAGCAGGAGGAAAATGACCCTAGAAATCTGGAGGTGGAGACAGTAACAAAGAGTAACATAAAAGGCAAGTTTATGGAAAAATCTAAATGATAACAGTAACACATAACCTAGGAAAAAATCTATATAAAGAAAAGCCTCAAAATGAGAACTCTAGATCCATGTTTTCAATAGACAAGCTACCAAACATTTAAGAAAATTAAAACACTTATCTTCCAAAAATTATTCCACATAATAGAAAAAGAAGAAAAACTCCACCATTTTGGTTTTTAGATTTTATTTACTTATTTGAGAGAGAACGAGCAAGCAAGCACAAGTGGGGGTAGGGGCAAAGGGAGAGGGAGAAGCAGACTCCCCACTGAGCAGAGAGCCCAACACAGGGCTCAATCCCAGGACCCTGGAATGATGACCTGAGCCAAAGGTAGACTCCCAACTAACTGAGCCACCCAGGCGCCCCCCCAAACTCAACTATTTTATAAGCCTCAAACTCTAAGGTCATTAAGGAAGTGTGAATAATAATAAAATACTATTACATACCTAACACTATGATGGCTAAAATTTAAAAAAAAATTAAGTATATGTTGGCAAGGACGTAGAACAACTAGAACTCTTATAAAGTCTAATTCCAGAGCCTGATCCCTACACCACTGCTCTAACCATAAAATGGTATGTCTTATAAACTGTGTGGAAAGACCACACTGAGTACAGCACAATGACAAAGGAATCAATTCTACCAGAGGGAGCTACATTGTAATTCAGCCAATGCCATGTCAAATGACCACAGACTATTGTTTCCTAGACACTGTTAATATATATGAAAAATCAGAGTTCCATTATCATATTGAGGTTGCGATGTGAAAGAGTCCAGCAAAATTCATTCATTCATATCTTCTATATATCTAATCTTCATGGAGGCCAGTCTATTTATATAAACTAGCTTTCAGGGGAAGCCACAACTGCATAGTGGAAAACTCAGACTCAGGAGTTTGGCACACTGATGTTGACCCCTGCTCTGGCTATTTATAAGCTCTGGGCTATGCCTTTAACCCATCAGAAACTGAGAGATCATTTCTTAAAATGAGGAGTAAGATAGTAAACTTACACTAAGAGCCTAACATAACAATAGTAGGTAGAAAACAAGTGTTAATTCCCATTCTTTCCAAAATCTTTGGTATAAAGCCTGGGTCTCCTCTCTGATTTGTATGACCTATTAAATACAGCCCAGTCATTATGACCGAAAAATTAACATTTTCTCCTCGACCTGCTCCCAGCAGCAACCCAAGAGCTAACTGGCTTTAACATCAACCAGAACTTAAGCGAAATTAGCTACAAGACCCACTATTCCATTTGTGTGACTACTGTCTCCAGAACACACGTGAACTCCACTGTTGGGATAACTTGAGTTATTTTTCAGGCTATGCCAAGTTCTACATCCCAAGATATTCACTTACCATTATCTAAGCACAATATCCTATACCTGAATCTGATGCTAACATGGTGCCCAAAGGATTTCAAATCTGAAATATTTAACATCTACATCTGTTTGCAACCTCCTTGGTATATCTAGTGAAAGCTGTTCGTTGAAGCCATAACTTAGAACCACTGAGATAAGAAGACAATAATCTGAAATTTAGTAATTTTGATCCATGATGCCAATTTTACCACTTACCACTAGTGGCAAAAGGCACCTACATCATTTGAAGAAAGAGAAAGAATCTCTCTCTCTCTGTGACTATCATAAATAAAATAAAAAAATTTAAAAAAAAAAAGAAAAAAAAAAAGGAAAGCCTTCCTTCAAAAAAAAAAAAAAAAAGATATCTCAGGTGGTCATGCAGAAGGTGGGTGAGCTTGAGACACTAAAGCCCTGTGACCAGCCAGGAGGGCATGAGGTACCCTCTGAGGCTGAACAGCTAAGAGAAAAATGAGAAAATGATTTGGGAAGCAAACATCTCCAAAGCCTGAAGACAGCCTGAGTCTAAGTCTGAGGGGGCACCCCAAGTCTCCAAAGATGCCAGCCAGGCCATGCGAGAGACTGGCCACTGGGTGACTAACCCAGGCAGTGACTATAGAGGAGGACCGGGATTGTGTGTGGTGGTGGAGGGGGCAGACGGAGCAGGTGACCACACCCAGTGAGACTCACTGGCAGGACATACAGGTGGTGAGGCACAGAATCACAGATTCCTCAGGCACAACGGACATCAGATGGAACCCCAGTCCCCGCCAATACTGACAAAGCTCCCAGTCAAGTAGGAGCTAGGAACAAGGCCAGTTCTTTCCCTGGTGCTAGGAAGGCTCCTTCTGGTTTAAGTTTTTTAATTTTCTCCATATTGTGGATTTACTTGGGCAGTGTCCCCATTTACTGTAAATTATGGTTTTAATTATCATTTTTATTAAGATGCCCAAAGGAGTTGGGGCTTACAATACCCGTAATTTCTAATGGGTTGTTATTATTAATTTATAATTGAGAAACACTGGAGACAAATGTTACTTGTAACTGCACACAATTAAAAGGCCAGAAAGATGGTGATCCCCACCCCCCAACACACCACTGAAGCAATCTTGAACAAATCAACAAGTTGCAGAATATCCCAGCACCAACCAACTCCCCTTGCCCAGGTGCAGAACGAGAGAAGCCTACTGTCTTTCATCCTGAATTACATTTGAGGAAAATTCAAATTCAAACACAGTAGTTTTCACATTACCAAACCACTGCTTTCAGCACCTCCGTGTCGTCCCTGTAAGCACAAGGACCATACTTCCCAAACCCATCTGATTCACGTAAATGAAGTAACGGTGATCAAGTTACGGTGACCCTGACTCTGAAATCAAACCCTCTGAGGGGAGGGGATCTTGGATGAAGTTCTAGGAGACGCACTGACCACTGCTGCAAGGCTGAAGCCACAGGTACAGGGACCAAATGACCCACACCACTGTTTCTATGGCTACCTGAACTGCTTAAAATCATGTTACCCTTCACACCATTTTAATTGCAAAGTTCTGAGTTCCAAAGTCAGAAATCATACTCTCTCTACCTTAACTGCAATTGCCAGCTCTCAATAAATTACAAGACTATACAGGCCTCTCCAGAGGAATATAAGTCATAACTAGTCCTGTTTTTAAATGTGTGTTATACACAGCTGGCAACAAGTCCCACACAAGGGTTCCTAAATACCCTTTGTAACATAAATAGGCCTCGAATACAAATATTTACCACGGAAAGACACCAATTCGAGAGATGGGGATACAGAAGCAGGAAATGGCCGGTTCACATGGGGTATCTTTTTGATATATCTCCAGGCTGCATTTAAGTGTTCAGGGCAGTATAATGCTGAGCCCAGAACTTTTCTAAAACTATAGAATAAGTTCCAAGTGACTGACAGGGACTGACGAGAGGCAAGACTGACCACAGGCAGCCTACTTGTGCTGCCACTGGGCTGGCTAAATGATGTCTCATCTGACCTGCCAGTGACAATCATCCAATTCCCACAGAGGGAGAAAAGTGTCCAAAGATATTACAATGAACATGGTCCTAGGCAGCCCTAGTGAAGACAGACTTTGTAAGGGCAATTAAACTGAACAGGATCCATGCAGGTCAGGGTGTGCGGGGAACCAGGCAACCAGGTATATGAATGGTGCAGGGAGCAGGGGAGTGGGATGCAAAATGACTCAACATGTTTGGGGCAATTGGGCTATCTCGATCAAAGTGTACATGGACACGCCCTTTCACCCAGTTATTCCATATCCAGAAATGTGTCCTACAAATACACTTGCCCACATGAGTAGATATTCAAGAGGGATATTTGACAAGCATTACTTCCAACAGCCAAATAGGAACCCATCTCAATGTCCCATCAATCATGTTAAAGAAATCACATGGCATGCACAGAACAAAGTACTGTGCTGTAGTCAAAGAGAACCAGGTGAAATGAGATGGAGAGAGAAGAAAACATCTCCTGTTATACTATGAAGACAAAAAAAAAAAAATCAAAGTGCAGAACGGCATGCATGTGTGTCCATCTATGCACTAACACTGACCACCTGGGCACGTGAGCTATGGGTCAGGAGCTGAGAGACTCATATGTATTTGCCCACACGGATGCTATTTCTATTTTTAACACAAGCATGTATTACACCTGTAAGACACTACATGTGAATGACAATGTATCAAACTGATCATTTATAGGCCTTTACAAATTTTAACACAGAAAGATCAAGGCAAGTGAGGAAGGAAAGAGAATATGCCTACCGTATTTTCTGAGCTTTCTGGTTTTTAGAGAAGAACCCAAGAAAGAAGGGGAGGAGGACGTGGGAGCACCACTACGTACTGGGCGCCATGCCAGGGGTTCCAGGAAATACATTATATAATTCTGAGATGCTCTTCACGGCACTGCTGCAACTTGTCACTGTCACCATTGCATCACGAAGAAACCAACAGGCCAAGAGGTTCTGGCACTCATAAGATCAAAGGGCAAAACGGGAGATGTGGTGGGCTGAGTCCAGGGCAGGTGAGTTCAAAGGCACAAACTTGGAGGAGCCCCTTGAAGGCAGGAAAAACCCAACTGGGAACATCACTCACCTGCCCAAGTGTCTGCTGGCTATACCTTGTTCTGACACATACTGTCTCTTATGATATGTGTTAACATTTTTTGGTCTGTGTATGACTTAAGCCAAACCTTATTGAGCTGTCGTCCTTCTGAAAAAGAGATGGTCCCCACGCCACGGGCTTCAGTGCCGACAGTCTACCAACAACGCCCATTTCTTTTCTGTCATCTTGTCAAGGCAAAGGACTGAGGCCTCTTCAGCTACTTGATTACATAAACGTACTTACTTAATGGAATCTGTCCCCAAACTGTGATGCATTATCAAATTACCTTCTCTCTTATTTAATATTTCATCACAGGGCTCAGAATTAACACCATCCTTTGCTTTCACAAACACTTCTCTGTGGAAGGCCTACCGGGCAGGATAACTAATCCGCAGAAATAACGTTTCTCTTCACATTCTCCAAGGTCAACAACATACAAGTACGGACTTAATTGAACCCTGCCTCTATGCTTTCAACCAGTAAGCCCTTTTACAAGGGACGGTCTTAACACCCTAGCCATTACAAGGTACGTTCAAGGTTTTTCTTTCGTTTCTGAAAGGCTGCAGTGCCAAAGTTTAGAGAATGGTCTTTATGAAGGCCAAAGACAAAGATGTCCCCACTGATTCAAGAAGAAGGTGATGCCACACTGGATTTTTTTTTAACAAAGCATACTGGTACATTTATAAACACAGGCCAGATACCTAGGAAGACAAATAAAATAGGATGAAATAGAAGAAACAAACAAACAAAAAAAAAGGCTTTCCACTAAAAGAAAAAAAAAAAATCCAGCTTAAGGGACATATTAACCACTATGTCTTTTCCAAGGTTCTCGAGGAGATATAGCTTCTTTCATTTGCTGGCACTAATATAGGAAAGAACATGACAGCTCTAGAATCTCAAAACCAGGACATGTGCTTTCCGGCCCAAGTGCATGCTCTTTGGAAGGCAATACTTTTTTTTTTTTTATAACAAATCACACACACATACAAACACACACTCACTCCCCTGGTGTACCTCTTTAATTCCACACGCACAGCAGCATTGCTAACAGAACCAAAGTGTCTCTGCTATTCGCAAGTGGAAAGGTCTACCCTGAAGTTTGGCCTTTTTTCACTTTGATGGATTAATTTATAGCCACTTCAAGAAGAGAGAACCCAACCCTGAATCTGCAAGCACGCCGTATTATGTTACTGAGCAGCTCATTGTTTTCACAGCTGGGCCAGGATTTCCTTTCCTCCTTCACTGTGCAGTCTGCTCAAGACAGGCTTCTTTATGATGCAGAGCAAACAAGGGAGGCCGCTGGGGTCTTGCACCGCACTTGTCCAGAAAAAGACCCCTTTCTTTTACTTTCTCAGCAACCAATGGGGCCAGGACCAGCCTATCTCCCAAGGCATTTTCCACTCCTGTCAATTAAGAAGTGGTGAGGAAGGAATTGTTTGAAAAAAAAGAAAGAAATGAAAACAAGAAAAAAAAAAAAAAAAAAAAAACCTTCACCATTTCATTGAGAACTTCCAGAATGAAAAGCCTGCTCCGGCCTGCATCTTCAGTGTGAGCCATATAACCAGCTTCCAAATTCAAGCCCCCACTCTTTTTTTTTATTTTTTAAATTTCAGATTGACCTTGGCACTCACCTTCTAAAGACTGGCATATTACTTTGCCTCTTTGAAAAGATTAAAGTCTTTATGCTCCCAAAGTCATGTGGAGGTGCTCGGAACACCACGCTGGGAAAATTCAGCACTTTTTTGAGGCTCACTTTAGAAGTGTCCAAATTGACTTTCATTCTCCACTGCCTATAACTTTTTAAGATGCAACTACTCGGAAGTATGACTGAGGCTCCATTGTCAAAGCTAGCTGCAGCGGGAGACAGGCCTGCTAACTCTGCTCTTTGGGTCCAACACAGCCTGCCCTAGAGTCAGACACCTCCAATTCCTTCTCATGCGGAAACAAAACCAGGAGCTGGACGTTTACTGTGATGGGTTAGGGAGCAATTATTAAAATTTGCTCAAAAGGAAAAATAAGGAGACACAGTGTACAGCACCTTAGAGTAAGCTGAATTTAATGCAAAAACACACCTAATGACAGAATAACCCTTACCTTGTAGTCATTCAGGAAAAAGCACCTCAGGTGATCTATGTTACCCAGCCCATCCCTAACCATTAATATAAGTGCTTTTCTATTTTTTACACAATCTAACAGGGGCTTGGCTGTGAGTGTATTTGTGCTGTTTCTTTGCTTTTTGAAAACACACATGCTGATACTATTCCATTTCAACTTGAGAAAAAAAAAAACATTTTTCTTTAAACCGGTTGCTTCTAGTGAGTCCTGCAATAGTCAAACAGTCCACAGCCGTCCTGCATGGAAAGCAGGGGCAACACTGGACTTTCGGAAGAGGAAGTACAAAACTCTTCACTTTCTTGCACAAGCCAGGCTGCACACGGCAAAGCACAAGCAATCATTACTAGTTTCACACTTACCTTTCCGATAACACACTCGGTGATTACAGTACCTGGATCCCCAAGGGACACACAACTTGTAAAAGAAACTTTCCATTTCTCTGCCACTTCTTAAGCTGAAATCTGCTTCAAAAAAAATCAGTCTCACAAGGGGGAGAGGGGAAGGTTTTTTTTTTAGTTTTTAGCTTGATAGCACTCTGTTTTGGATATCATGATGAGGGATTGGTAAAACACACCAATTTTAAAATCTATACCTCTCAGTAAATGTGTAATCTAACCATCAGCTGTGATCAAGCACCTGCTTGGCGTGAATGTCAGAGATGCGCAGGGCGCCTTCCAGCTCAGGCTGATTTTGCCTGACTCCTGGAGATGCAGCCAGCTGTAAGTGCGTGTTTGGCTCCCCTTTTGCCACTGCTGCCTCTGGGCCAAGAGGGTCCCAGTAGGAGCCCCCACATAGGTAATATGCACGATTAGGGATTAGGCTTAACTTCATTTCAAAAAAGGAGAGAGAATGCTCTGAGTTAAGACATGCAGGCTCTAACAGAGGACTCTGGCTTGGACAGAGCTTCTGTGCAAATTGAGTGCCTGGAGGGGTCTGGGTTCCCAGCAGTGGGAGCCTATGCAACTGGGCAGCAGACATGAAAGACTCCAATGGAGATCTGCCTTCCTAGGATAGATAGCTGGAGGAAGCATGTGCAACTAGACTTTTTATTTGGCTCAAACATTCAAGCTGCCCCTCAAGCATATAACAGTTTAGGGGATCTATTAAGACAAGGTGTACTAGAGTTTCTTCCGGGATTTGAGACAGATAAAGGAAATACGAAATCAAAGAGTTTCTTGGAGAAAAAACAGATCAGGAGATTTGTCAGTTGTTATGGACTGAACAGTGTCCACTTAAAATTCCTATTTTGAGCCCTAAGGCCTGATGTGACCATATTGGAGACAGGGGTCAGTAAGGAAGTGGTTACGGTTAAATGAGGTCAGAAGGGTGGGGCTCTAATCGAATAGGACCAGGGCTCTTACAGAGATGTGTGCACACAGACCATGTGAGGACAGAGCAAGGAGGAGGCATCTGTAAGGCAAGCAGAGAGCCCTCAGGACAAACCAACTCTGCCAACACCTTGATCTCAGACTTCCAGCCTCCAGAATCAGGAGAAATACATTTCTGTCAATTAATTCCTAGCCTGTGATATTTTGTTACAGCAACCAGGATGGACTAATAACTAGATCAGGTTGTTCTAAAAGGAGAAAAGGCAATAAATCCTAAGCCTTCTGACCTCAACCACTGGGAATAAGATGGAAGAATTTATGAGATCCCTAAATGAGGTGAGTAAGTGGGGTGGAACAGATGAGACTTCTATCAGAAACCTAACTTCTCTTTGGGGTTTCCCTTGAGAAAATTGAAAAACATATCTACAAACAAAAGAGATATCTAAATCCTTGCTCCTCAAAGAAGGGGACCCTGACCAGCAGCACTATCACCTGGGAACTCAGAAATCCACACTCTCGGGCCCACCCCACAGCTGCTGAAGCAAAGAGCTGGGCAGGTGTTGGGCTCAGTGATCTGTGTTCTAATGAGCCCTTCAGGACACTCAGATTCTTGTTCAAGGTTAAGAAACTCTGGTCTTTTGAAGGCCCAGAACTCACCTTCTCTAACAACACATGCTGTCTAGAGCTTCACAGGTACACACTACTTTAACCCTCAATATCGCTGCCTGATGCTACCATTCCTACTGTGCAGATAAGAAAATTGAGGCTCAGAAAAGCCAAGGTCAAACAGCTAGTTAAGTGGAAGGCTTAAGATTGGATCAAAAAAAAAAGACTGGATCCTAGGGCCTGATACCTTCTCTAAAGCCCCCTGCAGCTTCCTCCCTGGCAAAGTGAGTCCACGCTCCCTCTGAACACTGATTCCCCCCTCACCAAGAATTTCAATTTGCATGCCTCCTCTCCCTATCACCATCCTGTCCTGGTTATTCCTTGGGGTTAGACAGACTGGAGTTAGGATCCTGCCTCTGCCACTTTCTTGTAACCATTTAAGCCTTGAGAAGGATGCTGAATATTCTGGGTTGAATATTGTCCCCCTCACCTCAAAATTTACATGTTGAAGTTCTAAGCCTCAGGATCTCAGAGTGTGACCTTATTTGGACATGGGGTTTTTGCAGAGGTAATCAAGTTAAAGTGAGATCATTGGGATGGGCCCTAAAACTTTGGACTCAGCACGCATACAGGGAGAACATCATGTGAGCATGAAGAGGACAATATACAAGCCAGGAGAGCCCTGGAACAGACCCTTCACTCACAGCCCGCAGAAAGAGAAAACTCTCCTGACACCTTGAATTTGGACTCCTAACCTCCAGAACTGTAAGGCAATAAATTTCTGTGGTTTAAGCCCTAGTCTGTGGTATAGCAACCCCAGGAAACTAATATACTTAACTACTATGAGACTCAGTTTCTTCATCTGTAAAAGGGGAATATTAAGAAGTACTCCTTGAGGGTTGCAGTAATATCAAATGAGATAGCTATGCAGAGTTCTTGGCAAGTTGCAAGCTCTTAAATACATTAGGCTTATCATTAATACAACATTAGCTAAAGTGCCCTCCATATGATTTATATCTCAAATTTCCCTATAAAAACCTAGTAATCTGTACAGGAGACTAAATAGGATAAATGATTCCTGGCCTCTGTAGTATCTATTCAACAATTAATCACTGGTACCCCAAATTCTTTATAAAAAAAAAGCATTTAGAACAGTAGATTATAAACACCCGCATACAGCAGAGAAACTTAAAATAACATGAAAATCAGTGGTTGCCAGGAACAAGGGGCATGGGGGTGGGGGGAATAACAAATTGCCTGGGGTAAAGAAGCAAAAGAAACATTTCTGTGGAGGTGTAAATGTTCTATATCTTAACTAGTGGTAGGTTACCAAAGTGTACATATTTGTCAAAAGCCACATGTAAATTAAAATGTATGAGCTTTGTTATGTGAAACTTCCACTTCAAAAGGTTGTTTTTTTTTTAAGTGAATGTTTATGTCCATATTAAGAAAGAAAGGGAAAAAAAAGCTGATCTAGCAGGAATGTAGAGTAAGCTGGTTACTTAAGTGAACATTCAGATGTTAGCTCTGAGCTTCCTGGCAACCAAGGCAAAGATAGGAAATAGAATTCTTTATAATGCTCTCCTTATTAAATGAGAAAACACATACAAAGGTTTTAGGAGAGATGAGCTTTGTTTGCTTAACAACTCTTAGATTTTGTCAGAAGAATCCTTATATGAGAAATATGTGTTAATAGAATAAACCTGTGGTTTGCAAACTTTTTCTGTGAAGCGTACAATAGCCAATATTTTTGACTTTGCAGACCATAGAGTCGTAAGTCACCACTACTCAATTCTGCTATATTAAAATAACATGAAAACAACCATAGACAATATGTATATGAGTGGGCATCACTGTGTTCCAATAAAACTGTATTTACAAAAATAGGCAAAGAGGGCTGGATTTGATCCATGCAACATAGTTTGCTGACCCCTGGAAGAGACAATGCACTTTCAAATCTAAGCCAAATGAGAACAAAGAATGGAAGGACATGAAGGCAACCTCAACCTATAAATTTTCTAGAACCCATGTAGATAACAATCACAGAAAATGTAATTTTAGATAGTTTACGAGATTCTCTGAAAGTATCTGTTAAAGAGTATCTCATTAAGACAAATATAAAAAAATAAAAAATTTTTAAGTATTCAATTTGCATCGAAATCTTATTATACTGCTTCACTCTGAATTTCATTCAAATTTGACTTACTATAACTGCATTGGCTTTTCACTGCAGTGTTGGATATTTAACTATAAACTACATCCTGCCGCTCCCTTTGTGTGTAAAATTGACAAATGTGTTGTTTTTGGATTCCAGAATTCTGGGGAAAGCCAACTTAAATGAATTAAGATGACTAATGTGTTGATTCTGTTTCCAATCCAACAAAATGTTAATGTAAGAACCATGTCATATGATGCTATGTGTTTTAGTTCAAATTTAACATCAAATATTGAATAAGGCAGTTTCTAAGTAAATTACCAAGCTAAAAATATTCCTTCTGCATAGCAAGAACTCCATCTTGTTTAAAATAAATGGAAATTTGAACATCTTTGCTCAGATCAGCCTAAATAAGAAATTAGAAAAATGCAAACCTCCATTATAGTCAACAGTATTGATTCCGTCTTTCTGGAGAAAGTAGCACAATATTGTATATATCAAAGGATTCATTTAAATTGTGACTTCAAGGTTCTACATGGAACAAACAGGCAAAAACTGTGTTCTTCCAGTGTGCCAAGTGAGTAATCACCAAGGCACCATGAATACAGTCATGAGACTGACAACCCAGGTGTCTTCGAACATCCAGCTACTACGGGGTACCTGGCATTCCTAGTTGTTTTCAGCATGAGAGTGTTTATACAAATGTTTTCATTGCATTTACTTAACACTTGGCGGAGGAACTCCTGTGGCTATAACACACTGCCACACAGTTTTGTTTTAAGTAAACTAACATTAGTTTTTCGTCACATAATATTTGAGTAATTTCTATATCCACAGAAGCAGTAACTGTGACACTTTTAAAAGCTGTTGGAAGTATTGCAACGCCTGAATGTAATTCCATAAATGTTTGCCACGTAACTTCCATGAATAAGACACTAAATGTCAGGTCTTAGATAGTCTGCTAATTCTAATGCCAAATCTTTCTGGTTTCCTTAAATTAATTATACCTACTGACCACAAAAGAGGAATTTTAATAATTGTGAAAATCAAATCTATGAAGAGATTATTTTAAAAGAAAAATCAGTAATTAGGGGGTCCCATCTTTCAAAAAAAAAAGAAATTTAAAATTTTATAAGGAAGAATTTAGAAATCCAGTCTCTAGAAATGGAAACTACATAGAATATATGTATTTTGCCCCTAGGTTTTAGATTCAACTATGACAGCCTGTCAGTAACTGAAATTTTTTTCATTACCTGACAGTTACTTAGGAAATTTCCATTGTTTAGCACAGGATAATTCTGAAGTCAATAATTCTTTGTTAATTACACGCTGATAAATTTCTATCAGAAAAGTAACCATTACAAAAAAGAAAGAAAAGAAAAAAAAAAGTTACATTACCATAAAAAGAACAAAAACATCTCTAGGCATATTTTTAGTTCTATTCGATTCAATGACTTTTTTAATGAATAAAAGGACTCTCCAAAGCAAGTTTCTATTTAACTGCTACTAATGATTCTAGTTCCTTAAAAGTATCAGGATTTCTTAATTCAGTGTTCATTTCTTCCCCCTCAAAATCGCACACAAGTGCCCAGCTACAAATATATTTATTTTTCCCCTGTGGGAAGGGGCCAGAGGTTCCAGGACATTCTCAAAGGAGTACAGAGGCCTAGAATTTAACTTTTTTTTTTTTTTAAGAAGAAAGCTATGAAAACATTTTGTTTGTTCCTCTGAAGGGTAAACAGAAAGAGTATCATGTACTTGACCAAACAGAAAGAGTCCCAGAACAAGTCCATCTGTGCAATCATCCTCTTGTCCCCCAGCATCAGGAAAGGACCTTAACTATTAGGACCTAAAATTGCCTCTGCAGCATGCTCAATAAGCAGCTGCCTGGCCTTACACACCTTTGTGGCCGAAACTCATCTGCCCCAGGCAGCCTGTTCTGTCACTGGAAAGCAAGCATCCCCCAGTTAGTTCCTGGTGGGTGATAAAAACAAGACAAAAGAGCAACTACTTCTGAAAATCAGTCACCATAAGAAAGCAAACTCCATGGGGGCAGGGGCTCCAAAGCAGGTTGTATACTGTGCTCACAGCAGTATCCCCAGACCCTAGAACAGAGATGGGTACACAGGAGGCACTCGGTAAGTAACTGTTAAAGGAATTGTTGTTGAAGGTCTGCTATGCACTGGGCAGCATCAACACTAGATGCCTCTTTTATAGCACGGTTCTTAAGGGGTTGAACTGTGTGTCATTCCAAGAAATGTACATTGAAGTCCTAACCCCCAGAATCTCAGAATGTGACCTCATTTGGAAAAGGGGCCTTTCCAGAAGGTAATCAAGTCAAAATTTGATCATTAGTGTGGGTGCTAGTCCAATATGACTGGTGCCCCTGTAAGAAGGGGAACTTGGACAGGGAAACAGACATGCACAGAGTGGAGATGTGAAGGGATACAAGGAACATGCCAGGGGAGCAGGAAAAAGACACTGGAATTGTGCTGCCAGGGCCAAGAACCACCCCCAGGCAGCTAGAAGACAGAAGAGGCGAGGAAGGATCCTCCCCTACAAGTTTCAGGGGGAACAAGGCCCTGCTCACACCTGGACCTTACACTTCCAGCCTCCAGAACCTGGAAACAAGGAACTCAGGCTGCTACTGAAGCCACCCAGTTTGTGGCACTTTGTTATGGCAGCCTTAGCAAACTAAGACAACAGAGAAGGCATCACAATGTGGGCCTGATCAATATCCCTAACAGAGAGCCTGCTAGCTTTTGGGGGACCATGTGGTAGGGCAGTGCTTATCAGAGCAGGAGAGATCCAGTAATAGTGCAAGGGGGGACTGTACTGGGACCCTTCCTGACTCTCCTAAGTATCCCAGTCCAACATGACTCCAGCCCCTGTGACAACCACCAGCTCACATCAGGCGGCTGGACAGACCCACCCGGGCTGCAGTGTTGGGTTTCCCTGACACTGTGGTATGGGGGCCGGTAGAAACCAGCTTGGGATTCATCCATGTGCAACCCCGCAATGCTAAGGTATTAATACCTGCAGAGGTACCCTTGTCTGATGGGGGTGGGAGCCAATGGGACAAATGCTTTCCCCCTTCATTCTGTAAGCAGACAGTTCCAAGACGCATTTTATAAGGCTCCTCTGACTGTTCCATGGAACTGAATGCTTTGCCGAGAGCATTGCTCAACTTATAACACACCCTTTCACTGCCTCTCCCTCCTTCCTTGTTTAATCCTCTCATCCTTCATCATGCTCTCCAAAATCACATCCCTAATCATCTACAGATAAACCCTGTCTCAGGTTCTGCTTTTTGGGGGAACCCAAGCTAAAATTAAAAAAAGAAAAGAAAAGAAAAGAACTATTAAAACATTTGCAATACAGAAAACTTAGTAGTTTTTATAAAATGAATCAACGGAAAAGCCCCAAGGAATACTGCTTCCTTGCAGAATACTGTCCATTGGTTCCAGTTCTGTCCCTGGAAGTATCAAGCCAGGTTTCTCTCTCTCTCCTGGATAGCTATCGCAAGAACTAACTTACATAGACATTTCCCTCCACCCATTAACTAATAGGTGCTCTTGCAACAAGCTTTGATGACTTTGTGAGCCCTTAGTTTGTGCTCCGACCAGAAGTGAACACGATATTCTAGATGTGGTCTGATCACTGGGACTGTGTACCTTTCTTTGCAGCACACCATGGAAGTTTCATCCAACCACAGGTATAAACAGGTTGTCTACAGCAGAGCCTTTCTTTTTGCAAACATTAAGGGTTGCAAGAAACACACGGTAGAAACTTCTCGGAGCAGCTGTATGTAACAGAGATGCCAAATGATGATTGCTGTTCGGAAGACCCGTTTTCAACATGTGCTCCCTTTCACATCAGTGGAGTGGTACATTAACCACTTTACTCTTGCTCTCCCGCAGCGTGGAGCACGTGGTTTTCGCAAGCTTGATTACAGTCTATGGCAGTTGGGTGATTACTACTGAAGTTAGGCAGACGCCTGCTGGCATCTCAGAGTGGGCTCTCCCCGAATGTGTTTTATTATTGTACAGGAAAAAAAAATAAACAATTTTGAAAAAAAAACTCAATCTAGAGATATGGATTCTCACCATATCTTTATTTCTGGGGAAAGGTCAATTAAATCCAGAGACATGTATTCTTATTTTTTTCCTTGTTCCCACCACATTGCAAGATGGGAAGACGAACACCCCTAAGGAATTTACACCAGGAACCCACTGAAAGGTAAGTACCAGATTCAGTCTCTCATCTTCCTCTTCCCTTTTGTTTTCATATCCCTATTTTGGGCTAACCATATCATACACATCTTTACTGCTAAACTGAGTTCTAATTAAGCATTATAAAGAATAAAACAAATTAGCTGCATGTTTTAAACATCCGTTAGCAAGTATAATAGCATGGTTCTTAATATGAGAAGTAAATTTAATAAAATTTAAAAGAAATATTTCATCGAAGACAGAATAATTAAAAGGCATACTGTGCTGTCAGCAAAACTGGGTTGGCTCCTGCAGTATCATCAGAGGGAGTGGTGCTGCTGTGCAATTTTGCAATTTTTCTACAGTGCAACCATTGGCTCTCCTGAAGATGGTGGAGCCAGCCACTCAAATGGCCATCCAAGAAACCATCTTCTGGACAGCTTCCGTCCCTTCAGTCATTTAGAAAGCTGATTCGTTCAAAAGAATTCCCACTTCCCTTGAATGAGCCAGCCCTGTGCCCCCTTGCCTGCTTTTCATGTCCCCCTGTGTTGCTTGTGAGGCTCACACATTCTAGAAAAGGTTTAAATGGATATGGGGAAAAACAGGCCTGCTTCACTCTCTCTGTTCTGTCACATTCTCTTTCATTCAAGTGAACATCTTAAACCAGATCCTTTTTACCTCTTTTAAGAAAAACTTAATTTCTCTATGTTGGCATACATATGAAATTATTCATGATAAAATCTTTTTTAAAAATAAATGTGAGACTTAATCCCAGAAACTAAACAATAGATAAGACAACTCATGGTGAGCAACACAAGATTATAGACATCATGTCACACTGGATACTTTCATTTCATCTCACTGGATTCTCCAACTCTGAGAAGCCAGCATCATGGTGCCCACTTTGCACATGAGGAAACAAAAAACAGACTCGGGGGTTAAGTATATAGTCCAAGTACCCAGAGTTAGCAATTTGGAAAGTAACAGAGGTTTAAAAAAAGAAAGAACACTATGTCTAGTTATCCAAGAAAAGACGGAGGGCTCAAAATCTAAAAGAAAATCAGACAGTGGATTCTGGACACACATCAATGTTGGAGTCTAATCTAAGGTTTAATAATTTTAACCATCTTAGTTTTTTTATTGTTGGAGGGAAAGTGAGGGAGGTAGCGTTCCCATTTCAGATATGCCTTTCTGGATGAAGGGACTTCCATTTGTGTTAACACCCCAGGCCTCTCCGTCTTGCCATCACTTACGCCTGTCCATGGAAGGCAATGTACCTCGTGTGGTTAGGAAGCATGAGAACTGGACCCACCCAGCACTGCCTTCCTCATTTATAGATATCACACACCCTGCCCTGCTGCAGAGGTGGGCCCTGCCCTCACAGAAGCTCTGACGGCATCCAGTACTGACCCATCACCCCATCTCATTCTAGCGTTTAGGATTAGAAAGCCCACTGGCCCACACATATAAACCATATTCTTCAGCATCCACTGGACCAGTCATTAAGGTGATACTTTAGTCTTCTGTTTGCCTTATTGTTTGCCCTATTTCTCTATACCTTCAGAACTTGGGAAGGAGAAAGTATGCAATGTGCTGGGCCCTTCAAACCTCAACACTTCTTTAGGGGCTAACAGACCAATCTGAGCTCAGACTTCTGTTTTTGAAGTAAAAAGATCTATGTTCCTCAAGTCTCTGTAATTTAAGAAGAATGTGGCTACACATTTCAAAACAGTTTAGAACTTAATAAACAGATGTGATATAACAGCACATCAATCGGCTTTGTCCCCTAGACCCAAGAGCATTCACAAGTCACATGATTGAGACTAGTCCTCATAAGGTCTAAAAGGAGGGACATGTGAGGGGTGAACACCAAAGTACACGTCAGGAAACAAGATCCTCTGTGTCCTGGGAGTCCAATAAGCCTATTATAAATTTGAATCTATACCATAAGAGAATACTTTTTTCTCAGCTATAATGTTATTCTTTGTTTCACTGTATCACTATAATTTTTAAAAAGCATAGGCATATCATGAAATCCCATGCTTTGTAAAAGATTCCATTATAAGAGTAATCATTATTGAACCTTTTAGCCCAGACGTAATTTCTTACATGTTACAACAAGTTTGGCACGCATTGTGAATTTCAGCCAAGGTTGATAAAGTTCAATAACTTGGCTAACCAACCATGTGTACTACTCATTATAGAAGTAATAAATAGATTCATCAAAATGGACATGAAAAAGCCATAAGAAAATCGGATGCCATTTCCAGCCTGCCTCATAAAAGCACCTCTTGGACTTTAATATAATTTTATATACAGTTATCACAGCTACCCATCATTCAATACCAGGCGTATATAAAACAATCATCCACCCACATTTGCATGCTGAATAAATTCCAGTTACACAGGTGAATTCTCTATTCTACAGATCTCAGTAGTCACATAAATGCACATATTGCTTATATGTTCAACTTCTAAAAGAATTCACATAAAGTAGAAAGGAATAAGACAGACATGCCTACAAATCTCATTTTCCCTCGGATTATCTTTTTGGGACAGTTTTAACAGAAATGCTTTTTTTTTTTTTTTTAAGTAATACTTTTGGTCTAATTATTCATTTAGCTTATTGATAACTGAAACATCTAGCAACAAGAAAGCCTGATTCAGACCAATGTCATCACTGGAAGAAAGAAGTCTCCGTTTACAGAACCAAAGACTCCCCAGTGATCAAATAAACAGAACTCAACAGAGCTGGCTTCCAATATCTGAACACAATTAACAAAGTTTCCTTGAGTGGGATAATAACTCTTTTGAGTGACAGCATAGCTGAAATATCCAAATCTCCCTACTGTGTGTCTTTGTTATGCTTCTACAAGAAACTCAAACACTACTTCTTGAAGGAAGCTAAAAGCCTACCCTTCTCAGAAAGGAATCTTCCTCTACATCTGGTCAACCACCATCTGGTGGAGCTGGCTAACATCATGCTCCAAACCAAGCATTAAAAGTCATGTTGCACACTTCGAACACCGTCTTGTACTTGTTCACACTCTGCTGGGTAAAGAACTATTCCTGAATTGTCACATTGGGTGAGCCTCCCTCCATGCCAGGAGGGGAAGCCGGAGGGTACAGTCTGCACCCTCTATTTCTCAGCAAGGCCGGAATACAGTGGGAGACAGGTTTGTCTACGTGGCAGGGTCTGCTCTGTTACAGCATGTGGATTTTTCAGTGTGCGGACAACATCTTTTCTGCCTCACTTCTGCTCTCTGCCATTCTTGCTGTGCCATCAGCACCACAAATCACCAGAAACTTCCTCTTGCTTCAATATAATGCTTTCTTCTAGATTTTCTCTCTTGTATAAGTCCTCACACTGGGATCACTGCATGATAATATTATAAATATCCTCATACTCTCCTGGTTCTTTTCACAACTACCATGGAAAAAAAGCACAATCAAGCTTTCTAAAACCAAGTTATATTCTTAACAGCAAGGAAAATCTTCCCTGTATTAATTACAAACAGCACTTAAATCATCACAACTTTAGCCAAATGATGTCAATTTTTAACTCAGCATAACCAGGACGCTGTAACAGTGGAGTACTTTAGTTTCTCAAGAAGTTTGCAACTGTCAAATTCGTCCAGGAGCTTATATGCCATAATGACAGATACTGATGTACAGAAATATTGAAGTAAAACACGAAAGTAAACAGAGAGTGAAGAGATGAGCCGGAGATATGCTGTGAATAACAGAAGCAATGAAAAAGAGCTGAAAGGAGCTAAGGAAAGAGGTGTTCAACATCTCCCAAGAGGCTTAGGGAACGCATCACATGCAGCAGGCATTACACGCACCGCCTACACACAAAACAGTCTCTGTCATGTCCCTACTAGTAGCTGCTGCGATGCCCAGCACGAAAAATCTGGTGAAGTTTATGAAGATTTCTGATAGCTACCCAGAAAAGCTACCAGTAATAGCAGATAGTTGCCTATCACAGGCTTACAACAAAGCCAGGACGTCTGCCAGCATATGGACTCTGAGATCCAATACTAGTGTTTAAGCAATGACATAGTCAACATGAACAACATTTGCTGCTTTCTTATCACAAGACTTAACTCTCCCCAACAAGCGTGCACGCACGCGTATATGCCGCACCATACAACACAAAGCCATTCTTGAAGGAAATGGTTAAGGAATGTCTAAGAAAATACACATGGCTCCCTAACACCTGTGTAAGTTCCACAAAATCTGCTAGGGAGATGGAAGTATTTTACCATCCGTTTGGAATCCCTTATTTCTAAATGTGACAAGTCCGTAGTGTTTTGTTGCCTTCCCAGCTCAGCTCAGCCTTCAAGTGTATCTACTGCTTTTGCAAGCTGGCGTCCCTATGGTTAGCCTCCTGAGACGTGTAGTCTAGAAGCTTCAGCAGTTCCATCTTTATGTTCATTTAAAGCCATCAGATTTGTTCTTCAGGGGTAAGTCTGAAATTGTTTCACCTTCAGGTACTTATCTATGACCAGTTTCAACAGAACGTGTGATATTTAAAGAAAGTATCTTTTGAACATTAAACACGATTAAATTCTTCATCCCAAACAAGATCAGCTTTATAATAACTAAAACTTGCAACCTCAAAGTCACCCCATAAAGAATGAGTGTGCCATCCTAAAATTTAAAAACTCTAGAGTTTTGCTATCTTTTTTTAAAAGAAATTTTATTTGTTTGAGAAAGAGAGAGAACATGCTCACACACAAGCATGAGGAGGGGAGGAGGGAAGGAGGGAGGGAGGGGGATAGGGAGAAGCACACTCCCCGCTGAACAGGGACCCCGATGCAGGCCTTGTTCCCAGGACCCCGGGATCATGACCTGAGCTGAAGGCAGATGCTCAACCACTGAGTCACCCAGGGGTTCCAGTTTAGCTAACTTTTAAGTTTTACATAATAGGTAATAAAAAAAAAAAAAAAAAAAAGCTTGCTGGGAGTTCATGGATCCAAATATTATCCAAAAACGTGACCACTGTCTCTGTAGCCTTGACAGAATGTAAAATGCTATGTTTAAGCTACGATTTTCTACCTAATGTTCAAATACTGTGCTCTGCAGCCTCTACCATTCACGGAGCTGGAAGATGGAACAGAGTAAAGAAGAATTATGGCAATTATAAAACCTCACTGGTACACACGGTCAGGTTAATAACCAGCATTAGCAGAGCTCAGCTACACCATCAGCAACTTGGGGAACAGAGAGCCTGGAGCTCCAGAGCTAAGGCAAAAACACTGGGCACAGCGTAGGAGCGAGCCAGAGAGACAGACAGACCTGGAGAAGCAATCCGTCCATAAAACAAAACGAGTAAGCATGCCACTCAAACCGACTGCTAGACTATCTGAGCAGTTAACGACTGCTTTAGACTTTAAAGCATAGACATCAAAAGACACAGGATAAGCTTTAAAAACAATCGTAGGAGAGCTGCATGCTTACTACCACAAGGCAAGCAACGAAACTGTGATTAATGTAAATTACAGAATAAGCAATTACACCTGACCACAAATCCACAGACTGTTCTTTGAGTTTAAAGCGGCTTTTTGCTCACCCTGTGCGTACTGCAGGTTTGGCTTTCTTTTCTGGTTGCTCGGAAGATGCAAAAGTGGGAACGAAGCTTAGGAAAAATCAGAGACTGATGGTAAGACTTTGTTTAGTAGAGATAGCAAAAGTTCTTAATTTACAGCAGCTTTGGTGATCATTTGCAGATGTCTTCCAGAGAATTAAAAGAAAAAAAGGCTTTAGTATCTCTACTTTTAAATACAGACACAGAAATACAGAAATAATTAGGAGCTACCAAGAGTCAAACACATGTCTACAGGGAAATGTGCGGTTAAAACAAACAAACAAACAATTATACCATAAAGGAATGTTAAATGCTCTCTAGAAGCACAGAGATCAAGCCATTAGTATTTTGGTTAGTTTCTGGTCCCTTAGGGACTGGTTCTACACTGAAGATTTGGCACCTAGTACTACTCAGTAGTCAGTGTCGTTGACTGCACAAAGGCTTGATCAAAGGGCGTTTCTGTGGCTATGAGCCAGCCAGTCCACTCTCCACGCAGCCCTCATCACAGACCCTAAACCAAGGTTCTAGGCTCAAGAATCCACACGAACCAGGCAGGTTCTGGACACTAATCACATAAAATAGTCTTGCCTAGTTGCAGGGGGATGGACTGCTGGGATAAAGATAAAGATGTCTCAGCCTCAGAGCAATTCTGCTGGGTGGGCATAGGACCCCAGTGTTGTCAGTTCTTCTGATTTTTTGAGAGTCAGAAATCAGGATTACTTTTCAGTAAAATATCCTGATTTTAATATGTTGACAAGTAATCTAAGACAAAACCAAACAAAAAATATTACAGGCTATTGTTATCTCTGTCCTGGTTGGGAGGCTCTACACTTAACTACATGGTCCCCACCTAGAGGAACGAGCAGGCATAAAAATGTCCCCCTCCCTTCATCACTATCACATGATACTGAGTTACGCAGTGGCAATACACGGAAAGCCCTGGACATTTACACTCCACCCCACTTCAGACAAGCTCAAACCGGAGAAAATGAGGTATCACAGAGCTGCTCCCAAACTTAAGAGCATTAAGGCCCAATAGACCAGACTTTTTTCTAGAAAAAAATCACTCAGCCCAAAGAACCATTTAGGTAAAAAAAAAAAAAAAAGAACCATTTAGGTAGGGAAGAGGTGGAGTGAGAACAGAAGTTTTTGATGCCGACATTGAAAGAGTGCAGACTGCATAATGGTCCCCCAAAGATGCCCAAGTCCTCCTAATCCCTGGAACCTGGGAATGTTACCTTATATGGCAAAAGGGACTGCAGAGGGATGGCCTGAGTGGCTCAGTGGTTAAGCACCTGCCTTCGGCCCAGGGCGTGATCCTGGAGTCCTGGGACTCCATCCCAGGATCGAGTCCTGTGTCGGGTTCCCTGCGTGGAGCCTGCTCCTCCCTCTGCCTGTGTCTCTCATGAATAAGTAAATAAAATCTTTAAAAAAAAAAAAAAAAAGGTTGGGGGGAAACTGCAGATGTGGTTTAAGACAAGGGCCCTGAGATGGCAGGTCACCCTGGATCATCTAGGTGGGCCCCATGAAATCAAAAGCGTCACTGTAAGAGGGAGACTGGACTTCACAAGAGGAGGTGATGTGATGTGGAAGCAGAAAGTGGGATGACACAGACAGGAGGAGGAGGAAATGACCCACCAAGGAACATGGATGGTCATATGAAGCTTTGAAAAAGGCAAGGAAATAAGGATCCTTCCCCCCCGCCCCCCCCAAGCCTGTGAAGGAGCCAGCCCTGCTAACACCAAGTTCAAGCCCGGCGAAATGGATTTCCAGAACTTCTCAGTTCTGGAACCGTAAGTGAACAAATGCGTATTGTTTCAATAAAGGAAATATGTATGGAACATACAACTGACCAGCACACACATGCGCACTCAGGAGAGTCTGAGAGTCCCACGACAGAAACGTGCAAACACTACCAGTGTTCCTTTCTTAAGTCCCTCTTTGATGAGGCCAACAGGCAATAGAAGCCAACCACTGAGCAAAGCAGCAACTCAATAGGTAAATGCCCAGAAACCAACAGCTCCCAAGTCATCTTTTCATGCTGAAAGGATGGTATCCCTTGCCAAAAATCTGACTCCGCTCTCTGAGATGTTTCCCCGTATGGATCTGTTACAGTGCTCTCTACCTTGTCAAACACTCAATCTGGTAACTGTACATGAACGAGGAATTGGAACTTCCTTCACTAATAGCTAAAGTTGTGGCATTGTTTTCTTTCTTTCTTTTTTTTTTTTTTTTTTTTTTTGGTAATGCATTTGGAATGCAATGACAATCTTTCAGCTAAAAGAAGCTTCTCGAACCCAGCTGCTGAATTCAGAAGCCACAGCCACCATACTGTACAACACAGCCATGCAAAAAACCTTAAGGCAGTCAGAAGACAAATCAAAAGATGCAAAAAGTTTTGAGATTTCATCCTCCTTACAGGCATCGGTGGCTGACACAGCAGAGTCTCTCCGTTTGAAAGAGATTGATTATTTTCATTCTTTTCGTTCATGTGATCACCAGGAAAACCAAGTTTCCAGAATCAAGATGTTGCTGGCAATTTTGTTGATGTCATGCAGGCAAACAGCACCCGGCTCACTCTTCCCACATCCATCTGCGTTAGCTCTGCGTTGTGAGCAGAGAGAAGGGGCCCTGAACAGCTGAAACTTTAGGGAACCAGGAAGGAAATGTTATTGTCCCACAACTGACAACGTCTCCACCTATGAAAGATGCCTCAACACAACTACAGCCCGTGGCCATTCTGCCTCTGCTGAGCATCCCGTTACCCTAGATTTCTGAGCGTCTAGCTAGAGTCACAGCCCAGCCTGCCAACTCTGGAGCGGATGGGATCTGCTAACCTTTCCTAGTCCTCACCACCAAATCGACCACGCAGTACACAGCAAAGTTACTTGAAATCAGGTTACCTTTCTGAACTCTGGGGGAGATACTTGGTAGAAACTCAGCATATCCTAACAACAACAAATCAAGAGATCCTATTTTATTCCATCCATTAAGGAATTAAATTACTTGCTTCTTCCTGCCTCCACCTTCCTCCAAACCTAAAGCTTCCTCCTCCTCCTCCTGAAAGCTTCTCTTTTCTGACAACCGTTAGGTTTCTTTTTCCACAACTGTGAGCAACCACATAATCGTATGGTACTCTTCACGACTGCATTTGCATGTTGTCTTTTATCTGATCTTTACAAAGTAGGTGACAGAAAGTATTATTCCCTTGATTTTACAAATGAAGAGAGTAAGGCTCAAAATACTTAAGTGACTTGCCTTATGTCAGGTAAGTTTATGACCACCTGTCTCACGGGCCAGTTCTCACCCTGACATGTCCCCAGGAGTCTCCAATAAAACCTATCATTCCCATTTAAGTGAAAATTCAATTCAAATGCTGATACAGTGTCTGATATGAACCAGTAAATGGCATGGCAAAGTTGGGACATTTATGCAGAATATACCAGGCAGTCCTAGAAACCATCGTAAGCTCAAGTGAACAAGTGCTCTCAAGCTATGCTCTCCTGATAAAGACGTTACCATGATGCATCCGTTTCAGGTTTAATGGTGTTCCTGGCTTTTCGCTGCCAAGCTTAATAGATCTTTTTTTCTTCCTCCGCTGCAACAAAAATAATCTTGTCCTTTCTCTCTCTCTCTCTCTCTCTCTCTCTCTCTCTCTCGATACTTTTTTCCTGGATGAAGCTACTATCTGACCTCCAACCAAAAAATACCTAAAATGTTCCTTTCACACCAAAGACAAGTCAATGTCTAAACCAGTTATTTAGAAAGGTCATTTTAGGACAAACTCACAGATACCACAGCAGCCTTTTGAGGATCCAAGAACCAGGAAGCTAGGAAAATACCAAACTAATTTCAGTAACTTGATCGCCCTGTCTCCCATTCCCAAAATGCCTGCAGTTTATTAAGTGCCTGCAATGTCGAGCAGGCAATTCCCTGGGCACTCTGGAGTTCCCATCTTTAAAAACTTTGCAAAACAGGAATATCAGCTGTGTTTTATAGATGTAGAGCAAGAGTTCAGAGAAGGGAAGTAACTTGCCCCAAGACACTCAGATGGGACACGGTGAGGCCAGGTTTTGAAACTAGGTCACGTCTGCTTCCCGAGCCAGGATTTCTTCTCATGCACCCTGCTGCCTCTCCAGATAGAAACTCGCTACCTATCAAGCTTCCCCTGCCTGTCAGCAGAGCTATTTTCAGCAGTGGTACAATTTCACCACGCGGGAGCCAGGCTCATCAAATGAGATAATGCACAGAAAAGCTCTGAAGAGACGTAACTATCGTTAATAGAAGATCTGGGGGAAATCTGCAAACCCAAAAGAACCAAATGTTGCCCGTGCTGCTACCTTGGGACTCAATCACCTGGTCAGTGGCCAACTGGTGAGTATTCTGGGGTGCACTCCCTCCTTGGATGCAGGTACTAAGCAGCAGTGCCCACGATTTGAGGTATAGCTGGTGTCACAGATAAGACATATGCTTAAAAGTTTTTAGTGAAGCAAATGGGAGTTAGGCCAACTTCTTCCTCATGATTTCCCTCTTGATTACAAGATTGAATGTATACTTAAAGTAATAGACACTTTGAGATAAATTAACTTCTAAGAGAAAGGGACATTCTGAAGATTAAATTATACCACATGAATGAAGCAATCAATTAACAATCAATACATACCCGATAGTTACGAATATAAGATGAAAAGGTAACTCAGAAAAGAATAAATATAAATGGCCAAATGAAGAGCTGATCGATCTTACTAATAATCAGAGACGTGCAAATGTAAGTGACACTTCAGAGAAAGAAAAGCTCATCTCCCAGGTTGGCAAGAATGCAGGGCAAACGCGTATTCAAATTAGTACAAGTTTCCAAGGGGTGTGGTTTGATGAAAAACAGATCAAGATATTAAGGTTAGGGGACAAATCCCTTGATTCAGCAATTCCACTCCCAGAAAAGAAAACTATAAAATAGACACGGATGGGTACAAACATTTAATCACAAAATGCTTCTCTCCATTCGACAGCCATCACAAAAAGCTGAAATTCACCCAAATGTGCCACAGCGGGAGAAAGGTAAGAACCACATTGAGAAAATGCCAGGCAACTTCTTAAGATGTTGTCAATATGTAATGGCAGGGAAAGGCGGTCACGTTCCACAGTTAAACAGAAAAATCACAGGCGGAGGGAAGGGAAAAATGCTCAGAATCCTATGTGCTAAATATTAACATTTATGTCCGGCTGTTAAGAATTTGGGGTGATTTTTTTCTTCTTATCCACATCTTTTTATTTTTACTTAACTACACATTCTAAGTGTTTCATAAGGAATTTATACCAATAACAAATAATTTTAAATTACTTAAATGTGAAGGCATGTAAAGCTAATCTAGCCTAACACCTGGCATATATAGAAGCTTGACAAACGCCAGCTCCCGTTCCCCCATAATTCTTCCCCAACACCAAAGAGGGATTCGGCAGAGAAGCCGTCAGCAGACTAACCCACGACTGAGCAGCAGACACCATGTGTGCCTCAATCCTCCCTACGGACACCACTCCCGGCACACAGCCTGCCACAGACCGAGCTTGAAAGCCTGGTTAAAATAAATTTGTCGATTTAGGACTGGATGAGCTGCTTGGGAAGAGCTTAGTCAGGACTGTGCCCTGTCCCTTGGGGCAAGAAGGCACCAAGCAGAATGGAGAGGGCCCAGGCACGGGGTCCAACGTTCTCCGCTCTAGCCCTGCAACCCACAGCTCAAGAGCTGTGTGATCTCAGGCAAGTTACTTCACCTCTCTGTGCTTTCATTCTGACTCGATTTCAAGATAGCTGTGAACACTGGGGTGGGAATTAAATAAGGTAAGTGTGGAATCTTTGTGAATGAATTCTAAAGAGCTACCAATATGAAACAACATGACAGTGATCAATAAACACTAGTCTGGAATAATTAAGTACATTTTACAGGTAAGAGTAAAAACAAAAAAAAAATATTTTATTAGTTTTCACTTCCATTTCCATACGACTACACAAGAAACTGCTTTGATTCTGATTTTGTTCCTCTTCTCAAGAGATAATTCGTTCACAGGAAAGGCCTAACTCTATCCACCTTGCTAGTCTCTCCTCAACCCTAAAGAAATATTAAAAGCACTGGAATAGGAGCTTCCTTACCGCCGCCCCCTCCATATCACGCACACACCCTCTCCTGTTCTCGACTGCGTGAGCAGTCTTAGATCTCTGAGTCCAGTGAGGAAACCCCGATTTGCTCTCAGAGACAGCACGATGGGAATATGGCTTATAACAAGAATCCAGAACACCAAGCAGCACTGCCTAATGAACAACTAACTCAAGATTTGGAACAGATTCCAACCATGTAAAGCAACTCATTGAACAGGAGGACACTTCCTCCTTAACTCACTTAGTTGGGCTTGTATAGATAAAGACTGGCACTTCATGGAATGTGGTGTTCTCTACTAAACCAAAAGAAGATCATAAATTTAGGCAAGAAACTCCTGCTTTTGGAATTTTGATGCATCTACCAAAGACTTCATTCAAGAGAGTTTTGCAAGAAGGCCCTACTCGTGACCCCTAACCATTATTCTGGAAAAGGCTGAGGATGTGAGTCTTAACAGTTTGTATACAGGCTGCAGCAAAGGACATGGGCCACGTCCTACTGAAAAAGCGAGGGTCCGGGGGTGGTCTAACTGCCAGCATACCATTTATTATAAAATCTGTAATAATTCCAAGGATAACCACCTAGTTTCAACAATTTTTATTTGACAAACAAGGGACACATCTGTATACGAATGACCAAGATATCTTTACTCTGGTGAAATCGTTTTTGCAATGTTACAAGTATATTTGACAATGCTTTCAGTGCTCTTTCACTTTCAGGAGACAAAAAGTAAGCTGCTGAGCAAAAGGATAATATAAATAAAAGTATGTGACGTAGTGTATTCATTCCATCCCCACTTAAAATTTGAAAATAAGCAGTTTCATAAAGCCAAAAGTGTTTCCTTTCCTGGGCCAAATCTCTGTTTGAGAGCTGAAGCATGCAATTAATGGGTTGCCTCAAACTTTAGAGAGCCAAAATAAAAATCACACTCCTTAAGATCTTGTATGCACAGAGCGCTGGTTACTTGCTTTATGTTAAGTATTTGGTTTCATATGGCCTCTCTGATTTAAGAAATACACACTGAGTCCAAAAGGACACGTTTCCTTTTAGTATAAAAACATACATTAATAAACAATCTAATTACAAATATATTATATAACACTGGGTGAGGCTAGGGTGGGAGGCGCAAGGAAACTCTATATTCTTAGAAAAAAATTCCAAGATCACCATGGCATTCTAAATGAACCTTAAACAGACACATTAATATTTAAATATTACAATTTCCACTTAGGGAAAGAAAAAAAAAAAAAAACCACATTATTGATAGGCCAGCACACTCAAAACCAATAATGTCACGAAAACACATGCCCTTGTATAATTTGGCAGAACAAGCTGCTCCCTGAATACAATGGACCTTTTTATTAAATGGATCTCTTCATCCTTGGCATTTTATACAAAAAACAAAACCAAAAAAAAAAAAAAAAGAGAGAGAGAGAGAAAGAGAGAGAAGAGGAAAAAGAAACAAACATGACACTAGTAACGGTCACGAACGGTCTTCAGCTTGAACTCTTTCACCGAGAAGTACAAGGCCTAAAAGACATGTTAGGAAAGTAAAAGGCATTATTTAGCAAAAATGAAAGCAAGACCAGCTGAGGAAGAAAACTATACTGGGACACCAGGGCTTTTGTTCGACTCTATCGCAGAGCAACAGAGCCCCCTAGTGGACGGACGGTGGAACTGGAGGAAGACCCTCTCCTGGGCCGACTTCTTCAGGGACCCTCGCTGTGTCTGTCAACTGTAGTAAGGAGAACCGAGAGATAGGGCTTACTTAAGCTGGGTGTTCTGTGAAATAACTTCCAATTTTTCAGACTTTGTAAAAACGCTTGGCATCTCGAATCAGGGTAGAAGTCTTATCTTTTAAATATTTGCTTTAAATGATCTTGAGCTTCTGTCCATGAACAAATAGCTGCCATGACCCTACCCTCTTGTTATGCTGGCCACTCAAAGACCTTAGCCGACATGCAAGTGTAAAATTCAACTCTTCTCGTATGACAAAAAGTTTGACATCTAATCAGGCACACACATATGGCGTACATGATTTTTGTATCATTATGTATATAGTTATTCATGCATAATGTTTTTAGTGAGTATCAATGATGAGGTGAAGCTCATTAGGATATCTCAGTCAGTCTCTTCCTTTAGGTATATAGCTTCTCTGATACTCTTAAGGTTTCCAGTATACCCAACTCCATGTCCACTGAGCTAGATCATGTGATCGCCATGGATATTCAGTGTCTAAGAATATTTAACTGCAAAATGGTTTATTCATAAGGCACTAATTCTCAATTTTATGTAATATCATTAAAGGACTTTTTCCAGTACTGTCAAATATCTCAATAGCAAAATGACTTTAAAATCTCTTTACTTATAATATGTGGATATATTTTAGCACAAATGTTCTGGGATTTTTGGTTTTTTTAAGTTTTATTTATTTTGGAGAGAGAACGAGTGAGCTCGGGGAGGGGTAAAGGCAGAGGGAGAGAAGAAATATCCAGCAGACTCCTAACTGAGCAGAGTTCAACATGCAGTTCAATCCCAGGACCCCGAAATCATGACCTGGGCCACAACCTAGTCAGCCACTCAACAGACTGAGCCACCAAGGTGCCCCACTGGTCACAAATATTTTTAATTTAATATACTCTCAAAAGGTTTTTTTTTAATTTTTATTTATTTATGATAGTCACACAGAGAGAGAGAGGCAGAGACACAGGCAGAGGGAGAAGCAGGCTCCATGCACCGGGAGCCCGACATGGGATTCGATCCCGGGTCTCCAGGATCGTGCCTTGGGCCAAAGGCAGGCGCCAAACCGCTGCGCCACCCAGGGATCCCAAAAGGTTATTTAGATTGAGAAATTTTCCCTCTACAAAGCACCAGGTTCCTAAAAAGAAGATAAATGCCAAGATCCCACTATTTTGAGTCTTGTTGATAACTAGAAAGGAAATTGTTGTCAGGCATCAGGATCCCAAGTGTTCTGATCCCATATGAGTAGGTTTTGACCAAGAAAATGACTGTAGGTTAGTCTATGGCCTTGGATTTATGGGATCTTTTGGAATAATCGGGGAGGGAAAAAAAAAGTCATTGCATGATTTAGGATAGAAGGCAAAATTTAATAACACTAGGTGTGGAAAAGAGAGTGAAGAACTGAAGGTATAAAGGAAGCTAGTCCAGTCCCTAATCTTGAAGTGTGGGTTTGAAATCTTAAGAATGAATACATAAAGAAAAGCACTCTTCCTGTATTATGGTAGAAATGGTAGACTTTACACCAGAAGTGAATTCATCATGTTGGTAATTAGGATTAAAAAACATGGCAACTATGCTCCACACTATAATTTCAACACATGATTTAGGAAAAAGACCCCAAGCTTTAAAAAAATGGGCTCTCAAAGCCAAAACAAACAATTTCAACATTCTACTATCATTTTGTACTATTATCACATGGAAATGTGATACTTTCATTTTGTTTCAAGGTGAACAAATTTAGGGGTGACTGTCGTAGTCTGAGCAGGTACATTTAATATCTCAAAATATATCAATTTTGATAGTTAAGTAAATGTACACAATTAGGATCCATGTAATAAAACTTAGGGAGGTGATTACATTACATAAATATCCAAAAATGAAGTGTTAGTCTTAAAGTACATTTTACTGGCATAGACAAAAGTGGTCAGCTTGTATTTGTTAAAGGAAAAAGTTTTATTCCTGGTAATGGGTCCTCTGGCTCAAAAATCGAAACCAGACCAGGCTATCCTTGATCTAAAGGCACAACATTTGATGCAGCCCCGTGTTAAAAAGGTTTAAAAGGTCAAAGGAATTTTCATCCTGAATAAACCCTGGAAGGGACTTAATAAATTTTAACCACTGGTAGTTTAAGACTGCAAGGAGAAAGTTTTATCATCATTGCCCATAAACATTACACTGAAAATATTTAATTTGTTCATGTTTGTTACTAGCTTTTTTCCTAAGACTTTTATTTTTAAGTAATTTCTACAATTTGGGGCACAAACCCATGACCTCAAGATCAAGAGTCACAGGCTCTATCAACTGAGCCAGCCAGGTGCCCCATGTTACTAGTTTTTAAATGGACATTTGAAAAAAACCTGGATTTTACTCCTTAAACGTGATGATGATTCTGTCTGCCTGCTACAACAGACTACATGAGTGCCAACAAAAGCCCCTGCTAACAGGAGACCGTCAACAGGGTGGGTGCTGTCCTACATTTAGGCACATTCAATTAACCCTCATTAAAAGAATCCTGCCTTTGATGAGCTCGTCAGCCCCCAGGTTCAAGGCGGCAGCACTTTATACTGAACTATTTATATGCAGAGGCAAATCAGCTCAATTGACAGGCTGAGTCTAAAAAAGCAGCTATGGCATCCTCTGTGAAGGGAAATGCCCTCGCCTAAAACATTCCCTCTCCAGAGACTTCCCGGTAAGGTTTGTATTTAATGACCACTATTAAATGGTTGAAACCGTGTCCACTTATTTTTACCAAATTGGAGCCATCAAGCAAGCCACTAAGTCCAGTGAGTCGGGACACAGCTGCCCCTTCCAGCTCAGTGCTATGCTGAGAAATCATTTCTCAATTTCTACGAAGAGAAATCAGTTCCTCCCTCGTCTCTACTGGTTAGCGGTCAGGGCTGTGGGGTTCCAGGCCTCGTGATTTGCTAGTAGAAGCTTTGGGTGAAGAGATGACTTCCCCCTGGACAGAGATGCTGATCTCCACAGAGAGAGGTCCAAGCTACAGCTCTCAATCTACAAAGTCTTCAGGTTCAGAACGCTGGTTGAACAAAGGTCAAGGAGAGAAGAGTGTTAGTTTCTGAGGAGGTGACATCTGAGTGCTCATAGCTCCCTAAAAAGGGGGACTGGGCTGAAGCAAGGAGTATAAGACATTGGTGGGATATCCCCAACAGTGACACAAAGTATGCCACCAAAATCTTCCTGCAGCCCAGGGCATCAAACTGATCTAAATTTTCTCTAAATTGTGGCTACTATATAGAATGTTGGGGTAATCCTACTTTGGAAGGGATTACATTGCCTAATGCAGGGGCTGGCAAATGTTCTCTGTAAAGAGACCAATAGTAAATATTTTAGGCTTTGCAGGCCATATGGTCTCTACCGTAATTACTCAATTTTGCTGAAAGCAAGAAAACCACCACAAAAAAAAAAAAAGGAATAAATGGGCGTGGCCATGTTCCAATAAAACTTTAGTTACAAAATCAGACAGCAGTCAGATTTAGTTCATGAGCCACAGTCTGCCAACCCACAATCTAGACAGCTGAACCCAATCAACAACACCTAGCTACAGACTTTGTGTAAAAACGACTTCATGAACTCATAATGTTTTATTCTGACATCTCCTCGAATCCTTGTATCTTCCAGAATCACCCTGATATTTCTGTGCTGAATTTAGTGGGAATCCCTCTAAATGCTATATATATATAAGTAGTACTATAATGTACTAAAAATTCTAATGACAGCTCCAAATCACTTACAGCCAGAGGAGGAAGACAATAACACAAAATCTGCTCAGAGACCCTTCAAAGGGGGCAGTATCCTAGTGCAACACTGAAGCTCAACAAGGAATGGTGTCCCCTCTTAGCACCTGACCATCCCCTCCCACCACAGAGAGCCTCTCCGATAGCAATTCCAACCAAGCAATGCCTGTGAAGAATTAAAAAAATAAAAATAAATAAAAAATCACTGGAAATACCACATTAGTAAATCAGGTTTTGCAAAGTAAATGAGGTTACCTACATTTTTTGTCGCAGGGCCACCACTCTCAGCATACTAGTATGCTTTGTTCCAGCCCACTCTACTTCAAAGAGAACAGACGCCCACAATGCTAACAGCCGGACAGCTAATACACAGAAAACAGGCTCCCTTGAGTGGCAAAGGGAGAGTGAACACCAACACCATTAAAGCTGATAGAAGATGACTCCTGAATGCCCAGAAGTCTTGGAAAAGAAGATGCCCAATTCACTCCGCGTTCAGTTATTTCACTTGAAATGGGCAGAAAACTGGTGATAGCAATTTATAAATTGACATGTTTCACAGTGCAGGAGAAGGAAGGACTTTATCTAGGAGCCACAGCCTACTTGAGCAAGGGCACTTTCAAAGCAGCCCCAGAGGATACAAAAAACGAACTTAACTTACAACGAAAAGCCTTATGCCTATCTGCCTCTCTTCAGCTCCTGAAACCACTGCTGCAAAGTGACTTGTGAGGATTTGATTGCTTGGAATTTCCAATGCGATACTATTTCAAAAATTAAAAATAAAAATCTTTAGCACCCACCTAGGCCGATGCTTCCCACAAGTAGAGAAGGGAGGGGGTGAGCTAGCAGCACTAAAGGCAGTTTCTGGGGGAAGGCTGGCGCTGAGGAAGAAGTGTGGGTTTTGAACAGAAAGATTTGGTCGCCCCAAGACCTGCCCAACACTCCTTCCACTCAAAGCTTTACAATCTGCCACCCTATCCACTGGACCATAGAAACCTGCCTGTGGCGTCCGCAAAGTCTATCGTGGACATCAGAAAGGAAAGGTCTTTGAGAGGAAGTGGGAGCAGTGAAGGGTTTCATGTCCATTCTATTCAACACACTTATTCTCAATGCCGAATCCCCTCCGTTACGATGATTAAAGATCCAACGAAACAAGAGCTCCTCGTGTACTCTGAACCAACTCAACTAGTCCTGGATCATAATTCATTAAGTCAGATGCTGCAAATCTCTGACAGAGCATTAGGATCATCTAAAGGTCTGATACCCAATGTCAGAGAGAACAAAGTTTGAGCTTATGCAGAAAATAACTGATAGTCCAGTATCTTACTAATAAAGGAAAAACCTGTCTAGCCAAAATATTAAAGGAATGAGATCTTTTAATTTTCTGGTTAACTGAGTGTTACATAAAAAGAAATATTTTACTTAAGTCCTTAAGCATTTATTTTTTCTTAATTATTCTACACTGTATTGGTCCACACCCTCATATAAGAGTAGTCAATGCCATCAACACAACACATTGTTTCTTGGGTGACTGAGGATCCAGCTGTTATTTTTAACACAGCATCGTCAGTTTTGATATCAATGAGGACTATATAGAATCCACCCCAATACAGAAGTTCAGAAAAACTGGACTGAACATGTTCTGAGCCCAGGAGGAGCTCTAAGAGTTGATTTTAAATAAATCCCTTTCAATTTTTCAAAAATTCCATTTCCCTCCCTGCCTTCATGGACAAGTACAGTCATGAGTTCTGCTCTGGGACTACTGCTTGTCAAACCGTAGACCCTCTGCTATAGAATATATTTTCACCTCCTGTTCTTCCCCTGATAATGCCAGGAAGGTTTCCGGAGGTTCGAGAAGGATAAAGAGAGGAGACAGCGGAGGAGATGCACAGAGGAGTGAGGAGACAAAGCTTAGGAAAGAGAAGGCCAACAGGAGGGACGGTCGGGGAACTGGGAGGGGTCAGAGGGCAGAGAGAACTTGCCAGAAAACAGCCCCATGAAATTCTGTGTTTTGTCTGTATAAATTCCCCTGAAAATGCAAATCATTGCTCAGAGCAGTCTGGTTCTTACAGGTATGTATGCTGACATCAGCAGATCAAAACAAAGTAAGAATAAAATCACATGGAAAGCTCTCATACAAGCATCTGCTTTGCCGCTGTTGCTTTTGGCAGCCCTGGACGTTGAAGGAAGGACACCCCCTGAAGCCATCAACCTGTGACAGTCACTGCAGTTAAACACTGGCAGTTAAGAGGATTAATCAAGAGGTTACTAATTCCCCAACTTTACAGAGAAACAAGATCCTGTTCCCAAAGGAAAATGATACTGTCAGTGACCAGCTGAAACCTGCAGTATCCTTTGTTCCAAAGTCGTGATAGGTTGTTGCTCCCAATATTCCATTAATCAATTTGGGTTTCAATACCCCAGGTAATTGAAATGTGTCCATACACCACACAGCTAAGCTGGAAACGCTCAGAGGGAACCTGTCATCTCTAACCCTTGAAAATACCCGAACAGCCACAGTCTTTTGCTGAGTGTCTAGCTCTCAGAGAACTCAAGGTCAGCCCCTCCAGAGCCTTCTACAACAACAGTGGGATTTAAAAAGAGGCCAAGATCTTAACGATAGCAGGAGAGGCTATAAATACATCTTTAAATTAGAGAATTGCTCTCAAAGATTTTGTTGTCGTTCAAATTTAAGTGGATTTCATTATAGCAGGTGACAAAAACTAACAATGACGACTCTAAGTGATGGCTTACCTATTCCTGAATTAGCTCCGGTGACCACAACCACTTTGCCAGTGAAGTCCCGGCCCTGGAGGATCTCCATGGCGGTGGTGCCACCATCATACCTCTGCCTGCTGGTGGGCTTTGTAGGGTTATCATCCACCGTAAATGCCAGTCTTGGGTCCAAATAGGTAGTTCTTTTATTTATATGGCTGCAAAAAAAAAAAAAAAAAAAAAAAAAAAAAGGAGAAAGCAGTGAGCCCAGGCATTTATAAAGATAAGGTCATCTTAGAGTTTAGGCTAGGCAAACCTCATTTTTCAGGTACTAAAAAAGGTTTCTTCTTAACCCCAGAAAGAACTGGCATCCATTTAAGTCTATCTTCTGGCCTCCAGAAGGATTACATTCCTGCCTGGAAAGATAGTCATCAAATCCTTTTCTTCAGAACTGCCTGCTGTAAAATGTGCTGTAGCATACAAAAAACACTGCCTTGTATCCTGAGATCTCAAAAAAGCGAAGCAGCTTTGGGATTTTTTTTTTTTAATTCATGTAAATATGGCTGTAAGATCTATCAGCCACTCTTCTCAGTAGATTTCAGTGAAATCTCTGAACCCTGTGCAAAGGCATAAGAAAACTGGTAGGAGGTAGAAAACTCAAAATGATAAAAAGTCTGAACATTCTGAAGCTCTGATGATTTTAATTTTAAGACCATATTCTTATCTCCTCCAAGCACTGTAGTTTTGATTGGGAATTGATCTAAGTCTTGTAGAAATAAAGTTAAAACATATTGGTACATATGGATTAATGGGTTACTACTATGTAACAGAATTTTCTTACATTGTAAATGCACTCTTGAAATCTGAGGCAAAAGACCTCAAAAATATGTTAAAAACTGTTAAGAATTAACTCTCCAGAAGTAAACAGATGACATTTTGTGATTTAAAGGTGTTTTTTTGTAACGTGTGTTGCTTAATAGTTTAAAATCTGTACTTATCACTTAGAAATACAAAGACGCAAGAAGAATCCAACTTTCATTTTACTTATAACCGGAGCTGCTGGAGAAGTATGTTGACACGCCCGATGCGAGACACCACAGCAGTGCTGCGGAGCAGCCAGCTCGCACCGGCGTGCTCGGGTGCATGTGCACACCTCCCCTGGCTCCTCACTGACATCCCCTTGGTAGCCTGAAAGAAGCCGCGGTGAAAGTATGTGCACCATGGAGAGAGACCTGGGCTCCCCGCCAGAGCTGGTGGTGGACCACTGACCAGCCCACCACTGTAACAGGCTCAGGGGGGAGAGGCCAAAGAGTTACACAGGAACTTAACATCAATGCCCAGTAGGTAACTTGATAAATTACAGTATATCTGTACAAAATAATACTCCACGGCCATTCAACATCAGTGTCTTGAGAAATATATACATAAGAAAATGCTCACAAGACATTGTGTGGAGAAAGAGTCCTACACAGTTCACACAGTGCACTCCCTATTTTTCTTTAAAGAAAGCAGATTTACAGAATACAAAAATTATTAGAAATATATATATATATATCACTGTTTTTTCTATATTCAAGGTATACTACTTTTACAATTAAAAATTCCCATTGAAAAGCAAAATAAGAATAGTTTCTATATAGACACTTACTCAACAAAAAAAACTTGTCCATTCTCATCAGTTTCTTGTTCCCATCCATAGGGCAAATCTGAAACACAGAAGACTGGCAGGTGTACATGTGGCAGGTGGGGTGAATGGACGCCCAGAGCCCAGGTCAGGAGGCATCATGCCTTCCAAGCCCCACCCCAAAGCCTAGCCCACTGAGCAGCAGCCAGACTGGGCCAGTTCAGGCCATGTGTACCGACCGTGACTGTCACAAAAAGCAAAATCACCATCACCACTACACCCCACTCTCAAGGCCTCCCTCCTGCCACATCCCACGGGCTCCTCCACATGAAAGCCTGATTCCTTGATGGCTCCCTCCTAGAGAACCTTCAAGAAATGACAGAGCAGCCTGTCACCTGATTGTGACACATCTGCCATCTAATTAATGCTTTAAATGCAAGGTTCTTTGCTTTATGACAATAGCACACAAACCTCCTGCTATTCGTTTTCTTTTTCCAGTTTTTGGATGTTCCCACTGGGTCTTCTCCTCAGCGTGACTGTTGAGGGGGGGAAAAAAAAGTTAAAAATGCACAAATAGAAAGTGAAGGTTACACTTCTAAAAATTAATCAACTGCATTAAGTTTGTTCCCCTCCCAAAAAACACTGTCTCCCAAGAGTAGTAAAGCCAGAGATCAGAAAAGAAATATTCAGAACATAAATGCTACTGTCTACATCAGGTCAAATTCCCTAGGTGGGAAGGAGAAGCAGCCCAAGGAAATCTCCTGAAAACCTGTCTTTGTGAGCGGGCTGTGGAGCATGAGAAAGAGAAATGGGCCGGAACCCCAATTGTGGGTTAGGAAACTCAATGAATCACTCAGAATATCTAGAAGTGTCCTGTATTTATTTTAGTTTATTCCAAGATAGATTAACAAACTACAGTCTAATTTACAATGCTGATATTTAGATGTTATTTAAATATTAATCATGAATATTTATTTTTTCCAGAGATATAACTTTGAAGCGTTTTAATCACCAACTCCTAATTGCTCCCAAGAGGTATTTAAGAATGTAGTAGGGTAGCCCCATAGGTCACCTAACTATATACCTAGCCAAGTTACTCAACTTCAGAGCCTCAATTTACCTATCTGCAAAATGGAAATAATCCTAGAACTGATCTCAAGGAAACGCTATGAAGGTAAGGCTTATAAAGGGCTGAATACAGTACCTGGTATATAAAAAACTCTCAAAAGTGCTACCTATTATTTTAAACAAATCAAATATACAAACCAGTCTCATTCCTGTGGCAAATTTAGCATTTTAACTAATAGCACACCAAGTTATAATTAAAATCGTGAGCCAATAACAGACTAGAGACACCCATCAAAAGGTGATAAAATATCAAGAAAAACATAAAATTACTTAATCAGAGAAGCAGCTGCATGTTGCAAGAGGCATTCAAGGGGAGGCTGGATTTCCTAAAAGTTCATACTCATACCAAAGTAGAAGATGATAATTAATCATTGACATCTAGATGATAAAATTTGAATATGCCTTCCCTACCAATTACTTTTTAAAGAAAAAATACAGAGAGCATGAATCTGCTGTAAAATTTTACAAGTTTTACAAGGTTTTTGGAAGCCTGCTGGCTTCAGGTATGATTTTTGCAAACTCTCAGTGGCCAGTGCAGGGGCTCTGTGAACACTGGACTCAGGAGGCCAAAGCCTCGGGCTCCTGCATGCCTGTGATCAGTGAGCCAGTCTCCCTGGCCCCACAAACCCCTCACAGGGCTGCTGGAAAGATAAGGGACACCCTACTTGTGACAGTGATTGGCAAAAAGTTAAGTCACCATACAAATGCAGGGTTATCAGTAACAAGGACCAGTGTCTACTGTACACTGACCACCATGAAATCCTACTTGCAGAGGGGGAGAGCCTGAGTCCCGGAAAGGAGAAGCCGCTTCTCATGACACAACCCCTGCCCCCACCCCCTTGCAAACTGAAGGAGCATCGAGCAGACAAAGCAGACGCTAGCAATAGCATACCCGGCTCCTGCTCTTTGCTTTGCTCCGCATGCCTTCTTCAAGAAAGTTTACAGGCGTGATTATGTTTTCCTCTGCCCAATGTTAAGAGTTTTCATTCCATAGGCAGGCATCAAACGAGCTTTGAGCCGAGCTCTAAAGAGACCTGCCCTCAAGAACCCACAAAGCGCCCCTATGCGTGTAACGCTGACCCCTGTGCAGGAGCCCTGCGTCCAGCTGAACCCTGACACCCAGCCCCATGCCTGGCCCAAGGAGCTGCCCAAGTGCAATTAGGCAGGATGAATAATTGCCTTCAGATGAAGTTGGGAAATATACTCAGAACATTTTTTTTCTACCCTGAAAGACATTAAAAAAAAAAAAAAGTCACCCCCATGTTTCTGACTTTGACAAAAAATGCCTAAGCCAGGCTTTCTTAGCGCTGGCGACCCTGACAGTCAAGCCAGATCGCTGTCTGCTCTGGGGGCTGTCCTGTGCACTGCAGGACGAGGAGCCGACCTACTAGATGCCAATATGCCAGAGGGGTGACAGCAGAACCCAGATATTGCCAACTGTTCCGTGAAGGACACAGTGCCCCTGGGGGAGGATCCGAGGCCTGACACAAGAGAAAAAAACATCCTTTGGTAGTGAGGACTTCCGAGCCCAAATGCTCGTGACTTCTGGCTCTCCCGCTCACCAGCCATCTGCCCTTGAAGAGGTGTTCAACCTCCCCATTTGTAAAATGGGGATAAGAGCAGCATCTGCTCCTTGGGGTTCCTGAGGACTGAATGAGTTAACACACGCGAAGAACTAAGAACTGTGCCTTTCGCATGGAAGTATTAGTTTAAACACTTACATATAAAACTTAATTAAAAAGTGTTCCTAATTGTAACCTAAAATGACTTCTTAATGAACAGAAAATCACGACACATGTCCCCAAAGTGTTATCTTCCTCTCCTTTAAACAGAAGCCTTCTTTTATTTTTTCTTCTTCAATAAGCTTTTTGTCATTTAAGGAGATAATTAACAGTGATCTTAATTTAAACCAAAAGGATAAAAATTAAATTCATACCCACATTACATGGATATCACTCTCAAGTATGCTATTCTAGAAATCTGGTCTTGAAATACAGTTAGTTAACTTGGAGACAGCTGACTGTGAGGAAGGCCAACCCTGTAGACGAGGGAACTCTCTCCTGACCAGGCAAGGCCAGCTGTCCCCCTGGCTGCCAAAGGGCCCCGGCCTAAGGAAAGGGGGCTGAGGGCCCAGGAAGGCCCAGCTGACCACAGTGACAGCCCCCGGCACTGAGACCTGGTCCTTCCATCACCACCTCCTGGCTTGGGCAGAGGGGAAAGGCCCGCCAGCTCTCTCTGGGCCAGGTCTCCCTCAGTGGCAGATGTCCTCCCCTTGAAAGTCCAGTCTGGTGGGCCCTGGAGCCCTATGACATGTGTGTCTTTGAGGTCTGAGTGCTCCGTGGGGCACATGAGAAAACATGAAGCCAACAGGAGAGGGGCAAAGATGAGTCGGGGAGGAGGGTCTCATCGGGAGCTACAGCCTCTGTCCTTGGGGAAAGCCTTGCTGCAGTTGAGAGGAAGACCATTAAAAAACATGAACTACTCAAAGAGCAGTCTTCTTTTAGCTCCCAAACCCCAAGAGAGGACAAGTGACCCTTCCAGAGTTAAGAGAAAAGAAGGACCAGGATGCTTGCACATCAGGACAGAGCAAGGAGGACTGCTGGGAATCTAGGGTTAGAATTGGTCAGAGGCGTCCTCCACCTGGAGAGCTAAAGAACAGAGGGCTAGGGGGACTGGAGAGAGGGACCCCCAGCTGGGGCTCAGCCACACCTTGTCACTACATTCAGCGTAAAAAGGGGGCCAGACAGGCCACTGTGAGACCCAACACTGGGGAGGGCTGGGAGGAAAGCCTTTTCAGGGACTATATATGCAATGAATCCCCTGAAAGCTCTCGGAGGAGCTGGCTGGGATGTGCAGATCGTAGTGAAAGAAGAGCCCAGACACTGGACACCATCAAGGAAGGAAGCAGATGGGAAAGGCCACCCAACATAAGATTGGGTGCAGAGGGAAAGGCGAACCTGAAAGGAAGCCAGGGAGCCTAGGGTAAGTGGCCAGAATGAAGGTAACCCCCCACATAGAGCAAGAGGCAGAGGAGGGCTCTAACAGCCCATATGCCAGTCCTGTGCACCTTTGCATTCCCGGGCTTAGCATGCCATCTGCTCAGGGAGGCCCAAGGAACCCTTTACCGGAGGAACTGATTCACTCATCCCACATGGACTTATTTTATGTCTCCAAGGTGCTAAGCACAGGGGACTCAGAGGGTAACAAGAAAAGGTCCCTGCCCTCGTGAAGCTTACAATCTGGGGAAGGAAGACAGAGTGCCAATGAGAAGAATATGGCTAAGATGATTGTAGACAAGCCCAAGTACCATGTCTCAGGTAAGATGCTGGGAGGAGGAGGCAGGGACAAGGGAAGGTCTCCGGGCGGTGGTATTTAAGCTCAGCTCTTGGGGATGACAAAGCCCTTCCCGCAGCTCTTCAGGAAGAGGGAACGGCAAGTGCACGCGCTCAGAAGCTGCCTGGAGCCCCACAATAGCCTGACGGCTCCCTGCCGGCTCCCTGCCGTAGACTTGCCCCTATCCTCCAGGGCCAGAAGCCACCTCTCAAGAGACATAAATCCAATGGCACTCCCTGGCTCCAAGCCTTCAGTGGACCCCCGGGTCCTGGTGATGGAGCCCCAGCTCTTCCATGAGGCACAGAAGGGCTGCCTCAATCATCGCATCCCTGCACCAGCACCTGGGCCATAGAGAAGCCTCCTCCTGGGCTGCCCTCCTGGCCCTGAATATGCCCATTCACTTGTGCTGAGGCACAGCTCAGGTGCCAACTCTCCCCACTCACCTGAGGTGCCCCCCATCTACCCACACATGCCTCGTGCTAGCAGGCTGCTGCTCACTATACACACCCTACACCAGAACAAGCCGTGTGTCACTCTGCCCTGTAAGACTGAGTGACAAATGGGTCTTATTTATCTCAGTACAACCAGTGCTCAGCTAAGGGCCTGGCATGTGATAAAACCTCAATGTGTCTCGAACGAACAAACTCACCAAGGTCTTTCTTTTCTCTTTCCTTTTTTTTTTTTTTTTTTTCTGGTTTTGTTTCTACCAAGCAACCAAAGACAGTGGTGGCTCACATAACACTGGGCAGATAAGCATCTCCTGGGAAGATTTTACAACATATCAGTGGAGGCGGGGAGGCCCCAAACCGGTTAAATGAGAATCTGTGGAGGAGGAACCAAGGAAAAGCTCTTGCCTAAGTCCTCCAGATGTTGGAAATCACTGACTTACACCCGTGTTTCTCAAAGCCAAGGGATAGCCTGCCTTATGGGGAAAGCCTATAAAACAGATTCCCCACGCTGGGTGTCTGCTGCATGGGTGCGGGTGGGGGTCGGGGTCTCTGAAATCTGTATTTTTCGGTCCACGGACAGGTGATTCTAATAATCAGGCTGAGGCGGTGCTGTCGCAGCTGCAGAGAGAGCAGGAAAAGCGAAGTCATTGAGCAGAGCATACTCACTAGGTCTGGGCTACGTGTTTCATGTGCAGTGCCTGAATTAAAGTTCTATCAACCCATTATACAGGTGGGGAGGGGGAAAAACAAACAAACAAACAACAACAAAAAAAAAAAACCACCACGGTGACTGGGTTCTTTCATGGGCCCAAAGTAGCACAGCAAGGGAAGGGAGAATGGGTCCACTGGGGTTTCCAAAACTTTGCGGGAAACCATCGGGAGTTCTAGTACATATACACACACGAGTCTGCGTACGTGTACATAACTGCAGTAGGATATTTATTTAAAAAATACATACTTGTAGCTCTCCTCCCCGGGGCCCGAGGAAGGAGCTGGGCATTAGCGGCCGCTCCCTGGGCGAGGAGGTCAGGCCCGCGGGCCGCCAGGGCGCCGTGCAGCGCCGCCTCCTGAGCAGCAGAGGGCGCGCCTGGGAGCTGCCAGGTGCCCCCCGCTGGGCCGGGCGCGCTCGGGGCCTCCCGGGGAGGCTCCTCCGCCCCCGCGGCCCTCCCCGCGCAGGCGGCGTCCCCGGCGGCGGGGTCCCGGGGGCGGCCCCTCCCGGGGCGGCCCCTCCCGGGGCGGCCCCCCTGCGGCCCCTTACTTGGCATAGTACACCCAGCCGTCCTTGGTGGTTCTCTGCTCCCAGCCCGGGGGCAGCTCGTCCTCGCTGTCCGTGTCGTCCAGACCCGCGTAGCGCAGGGCTGCCATGGCGCCGGGGGCGGCCGCCGGCTGCCGGGTCTCCGCGCCCAGGAAGCCCAGGAACTCACTCACTCCCGCTCCAACCGAGCGCCGCGCGCGGCGAGACCCACACGCTCGCGCCTGCGCACTGCGCCGCCCCGAGCCGCTCGGACAACCCGGGAGCCAGGATCCGTCCTCCGCACTTTGGCAGCTGCCGGCGTGAGAGGGGCGGGGCCTCGGGAGACCGGCGGCGCCAGTACGGGAGAGGTGGCGCGCCGGCGCTCGGGTGGAGGTAAAAGCCGGCGGGCGCTCCGCGCGGGAGGCCGGGGCTGGAGCGGAGCTTCGGGGAAGGGGCGTGGGCCTCCCGTCGCGGTCCAGGACTCCGCCCGTTGCTGAGCGACCCATGATTACTTCCGCGTTGTTCTGACCAATCCTGCGGGAGCTCCTGCCAACGAGCATCCTGGGAAATGTAGGCCAGGCCCAGCAGGAGAGGGCTGCGGAGCGAACCGAGGGATGCTGAAGCTGGTCCGCCGGGCTCTGACCTCTCCGTCTCTTAGGACGTTAGGAAGACTGAGACCTCCCCGAGCCTCCCATCACCCGGGCTGGCGGACACACTTTGTAGCCCACGTAACCGTGACGCTATAAAACGTGGCTGGGTTTAAAAAAAAAAAAAAATGCAAATTCCCACCCCGGTTTGAAGAAGATGCTCCCAGCCCCAGCGGGATTCTGTGGATGCGTAAAGGACTAACGTTTATAGACCGCTTAATTCTGGGCCAAGAATTCATAAACTTATCTCTTTCCTGTACTCGACCCCCCCTTCCCCCCCCCCACCCCCGCCGTGAGGAGGGCACAGAAGAAGAAGAGCCGGGAAATCGGGAAATAACTGGCAGTTGAGACAGTGTTACTGATTCCACAGCTATTTGTGACTCCTGGACGGAGGACACAAAACCACATCTTGTGCTTCTTTCTATCACTAGCGCTTAGTAAAATACCTAGACCTGCAAGTTTATTGATTGAAATGCATCAGTGAATCAATGTGATTCCATAGATTTGGTCTTCTTGTAAGTCAACCTCGTTTAAAAACAAATTCCCAATTTACAACGTGCACGCTCTCAAATCTTCCTGGAGCACCTACAAGTCTTCTATCAATGTCCTGGGTCAAACACTGGAAGCATATCTTTACCTTGGCCTTGCCTAAGTGGTTTTCCAGAACACTCCCACATTGAACCTTGCTCCCCAACTCAGCATGACAGGGAAGTCGGCTGACCAGGATTCCCATGGTCTAGGTCTCAGAAAAATACAAGCATCCATCACACACAAAAAAAATCATATTTTTGAAATTTATTTATTTTTAAAATTACATATTTTAATTGATTAATTAATTAATTAATTAAAATTACATATTTAAACAGGTGGGGGCCCGGGGAGGCAGGAAGCTGTGTTGCTTCTTGTCTTCAAGTTCTGAAATTGGTATTGCTTTGGGATTCCTGCTCTGCATGCTTTTTAGGGAAGTGAAAGACTTACTATCCTTTGAAGGGGACCAACCAAAAGCTACACTATATTTTAGTTTTAACACATCTACTATCACATCTCAGACCTACCAAAACATCACTCTCCAACCCGTATGCATTTAAATAAGTTAATTTATTAATATGCTGCTCCTCTGCTGACTCCAGATTAACCCCTTGTCTCTGTCATTCAATCCAATTTATTCCTTTGAAATAAATAGAGATTAGGTCACAATGACCCCAAATGATGGGGAAAGGAATAAATGGAATCAAACTGATTAGTCTTGTCTCTCCAGTAATATGTAGCTCTGTTCAAGAACTGACTGCTTAGATTTATCCAGAGGTAAATCTGGCTCTCACCAGAGCCTCAAGATGCCTATGACTTGGCATCAGGGCACAGGTAGTGATATAGTATGGTGTCTTCCCCAAAACTTGGTATTGGTCCCCTTGGTAAAATTCTCAACTTCTAGGTCAACCCTCTGCTCTGCTCTTCCTACCACTTAAAATATGCCCTCAAGGTTTCTCCTGCCATGAACATCAGGGTTTCTCAATATCAGCACTACTGACATTTGGGCTCAGATAACTCTTTATTGTGGGAAGAGTTGTCCTGAACATTGTAGGATATTTAGCAGCATCTCTGGCCTCTAACCTGCTAGATGGTAATGGTGTCTCCCTTCCCCAAGCTGTAACAACCAACAAGTCTCCAGGCTGTTGCCAATGTGCCCCTGGTGCAGAACAGTAAGCCAAAAAAAAAAAAAAAAACCCTACTAGCTCATAAATTAAATGCTGAGATTTATTTAGGATAAAGGAATCTCATGCCAGGAAGGCCAGAGATTTACATGGTAGTATTCAGACCCTGCTGGTTCAGATTGCCAGTTCTCTAGCACTCTCTGAGGGCACCTGTTTTTTCACTTCCTTGCCCCTCCAGAGTTGAGACACATGGGCTGACAGAAGCCTGGCTGAGTGGCCCAGACACCAATAATGGTCCCAGATGTTTATGAGGGCCTAATTTTATTACTGTCTTCCTGCTTTTTATCTTTGACTTCTATCAGAAGGTTAAAGGAGTAAGACATACAGACATTTGAGGACTTATGAGAGTAGGCATGCCAGATTTTAGGATTTCCAGTCTTTTGGGCTCCATTCAAACTGATATTGTCTTAGTCAAACTTATTTGATTGCAAGCAACAGAGACTTACCAAAAAGTTTATGTCCAGGGTGCACATGAGCTAAATTAGAATGTTATCAGGGCCTGGAGGAACTCTCCTAGATTTCATGGTCTCTTGCTCCCTGCTCTCAGCTCACATTCTCCTGTTCTCTCTATACTGGCTTCCTCTCTGCACTGACAGTTCTGTGCCCCCTTGAGCTTGAGTTTACACACGGCTTTGACTTTGGTCTTACAAGGATCTAGAAGAGGGTGAGCTCTACTTAGTACATAAGATTATCACAGGTTTGAGGACACCTATGTTCGGGAATAAGCCAAGATCCTCAAGAAAGCCTAAAGAATAGTTTGCTTTTGTAAAGCCAACTAAATCACATTGATAGGTAGTGAGGTTTAAAAAAAAAAAAATCAGTGTGTGGTTATACTACTGCACACCAGATGGCCCTATGTGCCCACAATTTAAAAGACTAAAGACCATTCTAGACAAGGATTTCTACATTTGAACTGTCTTTTCTCTTTGAGCAACCATTTATGCAGTGAGTGATGATTTATAAACACAGATTGATGAGTCATTGCTAAAAGCAATTTGGCATTATTCACGCCATGAACATAAGCTTTAATGGAACATTCCTGGGGCCATGTTCTTTTCGTTTCTGTTATTACTGTGATGATGGTCATTGGCCGCCCCCTCGCACACACAAAAATACCCCAACAATTCTGCAAACCTGCATTAACAGAAGTCACCGTTCTTTGGGAAATGAAACTTCATGTTTTGGTGCCAGAGGCCTGGGAAGATTCCTGACTCATCTGACAGACTTCTCATGGAAGGTAATCAATTAAGGAAGAATACTGAACGGGATTCCAAGGGAAAACTGTCTCCTGGTCAATGTGGCCTTACATAGGAAGGTGTGTTCGGATTTCACTTATTCATTCAAACCTTCAAAGAGAAGAGAAGAGAAAAAATTGTGCCACGTGTCTGAGAAAAAAACAAACAAACAAGAAAAATGAGACACCCCTTGCATTCAGAAATCAGTCAATTAGGATAAAACCTACAGACACACAAAATACTATGGTTTGAGGGTTCTAAGAGAAGCATGAACCAAGATGTACAGGTATACAAAGACAAGGGTGAGCTTCAGTGATAGGGTTTCCTGTAATTATCTTTGGAACCAAACTCAGCTCATGTCACTATGACCAAGTCACTTAACTTTCCTCATTCTGTTTCCTTATTCCTTGTTTTTACAGATGAAGAAACTAGGGCACACAGAATTTAAGTAACTTGCCCATGGTCACTCAGTGAGCAAGAGCCAGCAGGCACTGAGATTAGAATACAGACAAAAGGACTAGCCCCAAACTCATCTCTCAACCAATATCCCCCTGTGCTGTCTTTCCAGAACAGAAAGTCCCCAATACCGGTCCTCAGATGGATGCCCATGGGTTTTTACTCCTCCACAAGAAAATGAGAAAAATAAGGTAAAAGAAGTGAATTGTTTATAAAGCTAAATATATTTTAAAGTACTGTCTTTTTATTTTCTACGATACTGTGTCTGTTCTACTTTTATTCATTTTCTGGTGATCTACTTTATTTCTTTTGCCCCAATATGTTTTATTATAACATTTTTTTAAAGATTTTATTTATTCATTCATAAGAGACACAGACAGAGGCAGAGACATAGGCAGAGGGAGAAGCAGGCTCCCTGCAAGGAGCCTGATGCAGGACTCAATTCCAGGACCCAGGGATCATGACCTGAGCCAAAGGCAGATGCTCGACCACTGAGCCACCCAGGTGCCCCATATTATGACATTTTTCAAACATTGAGAAAAGTTAAGACAAGTAAAATGAATGTCCATATTACCACCCCACACACATACACACCTAGATAGATATAGCAACCTTCTGTCATATTTGCTTTATTTTTTAATCTTATTTACTTATTTATTTGACAGAGAGAGAGAGAGAGAGAGAGAGAGAGAGAGAACAGGCAGAGGGAGTGGCAGAGGGAGAGGTAGAAGCAGGCTCCCCACTGAGCAGGGAGCCTGAGAGAAGTGTGGCTGATCCCAGGATTCTGGAATCCTGACTGGAGCAAAAGGCAGATGCTTAACCAACCAAGCCACCCAAGCACCACCACATTTGCTTTAAAGAGAGAGAATTTGATTCCCTGAAGCATTAGGAGATAGTGATTTTGTTTTATTACAAGAGTCCTCAGGACTAAGTAATAAGGCTCATTTCCTTCTAAGCCATAGGCAGGCACTCTCCCCTGGAGAGCGCATTTCTATTGCAGTGACATCTTTAAATCAGATCCTCACATTTGGAAATTTCACTTGTCTAATTTACATATAAAGGCCTCAAATTTCAAGTAGCTTTACTAATATAACTGCTAACTTGACATACCATTCTCAAAATTCTATTTCAGCCTAGCTTCATTCCTTGCTACTTTCTGCCCCACAGGGAGAAGAATTACCCTCCAGGGAGGCGGCTAGGTTGCCCATCATCACTTGAAAATTGTGGTGATGAATCCATTCTGTTTAAAGTCTTCCACCACCTGCTTAGAGTGTCTTATTTTGACAGCCAAAGTTTCCAAGATGTCACTCTGATCTATAGCTGTTGCAATCTTGCAAATGAATTCTTCCAAAGATTCCAGGCCCTGAAGCCCAAGATTCAGCCCAGATCCTACCAGATGTCCACATGTAATTGTACCAGGGGAAGGGGACCTAAAGAAAAGGAAAGAAACAAAGAAAAAAAGATAATGACTCCAAAGCAGTCAGCACAGGGCCTGGCACAAGGCAAGCTGTTAACCTAAAATATTGTATCACAGGATGTCAGCTATTGTCATTGCTGTGTTGGGTGCTTAGAAGTGGACTTTAAGAATTTTGGAATTCAACCATGAAGCACAACTCTGATTTCAGATCTGACCTTAAACATATGCATGATTATATGAAGGTTTTTACCAGCATTATCACATACGCCGTTGTGACAAACACGTAGAGGTGGTTATCATTAGCCCCACTCTACACAAGAGATCAAAACTAAGGTTCAGATTAACAAACAGAGCACAGACTTGGCCACAGAGCAGAGACGATGCCCCGGTCTCTCAGGTCTAAAGTCTGTATTATATTCTTAACCACTTTGCTCTATTGCCTCCCGTGTTTTGCACAGGAAATCTGAACTCGTCAACACAATGAACTGTGTTTATGTGCACTTGTGGAATCCTCCAGCACATGTGTGGTAAGTTCTTTTAGGAAGAAAAGAATAACAGACTCTCCTTGACATTCCTAGCACTGCCTGTCACCCTCTCCAACCGCTTCTCTGTAAAGCCTGTCTAGTGTCTGCAGTGGGCACCTTCGTCAGAGCCGGCTATTTAAAATGAAAATCTAATCTGCCACTCCCTTACATGAAAATGATTTCCTGAGGATATAAAATTAGCTGGTGGTGGCTTCCAGGGTAGAGAACATTTCAGAGTAGTTGCAGTGAGTAAATGAGAGGAGGCTTTCACTGTATCCACTTTGAATTTTGTAATTTGTGCCTGGATTATGTAGTCTCAAAAAATAATCTTCAACTTAATGCATGAATAAATACATAAATAGGATAAACATTTTCTTGGATCCCCTCTCCCCAGCCTTTTCACTACCATACTGGTATCTAGTGCAAGTTCTATAGCCTAAACTTTTCCCTGTTTCCATTCACAGCTCATCTACCTCCATCCCCTTCTTGGACTTGAGGCTATTAGTAATACACATGCACGGAAGCCTGCCCCTTGTCTCCGGTGTTCTCTGCCTCCAATGCCCTTCCTGCCTTCAACCACATGATTGCTACTCTCCTTCTTCACTAGCCTTCCTGTGTGTGTTACAGACCTGTTTGACATCTTTGGTTCTTTCTCAGAATAATCTCTTCAGGTGTATAAAATAAAATACATGGAATCATAAGGGCAAGTATATTGAAATACAATTATGAAAATATTAACAAAAATATAATAATAATACCTATACCTCATTAATATGCATTCAATATCAAAATGTGCTGGTAGGTCTATCAATCACCATAGTTTTAAAGCACTGATTAGAACAAACAATTTTCCTCTATCCAAGGTCACAGACTCCTTGAGGTCTGTCCATCCCAGGTTACAGAATTCTTGTTCCCGATTTAGCTGTTCCAGGTGCAACCTCTCCCAGAGAGTCTTCCCTGAATTCCCAACAGAGCTGATGCAGTAGCCAGCCTCCAAGATGACCCAGGGATTCCTGCCGCCTGGTATTCTTGCTCTCACATAATCCCCTTCCACATGAAAGAGGGCTGCCTGTGTAATGTGCAGGATATCATGGAAAGGACAATATGTCTTGCAAGCCCTCATCATAAAAGATATTGTGGCTTCCTCCTTGTTCTCCCTTGGTTCTCTCGCTCTGGGGACACCAGCCATGTGACATGAGGGTAAAGAACTGAAGTCTCCTGCCAGTAGCCAGTAAGACCTTGCTTGCCGTGAGCAAACCATCCTAAAAGTAGGTCCCTAGCCCTGATCAAACCTTCCGGTACCTGAAGTCCTGACAGACACTTTGTTATAACTGCATAAGAAACCCTGAGCCAGAACCATCCTGCTAAGCCTTTCCTGAAATCCTGACCCACAGAGACTGCATGAGATAATAAATATTCATTGTCAGTTTAAGTTCAGGGTCATTGGTTAAGCAGCCGAAACTACTATAATTAATACACTTTCTTTTTGTCTTCACATAGTTAGAATCACATATTTCTCTCCATGTAGCATTCAGTATGTAACATTGAAGTTGTCAGGTGATGTCTGTACTCAGCTCCGCTCATCCCAGAGGCCTTAGCATCCAGTATGCAGAGTCCAGCAGAGACTTTTGCCCACATAGACATTAGTCAAAGCTTATGAACATTGAAGGATTGGAAGCCACTATTTTGCCACTTCCATATCTCAACACAAGTGTAACTGCATTCGGCCTCAGTTTCTCCCTCAGGAAAATGGGGCATAATGTCAATGCCTGCCTCTTGGGGGTAAGTTCATGCACATAATGAGGTTTCCTTCGATGATTATTGCTATTATTAATTATTAGCAAGTTGTGGGGTCCCTGAATATTAGTTTTTTCCATCTAATGGGGCTAATAGTCCCTGCTGCATAATAAGAGCTAACTAACATGCGTCGAACACCTACTATGTTCCAGGTACTGGCCTTGGCACTTACTAGGAATTATGTCATTCTACAGCCTCCCGATGAGGTAGGCACAGCTATCAGCCCCACTTCACAGGTGAGAAAATGGGGGCTTAGGGAGGTAGACGTGGCTTCCAAATCAGAGAAGTGGCAGCGCCACACTAGACCCTAGTTTTCTCTGACTCTTTGCCATGGCAACGTATACGTCACAGGCTCCAAAAGAAGTCACAGCTGTGACCTTGCAGACTGTTAAATCCCATTTTCAAACAGAGGATCCTTACTGCTCTTTGCCACTGTGCTGCACTCCTGGGCCCACCAGAAGGGTAAAGGGATGAAGGGAGACTGGAGTCTGGGAGGTTACTTCTGCTGCTCGGGTTTATCTACAGTACCTCATTTCATGCCTCCAGTCCCCACCTCCTCCAGTACGCTGACAAGCACACCCAGGCTAGGGACATAAAAATCACACAGCTGTGGTGAGCCCCATCGCTGTTCCGGGAGCTGGCACTCCTAAGAGGTGCTTAGCACAGGGACACCTGGGTGGCTCGGCAGTTTAGCACCTGCCTGAGGCCTGGGATCAAGTCCCACATAGGGCTCCCTGCGTGGAGCCTGCTTCTCCCTCTGCCTCTCTCTCTCTCTCTCTATCTATCTCATGAATAAATAAATAAAATCTTAAAAAAAAAAAAAGAGGTGCTTAGCACAAGGCTAGGTGTTTCAGTCTCCAAAGGTAAATAAATTTCAGGCACCACATCTGTTTAATACATGTCACTTCACTAGGCTCTGATTAATCACAAAGATAGACACTCAGATGGCTTATTAAAACTGGATAACACCTCCCCCTAATAGAGACAGGTACCCTGAATGAAAGATATGTGATTTAAAAAAAAATAAATAAATAAAACCTGCAACAGAAGTGTCTTTAAAGTGGAAGCCACTATTTTGCCACTTCCATATCTCACAGACCACGCTCTTTAAAGTGTGGTCATGCCTATTGCACCTGCTTGTCCTCCATACTGCCAGCTAGAAAATGAATGAGATGTCTGGAGCTCAAGCAGCCTTCTTAGACCATGAGGTGAGGTTACACTCAGGGAAGTGATGAAAGCCACAAAGAGGCTAGGCCCCTGACAATGGTATACAATTCTTATGCCTACTCTTAACTCTCAATTCCATATTTATATGACAGAAATAAACCACATGTATTTAAACCACTATTACGTTGGGCCACTTGACCGAAACCTAACTCAAGAAGTTCAACCACAATGCTACTTTTGCTTCCTACATTCCAGAATGTCCTTTTTATAATCTACTCTCCTGCTTCTTTTGTCCTTAAATATTCAATTGCCAAAACAAAATAAAAGTATGGCTTTTCATCATTTCAATGAGCTTTCCAGAGAAAGTGGCTATAAATATATGTGTCTAATCTACTGTCTGGAATCAAAGTTTGCCCTCATGATATTTTTAAGAAAATTGAACAGTATAATGAATAGGAAATTCCCAGTGTAATACCTAACCCAGGGCAAACACTCAATAAATGACCACAATTATTGTGTCTCATTATCATTGTTACCATTGTCACTTCAAATGCTTTCTGTGGTGCTCATATCTAAAGGCCACAATAAATGCAAATTGAAAAACAAAAAGCCCCATGCCATGCATGTATTTTGTAGCTGTGCTAATCTAAATCAACACACATTTATTGATTATTTTTTCATAAATCAAGAGAATATTTTTAGTGACGGGGAAATTTAAACAGCCTGATTTAGCTCCTCTAGGCAATACAGCGTATTTTGTTGAGTTAGCAGGAATAAAATGGATCACATACAAAAAAGCCATTCCCCTGCCACCCTATTTCCTCCTGGGCTACATACTTGGAACCATGATTGAATTCTTAAAGGAAGGCTCAGGAAGATACGTGCCAGGTTTGTTCCTCAGCACTGTGTGTGTGTGTGTGTGTGTGTGTGTGTGTGTGTGTGTGTAGTTGACAAGGTGATGGGGACAGTGAGGGTGCTGTGATTCCCTGGGTCTGATAGAACTGCACTTGAACCCTCATTTGACCTCCTATTTCCAGCTGGTGCTTGGGTAAAAATCTGAACTTCATCCTCCATTTCTTCAGCTGAAAATATAAGGATAATTTATTTCCTTCCTCTTTCACGCTCCAAATTTCTGGTTGGTTTGTTTGGTTGTTTTTTATTTTTTTTTCAAGTTCTAATCTTTTCATCTTCACCTTTCTCTTTGTCCTAGTGCTTCCACTTTTAGCAACTGCTAAAAATAGCCCTACAACCTGGCCTGGGCAGCATGATGGGTGCTTAGCACCTGTGCGCAAGTCCTGCTCTGCCGCTAGTTGGGTAATTGCATTAGACCTCAGTTTCCCCATCCCCAAAGTGCAGGTAATATTAATGCCCACCTCTTGGGAGGGGCAGGGAAAGATTACATGAGGTAATGCTGGCAAATGCTTAGAACAGAGATTGATTCATGGTACAAGTGAAATATATGTGTGTAAATAATACAATGTTGCAGGCACTGTGCTGAAAACTTCATGTGGATTATTTATCACAAAACCCCTATGAGAACAATGCTGTTATTTTCCCTACATTGCCAGTGAGGTAGGAACAGGTTAGTAACTTTCCTAATTTATCTGTAGAGTATAAATGGTGGAACCTGGGTTTGAAATAAGGACATCCACCCCAACAATCACTGTCTTGTCCACTACTCTATAGCACAAATCTGAATCAACTGTGGTGCTAAAAGGTAATTAACTCAGTTGTTGAACTTTCTTCATTTTTTTGCATCAATTTAAAAAAATATTAAAAAATTACTATGGTTGTTTCCTGTGCCAAGCATAGAAAATAGTGGCCAGTATTATTCAGCTCCTACTAAACACTTTAGACATTAACCCATTGAATCTCACAACACCCCTATAACGATTAATATTCCTATTACACAGAGGGGAAAACAGAGGCCGAGAGAGGTTGGATATGAAGTAGTAGCAAGTGGCAGAGATCTGGTACCCCAACTCTTATCATGATGTCATACTGCCTCTGAAGACATGGTCTCTGCCCTTAAGGAACTTAGAATCTGCCCAGGAAGATAGCCCCTTGCACCTGCTTGTCCTACTCATGTCTCTGCTCCGTCACCTCCCCCCACCACATTCTTTCTAAACAAATACTCAGAAACTTCCCTGCATGGAGGCTTACCTGTGTCAAAATTGAGTACTGAGCTGCTTCCCCCTCCACCATGACTACCCTGCCCTCACCCTGGTTGTAGGCTGTGGTGGCCCGCCTGTGGGACAGCATGATCTTAAACAGCCTTCTGCTGCACTGCACTCGAGACATCGCAGCATCCCTCACTCGAGGCTCAATGTCCATCTTGTAGGCGTTGAATGCTTGGTGGAAGATGATCTTCACTATCTTCAGGGAGACGGTAAGAGACTTGAGAACCTGGGTCTCTGCTTCAGGAAACCCATCATCTGGGCTCACAAAACTGTGTTTCTCACCATGATCTTATCAACAAGCCAGGAGGCTAACAGAATTTCTCACAATTAGTGCTGGTGGAGGATGGGAATGATAGTTAAAGAGCTGTCTAAAATTTTGTTTGTGAATAAAGAAAATACTTAGGTACAATCCATACTTGGTTCTTAGGCTAAGGCCAGAAAAAAATTACAACTCTATTTTGATTAACCTCTCAATGAAATTTTGTATTTCCTTCTGTTGTGAAAGGAGTCATAGTAGTACCCATGACTTTGTTTCCAACAAAAATGCTGGGTGTTTTTAAGTGACATTATAGTTGTTGCAGAAATCTCAAGCATTGTTTTCACATATCAACTTTTCTGAAATTAACCAAATTATTAGAATTTATTTATCACTAGATCTTATATCATGCATTATTAAAGAAGTACATATATTCGACTCATGCATTTTTTGGAAGTATTTTGATAACTGTATTTTAATTCTATCATTTTCTTTGTTATCTCATGTACTTTATCTTAGGCATTTTTAAAAACAGAATCTTGAGGAAGCTCCTGTAGTTTTCTCAGGCTGAGAAAGTACTCCATGGTGCAAAAGAAGTTCAGATTTTATACGAATTTATATAAGTAGTTTGTTTCTGACATTTCTTCCTATAAAAGAATCATCCTATGAAGTTTGTACTTTTTCTATCCTTATTATTGAGATGTGCTGAAACACAGAGAGAAAGCAGGTTTTCAAAGATCACACAGTATGTAGCAGAATATGCCTCTGAAATCAGGCCTCAACTCTTAAACATAGTGTTAAATGGCCTCTTAAGTTGTGTTCCCTATCCTTAAGGAATTTATAATCTGTTGAGACAGATTTGTTCTACCTGCTTTACTGCCTCCTGCATGCAACTCCATTTCCTTCCCTACTTCAATCCTGAGGAAAGTTTCCCTGTTCCCACATCACATAAAAAATAAAGGTAGATGTGTTTTCATTAATTGCAGATAGTAAAAAAAAAAAAAGAAAAAAATGCAGATAGTATATTGAGAATGGTTTATTTTTTATTTTTTTTTTTTAATTTTTATTTACTTATGATAGTCACAGAGAGAAAGAGAGAGGCAGAGACACAGGCAGAGGGAGAAGCAGGCTCCATACAGCGGGAGCCCGACGTGGGATTTGAGCCCGGGTCTTCAGGATTGCGCCCTGGGCCAAAGGCAGGCGCCAAACCACTGCGCCACCCAGGGATCCCTGAGAATGGTTTAATCGAAAACATTATTCAGCAGACCCTAGATGAAGAGGGCACCTAAGTTAACTTGTCCTATCTATGGATTAATTTGGCCCAGAATTTTAAAGATTGCATGAATTAGCTGGGAGATATGCTGCACATGCCCATTAAATTTTGGGGTGACTGATTTGAGAAATTTTCTCCTGTAGACATCAATACACATTATTCCAGGAGGGAAAAAAAAACTCCTCCACACCCAAGAAAGAACCGTCTCTGTGTTATAGCACCAAGAGCCAAAAAGAGCAAGAACGGAAAAAAAGGAACTGAGGAATGACCTGAAAATCATCTACAAGGGATATTGGCCTCAGAGACAGTGTCTACTGTTAGCAAGTAAAAGGAACTCCCAAAGTGAAGCATTTTTACAGGTACATTGGGATTCATGCTAGTACAGACTCTGAGATACCTACTAACAGCTATTCCCCTCCTCCATGCTAAGAAAACCCTTGTTTATATGGCAGCAATGTGCACCACCCCAGGACGTAGACCTGCATCATCCAAGTTAGTCAAAGCAACCCATTCTCTTTGCTAGCGATTGGTTGGTAGGTAAGCACATAACCCAGTTCTGGTCAATGAGATATTACAGAAAGTCTTCTGAGAGTTTCTGGAAAGGTTTTTCCTCTTGGAAAAAGAGAGCTTACATCCTACTTGGAACTCTGTGGCGTAAAGACATGGTATGTGGAATTGAGGCAGCGTGGCAGATACCATTTGGACACTAGAGCTAGCAGGAAAGAAGAACAGAAGAGCTTGTGGTCTTAGATGACATAGCTAAGTCACAGTACTTGTCCTTCTAGTTGGGGCCACTTGTGACAGCTACACAATTTCTAACAGCCAAGTGCACCCAAATAGGTAAGCACACTTGCTCCCCTGACGGAACCCAAGATGGCCTGGAGAGATGGTCTTTTAATGCATGTGGTCTACCTCTCCATTTTGGCAGCCAAACACCTCACACATCATACATGGGTTTCAACAGGCCTTGGAAGAGCATGCCAGTCCTGAACAGCAAGCACACCAGAGTGAAGCATAACCCATTTTGGCAATATGTGGCCAGCTGGAATAAGCATTTAGTCTCTGACACCACTGATGCTCTAGATCTCTTTCGACCGTCTAGAGTTACCAGGATCTATTTTTTTGTGGCCACCAGTAAGTCAAGAACTGTTTCTCCTATTGTAGCCTTCTTTGGGATCAACTGTAAGTCGTAGTATGAGGATGATCTAGGACGTGTACTAGGATGAGTACTAGGATGTACTAGGATGAGGAGCAAATGGAGAGGACTGAAATCTTAAGCATGGCCCATGTTGGCTGGCATGATCTGGCCCCTCTGGCTTGCCTCTCTCCAAACCCAGGTGCTTCTCCTCCAATACTTTCTCTTTGCCCTAAAACCATAGTGCTTTATGGCACCTAAATGCTTTCATACACGCTGTTCTCTCTGACCAAATTGTCCCCCATTCCTCTTGGCCTTAGTTTAGACCTGAGACTAGTCCCTCAAAGCTCCACACAAATAAAGGTTTCTCTAAGAAGCCTTCCCAGCCCTCCAGAATTTGTTCTAGATCTAGTTCATTTAATACCCAATATGTCTCTTGATGGTACTTACCTTTATTTTCGGTGTGATATATATAAAGGGAGTTATTCCTTTAAAGTCTGTTACACCCAACAGAATGTTAATGATATTAGGCAGGGACCGTGCCTTAGTCATCCTAGTATCCCTAGAGCTTTGCATGGAACCTGACACATAACAGGTGCTCAGTAAATACCTGCTGAGCAAATGACTGCTCTCCAAAGAGAAGTTAAAATGATGCAGACACTCTGTCACCTAGGATGCTCTCAGATGCAATTAATGAATCACAACTAGAAGCTGCTTATACAGTTAGAACAAAAATATCTCTGGTAATCAGAAGCCCTTATTTAGAGTGTTTTCAGGGCTGGTAATTTAAGGATCTGTGTTCTTTTTATCTTTTCATTCTGCTGTTCCCTTCAGGGCATTGGCTTCTCTTTTTGCACTGGCTCCATTCATGGTTTTGAGTTTGCTGCCACAGTTCTAAAGTGACAAGATAATATGCAAAGGCAGAAAAAGGAAACATTCCTTTCTTGTGCCCCCATTTGAGAATGAGGAAAATCTTCTAGGACACCCCTCCCTGGCCAGAATTGTGGCCACATGGCCATTCTTGAATTGACCATTGAATGGCAAGGGGGATGGCATTCTGATTATTGAGTTAGACCAAAGGAGACTCACTCTGAGGCCAGGGTGGAAACCCAACTGCATTGATTCCATAAACACAATCATGACTATATCAGCAAGGACAAAGCTGAGTATGTGTGCCTGTGTGGTGCTGATGCTCAGAGTGAGGAGAAGAGAAGTTTTATGGGCATCCAAGAATCTCTGCCACCCACCTTCATGGTGCATTCACAGGAGAACATTCATTAAAAGAAATACTGACAATAAAATACAGGGTATAGCCAAGGGCGAAAAGTGTAATTCCAAAGGAAAACAAATCACAATTTGAAGATGCTCAGTAATGAATTCAGCACTTATAAAATGCCCTTTAAGCATCTCTCCCTTATTAGCAGTAGCTTCTAATTTATCCCTGCCCACCATCTATATCTTTTCGGCTAATCTGACTGATAGTCAACTGTACTAAACTTCTAACAATATAAGGCAAACACAATCAATAGAAATCAGTTTAAAGCAGAAGTCCAGATCTCTCCAAAAGTGTGAGCTTTCATGAAATCCATGCAGGTTATTGCAGAAATCTGCTTCAAGTGCAAGCAAAAGAAGCCACAGAAGCACACTGGTTAACAATTAAGTTGAATAAAGAATTATGAGCAATATATACATATATATAGTAGATTAAAGGGCTAAAAAAAGGCTACTGATAAAAATTCATGAAGTTCTTGAATATTGTCCTTATCAGTAAAACCTTCTTTACGTTCCTAATATGCAAGTCAGTTGTGAAGGGCAAGGTCTAAAATGCAATCATATAATTTTGCAGGAAAACTAACCATCCCCTCCCCCCAAAATGAACATCTGACTCATTTTTCACTCTAAAATTCTGCAGAGTTGCTATTATGGCCTACATTTGGACAAATATCAAGTAAAATGAACTCACTCTCATAATTTATAGCTACAGTTTGCCTCCATTGATAACACAGTCTTGGTTACCTCTCAACAGAGCTTAAGAGAGCAAATGATCTTAGAATACTTAGGGCCTTCAGCATGCTAAAATGATGATTGTGAAGATTCTGTAAAATCATTCTTTTTGATATGATGCTAAATGTAAAGACATGGGGCACCACAGACTATCCAAGATAACTGTAACCATGTAAAAATACTTTATATATTTGGGTCAGAACTGAGGCAAAAATAAAAGTGGGCACATATAGGGGAATTAAAGCTAATTCCTTTTCTCTCCCTTTCCTTTTCCCCTCAAATATATTTCTAAATAATTTTTTTCATTAACAATAAGCCCAGGAAAATAATTCAATATGCTTTTGAGCTATTTCATCTAGCATTGTAGTAGAATTGTGTATTGATTAGGGACAGCCCTGACTTATGCTCCCAGGGCATGAAAAGCAACCTCTAAGGTACCCCCAGAGCCACCCCATCTCCTGGCATTCACACCCTTGAGTTATAGGGGCCCTTGAATGTGGACTCAATTGATCAACTCTTCTAAAGAATACAATATGGCAGAAGACATGGACGGTCTCTTCCAAAAGTAGGTCATTAAAGACTGTGGCTTCCAATCTTGGGTGTTTGGCCTCTCACCTCTTGCTCACTCATGCTGAGGGAAGCCATGTACTGAGCATCCTTATAGAGAGCCAGAAGGCAAAGATCTGATGTCTCCTGCCAAGAGCCTCATAAGACAGATGGATACACACCCACATGCACACACACACACAGGCACACACACACATACACACACACACACACACACACGAGGGCCCCAGTTAAGCCTAGAGATGAGGGCAGACCTGACCAACACTTTCTCTACAGACTTAGTAGAGACACTAAACCAGAGGGAACTAGCTAATCCACACCTAGATTCCTGACCCAGAGACACTGAGACATCAATGTTGTACTCACCAATATTGTGCCTGGAAACATTTTTTTTTTTTAATCTCTGGGAGCAGAGTTACAAAACTGCTTTTTAGAAACCAATAAATGTCATGTACATATTTTATATAATAGCAGTATTAATGGCAATATTTATTTGAAAATAAAAAGCACATAAAGTGAAGTTTAAAGTACTCTAGAGTTTCTTAGACAATGAAAAACAAAGACTTCCCTACCTTGCTCTCCCTGTACTTATTGAAGGGCTGAATGCATGCTGGAGAAATCTAACAACACTGGAATCAGAAACTGGACATTTCAAAGCCATATATCAGTGGCAGAAGGTTCCATAGATTTTCAGGTGAAAACCTGGCTATTTGACTGCCTGAGGTGAGCTTGGGGCTTCCTTTGCTGCTGAGGTGATCTCAATCCCATAAGCAGAGAGATCCAAGTAGAGGTTGTGGGCTCAGATTTCTGGTGCAGGCACCTGGAGGGAGAAGCAGGTTAGGGAAATTATAGAGAAAAACAATGATAACAACAGGGCTTTCTGGCTGATTCTGACCACAGGTCTGGCATGGATTGACGCATATGGTTATTGCTTATTATTTCAACAAGCACTGGCTGTGGGCCCAGTATGTGCTAGACATAGCATTGGGCTCTGTGTATACCAAGATACCGTAAATCTAGGCCCCAAACCAGGGTTAGTGGTATGGTGTAACAAAGTGGGTTAAGAGTCAAGGTATGTCTGGGCTCAAATTCTGACTGCTTCTACCAACTGTGTTATCTTATGTGTTCATTTGCTAGGGCTGCCATGACAACATACAACAGACTGGGTGGCTTAAACAATAAAAATGTACTTTCTCATAATTCGAGTGCATAGAAGTCTAAGATCAAGGCACTGGCAGGATTGGTTTCTACTGAGGCCTCTCTCCTTGGCTTGCAGATGGCCACCTTCTCACTGTGTCCTTACATGATTGCCTCCTAGTCTGCATGTCTTGTGTCTTAATCTCTTATTTTTATAAGGATATCAGTACTACTGGATTAGACCACACATAGGACTCATTTTTTTTAAAGGTTTATTTATTTGAGAGAGTGAGCAAGAGAGAGAGCAACACGAGCAGGGACAGAAGCAGAGGGAGAAGCAGACTCCTCACTGAGCAGGGAGCCCAACATGGGGCTCAATTCCAAGACCCTGGGATCATGACCTGAGCTGAAGGCAGACACTTAACTGACTGAGTCACCCAGGTGTCCCTAGGACTCTTTTATTTTAATTACCTCTCTAAAGACTCTCTCCAAATACAGTTACATTCCAAGGTACTTCAACCTATGAATTTGGGGGGGAGGAGGACATACAATTCAGCCCAGCTGCTGAATCACTCAACTGCTCTATGTTGAAGAAGTCAAAGACTGTCTAGTACTAACAATCAACTCCTACTGAAAAAAGAGTAATCTAACCACTAATCCAGCAGGGAGAGAAGACACACATAAATAACTGCAAAATTCACAGGAAACATTTTCTCTCAAGACCATGTAGCAGCTATAGAATGCCATATGATTGTGAACCATTGCTTTGGGGGCTGGAAGTTATAGTATCTATCTTCCTATGCCCACTTCCCAGAGCAGTACCTAAAAATAGTAAGTACTCAACAAAGGCTCAATGAGTGAATGATCGCATGGTTATACATATACTTAAATGTAGTACAGGTATCTGGGTAATAATCAACAACTCTCATGGTCCTTGAATATAACCTAGTTATTTAAATGCTTGTTTTCACAATGTTAAAATTGAACAAGATTTCTTGCCCAAAATTGTACCAGTTACTGTGTCTCTTCCAATTTAAAAAAAAAAAAATCTGTGGGTGTATGTTTAACCCACCAGTTAGCAGATACTTGTTCTGTCTGAGGAACTAATAAAGTCAGGAGTTTTCTTATTATTATTCTATACTATCTTTGGTGGGGAAAAAAAATGAGCCTTTGGTGATAGCACCAGATTGAATTTGGGATGTGAGCAACATAACTCTTCATAAACAGATGAGCCAGTTAGCAGAATGTGACTCATGCCATCTCCTATGTTACTCCAGCACTTCTCAGACTCTAATGAGTACCAAAATCACTCAGAGGCCTCATTAAAACACAGATTTCTGGGATCCACTCTCCACAGTATCTGGTTCTGGGGCTCTGGAGTGGGCATGTCAACTAGTTTTTGGTCATGCCAATGCTGCTTGTCTAGGGAGCATACTGTGAGAGCCAAGGAACTACACCAAAGTTTCTCAGCCCCAACACTATTGACATGGGGCCCAGATAATCCTTGGGAGTACGGCTGGTACCTTCTTCTTCTTTTTTTTTTTTTAAGATTTTATTTATTTATTCATGAGAGACACACAGAGAGAAAGACACAGAGACACAGGCAGAGGGAGAAGCAGGCTCCATGCAGGGAGCCTGACATGGGACTCGATCCCAGGCCTCTAGGATCACGCCCCAGGCTGAAGGTAGCACTAAACTGCTGAGCCACCCGGGCTGCCCCAGCTGGTGCCTTCTGTGCATCATAAGATATTTAGTAAATACCCTTGGCTTCTATGCCCTTGGTACCATTGTACATTCTCCTCCTAGTGTGATACCCAAAAACGTCTCCAGATATTACCAAATGTACCCAGGGTACAATCACCCCCAGTTAAGAACCACTGCTCTATAGCATTTTCTTCTACTGTTTGACTTTCAGATTCAATTACTAATACATATTTCCATCCAGGGCTGAAGAGATGAAGTTTTAACGATGAAAGCTAATCTTCATTCAATAGGTAATAGACACTATGTATTGGTCGTGAATTCTGCATATATTAACCAAGCAAATTATTACAATAAACATTGAAATAGGTCTAAGGTCAGTGACATTTTACATTTGAAGGAACAGACACAGTGCAATAAGGTAAACTATATTGTGTAACCACATGGATCAGGAACTGATTGTACTGTACGTGTAAATGCCTCTGGGGAGATTTAAGATGGGGAAACTAAGTCTGGTTTCTGGACTAAGGCTTAGAGAAACTGAGGAAACTGTCTGGGTTGCCTATCCAGGAAGAGGTGGAGCCAATCTGGCTCTAGAAACCTGTTCTCCACCTTCGCATACTTTTTTTGTTCCACCTTATCCACTCTGGGGGAAAAACAGGTGAGATCAAAAGCTGAATAAAACTGTTAATAAGGATTTAGGTTTGCTCTAAATTTCAGTCACCCATGGTAACCTTGAGTCCCTTCAAAACTTGTTAAAAGAGGGGGATCCCTGGGTGGCTCACCAGTTGAGCATCTGGCTTTGGCTCAGGGCATGATCCCGGGGTCCCGGGATTGAGTCCCACATTGGGCTCCTGGTGGGAAGCCCGCTTTTCCCTCTGCTTGTGTCTCTGCCTCTCTCTCTCTCTCTCTCTCTCTCTCTCTCTCTGTCTTTCATAAGTAAATAAATAAAATCTTTATAAAAAACTTGATAAAAAGAAATTATTGGTCAAAACACAAGTTTGCAGAAAGACACTCCTTAGTTGGAAGGAGTTCTTGTTGTCAGATTTCTAGAGACTCTTTTTTCTGAAACAAATAAATATTCGTACACTATTACTAACTCAAGTCTAAAGTTTATTCCTATTTACTCAAATACCCTCCAATGTCCTTTCTTCATCTTATGAGCTCATTGAGGACACCACTTTCTATGTAGTTGTCATGTCCTCTTAGGTCCCCTAAACTGTGACTTTCTTTGCTTTTTTTTTTTAAGGTTTTATTTATTTATTCATGAGAGACAAACACAGAGAGAGGCAGAGACATAGGCAGCGGGAGAAGCCCGTACCCCAAGGGGAGCCCGATGCGGGACTGGGTCCCAGGACTCCGGGATCATGACCTGAGCCAAAGGCAGATGCTCAACCACTGAGCCACCCAGGTGTCCCAAATTTCCTTGCTTTTAATGACCTTGACCATTTTGAGGAACGCTAATCAATTATTCTGTCGAATGTCCCTTGATTGAGATTTCTCTGATATCTTTCTCATAGTTAGTTTGGGGTAGTAGGTGTTTGGGGGAAAGGCCACAGATCTAAAGTGTCATTCTCATCACGTCATCTCCAGGGTACCTCCTACCATCATGACTTACTGCTCTTGATGTTGACACTAATCTCCTGGCTGAGATCCTGTCTGTCAGGTTTCTCCATTGTAGTTGCTCTTCGCTCCCTGCTTAGTCCTTTCCATACCATTGTCTCTGGAAGAAAGTCACTGTGAGCAGCATATACCTAAGGGGTTGGAGAGATGCTCCACCTTGAGGGTGGAATACATAGACATTATCTGGAATCACTCTGGATATTTTTAAATATTCTTCTGTTTCCTTTCCAGTTTCTTGCACATAATAAAGGTTTATGAAATGTATCTGAGTGAAAGAATAAGAAAAAATTATTAGAACTAGCATTTTGTTCCACTTATTCTCCTGAACCAACAATTTATGAGAACTTTTTCTCTGAACTCTGGATGTCTTGTGAGTCTGTAAGACTTCAAGGGAAGAAACCAGGCTTACCCATCTTTTGTGAGGGTCTGAAAAACTGAAAATTTGAGTCTGTCAATGTTTTAAAATTTGTATCTTTTTCTCCCTGCATCTCAACCCAAATTTGATCAGTAATTAATTTTCTGGCTTTGAAGTTGTCCCATGTTATGTAAGATACTGCCATGGAGAATACTGGGTGGCAGTTACATGGCAGGAGAGGGGATTGCAATCGGGGGGGCAAAAGTCTAAAAATATTGATAATGAAAACAAAGTTGAGAAACACTGCTCTCAGGTGTTGTTCAGTGGATAATAAGAGGATCACTCTGAGAGCTTGGGTAGAATGTATTGCTAAAACACGTGTCCATGGAAAACCAGGGATCTGGTCCTGTTTTCCCATTTAAGAAATGAAGAGATTGAGACCAAAAAAGATGTGAGTTGACCCTTGGGCCCTTTAGTGAATTTGTGGCAGACCCAGTATAAGAAACAGGAGCTTCTAAGGCCAAGATTATCTCTCCTTCCACTTATGTAAGGAGAGAATTTACCAGATGGCTGTTGTGCACCTGCTTTCCTGGTCATGCTCTCAACATTGATTAGAAGTACCCCTGCACCAGCCCAATTTGGCAAAAAGAAGAATCCAACATGTCTCAGAGCTTGTGGCCAATTTCTGAGGGACTTCGAGTCTCATGATTTAGCTAAGAATTCATTAAATGTTTAAGTGTTTTTTGAGCAGAAAGAAGGCTCTGAAAAGTTTGAGGTATGCACGGACTTGCTTTAAGAGACATTTTTATAGAACTACTCATAAAAGAGTAATCTTCCTTATACTCTGAAATAATGTTGAACAGAATTTTATTTTTTATTTTTTTTTTTTTAAAGATTTATTTATTTATTCATTCAGAGAGAGCGAGAGAGAGGCAGAGACACAGGCAGAGGGAGAAGCAGGCTCCATGCAGGAAGCCCGATGCGGGACTCGATCCCGGGTCTCCAGGATCACACCCCGGGCTGCAGGCGGCGCCAAACCGCTGCGCCACCGGGGCTGCCCTGAACAGAATTTTAAAACATAGTTACACCTGTTGAAAACCTATTACATGGATGTGATTACCAATGGTCTTTGGAAGTTCTAAGTATGCATTTACAGGATCTGCTAACTGGAATGAAGACAATCATTAAGAATAACCAATTATCTCTTTACTCGTCGAATTACAACTGCTATGCTAATAAACTCAAATAGTGAGCCATTAAAAAATTGTTATCTTTTTTCCTTCTTTCTTTGCCAATGTACGAATCATGCAATAGAGCAAACAGACATATAAGGACGGGGTGGGGGGTGGGGGGGGAGAAAACCGAAATTCAGTAAATACACAGAATTATAACTGAGTAAGCGGTACCTTATGACAAACATGCAGCATGTTCAATTAAATTAAATACAAGTGGAGGAAGCCCAGACATCCTTCAGCAATAATCAGAATAGCAAAAGGCAGTCATCAGGGCTTATGTGCAGGTCTGAGTTTGGCCAGGTAGAGTCTACAGGTCACATCTACAGCTGTCTGTTTGTATTAAGTGTTTTGCTGGAACCCAGCCCCACCCATTGTTGACATATTGCCTGTGGCGGCTTTAGCACTACAAAGTCTTTTGGAAGGAGATAGGAGCCTCCTTTGCTAGAGAAAGAGAATGTAATCAGATCCTTTGTGATTTGAGAATTTAAAAAGAAAAGGCTGCCCAGTTCCAAAGTGTGCATCCACAGGGAAATGCAGAGAGGGTGGGATCCCACTTGAAGCTGCTGGAACCAGTCTGGCTGGGGGTGGGGGTAAGGCAGGCTGCTCAGTTGGGAATACCGAATGAATTAAGCACTGAAAGGACACCCTGGGTGTGCTCAGAGATGCTCAGTGCTGGAAGAGAAGGTCTGTGCTCCCTGGAGGGGTCCCTGCTTGGGGTCAGCAGGTCGGCTCAGTCTCACTCTCTAGCAGATGAGAAGCCCCCTCCATCTGGCTGGCTCTGCTCACAACCTGAGCCACAGCAACCTCAGGACCAGTAGGAAATGGGAGAAGAACCAGGCCCAATTCCCCTCTGCTTGGGGTTGTACACATTAAGGAGTCACTTTCTGTTCTAGAGATGAAGCTAAAAATAGTCTTTCCCCTGTAAAATGAGGGAAGCCCGAAGAACTCAGATTTGTGTGGTCAAACACATGAAGTCCTGAATGCCACCTCTCGTCTTCTGGAGAACCAGCAGGGAAGAAAGGGAGGCTCCTCAGCCAAAGAGGAGAGGTGAAGGCTCTTTCAGTTCCAGAGACTGTGTACCCAGGAAGAGGGGGAAGGGCTTAGCTGCTGTGTGCAGGCTTCTCTCTGTTCTTTTTTTTTTCTTTTCCAACCACCAGCCAACTCTCCAACACCCTGTGGGTGCCCAATCATTCCACTCAATTCTGATACTAACCTTCCAGAATTCACATAGACTCCACAGCTCAAGGGCTCAGTTGGACTGACCCATTGAACTGACTCCACTTGGGACATCAGCCACAAACAGGGCGCCCAAGCTATCCACGCTTGTCCTGACCCCTAACCTCCTCTAAGGTTTGTGGTAATGACTCACAGAATTCTGGAAAACACTTTACTGATGGTTACCAGTGTTAAATTAATCGAACAAAGAGGCAATACACTGAGGTGCCCTCTATAGCCTAGGCGGCTTGAGATAAACACACCAAAAACCAAACCAGTAACTGCCTCAAGGTTAGGAAATCACAATGCTAAGGCCAACCAATCACAAACAGCCAGCGAGGTTTTAAACTGCAGCCAGTCGGGGCACCTGGGTGGCTCAGTGGTTGAGTGTCTGCCTTTGGCTCAGGTTGTGATCCTGGGGTCCTGGGATCAAGTCCCACATCAGGCTCCCCTCGGGGGAGCCTGCTTCTCTCTCTGCCTCTGTGTCTCTCATGAATAAACACATAAAATCTTAAATAAATAAATAAACTTAGCCAATCAGTAATAGCCTTACTTTGCTTCCACCTTTGCTCTACAAAAGCCTCCCCTGAGCTCCTGATGGAGTGCTTCTAAGCATACGTGGTTTAGTGCTGCCCTTCAAATCAGTTTTGCTCAAATAAATTCTTAAAATTGTTAATGTGCCTGAGTTTATCTTTTAGTAGTTATGGTGTCAGAGAGGGAACCTGAGGAAACTCCTGACATCCCCCAGGAGCTGTAGCAACCAGGTGAAGGCACCTACTGGGTCCCTTGAGCTCACTGCTCTGGAGGTGGTGGGCATGTCCTACCGGGATCCCTTTCAGACTATTTGAGCTTTTTTTTTTTTTTTTTTTTCCAGGTGGTCCACAAACTGGCCAGTCGGACTGGGTCTGACTCAGAAGCTGGGTAGGTCGGTGTCAGACTGGTTCTGACTTAGAAACCAGATGCATCCGGGGTCAGTCTGGTTTCAGGGTCGGACTGGTTCTGGTTAGAAACTGGACTGGATCTGGAGTCAGGCTGGTTCCAGCAACCCTTGGTGGACTGTGTCCGTGTGAGTCCTCAGGTCATAAAATTTTGTTTTAAGATTAACCTGTTAATCTTGCCGAAGACAATCTTGAATTACAAGTAGCCACAATGGAGAGAACTTTTAACCGAGATAAGCTTAGCCATTTATAAAGTGCCTTAGAGAAAAAGGAGTCTCGATCAGGCGTTCACTATGTAGGAGAGAGGAAATTATTTTGTCCTCCTCTGTAGTTTCTGGTGACCAGGATGAGATCTGATGGGCACCCCCCACACTTTGGAGTTTCCCGGCAGTGTCCTTGGAAAACTGGCAGAGGATGGCAAAGGGTAAGAATTCTTACCAAAAACCCAAATACCAGATCTTTATCCAGGGTGCCTGGTCAAGGAAGGAAGGTTAGGATTTCATGTTGTCTCTTCCTTTCCAAATTCCGGTTGGCCGGGGAAAAAAAAAAATTGGTTATCAATCCTTTCCGTCTCTAGGACAGCTGTTGCTATCTTGTTTGTCTCATTTTGTGTCTGGTTCTGCCAACTGTTGCCAGCTCTCCAGGGGATTGTCTCAGTCGTTCTTTTGATTTTCTTTGGGAGTGACTCTGGGTCTTGGGAGGGCAGTATTCTTTGCACCTTTTGGGGGGAATCTCCTCTTAGATCCTTTGGGGGTCTTCTCTTGCACCTTCTCTTGTGGTCATGAGGTTGCTCATTACTGCCAGGAATATTTACTGTTTGTCCCAGGTGAAATGGACAATATATTCAAAAGGATTTTTTTTTTTTTTTTTGAGTAGCTCTGTGGTCAGAAGTTAGCCAAATTGGAAGCTGATATTCAGAGCTTAGAGGAACTTTTTTTTAAGGCCTTTTCCCCTAAGTGGAAATGAAACTATGTACCCAGAGGGAAGGAAAAGCATCCTAAACCCTTTCTTTGTGGAAGGATTTACTGAAACATTCCAAAGAAATATAGTTCTAAATCTAGAACTTAGGATTTTTTACAAGTTTTTTTAAATTTATTTTTTATTTATTTATGTGTATATGTAAGCTCTACACCCATCATGAGGCTTGAACTCATGACCCCAAGATCATGAATCACATGCTCCACCAACTGAGCCAGCCAGGTACCCCTAGAACAAGGGATCATTTGATTTCACCTTACTTGAAGAACTTCTCTTTGATATAAAGCAAATGGAAGATAATCTAGTTGGATGGGTAGGTCAGTATCTTGATAGGATATCATTCAGGTTGCGACCCAGTGCTTTGAGGAATTAAAACTAACTGTGCTTGTCTTACAAATCAAGTCTTTACAAGAACAGAAATATGAGTATAAACAATTTAAAGCCCACCTATCCTTTTTACCAACCCCAAACCTCCCCCATTTCATCTCAAAAGTCTTGCAGATGCTGTAAAAGAGTTGAATTTAGAAAAATAAAAACCCTTTATGGAGAGAATTTTATCTTTTCTCTGTGCCTTTGAGATGTCGGGGTTGTACCTGGTCTCCAGGAACCCAGAGCCAGCTCTTAAAATGCAAACTTCAGAGAGGTAATTCTTGTCAGGAAAAAAAACAAAAAGAAAAACCAACAACAACGGAAACCCTGTTTGGGAAATACGATGGATGAAAAACCTTAAAAGTCTTTCCCACAATTATTAGTAAAAGCTTTAGCCATCTGAGCAGGTAACCTTAATTTACTTAATCTTCCAGAAATACAATGTGCATCCAAATGTTTTATAAACTAGTGAGTTTTCATTACTGTACTTATATGTTGGCTAAAATTTTAAAACGAAAGCGCTAAGATCTCTGAGTCTGTATACATTTTTGTGTATATATATATATACATATATATATAATAGATATGTGTTATTTTGTATATATATGTATATATAATAGATATATGTTACTTTTACATATATATGTATATATATAATAGATATGTGTTATTTTTCTGCCCCTGTATGGTATTACCAAAATTGATTTGTAAAGAGCTCTATTACATTGGCTTAAAGACAAATAAGCATTTTTGTAAATTAAGTATCCTCTCAGAAATACAGAAGTGAACCCAAATGTTTTTCAACTTCATGCGATCTAGAATAATCAGAAAAAAAAACCTATTTATATTTGTTCATTTAATTAAAACAGGCATATCTTTAGAGTTATCAGCATTGAAATAATACTTTTATTCCATCTAGTTTAGTGAAAGTCACACTATCTCTGTTATAAAATTAATCAGCATAAAAGATAAGATGATGGCTAGCTGTTTAATGTCTCATGAAATTTTTATGAGAAATCTAAGAATAGTTGTTAAGAACAAGTAAATAGATATAAGTAAGATAAAAGTTCATAAATAAACCTTTCAACAGTAATGGGACTTTATGGTATGTCTACATAAAAATAGTTTCCAAATTTTTTTGGTAACTTGAAACCTTAAAGTTGTACTTAGATGAGTTAAATGGTAGATATTTATTAAATGTCTAGATCATTTCCCAGAAAGATAAAACGCTGAAACATTAATTACTGAACATAGGTTTATCTATCCTGGGGTCTTTTACAGCAGAACTAAAGATACTTGGGCCTAGTAGTAAACATGTTTTGTACCACATAGAAAAAATTAATAGGAGTAAGAATATATTCCTAGAGATTGTGAAATGTATTTATAATATTGTCAGTCCACAGAATGCTAGTGTAATGGTCCAGCATTGCTTATTTCTTAATTTTCACCAGGAATTAAAGATTCTAAGGGCAAAGAATTCTAATCAATATATGTAATTAAAACTACTTAGAAATAATAAAGATGAAAGGAAACAACTATGTACAAAAAATAGGTAAGGAAAGTAGATTGAGCGAGTGTTCCAGAACGAGAAATGAATATGAAAAAGTTGTAGAAGGTTTATGGGAAAGGAGTCTTGGAAACAAAATTTCATGTTTGGACACACTGACTAAAACGGGAAAGGGTTTGTTTAAGTTTTTAAAGAATGAGTTTTAATTATCAAAAGTATACTTGTGCAAAATTAGAATTTGGTTTTCTATTAAAAGGACAAAGCTGTCTTGGACTATTGGTCTGTACTTGGTAAGAGATTGTGAAAGGTTTTGGGGTTTTCTGGGGGGCGTTGTTTTGTTTTGTTTTGGGTAACCTACCTGGAAAGCAAAGATGTGTGTTACCAAAATAATTTACTCTGCTTCACATTGTCTTTATCAGCTCTTTGATTATATAAGAAAATCCAGTCTTGGGGCAAGTGGGTGGTTCAGTCTGTTAAGCCTCCACCTCTTGATTTCAGGTCAGGTCATGATCTCAGGTTGTGAGATTGAGCCCCACGTTGTACTCATCACTCAGCACAGAGTCTGCTTGAGACTGTCTCTGTCCCGTCCCTCTGCGCCTCCCCACACTCGCACGTACACATGCTTGTGTGTGCTCTCTTTCTCATACATACATACATATATACATACATACATAAATTCTTCTAAAAGAAGAAAACCCAATCTTCTCAATATTAAAAAGTTAAATTTTGTTCACAAGCGTGTAACCTTCTATATTTGCCTTTAAAATCTTCTATTGTCATATTGGTGAAATAGATAAACATTAAATGTTAGTGATCTGAGATCCTTCCTATATGGCTGATATTCACATCTTTTACATTCTGGCAACGTCGCCAAATCAAATTCAAAATGGAGTATTTTTAACCTCAAAGTAACTTTGAGATTTGAGGGTCTCTGGACACATCTTATAGAATTTGTCTCTCATCTTGTAAAAGAAAGATGTTTAAAAATCTGGTGTGTAAATTGTAAGGGAAGCATTGTCAAATAAGAAGTGATGATAAACATTCTTAGGTTATATGTGAATGGATATATGTTAGTAATATACATATCCCAGAAATGGTTTAAAGTTTCTAGAAATTTGTCAATACTCTCATTGTACAATTATCCTAAATTATTTGTATGCCACAAAACTAATGACATTTCCTTATCAAATGTCCTCTCCTCAGATCTTTAACCATGGCCATGGGGTTTTTTTGTTTTTTGTTTGTTTTTAGTTTTTTTGTCAGGTACAGACAGTTAATTTTTTGGTGCTTTGCAAAGGTACTTCATCTTCAGAGCTTTTCACAGAGAGGATTCTGATCAGCACTCAAGCATATGGGGTTCTGAGAACTTTAAGACCCAAAACTGAACTGGGTAAGAATTTTCAGAATGAATGGAAAAACTGGGTTCAAGCAGAATAAGAACTAATAAGATGCGATTGAATGAACTGAGGAGGATGCTTATCACTCTTTTACAAGTTTTTCTTTGAAACATTGCTGGCTTCTTAATATTTTATTTTTCTAGAGAACAAAGGAAGTATAGTTACTAAGGTGCTTTTTGTGATGACTGAGACATCCAAACATGGTCTCAAGGACTTCTAAAGATTTTTTTAAACATTTTATTTATTTTTAAGAGACACACAGAGAGAGACAGAGAGAGAGGCAGAGACACAGGCAGAGGGAGAAGCAGGCTCCATGCAGGGAGCCCGACGTGGGACTCGATCCCGGGTCTCCAGGATCAGGCCCTGGGCTGAAGGCGGCGCTAAACCACTGAGCCACCCGGGCTGCCCAGGACTTCTATTAAACCAACTTTGGAAGCTAGATTGACATCCCCCAACATCCTTGGGCTATTTAAATTCCCATGGTTCTTTGACACTTGTAAGGTTGGAAAAACGAGGCTTCAAGCAGGAGATGTTGGGATAAGGCAGGTTGACCCAAGTAATTCATTTTTACGGTGAAAGATTGGCTCTTTTTATCCTGGTTATGAATGGCAGACATGCCTGCCATCTCTCGGTTTGGACCACTCTGGTTAATGCCCAATGTGTCTAAGATAACTGATCAGTTCCTGGAATAGTAGGTAATGGATTCTCTGACCAATTTTCTTTAGGATGATCCATGTTTTGCCCGAAGATTGAGCAGTCTGGGTTGACGCCAAGTCATATTCATTGTATCCTTAGCACAAATTGGTTAGAGAAGTCTACAGTAACTAACACCCACCATCCCACCACCACCATCCCCATGCTGATGACTCAGCCTGTGGAGTTGCCATTGTGCTGTCAGGTGGGAAAATCAGCTGGGCAGATATCCTGGAAACCACCCAGTTGGGTGCTTTTTGTAAATAGCCTGCTAGAGGCAGAACAGGCTTGCCTGTAGGCAATAAATGAGCTAATAATCAACTTGTTGGCTTAGAATGGAATAAGTGGGAAAAACAATGTGAAAGATCCTCCATGGCTTACCTGTCTCTGGTCCAGTCTTGTGATGGTGGCATTAGCTCCATAAGCATTGCAGGATTCCACCATGTAATCTGGACTGAGCCCCAGCACAGAGCAGGTCTCCCCATGGGAGCCATCAACCGCCACAATGATTTTGGGCCAGTCTGGCACCACCACCTTCCTTATAAAGTTATCTGTAAACTGAGACACAAAGATGACGAACAGAGCACACACTGACAGATATAATGACGTGGATGTTTTCTGTTGATGAATGAGGCAGTGACAAGCAAACAGATATGGCTATTCTGTTTGTTGCTGCTACTATCATTAACAACTTTATTAGTCACAATAATTTTATTAACTCTTAGAATTATCATTGTAATTTAGTAACTATTTACTATCCTAAGCATGCACTAAGAGTTTTATATGACGCTTGCATTCAGCCTCAACAATTCTATGAGGTGGGTATTATTATTAGGCCCATTTTATAGATGAGAAAAATGAGGGTTGGAGAAGTGAAGTAATTGTCTGATATCCAAGAGCTAATAAGTATTGGGTCCCAACTGAACATGTGTCTCCTATCTTAAAGCCATGTTTTTTTTGTTTTTGTTTTTGTTTTGTTTTGTTTTTTTGCCACTGCTTTGGTAGGTGCTAGAGATGCAGAAAGGAATAAACACAGCGTCCACTCTCAAGCCTAGAAGGTTAGATGACTAATTTGCAGAAACAATTATCAGAGTAGAATGTAATGTTTTGCCCATTTTAATGTTGGATTGGCTTTTTATGGTTGAATCATAAAGGGCTATGTGTATATCCTAGATACAAATCAGATATGTGATTTGTTATCCCATTCTGTTGATTGCTTTTGATTTTTTTTTTTTTTGGTGGTGTCCTTTGAAGCACAGATGTTTTGATTTTGATGAAGTGTGATTTGTCACTTTTTATCTTTTGTTGGTTGAGCCATTCCCTGATGCAGAGTCACAAAAACTTACACCTACGATTTCTAAGAGTTTTATAGTTTTAGCTCTTACATTTAGATATTGGATCCTTTTGACTTGATTTTGGTATATTATATGAGGGAACTTCCAAACTGAGTCTAATGCATATAGCTATCCAGTTGTCCCAGCATCATTTATTGAAAAGATTATTTTCCCCATTGAATGATCTTGGTCGTCTTCTCAAAAATCAATTGCCCATAAACATACAAGTATATTGTTAGACTTTCAATTTTATTCCATTGATCTATGTCTATTCTTATGCTAGTATCACACTGGCTTGATTATTCTAGCTTTGTAGTAGCTTTCAAAGTTGGGATATAGAGACGCCTGGGTGGCTCAGTGGTTGAGCATCTGGCTTTGGCTCAGGGCGTGATCCCAGTCTTGGGATCAAGTCCCACATTGGGCTCCTTGCATAGAGCCTGCTTCTCCCTCTGCCTGTGTCTCTGCCTCTCTCATGAATAAATAAATAAAATCTTAAAAAGAAGAAAAAGAAGTTATGTGATATGTGAGTTCTTCAATCTTTTTTTCTTTTTCCAGATTGTTTTGTCTCTTCCAGTTCCGTGCATTTCCACATGAATTTTAGGATCAGCTTGTCAATTTCTATATGTCTTATGTCTTTTTTTCTTCTGCCAAGAAGACAGCTTGGATTTTGATCTTGATAGCATTGATTCTCTGGATCAATTTGTGGATTTTTGACAGGGCTTACTGTGTCAAATCCTGTGCTAAGCATTTTACTGTCATTTTATCACTATATCCTTAAAGAACTTAACATAGGTGCAATTACCGTGCTCATTTTACTTATGAAGACAGTGAGACTTTTAGAGTATCAGAAGTCATGTTTCTTGAGAAATACATTAAGAGACAAGATTTTCATGCAGCAGGTTTATTGGGGAGTATCCTCAGGATTAACATCTGGAGGGCAGAAGGGGAGCTAGTTGGAGAGAATAGTTGAAATGGGGTGTTAGTTGGAGAGAATAATTGAAATGGAGAGAAATAGTTGAAATAGTTGAAATGAAATGAAATAGTTGCAGTTACAACAGAGGTCTCAGCTGACCCCATGGGAAGAGCAAGGGCCCAGAATAAGTCAAGGGGCCTGGTCTTTGCCTCTCATCATCAATGTAGGCTGCCCCAGGAGAGGCATAGCTTTGGGTGAAACATCTCCCTCCAGTCAAGGGCAATTCATCAGGAGAGACTCATCTGTAACAAACAGGAGTAAACACTTCCAGAAGCTAGGAGAATGAGTACCTGCATCTTGGAAGGTGGATGTGGAATGCCCCACAACATCTACTGTAAGGCAGTTATCACTCTTCCTAGATCATGCAAAGAAAATGGCAAATGGTAGCATCTGAGCCCTGTCAGGCTCCGCACTCTTAACCCTAACAACTAAATTTACTCTTTTGCATAGGTTCAGTTAGTGTTGGGATTATCCAAAACATCTCTTGCTGTGGCTGAATGTACATGTGCCCCCCCTCCCAATTCATATGTTGAAGTCATAACTTCCAAGGTGATGGTATTAGGAGCATAGGGCCTTGGGGAGGTAATTGAATCATGAGGACAGAGCCTTCATGAAAGTGATTAGTGTACAAAAGAGACCCCAGAGTTCTCTAGTCCCTTCCATTATATGACGTCAGCAATCTACAGTCCGGAAGAGGGCTCTCACCAGAACCTGACCATGCTGGCACTCTGATCTTGGACTTCTAGCCTCCAAAACTGTAAGCAATTTATCTCTGCTGTTTATAAGCCACTCAGCCTATGATTTTTTGTTACAGCAGCTCAAATGGGCTAACATCCCTGAATTACATTCTCAGCTACACTTGATCCCAACGATGAACTTGTAACTTTTGAAGTGTCTTAGTTTAAGGGTTTGGGGATGAAATCTTACACTGGGGTCTCAAGACTCGAGTTTTAGACATGAATTCTGTGAAATGTAGCTTAAGCTTCCCCTTGTTAACTCTGCTTAGTGATGAAGTGTGAATGCTGTCTTGGTGGTCTGGGCTTACAGAGGGAGAGTCTTTCTGATGGCCATCTCTGGCTCCTCAGCTCACCTCACTTCCAGAAGAGGAGTCCATAAACACTCTCTTTTCCAGCAGTTGATCTGTGAAACACAAGGAGTCTCTTGAGCAATTTAATAAGGACTCATCTTTCCTTGACTGTCAGCATGGCAAGCCTACAGATCTTGTACTCTGGGAATTTAAGTTGCTTTTGAGGGTACAGATGAGTCTCCACAATCAATGCAGTTTAACCATTTGCTCATGTTTTGCCAGAAGTCCATAATGAGTTGACAAATGGCTATAGAATTTAGACTCAGAGTTTCAGTGGATTGAAATAGAGGATTCTAAACTGGAGCTTACAAGGCCCTTGAAGCTGGGTGCCATGTGGCTGGCATATGTGTATACATGCATTTTATGGGAAGAAGGCTCAAGCTTCCTTGATGGACTAAATAACCCCTCATACAATACAGGACTATTGGTTTAAAAAAAAAACCCAAACTATCTTTTTTTTCTCTTTTTTTATCACTCATATATCTACTTCTTGATTTTTTTGGTCTTGCTGAAAATTAGTCTTGGGTTGATAGTCTGGAACTCTAGTGTATCAATCATATGGGTAACAAAATGGAAAATCACAATCCATCACAGCACCATGCATCTGTCCATTAAACCATACACGGGTGGGTGGACCAACTCTGGTCTTTTCTCTTCCTCTGAGAGTTGGACATTGTGCTGGCATTGTGCTTTTGCCTTGTTTTAAAATATCTGTTCATGTTTTAAATTTATCCTGCAAATATTTCCATAATATATTAGACCATACTATGTGCAAAGTCTACATAGTGTATAAAAAATATAAATGACTGTAATCTCAATAGGCCCTCAGGCTGTTTAAGACTTAAATAAGAGGAGGGAGAAGTTAATATCTATTGAACATTTTTATTTTATCAGGCTCCAAAAGCATATATTATCCTATTTGCATCTCAACAATCTGAGATTGCTATTGCCCATTACCTCAACTGACATTTTTTTTTAAACCAGAAGACTAGAGGGTCCTGGTAGCCCAGTAGGTTAAGCATCTGCCTTCAGCTTAGGTCCTGATCCCAGGGTACTGGGATCCAACCCCCTGCTCAGCAAGGAGCCTGCTTTTCCCTCTGCCTCTCTCTCCCCACTTGTGCTCTCTTTCACTCAAATAAAATCTTTTTAAAAACCCCAGAAGACTAAGGCTCAAGAATTTGGAGAATTTATCCTTGTTCACACAGAAAAATAAATGCTGAAGTATTTTTAATGGGTGCACTTGTTCCTGTCTATACAATGGGGCTCTTTCTCATTCTTCTCTTACAGGATTCTCAGTGGGTGATCAAGGAAGACCCCAGTACTTCCTTTTAACTTTAAGCATAGGATACAAGGACTGTTTCTATCCCAGTGAGAGCAATAGCAGAGGAGGATGAGGGAGAGAAAGAAGAGGTGAAAGAAGGATTCCTCACTTTCCCCTTTCTCCCACCCCATTTATTTGATAGGAAAGGTCAACTTTAAGTAGCATGGCATAACTTTCAGAGTTGAAAGGCCTGGGAAGAATATCCTAGTTAGGCTTCCTTATTTTTCTGGGAGGGAAACAGAAGCTGGGGGAAAGGGACTATCATTGCCATTCAAATGATTTAAGAGTTAAAATATTCCATCCCCATCGTCTTCTCAGCCTACCTTCCCGTGATGATGTATGTCCAAAGGATATTTCTGCCCATGCTGCCTCTGTAGTGCTAGATTTTCAAGGCTAATACTATGATGGTATAATTATTTACTGTGTAATAAACACACAGCTATGTTTGTGGGAATAAAATGACTACCTTCTGCATATGTTTCCATTTATTGGATTATACTAGAAGCACCCCAAAGGTGCATGGTTAGCGAGACCTCAGAAGAGGGCTACCCCATAATTCAGTGTCAAGAAACAAACCAGTCCTAATTAAATACTTACCTTGTGTTATGCACAGTACTTGATACAACCACACATCTCATTCCATTTGACCATCAATAATAATCCTTTGAGTTTGGTACAAGTATATCTAATTTTTAGTGGAGGACACTGAGTATCTGAGAAGTTAAGAAATTTGTCTGATTTCTGATTTCACCTGGTAATTAGTCATTGGTGAAGCCTATATATAAATTCATGTTGATTAATTTCTAGTTTTTTCTTCTACATCAGACTACCTTTCAGTGCTTGTCACAGCAGGTGAGCACATAGGATTTGGGATCTGAGCATGTGGCTATAGAGGAGTTGAGAATGCTTTTCAGGGGGCTGGTTTTTATTTTGGCCCCATTAGGGAAACTAGCAGATACTCAAGGTGGAGTATGGGAGGGCAGGACGATGGGAGTCATATTCTCTATAGTTGGGAAAATATGCTTACAATGGGATGACAGGAATAAAGAACAAGAAGAGCTAACATCATTGGATACTTATAGATATCTGCTAAGGAACCCATGGATATTGATTCAATTCTCATAATGACCCATAGAGTCAGATACAGATCTACAGATGAGAAAAAGAGCCTTGCCCCAGTTAGCTAAGTGAGTTTTTTAGTTAACTAGAAGTTAGGAACTTTACTTTGTACACAGGTCTGGCTGACCTCAGAACCTTAATTACTCTGTTGCATTGCATCTAATATCAAGAGTGATTATTCATTCTGTACCCAACAACTACTAAAGCTCAGAAATCATTTATTTCTGGGCAGTTCCCTAAGTAAGTTTTATTGCCTAATGTCAGATCACTTTTATTTAGAGAGCTGCCAATGTAAGATAACTTCTCTCTTTAGTTTGTTGGTAGTTATTCATTCATTGGGGCTGCTTTAATTTTAATTACTTGTTTGACCTTTGACCGCTATAAAGTTCATCTGATTAAAAAATATTTTCTTGACAGAGAAAATTGCCAACAAATACCAAAATCACTAGGTCAACCAAGCCAGACATCCTTGAATAAATAACCACAGAGCTTATAAAATGTTTGCCTATGCCCTTGACATCTGTAAAAAGACATTTATGACTCCAACACAATCTTTGCTATCATCAGGTTATTGCTAACATACCAGTCTTAACTTGACCATCATTTTGATTTTTCCACTGGCAAGAATAGCTTAAGTTTTTCGCATTTTTGGCATAAATGTTACTATACAGCTCTCACTCCAATTAAGACACACACATACACACACACACCCGTATGTATACTTTCTCATCAAAATAGGCTGACACAATATAAACACTGAGTACTCTAAGATACAGAAAGGCAGAAACTTTCTATATTGCTAGGGAGGCGGGGCTTCAAAGATAGCAAAAAGAATGTAAATTAAGTATAAAAGTGGATTTTTTCCTCTTTGTTGGAAATTGGAGAAGTCTAATGAGTTGAAGAGTCTTTATGTGCTAATAGTGTCCTGCTTGGAAGATGCTTGTAATTAGGGTCAATTTCTTTGGTAATTTTTGGATTCAGGGATAAACTCTTGGATTTTTAAGTATTCCATCATATGTTCTTAAATCTTTTGATTGGGCTCTTATTCTTTTGTGCTAGTGTACAGATGTCTAGGCAGAAGTAATTTGCTGAAAAATATTTGAAAGGAAAGAAGTATAGGTATGATATTTTGTTTCTGGTCAGAATTTTCCTTTAAATTTGTATACGTGAAGACTGTTTTTGCTCCACGATTCTGAGATTGAGTCTCCACAGTCACAACCTCCCTATATTGTAACCTGGGATGAAAGCTGGTCTCTGGCTACTGGATCTGTGTTACTGGCAAGTGAAAAAGTTCTTAAGACTTGGTCTCTGCTTCACTTGGTTATTTTTCTTTTTCTTCACCCAGCCCCTTTCTTTGAATTGGTAGATGTACTCTAGCTGTAAAAATATGTCTGTTTTCTCAATAAAGTGGGCTGTAACTTAAATCAATGGAAATCTTAGTTACTGAAATAGTAAGCTTTCAAGTGAGTCTATGGTCTTAACTGTACATATTTGACAAGCACAAAAATATCAAAACAAGTTGGTTCATTAAGTCCACTTATGTACATAAAACATCTTCCTCAATTTAAAAATAATATATATGTTCATCTTAGAAATTGTATAAAATAGGGAAAACACAAAGAAGAAAATAAAATTCACCCGTAAAATCCTATCATCCAGAAACAACAGTTTATTAACAACTGAATGCATTCCTTTTCAATCTTGTGTGTTTACTAATGACTGCATGTCTAAAAATACACAGTAGTATCTGCTTTATTGTAAACTTAATAAGTATTTGTTGTATGTGAGCAAGATGATTTATGTGACCAAGGTCTGTTTTGGTTTTGATTACTGTGAATGGTCTGTCAGTTACAGCTATAAACAACATTAATCTGTTGTAAATTATTCCTGCTTGGTACTTGATTTCCTTTGGGTGTTTGACCTTGAGAGCCTGCTCTCTAGACTTATCTACATAAATATGAAAGTCTATGTGAAAAGTACTAATAAATTAATGAGATAATATAGGCACAGGTTAATGTTAATTTTGATCTTAATCTGTAGTATGCCCCCAGAAGTGAGTGGCAGCATGGGGTGTTAGACCGCTGACCTTGAAGCCATGCAGATGCGGACTCTAATCCTGACTCTGCAACTTTCACCCTACATGTCCTAAACAAATTAATCTCTTTGAGCCTTAATTTCCCCATTGCTAAAATGAGAGTAAAAATCCACATCATATGATTCTTGTGAGATGAAAATATGTACAAAGAGGAAAAAAATCACTAAATAATTTTGAATTAACCCATAATGGGACTCAGAAAATTCTTTTTAAAAACCATGACTTGGGAAAAAAAAAAAAACCCACAAGACTTGGGATCCCTGAGTGGCTTAGTAGTTGAGTGTCTGCTTTTGGCTCAGGGTGTGATTCTGGTCCAGGGATCAAGTCCTGTATCGGGCTCCCTGCAAGGAGCCTGCTTCTCCCTCTGCCTATGTCTGTGCCTCTCTCTGTTGTCTCTTATGAATAAATAAATAAAATCTTTAAAAAATATAAATAAATAAAACCCATGGCTTATCATGCCATGTAAGTTTTTATAAGTCAGAGAGCCATAGTGTTATAAGGCTAAACAGTAGCCTAGGTTTTTATTTTTATTTATTTATTTATTTATTTATTTATTTATTTTATTTTATTTTTTAGCCTAGGCTTTTTTCCCCCCCAAATGAATCCATGCTAAAAGACGACAAAATTAAAATAGAGTGTTCACTCTTCAAAGAAAAACTGCAGGGCTGATGGGCTGGCTAAAATCTACACCTTGGAAAATCACTGTCATTTTAATTTTCTTCTCCTTGTTCTTTGAGTACTCAGGAAATTTCTTTTCTCGGAGGCACGTTATATTTGATTTTTGTGCAGTTGCTTCTAAAAAGATGAGGGCTTTCCAGTTTTTAGGTATTGGTTTGCAGCTGGAGGTAATTTTCATTTTCTAAGCCTCTCCTATAAGCAACAGATTGCGACCTGCACCATCTCATAAAATTGTTACAAAAACTTTAATGAAGTAGTATTGTTCCACTTCCTAGATATTCTCAAATGTTACCTGCATTTTACAGAAGAGGAAGTCCATTGCTTTCTCTCTGTCAAAAAAAAAGCTGGTTTGAGAACTAGCTTTGCCATTACAAGGCAGAGAGAGAAGACAGTCAAGTCCGTGAGTTGTCGCTGGCCCTCCGTGGTCAGCCGGTGTTGGGGGTAGAGAGGCTAAGTCAGGGGCGATGTATCTCCCAGGCTCGCCTCACCTTGGTGCCCAGGAGAGGCGGAAGCCAGGCCGCTGCCCCTTCCTCTCCAGAAGGCTGAGCAGGTGCTCCTGGAAGGCGCCGACCCTGGTGAAAAACTGACCATTGGGATCCCTGGGTGGTGCAGCGGTTTGGCGCCTGCCTTTGGCCCGGGGCGCGATCCTGGAGACCCGGGATCGAATCCCACGTCGGGCTCCCGGTGCATGGAGCCTGCTTCTCCCTCTGCCTGTGTCTCTGCCTCTCTCTCTCTGTGTGTGTGTTACTATCATAAATAAATAAAAAATTATAAAAAAAAGAGAAAAAAAGAAAAACTGACCATTGCGCCCGCAGCCCTGCGCGTGGTGGAAGTCCACTCCCAGCGGCCGGAGCAAGCGGACGCTGCCGGGGTCCAGCGCGACCTGGGCGGGCGCCCCAGCCCCAGGCCCCGCGCGCACGCGCCCTGCGCCGTCAGCTTCAGCACCGGCGGGAGCGGACAGCGCCCCGCGCCCTGCCCGCCGCTCCCGCCCCGCGCCCGCCACCCGCACAGCCGCGCAGGCGCGCCGCCGCCGAAGCCCGTCTGCGGCCTCCGTGACCGCAGCCTGCCCCGCGCCGCGCTCGGGCCCTGGGGTCCCCGCACCCGTCGCCCGCGCCTTCCTGCCCAAGCCGGCCCCTGCTGCAGCCGCCCCCTGGACAGGGCCCCACCCCCTGGCCTCTCTCGGGGAGTCCATCCCATTTACAATTGCACCCACAAGCGTAAGACACCTAGGAATAAACCTAAGCAAAGAGGTAAAGGATCTACACCCTAAAAACTACAGAACCCTTCTGAAACAAATTGAGGAAGACACAAAGAGATCGAAAAATACTATTTCCCAACACGGAAATAGTTCCAGAATGGTTGGGGCTAAGTGTACCCCTTCATCCTCGGGCTCAGGGCTCTATCTCCCTTGGAGGCTGTCCTTTTGATGTCACTTCTTAAGCCCCGTCGTTGTACCCCTGCTGTATTTCACAGTACGGTTGTCGTCGTTTCTAATTATGTTCTTTTAAAAAAAAAAAAAAAAGATTTTATTTATTCACGAGAGACATATATAGAGAGAGGCAGAGACACAGGCAGAGGGAGAAGCAGGCTCCATGCAGGGAGCCCGACGTGAGACTCGATCCTGGGTCTCCAGGATCACGCCCTGGGCTGAAGGCGGGACTAAACCGCCGAGCCACTGGGGCTTCCCTGTAATTATGTTCTTTTGAGAACTTTTTATATATGCTGGTTGCCTGTGTTTGTTCTTCACTATAGGCCCAGTTCTTAGCACGACGTGCCATTTGTGGAACCCAAATGAATATGCCTAATGTAATAATAATGTTACCTGCTCCCTGTGAGACTTCTTCCAAGTGCCCCTCTCTGTACCGCGGTCTGGTGTTTTGTGTGTTTTGGGTTTTTTTTTTTTTTTAAGCTCAGTAATTAATATTCATCAAATGAACTATTACCAAAAAGTGAACTGTTTTATTTTTTAATCCCAACACTTTTATGGAGGTAACTATTATGAATATTATGAACCTCTTACATTACTGTTTTACTCTTCATCAACTTATTTACGGGTTGGTATTCAGGGAGGTGAGATGACTTCCAGATCACAGAGCTAGTGAACACGCAGATGCTGGTATTTAAACCAGGGACTGACTGACTCCAAAGTTAGTGCATATACAGGGCCTGCTGTTCCTTCTTCAGTTCATACAATCCTTTTATTATTTATTTATTTATTAATTTTTTTTTTAAATTGGAGTTCGATTTGCCAACATATAGCATAACACCCAGTGCTCATCCCGTCAAGTGCCTCCCTCAGTGCCCCTCACCCAGTCACCCCATCCCCCTGCCCAATTGTTGCTTTTGTTTCCCTTGCCTTCACAGATGTATCTTGCAAGAAGTTGCTGTGGCCAAGTTCAAAAAGGGTGTTGCCTGTGTTCTCCTCTAGGATTGTGTTGGATTCTTGTCTCACATTTAGATCTTTCATCCATTTTGAGTTTCTCTTTGTGTCTGGTGTAAGAGAGTGGTCTAGCTTCATTCTTCTGCACCAGGCTGTCCAATTTTCCCAGCACCATTTATTGAAGAGATTATCCTTTTTCCAATGGATAGTCTTTCCTGCTTTGTCAAATATTAGTTGACCATATTCGTTGAAGGCCCATTTCTGGATTCTCTATTCTGTTCCATAGATCAATGGAACTGTTCCAGATCAATGTCTGTATTTGTGCCAGTACCACACTGTCTTGATGACCACAGCTTTGTAATACAACCTGAAATCTGGCATTGTGATGCCCTGGCTCTGGTTTTCTTTTTCAATATTCCCCTGGCTATTCGGGGTCTTTTCTGATTCCACACAAATCTTAAGATGATTTGTTCCAACTCTCTGAAGAAAGCCCATGGTATTTTGATAGGGATTGCATTGAATGTGTACCTTGCCCTGGGTAGCATTGACATTTTCGCAATATTAATTCTTCCAATCCGTGAGCATGCAATATTTTTCCAGCTCTTTGTGTCTTCCTCAATTGCTTTCAGAAGGGTTCTGTAGTTTTTAGGGTGTAGATCCTTTACCTCTTTGCTTAGGTTTATTCCTAGGTGTCTTATGCTTGTGGGTGCAATTGTAAATGGGATTGACTCCTTAATTTCTCTTTCTTCAGTCTCATTGTTAGTGTATAGAAATGCCACTGACTTCTGGGCATTGATTTTGTATCCTGCCACACTGCCAAATTGCTGTATGATTTCTAGCAATCTTGAGGTGGAGGCTTTTGGGTTTTCTATATACGGTATCATGTCATCTGCAAAGAGGGAAAGTTTGACTTCTTCTTTGCCCATTTGAATGCCTTTTATTTCTTTTTGTTGCCTATTGCTGAGGCCAGGACTTCTAGTACTATGTTGAATAGCAGTGGTGAGAGTGGACATCCCTATTGTGTTCCTCATCTTAGGGGAAAGGCTCCCAGTGTTTCCCCATTGAGAATGATATTTGCTGCGGGCTTTTTGTAGATGGCTTTTAAGATGCTGAGGAATGTTCCCTCTATCCCCACACTCTGAAGAGTTTTGATCAGGAATGGATGCTGCATTTTGTCAAATGCTTTTCTCTGCATCTATTGAGAGAATCATATGGTTCTTGTTTTATATCATATCTTGCTGATATGATCTATCATGTTGATTGTTTTATGAGTGTTGAACCAGCTTTGCATCCCTGGGATAAATCCCACTTGGTCATGGTGAATAATCTTCTTAATGTATTGTTGGATCATATTGGCTAGTCTCTTGTTGATAATTTTTGCATCTATGTTCATCTTTGTCTGATATTGGAATTAAGATGATGCTGGCCTCATAGGACGAGTTTGGATGTATTCCATCCCTTCTATCTCTTGGAACAGCTTTAGTAGAATAGGTATTGTTTCTTCTTTAAACATTTGATAGAATTCCCCTGGCCCCGACTTTTGTGTCTTGGGAAGTTTTTGATGACTGCTTCAATTTTCTCCCTGGTTATCAGCCTGTTCAGGTTTTCTGTTTCTTCCTCTTCCAGTTTTGGTAGTTTGTGGTTTTCCAGAAATGTGTCCATTTCTTCTAGATTGCCTAACTTATTGGCATATAGCTGCATATATGTTTTTAAAATCATGTGTATTTCTTTGGTATTGGTTGTGATCTCTCTCCTTTTTCATTCGTGAATTTATTAATTTGAGTCTTTTCTCGTTTGTTTTTAATAAAGCAGGCTAATGGTTATCTATCATATTAATTCTTTCAAAGAACAAACTTCTGGTTTTGTTGATCTGTTCTACAGTTCTTCTGTTCTCTATTTCATTGAATTCTGCTCGAATCTTTATTAACTCTCCTCTTCTGCTGGGTGTAGGTTTTATTTGCTATTCTTTTTCCAGTTCCTTTAGCTTGTGTATTTGAGTTTTTTCCAATTTTTTGAGGGATGCTTGTATTGCGATGTATTTCCCTCTCAGGAACGCTTTTGCTGTATCCCAAAGATTTTGAATGCTTGTATCTCCATTCTTATTACTTTCCATGAATCTTTTTAATTCTTCCCTAATTTCCTGGTTGACCCTTTCATCTTTTAGCAGGGTGGTCTTTAACCTCCACGTGTTTGAATTTCTTCCAAATTTCTTCTTGTGATTTAGTTCTAGTTTCAAAGCATTATGGTCTGAAAATAAGCAGGGGACAATCCCAATCTTTTGGTATCAGTTGAGACCTGATTTGTGACCCTATATGTGGTTTATTCTGGAGAAAGTTCCATGTGCACTTGAGAAGAATGTGTATTCAGTTGCATTTGGATGTAAAGTTCTGTAAATATCTGTGAAATCCATCTGGTCCAGTGTATCATTTAAAGCTCTTGTTTCTTTGGAGATGTTGTGCTTAGAATATCTGTCATTTGCAGAAAGCACCATGTTGAAGTCTCCCAGTATAAGTGTATTATTATCTAAAAATGTCTTGACTTTGGTTATTTATTGATTGATATACTTGGCATCTCCCACATTAGGGGCATAAATATTCATTATTGTTAGGTCCTCTTGTTGGGTAGATCCTTTAAATATGATATAGTGTCCCTCTTCCTCTCTTACTACAGTTTTTGGGATCAACTTTAATTTATCTGATATAAGGATTGCTACCCCTGCTTTCTTTTGAGGACCATTTGAATGGTAAATAGTTCTTCACACTTTCATTTTCAGGCTGTAGGTGTCCTTACGTCTAAAATGAGTCTCTTGTAGACAGAAAATAGATGGGCCTTGCTTTTTTATCCAGTCTGAAACCTTGCGTCTTTTGATGGGATCATTAAATCCATTCGTGTTCAGAGTTACTATTGAAAGATATGAATTTAGTGTCATCATAATACCTATTCAGTCCCTGTTTTTGTGGATTATTTCTTTGGATTTCTTCTTTCTTTTACAGAGTCCCCCTTAATATTTCTTGCAGAGCTGGTTTGGTGGTCACATATTCTTTCAGTTTCTGCCTATCTTGGAAGCTCTTTATCTCTCCCTATTCTGAATGAGAGCCTTGCTGGATAAAGTATTCTTGGCTGCATGTTCTTCTCATTTAGGACCCTGAATATATCTTGCCAGCCCTTTCTGGCCTGCCAAGTCTCTGTGGAGAGGTCTGCTGTTAATCTAATACTTCTCCCCATATAAGTTAGGGATCTCTTGTCACTTGCTGCTTTAAGGATTTTCTCTTTATCTTTGGAATTTGCAAGTTTCACTATTAAATGTCGAGGTGTTGAACGGTTTTTATTCATCTCAGCGGGGGATCTCTCTATCTCCTGGATCTGAATGCCTGTTTCCCTCCCCAAGTTAGGGAAGTTCTCAGCTATGATTTGTTCAAATACACTTTCTGGTCCTCTGTCCCTTTCGACACCCTCTGGAACCCCAATTAAGCGTAGATTTTTCCTTCTGAGTCTGTCATTTATTTCTGGCCTGATTAGATCTAAATTCTGCAGTCATGAAGTCTCTTGAATCCTTTATGCTTTTCTCTAGAGCCACCAGTAGCTTTATAATTGTGCTTCTGAATTGGCTTTCTGACGTTGAATTGTAATCCAAATTCTGTAACTCTGTGACAGAGAGTATGGTTTCTGATTCTTTCTTTTGTGGTGAGTTCTTCTTTCTAGTCATGTTGCTCAGTGCAGAGTGGCTAAACACGAGTTGTACTGGAAAAAGGAAGAAAAAAAAAAAGAAAAAACAACAACAAAAAAAACAAGGAATGGTACCCTCTGGTTCTATATAGTGTAAATCCCTCAACTTACCCTGGAGCTTTCCAGCGCTGCTCAATCAAGAAACTGCTCTTCCACTGGGTGTTATTCTGCATGCTGACCAATTGAACACTAATAAAAAATAAATTTATAAAAAAAAAAGAAGAACCTGTTCTTCCCCTGACCTTCCAGCTGGTCTTCTGGGGGAGGAGCCTGCTGTGCTGACTCTCAGGTGTGTGCACCTGGGGGAGGCCCCCACCCCCCTGTGCCCAGCTCAGTGGGAGCTGTTGACCCTCTGAGGCCTCTGTCCTCTGGGGCCCCTGCCTCTCCCCGGCGCAGGGTGACACCAGGAGGAACAACCCCACTGGCGGCGGCCGGGTCTCCAGCCCTGGAGTCAGCTCCCGGTAACCACCGCAGCTCCCAGTCCGCACGGGCCCAGGTGCTCCCGGGGCAGGGGGCGCTGACCTGCGCAGCTCAGGGGCGCCAGGGGCAGGAGTGTCCTCGCTGTCCTGGGCCCTCCCCACCTCCGCCCATCCCGGGGGAGTGCAGGATCCCGGGCTGTGTCCCCTGGGCTCCGGGGCTCCGGGGTCTGCGCCGCTGGAATCCACTCCCGGGGCATGCAGGCCCCCCCCCCCGTGCGGAGCCCCCTCCTGAGCTGCTCCCCAGGCCCCGCGGGTGCTCCAGCCCTTCACTGCGCTCTCCCCCGCGCCCCTCCTGTCAGTGACCCCGGGAGCCTCGGGGCTCCACCGCCCCACCTGGGATCCTGCCCCAGTTCCCTGCGAGCGCCTTTCCTTCCGGGAGGAATCGGGTGGATTTTTATAGTTCCTGCTTCTCCGGGTCGGGGCCTTCCTGTCCTGGAGGCTCTTGCCTCCAGGCTTTAGCCCGGCTCCTCGCGGGGGGGGAGGGCCCTCCCCCACTGAATTCTTATGTATATATGTAGGTAGGTATTTTTCTGTCTTCCTACCTGGTTAGAAGCACAAACTCTTCTCTATGTAGCATTCCAGCTGTTCTCTCTTTAAATCTCAGGCTGAATTTGTAGGTTTTCAGGATGATTTGAAAGTTATCTAGGTAAGTCGGTGGGGACAGGTGACTTGGGGACCCTACTCTTCTGTCATCTTGCCCTGCCCCCATTTATATTTTTAAGATTTTATTTATTTATTTTTTAAGATTTTATTTATTTATTTTTTAAGATTTTATTTATTTATTCATGAGAGACACAGAGAGAGAGAGAGAGAGGAGAGAGAGAGAAGCAGAGACACAGGCAGAGGAGAAGCAGGCTCCCTGTGGGAAGCCCAATTAGAGACTTGATCCCAGGATCCCAGGATCATGACTGGAGCCAAAGGCAGACACTACTCAACCTCTGAGCCACCCAGACGCCCCATACAATCCTTTTAGAAAGCAGCTTAGCACCAAATTGCAAAGTGCTTAAGTTATTCGTACACTTTGATTCAATAATTCCACTCTGGAAATCTCTCTTAATGGGGGAGGAAAATCCAAAGTCAAAAAGAAAAAAAAAATCACCACAAAGATGTTCATACAGCATTGTTTAGAACAAGAAAATTAAATTAAAGCAAAATTTCCATTTATTAAATAAATATAAAACATTTATATTTAGTTAAGTTTCAACTATAAATGTATTTGAAAAATAGCAGTCGCATATGTGCTTAAAGAATAACACATTGAAATATTAAGAACCATGAAGAGAATATTATGAAAAAGTAGGAAAATGATTTTTATAAGTAAAATAAAGCAGGATATAGCATTGGCTAGTGAAGTATCCTCTACAACTTTGTATGGGTATTGGTAGAATCAGATACTGCTGGAAATATATGCTCAACAAATATTAATTGGCTAAATAAATGAAAAAGTCTGAGATAAAAGATAATTTATAAAATATCTTTTCTATATTTCAATTTTTTTCCTATGATGAGGTGTTTTTTTTTATAACGCAACAAAACTATAAAGGTGCCATGTCTAGAATATTTGCCTTCTCATAAATTGTATTTGCAAATTTTACCTCACTGTCCTGGAATGCTCTATCATTCCTACTGATAGATGAGGAGTGGGGGCCCCAAAATTTATTCTTACCTTTGAACTAGGCTACCATGTTCTAGGCTCTGCATTAGAAGACAGAAAACTGAATTCTAGTCCCTGCCCTGTCCATGGCTTGCTGGGTGGTTTGCAGTAACTCACTTCTCTTAGTCTCTCTTTCTTGGAGTTTTGCCCTGCTGATTGTAAGATGGCTTTCTTTTCTAGTCTGTCTCTCAGTGGAGAGAGAGCTGTATCAGAAAGGGTTGATCATGTATAATATTGCTCTCTCTGGTCACTCCATGTTTTGTCTCCCTATTTTATTTTCTTCTGTTACTATTTTTATTATGCCATTTTGTCATGTCAGCCTTTCCACATTTTTTATATCATTTTCAGAAATGACTTTGTTTTGTATTTTGCATGTTTGTTCTGTTTTGACAAGCTAGGGACGCCTGGGGGGCTCAGCAGTTGAGCATCTACCTTCGGCCCAGGGTGTGATCCTGGAGTCCTGGGATCGAGTCCCACACTGGGCTCCCTGCATGGAGCTTCTTCTCCCTCTGCCTGTCTCTGCCTCTCTGTGTGTCTCATGAATAAATAAATAAAATCTTTAAAAAATGTTTTGCCTATCTAGATATAAACTCTGTGAGATCATAACCCAGCTTATCCTGGCTGATATGGCAACAAAAACTAGCTCAAATGGAAAAGATAACTTGTCTTGTGTACCTTGAAGGGATTGAAATAGCTCATAGAAACCAGACTTTAGAAATGACAAAGTCCTTTCTGTGTGAACACACACACCTACATGTGCTTGTTTCCTCTACCCTTCCCCTTCTCATCATTTCTCATTACTGCTTATCTTTGCTTTCCTTCATTCTGCATGTTGCATCCATCTGGAAGGGAAGAGTCCTGCCAGAAGCCCTAAATTGACTTTGCCCCAATTTAACATTTCCAACAGAAAGAGTTTCATTGTCCCTGTGTCAGAGGGCAGCCACTGGAAAAGATTCTAATTGGTTTAGCTGCGTCTCTGTATGCTTCTTTGAACCAATCACACTAGGAGTAGAATTGTCAGCTGTGCTTGCTCATATGTGTGCATGTGTCTTTGTTTTTGTTTTTGTTTTTCATAATTAGCATAAATTCAATTTGGTGTTTCTGTGCAAAAACTTATTTAAATCACCGACCATTTTATGGTGTTCAATTTAGGCAAAACTACATGGTAGTAAACTATAGTCCACTTACTTCCATATATAAATAGAGGTACTAATATTTTCTTCTTAGACTCCAATGAGTAGTCAGTCTTGCTCTCTTCCTATGTGCCATGTTGTTATATCCTTGAGTTTAGGAACCATAATTCACTTTTCTGTCTCTCCAATATTACCTAGCAAAGTGCTTTATAGTTAGTAGCTATCCTCTGAATTTCTGACATTAGATTAAATGAGCTAATTGACTAGCTGAATTTGTAGGCTTCTTCATTCATTACATGTGTTTTATTTGGTGAGAATATGATTAGGTTTCACTACTCTGAAAGCAGGAAAGACTATAATTCTCTTTATTTTTAGTTTAAGAAATGCTATTCAGCAGTGCTAGGGAAGAGAAAGAAATCATTGATCATTGCAGTAAGTCTTCCTTCACATCATGAAATCCAGCCTCTCTTATTGATATTTCCTTTAACTAATTGATTTTTACCTTGTACCTCATTTAATGATATGGATAGCAGCATCTGTGGTAGGTAGAAAATATTGTTCTCAGTATTATTCTTCATTCAGATGAACTGCAGGTCTTACCTTTGACATTTGAGTTAAAGAAAAGTAAACTTGCAGGAGTCCATCTGAGACTGTCTCTGGGCAAGTAAAGCTTTAGGCTCTTGCTCTCAGATCATGGTGTGTGATCTAGTACTCTTGGTTTCAACTGTAAGCTTTTAGAAATCCAGAATCTAGGGCCTCAGCCCAGACCCTCGGGATCTGCAATTTAACAAGTTTCCCAGATGATTTGTAAGCACAAGAAAGTTTGAGAAGCACTGCTCTATAGATTAAAATCAGCTTCCTGGAAGGCTTGTAGGACTTTAACCATTGGGCTTGGCTTATAACTGATATGTTCAGGAAGCCAAGTGTTTACTCTAGGGATGACAATGTTGGTAAATGTTGATGTTCTCATACCATGAGCTCGTGAGAGATATTACTAATTGCTTAGGGCACTATTTCCACCAAGCTTCAGGATGTTTGTCTACATTCTCTGCCTAGTCTGGTAACTTTCATGGAGACAGAAAAATTGGCCTAAGATGGGACACCTGGGTGGCTCAGTAGTTGAGCACCTGCCTTTGGTTCAGGGCGTGAGCCCACGGTCCTGGGATTGAGTCCCACATTGAGCTCCCTGCATGGAGCCTGCTTCTCCCTCTGCCTATGTCTCTGCCTCTCTCTGTGTCTCTCATGAAGAAATAAATAAAATCTTTAAAAAAAAAAAAAAGAAAATTTGACCTAAGAGTTAAGACCTATTTATTAATCTTGCCGGAAGATCAACTGTTTGCGAAATAGTATCCAAAAAGCAAAATAGACTAAAGGGAAATCTAGGTTATTGAATCTTGTGGGTATGGTTTTTGGATAATTTATTGGCCAAATAATAAAGTCGAGGTCATGAGTTCAGCTCTGGGCAAACCAGATAATTTCTTAATCTACTCTTTCCAGTTTGCTCTGTCTCCCATCCATCTGCTCTTCCTCATGCTAATCTCTTTGTGATTTCCCCTCACTAACCTTCATCTGTTCTTTTGAATTAAGCTTATTTTGATCTTTCTGGTTGGAGTACTCGGGAGAAGGATCATCTTAGCTATATGCCCCATCTCCTGGAGACCCAAACTCTGACATAGACTTGTATGAACCCTGGTTGTCTTTATTTACCCTTTTGAAACAACCTCAGACTGAATGCCTTACCAAGGTCAGTTGTTTGCCCAAAATGTTATCCCAAATGACAGAAACTGGGAGAATGAATTAGAGTCCACTTTCATTGCCTACTTGAACAGGCTTGACATTGTCACAGTTCTTCCATAGTTGCCAAAGAAGTAGGATCTGAGTCAACTTTTTGGGTTCTGGGCACAATTCCACTACTTCCTGGAGGGTGATGTGGGACAAGTTAGTATCTCTCTTTTCTCAGTTTGTTCTTCTTTCTATGAAATGAAATAATTCTGGAGCCTAATACCCAGGTTTGTTATAGAGATTAATGAGAATTATATAAAATTTGGCACAATACCTGGAGTATGATGAGATTTTACTACCATCAATGTCTATTAATTTCATTATTGTCATAATCTTTGTGGGAAATTCTGCTGTGTTGGAATAGGGGATTAGTCAGGGCCTACCAAAAACAACTGTAGGTACAACTTTTTTTTTTTTTTTTACAACTTTCTTTTTTAATATTCTCCTCCTCTCTTCAGACTACCTGTTTATTGTCACATAAAATTATTCTCCTAAGATATCTAAATCATCAGTTCGATCAGATCTAGGGTATTTCCTTCCCTCAAATTGTGCCAAGTTTGATATAAACTAACGTAGTTTGAATAACTAATCAACATCCAAATACATCCACGTCGATCAGAACTCAGGCTTTATTATTGTGCAGTGAAAAAAAACTAAAACTTAATTCCAAGCACATGTAATTCGAGTTTGCAAAGAAAGATATTGTTCATAAAACATATTCAATATTTAAAGAAGAAAATGACATTTATTTGAAGAACAGAATATACTTAGAATTCCTGGCTTCTAAAAAGCCCATTTCCCCTATGCCTAAGCTTTGTAATTTCATGTTAGGCAATAAAGTTATTTTTATACAATCTAGTTAAACTATTTAATGGAAATAGCACTTGACAGAATAAAATATTGCATAGATGTATGACTCCAAAATAATATTATTTAAATCCAATGTTCAACCTCCAAAGGTAGATTGCCCCTAATAGACTTCAATATATGCTTGTTTACACATATATAAGTACATAAAGTATGTAAAGGAAACTGACATATATAATATCAACCCTCAATTTCATCTAGGAGGATAAGGATACTAAAGCAAGGGAAAAGTAAACATATTTTTTTCCTACTTTATTTTCCCATACAGTTTGCCTTAGTGTTACCTATTCAAGTCAGAAATAGTAATGTAATTCTGGGACTACAAATTGGCCAAATATCCTGTTTTATCATTCCCTTTCAGGACTGGACCGGGCATTTTCAAAATCAGGGTGTGTATATGGTGGAGGAAGAGGGTCATGAAGAAAACAAAGTTAAATCAGAACATTTCTGAGATACCCATGTTCTGATGTGGCAGACAGGATGCAGGTCCCACCAGGGGATGCACTGACTCAGAAAGGTTTATGGGCTAGCAAAATGCTATGACTGGGATGGAACAAATCGGGCATCAGACTAAGAGATTTCTGGGTTATATCGCCCCCAGAATTTCTGATTTAGAGAATGCTCATCAATTAAATATAGACTAAACTTCCAAGAGAAAATCTTCCAGGTAGCTGTTGTGTTTTTAACAGACCTGGTTTCTGTACAAAGGAGAGGGCTTAGGAAAGTGGGAAGGATTAGATAGCCCACTTTGCAGAAGCCACATTAACATTGTGCACATAGCTGGATCATTATTTCTGACCTCCTATACTCCATAGACAGCAAAATCACAGTGAAATGTGGTAGCAAAATTGGCTGACTCTTGGTTACCTGTGGACACAAAAGATGCCCATGTGACAATTCTTACTTACTCTTGTGAACCATCAGCTTGTAAATCGTGATCAATCTTGCATTTTTGAGAAGGGTCTATTAAGGGATAATAAATTCACATATGTACCTCTTGGTGCTACGACACACCTCATCACTCCATTTGCCCTGAGCTGACTGGGAGAACAGGGCACAGTTTTCACGCTTACCGCCATTAGGCTGTGCGTGGTCCCAGTTGAGGAAGGAGATGGTGACTCCATGGACATCAACAAACTTGCCCTCTGTGACCATGTCATTGATGCCCAGCCAAAAGTCATTGACACCTGGCAGGCTTCTTTTACCATAGTCTCGGAGGGCATTGATTTCGTCAGAGTTTCTGGGGATAACCAAGGTTCCTCCCTTGGAGATGCAGTCTTCATTGGCTTCATGGAAGTGCTTCAAACCTTCTGAAGCAAGGTAGCATTTCTTGTGAACTTTTGTGCCTCGGAGACAGACTGTAAAGATGTGAAATTTGGTATATTAGTGTTTTTTGCGTATTATACATCCAGGATTGGACTTGGAAAATAGTAGTTAATATTACTATTAATTATAGTGATGTGTGATCATAATTATGAATTAACATTTATTGGAGATTTTGTATGTGTCAGACCTTGTGCCAAGCACTTTATAATAATGAACTAATGTAATAATCACAATAATCCCATAAAGTGAGATTTTATTTCTCCCACCTTTACGTATCAGGATATTGAGGCCTAATAGAAGTTGTTACTTATAACGACTTTGTGTGTAAAAATGCAACTTACGTAGCATATAAGATCATAACTACATAAACTCAGGTCTGTCCCACCCTCAAGACATTTTTAGTTTCATGCTGCTTTGGTATACACATGCTTGTTTCTTTGTGTAGCTCTATTGTATGCTGCTTTCTTTGGAACTTTTGGAACTAAAGTATTAGTATTTCATAATTATTAAGAAAACAAACAAAAACAAGAGTCTGAATTGACATATGGAAAGAAAGTGGTTTTATTATGCAGGTAACTCAGCCCTGGTAATATTGTTTAGGTTATTCAGGATAAACCAAACATAAAGATAGTTTTAGGGCAAAGTCTGGAGAACCAGACTCTGACATTTACTAGGTGTGTAATTGTTGGAGAAAATACTTTTTATTTATGCCTCAGTTTTCTCATCTATAAAATGAGGATAATCATAATGGTACCTATCTCATAAATTGTTGGAAGACTAATGTTTTAATGTTTGTAATGTATTTAAAGTGCCCAGCTGTGGGTAAGGCATTAATAAAACTCTTTTGCCTTCCTCATGGGCATTTAATCTTCCTTTGGCTTTTGTATTCTCTTCCTGGAAACCTGATAAATGGAATATGTCACCAGTATGACTAGGCAAAGTTGCTTGTGGTAAAAATGACCTTGAACTGGTAACACAAAGCTGGCCTGGGAGTTATAAATCCTTGATGGAAAGCCATAACTTTAGTCTTCCCTAAAAGCAGTAACTCTTATAATTGGACAGGTCTCTTGCAGGACCCTTGAAGTTCTGCTTTTGGAGTTGCTATGTGAGGTGTTGGATCCTGGAGGTATAACTCTTGTGAGCAAGGGCTATTCTTGAACCCACCCAGTGTGGCTCTCTTTTCCTTAACCCCTGGGAGCCAAGGAGGGTAACTCCTGGAAGAGAGATGTACAGCTGCACAGGGTGTTGGGAGCTCTACTCCTGTGTAAAGAGGAATGCCAAGCTGTGCTTCTAACCAATGGCTTTCCATTTGCATCTGGTCCTCCATGTGGTCAGACTGAGTCCTGTGATCCCGTGTTTAGTTGAACCTCAGCAGATCTCCCAGTGGGTACTTAGTAAACATCTAATGAATGCTAAGTATCTTCACCAATGAATATTTGCTTCAATTCTGTTTGATTGCCTATTAGAGAAGAGTTATGGACAAACTTTTAAAATGCACTATTCAGATGCCTATTTCTATTTCTATACCACCTATATATAGGAGAAAGGAGTGGAAAATCAAGCTGATTTCCCAAAACAATTGTCTCCCCAGCTTTTGGATCCTTTCTCCTGTATACCTCTCTGGCTTGTCAATCTCTCTCTTTTTGTAAAGATTCATTCGTTTGTTTGTTTGTTTGTTTGAGGTGGGGAGGGGCAGAGGGAAAGGAAGAGAGAAAACCCTGTGCATACTCTGCTGACTGAGTGTGGAGCCCAATGTGGATGTCATGACTGTGAGCTCATGACCTGAGCCAAAACCAAGGGTCAGGTGCTTAACCAACTGGGCAACCCAGGTATCCTCGGTTTGAAAATCTCTCTTTTAAAGAGTGTCACTTAGAACTTGACATGTATTGTGGGTATAGTTTGAATTGCTGGAAAATCATGATTTCTTTTCCTCTGTCTTTTGAGACAAAGCCCTGATACGTTGGGTCTTACCTGTCTGTAGGGCTTGCATTTCCTTCAGGGCATTGACTTCTCTCCAGAGCTTTTCAACTTGAGTCTTCAGGTCTCCATCCTTTTCTGGGGATATTTTAGGGTGGGGTAGGGTAGGAGGAATGGAAAGCATGATTAAAATAAGATAAAAATAAAATAAAGCTTTGGAACCCAGAATCTAAGCTGAGGGTGCTTTTCATGAAACTGGGCCAAGCGTACATGGAAATTAATGCATGAAAGTAAGTTGGTCAAGAATATTCATAAGAACTTGGTTGTGGTAATCGTACTAAATGGTCCTTCTCTGAAACAGGGCTGCTATACCTTTCCAGCCACATTTTGTGGGACTCTCCCCCTCTCAGGCATCAGACCAGTATGACTAGGCAAAGTTGACTTTCAGAGCATCTTAGAGCGAGGTATGTCATCTTGGGATCCACTCTTTTGGGTTCCTCCTGCCTGGAACACTCTTGCTCCAGTTCTTGTCCATCTCCTCACTGAGCTGAAATATCTTTTCTAAAACTCTTCTATGGTGATTGTCTCTATATTAGCATCTGTCTGACTGATCTCTTTCTTTGAGCCTTTACTTTTCTTGGGAGAACTTTTCTCTATAATTATTTTTACTTAATTCGATGTGTCTTACTATCCATAGTGCTCCTGATGATTAACATAATGCTTGACGTATAATAGCTGCTCATAGTTGAATGAATAAACAAGATTCTAGGACTGATGGGGACTGTCTTAGAAATTGACAGTTTGAACTCTTCAAAGTCAAGAATTATAATAAACCATAATAAATGACAAAAATATTAAAAGCCATCATGCACTGTGTAGTAGGGGCTTAATTCTTTCAATATTCCTGTGAAATAGACACTCTCACTATCCTCAGTTCATAGAAGAAATAGAGGCACAGGAAGCCGAATTAACCTGCTTTAGGCCCGCCAGCTCATAAGGTGTGGTCGGGATTTGAATATCTTTTACTCCAATTCTGTGCTTTCATATCCTTCTGATCTGCTCCTGCAAAGTAATTGCCTGATCCCAAGCACATGGCCTTGGACATAGAAGATGCTTAAAGTTTGGTATGGTTTGTCCCCATCTGCCTCATTATCTATTTGCCTTATGGGGAATCTATGTTCTGTTCTGGATTTTTCAGCACAATACTAAATCCACACATGTTGATTTATCATCCTCTTAAACATGTGATTTGCAAGCCAGGTGTTTCCACATTGGGTTAGGAATGCCTTCTGCTGTATCCAGGGATGGACCCCACCTCTTGTTTCACTTGATAATGCACATCAATTTTGAAAGCATCCAATAGCTCAGCTCAGAAATATAATAACCCAAGAATTTCCTCAAAGAGACCATTCAACCCAGAATAAATATAAGGGCACATTCAGAATGGAAAACCATCAACTGTTGGAGGCCTGGTTCACAAAGACCACTAAAGACTTGCTTCCAAGTTTCAAGTTGTCAGCCATACCAATGCCAATCCCCCTTCCCTCTCAGCTTCCTGCTCCATTCTGTATAAATATGTGGCCTCTACAGGGAAGCTGTAAGTATTGTAATTAACATGAAGACATGAATAATATTAGGCTCCTGGGAGATCATTATGGAAATCATTATCCAGGTGGCTTGGCGTCTGCTTCTAACCTTTGTGACAAATGTGGATGTGCTTTGTCTACAATGAATACAGGGAATAACTACTTCAATGTAAAAATTAAATTGTATTCATTTGTGCAACACGTAATTTGTTGAGACCTATGAATTAAAGGCCAGGGAAATTTTGTTTTTGAGCTAAGTCACCCAATTAACATTTTGAGTAAAAAACCAAAAAACTCCCTTTCATTTTATTATTGTTTTTCTCCAAAAGTAGTTTCGGTATAGAAATGCAAAAAAATTCCTGGAAAATCACCAGTAGACATATGAAATATACCTTCAACCTCATTGACAACCAAAGAAATGTCAACCTTTTTAACAATTAAAGAAATGCAAATTAAGAGAGATGTTTTTGGTTACCTTGACAGAGCTTAAGCTGATGAGTCAATGTTAAGTTGTCAAGGTATGTGGGAATGGTCACTCTCATACACTGAAGATGGGAGCAACGTGGGTTGATGCTATTATTTTGGGAAACAGTTGGAAAATGTGTTGAACCTGCAGTTTTCTAGAGATGTATCATAACATCCTACCTAGTATGGGGTCAGTATATGTACACAAAGCAGTTCACTGAGGCATTGGATCAAAAAAGATAGATTAGAAGCCACACAGAAGTTCATCAAGAGAGAATAGATAACATGAATAATGACCCATCTATGCAGTGGAATATCATAGGGTCATTAAAAGGACTGATATATCTCTTACATTGATAGTTATCCAAGATTCAATAGATAAGATAAATGAATAGCCAATTCTTATTCGGTTAAAAACAGGTTTTAATTGGGCACTAGAAAAACTCTAGAAAAACTCTGGGAATATTATTTCCCAATAGGTAATAGTGAGTAATTTTGTGAAGAGGGCTGGGAGAGAAAAAATGGCTTTCACTTTTTTTTTGGCTTTCACTTTTGATTTCATAAATTCTCAAGTGCTTAAAATGTTTTAAAAGCGTGTGCGTTAGTGGGGAGAGAAGCATTTGGTAAGTTTAGGCTTATTGCTTCCCTTACAGCTGTAGAGTCCGCTTTCTTGGACCTAATAGCGGAGACTCACAAAAATTCCCTTGGGAGGATGATGTTGAAGAGGTATGGCCCCATCAGTTAAAAAGCAAACAGAGAAAAGCATGTGTGCACACTTGCGTGTGGTTGGGGGTGGCGTTGGGGAGCTCTTGGTGACCTGAACTGAATGACTTCAGAAACATGCCCACAGCATACACACGTCTCCTCTTCACATCCCTCCCCACATCCCTACTGGGTAGTCAACGCTTTGCCTCTACCTCCCAGAGCTGAAGAAATGCTAGCAGTAAAAATAGGCCACATCACACGGTATCTTCCCTGCCCTCATCTTCACCAATCTAGTTTATCACTCACAAGAAGTATTTTAATCTTCTATTTAAAAGAGATACCAAGAATGTTTAATATTTTATAAAGGAAAAAGATGCCACTGAAGAAACTTTGCATCAGATCTAAATCATAGAAATAAATGCCCCCGTTTCAGGGCACTTCATTATATTCAAAACATGACACACCAAGAGAAGCCTCCTTTTTACCCACCAGCCGTCCACACTGTGTCAAGTCCAGGCTTGCACTTTGTTGGTATGTTTTGTATGCCTTATTACTAATGAAATAAAATTGATAAGGAAATAGTATCATATATATTGACCTTGAAATACGCTGGTAAGAAAATGAAAATGACTCAGAGGATAAGATAAAACATCACTCATTGTCTTTCTCTCTTGATGCTTTTTCCCTCTTGCTATGGTTTCAGCATATAAATTGCTATCATCTTTGTTCTTTGCAAGGTTTGTTTTTTTCTTTTTTTCTCTCTCTTTTTTTAAAAAAAGATTTTATTTACTGATTCATGAGAGAGACAGAGAGAGGCAGAGACATAGGCAGAGGGAGAAGCAGGCTCCCTGCGGAAAACCCAATATGGGACTCAGTCCCAGGACCCCGGGATCAAAGCCTGAGTCAAAGGCAGACGCTCAACCCCTGAGCCACCCAGGTGCCCCCCCTTAAAGATTTACTTATTTATTTGAAGGAGAGAGAGTGGGCAGGGGAAGGGGCAGAGGGAGAGAGAATCCCCAAGCCAACTCCCTGCTGAGCATGGAGCCCACAGGGCTCGATCTCAAGACCCTGAGATCATTACCTGAGCCAAAATCAAGAGTTGGTTGTTTAACTGACCGAGCCACCCACGTACCCCTGTTTTTTTCTTTTTTGCTTGTTAACCCAGTTCAACCCACTCAGATTTGAGGATTGCTTGGAGATTCAGTATTGCATTAAAATGTTTTCGAACACTATGTAACTTTGCATATTGAAATATTTTTAAGTTTAAAAAGAGGTTCAGTTTCTCTCCGACATGAAAAAGCTTAAACATGCAGTATAGACTGTCCTTATATTGTCAGAAGTGTGAAAATACACCTTCATGATAACCAGTGACAAAATGGTCTATATCTTTGACTACACATTTAATAAGATTATAGTTATCTTCAAAATATATTTGAACAGCTATACTATGTATAGAAATGAAACAGTATATTTTAATTATCAGTCTATTCCACTTGATCCCTTGCTCATAAAAACCAGATATCCACATATCCCTCTGAAGAGCATTCTGCGTGGCAAAGCTTACTTGACAAAGGCTATGCAGTACAAAACCTTTTTCTGTTAAGAAAAAGGCCTGCCACATGATTCCTTTAAATATCAAACTGTTCCAGAGAATTAAAAGGCCACTCTGTCCCCTGAGTTGCCATATCCACACGGTGGCATGGTACTATCACCAGAGATAGTTCTCCTGGAGGAGTTGGGAAATGAACATTGCCCAGTCCCTCCCCACACTGGGCAAGCCTAGAATTTTGCTGGGCTGAAAAGCCCCGTTACCTTTCACTCGGCGTTTGCTGTGCTTCCTGGCTTTAAATTTGGATGTGTGGCTGGTGGTCTGGTCCAGGAGTAAGGTGATAACCAGGAGGTAAATTACAAGTCCATTCTTTGCCATGGCTCCTGGGCAAGTCTGATGACCACCTTGCCAGCTCCTGTGAAGTAGCTAAGAGGCAAGAAGACTGCACAGCCACATCTTGCTCTGGAGAGCCTGGGCCAGCTTTATAAAAGTGCGTGTGAAGGTTGGCTGGAATCCTGCTGACGAAATGTTTGAATTCCTCGGCTGGCCGCAGCATAAGGTGGCCCCTTGTTCTTGTCTCATGTTAGACTTTTTTAGTTTTTAATGTTCCTGTTACATTTTCTACTTGACTCGCTTTTTAGAGGGTATCAGAGTTAACTATGGGATTAAGGGTTTTGCCTGCTTTCTTCTCCTCCTTCTTTGTCTTCCTTTTTTTTAAATTTAAAGGGCAGAAAGTTTGGAGTAGCTCTGTGAAGACCCCAATATTTACACCCTTGATTTGGAGCTCTGCAGTTCTTTTAATGTTCTGGGAAATTCAATTCCTTTTTCGGGGCGAATAAATAAATAAAGCACACCCCAAAAAACCAGGACAGCTACTGCATATGCATGTGTATATGTGATGCCAGAGTTATACACACATTCCTGTGTCTACACAGCTCAAGTGGAACTTGGGAATGGTTTGCTCACAGTGAGTAACAGGGTTGGCCAAAGTAGATAGTCCATGATAAAGCAGAAGGCTTCCTAATAAGATTTTGTGGATTCATCAAGAATTACAGTTTTGGGAAACACACTTTAGAATGAAAAGAAAATTGAGATGGTGAATTATTTCTGTAAGAATAATGTAAAATGTCAACTATAGCTGTTTTGCGTATCCCCATCACCCAATGCTTTCTGCCTTGAAATTACCCTACTTAAAAAATACTTTCAAAGGGAATATAGAAATAAGAGAATAATAGAGTGAAAGACTTGGTTTAATTATTCTTACCTTAACAATGGGCTTTTTAGGACAAGTATTAGGAACCAGACTGACTTTTGTATCAAAAGCAAGGGACTTCCCTTATCTTTCATTTTCTTTTTGAGACAACATAGGAAGAACCAAGGGTTGATTGATTCCCTCTGGATCTTAGGAGAAAACCACCGTCTAATCTATCTTCATTGCCTTCCAGTGAAAGCCTCTTTGTACCCTACCCACGTATTAACACCGAAGTAAGCCCGCTGAGAGAGAAAAGCCTGACATAATTTAGCAATGTAAGTGTGGAATAAAGAGTAAAGATTTTACTTATAAAGCAGACTCCTTGTACTGATTTGGGCATTCTATGAGCAGGCACTTGACAGCATTGTGGAAGCAAGCTGAGCTGTGTTCAAGTTCTAATTTCACCTATTTATCAGCTGTGTAATCTTGGGTAAATCATTGAACCTGTTCTCACACGGAGCTAGGAATGTCTACTGTCCAGGAAAGATTAAATGAGATAATGCTACAAGCTCTTAGCACAATGCCCAGTGCTTAATGATAATAATAGTAATAACATCTATGACATTCTTACCATTAATTATAATAGTATGTGCAACTCATGGAATACCAGATCTCTTTGGTATTCTAAAATACTCCATGATTTGTATTCTCTCCATTTATAGACTGGATTGTATTGAGTAAGTATTCTCTCCGTTTATAGATGATTGAATCTGAACCTCAGGAAAGTTAAGTGGACTTGTTCATCCATCAGATTCCAGGGGAATTGCAGTAGAATTTAAAACCTAGTTTTGATTGACCCTGGAAGATCTCTCCTTTGACCTGGCCTGTGAAAAATATGCTTTGATATGCATGTGGAAAAGGATCAATGCTCTACAACTGATCTTATGATTGATTGAAAATACTTCTTGCCAGCTTCTCAAATCCTTTACTCTGAGAAGAGATTTTTGAGGTACAGAATAGCTGTGGAAAGCTAATGATTTCTCTTGGATCTTTGATCTATGCTATATTCAAACTAGATTTGTAAGAAAAGGCTGCCTTTTTTCTTCAAAATAAATCTATATTGTTTTAGGCTCTTTTTCCTTTCCAGGAAGCCTCTGACGCTTTTTTGGACTTGTTTTCTTTTAGCCAGATTTCAAAGCCTATGCTTTCTTAGTTTTAAATTAATACTTTATTTTTTAGAACAGTTTTAGATTTATAGAAAAATTGAGCAGAAAGTAGAGAGAGCCTGCCCTACCCCCCTCCCCAGTTTCTCCTATTATTAGCATCTTGCAAAAAAACAAAAGCCAAAGAAAAAAATAAAAAAATCTTGTATTTGTGTGGTGTATTTGTTATAATTGATGAATGAATATCGATCTATTACTATCAGTTAAACCCTATAGTTTATATTGGGGTTCATTATTTGTGTTGTAAAGCTCCATGGGTCTTGGAAAATAAATGTATAATGTCATGTATCCACCATTACAGTAGCATCCAGAAGAGTTCTACTGAAGCCCACACTTTTTGCTCTAATTAAATATTTGAGGATTCGTTTCTTCCCTAGCTGTACTGCCAGGACTCTCTCCGGGGCTGCTCTAATCTCCAATTCTCTCTCCCCAGATGATCTTAATCCTTCTTGTGACTTCCAATTCTCTGTCTGGGACTCTCACATTTGCCGACCAATTTGATCTCCTCCTTCAGATTGACAGTTCCAGTGGCCCATGTGACCTCTCCAGTTGGATGTCTCAGACATTTCAAACTTGTGATGGTTGAAGTTAAATTCTGGGTTCTACCCCCATTAACATCCCATGGATTTTTAAAAGTCTGTTTTTCCTGACTCTTCTCCAGCACAATTCATGTCCCCAAACCACTCAGGGGACCATTTCTGAAAACTTGGAAGAATATTTGTGCCTTGCCACGCCACCCCCCTCGATTTTTTGCCTGCAACACCCTTCCCTGTGTCCTTGTCAGCAGCAATGCTGTGGTTTCCACCACCACATGGGTGCTTCCTCTTTTCTGTCATCATCTCATCTGACATCACCAAGAGCTTTTGTCCTGGCCCAGCTCAGCCACTCTGCCCCTACCCAACTGAGGGAATTCTCCACACGTCACTGATGGGATTGTCACTCTCTGACTTAAAACCCTCCAAATGCTCCAATGCCATTGTACCTATGATGAAATCAGACTTCTTACTTTGGTTTCCTAGGACCTCCTACCTGATGAGATCCACCTGGTTCTTCCTTTGTGGAGATCTTTTGCCAATTTTGAGCTGTATTTTGTTCTGTCTTTCCATACCCACGGTGCTTTTCCACACACTTTTTTCCCTGTCACTATACCACCACCCCTTCCCAAACTTGACCTCTTGGTGTGAGTCCAAATTAGTGCTACTTTGTAGATGACCGACTCCTTCTTGTCCTCCAGATTTGAACTCGAAGATCGCCTTCTCAGACATAGCTTCTCTATCTGCATAATGTAGCAAGGACCTACTCTGTTTTCTCTAAGAAGGTACCTTGCTTCCTTTATAGCACTTCTCATAGTTGGTAATCATTTAAAAAATGTATTTACTTGGTTTACTGGTTAGATGTCAGGCTCTTCGGCTAGGCTGAAAGCTCTCAGAGGGCAGGAGCTGTGTTGGGTTAGCTCTACTATGCATGCAGTACAGTGTTTGCTCAATAACTCTTAACTAATGTGTGGCAGGATGGTTTTGCTTTTGCTTCCCTCCTTTTCGACCTCTGCTCTGAGACTCTGGCAACAAGGCATTTGACCAAGGAAATAGCAACTCAGCTCTTGGAAGAGTAAAGAGACAGACTCACTTGGCTTAGTAACACTTGGAGTCATGCTAGGAAACCATCCCGCTCAGCACTGGGGAGACTCTGGTTGGCTTGCAGGTGCTTGGCCCTGAGGCCAGACAGGGCTGGGAGCTTTCCCTTAACTTCTCTTCCTCCTGCTGAGATTCCAAGTTCAGTTCATCTTCCTTTAGGGAAAACCACTGGAAACTAAATGCCTGCAGGATTGACTGGAAGAAGATGAAAGAGAGTTGGATCTGAGGATATTCTTAAGGTAAGGTTTTTGTCCTTGTCTGTCCCAAAGCTGATTGACATCAGACATGGCCTCCACCCCCAAAACCCCAATAGGAATAGGAGGGGGAAAATGGCAATAATCTGGGAAAAGATCACATCAAGAACTACACATACATCAAAGATAATGGGGGCGGGTGTCCCTGAACCCACCTTGTTCTTGGGGAAGCCAGGCCTCACTCAGTTTTCTTGGAGGCTGAACAATCCCTTTTTTGTGGAGCAGGATGATGTCACCAGCTTGTCTCCTGGGCTGGACCAGGGCTTGTGAAAGGGCTATTTAAGAAGAAGTGCACATTTATAGCCAGGGAATAGGAACCATAAAAATATTCCCATTAGGTGGAAAGCCTTTCGGCGAGGATTTAAAAACTGTCACTAGAGTTTAAATTTCCTTAATAAATTGCTGTTTACAGCACGTCTCCTGACCACCCTGTGTAACTGATGTGTTTATTCCACTGGTTGCTATTTTAAAGTTGCTCTAAGCTGCTGTTTTCCAGAGTGTCTAACAAACAAGTCCATCGTCCTACTTGCTGTTTGTTAGTACTCAAGGCTGAAATCTTTGAAGGCTGTGTTCAGAGGTTCAAGCACAGCATTTAGGGAAAGTGACAGGGCTGAAGTTGGATATAACAGAGGTGAGGTTGAAATGCTTGAAGGAAAGATTGGTTATGGTGTATGTGCAAGTTGTCTTGTTTTTACTTAGGGCCTTTACTTGTAGGTGTGATGGGAAAAGTGTCAGGAAATTTGAAGAGAAAACTGAAGACAGGGTTTAGGAATAGGGTTCAAAGACCCTGCTAACATGAGGCAGCACTGGATATCCATAAAGAGCCAAGGACTCCAATAGTTTGGGATTAAAATTTCAGCTCTGTTACTTTTTAGTTGTGTGATGTGGTCAGATTTTGTCCTTTCTCCTAACTGGCTTCCTGACCTGTCTTAGAGAATACTAAGAAAACTAGAGCATGTGTACAAAACATGCAAGCCACATCTTGTCACTGTAGGGGATCCATCCGGGGAGCCTAGGCTTCCCTAATAACCATCAGATAGATGCAACAGGTATCTCTGTAAGGTCCTCAGATTCATCCTTGCCCTTACCTCAACCCCATAGATTTGGTTCCATTTGCACCCACACTGAAAATACTTTATCATAAAACTTGTCAATATTTTATGATTATTTTATATATTTGTATCTCTCACATTTTTTTGCCTTGGGATGGATCTTGCCAAGATTCTCTGCTGATTTCCTAGACCAACACTGTCCAGTAGAACTGCTCAGTGCCCACATGTGACTAAGAGCTGCCATATTAGACAGCACAATTTTAGTGCCTCACAAAATGACTAATACATGGACATTTAATAAATGTCTATTAAGTGAAATGGTCCAACCAAGAGGATTTGGAGTAAAGAGAGTGGTGATTTAGATTCAATTAATCTCATCGTGACTATTGTGCTAGGATTTTTGTGTGTATGTGTGTAAATCCTATAAAGAAAGCATTATTCTAGGGATAGAAGGTGGACTTAGCCTTAGGGAGTAATGTGACCTTTCTTGGAATCTTCAGCTTCTAAGTATTAGTCAAACTTGGTCTCCTTAAGGGACACCTGGGTGGCTTAGTCAGTTAAGTGTCTGCCTTTGGCTCAGATCATGATCCTAGGGTCCTGAGATTGAGCCCCTGCATTGGGCTCCCAGCTCAGCCTGGAGTCTGCTTCTTCCTCTCTTTCCTCTGTCCCTCCAGCCCCCTGCTGCTCATGCTCTCTCGCTATCTCTCAAATAAATAAAATCTTTAAAACAAAAACCAAAAACCAAAAAGCTTCGTCTCCTCAGTTGAGGGGAGGACCCAGCTGGGGGTGAAGGGGATTTGGGGCTTTTGTAGGCTTACCTAGGAAGTCAGAATGAGATTTTTTTGTAAAGTCAGAGTAGTGGAATTAAAACAATGGAGTCTCAGGTTTGGGAGAGACAAATCTCCACTTTGAATACTTCTCATGATGGAAAATTCACTATCCAGTAAGGCAGCCAATTTTGCTAACCTCTCCCTGAGTTTCTTGGGTTCTGCTCTCGGCCTGTGATAGCTACTTCTTTGAGCTAGTTTCTAGTGTATGATCTCATCTTGAGCCAGCTCCCTCTCCTCTTCTGGGACCAATTTTTCTTCTGGCTCCATTCCATTCTCCCTTCTTGTGGGCCCTCTCAGACAGTGGCTAAACCAGTGAATCCTTGGCCCTGAAAAGCCAGACACCTCACTGAAGTCCTCACTTCCCATAGCAACACAAAGTAGTGGAAAGTGCACAAATGACATCATATGGACCCAGGGTTGAATTGTGGCTCTCTCACTTACCAATTAGGTGATTGGGGCTAGCTCACTAATCTCTCTGAGCCTCTCAGTCCTATAAGTTGTTGGTCATAATAACTGTATGCCACCATTATTGGGAGAATTAAAAAGATTCTCTGAAAACAATCAATATACTGGTTGATACAGAAGAGATATTTCATATGAGCACTTTCTATTGATAAATTAGTTATTGTTATAACCATCATCATTATAATAATGTCCTAGCTCTTACTGACTTCACTCTGAAGTCATTCCTCTGCAGCCATCCAATCTTCCCCCTTATTGTTATCCCTCTACCCCCCCCAAGCACCCAATATAGTGAACAGTTCATTTTTTAAAGAAAGCAAACATTCCATTGGTCTGTTTTTCCTAGGTGTACTAACATTTCAAATTTATTGTGAGTTTTGCCTGGCCCTGCTGCCAAGATGGTCCAAGAATACAAATAAGTCAGTATTCACCTCCCTTCTTCTGGGAGCAAGAGCAGCCCTCAGTGGAAAACCTTCATAATTCCTCTCTGTAGGCCTCCCAAGGTTGGACCTGGTGAAAACAGTTTTCAACCTTCAGGTAACAACAGTGCGATCCTTGTTCTTCCTTAGAATCCAGAGGCTTGCAGACTCTCTCTGTTTAGAGCAAGATGACTGCAGATTGTAGAGTGAACCATTGAGAAAATCTGCTTTTTTGGATATTAACTAAGTTTCCAACTTTTAAGTCCATGACCATTTCACCGGAGGAAATTTAATGATATAACTTAAGCCATCTTGTGTTTCCCTTGAGCTGTCTCAATTAAATAGTCAAGCTATTTCATTTGGTTTAAATGGCATAAAGAGGGATTGCCTCATAGTCATCTCCCCAGAAAGTGCCTCCTGAGGCTGAAACCCTGCATGGCTAAACTGAAGAAATTGTCTTGATCGGCATACCAAGGAAATTGTGTCCATGATATCTGCTTCTTATAAAGAGTAGGAAAAGTAGCCAAATAGATGAATTGTATGTACAAGGCATTACTTATATTTCTTTGGAATCTGAGATAAGTGAAGAGATAGAGGAAGAGAAGCAGAAGATGGAGAGGATGGAGGAATCGAGACAAGTTTGGTATTGGACAAATCAATCTTAAAGTTTTCATGGGACACTGCTGGATTTGTCTAGTTGATGATAGGAAATAATGATTGGACACTGGAATGAAGTAAAAATAAAAAGAGTTCTTTGAGAAAAATCAATAATTTGTTAATAGCGAATCAATGATACATTAGCAGTGGGAAACTGATGATGGGTCTGAAGCCAGGACGCTCCTACGGGGAAAGAGGAGGATCAGAGACAAATCCATGGGGTCCCAGATACTTAACGGGTGGGTAGAGACAGGGAAGGGACTCAGTGGTCAGAAAAGCTAAAGAAAAGCTGTGTTTCCCTTCATTGATTCCACATTTTTTGAACCTGAAGTGAAGGTTCCTGGGGAGGAGAGTGGAGACAGAACTGGCAAATATGTCAAAGAAGTAAAACAGGAAAATGACTAAAATAAACATTGGTCTTGAGAGTTAGAAAAAGGACTCTAGGCAATTTTTGTAAGGCATAAATCATGGAAACTAGATTGCAGTGAGGAAAATCCTAAGTAGAGATTTAAAAGTTAATTTATTTAGTAGAGTTTTTTTTAGGTTCACAGCAAAACTGAACTGAAGATGCAGAGATTTCCAGTATGCACCAGCCCTCTGCATGTATGTCCCTGCTCGTTTTGTCAGGGGCAGGAGAGTAGGTGGTGTATGGTGCAAAGGGGGAGCACCTCTGTCCCTCCACAGTCTCCTGCCTGGTCCCTGCTTCTACCCCATCCTCTATGCAGACCAGGCTCTAAACCCACAATCTCGCGTATCTGTCACTCTCAGTGCAGGAATGTGCTGGCCACGAGACCACACACATCCATGCCCACAGGCCGGTGGGCAGAAGGTGTGCCCACCACAAGCTCTCTGTGGAAATGGCAGGGTTGGGGGTGGTGGTTAAGGCTGAAGACTCTGAAAAGAGACCACCTTGGTTTGAATTCTGTCTTTATGACTTCTCAGCTGTTTGTCCCTGCTACAGTATCTCCTATCTCATAGGAAGAGAAGGTGCAATAATGGCACCCACCTGCTAGGTAGAGATGAAGTTAGTGAATGCCCATAACACACTGGCAACGATGTCTGTTCAATTACAAATGCTAGCAACACCCATTAAATAGATGGAAATGTTGAGTGGTTCTAACTCTGGGGTGAAATTTTTGTCTATCACGGTGGGACTAATTGTCCATTTGGTGAATTGTCCTACAGCCTCTACTGGGAAGCTGGCCTCCTGATTCTTCTTAATATAGGAGGGCAGTAGGCGGATGGCTGATGGCTCACAGGAACCCAGCTCTCTGCACCATATAGAAGCGTCAGAGGGGTCTGCAATAGCCACAGGTTTGCACCTGGTACTCTGCCAACAATCCAAGTTCTCACACACTGTTTTAATGGATACATAACATGTGCCTCACTTTACTAAACTTCCTCCAGTTGTTTAATTTCCAGTTTTGCCTTTATTATAAATGATGGTGAGATCTACATCTTTGTGTGTTAATTCTTTTTCTGTACTCAAGATTATTTTCTTAGGACACTTTAGTCTATAAATGGATTTCCTGAAAGGCAGCATAGTCTAAAGATTGACAACACAGATTGGAGTGTGGATTGCTTGAGATCAAATGTCGACTATGCCGCCGGCAGTTGAGTTTTCTCAGCTCTCCCACGTCTTGGTTTCCCCTATCTATAAAAGAGGGGACAACAGTAGTATTTAAATTATAAGCTTGCTGTGGGACTTAAATTAATTCTTGTAAAGCACTTACTTAAAGCAACAGTTAGCCTGCAGTAAGCATTAGTAATATTTAATGTTACTGAGCCAAAGGGAATGAATATTTTAAGATTCTTGATACATATTGCTAATTATATTTGATGCGAAGGAGGAGAAGGCCTTAGCTTGTCTACTTCCCAGGAGGACGGAACAGTGATGGGCCAGGAGGAATAAAGGAGAGTCCATTTTAGGACACAGGTTAGATCACATGGCCTGGCAGGCAGGGTCATTGATTCTTAAAAGGGTTCCACATGGGAATGGCTGGCTCTTTCTCTTTGCTTCTTCCCATGAACATTTCTTCCTATCTCTTTCTTCTCTGTAATATGCAATTGGATGGATGGTGTTAAGGTCCTCAGATATGGGTCTGGGCTAAGAAAGATACAGACGCTCCTAATTTGGGGCAAGGTTCTGTGTTCTAGTTCAGTATACTGTGAAGTGCTCTGAAGTGGATGTTGAGACACAAGCTCTGTGCTGGCCAAATCAGTCCTTGTGTCCATTCACCACTGTCCTTCATGCATGAAGGAGGAGGGTTGGGTGGGCCAAGGCAGGATTCAGGTATTTATGTGCTCACTGACCATAATATCATCTAATAAGGCCCCAAATGCCATCATTGCACATAACTATTTAAAATGAATGTGCCCATTTTCCCACCAGGAAAAAAAAGTATGTAAGAAGCAGATTTCTATGTTATATCCTTGCTTAGAGATGTGGAGAAGTCCCTCAGGTTAGGGAGCAAGATGGTGGCTTATTGGAGAGCCATGTTGGTGTCCTGAAAGCACTGCTCTTTTTCTCAGAGCCTTTAGGGCTTTAGAATATGAACCAGTTTTTCTTTGCTTTCAGGAAACCAGTAGCACATCCATTTTGAATGTCTGGTAAACAGTGAAGGAGTCAGTGTTTTATGAGTATCTACTTTTCATCTCAGGAGATTTTTTTCAGCTTCTGCTTTCCCCCGATGAACAGAGAGGGGCCATCCAATTTGCATTGGATGCTGGTTTTTGCCAAAGGCTTCCTTCCAGTAGAAACCAGACAGGAAATATTCCCAGAGCCTGGTTTTTTGGGTGTGGAGACAGCAAGTCCAGGAGACAGGCTGATGTCTCTGAAAGACCCACATTCACCACGCCCGCTTCCTTCTATAATTTATTTCTGCCCAAGGAGACTAGGCCACCCTCCAAAATATATACCAGATAACTGGGATTGCAATTGAAAAACCCACTACTTGCCTTGAGTATGCCTTGTTGGAAATAAAGGAGCAAACAGTCCTGGCTTGTGTCTGTTGACAGTTTAGAAGTAAAAGAATTATTTCTATAACCAAAAATTGAAAGAGGATTACTCAAGGGGGATTAATATATCGGACTTCTAAGCCATCATTAAAATTCTGCCAAAAAGGATATGGAGCAACATGGAAAATGACCATAGTATATTTCTAAGGGAAAAGAGCAGTTTTAAACCAGAACTTATGGGGTGGACAGTAATAGGTAGACAGAGTGTGGATGAGGGTGTGTGTCTGTAAATAGATTAGAGATAGGTCAAAATACTAATTATGGTTACTTTTGGGTGTTGAGATTATGGCGGGGTTTTTTCCTCTGGTTTTCTAAGCTTTTATAAGTGTAAAACATATATTTAAATACAAACATTTTATTGAAGTATAACATATGCACAGAAATGTGCCCAAGTTGCAAAATACAACTTCCTGAGTCTTCATAAAATTTAAATCTGGCCCTCCTACTAGTACCTAGATAAAGCAAGCAGAAGGTTCCCGACCATCCCCCCCCCGCCCCCCCGCCGAAACTTCTTGAGCCCTGTCCAAGTCACTCTTCCTTAAAAGGTAAAGCACTGCAGTGGTGTTGAAAGATGTCAACTCTGCCCAGGTCAGCTGTTTCCCAGAATTCTCTTCCCTGTATATTTTGGGTTATAGTGAGGCATCAGATTCCCCTGAAGATACTCGCAGCATCAAAGTAAGAGGCAATGAGAGATTGATCAGTGTTTGGCATGTATTTGAGCGTTCTAACTCATTTTCCCTCTCTTTCACTTTACTCCCATCTTCCCCTTTCCCATGGCCAGCCCTATGGACCTTAGGCCTGAAGACTACAGTCTTACAGAAACCATTTAACTAGCTTACACTATTGAATAAGGTCAAATCCCTGCAGTAATCCCTTTATTTATTTTTTTAAAGGTTTTATTTATTTGAAGGAGAGCACAAATGGGGAAGGACAGAGGGAGAGGGAGAAGCAGACTCCTCACTGAACAGGGAGACCCATGTGAGATTTGATCCCAGGACCCTCAGATCATGACCTGAGCCAAAGGCAGATGCTTAATTGACTGAGCCAACCAGGTGCCCCCCTGAAGTAGTCCCTTTAATATGTGGGTGTGTACGTACGTGTGCATCTTGTAATGGCTTTGCTTCTCGGGTAGAACCCTGTCTGATAAAACAGAATTATAGGGCAGATGATGGACAGTCTTCAGGATGGCTCCCAATGAATAGTCCTCACTTCTTGGGACTACAGTCCCCTCTTATGAGCAACACTGAACTGTGGCACTAGTAAGATGTTCTGGAAATGGCAGTATGGGACTTTCAAGATTAGATCATAAAGCACATTGCAAATTCCTGACCCACAGAAACTATGCGAGATAGTAAACGTTAATTGTTATTTTGAGTCGCTAACTTTTGGGGTAATTTGTTACACATGGTAATTCCATTAGACCCATGGAATTCTGAGTAAGCGAAATAGCTATTATTTTAGGTCCATAAGTTTGGGGTGGTTTGTTGCCCACAACAGATATAAAAATCCTTTCTAAAACCCTGACAGTCTGCACCTTGAACAAAAGGTGTTTTTTTTTTTTTTCCTCATATAATAAAAAAATCTAGAGGGAGATTGTTCCAGTGTGGGCTCAGTGGCTCACTACTGGGCATGGGTTCAGCATTTTCCCAATCCTCTGGGCCTTCTCCTTAGTTATAAGATGGCTACAATAACTTCAAACATCACATCTTCATAGCATCACTTTGAAAGCAGAGATCAGATTTGTGGGATGGAAAGACAATCCTCACATGCCCCCCTTTAATCACAGGAGGAAACTTGCTTTCAGATGTTCCCTAGCAGATTTCCTCTAAATGTGTCATTGGCCTGAGTTGGGCCACAGGGTCATCCCTAGAGAGGTAGGCCCACTTTCTCTGACATGAAGGGCACACTACAAGATCCCTCTTTTTTTCCATGGGAGACACACACACAGACAGCAGGCAGATGCAGGCAGAGGGAGAAGCAGGCTCCCCGCGGGGAGCCGGATTTGGGACTCAATCCCAGGACCTCAGGATCACTACCTGAGCCAAAGGCAGACACTCAACCACTGAGGCTCCCAGGTGCCCATACTACCAGATTCTTGAATAAAACAGGGTTCTGTCAGCAAGGAAGAGTGTGGAAAGACAGCCAGTAGGGTTTGTCACAAAATCTTTACCTGACAAAATCCCACTTATCTTTCAGATTCCTGCCTCTTTATAAGGACTCCTTCTGTTAAGTCAGAGCTTTCTTTTAAACTCCTGGGGAGGGGGTTGTATATTGAGTTCTTTCTCTTTGGAACACCAATCACTGTAATCTGGGTAGTTTGTTATTTAACGATGCCTGTATCTCTTGCTATACTATACATCCCATAATCCCATAATTCAGGCCTAAGGATACAGGATCTGGCACATGGGACTCCAGGAAGTCCCTTCTCCTTCCCTGATCTGGCTCGCTCATTCAATTTTTTCCTGATCAATAGAAACCATTGTAAGCAGTAAACTTTTCAGTGTTCCACTGACTGTTATTTGTAAATCTGTCCCAGGAATGTTCAATTGACTTGTTGAGCATAACTGTTTAATAAAGCAAGATTCTTGGATGTTTAGCAATTAGAATGTTCCACTGTGAATGAGTAGTCCCATGACAGGGAAATTGGATTTCTCCTTTACTTTGTATAACTGACAAGGCTTGATTAAATATTAATCAGACTCTCCTGGAAACAGGCTCTGAGTTTAGCGATATAATTGTAGCTCATATTCATAACTTAGGATTCATGCTCCTTACTGCTTCCTCTGGAATAATAATGCCATCCCCCACCAAGGCTTGTCGAGTTGATGAGAATAAATAGAGAGGGAGATGGGGCATGTGTCAGACCTGGTTTGCTGGACTATGAATGGGAAGGCCATTGGTTAGTTTTTACAGGAATATGGCCCCTGTCTGCATCCTTCTTTCAGGTTTGTCCATTTATTAATATAGATTGGGTTCTGCAATGTGCCAGGAAGTGTTCTAGGTGAAAAGATACAACAGTAAACCACACAGACAAAAATCTCTGCCCACATAAAGCTTAAACTCTAATGTTTCCTGACATCTACACTTTTGAGAACTATTATGTGTATTCTCAATTAATGCTCACCTGTGAGATACAATTTCTTATTCTTCCATGATGGACATAAACAGATTTTTTTCTGCCCATATGTTTTTATTCTCTTGGTTATAAAATCTCTGCTGTAAGGAACAAATTCTGCTTTAGGTAGAGATGAACAGCTCCCATTTCAGGGCTCCAGAGGTAGACCAGTAAACCAGATTTGACTAACCAGAAAATCTTATCTCCAGGCCAGTCATGCCAAGCCAGGCCAGAGTCCTCTCTGGGGCATAAACATCAGAACCATCAGCAAGACTCAATTTTTCCCCTGTTGAGACTACTGAGGAAGTAGTTACTGGCAGACAAAGACTCACATGCTACTCTTTACCCATCTGGACATATCTAATGCACACACACGTGTGTGTGAGAGAGTGAACCAGTCTACCAACATCTTTGGAAGTTCTGGATTTAGTTGTTCTAATTTCAAATATCTTCCAGAACCAACCTGGCTGTTTGTTTCTTCAATTTCCCTCTTTCCTCTCTTATGTCTCTGTTTTTTGCCAAATATTTATTGAATACAGTTTTAGTTTCATATTGCTGTCTAATATGCTACCACAAACTTAGAGTCTTATTTATTACAAACATAAGTTTATCTTCTGAGTCTTATTGGGTCAAGACAAGGGTCAGGGATTAGCCAGTCCTCTGCTCAGAGGCTTCTATCAAGGCATTAGCTGGGCTGTGTTCTCATCCGGAAGCTTGCTTGGGGAAGCATCTCTTCCTCGTTCACTCAGGCTTTTGGCACCATTTACTTCCTTGGATCTGTATGACTGAGGCCCTGTTTTAGTGCTGTTAGCCATGGGCTACTCTCAGTCCTCAAGGCCACCCATGGCTCTTAGCTATGTGGCCCTTCACAAGCCTACCCATGACATAGTAACTCACTTCCTCAAAGCCAGCAAATGCTCTAGTTTGCTAAGATGGAATTGTATACAAAGTAACCTAATCTAGGGAGTACCATCATCATAGTTGCCATATCCCACTGATTAGAAACAAGTCACAAGTTCCACCTCCTTTTAAGGGGATGGAATTATGTGTGATTCACTGGGAGTCACCAGTAAGTGTGTCTGCTATGGGAACCTACTTTATGTACTGGGCATCACACCAGGGAATACCAAAGTGCAAAAGAGATATGGCTCCTGCTGTCTTGGAGCTTACATTTTTGTAAATTTGGATCTTGTAAATTATATAAGCCAATGCAACACTGCCTCTTTCCCAGTTTTGTTTTGTTTTTCCCTCTAAGCTAGTTTGAGTTCTTGGCAGCAGAAAGAATCCTGGTACAACTCCATTTTGTAGATGGGACAAATATGTAGGTTGTAGGAATTGAGGATCCTATCCTAGGGCTCTTTCCATGGGCCCCTAGTCATGGTAAGACTTTGGAGTGAAATGTGGGGGTTATTTATGTCTTGGTTCCACTGTTTACAGGCTCTCTAACCCTAGACACTTCGCCTTTTTGAGCACCAGCCTTTTGGTCTCTGAAATGAGCATAGTACCTATCCACTATAGGCCTATTCTGTATGGTTCCTCTGTGACAATGTTCTGAGAACAGCGCAGACCTAGGCAGATATTGCTCAGGTACTTGGAGACCAGCAACAAGATCATACCACTATGGAATATTTCTGGACCAGCTGGTGGCTTACCTGGATCTTCCCAAAGGACACATCTTGAGAGGAAGGACTGAATCTTTGCTTCTCCAGTTCTTGACACACAGAATGTGCTACGTGAATGCTGGCTGGTCCTTCCAGGATCCTATGTGTGCTTTCATCAATGCATTTGTGGGAGATGGAATAATGGCCCCTCACAGATGCCTATACCTTGATCCCTGGAACCTGTATATGGCAGAAGGGACTCTCCAGATAAGTCAAGGGTCTTTAGATGGGGAAATTGTTCTGGATTATCTGGGTGGCCAGTGTAATCACAGGGTCTTCATAAAGAGAGAAGCAGAAGGGTCAGAGGTAGAGGGAAGGAGATGTGGTAACAGAAGCAGAGTTTGGAGTGATTCCGTAGCTGGGAGGGACCACAAGCTAAGGAACATGGCAGCCTATAGAAGTTGAGAAAGATAAGGAACAGATTCTTTTCTAGAGTTTCCAGGGGAATTTGGCCCTGCTGATGATACCTTGATGTTGGCCAGTAACACTCGTTTCTGAACTTCTGACCCGTAGAACTATAAAATAATAAATTTGCATTGTTTTAAGTTGCTAAGCTTGTGCTAATTTTTAATGGAAGTAATTGGAAACTAATATAGTACTAATCTGATAACAGTATTGTTTTGTATGTGTGGCCGTACTGTGTGCAGGAACCGACTAGTATCAGCACATCAGAACCAGTGTGTAAGTATTTGGGAATTTTGCAAGCTCATTGTCAAACTTGTGATAGCATGGAATTAACCATGTTGGGATTATTTACACAAATCAGCAGCTATAAATTATAACTTAAAAAATTCTGGAGAGCTAGTTTGCCAGCATACTCGCTCTGAGTGGGTGTCTGTGTATTATGGGGAGCAGGGGTGGGGGGCAATTGGGTCTAAGTGGAGATATATGTGATATATGGTGATTCCAGAGGATACCAAGGCCCTTGAAGGCAGGACGCATGTCTTGCTAATTCTAAAGCTGTTCCTCCCCTATGCTTTATACATTGCACATCCCCGAAATATTTATTAAATAGACATTTATCTTTTAATATGTTATCCTTTAATGACTGGCCCACATGAGATCAGTCCTTCAGTCTTGGCCTCTTGCATTACTATTGTCCAACCAACCATCCGACCAGGGGCACAATAGCAGAAAACTATGGGATTTGAAACCGATGAGAATCTGAATTTGAGACACTTCCTTGTCACTGGTCAGTTATGGGACCCTGAGGGAGTAGCCTTTGTGAAGTCCAATTTCCTTATCAGTAAGATGGAAATTATGCTTGCACACTTCCTGTGAAGGTCAAACACAATAATGGATATGTTTGTGGAGGGAGTTTGTAAGCTCTAACGTGCCATATAGAGGTCACTATCATATTGAAACTGGGCAAGAGCCTCAGGATGTAAAACTGGTTTCCAACTTAATGTGTGTGTGTATGAGAGAGAGAGAGAGACAGAGACAGACAGAGAGAGAGAGAGAGAGAGAGAAAGCAAGAGAGAGAGAGAACATGTAAGAAATAAAGATCTGTAGAGTTTTTAAAAATATATTTACTGGGAGGGAGCCCATCTGAGGCTTTCTGAATATGAAGCTTTGGGAGTGGGCCTCTCCTGAAATAGACGGGTGTATTTTCAGAAAAACCCCATGGGTGATTCTAGTTTACACCCCCTGTTGCATGGAGGAAAGAGTGTTTGGGGTGATTTTTCAGAGGAAGCTGCAAGGAACCCTGAACTCAGTTTCACCATTGGGAATGACTTGACTTAATGAAGTGACTGGTAGCATTACTATCAGTGAATAAAAGTCTTATTTACCTTCAGAGTCCTGCGAAGTGCCTGACAATACCATAGGCTCTTGACAAAGGTCTGTTGGATCAGGGAATGAGAAATGATGGGAGGTAAAGATAAATTAGCAGCGTGCCTTTGACTGACCACTAGGTGGTAGGAGCATCGCGCTAAGTCCAAGCTCAGGTATCTCACTGCCTTGGGATGAAGATGGTTGACCAGGCCTTCCTTGGGGCCTTGAATATCTTTCTAGAATAAGGTTTGCATGGGAGTGTTCGGGGGCGGGGGTGTGTGTGCAGGGAGCCAGGAGGCCTTCTTCACAAAAAGCCTCACGCTAAGACTTTACAAATTCACGAAAAGGCCTCACAGACAAATGGATTTATTTCCGTTGTTGTAAAAATACAGAGAGAGGATGGAAAAAAATTTTTCACGCTACTATGATCTGTGCATTTTTTTAAACTTAACATTTCTTAAATTCCTTAAATGTACAGATAATCTCAAAAACATAAGTGGCAAGTTCTCCCCACTTCCCTGCTTCCCCCATTACACATTCACCAGTCCTGCACGCTTTCTCACAGAGCCAGGTATGGGACAGGGCCTGCTCATGGAAGGGGTGGTGGGCTGTAAATCGGAATCCCAGGAAGCACTTTAGTCTGCGGTCACCCTGGCTGTGAACTAGCTGCCTGTGATTCTCATGTACAACCCACGTGTGAGAACCACTCAGCTGTGCTTTCTCAGGAGGCTTCCTGAGATTCTCATGGGCCCTTTCAGAGGTCCAGGGATGCTCCAGCCACCTCCAGCTTCACATACATACACACACGCACAAACATGCAGACAAATGAAGACATATGCACATACACAGGTTGGTTGGTTTTTTTTTTTTTTTTTTTTGATTATATGCACCATGGCCCATGGTCTTTTCACAAATTCACACATTATGAAAGTAATTAACACAGGAAACAGAAATCCTCTGTAATGTTGTAGATTAGAGCAAGTTAGAATGTTAGTAGTTGATATTTTACTGCCTTCAATCTTGACCCCTCCCCACTTTTAGGCAGAAAAATAAAGTCGTTTTCTTTTTCCTCCAGAAAAGCTTAATCAAAGCAAATAGGATGCCTAACCCTGAAAGACAGACTTTCAGAGATGTGCAACAGCCGTCTCTGATGCAGGTAGAGGGACCTCATTATCGCAATAGTGTATGTTCCTGAGAAACACACTGGAGTCCAAGTTCAAGGGCATCTTCTGGGACACATTTTTTTTTTTTTTTTTGCTGTATAGTGAGGCTTAGAGTTTGTGAGATACACACATGTCATTGTGCTCTTTTGAGATTTCCTTCCTTCCCTGACACTGTGGCTGTCGGCTATGCCCATAAATTGGTGGTGTTTGAACCTTTCCTTGTGCCAAGCACAGGACTAAGTGCTTGTCTGTGATCTCATTTCATTCTCTGGCAACTCTACTGGCTGGCAGCTGTTAGCATCCTCATTCTATGTATAAGGAAAGTGATTATGGTTACATGAGGTGATGACAGGACTGGTCTGTGGGCCCATAGGTAGTAAAGTAGTGATGGCACCAGGATTTCTGAAATCCATGTAGTCTAACTTTAGAGCCACACCCCTTAGTTACTACATTATTAATGGTGCCATCCAACTGTTTGCAACGCCGGCCCTAGAGATTCCTTGTAGGCATCTGCTGTTTTTCTTAAGAGAGAATCAACCATGCTTTACTCATTGTCTAGGATTTCCCACTAATTCTCTCCACAATAGTGCAAGGTGGGTGCTCTTCCATTTTGCAGAAAAGAACTGGTAGTTGGAGAGTATAATAGGCAACGCTCTTAGTGATGATTCCTCCAAACCCTCCCCCTATGATTCCCGCCCTAGGGTCCATGCCCTTGTATAATCTCCTCTCCTTGAATGTGTGAAGAACTTGTAATTCCCTCTCAATTAATATAGGATACAACAGAGGTGAAAGGATTTTGCAGATACATTGGAGTCCTTGAGCAGTTGATTTAGAGCTAATAGGGAGATTATTCTGAGTGGGCCTTGCTTAATCAGGTGGGCTGATGAAAGAGGGTCCAAGCCTTCCATCAAGCTAGAAATATTGTTCTACTGACCTTGAAGGTTTATGTTGCCATGTTGTGAGAAGGCATGTGAGCACGTGTGAGCATCGAAAAGGGCCCTGGGATCCAGAAGGGAATACACGTTTCTGATAACCTTGATTACAACCCTGTGAGACAAGCGAAGGACCCATCTCAGTAATGTCCAGATTCCTTATCCATGGAAACGATGAAATAATAACTGTATTGTTTAAAGCCTCCAAAATTGTGGTGATTTATTATGCAGCTTCCCTGTCTTACACACCAGACCCAGTACTGCAGGATCAGCCTGCAGGTTCTTTATAATAATTGCCTCTGGGATTCTTTGGCATCTTTCTAGAATTCATACACCACCACCTTTCTACCCCTAAAAAGTTCTGAAATGATTGGGCATGTAGATTTTAGTGAAAGATCCCAGAAGACCCAGGTCCTACCTGTATCGTCCAGCCCTGTGGCCTAATAGTTAAGTCACACATCTTCAAAGCCAGAGGTGGTAGGTTTGGAAACCACTATATTTGTGGTTTCCAGAATTAGCAAATAAAAATACAAGATGGATACCCAGTTGCATTTGAATTTCAGATACACAGCAAACACTATTTTAGTGTAAGTCTATCTTGTGCAATATTTGGGACATTCTTATATTAAAAAGTTATTTGTGTCTGAAATTCAACCTTAAGTGGGCATCCTGTATTTCAGCTGGCAACCCACCAGCGAGGTTCCTCTTTATCTCCCATGAGGCAGCACAGCTTAGTGGTTGATGAGGGCTGAACACATGGATTCTAGAAGCAAACCTGGGTCTGAATCCTGTCACCACACAGCTGGCTGTGGAATCAGGGCAAGTTACTTAACTTCTTCATCTGTAAAACGAGAGCATATAGTGAGAAAATGAGATGAAATAAACCCTGCAGAGCGCTTTTTGGGGTTCTGCCTTGATAAGTGATACATAAATTTTGGTGGGGATGATGCTGGAATCCCTAAGGATGTCCTAACAGCGACAGCAAAATACTCCGTGGGCATGGCTGTGGTTTCTTCCCTAGCACTCTTGGGTACCGCTAAAATTGAGCCCTTTCAAAGTACTGGAATTTTGGGGGGGGGGGCCTTTGGAGGATTCTATTTTGATTTTGGGACTACAGATGCTTGGCAGTGAGTGACGAGCTATAGAAGCGGCTGACAGATGGTTTCTCTTTACATCTGAGTTTCCTGGTGTGGAGGAAACAAAACTTCTGTCGATGATTCATTGTTGAAGCTGGCCTTAGCCAGCATTTAAATAGAAACGGCTGGCTGAAGAAAACATTGTCACCACCCAGAAGTGAGATCTGTTTCAAAACTGTGGTGTGCGAAATGCATGTCTTAGAGACAAACCAGGGTACTAAATTATATGCACTGGCATGTCTTCTCAAGAGGAGGCGATTTTAATATGATAATATGATGTTGGTATGTCTTTTAAAATCTTTCCCAAACTCGCTTATCTCTTTTTTTATTAACAAGAAACTGACCTGAAGCCCAGAGACTCTAGTAGGCACTAGTTTTTAACTAGACTCTAATAATGTATTATATTAGTTTTTAAAAGTTATTTTATTTATTTATTCGTGAGAGACTCAGAGAGAGAGGCAGAGACACAGGCGGAGGGAGAAGCAGGCTCCCCTCTGGGGAGTCGGATTCGGGACTCGATCCTGGGACCCCAGGATCACGACCTGAGCAGAAGGCAGACACAACCACTGAATCACCCAGGTGCCCCATATTAGTGTTTTTAAAGTGTTCTTTTGGTAATTTTTAATTTTGACAAAATTTCCAATTCACAGAAAATATGCAAAAAGGAGTGTAAGGAACTCCTTTATACCCTCCACCCAGATTCACCTACTGATTACCTTTCGCCCCATTTGCTATGTAATTCTCTCTCTCTCTCTCTCTTTCCCTTTTTTCTCTTTCTCTCCCTTGCTTCTCTCTGTTTCCCCCCTCCTCCTCTTTCTCTTTCTATATATTTTTTAAACCACTTGAGTGAATTTTGGACAATTATTCCCCTAAAGTACTGACGTGTGTATTCCCTAAGAACCGGGACTTTATCTTAATGATCAAAATCAGGTCATATCCTGTTGATACAGTGCTGTTACATAATTTGCAGTTCATAGTCAATTCCATCAGCTGTCCCAGTAAAGTTCTTTATAATACCCTCCCTCCCGCCACCCCAGTCCAGAATTCTACTCAGGATCGCCCATTCCTTTAGTTGTCCTGTTTCTTTCTTTTTTTTTAAATTTATTTATGATAGTCACAGAGAGAGAGAGAGAGAGAGAGAGGCAGAGACACAGGCTGAGGAAGAAGCAGGCTCCATGCACCGGGAGCCTGATGTGGGATTCGATCCCGGGTCTCCAGGATCGCGCCCTGGGCCAAAGGCAGGCGCCAAACCGTTGCGCCACCCAGGGATCCCTGTTGTCCTGTTTCTTATCTCTTCAGTAGTTTGTAATAGTTTTTCAGCCTTCCTTTAGCTCTATTGATCTGGCCATTTTTGGAGAGTATAGTCCCTTTTCTTTTTGTTTGTTTGTTTGTTTGTTTATTAGAACATTCCTCAGTTTGGGTTTGTCTGGCATTTCCTCGTGAATAAATTCAGTCATGCACATTCTAGCAGGAATGTTACTGGAGTAATATCCTGTCCTTCTCAGTGCATTTTATCAGGAAGCATATAATGTAAGTTTGTCCATATTAGTGATATTGCCTTTGACCACTCGGTTAACACATTGCCTGTCAGATCTCTCAACTATAAAATTATCATTTTTCACTCTGTAATTGATATGTGATTTGTGGGGAACTAGTTTGAGACTAGGTGAATAACCTGTTTGTAATCAAAATTTTAAGCAACTGGTTGATTTTTTAACATTTCCTTTGTATTTATTTGTGGGCATTCAACTGTAATTATTTATCATTTAATAGTAGACTCTTAGATTTTTAGATTTTATTCATAATCCATGACTACCATTATTTATTTTGATGCTCGAATTATCCCATATTTGGGCAGTAGGAATCCCTAACCTACCTTCATTGTATTAATGTTTATGATTACTTTCTCTTCATGGTAAATGATACTTATTTTCCATTTATAGTAGCAATGGAATTTTTTGAAATTTATGTTTAAAAGTGAGTTTATTTAAAGAGAAATATTAATATAATTAACTATATAATATTAATGATATAATAATATATGCACATACATAAAATATTAAGAAAATATTAGTGATACTTTGGGCCCAAGTATGACAAAAATCACAAAAATGTTGGTATGCAAATAACAGAAATTTGGGAAACACTGCTCTTATATTGTAGTTGGGTCAGCTCTATTTTTTTGTATTTCAAATATTTGACCATTGTGTCCCAATTAAAAACTTGGAATGTTTCCAAAGTGCTTCTGTTTTAACATGCACACTTTGTCTCTTGCACTGCCTCTTTTCCTCGTTGTGCAATAATAATCCTTTGTCAGGCTTTATGTCCTGACCTTCCTTTGAGAAATGTAGACTACAGCCGGGAAAATAAACTCTCCCCATTACAACCTCACCGAGTTTTTCTTTTTTTCTCCTTTTCCTTTTTTTTTTTTTTAAGACTTTATTTATTTATTCATGAGAGACACAGAAAGAGAGAGGCAGAGACACAACAGGCAGAGGGAGAAGCAGGCTCCATGCAGAGAGCCTGACGTGGGACTTGATTCCAGTACTCCAGGATTACACCCTGAGCCAAAGGCAGGTGCGCTTAACTGCTGAGCCACCCAGGCATCCCCTCACCAAGGTTTTCAAGGCCCAGTTCAAAGACCCCCTTTTAATCAGGTAGGGTTCTTTATGCATGCAATAAAAATTAGGTCTGGCTTACTTAAGCTATACATACAGGATTGCCCACAGAATCTAAGACAAGTCTGAAGATCTAGACTGGGGGAAAATAGAAACATGATATCTTTGGGGATCTGGATAGCAGGGAGTCATGGGGAGGCTCTGTAGGGTACCACCATTGGGATTATGCACTGCGTTCATTTTCCTGTATTTGCATCCCTCTTCTTAAACTTCATATTACTAGGAGAACATCCATTTGGGCTTTCCCTGGGTCATGAGTCCTATTTGGTAGAGAAGGGAAGGGCACCTTGACTTACCAGACCCTTGAAACAACACACAAAGCAGGGTCATTCGCCAAAGGAAAATCAGGCACAATTGACAAAACACCTCAAAATCACAAGTAGTTTTTATGTACCAGGCAGTCAGTTAAAAATTCAACATCTGTATTGACTGATTTAATATAAACCACAACCTGATAACATTTTAATGCTGTCATTCCCCTTTTACAGAGGAGACAACAAAGTAAGAGATTAAGCACATAATGTGTTCAAGGTCATATAGCTGGTAACTTTTAAGAGTCCCAAACCTAGTGATCTATGGAGTCCCTGCTTTTGACCACTGAACTGTAAGTAAAGTGCAGTCAGTACTTAGCAGAAATCTAGAGTGCCCACCCTCTTCCATTCCATAGAGACTTAACTCTTGTACAAATACCACATCTACCAATTTTGCATCCTAGAGCTGTATGCATCTCTCCCTTTTACACTGCTAGCCTTCTCTGCGTGATTGGGTCCCTGTCTCACTCTGTCTTCTGGATGGTGGGCTCCTTACCAGCAGTGCCAGGCTGTATATATCTCTGAATCCTTAACAGCGCATAAAACAGGGCCATGCACATAGCAAAAGCTGAGTAAATATTTGTAGACTTGAATTGAGTCTCCTTAGTAATATTTCCCTTAGCAAAGATAGAAAGATAATAGATACGTACATACATACTTACATATAGATAGAAAGACAGGTCGCTCCTGATTGAGAATGGGAGCTTTTAAGATCCTCTTAATTCATCTAGTTACCAATAAAATACTTTGTGTCAAAATGATGTACAGTGACTTCCTGTCTTGCTAGTTGATTAATCTCAAAAGATTATTGGGATATCCAGACCTCTGCTCTCAAACAGACAATCAGCCCAGCTCTTAATATCACCAGTCTGAGCTTAGGCTCAGTAAATAGGTATTTATGCTTATTTTTGCAAAGGATTGGTTGTTTTTGCAAAGAGATGAAGAGATCAAGTATGTTGCGATGTGTGTGTTAGTCTGACTCCCTGCTTCCCAGGACAGCTTTTTAATTCATCAGGCTGTTGGGCCCCCTCCTGCTGGCTTTGGATAGAATTCTCTGGAGTCAGGAAAACAGCAATAATCCTTTCTTGCTCCCTGGGCAGGCTTTCGAAAAACTGAGAAGGTCTGGCCCCAGAAGTCATTTTAATTGACACTGGCTTGGCTTTTGAATAAATTTTTTTTTTTTCCAATTTGTTAAGTGGTATTGTGTGTTTTCAGTGACTTGGGCATTAGAGAGTGCTTAGCTTGATTTCTGGGCCCAAATTCTGGAAACTCAGTTGCTCTGTGTAGTGTTGGGCATTTTACTTAACTTTTCTCAACTTTACTTTGTCATCAGTAAAATAGGAATAATATCACTTACTTTATAAGGTTGTTGTATTTGGAAAATTAATACATCAAAAATGCTGTTTTCTCCCCAAAGTAGCCCCCAAGATAAGGACTTGGGGGCAGGTCATTTATTTAGAAGGTGATATCAAGAAGCAAGAATTGAACCTTTGAGATCCTGTGTGGAACATGCCCCAGAATCATGACAGCGGAGGGAATGTGGGATTTATCCACTGGCTCCCACCCTCTGCTTCCGTGATTGGTTTAGGATAGATGCGTGACCCAGGCCGGAGGAATCAGAGCCTTCTTGAGAGCTCCTTGATTCTCAGCAGAGCTAGTAGATTGGAAGTTTTAGGGGTGCTAAGTTGGAAGTGCTGGGCCCCGTCTTCCCCAGCTGAGTAAACATGGCCAGGTCACCTAACCTGTCAGAAAGGTGGTGTGCTTATCTGAAAGCAGGATTGATGCCTTCTATCCAAGGAATTGTTTTGATTCCGCAAGAATATATCTTAAATGCTTGGCAGAAGCAAATCCTCAGTTAAATGTTAGTTTTGTTTTTGTGGTTTGCCTTGATCTGATTCCATTTTGTGGAAATCTCTGAACACTAAGCTGGGACAGTTTTTTGAAAGCGATTCCCATCTTTATGCATGTGAGTGTTTGTGAGCATGCCATGTGGGTCCTCTGTTAGTTTTGACACCCAGCTCTGATAGGTGGTGATTTACGTTCTGGGGACTTCCCATGGACAAGTGTCCCCCAGTCCTCAGGAGAAGCTGCATCAACAGCCCCTCATGGTCTTACCACTCCAGAAAGAAAGATGTGTCCTTCTGTTCCCACTCATGCTAGATTGGTAGCTACCTTAATTCATGAGCAAATAGACAATGGGTCGGCCTTGGGGGACAAACCAGAGAACCACTATGTACCAGGAGGACATTGCACCACTATGTCCTCCCTCCCAGTCTGTTCTGCCTCCCCAAACTGGACCAAGTAAAATGCTGATATTTATTTTTGGAAGATTTTCTATTGTTTTCTCTTACTTGAGAATATTCTCCAATAATCCCTTGATTAGTCTCTATGCTTTTAGTAAAAATCCAGAACTCTCGAAGGGACCTTTGTGGCTTTCTATAATCCAATCTAGTTCATCTTTTGTCTCTCTTCTCAATACACACAATAGCTAAAAGGGCCATTCTGTGAACCTACCCCACTGATGTGCCCAAAGATAGTTTTTTCTCCTGGACAACTCTCCTCACCTGCTCTTGATGGACATTATTCAACAATTATAGCACTCTTTACCACTCTGCCCACATAATTTCTCAGTACCAAGGCAGACTTTCCAAATAAGCTGCCATTTCCAGAAGAGATATAATTTATTTGTTATTTCATCATTAAATTGTAAGCTTTTGGATGGCAGAGGCTATGTATCTCTTATTTTTCCTAAGACATTAAAAATATTGTGTTGGGAAGATGCTAAGTATTTGATTGATGTTTGTCGAATGAATGAAAAACCTTGTTTGAAAGCATTTACCATCTGGCTTCCAGACTGGAACTTGTGGGTCGTGGTTTCAATCTGCTCACACATACACAGTTAAATTTGATCTTCATAACAATTCGAGGCCATAGACAATATGATTATTCTCATTTTAGTAGGGGAAGGCTCAAATGCCAAGGAATTTGCCCAGATTTGATCCCCAATTTGCAAGATTCCACGTCTTATGCTCCTAATCACAGCACATGTGGGTACATATGCTTGTGGTGTATTGAGGTTGCAGTTGCTCCTGTCTGAGTCATTCTTTCGTTTGGTGTTTGGGTGCCAATTTGAATAACTCATGGGACATATTTCCCAGCATCTTTGCTTGGCTGATAATGGGAGCTGTGCTCGTTATGCAAAAACACTTATGTCTTAGACAATACAGGCTGCTGTAACAAAGTGTTGTAGACTGGGGGGCTTCTGAACAATGGAAATATATTTCTTATTGTTTGGAGACTGGAAGTCTGAAATCAGCCTGCCAGCATGGTCAAGGTCTTGAGAAAGCCCTTGTCTGGTTGCAGACTGCCAATACCTTTGTATCCACACACAACGGGTGTGTGTGTGTGTGTGTGTGTTTGGGGAGGGAAGGGACAGACACTGTCCTGGCTTTCCTAATGGCAGTAATCTCATTCATGAGGACTCCACCCTCATGACCTCACCTGTTCCTGATTACCTTCTGAAAACTCACCTCCTGATATCATCCCATGGGAGGAGGGGACTACAACATAAGAATTTTGGAGTGTCACAAATATTCAGTCCATAACAACTATTTTTCTTCCACAATCAAATCTAGAAACGAGGGGCACCTGGGTGGCTCAGCAGTTGAGCGTCTGGCTTTGGCTCAGGTTGTGATCTCAGGGTCTGGGGATTGAGTCCTGTGTAGGGCTGCCTTCGAAGAGCCTGCTTCTCTCTCTGTCTATGTCTATGTCTCTGCCTCTCTCTCGGTGTCTCTCATGAATAAATAAATAAAATCTTTTTAAAAACCCACACAAATCTAGAGGTGAAATATTGAGATCTACGTATTTTCTATTGTTTAAAAAAAAAAAAAAAGGAAGCTACTATTTCCCAAGTATCCCATTTTTCCCTGCACTAGCAAATGGGAAAAGAAGCCAATGTTGATGCTTACTATGTACCAGGCACTATGCCATGTGCGTTAAGTACATTATTCTCATGAACAACAGCCACTCATCTTAAAAGTCCTCACTCAAAAAAAAAAAAAAAAGTCCTCACTCAAGCATCACTTCCTCTGTGTACACTTTCCTTGACATCCTCTTTTATCATAGAGTTGACCCCTCTCTACTTTGTGCTCCCACTTGCCCCCCTAATATTGTCTCTTTGCATATATTGGTGTCCATTTCTGCCCATTCTCTAGACCTGTCTGTCAAAATGGAAGCCACTAGTCACAAGTGCTACTGAGCATTTGAAATGTGTTCAGTCCAAATTGAGATGTGCTGTATTAAAATACACACAAGACTTTGAAATCTTAGTGTGAAAATTGGAATGTAAAATATCTCATTAATAATCTTTGTATTGACTGTATGTTGAAGTGATAACATTCTGTATATTGGGTTAAATAGAATATTAAAATGATTTTTTTTTACTTTTTAAAATTTGTTAGAAAACTTAACTATATGTGTGGCTCATATTCATATTTTTATTGTATAGCATGGTTTTAGACTGTGAATTTCTTTTTTTTTTTTTTTTTTAGACTGTGAATTTCTTAAGGAAAGGTCTGTGTCTTACTTTTTTTCTATTTCTAGGGCCTGGAATAGGGTCCTATGCCCTGTAAATGTGCATTAAAAATCTGTTGAACAAATATGTCTTCATTTAACATAGAGCCCCAGATCTTCTGGCCCCAGTGATGAGACCTGAAATTTGGCAGGAAGACCCCAACGAAGGAACTCATCACAGTGAAGGTTAGGTGGGGGGCAGGGATTTTGGCTGTCTCTGCGCAGAAACCATATTCTTCAAGTCAAGAGACCAGTTAACAAAACAAATGCAAAACAGAAAGAGTGGTATGAGCTAATGGGATAGCTGGAGTGGGGAAGTACTTAGTAAGCCTGGAGTATGGTTAGTGGAAAGCCTCAACAGCTTCCCCCTGTGACTTCCAAAGAAAGAGCAAATTCCCTGGAAGAGTCACAGTAGGAGCTTTGGGAACTTAGCTGTTCTGAATTCCCTTGCTGCTCCCATATATCCTAATGTCTTCTTGTGGCAATTCATCTGAGGGCACTGTCTAGTGCATGGTTCACACAAGGCGATGGTCAAGTGCGTCAGGGAATCAACACACTTGTTAGAAGCAGCCTTTTACCAATGATACATTGGAATTGATGGACAAATGTGACAACTTCTTTACCTTTCAAATGAAACAACTATAGGGGCTGTTTACCTCTCCCACAGTGGTAACTTGCTCATCAACATACCTGAACTGGCTTCTTCCCTATTCCTCTTCCCCACCAGCTGTGCTTCTTGGGAAGCCTCCCAAGACTGCTGACACTCAAGTCCTTGTTCTGACACTCAGTGTCTGATTCAGGAGGATCTGAAGCAGGGCAGGGGGTACTTGATGTCTAAGTGGGACCACATTTAGGCTCATCTCCTATTGCTCATCACACTGAACCCCACATTCACTCTTGGTAATCACCTCCATGCCCAAACTTTCATGCCACAACACCACCACACATCCTGTTCCTTTCCACAGAAATCCAAGATTATCAACTTGGCATTCAAAGGCCTCTACACGTGGTACTGACTTCCCATGCTGCCTTCCTCCTTTTCCACTCCATCCCCATGTGTATATTTCAGCTACACTGTTCTACTCTCCACTCCTCGCTATGCCCTTCAGATGTTCTCACCTCCTGGCTTCTACACAAATGTTTGCCTATGGCCCCAAATGGCTTTTTTAAAAAGGCTATTTATTCATGAGAGACACAGAGGGAGAAGCAGAGACATAGGCAGAGGGAGAAGCAGGCTCCATGCAGGGAGCCTGATGTGGGACTCGATCCCAGGACCCCAGGATCGTAACCTGAGCTGAAGGCAGATGCTCAACCACTGAGCCACCCTGGTGCCCAGCCCCAAACACCTTTTTAAAGGTTTACCTCCATTACCACCCAAAGCTCATTCACACTGCTGAAAAGAATTTTGTTTCCAACTGCTTCACTTCTTCCCCCTTCTCAGAGTGGTGCTGGGCTGTGTTTAAATGTGACGGTGTACCAACACTGGCTAAGTGAGACCGTAAGATTTAAGTGGGATACATGAACATTAAATTAGAATATGTAAGAAAACCCTTTGTGGAAGGAATTTCACTGACAATGTGAGTAATATTTCTACCTTGCAAATTCAGGTTTATGTATGTGGCATTTTATTAATATGGGGCTTAGCTCTATTTTTTTGGCTTCCTGCTGAGAATATGGTAAACACAGTGAAGCCTCCCTAATCACGAATTCCTCCTTCATGAAATCTTAGCCTTGGGGATTTACTTTTGTGTATCTCTTTGATAAACTTGAGGATCATGAAAATGAAAATGGTTGAGATGTGTGAGGTGTTTCTTTTTGTTTTTTGAGAGAAAGATGTGTGAGTTTTAAAATCAGCACCTCACTGAACACTGGGATGGAGCCAGAAAAAAAAAAAGCTTCTTAATATGCATAGTATTTGCTATACAGCAAAACAAATTTACAAACATATCCTTGAAATCAGAGGAAACGGAATACCTGAAGAGTTTCTAGGGAACAAGGGATGGTAATTTGAGATGCATCATATTTCACCCTATTTAAGCCAAGAAGCATGTTAAGGTGGTTAAGAGCATGGGTTCTAGCTTGGCTCAAAATCCTGGCCCCATCACTTAGGAGCTGTGGGATCTTGGCCAAGTGCAAAACCTTAATCTTCATTCGTGTCACCTATAAAATGGGTGTAATGATAAACCCCGCCTCTAGGGCTGTTGGGAAGGTAGGAAAGTTACTGTATACAGTATTTAACTTTAGTTTATATATATACAGCTCTCTTAACAGCATATTGTAGTGCCTTATAAGTGCCATTATAATTATTGCCATTATTATTATACGATGTCTTCAATAGTCCTTTTATTTAGTGGTTATACTTTCTTGCTTGAGGGAACTTGAATATTTTTTTAAAGGCTTCTTTCATCCTGACTCCTATTTCCTTTACACAGTCTTTAGTTTCTCATTTGAGAATTCTTCTATCACATATTTTTAATTTTTTTTTCTTTTTTTAGTCACCCACTCCTTGCATTTTTAATAGTGGGGCTGCTTTTCCAACAACTATTTATGTGGAGTCACCAATGCCAGGCGAGGTTATGCTATGCTGAATACTTTATTTATATATTTTATGTAAACATAATTTGCTTTGTAGGCACAATGTAACAAAAGCTCTAAAGCCACAAATACATTAGACAATGTTTCAGTTCACTCCAATCAAGTTTAAATGACAGAGAAGCCTTCACAGTTCCTTTAAGGCAAACTGAGACTTTCTTACACTTCCTTCAGAAAACCAATCACGTGACAGAAAGAAGGTGCTTAAAACGAGAGTGCATTAAATGGCTAATTTTGGCATTATCTTTCTCCTGTTCTTCGCAGCATAACTTGACCTTGATAGTCAAACTCTAGTTTTCTCTTTTCACTCTGTATTCTGAAGAGACAAAAGGGTTTTCTTTAACCAACTGCCATAATTTGTGACGACTATTGATTTTGCTAGTTGAAAAACAGATTTGGGGAAGCATGATTTTCTTTAATGCCTCTCCTCCAGATAGAACAAAGGCCATTTGGATTCTGCACGTAGAGTTCCCACTCCCTTGGCAGAGGACAGCTCTGGTATGGCCAATGGCTCTTTGTTACCCCAGCCCTAGAAAATGCCATTCTGTCCAGCTCACCAGGAATGTCACTTGGGTCGTGGTTCTTCTTAAAACCTCATTGTCAGCTTGGTTATGGGAGAAACATGACCAATAATACAGCATTTAGCAAAAGTGTTGGGGGGAGGTGGGGATAAACCTCCACATTATCTTTCTGAATGGCCCAGAAATGAAATATTGGTGAGCCCTGGGGTACGAACAAAAGATGATGTGAGTGTCTTTTTCTGATACTCTCATCTCTCTGCTCATCAGATGGCAGCACCCTTTCTTGTCTTCATATTTTACAAGTACATTCACAATGAGGAGAAACTCCCGTCAGATAAATATTTGGCATAAATAAGTCATCATCACAAGCTCAGGGTAGGAAAAAAGAACATGATTAATGAGGTGACATTTGTTACAAAAGGACTTTGGAAATAGAAAGGTAATTGCTGGAATGCATTCATTCCCATTGTTTGGGGAAAGAGTTGGGTCTACCCTAAGGCTCACTGGTGGAGAGATGGGGCAATCAGGGAGCCCTCCAAGGTCTTTTAGAAGGCAAAGTGACTTGGGGTGCTAATCATGCGGGCTCCTTGTGTCTCCAGCTTGGTTTGTGAGTGAAGGAGTCACTCTTTGAGCCATAAGGAGTGGGAGGAGGGAATGAGGAGTGCTCTTGTGGAGACATCGAGCATCTCCTTCATCCTCCACGGGAACTGTTCGCCTCAAGACATGTCAAGTATTGGTGGGGCAGGTGTGGGGTTTCTTAAGAGTTTAGGAGCTGGAAAATTCGACAAGGGTATACAATCAAGTAGTTTGGTCCCTGATTTCCAAAAAGCAGGGGCTTGCAAAGAGTCTGCACCATAATTTTATATTTTAGAGGAGAGGAACTGCACATTTGGCATCAGATACTGAACATCAACCGGTTTGTATCGCTAGAGTTTGTTACATGTCAGAACATGCTTTGGCAAGAAAAGAGATACTCATTGAATATTTTTCCCAAATATGGTCTACAGGGGAGGTCTTCCTTGGGGGATCCTTGGTAAAGGTAGCTGCTCACTACCTGGAAATGAAAAGAGCAAAATCAGTAATGCCCATGGCACGTGTGCAAACGTAGGCAAATCTCAGTAATGACTTCTGAAATAGTCCTACACATGTGGAGTTTTCTTAAAATTAAAAGAAAATATATATGGTGGGGAAAGATTTTGCTCATGAGACCTGATTTCAGAGGAGAAATCTCTGTGGCTGATCCTCAAACTCATGCTATTGACCCATCTTCTATCCTGAGAAATCCATATCTACTTTCCGGTATTGATGATTAAGAACCAGGCGAAGGGATCAAGCATTGGAGGCTGCGAGGAGAGTGGTTTAACCTTTTGACCATTAAAAAACTAAATGAATGTAAGGAAGTTGCCTCTTAAATGGGGAGAAGGAAAGTACGATTTGGAGAGATCCTACACATATGGGTTCATAAAAGCACCTCCTGGCCTACCCTCGTTCTGCCAGCCACATTGGCAAGTGCTCTTATCAGAATCATGGGTGGCTGGCAGCAAAAAGTGTCATTGGCCCGAAGAATTCTACAATCTGGACAGTGCTTTTATGATAACACCTTTCAATCCACACTTGTCTTTGCCCATGACTGGTCTCGTAGGCATTGGGCCTGTGGGCTTGTATTAATTTGCAAGGCTGTTCTAGAACTGCTCAAGAAGGACCCAAAGATGGATAGTTTTGAAGTAGGAGAGAGGGGAGAGTGTAATACACAGATGGGGGAGGGACATAATACTGCATGGAATGGGATTGGCACTTAATGTCAAAAACAACAGTGATCAACAGCTTTTTAGCTCAGCTGACTGCAGACAAACACAACACACAGTGGACTACAGCATTTGTTCACTGGGGCACAGAAGAGCTTTCTCAACCGGCTCCTCTTGTTCCAAACCATCCTTCACATTTTCCTGTCTGGGTCCTGGGTTACTGGATAAAGGGCATCCGCTCCTTGTTCTCGCTGTCACCCTCGTGGTCCTCCTCCTCTTCTCCCGCCTCACTGGTCTCTGTGCTGTCATTGGCCATCTACAATTCAACAGAGGATGTGTTAGAGGGTCTGCAGTCTGTCTCTTACCTTCTTCAAGTATCTGAGGACGCCCCTTGGGAAGGACTTCTTTGAGAGCTCAGAGTTAGGGTTGCTTTCTTCCTCAGGAAGGCAGTGTGCTGCTAGCCATCTTCTGTTGGGTGTCCCTTAGGACACTGAGATAAGGCTTTGAATGCAAACATTTGGAGTTTGGGAGATGATTCCAGGAAGCACAGGTGGGGAGGGAGGAGATGGGACAGAAAAGGCAAGGTAGTCAGGACGGGGATGTGTTAATAAGTAGGCTCCTACTGTGGGCACCTGGGGCTCAGTCCTGCTGGGGACCACTGGGAGCCAATGAGGGACACACCTCACAGTTGCCCTACATGAGGGAGAAGAAGCCAGGGAATGGCTAAGGTGGGTCATCTCCCTATCATCTCTGGCCAGTTCTGGACATGCTGGCCCAACATGCTCCTGCCACTAGAGGTTCTCAGGCAGAGGGGTCAGCACTGGGGGAACATGGGTGGGCCGAGAGAGCATACCCTGCACAGACTGGCCAGGGTTTAAGTCCTGGTGCTGTCAGTTACTAAGTCAGAAAAACAATGCTAACAAATGCATGTTTGTCTACTTTGCGGTCTACACTCTTCCCTTGGAAGTTGTTTCTGTGAAGATGTGGAGTTTGGTTCTACCCAAAGCCTCATAAAAGCCCTCCTTAGATTCAGGAGCAAGGCTCTTGGCATATGCCAAAGCAGGCTCTGAGCTCTTACACTCAAAGGTGGGTTTTTCATCTCCTGCTCTGATGAAAATCCCCTGTGGTCAAACAGGCCTTCCTAAATCGCAAGGGTCCCAGTAGGACCTCACGTGTTATGGATACAGACAGGAAGCTGATGTCAACTATCCTGCTTAAAAGCAACACACTGTCCAGGATGGCTCTAGATCTCTTCTACAGACAGGGCAAAATAGAGCTGGTTGTATGTTTTAAGAACAACACAGGTGCACAGAAGACCCGTGACCCAGCCCCCTTCACCTTAGCCTCACCCCCTAATCTGCCTTCAGACATTTGCCGGCACAGTCCTGGAACTTAGTAAGCACTCGCTGAACAATGTCCCTATTGTTATAAGTCACTTGCACTTTGTAAATGCCTCCTCATGAAGCCATCCTTCATTGAGTGAAATGACCATCACTCCCAAACCACCTAATGGTTACAAAAGCCAAGGAAACACTTAAAAAAAAAAAAAACCCACACGTGGTAAAACATGCAAAGATTTAAAGATTTTAGTTCTTTCTCTTTTACAAACGTCTGATGCAGAGTTGAGACTAGACAGGTGAGAAAGCAAACAAAAGACTCTTCCTAAATATGTTCTTGGTTAAGCCTTCCCTAGGATTTAGTATGAATTCCTGTGTATCATTCTACCTGACTTGTGAGAATTTACCAATCTCCAGTTTACAGCCAGGAGTACTGAAGATGGAGTAGCAGAATGACTGCCCAGGGTCACCCACAGGAGCTCAGAGCCGGGCTTCAGGTGGAGGAGGTCTGAGGGCGCTGTGTGTGTAGACCACCCACCACATTGCCCCCTGTCCTGGACCAGTGGCCACTGCAAGGGGGCTGGGTGTGAGCGTGACATGCTTCATGCCTGGTGGGTTCCATGGGTTTAAGGGTATCATCCTGATGAAAGGAGACGAAAATCAATGCAATCATCAGGAGGCATCTCGGAGGCAGGTGGCATCCTCCTCCGAGTACTGAGTGTGAGTTTATTAGATTTTACCAGGAATTCCTCCCACTTGTGGCAGCCAAGAGACGGCCCTTGTAACCGACACAGGTCGATTATCCGCTCCTTTCCTGACTGCCCTCTGATTGCTCCTCAAATGCTCTCATGGGCACCTTCCTTGCCCTTTCAGCGTGCGTCCCAGCTTTGTGACTAATGGCTCATTTGCAGGATCAGTTGATTAGGCTGGTCGAGAACTGCAGGCTTTCCCTCTACCTGCCCCGTACCTGCCCCGGCAGGCCCTCTTCTGCTGAACTGAACGGATCCCTCGGCTTTTGACTCACCAGTGGAGTCGGGGTCTTCTCCACATCCAGAATTAATTTGCCGATGTTCCCCCGGTCATGGATCCGCTGCATGGCCTCCTTCACCTGAGAGGAGAAAAGCAGAAGCGCTGGGTGGGGGAGAAGCGCCCAGGTGGAGGAGCGACGCCACTCGCCGCCCACCTGGGGGGCTGTGGCTCAAGGTTAGCCGCCAAGCTGCGCTGGAGGGGGGCCAGGGTGCGAAGACATTCCGGTTGTGTCACTCAAGCACGCTGAGCTTGTGCAAGCAGCTCAGTCTTCTGGGTCTAAGAAATGAAACTGGTAGTTCCTGAAATAAGACGAAATTTTCTTAAAAATAAAGGTGGGGGGGCACCCCGGGTGGCTCAGAGGTTGAGCGACTGCCTTTGGCTCAGGATGTGATCCTGAAGACCCAGGATCGAGTCCCGCGTCGGGCTCCCTGCATGGAGCCTGCTTCTCCCTCTGCCTGTGTCTTGGCCTCTCTTTCTCTGTTGTCTCATGAATAAATAAATAAAATCTTAAAAAAAAAAAAAAAGGCGGGGGGTGGTGGAGAGGAGAGGACTGTGTAGTTCTAAGAGACAGAGGACACATCAGCCAGAGTAAATTTTGACCAGCAATATCATTTTTTTTCAAAGTCACTTGTGATCCTGCTTACCAAAATGTTATATAACTCTGATTCATAGTTTTAACTAAAATAACCCATTGCCTAGGCTAAACCATATTCAGGAAAATTCCCTTCAGTTAGTCCTGGTTATTGGGTGGAAATTTTGTTTCCACCAAAGTAGAGATTTTTCCAGAATTAGTAGTCTACCCAGAGAAGAAGGCCTAGATTCCTTTTCATATGATAGGGGCCTGTCAGACCAAGCCCCTCTAAAAAAAGGGCAACGTGTGCCCTCATCTGATTGATGCTTTAGCCTTTCACTCCGTGGCTGTGAGGAAAATGGACTTGGAGGGGGCGCTGTGCGGGTAAAATGAGATAAGGAAAGGGCCACACTACCCAGTGCTGGGCATGAATAGGTCCTCCACATCTCTTACTGCAACTTTTTTCTTTTAAAGATTTTATTTATGCATTCATGGGAGACACAGAGAGGCAGAGACACAGGCAGAGGGAGAAGCAGGCTCCCTACTGGGAGCCCGATGTGGGACTCGATCCCAGGACCCCAGGATCACACTCAACCACTGAAGCACCCAAGTGTCTCTCTCTTAGTGAAATCTAAATGGAAATACAGCATCTCTTGATTAAAAAACAAAACAAAATAAAACAAAAACAAAACAAAGCTACAAGAGATCTAGCCTAAATATTTTTCCTACAGTCTCAGATTTTTAAATATTTTTGTTCACTCATTCAGTCCACAAAGTATTCACTAAATGTCCTCATAGGCTAGATGCCATGTTTTGTTTTTTGTTTTTAATTTTTTGCTATGATGTCTGTCTTTGAGGAACTCAAACTGGGGCTGATGGAGTAGTGTTTGCTTAAAACCCCAAAGCTGTCTTCTCATTTGGATAACAACTTGACAGAGCCATTTAAATGTGCATACTCTAATTGCTTTTCTGGGACTTATCCTAAAGACATAATTCAAATTGTTGGGAAAAAAAAAAACTTAATCACACAAAAGACACTCAATCACAGCATTGCTTTTAATGGCAAAACACCGAAGCAACTTATATATCACAGAATAAGGGAATGGTTAAGTAAACCATGGCTCTTACATTTATCTATGAAATGGAAATATTTTGTTGCTATTAAGCTGCTAATTATAAAGAATGTACAGCAGGATTAAAAGCCTTTATAATATTGCTAACTGAAAATTGAGATGCATATTTTTATTTATATCCCCGTAAAAACATGGACATACTAAAATAACTAGAAAGGGATTTGAATATATATGATAAAGCATTAGGCAGGGGAAATAAGTGCCTTTTAACTCCAAACATTGCTATTTGGTAACATGTTATCAAATTCAAATCAGTACTTAATATAAGTTAAGTGCATATTTAAATATAGTCTTTGGAAAACCTAGCATTGGTTGGAATCAGCCTTTTTTATAGACTGAACCGTCATATGATTGTTAAATTTCCTGGCCCTAATACATATGCCAATAGATTTATTTCTGCGGTGAACATTGCTTTTCAAAATGCTGTCATGTCTGGTCATAGCCAGAATTTATTTACTGAGAAATTTAAGATATGGCAGACAGCTTCCACAGTGGCGCCCAACCATCCTCTCCTCCTGACACTTACCCTCCCGTGTAATCTCCCTCCCTTGAGTGTGGGCTGGACCTCCTGACTTGCTTCTGACCAGTAGAATATAACAAAAGTGATGGGATGTCACCTCTAAGATCAGGTTATAAAAGACTGATTTCTGCCTGTTAGTCTCTTTCTCTGACTCTTCCTGCCTTCTTCCTCTGATGATAAAAGCTGCATGTTGTGAGCTGCCCTGTGGAGAGGCCCACATGGCAAGGAACTAAGAAAGACCTCCAGCCACCAGCCAGTGAGGAGCCATTACCCTTAATCCAAAAGCCCACGAGGAACTAGATTCTGTCAACAACCAATGGGAGAGCTCAGAAGCAGACCCTTCCCCAGTGAAGCCCAGAAATGAGACCTTATCCCTAGCTGACACCTTGATTGAAGCCTTGGGAAATCCTAAACCAAAGGACCCAGCGAGCCCATGCCCAGATTCCTCACCCACATAAAATGAGATCACAAATATTATTTTTGGCCACCAGGTTTTGGGGATAATTTGTTATGCAGCAAGAGATAACTAACCTTCTTATCTTTCATACACAATTCTTACCCTGCGAGACCTATATTATACCCATTTTACAGGTAAGTACCTTGATGCTCAAAGATATAAGCAAATTGTCCAAAGATGATAATGGCTATCGGTGACAGAATTGTGATTCAAACGCAGGTTTGTGAAGACTTCAAAACTGATGTTTTTTCCAAGTTCCACGCAGACTGTGTTTCATTTAATTCTCAAAGGCAGAGGAAGGTGGTAGGTAAAGTCTCACATAATGACTTCCCAGAATTCAGTTGTTTATTACCCTGGCAAGTCATTAAGCACCTGGAAACTCCTTGGAGATCCAGAACAATTTTTGTGCTGCATCTCCAACTAGACAGAGCCCAGGGAAACTGAAAAGCTGTTTTCCTACCAGTTAAAGCTTATTGTGATGTTACAAAAAAGCCCCCTGAAGGGCTGACTCTAATCTGCATATTTTGGGGACATTTCTTCTTTGAAATGAACTGACTCCTTGAAGTCCTTTGCGGGGGGGTAGAGAAAAAGGTAGGAGTCTTTCCAAGAGGTGACTGAAGTAGTCTGATCCCCAGTCATGCTGTCTTAGTTTATATCCTCTTAGGCTGCTCTTGGAGACGTGCAAGAGACCTTTTGAGGACAGCTTAGAAAGAAAGAAATGACCAGTTGTTGATCAATTCTTTATCAGGTACAGTATGAAGCGTTTTACATACATCCCTTCTTTTTATCTGCACAACCTAGCTTCATAGACGAGAGACCTAAAAGGTGAGAAATCTAAGGAATCTGTCCCAGGTCACCATCTGAAAAGGTGGTGGTTCGAACCACCTGGGAACGGAGAGAGCGGGTTCCCCTTGCCCAGAGTCTGGACAAAATCCAGGACAGGGCTCTGCTGTCCGCACTCCAGAACTGCCCTCCAGGAAATGCAGGGCAAGGTCAAGAGACTTTGCTCCTAAATTACCAGTTTATAAACTGAAGGACCTCAGTAGGTGACAGTGACCAAAAGGTGGTGGCAACAACCTCCAGAAAGCTACTGGTTGTCTCTTTGGCTAGCAGTTGTCGATACAGTACGCTTCTGCTTAAAACTCTCTCCCTTAGGACTCAGGGAAAGCTTGGTAGACCTGCATTGCCTCACACAGTAGCCACAAGTCACATGTGGCACCACTGGGCACTAGAAACGAGGCCAGCACAGACTTCAGCGCACTGTTGGTGTAAACCACCTGGCCGACTTCAAAGACTTAAGACAGAACAGACACTGTGACATCGATCACATGTTGCAACGATCGTGGGTTAAATATTCTGGGCTAAGTAAGACATACTACTAAAGCTAGTTTTGCTCACTTTTTTTCTTTTCTGAATGTGGCTACTACCAAACTGAAAGCTTCACGTGTGGCTTGCGTTGTACTTCTGCTGGACAGCCCTGGACTTGATCTTCAGGAGCTGCTGCCTGTTGCTCTTTCTGGCTTCTCTCTTTTCCTCTTACACCGCCCTCACTCCTGCTGCTGGAGATTTATCTGAAGTTCACTGGGTTTCTCATCTTTGTGCCTCTGTATGGATTGGGCTCCTTCCTGGAGTCCTGGAGCTAACTCACATCTGTCCTGTGGCTGGTTTAGATGTGAACCCTTCTAAAGCTGCTCTGCACCCCCGCCCCTGCCCCTTGAAATTGGGGCCGAGTCTCCTTTGAGCTCCCTTCACAACCTGGGCCAGCTAGTAATGTCACCCTTGCCCTCGGCTTAGAACTTGGCCCCTCTTCTCTACAGTACAATTCTCTAGACCAGTGCCGTGCAGCAGAAATAGGAAATGAGCTATAGAAGTACTAAAATTTCTCTAGTTACTCACACTAACAAATGTGAAAAGAAACTGGTGAAATTACTTTTAATAATGTTTTTTCTTTAACCAAATCTATCCAAAATATTATCACTTAAGTATATGCCCCATGTAATAACGTCTTAATGAGTATCTTATATTCCTTTTTTCCCCCTTTTGTACTACGTGTTTGGAATCCAGGGTGTATTTTACATTTACAACATGTTTCAACTTTGGAGAGCGCAGCTTCAGATGGTGGGACAGGGCAAAGGGACCCCAGGGCACAGGAGTATTTAGCATATGATAGCCTCCAGAATGAATGAATGAATGAATGAATGAGCAAGCGGGTATGTGGAGAGAGTGAGATGCCACATAGCTGAGCCACACAGGAGGTTTCTGTTTCATCTAACCCATATGCCTCTTGGTGGCCTCCTCAGTGCTGCCTGCCTGGGTGGCCCAATGGATTCTGTTTGTAATCAGGGCCATGGTCCCTTCACATCCAGTTTGAGATGCCACTGCCAGCTGTGCGGCTGGCCAGATCTGGTGGTAGCAGCTGGATTTTCCAGGGTGAAGGATTCTGGGCATACTCAGACTGTCCCAGCCAGAGGTGGTATCCCATCCAGACAGTGGGAGGAAATTTGAGTCATCTCATTAAAACATCTCAAGATGCCAAGATCCTGCACACAGAGGCTACGTGAGCTTTTCCTTGGTACCATCCCAAGTGAATGGCACAGGAGGCAGTGAGATCATCACTGAGTCCTAGGCTCTGCTTTAACTCAGCAATGTCATTCCAGCAAGTTACATCATCTCTACTCTTCACCTTCTTAATATATTAAATGATATTAGCTATTCTATCCATTTATTCATGCACTCATTCAACAGTGCCAAAGCCCTACTTGGGAGCTGTGTATAAAGTAATGGATGAAACAGATATGCTTTCTCTGTGCCGAGGTACTCAATGCAGAGGTCTACAGTGCCTTTGTTTGCTTATTAGATAGGCTAGTCATAATAAAAAGAATCTCACTACTAAAAAATGTGTTCTTGATTTGTTTAGTTAGCCCCCACAGATTGCAGCCCATCAGAGCTGATCCTTTACCATGGGTTCATGCTCCAGCAAAGTCCACTGGCATTCAAAGTGGTATTCAAGCATGACCTATGGGGGAAATGTAATTGATTCAGACCATGTTTGCAGAGGAACAGTAGTTAACGGTCAGTCTTATTTCTGTCTGCAGTAGAACTAGGAGTTGCGGCTTCTGGAAGCCTAGGAAGATAACAGTGAGTAAACACCTACAAGATTCCCTGCTGTCATGAAGTTCATGGTCTTATGGGAGACATATGTAATCAAAGAATGATTCGAATAAATGTAAGATTGCTACTTGATAATTCTAAAACGGTGTTAAAAGAAGGTGGGTAGGGAATTTGATCTGGTTGGGAAGATCAGGGTGGGCGTCCCTGAAGAAATGGTAATTGAGCTGGGATTTAAAGGATGAGTAGGAAGTAACTAAGACAAAAAAGGAGACGGACCATTCCAAGTGGAAGGAGCAGAATGTGAAAAGAGAGACTGAAAAGAAACCAGTGGGCATGAGGATGAAGAGCAAATGTGAATATAGGGCAAGGTGCTGGCAAGTTTGGTTAGGGCCTTTGGTATTATATTTCAAAGAGTTTCCAAGGATGCGGTGGCCACACTGACCATACAAATCTAGAATATCTCTCTACCTCCAGTTACTCACTGAGTAGTCAGTTTTTCACACTTGAGTAATGAGAGTTAACAATGCTCAATCTTTGTTGGGATCTCATTTAATGTTTCACGGTATTCAATTTCCTTTTGAATGGTGTGAAAGACAAAAAGTCATTAGGGTATAAATGATACCACTTAATAATCAAAGCATTTGGCTTGTGCTATGAATAATAATAAGCCTAGCCACCTAAAATAGGAAAAAAATTAAGATGGGTTATTCCATGGATCACTGTGCCTATTAGGTGATAAATTAAAAGGTTTGAAAAGGAAGGAATGAGTAATACTATAATTAAGTAGCACATCTACCAATGTCATCTATGGAAGATTACTCACATTAACAACAGCCATCTTTGGGATGGCTTAAAATACAAAGTGGGTGTTGAAAAGTAACACATTCGTTGCAAGTGGACTTGGAATCCGGAATTTCTGTGTTCTATCAAGTAGTTCCAGGAGTCTAAAGTGAGTGAGCTCCCAGATTTTGACCTAGATGAAAAAGTGACCAAAAAAGTAAAATGTCAGGGACCATGGATTAACCTACTTGGGAAAACAGAAGATTCAAACAGGCAACTGCTTTTGGGGGGCTAGTTGCACATGGGGTCGTTGCAATAATGCAGAGTCTGGACTAGGGTGGACTAAGGACGCACTCATTCTCAGGGTCATGCAGGGGCTGGGTTGGCACCTGAGAGGAAGCCTCTCTTACCTTTTAATCCTTGTCACCTGCCTGGCCCCATCCTAGTTCTACTCCTCAAGGATGGCTGTTATTTTCTTTAAGAAGGGAAACATTAAGTAGCTTTTAGAAGCATCTGTTTGGCCAGTAGACAGAAAATGGAAGTGCTCCAAAAGGATTTTTCAAGAGGCCATTAGTAGGGAACACTTGTTTAAAAGAGGTAAGGAACATTCTGAGTAGGAGGGAGAAGGAAGGGAGAAAACAAGATGGTGGAATCTGGCTGGACTAACTGGTCCTTCGTCCTTCATGGGGACGTGGACGACACTGACTCTTTTGACCAAATATATATTGTGGTCACGAGGGGTTCAATGAATTAAACCAAAAGCCAGGATATTCTGCAGAAATCTGCAATTAATAATTGAGCCAAACTATATATTTTTATCCATATTGTATTTTGAACTAAAGCAAAAGAGGAAAACAATCTTATGAATTCTCTCCACTGTTTTATCTCATTCAACCGTGCTTCCCACTGTTGGATTTGGATGGTTGGATAGAATTGAAGTGGACACTCAGTGGACTCTTATTCCAACATGAGAGTGAGGTTTCTGGGGAGGAAAAAGGTGCAGAAGATGATTCCTGCTCCCTGCAAAAAAATATCTGTTGTACAGTCCGTAAGAGGGACATTTGAAATGTGACAGGGCACAAAAGAGGAAGCAGTTGGGGTTAGGACAAGGATGAAAACCAAGGAAGTAGCTCTTAGTCTGAGACTCATAGGTTGAGTAGAATAGCCAATAGAAGGACACTCAGCCAATAGAAGGACATACACCTAATCCATAGGAGTATTGCTCAACTCAGAGAATGAGTCACTGATGGCCACAAGCAGGTGGAGGGTGACTCTCATATCACTACGCTGCTAGGTCCAGAGGTCCATACATTGTGTTAGGAGAAGGCAAGAGTGCCAAGGAAAGAGCTGCATCTAAAAATCAGGTAAATGTAGAGCACAAGAGGGCAGAGGCAGCACCTCCATGGGGTGGAGGTGGGCGTTGTTCGTCATCATCACAGCAGCTGACATAGGACGAACACTCAGCAGGTGCTGTCACCGAGCAAAGCACCTTATAGACATGACCTCATTTCATTGCATCAACCCGGTGAGGTAAGCGGGGGGTTTGTCGGACTGTCAGTCAGAAGTACATAAAAAATTCTCCCGTTTCTTCTGGAGTCCCCATTGCTCTTGGAGGACAGCTGAGATGAAACTGAGGTTTAGTGAGGAGAAGCGGCTTGCCCAAGGTGAAACAGTGGAATACGGAAGAGCCGGGCTTCCAACTGAACCCGGTGTAACTCCAGGGCTTAACGCACAGTTGCAAGGTATGCAAGCGTGGGATGCTGCAGGAAACAGGAGGGAAGGCTCTGGGGCCCGGGGCCCTGCACTGTAGGACCAGTAATGTGTTACTTCCTCTGTACTTTGGTATACGCCTTACTGGTTTCTTGGTTATGACACTTTCCCTTCCCTCTTGAAGAGTTTCTCAACTGAGGTACTATTGACATTCTGCGCCAGAGAATTCTCAGTTGGGAGGGGCTGTCCTGTGCATTACAAGGTGTTCAGCAGCATCTCTGGCCTGTACTCATTCAATGCCAGTAGCACTTCCAAGTTTGACACGTAAAAATATTTCTAGCTATTGCCAAGTGTCCCCTGGAGGGCAAAATCGCCTCCAGTTGAGACCTGTACTATTATGGGAGCATATTCCTCATTATCCCCTCTCCACCCCTCCCACTGGTCTGTGGGCTCAAGGGCAGGCAGTTGCCACACCTCAGTACTCACATGTCACCTTGGACAGGGACTTGCCCACAGGATCCTGGGTTCTGCTCTATTCCTAGGACTAGGAAGAGTGTGTAGTACACAGCAGGTGCTCAATAACAGAAGAACACAAGATGGCCTATGATCTCAAAATGCTCATTGGTTATATTAGGTTCTCTCAAAGTGTGGACTGAAGGCTGCCTGCATCAGAATCACAAAGCATGGCTTTTAAAGTGGTGTTTTGGCCTCGCCCTACACCTGTTTGTGGAGCCTGTGGAGACACTTCACTTTAGGTGATTCAGGGCTCTTAAGTTTCAGACCCTTGAACTTAACTGGTTCTTCATTTAACAAATATTGACTGCCGACTATAAATCAGGCACTGTGCTTGGCTAACTTATGGCAAGGAACAGGAAAGACAAGCCCCCTGCTCGGCTAAGATCGCTCTTAGAGAATGAACTTCTATTCCCTTTTCTCATATCTGGGTAGAGCCTAGTTTAACACTTGGCTTATATATCATTGCATGTTAGAAAGTGGCAGAGGGCCACAGCTGCAGCCCCTCCCACTCGGGGCTATAGGGGAAGTAATCAGATGTCAGCTTTGGTTCTGCACCCTTGTGTAGACCTCAAACAACCTGATTTCTGCTCAGTGCATCAAGAAACCTTCAGGATATTGTCTTATGATTAATTATACCCATTCACTGGCTCTGTGTGGCCCCTTAAAGGACCCAGCAGCTGAGTTTCATGCACTCATGGTTGGACGGGACGATCACTGTGGTGGTGGGGTCATAGGATGTGTGTGCATCAGTTAGAATTGGTGAGTTATTGAGCAATTCACAACCTGTGGTACAATGCGCCAGATCTTACTGTGACATGAGCAAAAAAATCAGAAGCAGAGTTGCATGCTGGAAATGCAGTGGGAAGGCTTGTTTCATTTTGAGGAAGGAAAGTAGGATCTAGTGTAACCCAATGGCTAGTAGAGACGTACATCCTTGAATTAAGAAATGCAAAACAGTGCTCTGCAAGGTGAAAAAAAATGTCCAGAAATAAAAATTGTATTTAGCTATAACTACAACCAAGTAAATAATTGTCTGCATATAGACAGGAATCCGGTAGTAATAACTTGAATAATCATACCCAGTGTACTGCTAAACCATTCTTTTCATTAAAAAAATTATGAACACGTGGTAAAGTTTGGGTAATAGTTTTGTAGGGCTGCAGAAACAAAATGCATCAAACTGGGTGACTTAATAGCAATTTCTCACACGGTTCTGGAGGTTAGAAGTTCAAAATCAAGGTTTGATTGGTTCTCAGCTGCCGTAATTTAGAGGAGACATGTCCCTTTATCCATCATTTAATTACCAGTGATAAACAACAATTCCTATAGCAGAGGCAGAATAAACTATTTATTTTTTCCTTATGTTTACTGGTAGCAACAGCTTTTCGAGAGAAGCAAAATGAAAGAAGGAGAATAAATCCGTATGAGTAAAACATCCACTACTTTAATAGTTAATATTCCTTATTTGATATTTAAAGGCAAAAAAACTAGAGAAAGATATTCATTGGGAATAGAATAGTTATGAGAGTTATGAGAATTGCAGGATATCTCTGTATCTTACTGACATGACAAGGAGAGTAGGTAATTGTATATTCAGTGTGATCACATGTATATAAAATACATATTAATGTAAATAATAATAGGTTGTATCAACCTAACAACCCTGGCGACATCTGAGTGGTAAGGACATGGCTAGTTTTCATTCCCCTCAGTATCTGTGTTTTAAATTTTTATTCATTCATTCATTCATTCATTCACTCATTGATTCCACTTCATTGAAGTATAACTGACATGTAAAAAGCTGTATATAATTGATGATTACAGCTTGATGAGATTGGGGATAAGTGTACACCTGCGAAACCATCACCACCATCAAAGCCATAAACATACCCATATCCATCACCTCCCAAAGCTTCCTCCTGTTCTCTTCATTATAATTATGTTTTAGTCATATTTTATGAGAAGAGCACTTAATGTAAGATCTACCCTCTTAGCAAATGTTAAGTGTACAATACATACAGTGTTGTTAGCTGTCGGCACTATGCTATATAGATCTCCCGCACGTATTTATCTTGTATAACTGAAATTTGACTTTGCTTTTGACTACTGCCTCTGCAGTCCTCCCTCCGCCAGCCCCTGGCAACCACTGTTCTATTCTCTGCTTCTGTGAGACTAGTTTAGATTCCACATATAAGTGAGATATTTTTTTCTGTGTTTGTAAAAATGTCCACAATGAGCCTGTGTTCATTTTTGTTAAAAAAATTCATTGTGTTCATTGTAGAGTATAAGCGATGGTGAATATACTCTCTAGGTCCATCTGTGTTGTTGCAAATGGCAAGATTTCATTTTTTTTATGGCTGAGTTATATGTGTATGTATATATATGCCACATCCTCTTAATTCATCCGTTACGGATGGACACAGTTTGCTTCCATATCTTGGCTATTGAAAATAGCGTTGAAATAAACTTAGGGTGCACATATCTTTTTGAATTAGTGTTTTTATTTTCTTAGAGTAAATACTCTGTAGTGGAATTACTGGATCATATGGTAATTCTATTTTTAATTTTTTTTTTTTTGAGGAACCCACAGGGTATAATGCTAAGTAAACCAGTCAGTCAGGGAAAGAAAAATACCATACGATTTCACTCCTATGTGGAATTTAAGAAACAAAACAAAGAAAGAAAGAAAAAGACAAACCAAAAAGCCAGACTTTTAAATACAGAGAACAAGCTCGTGGCTGCCAGAGGGGTGGTGGGTGGTCGGGTAGGAAAAACAGGTGATGGGGATTAAGAGTAGACTTATCTTGATGAGCACTGAGAAATGTATAGAATTGTGGAATCATTATATTGTACACCTGAAACTAATATAACACTGTATGTTAACTATACTTGAATAAGACAAATAAAAGAAATAATCCCACTTAAAATAAAAGTGATGGTGAGTAAAGCAGCAGCTCCACTTGGATCATCCCAGTAGTGAATGGAGGTTACAGAGCAGCAGCAGAGGGAAGCTTATGGGGGGGGGAGGTGGTGGAAATCTGGAGCCTTTCATGGAGATGTGCAAGTGAATCCAAAGTAAATGAACCAGCAGCCACATGAGAGAACCATGTGCTAGCACAATCAGTGTCTCTTTGAGGATGCCCCATCCATGCTGCCCAAGAGGACACTCATTATTTTCCACCTGACTCTCCCCAGGCCACCAGAATCGAAACTCAACCTTTAACTCCAGAAGGTGCCACCCCTGTGGCAGCTAGTCAGTGGGAGGTCTTTGCTTTCATCTCTTTATGTATGTTGTCTCCCCACCTCAAGCCCCCCATCCTGGAGGGTGATTTTCCCAGCCTCCTATCTGGTCCCAGGCTCCAGTTTTTCCACATTCCAGTCTGCCCTCATTCTGCTGCCAGAGCCATGATTGCTGACGGATACTGTTGTTTGTCTTTCATGCCCCAGATGCTAGGACTGTGCTGTAAATTCAATAATCATTTTGATAATAATCATGATTTTTGATGGCTAATCTTGACCACTTAGCACATGACCTAGGCACATGTTAATAAGCACCAAGTGCTTTTCATGGACTATTCCATTTGCTCCTCATTATAAGTCTGTGAGGGATGTATCATCATTACTCTCATTTTACATCTATAGAAAATGAGGATCAGGGAGGTTAATTAACCTGCCTGAGGTCACAGACACAGTAGCTGGAAGAGCAAGGATTTCTAGCCTAGATTGTTTATGAAATATAGACAAATGAAACTATTATGTCTGGGATTGTCTTAAAACACTCCAGATAAACAGTGGCGTGGGGTGGGGGCAACAGAGAAAACAAAACTGACCAAATGTTAATCATTGTAGAAGCTGGGTTGATGGGTGTGTAGTTGGGAGAGGGCAGTTAGTGTTGTTGCTAATTTTGAATACGTTTGGAATTTGGCAAAAAGCTTATAAATATGAACTTTGAGCATTGCTCCCCTAACAGCAACCACAACAACAACTGGAGCACCCAAATGCTCATCTATTACACCATTATTAGGAACCCAGTATATATTTGATGATGACGTTACAACTGAGGGCTTGGGTTCCTTAGAAATTTGGTGCTAGAGAAGTTCGAGGTGTTGATATTTCCCCATAGAGAAGAATGTACCCTTTCAACCGGATAGCCCAGCTATGAGAAGGTAACAACTTCCAGTACTGACCACATGCCAGGCTGCATTAGGGGGGATGATGCACGTAGCCCCTACCCTCCACGAGCCCAGGGCTGCCGACAGGGGAGGCCACGGGAACACTCAATTCCAGGAGAGTGTGGGAAGAGCAAGAGCTATATTGTGGGAATTAATGAAAAGGCGTTGGAGCCAGGAGATGAAATGACTCAGTTTAGAGAAAAATGGCATTTGTGTTGGGTTTTTAAGGATAGGGAGGCGTCTTCCGGGAAGAGGAAATGCGTGTACTTGAGGCAAGAACAGAGTGCTGGGAGGGAATTTATGACTCATTCAGGGAACTGAGTTTAAGTGAGGGGGACACTGTGTGCTGAGTTTTGATGGTTGGGCTCTCTCATGGGTACAGGGAATGGGGCAGGGAGTGGGAGAGCCTTCACCTGGATGCAATCGGAGGTGTACCCTGGCAGGTGGGGCACTGGACAAGGAGAGATTGGAAACCAGTGAGATCCGGGACTTAGGGATGCTGTGGACATGGAACTGCCAAGATGGCAGTGGGATGTCGAGATATGCTGTTAAATCCCACTTCTCCTTTAAGACCATTTCAGGCTATTTCCAGAAGCCATATAATTCCCCACAGCCTAGAAAGATCCTCTAAAATGTCCTATGTTTTGAAAGATTCTCCATCAAGTGGAGATGAGATCTGAGGTAATCTGATTTATCTTCATCCATTTTAATTAGCTTTGCAAACAGATGACCTTGCTAGCCCTGGGACCTTCCTTATGTCAGAGTCTGTGACGCTGAAGTCTAATTTCTAATTATCTGTGCCCATTTGCTGAGGCTCAGAGGAGTACTGGGGGGGGGGGGGGCTAGCCTCTTCTTTCCTGCCTCTCTCTCTCTCTTGCTTGTCTGTCAGCTTTTTTCCCTTTAAGCACCAAGGAATAGCTATTAGCCTTGAGATGGGGTTGCCATGGCAACGAGACAGCAAACAGACTCAGTGTGGGGGGGAGGAAGTAGGAAGATGAGGGAGTTGTCATCCAGCAACTTCCCATTCCTGATCAGGAGTCCCCTGCCTCAGCCAACTTGTTGGCATATAGGGGACAGAGTGGCTGAGTCACTCTTGCTCCAAAGTGGGGTTCAGTGACTGTGTGGTCAAACTGGACTGATCTCTAAGGGATGGCTTTTGGACAAGCATCAGATCCTCTCCGTTCTTTGGGGGATGGTGGATCTGGGAAGGTCCCCATAACAGACAAAGGGTTTGGTAGTAGCTGGAGAAGCAGATGGCAATTCACCTACACTAATAAGACACTGAGGTCCAGTACTGTAGGAAATGTTTGTAGGGTCTTTAAAAAGTCCTTAAAACACCTTGCAAAGCCTTTAAATTTCCCTGACTTAGTAATTCCACTTTGGGGAATATAGTGCAAGGAAATAATCCTACAAATGGAATAATAATAGAAAAAAATATATCCAAAATGTTTGTTACAGCTCTAAAAATAAAAATGAAATCTAGATGTCCAGAAACAGGGAAACAGTTGAGTAAACTCTGACATGTTAATTTGTTGGCATATTATGTGACCACGATAGTTTAACATGCTTAATATGCTCTCTCTGAGAGGTGAAAAAAAAAAATCAGTCTGCCAAGTTTTTAAAGCAGTGTGATTATGATTTCTAAAAAAAATGTCAAATCCCTGAGCCAAAGAAAAGCAAAGCCAACCCCCCAAATATGAAAATATCAGAAGAAGAAAGGAAAAAAGTACAATTGACCCTTGAAAAGAGCAAGGTTAGAGCAGCAACCCCACCCCCCAGGCCCCACAGACAATTGAAAATCCAAGTATAACTTTGGACTCCCCCAAAACTTAACTGCTAATAACCCACTGTTGACCGAAAGCCTTACCAATAACACAGTCGATTAACACATATTTCATACAACACATATTGTATGTTTCATATACCGTGTTCTTACAAAGGGGTAAGCCAGAGAAAAGAAAATCAAAGGGAAGAGAAAATGCATTTATAGTCCTGAATTATAAACAATCCGCGTGTAAGTGGACCTGCACAGTTCAAACCCATGTTGTTCAAGGGTCAACTGTATTCACAAGGGTTTTTATTGGGTGATGCGGATACAGATGGGTTTTTTCTTGTATTTTCTCTTTCTTTAAAGGGGCATATTTTTAAATGTCTCCACTGAATGAATATGTGTTATTTTTCAGCTGGAAGGAAAATTTTAAAATTTCTACAATCTGGAATTGGCCATGTTTTCAAGCAATGAGCTGATGATAGGCTTAGCAAGTACAGGTGCCACAGGCCCCTTACTATATACTTGTTTTCAGGCCCTTCTATTGTCAAAGCAATTTTAAGCATTGTGGGACTTAAAAGACCAGGTGACACAGCAGTTTTGCCCCATGGATATGACGGACTAGGTCTGTTAGCTTCTGCATGGTTCTGTCACTGAGCATTCAAGAACAGACTCCGACTCACCCCAGACAATCTGTACGAACACACAGCAGACAGTCCTGTGTACAATACGGAATCTGTAATTAGCCTCATCATTTCTCATTACTTGGGATTCCATGCAGATTTTAAAGAAATTATCCCTTGGATGAAGAAGGGTTGGGAGAGCGTTCAGTGAATCTCTGCGTGTGTGCAGGTGGAATTATGCAAAACCTGCCCCCGTGAAGGTCCCATCTGCCTGGGTTGTTTTCCTTTACCACTGCTCATCAGTCTGCAGAGTCTTGGCACAAAAAAGAGGCAGGTATACCTGCCTTTCAGCCACCCACAGCTGTTTAAGAAACTGAAATAGATCCAGAATAATAATGTGGACAAAAATAGCTATTTGAGCTCTGATTATGTTAGGCAATATAATAGTAAAAGTAATGATGATAACGGTTATGTTTTTTGACTAAAAACATGCCAGCAGTGACCGGCTAATGGGTTTAGAGGCATCACCTCCCTTACTTTTCACATCAGTTCTGTACCTGCAGGTGCATTGTTTCTACTTTACATGAGGGAATCAAGAATCCTAGAGCTTCCTATGCTCAAGGTCACACAGTTGAAAAAGTGGAACAGCGAGGATTTAAAGAGGGGAACCAAGGTATTTAAAATATACTTTAAAAAAGTCTACTTTAACATCACCATGAAGGAAGTCACTTAGTGCTTCCAAAAAAGTCTGAGAAGCTTGGAGCATCATTGCAGTTTCTAAGGATGAGAACCCTGAAGCTGAGAGAGGTTGAGTGACTCTCCCAACATCATGCAGCTGGCAGGCAGCAGAGCTACGATCCAAACCCAGGTAGTGTGTGTGTGTGTGTGTGTGTGTGTGTGTGTGTGTGTGTGTGTGTATGACCCCAGAGCCTACTTCCGTCTCCCTCCTACAGTGCAGTGGCCCTGTCACCTGGCAGGGGCAAATATTCCTAACACTCAGCATTGAGCCCAGGACAGGGCAGATGCTTAACAAGATTTGTTGAAAGCCTGAGTAAATGACATATAGAGGCTGAGAAACTCTAAGCAAGACAGTGAGAGTTCCAGGTGCATCCATCCATCCCAAACGTAATAGTCAACCAACCAAACCAAAGCGTCTTTGAATCAACATCAAGAGTGTTGCACACCAAGTATCAGGGTGTTCATCCATACCTTATGACTGGAGAGGTAAAAAAAATTCATGCTCTAAGTACTGGTTTTGCTGTCCTGGAAACTAGGTGCTGCTCCATGGGGCTGCCTTGCTGGGAGGTGCCTTGGAGTGTCATATGGGAGGCAGTCACCAGGAGCAAATGAAGTGAGAGCCATTGTGGAAAGATGAGGGAAGTGCCACTGCAGTGGTCCCTAAGTCCGCCAGCAGAGTACGAGACGTAGTTACAATTCACGGAGGCTATGCCATTCCTTCTCAGCATGGGAACTCCAGAGATGCTTCCAGTATCCCAATAGAAAAAACACATCTTCCACAGTGCCCCAGCTCACTAGTTCTTTAGATAGGTTTTGCAGCCTCGACACCGGGGGCATCATGGAGTGGATGATTCCTTGTGGTGGGGAGCTATCCTGTGTATTGTGGGATGTTTAGCACCATCCCTGGCCTCTATATGCCAGTAGCAGTGGGTGAGCAGTAAGTGCCAGTCTCCCCCAGTTGCGAGAACCAAAAACGCTCCCAGACATTGCCAACTACCCCCTGGAGAACAGACTCTCTCCAAGTTGAGAACCACTGCCTAAGAGGTAGGCATTAGAAATTGCAAGCTGCAGGGGAGGACAGGTCTGTGGCCAAGCATTATGTAGCCAAGTATAGGTGGAGTTAACTCTGAAGTTGTATCATCTTTAAGCAGTGCCCCTTTTCCTTGGTACTGCATTCGTGGGAGGTAAATAGGGATGAGGATCCTAACAGCATTCTGCTGGCTACCACTGCAATGGGAGAGCCATGTGTTCTGTGCTTCTAGACACATGATGACTCCTTAAAGTTAAATGACCTGCCAAGGACCACACAGCTAGTGAGTGGCAGGTCTGTGGATTCAAACCATGGTGCTGCAGTGTCTACATGTATATGACCGTGGGGCCTCCCTTAACCTGATCCTCCTAGGTTGTGAGTTGGAGAAGGAGAGACAGAGCTGTTCCCTCAAAGTATCTCCCCTTCAGTTTCCACTCTCACCACTGCCATTACCACTCCAACCTGTGGAGGGCGCTGCTGTCCTTCCCTGTCTGGCCCGAGTGTGCCATTGCAATTTTTACTTACTGAATGAGTTGAAAATTGGTTATAACATGTAACTAAGGCTTAACCAAAGGCTCTGACTTTACCCTTCCAATAATTTACTCATCTCTGGATGAAGACCATGGCATCTTCTCTTCGTCTCAGGATAACCCGGCAGTGATAAAGAACAAAGAACGCCAAGGAAGAAACCAGCAGTGAGAGGTAAAAGGGACTTGCCTAAGGACACACAGCTACCCAGTGACCAAGTGTGGATTAAGATCCAAGTCTGTCTGACTTGGCCATCCTGGCTCATTCCACTATTCTTGGAGGACTGCAGTCAATGTGGATGCTGAAAATCTCGGCCAGCATACTTAGGGACTCACAAGCAAGCCACGATCACCCTTTCATGAGAGGCAGCAGCAAGAAAGAGGGAAAGGTGGCTGAGTTGGGTTCTCAGAAGACCACCAGTGGAGTATGGCTTCGATGCTTCAGAGGACTCTGACTTTTTGCCAGTTGCTTCATTTTCATGCCTTTGGTTTTTCTTTGGAAATAGGACTGGGGGCAGGTTCTATCCGACTTGCAGGTACCAGTATTTAAGAACCGCCCCCACCTGCACATCTCATGGATCATCTGGAGAATTGAGATCGTCTCCAGAACTGAGAGAGCCACAGCAACCTTTCTAGAAATGACTGCATTTGAGGAGGCTCAGACAAGCTGCCAGGAGTGTGGCCACCTGCCACAGTGTCACACACCAGTTGGCAGAGTCTGGCCTCAGACCACCTGCTCCGCGTCCATGCAGCCTCTAGCCCATCCTTGCTTCTGAGAGCTTGTCTCCAAGACAGTGCACCTGGGCAAATGACAGACACCCCAACACCACCAAAGTTGACCCATGTGATCTATTCACTCAACAAACATCTACAGGGACATACCACCTCCTTCCTGGCTTAGGAGCTCACTATCAGGGACCAGGGAGGGCCAAACAGCACACTTACATCCAGAATAGTGGGGTCTACTTTGGGAGGATGAATCAAGCACTGTGACATCCCAAGAAGATGGTCCCTAACTGTGAGGGACTGTGAGGTTTAGTTACAATTCCCAGAGGCTACACCAGTCCTTCTAAGGATGGAAATCCAAGGAATCCCTCTAGTCCTCAGTATAATATGCCTTCTGGAGTGACCCAGTTCAGTAAATCCTGCCAATAGCTTCAGGAGGTCAAGTGGCCTCCTCTACTGCCCTTCTGTTCTGTACCTTGACAAGGAAATTTAGCCTGAATTCAGTGTGTCTGGGCTTGTGCTGGGTCATGGGGCAGAGCTAGCTCAGGGGAGACAGTAACACTGGAGCTCCAATCCCAGCCTCATCGCTCCCAAACGGGGTAACCTTCAATAGGTCACTCAACCTCCCAGAATCTCACTTTTGTCATCTACAAAATGGCATAACAACACCTACTCCATGGAATGGTAATAAGGATAAATGAAAGAGGACCCTGGGTGGCACAGTTGATTAAGTGTTCAACTCTTAGTTTTGGCTCAGGTCATGGTCTCAGGGTGATAGGATCAAGCCCCACACCAGGCTCCATGCTCAGCAGAGAGTCTGCTTGAGATTCTCTCTCCCTCTGCCTCTGCCCTCCCCCAATGATGTGTGTGCACATGCATGCACATTCTTTCTCTTTCTCAAATCATCTTAAAAAAAAAAAGATAAAATGAGAGAAGAGGGTAAAGCCATAAACAGAAAGCCAGGCATATAGTAGGAACTCAATAAACAATGGGTCTTCTCTTCCTCTTTACCCTAGTGGAAGAGGATATTCAATGACATGGTCAGGGTGAAAGTGAGCTCTACCAGGAGGATGCTGACTGGGACTGTCAGGGGGCTGAATGAGGCCCTTATGAAGTACCAGGTGGATTAAATGTTTTTCTTTCATTTTTCTTACTTGCATGCTGTGTAGATGGGCTTGGGCCAGAAGATGCGCATCATGAGAGATAAGGCAAAAGGGCAAGATGGGCAGAGCTTTAGATGCCACAAAGGGTGTTTTGAGCCTCAAGTGGTAGAAGAAAGGGAGCTAAGCTCCTCATGCTGGGGGCTGATGCATCTGAAGGGATGCATGAGGATAAGGCACCGAGTGCAGCGACATCTGCTCCAGGGGTAGAGAAGGATGCTTGTGCTGACTCAGACCTGGTTCAAACCCCAACTCCATCACCTACAAGCCACATGGCCCTGGGCACATCTTGTAACCTCTCTGTCCCAAAGTAGTTGCTTCTGCAAAATGGGAAATCATTTTTAGCAACTACAGTTTTGGGGATTTGCATGAGATGCCAAGGAAACATGCCCTGTGTGGTGCCTCGCAGCATAATCTGAAACCTATGATACATGGTGTTTAAATCCAACGGTGTGCTGGAGCCAGCTCCTACTGGTTCATGAAAACTGTGCATGTTTCTTCCCAGTTCTGAGTCCTGTGATGTCATGTTGGTTGCTTGAAATCAGCCATTGTAGGAATATTTACACCAGAAAAATTGGCACCTGCAAATCAGCATATGACAGCACACCACCGCTTGAGTCTAAATCTATTTGATTTAGATGAATGGGAGCAGGAGACACCAAAGGTAGAAAATAATTACAAATGCAACCAAGCTGCCTCCAGGCCCTTCTGCCCCCAGAGAGGCTTGCAAGCATACCCCATGGAGGCGGGGTGTCATCTTCTGAAGATTCCCAGATGCAAGTGACTTCTGCTTCATCCAGATACCTCCTAAGGATCAGTAGCACATTTAGTAACATGCTTAAAAGAAAACTCTGAGGGCCGCCTGGGTGGCCCGGTCAGTTAAGCATCCTCCTCTTGTTTTTGGCTCAGGTCATGATCTCAGTGACCTGGGATTGAGCCCCAGCATCACTGGGCTCCATGCTCAGAGAAGATTCTGCTGGGGATTCACTCTTCCTCTCCTTCTGCTCCTCCCACTTATGTTCTCTCTCTTTAAGTACATAAATCTTAAAAAAAAAAAAAAACCCACCAAACTGCTGTGCTGCATAAATGAAAAACATAAGAATCATTTACTATAAAAAGCTAAGCATAGTAAGTAAAATAAGATGCAACAATTTTATTACATCCTAGCTTGATACCACTGCCTGCCTAAAGACTTAAACCTGAGGCCCACTCCCTCTTTGTAAAAGAGGGAGAGGAGCAAGTGTTCTAGAGGTGTTAAAGCACACTAGCTCCCCCGCTGGGATTTTACTCTTTGCAGGGAGGATTAAGGTGGAAACCCAAAGGACATACCTTTCTCACCGGGTGTTTCAACCCTGAGGCTATTACATGTTCAAACCCTACACCATGCCATTGCACCTAAGCAGATGAAACACTGTATCAGATGTTATTAAAAGATCTGAAAGCAGGAGGAAAGCCATTTAAAAAAATTTATGCAGGGATGTATCATTGAGCTGAATGCAAAAATTCTCATTAACCTTAAAACCAAGTCAATGGTGTGTTGGACTTGCTCATGAGAATTAATGGTTAAATTCTCCGGATTTTCAGCAAATCAGTAGACAGCATGTTGGCTGCTTTAAAACCACAATGCTGGGAATCTTTACATCACGAATACTAGCAAGTGCTACAAATAAATCAGAGCTTCCCATACCCCTAAAATCCCATTGTTGAAACATTCGCGAGCATTCCTCCAGCTAAAGCTTTCCATGCCATTTTGGACTTGTAAAGGGGTTTCTTCATTAGGCTTAGAGTTCTGGGGACATCCCTTCCCTTCCTCCTGCCTTGGAGACTCGGTGTGGAACAATCTGAGATGTACTGAATAACTTCTTTAAGTGTGATGACCTCATTTCCATGATTGCATCTTAAAGAAGAGTGATGGAAACCGCTGCTGAGAAATCTGCCGTAATTGATGATTGTGTATAAAGCACCCTGACAATCCTTCTTTCCAACACGCACTCTTTAATGAGCTCTTTTAGTGCTGGCTCTGCTAACTGCTGGAATTTATAACGCCCTGGAAACTCAGTGTCTGAGGCTATAATGGCTGTTAGGGAGCAACAACAAAAACAAGCTATAAGACAATAAATTGAGTGCGTGGATTTTTCACCCTTTGTATTCCCTCGTGTCACCACTGTCTGTTTCATTCCAAGCCTCTCTGTGTATCTTCTTGGTCCAAAATCCCAAACCCTTTGGTCTTCACTAACCCGGGAAGAGTGAGACCACACCCAGGTTACCTGACAAGGAAAGGGTGGGGCTTTATCAGTGTGCTGGTAAGTGGGTAACCACACATTTGTTTTGGATCTGGTGTGTGTGTGCGGCGGGGAATCTGATTTGTGGCACTTGCTGATTACTACGACCACAGCCAAAGTTAAGCTACATTCTAATGTCACTGATGCATAGCTGGAAAGAGGTGCATCATAAGGGGCTCTCAGGAGCTGGTGCATGGTGGCGCCAGCACACTCCTGAGTGTGGCTTAAGTGAATTTGCAGTCCTTCCAGCATTTCAGAGAACTAATGAGTGCTCAGTCCTGCAGAGAGGTGTGGACAGGTACTTCCCCATAGTTTGGAAAGGCGGTGACACATTCCAGTCAGCAATGGAAGGGTTGGCCTCCTGTCCTCTGTGGCGGGGTGGAGTCCACGGGGACCGGAAGGGGGCAGCAAAGCGCTTGCAGGGGAAGAAGCTGCTCAGAAAAAGAGGCGGTCCAGGGCTAAGCAGTGCTGATGGGTGCAGGTGGAGAGGCCCGAAGCCTCATTCCAGGAGCGGAGAAAGGATTCTGGGACACATCCGAGCCAGTACACCCCCTTCTCTCCCAACCCTGCTCTCACATTTCCACTTTATCCTTCTATTTTCTTAGCTTCTATTACCTTCTGATACAGAGTGAAAAGCTATTTATTTATTCATTATGTTTATTATCTTCCTCCCCCACCCCCATCCAGGAGAATGTAAGCCCTAGAGATTTTTTATTTTTTTGTTCTGTTTATAAGCGTAGTTCAAGTGCCTAAAACACAGCTTGGAAAGTAGTTGCAATTCAATAAATTATCCGTTGAATTCGGATCCAGTAGGCAAGGCAGAGAAACACAAGAGCTTAGAGCAGAGGTTCCCGACTTGCGGTGGGAATTAGGGTCGGCAGGGGATTCTGATAAAATGGAAGACTCTGGTCCCCTTTCCAATAACCTCTGGTTTGCTGGGTCAGAGGGGAGGCTCAGGATTGGCTCCACGTGGGTCCACACTGAAACGCAGTCTCTGTACTCAGAGGGAGTAACTACCAGTGGCTACAGCTCATAGGAGGAAGGGATCTGCCCTGCATGTTTTCAGCACCCCCCTTCATGGGTGGTGGCGGGCAGCTGAGTGGACCTGTCAGAGGACGCCTGGTCGGGAAGGCATGAGCCAAGCAGTGGTCTTCTCTCTGGGTAAGTTCAGAACCATTTTAATTAACTGTGGCTCTTCTAGTGCCAGCACCAGCATCAACAGATGTGGAGGTGAAATAACCATCTTACCTGTTCAGAACGATGCTTTTTATTTTCAGAACTGCACATTTTCCCAGTTCCTAAACCTTTCATGACTTAGCATCTTCCTCAAAGACCATGGTTCTATCTCAAGTCTTGGGAACGTTTTCTTGTTAACTCTCTTAAAACCTCTGGCTTAACAGCCTGTTTTGAATCCTCACCTCCTAGGGGCATCACAGCTGGTTGCAGGCTTGCTGGTCTTCTCCTCTATGTAACTCTAGAGATGCAACTGGCCTTGTCCACAGGCTTTTCCCCTGGTCTCAGAACTTGGCTCCTTCTCTTTGCTGTTGGCTTTTTCATGAAGGTGGGAGGCAAGTGCATTGAGGCAGAAAAAACTTCCTGCGTGGTGATTTGAGAAAATTCGGTGCCTTTCACCGAATTGAACTTAGTGATCCTGGGCAAGTCATGAAACTGCTCTGAGCCTTAGTTTCTTCTGCTCTAAAATAGGACACATACTGCTTCAGAGGTTTAGGCAGAGGAAATATGGCTACGGAAGTACAAGAACCCTTTGACCTTCGGTGTCAGTATATTAAGATAACTAGGCTCTCACTGTACCTACCAGGCCTTTCCCCAATCAGCCTAAGGAACCAACAGCCTAAGCATGCCTCCCCCTTTCTTCCTACCTGCTCTCCTTTCACCCAGGCACATGTCACCAATTCTTGGAAGAGAAAACTCAGGGGGTGTGGAGGATGAGAGGCAGGATGCTCTGGAGAATGAAATGAATATTTATTAGGCATCTACTATGTTTAGACAGTGCTGGGCACTTTACATACATCAGAATGCTTAAACAGCCCTGCACACAGGTGTGATTCCATCAGTCTGATGGATGGAAACCTGAAGCTCAGAGCTTGGACATCTTGCCCAGGGTCTCCCGGATAATTTGCGCCAAACTCTGGTCAGCGTAACTTCGCCACCAGTACTGATTATACCAAGCAGTTCCGTGTCCTGCAAGGGCTGTAGACACAATCCTAGGAGTCTGAACCTCTTTCTCCCATTAGAACTTCCTGTTCTGATCTTCATTTGCTCCCTCCCTCTTTGGAGACAGTCTCTCTCTGAGATTTAGGGTAAGGGCAGGATCTTCTCATAAACATCACTGAATGGGCAGTGGAGTGAATGGGCACAAGGTTCCCGCTGACTGGAAATATTTAAAAACTTTCTGGTGCCCCCAAGAGGCTGCTCACCTCCGATTTCCCTAGGAGTTGCATTTCTGTAGAATATCCGTTCTGCTACCCGCACTGCCAATTTATTTCATTATCTATAATGAGCAGTAATGACATTTCTTAATTGCACTCCATAAAAGTCTCAGTTATCACTTTAGAATTATATCAGATTCGGTGAAGAGACATCTCCTACAACTGAAAAAAAATTCACTCTTCAAATAAGTCTGTCATAATTTTTTTTCAGAGATGCCTTATATCCTGTGAGTCATTTGTGCTGGTTTCATTTGAAAGTCAAGAGTCAAGTGGAATAGGCCAAATTTGGTGGGGCTACAGTAAGAGAGAGGAAGACTAAGGAAACATTCTGGGGGTCTATAAGGCAACAGAGTATTGTGAGGATACTCAAAAATGAAGGCTAGATGAGGGTCCCTTTGAGAGGTCACATGAAAGGTGGGTCCATTATACTGCACTGAGATGGCTACGCAGCCTGCAGAGTTCATCCATGACATGTAGCCCTTCCTCTTGCTCATCCATACCCTTCTGTCATCTGATGCAGGACCTGCCATAAACGGACACCTCCTGCTTGTCTTTGAAACCCTGTGCTACCACACTATTAATTTCGCTTCTGTTTTCCACTTGAACAATAAAGCCATCTGTCTCCCTCTGTCTTGTCTGCTCTAATTCCTAGGTTTCTGTGGTGGCCATTGTTTCATGTTTTACGGTTTTCAAAGCACTGTTCCGCATACCCCTGTATTAGTTTCCTCTTGTTACCACAACCTTAGTGGCCTAAAACGACACAAACCTATTTCTGGAGGTCTGAAGCTCCAAAATGACTTTCATTGGGCTAAAATGAGGATGTGAGCACCTCATTTTCTGTTTCTTTGGATTCTGGCTATGTCCTTTGGCTCATGGCCCCTTCGTCCTCCTCCATAGCCAGCAGCATCCTCAAATCCCTCCCTGACTCTGACCCTCCTGCTTCCTTCTTATAAGGACCCTTGGGGTAACATTGAGCCCACCTGGCTAATCCAAGCAAACACCCCCACCTCGGGACCCTTAACTTAATCACATCTAGAGATCTTTCATTTTGTCCTGTGGAATAACATATTCACCGTTTCCAGAGATTGGAGCATGGACATGTTCGGGGGGCACTCTTCTACTTAACCACACCCACATCCTGAATAGCAAGTGGTATATGTAGGAGTTTAATAAATAAGTCAATGAATGAATGGATTTCTAATTTAGTCCTCAAAACAGCCCTGTAAGGTACATATAGCATCTAGAGTCAGACAGCTATGGGTTTGGTCCTGGCTTTATTACATAATACCTGAAGGACCTTGGGCAAGCTACATTCTGAGCTAGTTTCCCCCAGTTGAAAATTGGAACTAAGGTGAATTACAAGTTGACTCAAATGAAATAGATTAATGAAACTGTTAAAACGTGATACTTGAAGTATTCTATCGCATTAATCTCCTTTTCTTCTCTTGGCCATTGAAATTAGGTACTTGAGGGTTTGAGGTAGAAACACGGGTGCTGCCCAGATCTGGTCCTCTCCTTCCTGGAAACTCGGGAGAACTACATTTCCCAGCCTCGTTAGAGTTAGCCAGGACCATGTGACTGGTTTTAGCCAATGAGACTGGTGTGAGAGAATTGTCCCACTGCATTGTCCCTCAGTGCGCACTTCTAACATGCTTCAGACAACATTGTCTTTTGTGCTCTCTCAGCAATCCTGGTTCAGAAAGACCCCTTTTGTTTTTCTTCCCCGCTTTGGATTTCTGTGAATTCATGGAGGCAAACAAGAATGTAGGTTGGTGGGCAGAACAGAGAGAAAGAGCAGCCTGGGTTCTGTGGCTGGCATAAATAATGCATGGTGATATCTCACGGATTGCTTCGTTGGTAGGAGGTGGTATTCTTTTCCCCAAACGTGCTGCATCTCTACCGTGGATTCGAAGTAGGGAAGCACCATCCTGTCCTTCCCCCAGGTTTGAACTATTCCATTGCCAAGATCTGACAGTCTGATGGCAGAGACATAGATAGCTAAATGTCTATAAAGAAGGTATTTTCCCAAACTGTGTTCCATGGGACACTTGTGCCTCAGGAACCTTTAAGTGAACTACAAAGGAAAAGAGTTTCCACAGTCCAAAGTAGGACAGTGCAATAGAACCTGTTAACAAGAAGTCCTGCACCAAGGAGGAAATCTGCTGAACTTTCTTTAACCTGGCACTTCTTAAACATACCCTAGTTCAAGCTTAAAAGATGCATTTCCTGCATGTCTTCTCCCCACCTTGCAACAAAAGAATAAGAATCCAAAGATCCTGGTATGGATGGGTGAATGAAAACCTGAGGCAAAATAATACTAGATGACTTCCTTAGAGGAAAAATGGGTAGCCGAAAAATAGCCCAGTAAAGATACTTTTTTTTTTTTTTTTTACATTAGTTCAGAAGTTTTCTTATCAAAATAGCAAGTTAAAGGCCACATTCTGCTTAGGTATAGAATTTGAGTTTTCTCCCTAACATTTTGAACTTAATTTATTACTACTAAGCCTGCCATGTGCCAACATTCACTAAGGCCCATACAGTCCTGTAAGCTATATAATGTTCATATCCCCTCATGGTTTTGCAAGGAATTACTACATATTCCGATTTTATGGTTTCCAACTAGGATTCCACTATACAACATTCTGTACTTACATGTATATGGGGTTTTTCCTCTCTATAATATCACTTCCTAAAAAGTGATGAAAAGTACTATTTTGCACAAAAATGAAATTGGGATAGATCTCATAAAATCAGTGAATTTTGTACACCAGCAAATATAGTATTTGACCCCAGAACCTTTACTCCCTTCCCTGATCTACCTTTTAAGATCTCGCAGGCCTTACTCTTTCAGGAACACATGTGGGAAAATCTGATGTAAAAATGATTTTTAAGTAGATTGCTACTGTTTGTTTCCCAGATAAAATCTGTGATCTGGGCCAGGTTGTTTTACCTCTCTGGCCCTAAATTTCCTTATCTCTATAGGTAGGTAGATAGTAGATTAGGTAGGTATATATAGCTGGATAGGTTAGGTAGGTAGATAAGTAGGTACAGTAGGTAGGTAGGTAGGTAGGTAGCTTAAGTAGACAAGTAGGTAGGTAGGTAAAAGAAGCTATTGAACATTTCACTTCCAATATTGTTATTTTGTGTGTGCTAATGTAGTCTTGAATGAACTAAGCTGCTTAATGCCCACTCACCCCCCTTTAACAGAAGAATGTTCTTCTGAGGCAATAATTCTGATTTGGAAAGTAGTCTAATAAAAAGATTAAGCTCTTAGCCTCTGGAGTAGAATGACTTCGGTTTGAATTTCAATTCTACTACCAACTGGCTGTGTGCTTCTGAGCAAGTGACCTTTTTTTTTTAGCCTCATCTGCAAAATGAAGTAATACTTTATCCACCTCTAGAATTGTGAGGTTTAAATGAAATAAAATTTAAAATACTTAGTACAGAGCCTGGAACATCACAAGCACTTAAGAAACGAGGCTGAATATTATGTCTTAAGGTTGGGTCAGGGTCAAGCTGAAGAGAATAAAGTTCCAGAGACCAGCCCACCATTTTTCACCTACAGGACAAACGCACTGGCTGGAGAGAGAACATATATCTTCATGTTCCCTTGGATAACTCTGCAATATCAGGATAGGCCAAGAGGAGATGTACGTCTCCTATGAATAAGAACAAAGGATTTTCTTAGCAGTCGAGACTTTCAGTGCTCTGGGATTAATATTGTCCAAGCACCAAAGGGTGATCCATGCCATGCAAGGCCCATGCATGGGGTTTTACTGGGTGTCAGGGAATTCACTCTGTGATGTAAATTGAAGCAAGAAGAGCCCTGAGACCCATCTAAACACTGATCAGGATTAGGGGTGTGCAATTGAGTATGATTCACTGAGGTATCATCTATATGACACCAACTCCCCCCACCCCCGGAACCTGTCTCACATGCTGTGACAATCATTCAAAGCATAATGTTATCCTGAAACCAATACTACACTATATGTTAACTAACTTGAATTTAAATAAAAACAAACAAAGGCCAATGTCCGACTAAACTTCTGCTTGTCCTCCTCAGTGTGGTGAGAGACAGGACCAATGGATGGGAGTAGGGGAAGGTGGCCATTACACAGAAAACTGCCGAGCAGTGTACCCTAAAGAACACTAGGTAGTGGTAACAGTGAAGAAAACCCAATGGCTGCCACTGGGGCCGCGCATGGCTAACAAACTCAGAGTATGGGCTGGGGTGGAATCTGGGTTTCATTCCACAAATGATAAGAAATATGGCCCCACGATAGATGTTGGTGATTCATTTTAGGAAGATGGAATATGGGCTGGGGATGTTGGTGGGAAGTGTTGGTGGCTCATTCCAAGAAGGACAAGATGTGGGTTAGAGAAGGGGCTATATTGGTGGTTCATTCCAAAAAAGATGGGGTCCATGGGTGTGGTGTAGAGGTTCATCTGGAAATACAGTGCTATTTCTAGGAAGGCATGCAGGAAGCAGAGTGTATTATGTTGGATAGGATGGTGGCCTGGGGGGATGGGCATTTCGGAATCATTCTGCTGGCTTCAAATCCCAGTTCTATCATTTACCAGTTGGGTCTCCTCAGACAATTTGCTTAACCTCTAAGTGTTTCCTCAACTGTAAAATAAGGGTAATTATAGCACCTCCCTCATATCACTTTATGAGTATGAAGCACTTATTAAGGGTGAGGGTGGCCTTTGCTTCATTCTGTGAGTCTTCATTCCACCAAAGAATTCCCGTTTGATTCCCTGTCTCCCTCTCCATTCCGGAAATGTCACTGGTTTGAGATATGTTGACTACTTGGGAAAATGGGGCTGTTTGCTTCCATTTCAAATTTACTTTTATATTTTAAATGTTCTCTGGAACATATCCATGATTTGCTAGAGCTGAGAATTGCCACTAAGGCTTTATTTATGAAGTATTAAACACTAAAAGAAATTCAGCATGTCTCAAAACTCCTTAGGGAATAATACAAATATATGTCCTTAAAAACACACGCAGAGAGCTTGTGTAATTCCTGTTCCCACCAGTGTAGAAAAATATTGCTAGTCTTTCCCTTACTAGTGATCTCTGCTTGGAAGAGAATGTCCCACTGTTCAGGTGGCATGGAGCCAAGTGCTAATTATTGAAGAGGGGGCAGGGGATTTCTTGAGACAAAGAAAGATGTCATATTCCATCCATCTAGAGAATTCAGCGCTCAAATAAAGGGCATTCAAAGTACATCAATACCATGTAGCATTAAAATAACAGCTTTCTGATGCAGTAACCTGGAAATTTTCATATACTCTTTAAAAAAATTTTTTTTACTTGTCTGATTCTATCAATGTAAGATATTTTGCACATTTGTTTTTACAACTGATTTTAGTAAGTCATTATGAGTATGAATATGAAACAAGTTATTTCAGAAGGGATTCTTTCAAATCTTATTCCCCTGATCATAGCTACTTCTTTAAATGTCACCATAGTGGTGAGAGTGAGGTACAAATGCTTTAAGGAGGAAAGGTTGCACGTAACACCCAAGGGAGAGATTTCCATGACACCAATTAACGGGACATTTGGATATGACTTTTGTCTCACATGTAATGTAATGTTATAAAGAGTCTCAACATTTGATGATGAAGTTTTATAAGCTGAGACACAACCTCTTTCCATCCCTAAGTCCTCCCCCATTCATGTGGAATAATAGTGAGAGCCAAATAATCAGTTAACAATAGGAGAATTAGTGAACAGTCTTTACAAGTACTGGGTACGGAGCTAAGTGATTACATAATTTTTCTCATTTAGAGTTATCCATATACACATTTGTCAGAAAGGAATGGTGTCTAGAGAGATTACGGCTTCCTTGGTACCTTATGGGTAGCAAATGGTCCACAGCTGGGTGGGGATGTCCTCACAAAGATTTCACAAAGGGAAGCCAGCTCTGGGGTCTTTGATGGGATTCAACTACATGAAAACTCCCTCGTCAATAAGTCCTGCTATGAAAACGTTCCACATGAGCCAGCAGACACCAACAGAAGAACTGCTTTATTATTCTGATATCGCAGAGAGAGAGGAGGCATCTCATTGGAAAGAACAAGGATCAAACCAGAGGTCAAATGACACTTGATTTCCACACACAAGAGAAAGGGGAGTTAGAATCAGGAATGCTAATTACAAGAACTTGAATTTTGAAATTCAAAAAATTGCCACAGCAATTTTATTTTCTGAATTACAAGTCAGGGCAGATGGCAGGATGTGAATCAATGGGTGTATCTAGAGTGACCACAGGGACACAGCAGTTGTTTGACCTTCATCAGGTCATCAGGTCATCCCTGATGCATTTGTTATTTAAGCTTGCCAAGCCTCAGTTCCTCCATCTGTAAATTAGGGACAATAGCAGTACTCACTGTATGCAAAGCCCTCCTGTGTGCTGGGTACTATCTTCTCAATAAGTAGCGAATGATTATTATATTGTATTGCATACTCCTAGTGGGATAGATGACTATGTGAATGTGTAATTGTCATTAAAAATCTGGAGGAAGGGATAGCAATGATCAAGTGACCCAAGGAGCCGGAGTCCTTCCTAGGTCACAAGTCGGGGTAAAAGTGCCCCCCACAAAGGGAGACTGCAAGAGGGATTGCAACTCTGAGCTGAAAACAAAGGCTCAGTTAGAGCTGTAGGTCAGGAAGCCGCACAGTCATAAAAGCCATTGGGCCTGGCGGTGGGGCTGGGAGGACTGTGAGCCAAGTTTATTTTGTATTCTGAGATACTTTAAAAAACATAACTGCACATACTTAATCAACTACCACATTTTTGAGTGTTCTCTTTTTTCCCCATTATTCTTTAATGATGGATCATTGGCAGGAAAGAATCAAATGGACATGAACCATTGATCATCAAAGGACCAAATAAAGCATCTAGTCAATTTCATGGTCAAGGACTTTCAAAACAAGAAAAGGTAGTGGGGGGGATTAAAGAAAGATGATGCTTCCAGATTTTTATGTTGTTTTAAAGATTTCTCAAAGGGCACCGTCTTGTGATCCAGCAATGACTCCCAAGTCCACGATCTATAATAATCTCAATTTCCTCTAGCCTCTCCTCTAGACTTTATATCATTCACAGTGCTGGGGGAAAGCAAAATTGATTTTAGGAAGGGAAACCGTGAAAATGCTTTGGGTTAGTCTCCTCTCCTGCTGAGTTTCTTTTATTAGGAACAGAGAAAACACTGGAACCCGGGAAGCTGAAAGTGTCCTTTTTTCTTATATTAGCTGGGGCATGAGGAAAGCAGCATTTACTGAATGAACACTTTTCATATATGGACACTTTTCATTCCTCTCAACAACTCTTTACATTTAGGGGTATGAACTCAATTTTATAACCAGGGTGAAGCTCCAGCAACTGAAGTCCAAATAGAGACTATTTGGTAAAGCTGGGCTCAAATTCACAGCTGTCAGATGCAAGTACCTATGAAGGCAGACAGTGCTGTAACCAGGACCAGAGTAAGATGAGATTTAAGGGGGGCGGGGGGAGGCGTTCACTCACAAGATTGTACATGAATCTGAGAGGGAGCAATTCCTCACATTTTGCACTGAGTGCCTCCTCTGTCCTAGCCTTGTCCATCCATGCGACTGTCAGGATTCGTTGGTGGTGGGGGATGGGCAAGTGGGCTCCTAACTTTAGGGGCCTTCTATGAACTGGACAGTCTGCCAGGAGCTTTATGTAAAGAACCACTATCTTCTGAAAAGCCTTGAGAGACGGTATATTTACCTTCCATATGCCCATGATTAGGTAGAAACAATTTTATAAACCAGAATTTCTCTTCTTGAGAGGCCCATATACTTGGCAGGAAATCCTTTTAATAAAAAGAAAAGGGACAGAGAATGAGCTGGCATGTTCCCTGCCCTGGGGCTTAGGTATTTGCTGATAGCAAGTCTAAGAAAAGAAGAAATTACTCTGCCAGACAGAGGGAAAAAGAATTTGAAGGTCTTAGGAGACAGGGTTGAGGGAAGATGGAAAGAGGAGGGAGTGAGTGGCAATTTAAAGAAGGCTGAGGACTCGTGAACCTTGATGTGACCCCTCCCCACACCCTCATATGTTCCTAAGTCTCGAGCAGATTTGACTAAAGCTCAGTGTGCTGGACAAGTGTGGCGGTGTTGGTGGGGTGGGGTCGGGAGGGGTGTGTTATGCAGTGATGGTGCTGAATTGATGCCAGGATGGCTCCAGGTGAAACAGAGACCCTGCCACAATCATGGGAAGACCACCAGATCACAACAGAGCAAATCCTGGAGAGTATCAGACTTTTGCAGACCGTGGGAATTGCTGGGCATATGAGCCAATACTGTTTTTTAAGGGGAAAGGAGGTCCCCAGAAGGCTTCTGTATATTAGGTACAATGGAGAAGATGAGGTTTGGAGATCTTGAGTCTTCTGCTCATTGGCTTACAGCTGGAAAGAGTGGGGGTCCAACCTCTGGTGTGTCTAGGTTCAGAGTTGCATGAACCTCGTCCTCATGTGTGCTGGAGGGAGAGAAGGTGGGAAGGCAGGTCCCAAACTATGAGGGAGACATTAAGGCTCGTGGAAAGAGGGCTAACTCGACAAATACATCCCCTACACACCAGTTTGTGGCCACTAAGCTCTGACTAGCTCTCCCGGGATGGTTTTCTCAGCAGCCATTTGTTTTCGTGGAATGTACTTTGTTTTCAGAAGCTGCATCTATCAACTCAAGTAGGAAATTTAAGCAGGGAGGGGTATTGGGGGATGTCCTCGCATTTTATGGCTTGGAAAATCAAGGCCCAGAGGAGAACGTCCAGTGACCACGCAGGAGGCTGCCTTCTGAAAAATGCCAAAGGAATTCTACAGAAGCCCAAACGAGAGCAGAAAAGGTCTTTTGAGTGAGGAGGTCTGCTTGATTTTGTTAAAATCAATCCTTCCTGGGGCAAGGATTTGAAGACCTGATTCTGAGTCTGAGGTTGCTCCTTTTAATGGACGGCCTGTACCCAGTCCCTGGCTACTTACTTGCTGGCTGATAAACTCCCAGCTGCCCCTCCTGCTGAACTACTCTCTAGAAGCTGAGGTGTGTGTGTATTGGGCTGGAGGGAGGGGGATCTTCAAGTTATGAGGTCAGCTGCTGGGGGAGGGCATCATGAATTGCAGAAATTTCCAAACCCCAGCCCTGTGGCAAGATAGCACTGGCTTTGAGAGGCTACCAAGCCTAGTGCCATGGTTCTCAAGATTTAGTGCATGTAAAGTTCAATTAGGATTCTGAATTAGAAGCTCTGGGTTGGGGCCCTGGAACCCACATTACAGAGCTCCCAGGGAATCCAGCTAGGGTGCTTCACAGACTGCGCTCTCAGGAGTACTGATCCAGAGCAAATCACATGGGTTGGGAAGCCCCACAAAGCTGGGTTGAAATCCTGGCTCTCCCTACTAGTAGCTCCCTGGCTGTGGGGAAGGAGCTTTGTCCTTTGTGCTTATTAAGCTGCTGCTGCTTTTTTGGATCTAAATGGAATTCTAAACTGAATTAAAAGAATTTCTATAACATCAAGACAAAAGGGTGCTGATTGTACTTAAGCTTCTTCATGTATCACATGGAAAGGGTTATAGGGGTGTGAAAGTTTAATAAGAATTTCCAAAAAGTGCCTAACACAGTGCCTAGCGTATAGTAGGAGCTTTATAAATGTTCGCACCCATCTCCCCCTCTGCCCGTCTTTGAGAGGTTGCTTGCTTTCCCGCTTTTCCCCCACCATAAGCTCCCACCTCTGCTGTCACTGCCAAACCACCTCTCTTCCCAGCTGCGACAAGCCACCAGCAGCTGCCTGTCTTTTCCTCATAAGGAATTAATCTCCATTCACTGTGAGGCCAAGGCAGAAAAAGAACCTTCCCTTGCAACCATTAATAAGCAGTGCATTTCTCACAATGGCTTAGGCTTCCTTTGTCTGTTCAGTTGAAACATGTCTAGCTCGGCTGCCTTGATGGAACAGGCCCTGGTAATTACTGTACTTTTGTGGCTCTGAAACACTCAGCTTGAACACTGTGCCTTTTAATTCCAAGACCCGATAAGAGCTGCATGCATTTCATGTACATATGCATGTACAGACACACAGATATGCAAGCAGTTATTCTCCATTTACCAAATACAGTGTCCCACATGCTTTGAGTTTTCCAGATTGTAATGACTTGTCTCAATAGGAGCTAATCTGAAAAAAAAAAAGTTTTCCTGAAGTGTACACAATTCCCTGTTATTTATTGAAGAGGCATTTGAGATGGCTTAGATACATATGCCCCCAAAGTCTCAAATAAGGACAGAGGGAAAATGTTAATAGAGACATAAAGTTAGGGGTGAGAGGAGCAGACAAAATGCCTACAAAAGGCCCTACGAGTTTATGGGAGAGCCCACATCTGGCTCCCACAACCAGAGCATAGAGGATTTGCAGTCTCCAGCAGATCAGAGACAACCCGTTTCTTAAGAGAAACACCGTTCCTCCTCCCCCTGGATGTTTTTTTCCCACGGGTCCTCATCAAGGGGAACGGAACCCCTGACATGGTTAAAGTTCTGCAAACACCCCCATGAGATACATAGCGAGTCTCGTCTTATTGCAGCATCTCTCAGGGGAGAACAGGAACATGTCAGCACACCACTCGGTAAAAGCAGTTCCATGAGGAGTCAGACCAATAAGGCCTTGATTTACAGTGTTCTTGGGCTCTCACTTGCTTCAACTAGGAAACCGTCAGAAGCCTGTCAGCACTCGCTTCCCAGGTCCCAAGACACTCCTATCGCCTTTCAGTAAGAGCCCTTCTAGCTAACATGAGATTTGGCCTCCGAATCCTTCCCAACACAGATTTCCAGGTAGCCCCTGGCAACCCACTGAAATTGGTATGTGAGAGAAAACTTATCTGCCACTGCCACTCATCTAGAAGAATGGATGTTCGTGTTAACTTCTAATGGATTCGTTATACTGTGTGTGTATACGCTCTACATGCACACACTGGATACGCTTGTAGAGTGCATATTCATATACAGAGGCATATTACGTATAAACATATATTTAGTCTTCTGATCATTAGGTAACATCTTGAACTATAATCCAGTGGGGTTTTTCAAGTGCTAATGTGCACACAGAGTTATTTTGTTCCTGCTATAAATGGCAGCTGTGTTTTGCTGAGACCTGTGGACGGCTTTGTGGAGGTCTACTCTGCTGTTTCCTCCCCCATTGCTGGGCTACTGGCTGTCATACTCCACTCCTTGTGAGTGGACCTGCCTCTGTCAGTTTCCTCCACCTTTTATTTTTTTTTATTTTTAATTTTCTTTTAAAGATTTTATTTATTTATTCATGAGACACACACAGAGAGAGAGAGAGAGAGAGAGGCAGAGACAGGCAGAGGGAGAAGCAGGCTCCATGCAGGGAGCCCGACATGGGACTTGATCCCAGGGCTCCAGGATCACAAGGATCATGCCCTGGGCTGAAGGCAGCGCTAAACCGCTGAGCCACCCGGGCTGCCCTTCCTCCACCTTTTAAAACTTCATATCCCAAAGCAGCCAAGATCTGCAGTGGTTAGAATTGTGTGAAAAGTACAAGTCCCCAGGTGCTGAACTAGGTCACAACTGAGTAGGCTTAGGCTTTCAGCACCTCTGTAAAGTTCCAACAGTGAGGTCTTTCCCTCTCTTCTGGAATTATGACGTGTCTGGGTAAGGTTTGCAGTTTAGGTAAATGAGATGTGTTGAACCTGTCCTAATAGGTCCAGGTATTTCTTGCTTTCTGAAGTCCTGCTCTTTGAATCCAAGAACAAGGAGATTTAGACAGAAAAAGATATTTTCTCATTTCTTGCCCTTTCTCTGCTGTCTCTATTTCATATACAGATGCACTTTCAGTCTTGCTCCATGAGATCCCGTTTAAAGAAATGGGGTCCGAGAAGACAGCTCAAACTGACTCAACCATCCTTGCAAAGTCCCACATCCTCCTCACCCTACCTAGCACCGTGAGCAGGAGAGGCAGCAGGGGTGGGGGGCTCTCCCATTCTGCATATTTCCACCTCTAATTAATTTTAAATAGGCTGCCTGGCAGTGTTGTTGCTGAACACTTCACATTCCAGCTCCTGACTCTATTTCTGTTAATTGGAGAATGTTTTATTTCAACTAATCAGCCCAGCATCCTTTCCAATCAAAACAGCATTCTGGTCTAGGTACAACACCCATCACCAAAGGGCTCAATCAGATTTGCAAATTGGGAAGCACCAGTGGCTTTCTATCCCCCACCTCCACCCCCCACCCCCGACATCCAGGTTGCAGACAACACACACACACACACACACACACACACACACACACACACACCTAGAAATTCTCAAGGGACTTGTATCCTTTCACTAGTCTAGTGGCTGGCTGGTTTCAACCCTTCCACTTCCCCACCGGCACAGTTTCTACTGTGAAAGGTAATATTGATGCCTCAGCATTGTTTATCAAACCAAGGCTCTTGTGAATAAATAAGAAGCTAGATAGGAAAGAATGATGGACAATGCCTGCTTCCCGAGCAATTTAATTTTAACTAATAAGCAAGCTAACCTCATGAGAGAAAGAGCGCACTATTCCACTGAGCAAACATTTACTGGGAGCCTATTCTGGGCCAGGTATTGTGTTATACATTGCGAACCCTGAGATGATAAAGCAAGTTTCCTGCTGCCAAGGAGCTCAGAGTTGGATGGATTTGCCATGAAAGGCAAAGTAAGAATTATGTAGGGTGTAATAAGAGATAGGGCAGAGGAAACCCATGGGTCTTGGGAGCATGGTGGTGAGAGTGGTTGGTTCTACATGGGGAGCAAAGAAGGCTCTCTGGAGGAAATGTTTGGTTTGACTATAAAAGAATTCTTGGTAGGACAGGATTTTTTTTTTTTATTCTTGTGACCTTCTTTTCCACCCTTCCTCATCCATAGTGTCTGTGTTGGAGGGAGGTTGCCTCTGGATAGAAGAGTAGAAAGAAATAGTTTACTTAAAAAGTAATCTATTGAAGTTATATTATGGGAGGGGGTGTCAACAAGGTCACCAAGAAGAGAAACGTGTTTGACTTGTAGATGCCCCTTTTGTAGAGTGTAAAAGGCAATATGCCTCTTTGACTACACAGCAGGATGGAAATTGGGATGATACCCATGTGTGCTACTCCAGGATGAAGCCAGGGCCCTGTGGAGTGTCAGGGATGAGGAAGGGCCCAGGAGGCTGTGGGGAAGTAGGGAAGACAAGGAACCTTGAAAGCTCATACCAAAGAGAGTATGGACTGAAAACTTAAGAAACCTTGTTCACTGCCCCGTGAGATGCATACTCATGATCCCCTTTGGAGGGCTGACATATCTCCCTTCCATTTTAAGACTGTATTTTCAGGGATGGGGCTGGATATTGAGAAACAGTCAGAAGAGGAGATTTTTCCATCCCTCCTACAACTCAGGCACATCGAGTGCATTGTGAGTACCACCTACACTCCCAGCAGACATTTGCTGGCCACAAGGAAAGCAGGAGTCAATGGGACAGGAAGCAAGGAGACAAGTGGCCAGAGAAGTAGCCTAACAGAGAAAACAGTGAGTGGGCTTATACCAAGTAGCCATAAGCTACTTTCTCCCTTTTCTATGGGAGAAAAGACTAAATTCAAGAGAAATGCAGAAGAAAGAATGGATAAAATATGTGTCTGTGGAGGAGAGGGTTTTGCCATGGCCGCCTGTGTGGATGATAGTACCGTTAATTGGGATATAATGAGAACAACATATCCAAATGTCTCCATCAGTAACTAGCTTACTGGGCTCACTGTATCATCTTTTCCTAGCCTCTGAGACAACACAGAATAAACAGCTTGCTGGGCCAGCTGGTGTAGGGTCAGTGAGAGAACCTTTCAGTTTCCTGAGCCAATTAGCAAATTCCTTAATGCCTTTGCTTTGCATCCCCACAGCTCCCCATTCACACACTTACTGGACCATGAAATTCTTCAAAATGTGTCTTTTTGATTGAAGAGATTCAGGCTTATGTCTCTTCTCCTCATTTCCCTGTCTAGGTGGGTGTCCTATAATTTATTGTTTCCTAAGATGATGGGAAGGGGCTGCCTACATCTGGAGGGTCTTATAGATCGAGAAATTCAGTGTCTGACTCGGGTGATTTCCATTCCTGGGGCTCCCATGAAGATGGGGAAGTCTGGGAATTCAGGATCCTTCCAACCTGTGTCTCCCACTCAAAGGCAAAACAAATCATATACCTTCCTCATTATTCTTTAACATATTTCAAGAAATTTACTTGGCAGTATAGTAGAGGGACCCTTAGGTTAGAAAACAAGAACCAAATCTCTGCTCCCCCCATACCAGTCTTGTAGAGCCTCAGTTTTCTCTCAGTAGCTATGTAAACTGCCTATTAATGGAAGCTGCAAATACTGCAAAACATGAAGAAAACGTGGTTAGTTCTCTAGCTGGATTGAAAAGTGCTTTCCTGAATGCAGTGATTTCAAGCTGAACAGGGATCTTTGGGACTACATTAGGATGAATTTAATGATCTCAGTTAATTTGCAGTGGGACCTGAATCCCTTTAGCAGTTTCTTTTTACCCAATATTAGAGGAGGGAGGGTTATAGGAACTACTTTAATAAAAGGTATTATCACTGACATTACAAAGCGTAGATATGCCTTTGCACATAATAGGCATATCTTAGAGCTCAATATGCCTTAACCTTCCCTTTTTTGTCTCTTCTAACTTTTCTCCCCTTCTGATTCCACCTCCCATCTCTTCATAATACTTACTGAGAAGATGAGCCTAGACTTCCTCTAATCTCTTCCTTTCTTTTCTTTTCATCATCCATCCAAATTGGCCCTCCATTAATAAAGTGAGACTTCCAAGGTGATTCTGAGAATCTAGGTAACATTTCAGAGGCTCTGTTAGGCCAAGAAGACAAATCACTCAAGAATATCTCTTATCTAAATCCTTCAAATGCTGGCAGATGAATCATAAACTTTGATTCACTGAAGTAATACACAGAGATGACTTTTATTTTATTATTATTATTACTTTTTAAAATCAAAGCAGTGTGTGTTAGAGCTCCTGGCTGGCCTGGCTATTACTGTGAGGATGACTAATGTCACCATGAGAGCAATCATCACTAATCAGAGGGCACTCTTTGCACAGGATGTTGACAACAAAGTGGAGAAATGACAGAGGTTGCTTTGAAGATGTGCCTGCCTTTCAAAAAAGGAAAGAATTCAATATGTCATAAGAAGGATCCCCTTAGGAGGTTAAAAAAAGAAACTCTGCTATAGATTCCTTTAAAAACCTTTCTTTCTTTGATATTTCTACAGGTGATTAAGATAACAAAACAGCAATTTAGAAACCATCCTCACATTTATATGTATATATTCTTTATCCTCAAATCAATCTTATGGGAGCACAGTAATATTCCCATTTTACAGACAAGGAAGAGACAAGGACCTTCTGAGTTTCATAGTCCTGTAGCTACTAAGTGGCACAGGTGGGACTTGAACTTTAATCTTCTGAACCCAAGCCCCTGGTACCTTCTTCTGTACAACGTTGTAGGGATCTTATCATAGGAGAAGTTCCTGTGGAGGCAGCATTTCCAAGGATACTTCTTTGCTCAAGAACATGCTCACGTGAATCTCTACTGTTGAATTCACTAAACCCAAAATTAATGGGTATAGCAGACGCTCATCCTCACTGATCCCAGAGCGCTGCTCACCCATTTCTTTGCCCAAAGGCTTTCTCTTGCTGATGCTACCAACACAGCAGGCCAGAAGTGTAAAAATATTAATGTTCCTCATCCTTGGAGCATCTGTCAGAAGTTGATACTTAAGTATTCTGGTTCCCCTCATCCCTCAGGTGGGATTACTCTGAGATGGGACTTTTGTGGAGCCTCCTATCTCCCCCGTGGGATTAACCTCCATTACCCACAGGGGTAGTTGGTTTGCTAAAGTACCTTGCAATGATTGCCTTTCTTTTCCTATTCTTTCCTACCTCTCCCAGGATTTGCTGGATCCTAAATAAGTATCTTGTACTTAGATCCCTGTTTCAGGGTCTGCTTCTGTCTTCTAAGATCCTTTGGTCCCATCTCATCTTTCCCACCCCTACTTACCATTAGTTCTCCATTCATTCATACAACCCTATAGGCTTAGTCTTGGAGCATAATCAGTCCTAAATGCCAATGATATGTTCTCCTGCCTCTAAGCTTTTGCTTACTCTGTTTTTACTCAACCTTGGCACTGTCATATTCTATGCTTTCTTTAACATTCTACTCCTGCCCATCTTCTCTGTGAGGTCTTCACTGATGATCCCCATATGGGTCCCTTCCACCTACTTACCAGGTTTTCTGCATTATTTCCCCACAGTAAACAATATACTCTTTTGTCATGTTTCTTTGTCCCCTAATTCTTCTTTCATCCATACCATTTGTTTTCCCCAAAATAGACTTTAAGTTCCTATATATTAGGATCATGTGCACAGCCAGCAGTATGCTGGTAAATGTTTAACAACTGACTCTCTGGAAAAAAAATATATATATATGCATATACTGACATATATGCATTTACTAGAATTTTACTGACATGGAGGATAGTCCACAATTTACGATTGATAATAAGACACACACTACTCTTTATTTTAAAGCCCATATGAGTCAACTGACTCATTTTCACAGAATGCTTTTGCTGATTTTTGCAGAACTGTTCTATCTGTAGCCAACCGATGGTCACAATTCAATCATGACTTGACAAATTGAGTTGCATGCCCAATAGATTCGGTGTTATTGACCCTGATATATGATTGATATCTGATCTACTATTAAGCTATTTCTCACCTCCATCCAGATTTAACTCAATAAACTGTCACGTCTTTCAGCTTCAGCACCAGATGTGACATATTTTCAAATTTAATCTGCAGTATTCACATTTTCTGCCTTACTTTCTTAAGTTTATGCAATCAACGGCAACAAAAAATCAAGCCCTGGTTTCCATGGTGTAAATACTCCCACTGTAGCTGATCTTCAAGCTACCCAAGTGATGTCACTGCATGTAGAGTCATGAAGCACCATTATATAGTATTTTACCCATGCAAATAAAATAAGTAACCTCAAGAGCACAGAGAGTGAAATATAAAATAGTTAAGAACTCGTGAGTTTTAAGTATATATTATCTTTTCTTACAATATAGTTTTTTAAATTATAAGTTTATATACTTTGAAATTTAATAAAATAGTTTTGTTGAATGACTGGCTCACAAAATTCCTGAGTATCTAACAATAGGCTCTTGTGAGCTGGTATGAGCCAGCTCCGGCACACCACTGCATCTATTTTGTAATTCAGAGTGTCTAGCACAGTTCTGGGCTGCAGTAAAAGCTCTCTGAATACTTGCTGTGTGAATGAGCAGCTTTAGTTTTCAAAAGGGCAGAAGACCAAAGAACTTGAAAAAATAAGGCAGCCCTCAGTAAATGTTGTTGCCCAACTGCTCAGGGCACCAAGCCAGAGGATGAGAGGGTCGGTCCTTGCTCTGATAGTGGGGAATAAGGTCAAGTAATAGAAGCTGCTGATTGACCTCTTTGTTACTTCCTTATTATAAACAAGGATTTTGACCAATTAGCATTTGGATTCCCCTTTTCTCTCCTCAACAGAGACATGGAGCTAACCAAAGATACTGTATGTCTAAGGCTGGGATTATGTTTCTCATTGTCAGTTAAAAACTGGCATTCTGGTTTAGACATTGGCCTTATTGGGTGGTGCAGGCTGGTGTAGATACTGGCTGGTCACTACTGCAAACCACTTGGGCAGCCTTCTTCTGCAGGATGATAGTCGATGTTCACATGTCATGATTATAAGCAAGGCTCTGGAGTCAGACTATTTGGGTTCAGATGCCCATTACTAGCAATGTGACCTCGGGAAACTTATTGAATCTCCCTGAGACACTGCTTCATCCTCTATAAAATGGGGAACGTGATTGCGTCTTACTCACTTGTTGTCAGGGTTCAAGGTGAAACTGAACATAAAGCTCTTAACACGATGCCTGGCATGCAGTATGTGCCCAAATAATGCACGATGCTCATGCTGATGCCAATGTCAGTGATGTGCTAGTGCCTTTGGGCAATGATCATCTAACCGGTATTAATAAGGTTTCTTTAATGCAGACTTCTCCAATCCTTAAGATGTCACATGCCAAGTGATACTATATGCCAAATTTCCCAAACCGCTGGTATTCATGCTTGTGAAACATGCCCTGAGAAGTCCATTTTTAGCTCTATCTGGAACTCTTTGAAACTTCCCTTCAGGAGAAAAGAGCAGGTGCTGTTTCTCAACTTTTCATTTTCCTTCCTTTGAAGTGGAAATGTTATTTGTGCCTGTTTGTCAGATACCGGGGCCTTCGTTAGAGCTCCAGGGAATTGAGAGGAGCTTCAGGCATCCCAGTTTTCCATGTGGGAAGAATGTATATATTTACAAACAATATTCAAGTCTAATTAAATTTCACCCTGTTGGTCATTCTTGTTTCCCAAGAGATCAGAAGAGGAGTCTCCTAGGACTGCCCTCTCTAGCAGTTTGGCTATAGTATTTTCAACTATATTCTTCCAAGAGCCTGAGGTGTCCCTGAGCAGCTCTCAGGAGGAGGGTGGGGAAGAGTTGCTGGCGGGATGGGGTCAATAGGCTGAGGCAGTATGCAGGCATGGACAGATTTAGCATCCCAGTGATGGGGGTTCAAATCCTGTCTTCTCCACCAAGTAGATGTGCGGTGTTGGACAAGTTCTGAATCTCTGTCTCCCTGCCAAGGTTGGACTGGTTGTGAGTAGGTTGCAAAGATCACAGGTAGACTGCCTGGCACCTAATAGCTCAAGAAGTCTTTACAATCCTTAATGCTGAGAAGCGAGGCAAAGAAGTGCAAGAGGAGGCAAGGATGTGAGGAAACATACAATTTTTTTGAGAAAGAACTGCCTTCCCATTTTTTAATATTAATTAAAATTAAACTAATTTTTAAAACCCTCTTTAGAAACAAGAAATCGTCTTCTCTTTCATATTTGTGTGATCCTGGGCAAGTTACTTTCTTCCTCTGTGTCTCATTTTCTTTCCTCTGAAATAGGGATAAATAATACTACTACTTCCTATGGTTATTGTGAGGGTCAAATAAAATTAAATAGTGCATTTAAAGTGTTTAAGACGGTGCCCAGGGCAGCCCCGGTGGCGCAGCGGTTTAGCGCTGCCTGCAGCCCGGGGTGTGATCCTGGAGATCCGGGATCGAGTCCCACGTCGGGCTCCCTGCATGGAGTCTGCTTCTCTCTCTGCCTGTGTCTCTGCCTCTCTTTCGCTCTCTCTGAATAAATAAATAAATAAATCTTAAAAAAAAGAAAGACAGTGCCCAATTCATTGCAAGTATTCGATGTGTGTTTGTATTTTTATTATTATTATAGTATTGTTATTAGCATCATCCTTTGCCCACACCTTCCTGTTGCCTCTTCTCTCAGTTCTCTCCTTGTCTTGTTTTTTGGTTGTTTTCAAGATTTTATTTATTTATTCATGAGAGACACAGAGGCAGAGACATAGATAGAGGGAGAAGCGGGCTCCCTGAGAGGAGCCTGATGTAGGACTCGATCCCAGAACCCTGGGATCACGACCTGAGCCAGAGGCAGACACTCAACCACTAAGCCACCCAGGAGCCCCTCCTTGTCTTATTTGAAGTCACTAAAAGATCATCACTACCAGGTGATGACTGCCTAACCCTTCTGCGCATCCCACAAGTGTTCTCGCCTTCTGAGCTTGGATAGATGCTATTATCTGGGCCTTCACTTGAGGGCTAATCATGGAGAGCCTTAGGATGGCTTTTTTATTGTTGTCTGAGCTGTTATTCAATCTTTCATTGCTACTCTCTGCTTCTGTTACCATTCTCCCTAAACAGGTACGAAATAAGAGTTAGAGGCCCTCTCTCTAATCACTGATGCTGAGAAACACAGCTGGGCTTTTGCTCTTCCCAGACCCTACGTACCCTGCTCAGGGGCAAACACAATGCACAGCACAACTCAGTACTCTTTCCTGGGGTAGGGAAGAAGAGGAGAACTAATATTCATGAGGTTTCAGGCACTGAACTGTAAGTTCAGCGTTGGGAATATAAAACTCAGCACAGTGTCTGCCCCTGCCTTTAGGAAGCTCACAGTTTGGTGGAGACTATGGATGGTGGAAAGACAGTATATCTCAGTGTTGGAAGTACAGGGTGCTGGGGAGCCCACAGGACAGACTTGAGCTGAGAAAGTCCAGCAGGGAGTGGGGAGTATCCAAGAAATGCCAGGTAAACAGAAGCCTAAAGACTGACACAGGGCAGCCTGGGTGGCTCAGGGATTTAGCACCTGCCTTCAGCCCAGGGCACGATCCTGGAGATCCGGGATCGAGTCCCATGTCGGGCTCCCTGCATGGAGCCTGCTTCTCCCTCTGCCTGTGTCTCTGTCTCTCTCTCTGTGTGTGTGTCTCTCATGAATAAATAAATAAAATCTTATTTTAAAAAATTATGCAGAAATGGACCTGAGGCAGGCCTGAAGCCTGGATATTGATTTTTTAAAAAATATTATTATTTATTTCAGAGAGAGGGAGAGCAGGAGTGGAGAAAGGAACAGAGGGAGGGGGGAAGGAGACTCCCCACTGAACAGGGAGCCCAATGGGGGGCTCGATCCCTGGACCCTGGGACTATGACCTGAGCCAAAGGTAGATGCCTAACTGACTGAGCCACCCAAGCACCCCCAGATATTGATTTTTTTTAACAGTCTCACAGTAAACATTCTGGAATGTTCTGAGATTGTTTCCGCCCGTGTTATATGGCAACGGTTGGTCAAGCAAGCACATAGCCAGGTTTGCTCACACAGGAGGCTAGCAAGAGTGAGCTCTGTGCCTGGTGGAATGCGTCCTCCAAGTGACCGGACTATCAATCAAGCCCTGGAGCCCGGGGCCGAGGCATGTGTACCAGGGAAGCTCCCGCAGTGGATTATGTGCGCCTCTTCTCAACTGCGCATTCAGTGACGTCCTATTGATAACCTGGTCATGGTAGGAGCGCTTTCGCCACCGACACTGGCAAGTGCGACACATCAAGGCTTTCTTCTCCAGGGCCAGCTGCTGAAGCACTTACTACCATAACCACTGTGTGCACCTCCTGTTGAGAACTTTCTGTGCTACCCCTCGCAAGGTGTATCCCCCTTGAAGCGTCTGCGTCTTATTTCACTAAAGAAACTTTATCGTATCAGACCCCTCCTACTTAGCCCTTCATATCTTCTGGCTTCCCTTCCTACTCTAGCTGCTGCCGCTGGAACCATACAGGTGCTGAGCAACTTTGTGCAGTGCTTCAGTCCTGCTCACACCTGTGCCTCACCCTGAGGGGTCCCTGATGTGGAAGTGGGGGACATGCACGCACAGCCCCGTGGCACCCCCTTTGCTAATGGGGCCTGACGTTCAGTGATCACACCTCCCCTCGGTGTCCTAGGAAAGCAGTTCCAACACACGTTTCCTAAGTGTCCCCAGGAATCGAACACTCTAGCTGTATTTACTCATACAATCTACCCACGACCAGTCTGACTTTGGCAGCTAAAGAGAAGAGGGCTCAGAGTGACTCAGTCACTTGTCAGAGATGGTGCATCTGCTCGGGAGGAGACCGAATTTGGACCCGCATCATTGGGACTCTGAGTCTGTCCATACATGCATACTGCCTCTGCCCATCAACCCGGTCCTGCCTGCTTCCCCTCCTCTCCTCCTCCTGATGCGGCTCGTATGGGATCACCTTGGTCTCGGAAGAGTGTGGTTGGAAACCACTTCCCAACGCACTGGCTGCTTCGATAACACATCCTTTCTTCGGTTCCTGAATGTTCGCCTCCCTCACTTCTCTCTCCTCCTTATCACTTCCCACATAAATGTTTGCACACAAGCCTGAACGCTAGGCTCTGCCTTGAGGGGATCCCAGCCTAAGACATGTTCTGACTGTACCAACACCTGGCACGTGACCCACCTGTTGTGATAACCATAGTGATAAGTAGAAGTGGCCCAAGACAGAGAACCAGATCAAGGGCCACCTTGAAGCCTTGCCTCGCTTCCCTACCCCGGTCATACTGTGCTCCCCACAGAACCACCCTGTTCTAGAATCGATGGATTTACACACCAGACCCCTCTCCTTCCACACTCGAGACATTAAGGCAGTAGGCACGCTGCTGTTCTCACAGCATTCCCTGGCACAGAGTAGGTATCAGGAAACTTTCTGAAGAGTGAATAAAGAAGGCAGTTTTTAAAAAGTTTACTGTTCGGCACATCTGAGAAGAGCCTATTGGTCCAACACTCACTGCCCAGTGGAAGATGGCAACAAGAAGTCCCGCTGTGTGCCAAGGCCATCCCCAAACGGCAGAGATGGACGGTGAGAGGAAACACCGACAACTGGCAAGGAAATGTAAAAAATCAAGCCTATAGCAAACATGAGCCCTGACAAAATGCTTGGAATGTCAATGAGAGAAGCGGTGGCCACTGCTCTTGACTATTTTTAATGACTTTTTTTTTTCCAACCCTGCAAGTCTGGGATAAGCTCATAAACGCTTTAGGGGAAGCACAGACATTGGTGATGAAAGCGACAGAGTGAGTCATATTTGCAGAGCATTGAGGGAAGATCCTGTAACACAACAAACCTAAATTGCATCTAATGACATAAACAGAGAATAGCGATGCAGGGAAACCTGCCAACCGGGAAAACAGACCAAAGGAAGTCAACTTGGAAATAACAGGATGGCCGAAGACACTGGGAGCCACCGGGAAACCAGGAGCAGGAAAGCGATGAAAATTGATCTGAACAGAAAAATGATCTCCGTGGGGGCAGCAGGGACTCTTCCGTATTTGCTCTCAGAAGCTTGCCTCCGGGGAAGATCTAAAGAAACCTCCCGGTCAAAATTTTAAACTCAAGAAATAAAGGTGGAATCTTGGCAAAGGGAAGGAGGGCAGTAAGAATAATATGCAGCTGTCTCCTCTCAGCTCAGCGATTGCTTTTTCTTTCTTGATTCTGCCTCAAATTCTTTTTTTCCTTAAAGATAACAAAGCCATGGCAAGACACTAACTCTTACTTTTCTTTTTTTTAGCCATAGGAAAATTATTTCAAGATCTGGAGCACCGAAACATCCCATTGTCTCCGCAGGCTGCCCACCAGGGACATGCAAATAAAGCCCGGGTCCTGGGCAGGTAGGAGGCTTTGGTAACCAGGTAACCATTCAGGCAGAGCTGAATTCCTTCTGTTTGCCAGCAGGCTTTCTGGTGAACCTCTCCCATTATTCAGCTTGCAACACTATAGTTTAATTGTCTGTTGACACGTCTGCTTTACCACCAGCTGGTATTCTCCTCAAGGACCCTTTACTTTTCTGCCTCTCCAGGGCCCAGCTCTGGGCTTGGGAGATAGTAGGTGCTCAGTAAAGGCAAGCTGGCTTACAAATGAATGAAGGATTACTACATGCAACTACAGGGAAATTGAAGAAAGCATTTTCTTAAATAAAAAGTGGGTCAGGGAAAGAATCCCTGAGTCTCCCGAGCAACATTGAAAGCGCGCTTCTTTACCTGAAACCCTTGTATTAGAAAAGGATTGATCTAAATGTCTCTAGGGAATCAAGGAGGTGTTTATGGACTGAATGTTTATGGCCCCCCCCCAAAAAAAATTTGTATGTTAAAACCCTAACCCCTGATGGGCCAAAGCAAATACCTCCTCCATTTTTAAGGGACACTCTGTCCCTCCTTAAGCAAGCATCCAACACACTCCTAATTTGCTCACACAGGCTCATGAGCACATCTGGGGCACTTAGGACCAGTTTTGTGGGCAGGGGCAGCAGATGTAGGAACAAAGCCAGGAATGGGCTACATTAAAACAATAGCAGTCGTTTTGCTTAGGGTTGCACAACTGAGTGATCTCTTTTCTTTTGTCTTCTAAATGCTGTCTACTGTGATTATATGATATTTATATAACATATTCTTTTAATTGCAAGGAAAAAGTTATTCTGAGGAAAAAGGCAATATAATCAGCAACGCACGCACACAGACGCACAAATACGTACTCACAAACATACATGAGCTCCAGAACAAGAAACCTAGCTTGGATTCCTGGTTCTGCTACCTCGTACACATTATCTTGCCCAGTCCCTCTTTTGAAAATTCTCTATGAAGGGCAGTGTGTCATCTGTCCTGCCTATCACCGTGGGTCTTGATGCCCAAAAGGCCAGTAAAATGCTGTGCAAAGAGAAGGTGCAGGGCAGGGTGCAGCCTCTCCGAACTGTCACCTCTATACTTCCCAGCACAGCTTTGCATTCAGGGGTTTGGATGATAAAAGCCATCGTGTGGAGTACATCCAAGTGCCGAGCAATAGAAATGCAATAACATTAGCCCCAACTAGCTCATAATTTGTAGCCACTGGTGCAAGACAGGGAAGGGAAATAGCAAGCTCAAGTACCAGCCTTGAAGTCAAGGTAATCTGTGCTACCATTAGAGTCCTGTGTCTTGGAGGAAGCATCAGCTTGCCTGGCCTCAGTCTTGTCGTCTGAACCATGGACATAACCATGCCGCCTACAAAAGATCGAGGTGAGCATCATGTGGCCAACAGCTAAATCATCATGTCCCCATCCTCACATGTCCCCAACCTGAGGGTTTGTTGAGCAAATTCACCAAATGATAATGTGTGTATGTGCTAGGGAAGCCACAAAAATGACCCACATTTGGGAAGAGATATGGCAAGAAAGAAACTAGAGTTGTGTTAAGCACCCACTCTGCGGCATTTCCATGCAGCATGCAGTCTACAGCTTACACATGGCTTGTAACAGACTTTAAAACTGGCAGGAAGAGCAAGGGTTATCAGCCCATTTTTACGGGGCCAGGAAACTGAGGCTTGCAATTCAAAGTCACCCGTTTGCAATCACTGAAGTTAGGGAAGAATGAACCAAGGTCTTGAAAGACTAGTCTTCTTCCCCTGAACCAAGTGCCCTCCAATCAGGAAGACTGGGCAAGCAGGGTGAAGAAGGGCCTGGGACACCCCTAGGAGTCACCCCTACTCCTGAAGGGGCCAAGCTGTGGCCATGAGCACGGATTCAGGAGAGAGCCAGCTTGAGAGTTGAGTTTTGGCTTTAGCACTTTTGTCTGTATGACCTTATCCAAGCCACTAACCCCTCTCAATGTCATCTGGACAGTGGGGAAATAATAGTTCCTTACAGCACTCAGGATTGCTGCGAGTCTAGATGAGCCGGTGCATGCAAAATGCCCAGGACGATGCCTGGCTCAGGGTAAATGTCAAACTTGAGCCACCATTGTTACTTTGTCGCTTGCCCAGGGCTCCAGAGGCAGCTGCTCACTTGGAGTTTATTAAATGACTAACCAGAGCATGGCACTTTCCTGGCAGCACCACCTCAAACAAGCTAACGGTTTAGTAATCAGAGCTTAGATGGTTGGAGGATCAGAGGATCCAAACACCAGCATGTGTTTATCATTTGTGCTGCTTAGAGCTTCTGTTCCAGAAAGCAGCTCCCACAGATGCCTTTGGAAATGAGTAAAAACAAAGGCAAGAGCAACGGTAAAGCCTGTTCACGTCATGGTGATGGCAAACCAGAGAGGGGCCAGCTCTGGGAGGATGAATTATAAGAGACAGACAGGGCCATACCCTATCCATGCATCCCCAGGTGATAACACAGCTGACTTTTATAGGCTGCCAGGACATGCCCCACAACCTTGCCCTGTACCACCCATGGCATTTTCACAACAACCCCATAGAGGAGGCACCGCTACTATCTCCACTTCACAGATGATCAAAGGGAGCCTAGATTCCTTTCCCAAAGACTCACATCTGTAGCCAATGGAAGGAGGACTTGGCCCTGTTCGGGAGCCTACTCTTAGGCAAAAATTTGTCTCCAGCCCTTTACGGTTCACAAAACATTTTCTCATTTTGAGTGTGTCTGACTTACCATCTGTTGTGTCTTGAATTGCGCTCCCAGGCCCTCATAGAAAATTCATATGTTGAAGTCCTCACTCCCAGGACTTCAGAATGTGACTGTACTTGGAAAGAGGGTCTTTGCAGATGTAACTAGTTAAGATGTTGGAGTAGAGGGAGCCTTATTCCAACAACTGCTGTGCTTCTAAGAAGGGGAGATTTGGAGACAAACTGTCACATAGAGAGTGCCCCATGTGAACACAAAGGCAGACATGTGGTGATATGTCTACAAGCCAAGGAACAACCAAGGATGCTGGTGAAGATTCTTTCGCACAGCCTTCAGAAGGGCCCAACCCTACTGACACCTTGATCTGGAACTTCTGGGCTCCAGAACTGTGAGACAATATATTTCTGTTGTTTCAAGCCATTCAGCCTGTGGTCCTTGGTTCCAGCAGCCCATTTTCAATGGAGGAAAGGGATGCTGAGGGAGGAAAATGCCTCCAGCAGGTGGAAGTAGAGGCAACATCCACAGCATGCCTACCTGCCAACGAGCGACCTTTCTTCACGCATTCTCTGATTTAAATGTGTGCTCTAGTGGTTCAAACGATCTTGGTCTGCCACACGGTTATCTTCGTTATCTGCTTCTAGTGAATAGTTCAGAATCTGTGATTAACACATCAGTACAGATACCTCGGAAAATATTTGAAAACAGTCCTTCTGGTGTTGGCCTTGCAAATGAGACCTATAAAGTGATTGCTCCATCGACTTGGAAAGCAAACAGAAGCAACCAGACATTGCTAGCCTCAGAAGCAGCAGAATTTTGTCTAGGTCTTTTAAAAACACGGTCAAAAGCAGCCTGCGTCGACTCTATCCCTGGCTTACAAGAAACTCCAGTTTTGTGATGTATTTTCAGCCAAACGATAGGCTTGGAGGCGAAAGCAATCATTTTCTTCATCACAGAAATGTATTCATTGCTGAGCTCCCAGAAGGAGTACTTAGCTGTGAATAAACCTAATCCCGAATCCTGCTGTGGTCTCTGGTGGAGACGAAATTGGTTAGAGCCTGGATGGTTAGACACTGCACCAGGCTGGTGGGCACACCTGCCCTGAGGCCCTAGAAATCTTCAGCATGGCGCACCCTGTGTTCTCCTTGCTTCATATTTTGCCTGAGAGTCTCTGGCCCCAAAGATCTCAGTTCTGTGGGGGATACATTTACATCACACTGCAAGAGTAATAGCTAGTGAGCACTTAATTTTTGTCAGGCATTAGGTCATTTAATTCCTCCAATTAGAAACTGGTAGAATATACCATTTTCTCCATGTATCTTTTTTTCCCCCTTTTCCCCATTTTTCATAGGTAACTGTCCATTAACATGTTGATGAAGGAGCAAGCCCAGGGAACCCAAAATCAGAGGTTCATCTCTTGGATTTGGGCGTCATGGCAAGACCATGGGATGTTGAGGATGCTCTTGCAGAAGAGCCAACACCATCCCTGAATCTTGAAAGGGGAGCAGGGACGTCATAGGCTAAGAATGAGGGAAGGGCATGATAAGCAGAAATAAAAGAAAAGCATGAAGACAGGCAAGGGGGCAATAGAGACCCAGGTTCTTGAAGAACCACACAGTCCAGTTGGCAGGAGTGAGGATGGCACACTGGGTGGGGGTGGGAGCTTGCATGTGCTCGGTCTTCCCATCCTCCTCTCAAGGTCTGCCTCTTGGCGTCCCCATCACTTCATGCTCAGCCAGATGCACCTTCTCCCTGTGCTTGGATGTGCCAGCCACCTCCTCTCTCTCAGCGTCCAGGCCTGGGCCTGGGCTATAGCACATGTCTTGGTCACCCCTCCAGCTCTCTCCCTTGGGTTTTATGTCCTGCTTAGGTAACCGTCTGGCTGTTCACTTCTGCTACCTGGCTGCTACCTGAGTGTGGACCCACCGCTTCCCACTTATAAGTGTGTTTTCAAAGCCCAGCCTCTGTGTTTGCTGAATAGATGTTGTCTTAATTCCCAATTGCTGCTGTCACAACCCCCACCCCCACCCCAAACTCAGTAGCTTAACAACACAAATTTATTCTCTTACAGTTCTGTAGGTCAGAAGCCCAAAATGGGTCTCTGCATTAAAATCTGGGTGTCCAGTGAGAATGGAGAAAATTGGGATCCCTGGGTGGCGCAGCAATTTAGCGCCTGCCTTTGGCCCAGGGCGCGATCCTGGAGACCCGGGATCGAATCCCATGTCGGGCTCCCGGTGCATGGAGCCTGCTTCTCCCTCTGCCTGTGTCTCTGCCTCTCTCTCTCTCTCTCTCTCTCTCTCTCTCTCTCTCTGTGTGTGACTATCATAAATAAATTAAAAAAAAAAAAAAAGAGAATGGGGAAAAGTAACAAAGCAGGAAACCACAAATGTTGGAGAGGATGTGGAGAAAGGGGAGCCCTCTTGCACTGTGGGTGGGAATGTGAACTGGTGCAGCCACTCTGGAAAACTGTGTGTGTGAAGGTTCCTCAAAGAGTTAAAAATAGACCTGCCCTACGACCCAGCAATTGCACTGTTGGGGATTTACCCCAAAGATACAGATGCAATGAAACCCTGGGACACCTGCACCCCGATGTTTCTAGCAGCAATGCCCACAATAGCCAAATGTGGAAGGAGCCTCAGTGTCCATCGAAAGATGATGGATAAAGAAGATGTGGTCTATGTATACACTGGAATATTCCTCAGCCATTAGAAATGACAAATACCCACCATTTGCTTCAGTGTGGATGGAACTGGAGGGTATTATGCTGAGTGAAATAAGTCAATCGGAGAAGGACAAACATTATATGGTCTCCTTCATTTGGGGAATATAAAAAATAGTGAAAGGGAATAAAGGGGAAAGGAGAAAGAATGAGTGGGAAATATCAGGGAGGGAGACAGAACATGAGAGACTCCTAACTCTGGGAAACGAACTGGGGGTGGTGGAAGGGGAGGTGGGTGGGGCGTGGGGTGACTGGGTGACGGGCACTGAGGGCAGCACTTGATGGGATGAGCACTGGGTGTTATTCTATATGTTGGCAAATTGAACACCAATAAAAAATAAATTTAAAAAAATAAAAAAATAAAATAAAGAAGCCAGAGAAGAACAATTTTATATTTCAAAAATAAATAAATAAAATAAAATAAAATAAAATAAAATAAAATAAAATAAAATAAAATAAAATAAAATAAAATAAAATCTGGGTGTCTACAGGACTGGTTCCTTCTGGAGGAGAATCAGCCTCCTTGCCATGTCTGGTTTCTGGAGGTGCCTGCATGCCTTGGCTCATAGCACCACATCAAGTCATGTCCTTCCCTCAGCTTCCTTTGTCACATCACCTTCTCTGACTCCGGCTCTCTTGTCTCCCTTTTACAAGGACTCTTGTGATTATGATCACCACACAAATAATCTACAGTAATCTCCTTCCCTCAGAATCCCTAATCACATTTACAAGGTCTCTTCTGCCACATACGGTAACATCTTCAAAGACTTTGGGGATTAGGAAGTGGACATCTGGGCAGCCCGGGTGGCTCAGCGGTTTAACACCGCCTTCAGCCCAGGGCCGGATCCTGGAGACCCGGGATCGAGTCCTGCATCAGGCTCCCTGCATGTAGCCTGCTTCTTCCTCTGCCTGTGTCTCTGCCTCTCTCTCTCTCATTCTGTGTCTCTAAATAAAATCTTTAAAAAAAAAAGGAAGTGGACATCTTGTGGGGCTGTTATTCAGCCCACTACAGATAGATAAGCTAGCCGGAGCTGTGTCTCAATGTGCTGATGTGTTGGGTAGCTCTGAGCAGGGTTGAGGGCAGGTGCATGGGAGGGCTTGTGGGCAGGATGGTCCTGGGATGTTTGAGCTGCAGAAAACACCTGTGACTGGGGCATGCAGGGAGACTGTGCGTGGAAATGGAAATTGAGATTGTGTGTGTGTGCATGTGTGGGGCAGGACTGATTGAATTGAAAAATCTAAGATTCTACTTGAGAGGAAGGGGAACATGAGGTAAAGGAAGAATGAAGTTTAGGGACACAAAGCAGACATAACAGTCGCTTCTGGAGACTCGGTTTCCTTATCTGGAAACTAGAGGAAGGGACCAAGATACATGGATGGTTTCACAAGGTCATGCAGATAGGATTCTCTAAGGATAGAGGCCAGGGATCTGGACTCCCCAAGCTGTACCTCCTCCCATCTCTCCCATTCCCAATTCTATGCAACCCCCCACAATATCACAGCCTTACTGAGATATCATTTGCAAACCATACTGCATGATGCATGATAATGCATATAATGTGTATAATGCAATGGTCTTTAATATAGTCATAGAGTTGTGCAACCACGACCACCAGTAATTTTCGACCATTTTCATCCTCCAAACAGAAGCACCATACCTCTTAGAGGTCCCTTTTCATTTCCCCCCCCAAATCCTCCAGCCCTAGGCAACCACTAGTCTACTTTCTAAACAGCCCTACCCTGGAGCCTGTTCCTCCTGGCTATTTTCAGGGCTTTTGTTCCACTCAATGTGGAATGGGAGGCTTATGCTGGCTGTCAGCCTGTCTTACCCACACGTTCCCTTCCTGACCCTCTGCATCCAGACTTCTGCCCTCATCATCCTACAGAGAGGGCTTTCTGAAAGGTTAGCATGACCCAGAGTCAAATCCAAAGGCTTTTGCTCTATGTGCTTCCTGACTTGTCAGCAGCAGCCGACACTAATGACCTGTCAGACCGTGGTAGTCCCCATGCCACTGCCGTCTATGGACACCTCATCTTTTGCCTGCTGTCGTGAAGGCCGGGGGATTCTGGGTCTCAGGACTTAGCCCTCTTCCCTCTGCAGCAAAGAAGTGACACGGACTCGAGAACCGATCTGTCTTGGTGTGATTGCCATCGTGGACACATACCAGCCGTGTGACCTGGGGCACCTTACTTCATCACTAATCCCATTTCCTTACTTGTGCCACAGTGATAGTAACACTACCCACCCCTTGAGGTTATTGTGGGGATGAAATGAGTTAATTAAAGGAAAGTGTTTGGTACATGTAGACACGCGATGCCAAGTGTTTGTTAATGTGATTATTTTGCTTATTCTTTTGTTCAGTGAGTTTACTCATTGCCATTTTTTCAATAACTTCTCTGCATCAGACTTCACTGGGCTTCAAATTTTCATTAAATTCAACATAAGCAGGAGATTTGGACAAGTATAGCTTCCCAAAAGCCTCACATTTGTAACCTGGAGGATGGGGATAATGGCAGCTGGGTCTCAGGGCTTGGGGCAGTCCAAATGATTTAATACATGCAGAACACTTAGAACAAAGTCCGGCACACAGTGAATCCTCTGGAAATGGCAGCAGTAGCCGCAGCAGTAGTCACAGCACCAGTCATGACCCTCCTCTCGCATCTCCATGTGATTGGGGGTTTGAATTGTGGACATCTCCACCTGCATGTTCTCCCATCGCCCTTCAACCATAACTAAGTTCATCAGATTTTTTCATGGTAGTATCTACCACTGCTGAGTAAAAATGGTGTTTTCCAGCACCCCACTCCTCGTCTCCTAGATAATAAGACCCTTGGTCATCTCTGACTCTTGCTTCTCTTTTATTTTCAATTTCCATCCCTTCCAGTGACCCCAACTCACTTATTCTTCCCATTCCACTGCCCTCACTTTTGCCTGGGGCTCACCTACCCCTATTTCAAAAACTGCAGTGACTTCCGGGCCAGACGAGCTGCCCCCAATCCATCCTCCAAACCAACGCGCCCATGATACAGCACACATTGCCTGCTTTGGGATGATGTCTTTAAAATACCCTCCCTACCCCCAAATGTGTCTCAAAAGGAGCTTCTAAATCTTTAAAGATAGTCCATGCCGCCAGCTGCCATCTGCCATAATTAAGTGGGATTTTTCATGGTTTCTCCTTGAATCTTTGCCTCCTTAGCTTGAGTTTAGACAACTGTTTCCAATGCCTGGCTTCATCTTCTGTTAACTTCCCAGTCTGGTGTTGGAGTCGAAGCCTGCCATTCTTTCACACTGACAATCACACCCCCACCCGATCTTGTGTCTTGGGTCATTCCACCTTTGGTTGCTGGTTTCAACATTAAACTGTCTCTTACCAAGTTACCCTCCTGCTCCAGGACAGATAAGTGTCCCTATCAAGCTCAGCATTGTATTTTTTTTCTTCATTAATTCTTTTAGGCAGACCTATCTCTGTATAGGTTTTGTGATAGCTTTGTGATGGCATAGGATGACAGACACACATGTAATTAAACCATGACTATTAACAAGAAGGGGAAAATGCAGGGAAAATATAATGAGGGCTTAGGGGCACTTAAATAAATGACTACATTTGGATAGCAAAGAGAGATACACAAGGAAGGGCATAATTAATATAATTTGCTAAAAGGTAATCATGCCAGATTGCTAGGGAGGAAAATTTTTTCCTACTTTCAAATAGAAGGATGACATCATCTCAAAGATCAGCTCCAGCAGGATTTCTGTAATGACAGGCACGTTCTTCTATCTCTGCATGGTCTAATACGGTAACCACCAGCCATGTGTGGCTATTGACCACTAGAAATGCGCCTAGTACCCCTAAGGAACGGAATCTCTAATTTGACTTAATTAACTTACATTTAAATAGCCACATGTGGCTAGTGGTATCAAACTGCAGAGTGCAAACACAGACGATTATGTAAATAATATTGTAAAATGCTACAGACCGTGCCTTTAATAGAAGACTTTGAAACTGCCAAGATCTCCATGCAACCCTGTATCATTTTCCTGGGGCTGCCATAATAGAATACCATAGACTGGCGGCTTAAACAGAGATTTATTTTCTCACAATTCTGGAGGCTGGGAGTCCCCGATGAAGGTGCCGACAGGGGTGGTTATACTCTGGGGCCTCTCTCCTGCCCCTGCAGATGGCCATCTTCTCATCATGTCTTGACATGGTCTCTCCATATGTCCTAATCTTCTGCTCTTAGAAGGGTACCAGTCAGACTGGATTAGGGCCCACCCCAAGGCCTCATTTTAACTTAATTAATTCTTTAAAGGCCCTATCTCTAAATATAATTCCATTCTGAAGTACTGAAATTAGGGCTTCCACATATGAATGTGTAAGGGTATGCAGTTCGGCTCATAACAGAGTCGACCCTGTGCTATGAAATGGCAGATGGGAAAGGCATTTTTAATTAGAGGCCACACCTACATATTCCAGGTGTATCATCCTAGTGTCCCACTTGGGACCAGGATGGGCTTCTAGGAATTGAAAGGATCAGATGGTAACATGCTCCTTAGACCATGCTCTCCAAGAGCGATCACCTCACCTAGAACATCAGTCCTACTTCTCTGCTTGGCAGTGAAGGCCTCCAGGATGTGACTCCATGACCAAACCTACCTTCCTCTTCTCCTTAGGCAGCCACCTCTGCTGTGTTTCACTCAGACCTCTCACCCCACCTACCACCTACTCTTGCTTTGGAGATTTTTCATTGTCCCTGCTGCTTAGAATGCCTTGTTTTTGCTTTTTTTTTTTTTTTTAAGATTTTATTTATTGTCTGAGAGAGAGAGCAGGAGTACAAGAAGGGGGAGGCAGAGGAGAAGCAGACTCTCCGCTGAGCAGGGAGGCTGACTTGGGACTCAGTCCCAGGACCCTGGGATCATGACCTGAGCCACCCAGGTGCCCCTGAAAGCCTTGTTTTTTTAACCCAACATCATCCAAGGAATTTGTATCCTTCTGATCTCACCTAAGCCCCATCTCATTTTTGGAGCCACTTCTGAGCATTCATTCTTACTTAACAGTAGTCTCTCTAGTTTTTAACCCCATGACTGACACCTTGGTGTTGTCTCAGAAACTAAGTCACAAACATAAGGATCAGGGAATCCTAAAATAGTACTAGCACACAGTAGGTCTCAATAAAGTCACTCCTGCTGGTTGACAAATACAAGTATTTTTCATTCCCACCTCTGAATTGTTTGGAAAGATGAGCTTTTCTCTGACTTAATGTATAGCTACACATTTAATATCTAGAGGCAAACCTGAAGCCGGAGTGTATCTCTGCCTCAAGTATTAAATTTACAATAAAGTCAAAGACAGATGGCTAAAAAGAAACACTAAATTGTTTCTGAAATTATTAAATCTTCTAGTCTGAGGGCTCAGAGAGCCCAAGAGAATTTTCTTTTAATCCCTATGGGCTTTATATTCCATTGATGAAGTTACAGAGCTGGCCTGAAAAGCAATTTTGTGAAATCGTTTACCAAAGGGGAGGGGAAAAATCATTACAGTCATCCTTCTGAGGTTCGCAAGTAATAAGCATGCTCTATTCTCCTCAAGCCCAGAAGAGCCGCGTGGGCTTGATAAATAACCGAGTCTGTCCCAACTGCAGCTCTAAACAGATGTCTGTAAATATTGTAGAAAAGAACCCCCAGAAAGTCGGTGGGTGTTACTGACGAGTGACTGTAGATGTTTTTGTTGGCAAACAGGCAACATCCTCTGTGGATGACTAGCCTGCTACAGGAAATTGTAATTCCTTTGTTATCCTAGTCACTATCTTAACCAATATGGCTTCTTTTAAAGCAGTGTTTCTCAACTAATGGATGCTTTGCCCTTCTTCCCTCTCCCATCTGGGGGACATTTGACAATGTCTAGTGATATTTTTTATTGTCAAATAAAAAATGCTGGCAGGGAGGGGTGCTGCTGGCATCAAGTGGACAGAAACCACTTGATGCTTTAGATGCTGCTAAACATCCTACAAGGCATAGGGCAACCCTACTCCCAGCAAAGGATGATTTGGCCAAAATGTCAATTGGGCCCAAGTCATCTTAAATAATACCTTGTTTTAGTATGTCTTGTTCATTCATTCAACAGGCATTTATTGTTGAACAGAGACAATACCCAAGTAATCCTATTTCTGTGTATTGCTGGATTCATCAATTCACTCATATAATGCGTGTTTATTGAGCATTGACTCCATGCCAGGCACTGGGATCTTGGAATGGCACAGTCGGGGTCTTTCCTCATCTGAGGTTTATTTCCTAGTGGAGGGAGACTAGAGTCTCCACAAGCCAACAGACCAACTAGATAATTTCAACTAATGGTAAATACAATGTAGATTGTGGAGCAGGGTAAAAAGGGGGAGAATACCTGGGTGGGTGGTTGTGCAGGAAGCTACTTTGAGAAGGGGCTTTGGGAAGGCCTCTTTCTATAGGTCTCATTGAAGTTGATAGACGAATTGGTAGAAGGAAGCAGCTCTGTGAAAATCTGGAGAAGGAGTGTTCAAAATACCCCTATTCACACAGGTTTGGGTAGTTTCAGTACCAGGGACACGCGTGCCACTGAAACTCAGATGGAGGAGGTGAGGTGGACAGTGTAAAGATAGATGGTAAGTGGGGCAGGAGTTGTACAGTCCAGGAAAGAATTCAGACTGTATCTCAGGTGCAGTGGGAAGTCATGGCGGGATTTTAAGCAGGGTGGACGTGTCTGGGTTAGGTAGTGAAAAGTCCACTTGGGCTTCTGGGTGGAGAATGCGCTGTAGAGGGGCAAGATGGAAGCGAGGAGCCAGTCAGGAGCTCACTGCAGGAGGGAGGCCAGCTCAGGCCACAGTGCCATGAGTAGAAAGGAGGGCAGGTGGGTGTATTTGGGAAGCATTTGGAATAAAGTTCCTGGACTTGCCTGGATAGGACCCATTACTCAGTCCATTGCCAACTGCCAGCCTGAGCTACCCATCTCTGGTCAGTGAGCATCCTGAGAGCCTTTGCTCTGCATCCTCGGCTTAGCCCACCCTGTTAACTCCCACCTGCACAGGAGTTCCACAGTCCCCCTGCCTTACATGAGCAGATCTTCCCTAATAAAAGCCGGGTTTACGTTGGTGACCCCTCTCATTCCTTGGTCAGGTTGAGAGCTTTCCTGGATATCAGACTTCTACAGCTGGAGCCTGGGATGCAGCCTTAAAATTTTTGCTTCTTCCTTGATGGATAATACCCTTGGGGGTCCCAAATGTGGCAGCTTTTGATCATGACCTGTTAGCAGCCTCCCATGGGACTTAGACTAAAATCCAGATTTCTATCCAGCCCCTGCTCACCTAGTCAGGCACTCCTTTAAAAATTTTTTTTAATTTAAATTCAATTTAATGAACATATACTGTATTACTAGTTTCAGGGGTAGAATTCCGTAATTCATTAGTTTCATACAACACCCAGTACTCATTACATCAAGTCCCCTCCTTAATGCCCATCCCCCAGTTACCCATTCCCCTACCAACCTCCCCTCTAGCAGTCCTCGGTTTGTTCTTTAGAGTTAAGAGTCTCTTATGGCTTATCTTCCTCTCCGATTTCCTCTTATTTTATATTTCCTTCCCTTCCCCTATGTTCATGTTTTTGTTTCTTAAACTCCACATACAAGTCAAATCATACATTTGTCTTTTTTCTGACTTATTTCACTTAGTGTAACACCATCTAGTTCCATCCATGTCATTGCAAAGAGCAAGATTTCATTCTTCTTGATGGCTGAGTAATATTCCAGTGGTGTGTGTGTGTGTGTGTGTGTGTGTGTGTGTGTGTGTATACCGCCCCCCCCCCCCACCATGTCTTTATCCATTCATCTGTTGATGGACATCTGGGCTCTTCCCGTAATTTGGCTATTATAGACATTGCTCCTATAAACATTGGGGTGCATGTGCTCTTTCGAATCACTATGTTTGTGTCCTTTGGATAAATACCATTCCCACATTTGCTCACACCAACCTATTGAAAGGGGCCACATAATCCATCCCTCTAATCCTTGTCCTTTTACTTTTGTGGGCCTCTGCCTTGCAGGGGCACTTTTTTTGTAGCTTTCTGCCTCTTTCATGTCCCAGAGCAAATGATACCTAACGTTTCTTGTCTGAAGTCACTCAACAGCATGTATTTCCAAGGAGTACAATACCACCCCTCAAAGGGATTGAAATTGATTCTTGGAAGATGAAAAAAATCTTACTCTTCTAATCTGTAAAGCACAGACATACATGCAGGACATAAACAGCAGGGCAGCTAGCTAGATGATAGGTAGGTAGCTAAATTGATACAGAGGGATGGATAGTATATCCATGGTATTAGAATATCATAGAGGGGCTTCATCAGGAAAAGAAGTCTAAAAAGTCTCCTGAGAGGGCAGATAATAAGGAAAAAGAGGTTGAAAATCAATGGTCTAGGGAAACCATCTCCCTGTTCCACTTACTTGCCAACATATACCCTAATTTAAATTTTTTCAGGAACTTCAGAAAATTGACAAATACCTTGCTTATTTTTGTCTCCTTCCCAGTATTTTCTGGGCTTCCCCCATCCCTCTAAATGTAAGCTCCATGAAACTCAGGTATCTTGGCTGTCTGGTCACCACTATGTCTCCAGCATGTGCACAGTGCTGGGTATACAGTAATTATTCAATATATATTTGTGACCAATGAATACCATTGTGACCAAGGAATGATTTCAAATACTAGAATAAGGACTCACCAGGCCAATTGGACCCCTTCTGGATTTCAGCTCTTACTTAAATGCTTCCAGATTTGTTGGGTCCTTTGGAACACTGAGTTTAAGTATAAGCCCTCTTCTTTGTCCCATAGTCAAGTCCATCTCTTAGCCCTGGTCTTGACTACCTCCAGTTTTCTCTCCTCTCTGACCACTGAGAACCAGTAACCATGTAGTCCAGGCCTCCTCGATGCCACTGAGATACCACAGTGAATACGGAACAGATGTCTGACTCGGTAAATTAAAATCATTTTTGAGGAAAGCATAACAGTAGGCTAACCATCTTGGAAATTACAAAGCAAAGGAATGCACGATTATTGGATTTAACAAGAAGGCGGATCACAGTGAACATCTGCAAAAGAAAAAAGACTGGAAGGACAGCAAACCCAAAATGTCAGCAATGTTATCTCTGGAATGTAGACTTGCAGTTTATTTTCTCCTTATGCTTCTGTTCTTAATTTAGGACTTTCCTACAATAAGCATGTATTTCTTTTATTAGAAGACACAAGGGTTTTAGTGGTTGGGTTTTTTTTAAAGACCATCCAGGATACTGCAGTATCAGAGAGGCATATACAGGTGCACCCCTGGTCCGTGCATCCAAGACCAGTTCTACTTGGTTACATGGGGACCCCCACAAAGCTTTTTGTAGGGCGATTTCTGTGCTTAGGGGAGCCATTTGATCTCAGCTAACCTAGTTCATTAGGCAAATAGCACCAGCTTTATTGCCAGGACAACACATACTATCCATTCCACAGCACATTATGTTTGTTAGCTTTTTCAGGGATGTGTGTGACTCCCAAAAGTACAAAAAATTTCTTGTATTGCAAGGCACTCACCCATGCAAAATGCAAAGACCAAATAAACACAAAACACATTCCCATATTTTTAAAGATATTTCTCAGGGGCTTCATGGCTCCCGGAAGCTAAAGGCCTGACTTAGGAAGATTTCCTACTGAAATGTCTCTTGAAACCTAGGCTGTACCTCTTTATTTTCTCCCAGCAGGTAGCCACCAAGACTGGCCACCCATATGCCCAGAACTTCCCTGGTCCTGGAGGATTTTCTAGACCCTGCCTCCTCCTAGCACATCCTACCTGCACCAATGCAGACAGTTCATGCTTCAATATCCTTAAAGATTCATTAGGGATTCTTGATTTTTTCATGGTCAAAGGAACACTTTCAAATGCTAGAACTTTTGGTAGATCAATTAATACACTCTGATGAATACTAGATCCAACAATTCATTAATAATTACAATGCCCATTGTGACAGCTAATAGCATCTCATCTCCAGGGGTCTCTAAGCATTGGGGTTTAGCACACAAAACATATCAGCTCTGAGTCATTTCTGACCCCACCTTAATGTCATATGCCCACAAGGTGATATTATAAATGATGCTGCAGTAATATTCATGCCCTCTAAGAACCCAGGTGGATCGTCCACACCCATGAAAACCTGGTGGCCTGAGAAGGGGTCATAGTACAAGTGGTAGTTTGAGGCACAAAGTTTGAAAATCACTATGGAACTGAGAATATTTCTCATATCCAAAGCACGATTCTAGAGGACAACAACTTTTAGGACTCTCATTTAAAAGAACAAGCCCGGAGAATAATATTCGAATAAAAGATTGTATCTGGCTGCCCAGATCTTCTTGGAGTAAAAAGAGATTATTTGCTGGGGGTGGTGAATCATTCTTACCTCCTCTAGGGCCCAAAGGGAGTCTACCACAGGCTTGATCTTCTTCTGGTTGTAGAGCCCAATGAGTTTGTCCACCACTCCTCGAATGAGGCCTGCACGGCCCTGTTTGAAGAGCAGATTTAGGAGGGAAAATCCCGCGATGACTTTGTTCTCTTCATAGAGCTTGATGGGGTTCACCTTCTCGACCTGCCACCACTGGAGGGAGAGCAGGTGTCAGTTAGAGGGAGCCTAAGCCAGCCCTGTCCACAGCACTGCAGGCAGAGGAGGGGGCTGCTATAGTGGGGTGGGTTCCAGCTGGCCCAGGGGTGGTCCTTGTTGGGGTATTTTTTTAAAGCAGCTATTTAGCTGGCAGAGCTATAAGTGCCTGGTGATGCTCATGAGCAAAGCATGAGCTCTAGGTGGAAGTGAGAAACAGACTTCCTGAAAACAGCTACTAGGACACATGTCATGGGACCATTGAGGCGTGGGGCTGGTACTGTTAGCTCTGGAGCCAAATCCTGGCTCTCACTTGTGCTCTCTCTTTTTCTGTGTGTTTCATATCCCTTGGCTACGGATAGTGGCTGGGTATTTCCTCAGGTTTCTGGGAGAATTTAGCGTATGAATGGTGATGGCAGTGACCTGGTTGGGGCAGGAGCAGGGTGGCAGAGAAGTCTATCAAGTGTGATGGGGACTCAGTGGGATGATGATTCAACCACAAGAGCAGCTTTCCTAGGGGGGATGATGGCACAGCTGGAGAAGTGGGTGGGAATCCACGAGGAAAAGAGCGAGGGAACATAAAATAGGCAGGAGGAACAGCATGATGTGGCGGCGAAGCCATAGCATTGGGACTAAGCCAGAGGTTCTTATCTGAGGTAAGTTTTACTTCCCATGGGACAGGTGATAACATTTGAGGACGTTTTTGTTGTGGTGACTGGAAGGCAGAGGAATCTACTCCATCTATTGGGTAGAAGCCAGGGGATGCTGGTAAACATCCTATAGTACACAGGACCAGAATTTAGAAACCCCAAGTTCCAATTTCTAGAGGGCTCCAGAAGGGAAATGTGATGGGCGCTTAGGAACATTGGTAATGTTTATATTATTGGTGTGTTTATTTACACCGTGTCTCTTTCCTGAATTGTGGGAGCTCACAAAAGATTTTGATTTTTTTTTAAGTGGGAAAATCATATGGTCAGGAAAATCAGTGTGAGAAAAACAAGTCAAAAGCAAGGATAAGATTCATGCACAAAATTTTTTACTAATGCACATTCCCTGAGGGCCTGGAGGCCAGCTCCAAGAGACACATGTATTTGGCCATGGACTGGCTTCCCGTAAAAACAAAGTAGAGATATGATTAATGACTCGTTTCATGGTGCATCTGCGGTGTCTCAGTAAATGTTTGTGAAACGGATGCTTGCTAAATCTGCAATTCCTGCATAGTTGTGGTTAAGTGAGTTCTAGAGCCAAGTGTCTGGTTTTAAATCCCAGTTCTGCCACTTACTAGCTGTGCAATTTTAGGCGAGTCACTTAACCTCTCTAGGCTGTGTTTCCCTCCTGCACCTCATGGGGTCATCATGAGGATTAAATGTGTTAATATACAGAAAGTTCTTGGAACAGTGTCTGACCCAGAGTAGGTTTTCTATAAATATAAAATATTTCCCTTATCTTTGACTTAGTGAGTAGGAGCTCTGAAATTGGAGTCAGATTGCTCTCTAAGCGCTAACCACTGTTAACCATTGCTATAGTCTAAAAGCAAATAGCATGTTTGATAAAGAGTGAGTACAAGCTCTGCAAGAGCTTTAAGGTGGAACATAATTAGGATATCTGAGTGAGAAATTCTTGTATAGTTCTAAGTATGGCTTTAATTTCTAAGCCTTTCTTCAATAGGTAGACGAAAATTCCTTTCTAGAACCTTCTAGAACAATGTCATCATTCCACTCCTTAGCATGCCCTATCTTCATTTTGCTTCTAAATGACCAACTAACATTGGACCAGGTCTCAGAAAGGAAATAGTCTTTGTTCTTGACCTCCAACTATATAGCATTCTTGTAATTGGTACCCCTGTTTCAGGCAGGAGAATCTCAACCTCCATCCTGGCCATGTTTCTATGAGTGCTGTCATTGAACCTGGGCACACTGCAATTATTTCATTAACACTGTGTGTTGTGATTGTGCGTTTAGGGGAGAAAGGGAAAACACTTCTTACAATTGCATGTAATTTGGGATCAATCTGGTTACCCACAGCAGGCTGTCAGCGTCACGTTAATTACAGCCACAGCAACAAAACAGCTGTGAGTGGCACAAAGCCTATCTTCAGGGGACTTGCTCCAGACAGCATCCTTCATTACATGCCATTCTTGCTCCCTTACAGATTCTTTTGTTGCAATGATCTTGACTTAAACTCTGAAGTTTAAGGGCAAAAACAGGCCCTTAATTCTACTGTAACAGGGCAGGCAGTACTAATAATTCGAGAATCAGGGAATGTTTAAGGGTAAAGCCAGCCAATGCTGGCACTTAGGGGGCATATGAATGCCCCATAGTGCCACACTTAGAATGATTTCTATGGCTTTCCCTGGCCACCTATGCAAAATGCCTCCACCCCATTCTGCATCTTCTTTTTAATCCTTTTCAGAGTTCTTATGACCACTTAGAATAATCATCTTATTAATATGTCTTTCTTATTTCAGTTTGTCTCCCTCATTAGAATGTAAGAGTCACAAGGGGCTAAAATGTGCCCATCTCATTCACTGCAATCCCCTGGTGTCTTGCACACATGGCAGGTGCTCAGAAGATGCTTGTAAAGCAAATGAACCAATGAGTGCTGCACTGGCTGCTAAGGCAGTTGAGAGGAGAGGATACAAGAGCAAACTCTCTCATAAGAAGTAGCAATTCTCTATTGAGGGGGCATGGCTAAAAACTGAAGTTCTAGCCCAAATGAGCTTAATTCTAGCAAGTGTTGTTCTAGGTAGGAATATAGATCTGAGTAGGTTTGAATACCCAGGGATGTGGTTTCTCAATCGCAAAGTAAACACTGCATTCAGAGCATGATTATTTAAGCTAGTGGTTCACAAATTTGCCTATGTCTAAAATCACCCTGGGGACTCACTAAAATTGTGGGATCCCATTTGTATCTCCAGCTCAGTAGAATGGTGATACGGAAAAATCTTAAGTACCCCCAGAGGACCTGGTCAAAAGAGGCCACACTCACAGTGGGTTTCTCCATGAAGCAAATAAAATGCACTAATGTAAGTTTATTTTTAACCAATGATGAAAAACACAAGAACTTAAACAATCTCTGCTGAAATCAAAATGCTTTTGTGATTTTCTCAAACGTTCCCACCTCTCCACTTCATTTAGACAAAGCAGCCGAAGTATATACACAGTCTTGCCCATGTGTAGTGTGCAAGGCAGGAATACACAGGCTTTATTGAAAATGAATGATGCAGATGAAGAACAAAGAAGATTTAGGTGCTTAGTCAATGTCTTTAGTTGGAAGAGTTCACAACATGCAAGTCACTGCATTACCACAGTACATTTGACATGTATGGATACTTACTGATTTTGCAAAGCTAAAGAAGCTCTTGGTCTCTCCAGTCACCATGTTGGATGAACCTGTAAATGGAGGATTCCCAAATCAAGCTATTGCTAATGAAAACCAACATCTCTTGCTATACATGGAAGAATGGCAGTTGTTTGGTCCAGAACTGCCCAACTCAGCCTTGGAAAAATGAGGGAAATGGAGGGAGTGATGACATCAAGTTGACTTAATTTTAGCCAAGTGTCCCTGGATCAAAGAGAAAGTAGTATTTCTCAAGGTGACCACGTCATTATTTTGGAAAATTGGGCATGTAGCAAAAATGTGATTTACATTCTAATACAATGATGAATTGCTTAAAATATTGGTTCTGTTCTTCAAGATTGGGAAGTGAAATTCTATGTGAGCCTAATTCATGGTTTGAATTTGATTTCTTAACAAGTAAGGAGCTTGGGGCTCTGATATGGGCTGGACACTTACGTGGCAGGGAGAGATGCGACTGCACTAGAATTTAGATGAATGAAAAAATGGCGAACAGGAGAGCAGGTGAGGGTGAAAATAGGTTCAGGAGCCAGGGAAGTGATATGATGAACATACTAACTCCAAAGATATCTGAGCAGAGAGGTCAAAACCATTTGAGACAAATAGTGTGAGAAACTGAGCTTTGCTAATGGAAACAAACAACATTCAGAAAGAAGATGGGAAATGGTGTTAGGAAGATTTCCTAAGATTCTCTTTCAGAGAGAAAAGACTCCCTTGTGTGGTTCTTAGGAATGTGGAGGGGATGAGAGACCTCTTAACAAATCAGATGTCATATTGGTGCCTTTTCAGTGACGTCCTTGCCTTGTCTCCAGAGATTGGGAATAAGCTCTTAGAGAACCATTACTTAATGAAAAAACAATGTACATTTTAAACTTCATTGTTTGGCCTGGGTAGACTAGTTATTTAATCACTGGCCTGCTTTTATGGGGTGACTACCACCAAGCATCATGGTACCAGGTTTTGGTTCCTTAGTAATCAGTGTAATCAGTTAGATACTTGCAAGGTGATAAAATTGTACTCTGCCAAATGCATCATGGAAGTGGGGCAAAAATAGAACTGGTGAATAAGTAAGAAAGAATAAACTGGCCATCGAACATTTAACTCCCAGGTTAGTTCTGTCCAATATCCCCCATTGTGCAGACACAGCTTCTGTTATCAACAGTAATAGTTAAAGAATTATGAACCCACTTGTAAGGACTTTCAGATACTATTGAAGATACCAGAACACTCCAGCAACGGGAGGCTTATTCCCTCTCTTTCTGTCATAATAACAATGACAAAAAGATGCTTGAATATTTATATCTTTCAAATATCTCTTTTATAAGTTTCTCAGGGAATAGCAGGGAAATGAAATTTTATTTCTGAGTTATACAGTGCTAAGTCTCAATTTTCTATGGGATCTATGGGACAGAACTGCCAAAAATCTCAAATGTTGGCTAACCCCAGTATCATTTGGCTTTGGAATATGATATCTGGCTTCAGATAGGCTTTTTTGACTTTGTAGAGAGACTAATGTTTAAATTGGTTTACAAGCATATTACAGAGGAGAGGAAGAAGATGAGGAGGCGGCTCTGAAGTCTTCTGCTTGAGAAAATCTCCCAGATATCTTTGATAAATCCCCTCAGATTTAAGAGCATACCAGGGACTGAAAAAGCAAAGGTGTGCTTTAACCACCCAGAGCTTCTTTGTGATTTGGGACATACAGGGGTAGTTTCAAATTTGAGAGTTGTATTTTGCAACATCATCTCCACTAGGGAAGAATGGCCCTTAAAACCTGCATATCGTAGCCACCCCTCTCATCCTATTGTGGGTCCTTCATTCCTCCATTTTTTAAATTTCCTTTGAAGCCATTAATATTTCCCACCTGTGCCACCTTCTGTGGGCCAAATCAATGACTGCACTGGCTTGGTCTTTACCCCTTTTGGAATGAGAAGTACTCACAGGGGCAATAGGGCAGTAGACACATATGCTACTTTTATAATTGAAAATAACTAATGGCAATAGCAGTATTATGGAAAACACTAAAAAATTAAGCCCTCCCAGGGCTCCTGGGTGACTCAGTTGGTTGAGTGTCTGACTCCTGATTTCGGCTCAGGTCATGATCTCATGGGTTGTGAGATCAAGCCTCGTGCTAGGCTCTGTGCTCAGTGAGGAGTCTACTTGAAGGTTCTCTCCCTCTGCCCCCCTCTCTCTCAAATAAATCTTTAAAAAAATTAAGCCCTTTCAATCTCATTACCCCAACATATCAACACATTTCATTCATCAGAGCCTTTGTGAGCATATGGACAGTGCTCCCTGTTGCAGACCATCCTCACTTCTCTTTAACACTTACCATATAAAATGTAGGTTCCCAGTGGTTTGAGAAGGCTGAGACCTTTTCCAGTGTTATCCCCACAGAGGCAATCCAAAACAATGTCCACTCCTTCAGCCGAGATTCTAAATGGTGTGAAGACAAAGTAAGATACTGTTACCTGTTAGGGACCAAACTTGATTACTCTCCCTTCCTGTGTCATGCTGTTTACTCCCAGAATCAGGAAGAGCAAGGGCTCTGGGAGTAGCCATAAATAGGACAGCAAAGGGGTGCCTGGGTGGCTTAGTCAGTTCGGTTAGGCATCTGCCTTCAGCTCAGGTCATGATTCCAGGGTCCTGGGATGGAGCCCCACATCAGGTTCCCTGCTTGGCGGTGAGCCTGCTTCTCTCTCTCCCTCTGCTTCTCCCTCCCGCTCTGCTACTCCCCCTGCTTGTGCACATGTGTGCTGGCTCTCTCTCTCTCTCTCAAATAAATAAATCTTTTTTAAAAATTTGAATTTGTATCTAGCCACCTCACACTGATTCTCTGAGCCTTAGCTTTCTCCTTTGTAAAGTGGAGTGAGCATGTCTTCTTGTGCTGAGGATGAAGAAGGTGACAGATGAAATGTGTGGCCCATTGCCAGCCATACAACAGTCACTCCGCAAGTGAGTCACTCAACAAGTCTGATCTGTGGAGCTTAGGTTATGGGCTAGACTCTGTCCAAGGTGCTGGAGACAGAGCCGGGGGCGGGGGGGGGGGGGGGGGCAAAACTAACATGCTCCTGTCTTCTTGCGGCTTCCAGTCTAGCAGGGACTAGCTTTCCTCACTCTCTCTCTCCATCCTCAGTGCCATAAAGGCACAGTAATGTAACTCACAAACTTGTATTCATTCAATCTCTAGGTTCAATCTAAAATGGAATCTTTGAGGAAGAGGGTTAAATAGATAGGACCTTGGAGCCCCTGGGTGGCTTAGTTGGTTAAGCAGCTGACTTTTGGTTTTGGTTCAAGTCATGATCTCAGGGTCCTGGGATTGGGCCCCCAAGTTGGGTTCTGCACTCAGTAGGGAGTGTGCTTGTGGATTCTCTCTCTCCCTCTCCCTCTGCCCCTCCTCCCCTAAAATAAAGAAATATTTAAAAATACATAGGATCGTCTTATAACAATAGAAGGTTCCAGAGTATAACCACATTTGTATTGTATTAAGTAGACAAAATATTTTTTGATCCCTTCTTCCATTAATTTATTTATACATTCATTGATTCACCTACTTACTCATGCATTTAACAAACATACACTGGGCTTCCACTGTTTTTTTTTAAATTTTTTTTTAATTTTTATTTATTTATGATAGTCACAGAGAGAGAGAGAGAGAGGCAGAGACACAGGCAGAGGGAGAAGCAGGCTCCATGCACCGTGGGCTTCCACTGTTAAAAGATATTATGCAGAAGGGAGCTGTAAACAGGAAGGTTCTGGGGATTGTAGGGGAGCTATTATTCAGGCCCCCAGGGCTCCCAGTTGTGGTTAGGCCTTGTTCTGCTAAGATAAGAATAGCATTTCCCCTGATTTGTGAGTTTGCAGGATCATCTTGTCTTAGCACACTGCTCAACATTTCTACCTCCAACCTCATCCCCAAACCAAGTTCAGCCATTGCAGCTCATGTGGACAGCTAGATCCTGTTTTCAGAAGTAGGAAATTCTGCATGTGCATTTTTAGAGATCAGACACTAAGTCAACTGCCCCATGACCCAAGACAGCTGAGTCATGACTTTCAAAAGCTGAGTCATGACCTTCAAAAGCTCCAAAATCCAGGCATTACAAAGACTCATCAAAAAATTATCAGCTTTGCTTTTGCCTGATAGGATCCTTATCTGTAAAGGTGTATCTATTCAAGTTCCACCTATAAATTCAGAACCAGGGAGTTAGGCCAGTGGATCTAAACCCTTCAAGAACATCAGAATCTCCGGGAGGCTCATTAAAAGAGATTGCAGTTTGCCCTCCCTCCCCCTCTTCTCCTAGCTTCTGATTCACTTGGTTTGAGGTGGGCCCCGAAGATGTGCATTTCTAACAGGTTCCCAGGAGATACTGATGCTGCTGATTCTGGCTCTACACTCTGAGAACCACTGGTCTAAGCCAGCTACTCAGGAGCCAAACTGGCATTATTTCTTATATTAATAATTAATTTGTCGATTAAATATTTGGCACTGCACTTGGCACTGGAGACACAGTGGTGAGCCCAAACAGCTTTGATTTCTCCCCTTTTAGAACTTTTATTAGGTAGATGTTAAACCCACGATTACACGAATAAAAATTAAATTAAAATGCATGGTGTCTAGTGCCACACAGGTGCTCTGGCTCTGAGACCATGTCAATCTAGAGTTTGCCCAGTCAAGTCTGCCAGAGAAGGCATCCCTGGGGAAATGCGAAGTGGAGGAGTTATCTAGGTAAAGAGCAGCAGGAATAATGTTCCAGGTGAGGTAATAGCACATGCAAAGGCCCTGTGGTAGGAAGAAGACTGGGAAGCAGCCAGTTTGGCTGGAGCAAAGGAAATGTAAAGAGGCGAGGCCTGAGAGTCAGGTGGGAGTTGGAACACACAGACTCCATTGGTGGGCTCTAGGTTGGTGCCTCACACCGACTGCTCAGGTCTGTACCTTGCATCATGGGCTGGGTAGCTATGCTCCTGCCTTCCTCACTTCTCCCGAGTTGTTTTTTTTTTTTTTTTTTTTTTCTGCCAAGTGTGTTCACTCCTATAGAAGTAGGACCCTCTCCATTTCTACTACCAGCCATCCTGGGCCACCAAGTCTTCCCTGTAAACTGCATTTCTGCAGGATGTGTTTCCTTTACTGCAAGATGCCCACCTGGGCTCAGGAGCAGCCTCCCAAATGCTGGGCTGTGCACAAAGGACCTGCCCCCCAAATGCTCACTTCTTGCCTGATGCTCCTCACATCTGTATTCTGCTTGTGAGTGCACATTTTCTCCCACAAACTGCCAGTCACACCTGCTCGTATTAATTAGCTGCCCCATCTAGGCCTGTTGCTCTATACTCTGGTTCTGCAGAAATGCAGGGCAACCCATTGGCAAGCGGTGACCTATAAGCTACAGCCCACTTCCTCATCCTCACTTGCCACTAACTGCTCAAGGCATTCTGACTTTGGAGCTATTCCTAAAACTTCCTTACCTCAGGTCCTTTGCATATGCTATAATCTCTGCCAGAACAGCCTTTCCCCAGTTCTACTTAGAGCTGGCTCCTTCTCATCTTTTAGGTCTTACCCACATGTGACCTCCCTGGAGATGATGTAACTAACCACCCCACCTGCAGTGGCAGCCCCCCGTTATCTCTGCTTCAGTATCTATAATAAAGACTCTTTTCAGTTTGTCATAGGCTGTAATTATTCTATTTCTTTGTCTCTTCCACCAAAATGTAAGCCCCATGAGACAGGGACCATGTTTGTGCTGCCTGTTGTTGTATCGTTGGTCCTTCTCATTCTGATGGACAAGGCATTAGATCTCAACATATATTGATTATATGAATGGATGATTAAATAAATGGAGGAGTGAATGAATGCAGAACAATGAAGAAAACATTTTAAGACTGGTATCCCACATTTCTATATATGTGCTTCCTTCAAAGGAAACTCACATTTTCTGAGCTCTGCTATATCCTGGGCATTTCAGAATTAATTTTCATGACAAGTCTGAGACAGGCATTTTAACTCCCATTTTTTTGAGGAAGAAATGCAGGTTCTCAGATACAGTGCCTTTCCCAAGCTTATGTAACGGGTACAACTGGAATTCAAACCTTGGTCCAGTTTCACTCCAGAGCAATGGCCTTTCACCATTCTGAATTTGAGATTTAATTAATGTTCAAATCAGTCTAACTATGGAAGCATCGTTTTAGCAAGCAGCTCCAGGAAGCAGTCAATTTAATTTATTCTTTGTAGAATTCTGGTTTAAATGTTGTCTTCAAAAATAAATATAGATATATCCAGAGTTAGACCATGTTATTCCAAACAGGCCAGGAGGTTTCTATTTTCAAACTGCCTTTTTTTTTTTCCCCATCCTAGATTATAGAAGAGGCCCAAGGTCAGGGTTGCTAAACATTCGTCCTGCATTTCCAGCCACTGGACAACCACTCAGTGCTGATACCATGCTGGACAGGATATATGCTGAGCTGGGGGGACATAGATAGGGGCTCAATTCCTCCCTGCCATCTGGGAGCTTATGGATATTAGGGAAAGCAGACTAAACAAATGGCCCAGCCAGTCACCACAGCTTCAGCAGAGCCACTTGGGGCAGTGGAGGAGTATCCTTCTGTTGAGTGCTGATGGATGAGCAGGAATTAGCCAGGTGATGAAGGAAAGACATTTTGCAGAAAGCACTGTGACAGGTTAACCCAGGGCAATCAGTGCTGAACAGGCCAAAGGAAGAGGCTTTGGGACACCAACCATGGTAATGAGAGACCCTGTCTGCACGCTGTCTCCTTCCAGAAGGACCCAAGAGTGTCTGCCACAACTGACAACCAACATAGAGGTAGAGGGCAGGCATGGGGTTGGCATGGGGGCAGCATAGCACTGGGCTTAGGAATATGAATTTAATCTCCATATTAATCATTTAGTTTGCCTCTCAGTGTCCCCAACTATTGAAGGGGATGATGGTTATAACACCTGCCCCATGCTTCTCTGGGAAGCTTGGATGAGTTGATGCATATGAGATATAGAGCCTAGCTTATGGTAACTTCTGTGTCCATTGGTAGCTTTTTAATTATTTTTTTCAGAGTGGGCCAACTTAAAGAGAATTCTTTTAATTTGGGAAAGGAGTATAAAGGAAAGACTGCAAAACCTCAACAACCCAACCATTAACCCAAGCAACCTTCAGGGTGGGTGTAGCCACCAGTCCAGAAACCATTAGAGCAGAGGCTTAATACCCTTGATCCTCCTAGGAGAGCATGTCCCACATTCAAAAGCACTTGCTATGTGCCAGGCACAGTGCTGAGCACTTCCTAAATCCCATCTCATTGAGAATGCCTCATGCCAACCCTTTGACTCAGAGGCCATCATTACCCCACTTGTGCATAAGGAAGCTGAGACTCCATGGAGTCAGGCAACATACCCTAGGACCCACTACAGGGAATGAGGGGACTCTGGTTTGACCCATCGCATCTAGAAACCATGTGAGGGCCCCGGAAGCAGGGCAGGGTTTCATACAGTGAGCTGTGGCCAGCCCTGGTGACCACCGCCGCCACCACTAGGCACGCAGGCTACCAGCAGGGGCTGAGCAAAGCTGGGAGCTGCCTTCTTGAGCTTCTTGCTGGAGGGAGACACCATAGGTCCTCTGTGTACCTCTCTCTCAGCCTCTCTTAGCATTGTGATAGCTGAATCAGGTAAGATAGGGTTTGCACAGGCACAAGGGTCATATAAGCCACAAATTCATGCCTCCTTGCTGTCACTGTGTCCTTTTGAAGGTCAGTGGTGGGGTGGGGGTGGTAGGTGAGAGCAAGATGGATAGTGAGCAGAGGGAGATGTCATTTCCCAGGCCCCGAAGGTGAGGATGCTTTGGTTGTTTCTATCAAATCTTCAAGCAGATGTTGCTCCTTTTAAGGCTAGATATGTTCCTTCAGGTGGGTTTCAAAATTGAAAAAATGCTCCATCATGCATTCAATCAATTATAAGCCCAACCAATGAATCAGACGGAATGGGACTCAGTTGCATCTATTTCCAATGCTCCAGGCCCCACAAGAAGTAGCCTTGGAACAGGGCCTCCTTTACTCATGCTCACACTGAAAAGCACCTTAGCAGCTCTTTTTAATGGAATAATCACGAAAATCACAAGCAGAGCTAGGTGACTCCTCAGAAGCTCAGAGGCCATCCTCATTTCTTGGCACCTCCCCAATCCCTGGGGGTGTCAGCCTCGCCTGCGTGTGTATAATCATAATCACACAAAAGCAGACAGGATGAGGGCTTTCTCCTGCTGCCATAAATCTCTGCAGATTCAAAAAAGCAAACACAAAGAGCCTCGGTTCAGAGATTCTCTGAGCCAAATTCAGCAGCAAGACATTTTGGAAATGCTGATCCAAGGTTTTCTAAGCCCTGCTGGATCCCCTAAAAAACTATTGCCCCTTTATTGTGAATGCCATCACTTTGCTTCCCACCCACACGGGTGAGTGAAGAATTTCTCCTGAGCAGTGCTAGGTCCAATAGGGCTATTACTGGGAGAGAAGCCCTTGACTTTGCCAGGAAATTAATCCCCCTTTACTCTAACTTTCATTTCCAGCTGATTCCTTGGCTCTCCGCTCAGTGCTTCTCTTTCTGAATTCCTTTTTCTCTGAGAATTCATCTGTGCCATAGCTTTAACCATCACCTCCAAGCTCATGATGGAGGGATGAGGCCATTTCAGGGTGCCCGGCACACTGCGTGGTGCACAGCAGGCTTCTCCCAGAGGGTCCAGCACAGTGTCTGGTGTACAGAAGGCCAAGTGCAGTTCCACACACACATAGCAGCCTTCTCCCAGAGGGCTGTGCACAGTACCCAGTGCACAAGAGGCTTTCCAAAGGGTGCTGAGCACAGTGCCTGGCACAGAGGAGGCTTCCTGGTGAATGTGTACAATTACTTAGCAATACCATCTCTAGGAATCCATTCCTGATCGTGGTCTCTGTTCTCTCCAGGTGATTAGATTCCCCTTGATTTCCACCATCTCAGTTTCTTTATCTGCAAAATGAGGAACTTTCCCCTTGCAGGACTGAGAAGCATGCACCATGGTCCAGTCGTATGGGTCAGCAGAGGGAGAGGAGGCCAGCAGAGCCTGGTGCTATGATCCGCCTTGCCTGTGCCCACTCGCCTTGCTGGGATTCATTCTCCACTTCCCTCTACCTGCTGAAATGTGTCCCATCCATCAGGCTCCCTCTTGGGGGCTGCCCACCTTGGTGCTCTCTCTCTATCTTCCTTTACTTTTGAAGTCCTTACAGCCAGATGCACATGACTCAAAGCTTCTAATTCTTCTACTCGGTTTTGAGCATAGTCAAACAGAGAAGAGGCAAGTGACATAAAGGTTAGGTCTATATTACAAATAATCTCCCTCTGCCACTCCATGTCTGGCTGAAGGCTGAGAACGTGTTCAAAAGAAGATTACCAGCTGACTGGCTTACAGAATAATTTTCGTCTCAAGAAATCTTATATTGTTATTTTTTCCCTAGCCTATCACCACAGAACACTATAACAAACAATATCCGCAGTCAAAAACCAAAGAGAAATCACTCTACATTCTGCTCCTATTGCATATTAGTGGTTGGATGTTGTTTTTTTTTCTCACTTTCCTTTCTTTTTTTTTTTTTTTTTTTGTCTTCATGCGCCAAGAATTTATACAAAGCTGTGATCACACTGTAGCTGGAATTTGGCATTCTGCTTTTTTCCCCACTCAATATGCTACCGTGGGTATTTTTTCATTTTGTCACAGAATCTTCATAATTATCTTTTTTTTTTAAGGGCTGCATAATACTCAAGCGTGTGGGTGTAGCATAATGCACTGAACTGTTTCCCTCCCGTTGATAATGGAGGCTGGTTCTGAAATCTCACCATTACAGACAATGCTACAATTCATCCCATTGGTATATGCTGAGCACCTACCATGCAGCAGAAGTGGTGCTTGGCTCTGCAACAGGCACCGAATACCTGTTGCTTTTATGTTCTTCTGGATTCTTTCCTGAGGGAGGGTTGGTGGGAACCTATCTGTGGCTTCCTAGTCATTTTTAATAGAACCCTCAGTTCTCTGCTTAATAACATAAGAAATCATTGGAAGTCACTTTTTTTTTTTTTTTTTTTTAGAAAGAGGGCAGGGGGAAAGGGAAAGAGAGAATCTTTTTTTTTTTTTTTTAATTTATTTATGATAGTTGCACAGAAAGAGAGAGAGAGAGAGGGGCAGAGACACAGGCAGAGGGAGAAGCAGGCTCCATGCACTGGAAGCCCAACGTGGGATTCGATCCTGGGTCTCCAGGATCGCGCCCTGGGCCAAAGGCAGGCGCCAAACCGCTGCACCACCCAGGGATCCCTGGAAGTCACTTTTGAAAGAAGATGGTGGCTAAGTGGGTCTCAGATGCTGTCATCTCCGGCTCTTCTGACATCAGCATGAATCACTGACTCAGGCTAGCAAGATGGCAGGCTGACGACAGTGAAGGGATGAGGGGGCTAGGAAATTCTCCAGGGAAAACTGGGAAGGCAGGAGCTCTCTGGTTATGCATTGTCACTTTTTTTCTTTTAAAAGAATGGCCACCTCGTGACCCTCTTTGCCCATTACTTCCTATATCCTACTACCTTCAGTGGCTCTAGTCTCCTTTCAGATTCTTGAATTTACCAAATCATTCCTTTTCTTTTTTTAATTTTTATTTATTTATTCATGAGAGACACAGAGAGAAGCAGAGACATAGGCAGAGGGAGAAGCGGACCCACCACAAGGAGCCTGATGTGGAACTCGATCCCAGGACCCCAGGATCACAACCAAGCCAAAGGCAGATGCGCAGCCACAGAGCCACCCAGGCGCCCCTACCAAGTCATTCCTAACCCTGGGCCTTAGCACATCCAATTCCACTTGGTCAGAAATGCTGTTCCTTTGTCCAGTTTCTCCTCCTTTAATGCTCAGTCTGAACCTCACTCTTTGATGTCTGATCTGCTGCCTGCATGTATCCACCAGCACCTTGCATTTCTCCACCAGAGCACATACCAAAAGTGAAAATCAATACTTAAAAATCAATATTTAAAAATACTAGTTTTTATCCCTCTTCCCCAAGTAGACTGAAAGCTCCATGAAGAAAGTGACTCTCAAGGTGTTTGTTTGTTTTGCCAAATCTTCTGCCCTAGCACAGCACCTGGCCCATCACAGACACCTTGTATTAAGTAGGTCAGGGTATGAATGAGGAAAGGATGCTTGCAAAATTATCATTGAAGGGGTTAAAGGCAAAGACTGCTGGAGGGACAGTGACAGTTCATTTTCCAGATCACAGCTTGAGAGATGCAAGTTACAAGAAGGAAGAGCTACCCAATGGTTAGGAAAGTAGGCCAGGTCTAGCCTGGAAGCCTTGAAAACATGCCTGCAATGTCTAGACGTCTGAGAAACAGGTGGCGAACTTCTAATATTTGGTCTGGAAGCTCTTTTTTCATGTCCCATTGGAAATGTTGGTACAACCTTAAATTCTGTGCAAATCTCTACATTTAACATTTAAAAACAAATCTGAAAATCCAGGCCATCAGAAGACTCTCCTTTCCAAAAAGCTCACCTAGTCTGGTCTATTGCCTTACACAACCAGATCTCCCATCTTCTCAGTCCCTCAATTTGGAGAAAGTTGCTTCTTTGTTATAATGCTAGTCAGACAACTGAATTTCTTTGTATCTTACAATTTAGTGCTGGGAAATGAGAAGACCACAACCACAGCTCTGAGACATCTCTGAATCCCCTCAGGAGCTGCTTAGCAGAGCCTGAGCATCAGCCTCCACCCATTCTGAGCAGCAGCAGGGGTGTGACACACAAGTCATCTCAAAGATCAGCTGGGCTTTCCACCTGATTCCCTGTGTTGACATGCACGGGCCACAGTCAATAGCTTCAGGATCGCAGGTGGAGCACGGGTCAGGTTATAAACCAGCATTCCCCAGCTTGGGTCTGCAACCACCAGCAACCCGATTTCCCACCTCCCAGTCCTTCTCTACACGAAACTCAACTCTGATCATGTCACCACTTTGTGCTCGGGGGGCTCTCAGTCACACAGGGGTTGTTCTCTTACATGAGTGAGAGATAAACTTCTCTATGTTAAGGCCCTGTTATAGCTGCTATCATAATTTAGCTAAATTATGCAAGCTTAGCACATTACTCAACTGCACGGTTTCTCAGTTTTATCCTCTCAAAATAGGGGCATTATAATAGGGCTGCTGAGAATTAAATGAGAGCATACATGTGAAGTATTCAGCACAGAGCTAATAATACTATGGCCCCATTATATCCTTACTATTATTGCTATCAGCCTTCCTCTAAACAAGTGCTATTGTTCTTTAAGAAAGAGAAGAACAAGGAACAACCTGGTGCTCTTTAGAGCAAACACCTTACCTTTTCACTTCTTGCACATAGTCTGCATTTCTGTCAAAGAGGTGGGTCATGGAGTCTTTGATTGCTTCATGCTTGAAAGTAGAAGCTGTTCCAAAGACAGTCACATTGGGGATAGTGGAACACAGCTGAGCCACAGCTTGGCCCTGGAAGTGAAATGCAATAGACAAGTCACACAGGACAGTTATCATCCAACAGCCAGTCTTGCTGGTTTAGAGCAGGGTTTCCCAACCTTGCCACTGCTGACCTTTTTAAGGCTGGATAAGTCCTTATTGAAGGGGGCTAAGTTGGGCATTGTAAAGTGTTTCACAGCATCTCTCACCTCTGACCTGCCAGGTGCCAGTTTGGTTTTGATAACCAAAAATGTCTCCAGACGTTTCAAAATGTCCCCTTGGTTGATGACTACTGGTATAGAGGAAAGTCAGGGTGAGCCAGCAAAACCCTAGAACTTAACCATCTTAACAACTATTATTTTACCACACTGAGCCTTAGGTTCCTTATCTATAAATTAGCAATAATGGTACCTACTCCACAGAGATCTTGGGAGATGTCTTAGCCTGGATCCCCCAGAAGCAGATCCTGAGGCAAGGATTTGAGAGTAAATACTTCATCTGGAATATGGACCACAGGAAATAAAAGGGTTTCGAGACTGAAAGAGGAGGCAGCCAATAAAGGGTGTGCTATCAAGTCAATACCCACCATGGCTAGGTGGAACTCAGTCCCTTTGAGGAATTTCCTGAGCAGGTGTAGAATATATCTCAGAGTTATCCCAAACACATGGTGAGGAGGCTGAAGTATTTATTCCCCAAATTTCCATCTGATATCACTCGAGGGTTGTTCCTGTAGTGTTAACTCCTAGATATGTCTGGCTTGTCCTTTTGGGCCAAGCATGTCCCCACAGCCAGACAGATGCCTTAAGTAAGCAACCTTCAGCCATGTTGAGTGCAGAGAAGATATGAGGACAGCATCTGCTATGGGGTGTGTTAAATGAGGCAATATGCAACACAGGTCAAGCACCTGGCACAAAACATGACACTTAATATAAGGTACCTAAAAACTCTTCATCATCTGCACCCTTTTGTGGCTGAGATGTCCAGGCATATAAAGAAAAGGTGAATGCATGAAGTTTAAATACTGAATGGTCTAAGAGAAATCACAAACGTATTTAGGAAGGGGTGTTTTTTTTCATATCCTTTTTCAGTGTGGTCAGAAATGTAAGCCATCGGACAAAACACTGTGATCATGGGAATTCGAAAACCGTCCAGTAAAATCCAATGTGCTGGTAATGAAGGAGCATTCTAAAACCAAGTACTCTTCCCAGGCTTCCAAGTGCCACCCTGAGGAGGCAGGAATTATTCTACCAGAGTCACCTGTGATATTAACTTCTGCCTATCACCTCATTACGTGCCTTCATGTTGGTGGACTAAATCAGGTTGGCAGCTCTATTTTTGGAAATATTATTCTCTCTAACACTGGCAGTGAAAGGCAACATTGACAGAATCCTGGAATGTCAGAGTTAGAAGATCATCCAATTACCCCCTCCCCATCATTGTTTCACAGATGAGGGAAAGGTTAAGTTGACCCAGTTCTTCAGAGGCAGATCAAGATGCGAAGCAAGGTCTCCTAACTTCTGGTTCTTGCCATTTTCTGTAATGCCGCGCCGTCTACTTATTTTGACATTTTAAGTTAAGCAGACTTTGAAGTTGCTGCCTAAAATAGACTTGGAGGTCAACATTTCAGAACATGGGCATGAACCTAAGACTCCAGTCAGGCTATCATTTTCTGTTCTAAGAATACCTTTGATATTTGGTTAATTTTTTTTTTCATCACTTGATTTTAGAGAACAAAGAGGGAACTATCCTTCTTGGTGACTGGAAATATCGGCAACCAATGCAGCAGTCCTCTAAAATTCAACAGGGCTGGAGCTAACCTCGTTTGTCCTGGGATGGGAGATTAAAATGAGTTCCAATATCTGTGTGGTCCCTCCTGCCTACTGTCCTTAGGCCACCATGACATCCACTCAACTACTTTTTCAAATTCCCATTATGTACTGGTCACACAGTGCTATGGGTGGATGCAGGAGTGTCAGAAATGAGTAACACACCTCAATCACTGTTCTCTGGTCCCAGGTCCCCCACTGAGTCTTAGATTCCTGTACTGAATGACCACTTTGGTGCCTGTCCCCACCTGGCTATCCAAAAACAACACTTCAAATTCAACTCATCCAAAATATAACTCTTGGCTATCTCCAAATGAGTTACTCCTCATATTGCTTTGCTGGAGCAGTTGTAACAAAATACCACAGACTAGGGAGCTTACACAACAGAAATGTGTTTCATAGTTCTGGAGGCTAGAAGTCCAGAATCAAGGTGTTGGCAGGATTGGTTCCTTCCAATGGCTGTGAGTCTGGTCTCGTCCAGGCCTCTCTCCTTGGTTTGTAAATGGCTGTCTTCTCCCTAGGCCTCTGCACCTGGTCCTCCCTCTATGCCAACCTGTGTCCAAATTTCCCCTTCTTGTAAGGACACCAGTCATATTGGGTTAGGACTCATCCTCATTTAAAGTTGATTACCTCTATAAAGACCACAGTGCTAGAAGGGGACACCTTTTGAGATATCAGAGGTTAGAACTTCAACATATGAATGGGGGGTGCACAATTCAACTCATAATATTCTTCTTACTACATTTCCTGCCTCAGTGGATGAAACTGTACCATTCACCTATCACTAGACTAAAGTCAGGAATCCTGGGGTCACCTGACTTTTCTTCTTCCTTCAGCCCACATCCAGCTAAGGTATCATTTCTACTCAGATCTTCGTGACTATCACTTCTTATTCTGGAATAATAAGAATAGGAATAAGAATAAGGAAGTTCTTACTGTTGAACTTCCTCGCCTGGATAATGACAAGGCCCTTCTGGCTGGTCTGGCTGTTTCCATGTGTACTTCACACTGTGGACAGTGATTTTTCTCAAAGAAAACACTGAGCATCTCACTATTTGTCTCAAAGCTTCCCAATGCCTACCATGGCTTTCAGAATGAAAAGCACACCCTTAAGTTTCTCCCACAGGCTAGTGCTCTGGGATCTGACCCAGTCTACCTCATTAACATGCCGTCCCTCCACTTTTCCAGTGTCTGCTCCCTGACAAACATGGTGCTCAATCCACCACTGGTTAACATTCGCCATGATCCCAGTGCTGTGCAACCCTCATTCCGTGATGTTCTCAGAATGAACCCTTAACCTGATTTTGCTGAGCAGGAGACAGAGGTTAGATACCAGGTCCAAGGCCAGTAGGATAAGATGGTAGACTCTGATCTGCTGTACTCCTCAGCTGAGCAAGCTTGAGTAACATATCAGTTCTCCTGGTCATTCATTTTAATATGCAGAGTGTAAGGCTATATATATCCTAAGGTTTTTGTGGAACTATTTGACATAAAGCATCCAAGGACTTAGATTCAGTGAATGCTCAGTATTTGCTATTACTACTACTATGAATACTAGTATTCTTTTTCTTGCTATTATTATGTCAGTGGTATCTGACAGTATGTCAGCAAATCTACTGTCCTACTCTCCTGGATGTATCATGCCATTTTAATTTTGACACTAGTTCCTTACATGCTGTCCCCTACCTACCATGCTTGTCCTTCCACTTTCTTCTTCAGACCATAGCCACTCCCCCTTAGGGGAGCTCCTTTTCTAGAAATCCTTCCCAGGCAGTCACTTGCCTCTTTTTGTGCCACCATAGACCTGTGGTTCCTTCCTCCAGGACAGCGGCCACCGTGGCCCTCTGGGGCTGCTAAAGGGACCCATCTGTGAGTCCCATGAGGCCAGGGACCATGCCATATCTGACTCTGTACCCCAGTGCCCAGGGAAGAGCTTGCCACATGACAGGTGTTTAGTAACACTTGTCGGATGGATGTATGAGAAGCTACAGGAATGTGACGTAATGAGGAGCCCCCTCATAATTTTGCAGATTGCCATGTCCTTTAGTATTGCATACTAGGTGTAAAGCACAGACTCATTTAACGTGTCTAGCATCTGACTGGAGCAGAACTTGACCATTTCCATTTTCAAGAAAAAGATACATGTGGTAGCAAAGTGAGATGATGTAAGTAACTGACTTACTTATGTATTTATATAATTATGTAGCAGATTATATATGAGTATTTTATATAGTATAAAATACAGAAATATATAAATATTATATAATATGTATCACTAGAAGAATATATATAATTCGTATTATATACACATATACACACGTAAGTAGCAATATCTGGTATATAATATATAATTAGTGTAATGTTACATAGTCATAATATATGAGTAGCACAACCTGCAAGTATTACATAGAATATTATATCATAACTTGTATCACTATATAAATAATACTGGGTGGAAAACCAAATTCAGTGGATATCTGCTTGTACCGCCCTCGGTGTTGAGCTCTCTATTAACTCACTAAGGCAATGAGAAGCCCTTGCAAGATCCTCAGTGATCTAAAGTAAATAATACTCAGCATTCTGTACTGAAGTAGAATGTGTGCTTTCGCTCACATTTACAGAAAATCTGTATTCTCTCCCTTCTCCGACTCCCAAGGTGAGTGCCGGATCAGCATCTAATTTATCCTTGTTTCTCCCACGTGCCCAGAAAATAGCATGGGCTCAATAAACATTTGTGGAAGACGGAATGAATTTTCAATAAAAAGGATTTTGCAATTTACCTACAGACCCAGAACATAAAATGAACAAGGCAATCCATTCTCCCAGCAACAGCAGCAAATGAAGCCTTGCACGTACTTGTTTTTAATTGATTTTCCTGTCCCTCTTTGGAATGTAAGAATTCTGCAGCGAGCCTCTGCTTCTCTGCCCTATGGCCAGCAAGAAAGCAAGTACAGCAGCTGACGTTCCCCTTTGCCTCGCCATATGCCAGGCACTGTGCTTAAGTGCTGTGTTAAATCCTCAACCACTTTGAGAGTAAATGCTTTTATTTCCCTTTTGCACCTGAAAATGGGGATCTAGATGGAGACAGGAACTTGTCCAAGGTCATATGGCTTGTAAGTGATGAGGCTGGGGGTCAAATTCAGGTCTCCCTGACTCCGAAGCCACTCTGCTATTAGTCTTATTATCCATCCAGCTAAGCACTCAAGTTGCTGACATGGAACCGAAATCTTAGAGAAAACCATGGGTGCTTGGCATCAGTCTGGAAGGCTTCCCTGAGTCACTTTTTAGATAGCTCTGTCTCAGGTTCATGTGGGTGAGTGGATTTCAACTAGCTCAATCCTAATTCCAGGGCTGTCGGGAAACAGAGCACAACTATGAGAAATCCAGGGACAGTTATTACAAGGGAGTTGTTTGGGGGCACGGAAATCTCTTATCAACAGACTGAGGTTCAAAGCTAAATCCTATTCCAAAAAAGCCAGACAAATGAGTCCAGGGGCAAATGCATCTATATCAAAGGCTTAGTACACTGTCTGGTACATACGAAGTATTCAACAAATGGCATTTTTTAGCTATCGCTGTTCTGGAATTAGGACTGAGCTTAGTAGAAATTCCAGTTACCCCTTCAATGAGAACTTAGGATAAATGATCCTGTGAGTGCACTGATATTCGTAAATCAGCATCACAGACTCAGCTAAGTAGGATGCAAAGAATGGATGGCTTTCTCTAGAACACAAATAACATCTTTCTCCTCAGACTTGTTTTCATCATATACCCAAACTCTAGTTTCAGCCATTTGGAAAATGCTTAGTCTTTCCTAAGTGCCACCCCCTTTCTCACCACAGGACCTTTGCACATGCAGTTTCCATTGCTTGGAATCCTTTTTCCCTGTCTTTTCTCCTGGATGGGTCTAGTCATCCTTTGAATCTTGGCCCGTCTGGTACTTCACTGAGTCATTCATTCCATCATTGAGGTTATTTATTTACTTACTTACTTATTGAGATATACATATGTGTGTGTGTGTGTGTGTGTGTGTGTGTATAGTGCCCAGTGGTCATCCCATCAATGGTCATCCCATCCTCAGTGCCCATCACCTAGTTACCCCAACCCCTCACCCACCTTCCCTTCTGCAACCTTTTGTTCGTTTCCCAGAGTTAGGAGTCTCTCATGGTTTGTTTCCTTCTCTAATTTTTCCCACTCAGTTCCCCTCCTTTCCCTTATACTCCCTTTCACTATTTCTTATACTACCCACATGAGTGAAACCATATGGTGATTGTCCTTCTCTGATTGACTTATTTCACTCAGCATAATACCCTCCACGGTTATTTAATATGTGCCTCTAATAGGTTAGACATTATGAGAGGTGCTGGAAAGATAAAGATGAGCAAGTTATATATGGTCCCTGTCATCTTGGAGCTTGTATCCTTGTAGAGGCAAGCATGTTAATAAAATAAGCATACAATTAAAAGTACAATTATATACCTAAAGCAGGAGGCTGAGAATACCAGTTTCAAACCCTGAACCACTGGGATAAGACCACATTGGTACACTATGTTTTTTTCAAATGTACAGAAAACGAGAGCCATGTACTAAAATGGACATGTGGGGGAAAGAATAGATAAGATGGAAACTAGACTTGGTTTCTATGTCCTCTCCGGTCCTAAGATTTCTAGCGCACACCAACCAGTTCTTCAGCTGCTAAAGAAAATCTTTTTGAAGAAGCCTCCCAAAGAGAATGCACGTTTGCTCATTACCTGAAGTCTGATGAAAAATGTAACTTTCTATGGCTAACTTGACCATTTCTGAGATCATTTTAGAAACAGGATTACTTTATCTCTTCCAAAAGTCACTTTCACTTTTAAACAGCTCATGTAAACCACTGAGCAGTTATGTAGAGCCAAAGAATGGAAAAGAATTAGCAAAGTGAGCTCATGAAAGTACCTAGAAGATTCCTTGGGTAAATGATGAGGAAAGATTGTTTTCTTCCAAAGAATTGTCAGTTTACCTTTTCATCTTCGTCAGTGCATAGAGGCACTTAGACTGAGAGAGATAACTGAACATTCTCACATCTTGTGCATTGGGTCCCTGAGCCGGCCTTATGCTTTTCTTATGACAATACACATTCCCACGTTGGGATTTAGACACAAGTTTTGAAACGTTTATTTCAGAGCGGTGCTGTCATTTGCTGTTCAACAATTCACTTGACTCAATTGTCATAAGGGGAGGATTTTCAAATCCCACTGTGGGGGCTGATCCGCGTGACCTGTCATCAAAGGCAGCAAAGAATATTCTATGTTCTCACCGAGTACACTCTAAGAATCAGTCAGGTTTCTTTTTCTTTCTTATTTGCACTGCAAACCTGTTGTTCTGCACACGATACTCGCTTTAACATACATGTGCAGAGAATTTCAATAGCAAGGAGCTTCAGTGGCTCCTGGCTGAAGGACCAGAGAAAAGGAGGAATCAATTGCTTGAGATAGAAGTATGCAAACTTTTCTTTTTAATCCAAGAAAGCAGTAGACACATTGTAGGGAAGACCTGGTAGATAAAATCTTTATTTCCTGCTTATATTTATTATATACATCAGTGCTTCTCAGTATGTGGTGCTGAAACTAGCGGCCCCAACATCACGTGGACTCTTGTTAGAAAGCTCCACCACCCTGCAGGGACACCAGGGTGGCTCAATCTGTTAAGCGTCTGCCTTTGGCTCGGGTCATGATCCCAGGGTCCTGGGATGGAGCCCCACATTGGGATCCCTGCTCATAGGGGAGTCTGCTTCTCCTTCTCCCTCTGCACCTCCGCCAACTCCCCCCGCCGCCAAATAAATAAATGAAATCTTAAAAAAAAAAAAAAAAAAACTTCAACCTAGACTACAGAATCAGAAATTCAGGGAGTGAGGCCTGAGAATCTGAGTTTTAACAAGCTTTCCAGAAGATTCTACTGCAGCTCACATTGAGAACCACTGATATAGATAATCTTCAATGGCACCCATTCTATTCCACATAATTTAGGTACTAAGGCCCCCATGATGCTCAGGATATCTTAATATCAGATACTTCATTTAAAACCAAGGTGGGGCTTTATTATTAATGTATTATTGTATTAATGTATTTTATGTACATTGTATACATTATGTATACAATGTATTAATTGTATTAATGTATTATTAATACATCTTCATAGTATAGAGTAAATATTTATAGTATGTATAATTCTAACATGCAGCCCTTGCTGCAGTCCAGCGCTCTATAAAGTATCCCTTCTACCAATTTGGTCAATGATGGCATCATAGCAACCCTCTTTTCCTAGTTGGGGTTGACATCACAGCCCGTGAGTTTACAATGTGGGATCCTATAGATCAAGGCATGACTAACATGATCTTCTGTGAATCAGAGGTGCAAGAAGAGAAAATAAGTCACCATCGCATTAGCAGGGTCTGAAGTTCTGGACTCTTGGAGGAATTCAGCCTCCTTGTTCCCCAGGCCTCAGCTTTGCTGTCCATCATCCAGGCTTTCCAAGCCATTCACAGCTCTGCCCATCAGATGACTGCAAAGGTGAATATTTAACCTTTTCCCCTGCTCGTAGGGCACTGAGCTCATCCCACAGGCACTCAGATGAGAGGCAGGAAGGCAGAGCAGTGAAGGGTATGGGTTTACTCATTCAACTTCATCTGCATGGAGTTTGCTATATGCCAGGCCGCGTCTATATGCTCTCTACAAACACAGGCCATTTGACTGCACCATGGCCTCCTGGAGGCTAAATACTATTGCATTCTCATTTTCTAGATGAAAGAACTGAGGCACAGAGTAGTTATGTAAACGCCTACAGTCACACAGCGATACCAGAGACGAGAACTGACCCACGCTGTCTGGCTCCAGGACAGTAATGACTCTGAAGGCCAAGGGGAGAGAAAGAAGGGGAACTGTCTCATACTGGCTAGCAACTCTTTGTCGAGCCCTGAAGGCACTTCCTACACCTCATTTTACCTCCCGACATCATATTCCCATCATGAAGACAGGCTCAGAAATGGAAGCTCAGAAAGATCAGTGAATGCACTCAAGGTGATCCTGCCAGTAATTGGAAACTGAGGTTCCAAAAGTATGTACTAGCAACCGGAAGTGATGGGATTTAGACCCAAGCCTCCTTGTCACTCGGCCTGAGTTCTTTGTTCTGGACCTCAATAGAACACAGATGAGACACATCAGGGGTTGTGGAACAAGCTAAAGTTCCTGAATCCCACACCTGATTCAGTCCTGGAGTCACCACCTAACCTGGCTGAGCTTCTGATTCCTCTTATTTAAGTCAGGGATGATAATGTCTACTTCATGAGGTCTACTTCATGTGGGACAAAGGAGACAACATAAGTAATGTGATTCCCCAGGGATGACCCAGAGCAGGTGCTCAATAAGTGAGTTATCTCCCATTGCCCTCTGAAGCTACCTCTTCTGGGAAGACCTCCTGGAGATCCCCAGAAGGGTTAATATCTCCTGCTTTGCCCCAAACTCACACACATCACTATTCAACCATCTTTTACTCTGTGCTATGATTCTTCTCTCTCCTCACCTCCCTGCTCCCTTCTTCCTTTCTCCTCTTCCTTCACCTCTGTCTCTCTTTCTTCCTTTTGTTTTTTTTTAAGGTTTTATTTATTTATTCATGAGACACACACACACACACACACACACACACACACAGAGAGAGAGAGAGAGAGAGTCAGAGACACAGGCAGGAGAGAAGCAGGCTCCATGCAGGGAACCCGACGTGGCACTCGATCTCAGGTCTCCAGGATCACACCCTGGGCGGAAGGCAGGCATTAAACTGCTGAGCCACCCAGGCTGCCTGCCCTCTCTCTTCCTTTTGAAAAAAATCTTTCTTTTTGTATCTCCCACCGGGTGTCAACTCCTTAAGGGAAGGACCATATCTTATTCCCCTCTTTATCTAGAGTATTGAGCCCACTGCTTAGTTCTCAGTGACTGTGTTATTGACTGTAGGAAACAGCAGTAAACAGAAGTTTGGAGAACAAATAGCAAAGGTCAGAGAGGACTCTCGAGGTCAGAGGGCAGTTCAGGGCTGAGCCTGGGGATGCAAACCCTTCTCTGTTTTATCCCTTGGTTGGATGGGGATAGAGTCCACCCCACACCCACTTGGTAGTTAAAACTTTACACTGATGAGGGAACTTAAGTGCCTTCCAAGAGTAAATATTTTCTAGTTTTTCTTTTCCACCATCCATATGGAGTGGGGAGAAAGGTGAGATGAGGGAGGGATAGGGAAAGAATGTTAGGGTCAGACAGGTGTGGGCTTAAAAATATATTTCTCGCAGAGCCACCAGAGCCTTGTCACAGTTGGCTCACAGCCTTCATTCCTCCTTGCCCAGTGTTTGGCAGATGCTGCCCTCCCACCCATGCACACCTGCCAGTAGAGGCCTGCTTCTGAGAATCTGGTCACCTATGGGGACAGAGGGATGTGTTCATGAAGGGACTTGGCAAGAATGACTCCCACACCAGGCATGAGCCCAGCTCCCCACCTGATGCCTGAAACCCTCAGTCTTATCACAGCTGGTATCCTAAGGACTGTGCATCATCAAGCTGCAGGCAACTTGGGGACTGAGAGCAGGAGGGAGGTGACTTTTGCTTTTCCAAAGTTCCTCCTAGGAGATGGTCCCATGAACACAGAGTCCAACTGGGATGATGCCCTGGTGGCAACTCGGCCTTCTGCTCTGATCGAGAAGGAGGCCAGTCTGGTGTCACTTCGTGGTGTGTTTGAGGGTCCAACAACATGGTGCATTTTTGAGCAAAAAGGAAGGATAGCCCCAAGATGGGTCGAGGGAGAAACAGATATGGGGCCATAGAAAAACAGATTATGTGAGCCCTCCCCCCTTCCAAACAAGACCCAAAGTAGGGTGGCTCCAAAGGGAGCCCTGGACACACAGGAGCAGAAATGCTGAGTCCTGGGGTACCTGCGTGACTCTTGATTTCAGCTCAGGTCATGATCTCAGAGTCATGAGATAGAGCCCCATGTTGGGCCCCGCACTGGGACTGGAGCCTGTCAAGATTCCCTCTCTCCCTCTTCTTCTGCCCCCCCCCACACCCCTAAAAAAATACTGAGTCCTAATCCTCCTGCCATTTCAGCTTGAGTTGCTCAAGCAGGAAGGGCCAGAACACAGGACTTCATGTAGGCGATCTCTGCAGTCCCACATGAAGCAGCTCAGCATGTTGGGAGAGAAGAATAGGGACTTTAAAAAAAAATCGGAATGAGATTAAAAGAGAAAAGCTCTACATATTTAATATATACATTTTCATGAACTTAATGCATATATCCCATAACACTCTCACAATAAATAATGCTACCAACTCAACCGGCACCTCTAAAATCTCCTCCTTCCCTCTTTCTCTTTTTTGGTGATAACATTTAAGATAAGATCTACCCTCTCCACAAACTTTTAAGTATTCAGCACAGTATTGTTAACTAGAGGCTCTGTGCTGTACAGGAGATCACTAGGACTCATTCATCTCACATAACTGAACCCACACACCCTTTGATACCTCTCCACCCCACCTCCTCCAGCCCCTGGCAACCAGCATTCTGCTCTCTGCTTTTGTGACTTTTAGGTTCCTCTTCTAAGTGTGATCATGTAGGTTTTGTTCCTCTGGGTCTGGCTTATCTCCTGTAGTGTAATGTCCTTCAGGTTCATCCATGGGGTAGCAAAGGGCAGAAGTTCCTTCTTTCTAAAGGCTGTAAGATGCTCTATCGTGTGTGTCTATACCATATTGTGCTTATCCATTCATCTGTTGAAGGACATTCGGGTTGTTTCCGTGTCTTTGTGATTGTAAATAATACTGCAACGAACATAGGAGTGCAAACATCTCCCTGAGATCTTGATTTCAGTTCTTTGAGACGGATAACCAGAAGTGGAATTGCCGGATCCTACAGTAGTTCTATTTTTAGTTTTTTGAGGAGCCTCCATAGTGTTTTCCATAATGGTTGTACCAATTTGCATTCCTCCCTACAGTGAAGAAGTGTTCCTTTTTATTCACATCCTTGCCAACACCGACCTTTTGTTTTTGAGAACAGCCATCCTAGCAGGTGAGGGGTGTTATCTCATTGTGATTTTCATTTGCATTTCCCTGATGGTGAGTGGTGACCGAGCACCATTTGAGTCAGCGAAACCTGAATCTTGATGTACCACTGACAGGCTGTGTGAGTTTGGACAGATATTCCATCTCTCTGAGCTGCAGTGTCTCGTCTATAAAATGGAGAATGAGCCAACTATGCAAAGCGTTGGTGAGCTGCAGACTAGAATGCTTAGTGCCAAGCAGATAGTAAATTTTAGGGCCCTTCTGTTCTTCCCACATGCTATGCTGCTACATGCTATGCTATGATCTTCAGCCCGCTAGTTCCAGGCTCTACAGCCTATTCTCAGGTGCTCTGGGATTTATGATTGTCAACGACAGGACAGGTAGCTGGGTTGGAAGGGTTTGATTTATGGCCACCGCTCCCCACTCCCCCACCAATTGGCAGACACAGCTGTGAGCCCTGGCAACTGGAATGTGGGCATCTGTATCGTAAATTTTTCAAATTTCCCGTAAATTACATGAAGTTTTGGCATCTTAAAAAATCTTTCTGGCTAGGGAGACTGTCCTTCTCTAGGTTAGCCAATCTTAGAAATAAAAAAGGGCTCGGTTGGGAGTATGCCACTGATATCAAACTGACTAATTCAGAGCCAGACCTCCTCCACCTGGTCCATATACTCCAAGAGGCAATACTCCTCTGCCTGGATCACCCCAGGGCCAGATACAGGCAAACAGAAACCATCTCTGTAACCCAGACCCCACACTGAAATTATTCAAACTAGCCAATCCTAAACTGCCCACGCTGCCCTGCCTTGCTTTTCCCCAGAAACCCTAATAGAGACCATTGCTTAAGTGCATGCACCACTGCTGTCTTCTGCCTCCTGACCACCCTGGTATCTTTCCCTTGTGGTCCTGCGTGCCTCCATGTCTTTAGGACCTACGAGTATAATAAACTGTTTTCCTGACCCTCGTCTCTGTCTCCTGTTGTGGCCACATCTGACTGACCATCTACTAAAACTATACAAAACAGCATCCCTCTTTCGTCCCAGGAGTCGAGCGTTTTTGTGCAGTGTACAACCTGCCCAACTACATACGGTGACTCTACTATCCAGCCCTCATGGGGATCATGTCAAGTCTTGCGTCTCTCATCAGTACCACTTTCCGACTGATGGAAACCACGGGTGGCCATAGGCCAACCCCTAGTTCACAGACTCCCACATTGCCTGAGACTTGGACTCCAGGAACCACGTGACTGGAATGCTAGCCAGGGAGCCAGTCCAGCCCACCAGATGGCAAAATCTCCTTCATGGGGCTCTAAATCATGGTGGGGCAGAACCACTTCCAGGCTGGCTGCCTTCCATGCAGTGCATCTGGATAAATTTCCTGGATGATTACATTTGCATGGTGGGATGCCGGATTCCCATTTCCAGCCAAATTACAATTTGTACCCACAGTTTGGAGCTGTGGTTTTGATAAATGCATCTATTTCAACCAAAACCTTGTTAGGTAGAGTGATCATAGAATTTCTTGTCTAAATTGGGAGACTCTTCGAGAGTGAAGAGGGATACTATGTGTCCCCCCTAATTTTTCCCATCCAATAGGTATAAACTGGAAGTGTCGTAGGTGGATTGGGTCACCACTATTGGAGTGGCCACCCTAATAGTAAGTCAAGGAAATTCAAGGTGACCAGGAGAGGAGAGGAAAGGTGTAGGAATCTATGGGACTTGGAGTTTGATCCTTGGATCTACTACTCATTACTTGAGGGACAATGGGCCACTTATTCTGAATGAACAGCTTATCTTTAACATTGGGGTAATGTTTCCTACCTCACAGGGTCGGCATGAGTGTTAAATAAACATATATAGAAAAGCTCTGCACAGGGTCGAGCACAAAGAGGGGCTTAGGAGGTATAAGCTTGCGTGCCCTACTCCCCATCTACTACATTGATGCATCCCAACTGCAGAGTTTTTTTTTTAAGATTTTATTCATTTATTTATGAGGTACACACAGAGAGAGGCAGAAACATAGGCAGAGGGAGAAGCAGGTTCCCTCCAGGGAGCCTGATACAGGATTCAATCGCAGGACTCCAGGATGATGACCTGAGCCAAAGGCAGACGCTCAACCACTGGCCCACCCAGGGACACCCAACTGCAGAGATTTGGGAAGACAGATGCATCAGTGCCTGGCAGTGTCTGCCCTCACTCGGATGATGCTTTCCACACCTCAGTGACCTGCCTGCCTGCCTGCCTTTCCCTGAGTGTCCCTGTTCGTTGAAGGCACCTCATTAACCAGACCTCGGGACAGGAACATGAGCCTGACCTACTGCTACAATCAACAGCTTCACTGGAAAACAACTTCCCCGGGCATGAAATACCCAAACTCTCAAAGCGCTGCTCTCCCCTGCCTGCCCTCGGAGATCACACACCAAGGCTCTTTCTGTAGCTTCAAACCCCTTGGCTGAGGTTCTGAACCTGATACTGCAGAGCCTGTCCGGGCAGGGGGTGGCATCGGATGCCTCTGGATAAGAGCATGTTTCATCTTCAGGCCTGAGGGGAAGCGAGGTGCAGAGGCCAGTCTCCAGATGGGAATTCCCAGGGGGATGTTTAGCCCAATTCCCCGAATGCTTTCTGCCTCTCCATCCTCAGACCCACTCTCTCTAAAGAGCAGCTCACTTCCCAATGCCTTGTCCTGCTGTTTCAAATCAACAGCAAACGTTCAAAGTTAACCAACTTTCTTTGTAAAGAGAACAAGTGTAATATTAGTCCACTCTTGATACTGTTTCTCAAGCCCTCTCTCTTGTTTACAGTGATGCCACCAGGTCCAACACTATGTCTTTAACAGCCTTTATCAGGACCTACCTGCCTGCCTTTGCATAGCACCAGGCACATGGAAGGGGTTCATAAAAATGTGGGAATGAATGAATGGAAGAAAATCTCTTCACATCTCTTCCTTCTCTGGCACATCTCAGTAAGGTGGCATCCTGCTCCTTTCACGGTTTGCCTTTCACAGTCCTACAAATCTTACATTTACCTGTTGTACCATTCAGCACATAAATCAGTGTGCTATGCTCTATACATACTTAATTCGTGCCGTGCACTGAACTGGGTTCTGGGAATACTAGCAGCAGGCAGCAGGTTCTGGACACAGATTGCCTCTGGAATAGCCCTGGCTGTGCTTACTAGCCATCTGGAATTGGGTGAGTCACGTGAGCTTTGAGAACGGTAGTTTCCACACATGTACGTGGTAATGGTGCCCGCCTCTCAGAGGGTGTGAGGAGCGACAGATGTGATCCTGTAAAGGGCTGGGCATCCTGCCTGCACCAGCTAAATTATGGTTAAGGACGGGGACTCCTCCTCCATTTCTCCAGCAAAGACTCTCACCAGGCAATCACGCACGGTGGGACAAAGAGGGAGGACCACGAAGCGTTGAAAGCCTAGATTTGGAGTCTTCGAGACCTAAAGATGTTATGGGGTCCCTGCTCTCTACCCAACACCTGGTGCAGAAAGCCTGGCTCAGCTCCCACTATGTGCTTCTGGGATGCAAACCGATGAGATGGGAATGGAGAATGAATGGCCTCCCCGGTTAGCCCATCCTGTTTGGGGCCAACTCTATGGTTCTGAAGGTCTCATTTACATTGTGCTGTGGGAAGCCTCCCTGTCGATTTTGCTCCCAGAGGGCATGGCACACAACACATCTGGAGGTCTCATAGCCCATATTACTACTCTGTTGATAGTCCTAACATCATTCCTACATCCCGAATCCTTTTTTCCAGCCTGTGTCCAATCACTTCAGTTCTTGTCACTGACAAACAGAACTATGTCCAGTGGACAATATAGAATGGAAACCCTCTTAAATGTGGCATGGTGGGACCATCTCCCTCCACTTGAGCATTGGCAGTTCTAGATATTTCTGTGTTCACAGCCTACTTTTGTATAACAGAACTTGAATAGATCAAGAAGATGAGAAGAGCACCAAAAAAGTAGGGTGAAATTCCATCGCTACTCACGATCACCATGTAGCAGTATTTCACAGTCTCTGCAAAGGCAACACAGTCATCCCACGGTCTGTGGGTTTTGCCACTCGATTTTAGAACTGCTTAGTGGCTGATCAGGCTCTCTTTACAGGTCCGCATAAGACAGTGGTCTTGCATGGCCCAGTAAATAGGTATTTTTCTTTCGATAACCATATCATTTAACCTCATTTTGACACACAGCAAGTAGTATCACATGATATGCTGCATCTTAGAGCCCTCTCAAGTCCACACTGTGGTGGGCAGGCAGGATATGCATCCTCAGTTATAGCAAAAGCATGCACGTGGGTCCTTATTGCCACTTTTGTGGCACTGCTGGTACAGTATATGAGCAACCCAATTCAAGGACCACAGGTTTGTATGGGGGACAGAAGCATGGGGAAGCATGGGGGGACATGGGGGAAGCATGGGGGACAGAGGGAGAGATAGGTCGTTTGGCTTTTGTCTCCTTCCTCCCCCACCCCCCCGCCCTCACATATCCACTGCTTCTGGCCACTAAATATTTATAGGTCGCAATCAACAAAGGCACTGAAGGTAAACCATTCACAGTTTCTGAGTTTCCTGTCTGCTTCCTCATTCCCAAAGAGCTCCTGGCAAGATTGAAGCTATTATTTCCCCAAGCACAGCACAAAACTGAACATCTTAGTAAGCTCTTCTGATATATGGGAGGATGAAATGCCACATTTTGCAGTGGAAGGATCTATTCTGATTTCCACTAAGCTCTTTAAAAAGTATTATTATGAAAGCAACACATGTTCATGCCCATGGTAAAGAATAAAATGTGGAAAATACAGGAAACTGTAAAAATGCCAACCACAATGTCGTATCTCAGAGATAAATACTCTACATAATCTGGCTCATTTTGTGTCAATAGCTTTGCAACATGTAGACATCAATATTTGATTGTCCACAGAATTGGAATCACACTGAATATACCACTGTGTAGCCTGATTATTGTTTTCTTTCTAAGCTTATATTGTAAGTGTTTTCGTGGGTCATGAAAAATTCTTTAACATCATCATTTTGAATGGCCGGGGAATCTTTTATTATGTAGATCTATTATAATTTCTCTTAACCAACCCCTGTCTTACAGGAAATTATAATGCCACAGTTTTATAAGCCATATTTCAGGGAATATCTTTGTACATAGATCTTTAAGTTTCAGAAAGCAGAGACTAAATCTGTTTTATCGGCTGCTGTATATTTTGTGTCGAGCACATTGTTGGACAAAGTGTGGATGCTCAATGTTTCAATACAGACTGGGTCCCTGTTTGATGAACTCTGAATCTTTCTTTAGAAGATATTGCCAGTAGATAGCACAGTGTCATGTATTTTAAATGGCAACCCTACCAGTATGAAATTTCAAGGTCAAAAGCTTAGCAGAGTTCCAAAGAGAAGACTGGAAGGCAAAGCGGGAATTCCAGACTCTGTGATCCACAGAGTGATAAAATAGAGCCTGCCAAGAGCCGTTTCTGCTTTGAGAATACATTTTGGTTTTGGTAAATCAAACATGGTCACTAGTTTAATGGCTTACAAGCTATATTAAGTAATGAAACTGCCTCCATATTGTTCACAATTTGATGAAAACATACTCATTTATTAATTCTACATACTTAATAAATGTACCTTCCTCTGTGTAATTAAAAATCTCATTATCATTGCCCAGATGCTGTCTGCCTGGAACAGGTGAAGCTCATCAGTTTAATTCGATCAAACAATCACCATGCGCCCACTCCATCCTGGATCCTGTGTTATGTGCTAGAAACACAGCAGTGCTTAAGACTCACTCTGCCCTCAAGAAGATCCGTCTAGACAGGAAGACCCATAGACAGTTGTGGCATGCTAGGTCTTGGCATTTGGAGGTAGTTAATACACATCTGTTGGATGGATGGATGGAGGCTGGTGAGAGCAATATCAGTAAAACAATGCTGAAGGTATAGAGATGAGAACGGAGGGAAGGCTTCCAAGAGGAAGTAACATTTACTTGATGGATGGGAATTTGCCAGGCAGAGGAATAAAGGGAACTAGCAAAGGCTGTCGGGTTGAAAAGTATATGGTCACAAGGGGAAGATGGAGAGATGGGCATGTCAGAAGATATGAGGGTTGGTCATGGCTGGGGGATGATGGGATGAGGGATGCTTGAGTTACTTTTGGCTGACCATGAATGGCTTGTTCAGATGGTTTGCGTCCCCGCCCCCCAAAGCAGCCCCTAAGATGAAGATCTATGTGCATGTAATTTACTTAGGAATCCCAAAGATGAAGAAGTAAGATGAGGGTGTGGGATAGAGAAGCAGGGGAGGGAGAGAAGTCCATCAAATGGTGGGCCTGGGTACACAGCTAGACACATCCCTTGGGGGTGGGGAGGGCTTGTGAGAGACCATGCAGATAGTGCTGATGCTCATCCTCCCACCACAGGGGTGGAAGCTCAGGAATCTGGCCCCCAACCCCCTCGCTCATATGTTGTGGGAGGTTCCCAGCCTGCCCATGGAAGGGCCAAGTTCAAGCCAGGAAATGACCTCAGTGAGTGCTGGCACGAACCAGGAGGGGTGGGCGTCTGGGCGCCTGCCACAAAGCCCAGTGGGTAGCAGCCTAGATGCCAACAAGCCAACTCTGATGAGGCGGGGAAAACAGGCCCTTTCCAGGTACCATCAGCAATTCCTGCCTGGGGGGGCGGGGGGGGGGTTGGTGCTTCCTGAAGCCCACAATGAGCTTCTTTTGCCTCCTTGTCTCTGCTCAAATGTCCCTCACTCAGTGAGGTCATCTTTGAAGATTCAATCTGCATCTTTCTTCTTGTTTATTCTTAACGCTAGCACCTTGATCCTTTATTTATGTTTGTATATATACACATATATAGAAAACACGTACCCATGTATTTGTTATTTGGCTATGTGCCTAGCTCCTTTATGCACCACTGCCTTCCAGACACCTAGCATGCTCCTAGCACACAGTAAATGCTCAGTAAAGGTCTGCTGAGTGAATAAATAGGATCTACCGCCTGTCTCATGTACTCCCTGGCAGAGGATGGCTCGTCTCCTCCATTGTCCCCTCTCCTATCTCCAGGCTTTAGGGTGCTGTCATTTCTTCATGCTATGGGCTTATGTGGCTGCAGAAGAGCCCTGAGCAGCAGGGAGTAAGGCCGGCTCTGCTTAGCCCTGGATGGGGAGTCCAGGTCTTGGCATTGAACTCATAGCCACTTGTCATCATGGGGATGGGCTCTAGAGAACAGGGCTCTTTCAGTGCCTTTCCTTGAGGCTTAAAATATTTGCCCTCCTTAATGCATTCCTCACTGGATGTATCTCCTAATCATCTAAATCCAGGATTTCAGCCTTGCTAGTATAATTAACTCCCTGGAAGGTTTAGAACTTTTTGTGGGAGAACTCAAGGGCCGCTGGAAAGTGAGGATTGCCAGATAAAATCCATATTTGCTAAACCTGGCAACCCTATAAGGATTGACCTTCTGTCAGGGCCCTGGAGAAGTGGGGAGTAACGTGGCCACCACTCCACGCTGGGTGGCTTGGTGCATACCCACCACCTTGCCCTGCTCCCTGTGCTTCTCTCCTGCCCTCCCACGGCCACCTGGCTGCTCAGGCCAATGTGACCCTATATGCCATCAAAAAAGACAGCTGGTAGCAAGGTAGCTTCGATGCTCCCAAAATAGGTGAGTAGGCAAAAAGCATTGAGCAGATGGGTAGACCTGTACCTGCTGTCACCTTCCTCGTTCCCTGGCTTACCTTAGTGGTTTAAAACACAGGCTTTGAGAAGGACCCATCTGAGTGTGACTTCTACCTCCATCTTTGCCAGCCTTGTGGCTTCGGATAACTGACTTCACTTCAGCAAGCCTTGGTTACCTAACTCTCAAAATGTGTTGATGATGATAAATATATACCTCACAGGGTTGTTGTAAGCATAAATAAAATAATGGGTACAAAGCATTTGACAGCATGCTTGTAAAAACATTAAGAAAAAATATATTTCCATGCCTAATTTTACATATATAAAATCTATATACATTATACATAAACTTCCTAAAATCTGAAAAATTGGCATTTGCCGATTAAAACATCATTTCCAGCAGAACAATCAAAAATAGCCAAACGGGCATTATTCTGTGCCAGATCCCACCGAATCTTTGGTACGCATCTGCTTTTACTAGCAAATGCTGAAACATATACAAAAGCATTATCCCATTGCTGTTGTCTCCTCTGAGGTAGGGCGTAACTTGGATGTAATCACAGGCACCATTTACTGTGTGCTACCTGGAGCTGGCACCCTCTGATGATTCTCTCATCTGGCTAACTGAGGGGCCACAGTGAGAGCATGGTGCTATCACGCCAGCCTCACACACAAGGGGATGGAGCCTTAGGTTAGGCAACTGGGTTAAGACCATCCCGTCAGTTGCTGAAGCCAATATGCAAATACAGGTGGGTCTGGCTTTGCAGACTCTAAGCTTCTGTGCCTTGATCAACATGAGCTAGCAGGCCTCAGCACGGGGGATTGAAGTGAATACTAACACGTTCCTTACATCTATATTTAACGTGCATTACGTAGGACAGCACTGCCACACAACGACTGCGATGTCTAATTCCTCCTGAACTTCTGTCCTACGTAAGCTCTCTGTATCGCTGGTTCTCAAACTTGAGCTTGCATTGGAGTCTCCTTGTGGGGGAGGGAGGTGCAGTTGAAACACAGACTGTGGGCCCCATCCCAGCTTCTGACTCTGTAGTAGGTCTGGGGTGGGGTCCAAGAACTGGCATTTCTAACAAGTTCCTAGGTGATGTTGATGGTCCGGGGACCACACTTTGGAAGCCACTGAATCAACTCACTGAACACTCATATCAACACTTCATGATGCGAGAGAAGAAGCTGAGGTCTTAAGAGTTTACGTAACTTGCCCAAATGAAGAGAAATACAGCTTTAATCTCTTCTTTGAGCTTCTCTTCTTTCAGCTGATCCCAGAAAAGAACATTACTTCTCGATGCTGCTGGCAAAGCCCACCACAGGGGCCTAACGCCGGGGTCCCCATTAACCCAGCTCAGGGCCATGTTGTGGTTATTCCAATGTTTTGGCTGGTACATATCCTTGGTGTATTAATACCAAGAGAAGCCCAAATGATTGAGGAAGAAAAAAATGTTCAGCAGCTCCCTTGTTCACCCACTTGTTCAACCCATTAGCATTCATTAGCTCCTTCTGGGCACTCAGGGAGGATTCTGAGAAAAGAGATGAGCTTCCTGAACTAAGTGAGACCAGGGCTATGAAGCAAGGTCTAAGGGAGATCCATCACTGAGGTATGCACCCAGTGGACCAGGTAGGCAAATAAGTTTGCATGGGCTCCAGATACGATACCCGATAGTAACGATGGGCACCACAATAATCATCATAGGCCAGGATCCCTGAAGAAGGACTCTGAGTGAGGTCTGCATGCGGGGTGTTTACTGGGGGGTACTCTCAGGCATGGCATCTGCCAAGGAATGAAGGAAGCAGGACCGGGGAGACAGGGGAAGTTGAGCTGGGGCGCAGTTGCAAGAGGTGCTCCAAAACCGGGCTAGCTCTTCAGAGTTGTGTCCATTGAGGCAGGAGGACTGGGCTTTTGTAGCCCTGTATCCAACAGTGATGAGAATACGGGCTGCCCCAGCAAGGGGCAGGAACTTGTACAAGGCAGCTCCTTTCCCCCGAGGCCTATTCCTAGAGAGGGATATGGTCACCAGGAGGCATCCACCGTGGCAGCTAGGGGAAATGAGTACCTCAGTCCTGAAGGGTCTTCTGGGTGGCAGATCACAGCTTTATTAGGTAACATTTATTCAGTACGCACTGTGGTCAGGCCATGTTTGAATGCTTTACACGTACTGATTCATTCAAGGCTCCCAGTACTATGAAGTGAGCATCATAACTATATTATACATGAAGGAACTAAAGACCAGCTAAGTAAGAAGTCAGAGAAACCAGCACTCAAATTCAGCAAGTCTGCCCCAGAGACTGAATGCTTAACAACCATTGTTAACTGTTTCTCTAACTGTGAAAAAGTTTCAAGAAGGGAGCCATGGGTTAGGGGAGGGAGTGCTGTTGAGGAGAGTGACAGGTTAGGGTGTTTTCAGCTGGTGGGTAAAGAAGAAAACACACAAGGGACACCTGGGTGGCTCAGTCGGTGAACGGTCTGCCTTCAGCTCAGGTCATGATCCCAGGGTCCTGGGATCCAGACCCATGTTGGGAGTCCCTGCCCAGTGGGGAGCCTGCTTCTCCCTTTCCCCTCTGCTCATGCACGCTCTCTCTCTCTCTCTCTCACTATCTCTCCCACAAATAAATAAATTATTTTAAAAAACAAAATAAAACAAGAATACACGTGATCTCCAATAAAGGACAGGGCCTTAGAAACCATGTATCTTCCTAATTTTACCAATGAAATATTGGGTCTACCTTGTTTTTACAGAAGCAGCAGTGGGTCTGCCTCATTTTACAGAAAACCTGAGACACAAGAAAAAGTTATTCAAAATGTGAAAAGGCTATTCAGGTTCCACTATGATGATACCAGCCCAAAGCACAGAGTCTTGGGTACTGCCCTCCCTTTAAGTGCTCTAATGAGAGAAGCTGGAGAGAACACCCTGGAACACAGCCATCTCTAAGTCACCCGGCTGACACCCTGACCCACTCAATCTATTCACCTTCTGGAAACACAGGATCTTATGAAAATGTCAACTATGAGTTAAATGTCTGCTCAAAAGCCTCTATGACTCCACATGGCTTTTAGGGTAAGGATAGGGATAAAATTATCAACACGGCTGCTATGTGGTCATTTGTCTGCCAATGACTCACTGTCACTTCTTTCTCCTTCTCTCCTGCCATGGGCAGGTCAGCTCCATGAACGTGTGCAGATTCCACGTCATTGCCCATTCTTGCAACCTTCTATCACTCCTCCACTGTGCTTATCTCCCTGTCTCCTCCTCATCCTTAGATACCAGCTCTAAGTTTCGTTCCTAAGCACAGTCATCTCTGATGTCCTAGAGCAGGCGCTTGGGTTCCATGTTCTACAATCACTGCCCTGTCATGCCATCAGGGATTCATGGGCCTCCGGGAAATGTGCGTGATATGCACAAGGCTGTAGGCTTCAGTGGGGGTCGGTGGGTAGGGAGGGAGAGAGAGAGAGAAAGAAGAAAGGGAAGAAGAGAGACAGAAAGGTACATAGAAAGAAAGAAGCATGAGAGAGAGAGATCTAGAGAAACAGAGAAAGAGAAAGAGAAAAAGCCCGGCAAAGAGAGGTGGGAGAGAGATGGCGGGGGGGGGGGGGGGGGGTTGTTATGATCAAGGGTGGTGAGTGTGAGCCAGAAAGGATGGAGGCAGGGTGGGAGGACTCCACAGCTTGTGTAAGCAAAGATTGGGTTCAGATTTCTCAGTATCCTGTGGCACAGCTGAGAAGCCCGAGCACATACTGAACAGGGGTGAGTAATACGTAGTGTTGAGTATCATGGAGTGAGCTGCAGGGTGCCCCGGGGCCAGCCTGGGTGCTAGGGTACCCAGGCCCATGGCCAACACCCTGGTGGTGTCCGTGAAAAGAAACGAGGCTGCTGCTTGCTATGCATCTCACTCTTTCTCAGCTGAACTGGTTTTTCTTCTTAATAAGGGCAATAATATTCTGAACAGCAACTGTGGCCTTTTGGGTGTGTCACTGGGGAAGTGGATGCGTCCCCAGGGCCATATAAACTCAGCAAAGACTGGTTTATGTCGTTTGGAGTTCTTGGCATGTGTCCATGGGCTGGAACTATGGAGCTAGGTTTTCCTTAAAGTCTAATTATGTCGTCTGTGTTGGAGGAAAGTGATGTTTGGAAAGGGGCTTGTGTGACAGCCCCACCTACCCCTACCTGGGAACACCGAGCAGCTGGCCGTCAGGGAAGATCCACAAAGGGAGCATAGATCTGCTCAGGCTGCCCGTTGCCCTGGGTTCCAACCACCAGCCACCAGTAGACTGTACTGTTTGCTGCCCGCTGGCTTCTGGCTGTAAAGGCCGGAGTACTCTTGAGTAATATTCTTTAATCAGATAATTATCTTAATAACATGATGGTAATAATAATAATAACACTAATAATAGCTGCTGACAGTTGAGTTTTCTGAGCCCGTTACAAAATGCTCTTTTAAAACATCATATAAGGGACCCCTGGGTGGCTCAGCGGTTGAGCGTTTGCCTTCGGCTCAGGGCGTGATCCCAGGATCTGGGATCGAGTCCCACATCGGGCTCCCTGCATGGAGCCTGCTTCTCCCTCTGCCTATGTTTCTGCCTCTCTCTGTGTCTCTCATGAATAAATAAATAAATCTTTTAAAAAATAAATAAACCATCATATAAAAACTATGAGATAGGCATTATATCCATTCTTTTACAGATGATAAAACAAGGTCCAACGAAGTCAAAGTACTTGTTCTAGGTCTTTTCTCACCTGGAAACCAGAGAAGCTAGGATTGGAAACCAGCTCTGACTCTGGGATCGGGCCATTATGTCCATAACTTCAATGCTGCCTTCTTGGCCCCCTTCCCTCCTTCTGAGGATCCTCTAATTCCTGGGCAACCCCAGGTTGGCCTCAGCTTCTGGGGGGAAAACCACCAACAAAACCTATGAGGTGGAATCCATTTCACCACAATCTAAGCAGAAGCAATCTAACCTGCCAGCACCACCTCATACTTGAAAACGTGGGCTCCCCCACGTGCCAGCTCTTCCTCTTTTGTAGCTGTGTGACCTGGAGCAAGCTATTTAACCTCTCTGTGTCTCTGTCTCTTTGTTAAAGTGGGGATATGATAGTATCTTCCTCAGAGACAGGGTATGGAAGTGACTGGCCTCCATCTATTTAGCCCTTAGCCGCTTGTGAACTGATATACTTATTCAACTACTATTGAACGAATGAATCCCATCTCAGACGTCAAATTAACCTTTATAATTTTATGATAAAGATAGTTCCTTTGACCCAGTCATGATTTACTATAAAGGAGTTAAAAGCAACTAGAATAAAGATCAAATGAGGCTTTCGCAGACGTAGATATAGCCTGGAAGAAGTGTTTGTAGACATATTCTTTTCTTAACCTAAGGCATATTGCTGATAAGGAATCCAAGCACCGCCTGCCAGCCCCAGAGGTTTCCAGAAGCAGGGAGGTGGGGCATTGCTCTAGGACATGTCACTGAAGCACCTCTGAGATTTAGGAAGGTGATGGCCTTCTTCTTGAGGCCATCAGAGAACAAGGTGGTGGCCATTCCAGGGTCCTCGGTCTGCAGCCCTTGCTGCTGGCGCTGCCGAGCCGTTTATCCTCGGACCTTCGATTATTCATGAAGGATATGACGCAGCCACTTTGTTCTCTTTAAATTTTCAGAGGCTTCGTTTCCTAGTGCTGTAGCCCCCGGGGAGCGGGAGGTCTTGCTCTAGTGAAGTCCTCATTGTCTGGGGTGCAGGAGGCACGCATCTCTGAGGTCTAGTGCCAAGAGCACCAGATTGGGAGCTCCCCCCAGTACTGGATATTTGCGTTTTCTCGATCCTTCCTACTAATTAACATTGCAGCCTCAGAAACAACAGCAAACCTCTTAACCTACCAAATATGATCACCACATTTCACTGGGTGTTCATCCTCTGCCGAGCACTGCCCCAAGTTCACAAGTACCACCCAAGGCTGGAACTAACATCAGCCCACTTTACAGATAAGGAATTTGGGTCTTAGGGTTGGGAAGGTGGGGCTGGGGTTAGACCCAGGGAGGTTGACTCTAAAGCTCATGCTCCAGCTCTTCACTGCCGTGTGCCATCCAACGGGCTCCACCGGGGGAGAGCTGTTATGAAGGCTTATGTGAGTCACATTTTCAAAGATTCTACTACATGGCTGGTGTATGTTCGACACAAGTTGGTATCGGTCTTGTTTCCTTCCTGCCCTAAGGTCTCATGCATATGTCATGCTAGTTGGGCGGGGTGGGGGGAGGCTGAAGGATACAGGCTGAGCATGGCTGGACCATGGAATGATGGAGGGGTGATGGGTGGGACAGCCACAGGGCCATGAAAAGAGCACCTCATTCAACCAGTAATGCACACTGAATGCAGACAAAAATCTCGCTGAAGAACACTCAGAATGTTGGATGAGCAAGATCACCGAGGACTGCTTAATGGATTAAAATTGGTAAGATCGCTAAGAACAATTTCTCCCCCCTGGGATTAACTCATTGACGGGGCTCTCCTTAGCGCAGCAAGCAACTCTTCTAGAACATAGAAAAGTGGCCTGCAATGGCTTTTTGATTCACAAACGTTTACTACACTTATTAAGTAGGAAGGAACAGACACAAAAAAGAATAAGACCCAGGTGCTCTGGGATGGGGCTTAGAGCTTGGGGGAGGGGATAAGATAAGCAAACCAACAAATAATGATGATGATGATGATGATGATAATAATAATAATAATGATAATGATAACAGCTAACATTTTGTGTCTGGTCCTATGTTAGGTGCTTCCTAAGTATCAACGCATTTGACATACATAAAAACCCTCTGCAGAATAAATGTAATGTCAGTATTCCCATTATGTGAAGGGACTGAGAAGATAAGCAGCCCGCCGGAGGAGGTGGGCTGTGGAAGTAGACTGTCTGCCTCCAGGGCCTGTGCCTTCGCCGTTACCCCAGGGACAGCAGAGGGAGGAGGTGGGTACAGCCTGGGGATGCAGGAGAGCCAGGTGCCCTGTGTGGAGTAATGGAAATGCAATGCTAGCTGCTGTGACAGGCAATCCCTGGAATCTCAGGAATTAAGACAACAGAGTTTCTTTTCTTCCCCTGCTTGCATAAAGCCTAAATGGCAGTGGGGTAGGGGCAGGGGCAGGACCCAGCATGAAAAGGCAGTCATTGAGGGCCCTGAGCTGGCGAAGTTTCTACCATCTTTAACATGCACTCCCAGGTCAGCCTTGCCACCTCCCAGGAAACCACAAAGACAGAGAGCATGGAGGGTCTCACAGGAAGGGGCAGGCCTGGAAGTGAGAAGCATCACATGGCTCCTGCCACGTCCCATTGGCTTGAGCTCGGGTGTGTGCCCCAGCTGGACACAGGGGCAGGGGTGAGGGAGAGGGGATTGAAAATGCTGTCCCTGGCTGGGCAGCCAGCTCAGCCACACACCTGTGGAACCTGTGAGTGCTTCCGTGTTACTGAAAGAAGAGGGATGGCGAGAAGTGACCAGGGGGAAAGACAAGATCCAGAAGATGAGGGCCATTTGTGCCAAGAAGCTCAGGAGACTGAACTCGATCCTACCAACAGTGGGAGTCTCCATGGGTTATAAGTAAGGAGTGACAAGAGCGGATTGGTGTTTTGGCTGCAAGTACAGAGCTGACTTAAGAGAGGAAACTAAAAAAAATAAAAAGAAAAGAAAAAAAAGAGAGGGGACTGTGCGTGGAAAGGCAATCAAATGCCTGCTACAGGAAAGTGGGTGAGAGAGGCCAGGGCCATGAGAAAACCAGCGGAGATGGGGCAGGGAGAGGCGGGTGGCTATAAGAAACATCCTGTTGGCCAGAATTCTTTATATCTACCCCTGCCTCTATTTCTCACAAACGCCTTACCCTCCACCTCCACCTCCAGTCTTATCCAGCGTGCCTGCTTATCATCCTGAGATCGCAGTGCAAATGCCACTTCCTTGGGCACCCTGAGATGGCGGTGCAAATGCCACTTCCTTGGGCACCCTCTGCTGAGTGCCTAGTGCCTAATCTGATGTCTGGAACTGAGTGGGCCCTTGCACCTCTGTGGTGGATGAGCGAATGAATAAAAGAATGAATCATAGGATATGGAAATTTACTGCATACAGGAGAAGGGCTCCCCACAACTCCTGGATTGCTGGCTAGGCTGGCTGGGTAGATGCTGGTACCTTTCATGGTCAATGAGGATTTTATTTTCAACAAAATATTCTCAAGTAGTGATTCTGCAGATGGTCATGTCCTTCCTGCTAAAATGGAATGACTATCTGATACGTCCCAACCCTCCAACCCACCAAGGACCCCACTCTCCCCAGGTCCTGCTACTTTACTGTTGACCTGATGTATGGTTAGTTGGCCATTCAGGGAGGACCATATGAGGTAGGGAACCTCAGGATGCCTCCTCCGAAGATCCTGGCTCTCCTTCCTTTATGATGGTTTGAAAGGCACAGGAAGTGCCTCATCCATAATGAATAGAACTTGAGTAGTAGCCATTTGAGTCTGTCCGGAAGTTGAGCTCTGCTCAACTTTCCAAGGTCTCTGGGCCATCACAGGCTCCCCTCTGTTCAGATGACATGATGAACAGGTAAAAGGACGCCAAAACCTGGAAAGCATCAACGTCGGACACAGACACAAGTAACCACAGAGTGACGGTAGTGCTGCTCGGCAGAAACCAAGCCCTTTCCAGTCAAGATGCTTCAAGTCACAGCAGCTTGTCAAATGGGCCGGGCAGCAAAATCGTCCCCGTCATGCGTTCCCGACGTGAGCCCCTCTCGGTTGCTTTTCTTGTTACTTCTCCTCTAAGAGATCGTCAGACCATTTTCGGCCAGAATCGAAAGAAATGATTTGAGGGACCTCCCTTCTCAGACCGTCTGGTTCTGTTATTGTCAGTGGGAACGCGTCTTCAAAGACATGACAGAGCAGTGTAGACACTCCGGCAATTCCACGGAGAGACTAACCTGCTCTGGATCGAATGATTTTCCTATACAGCGATTCCCCCTTAGCCACGGTTTCTCTTTCCACAGTTTCAGCTACCCACAGTCCACCTGGGTCAGGAAGCAGATGATCCTCCTTCTGATGTTTGGTCAGAAGGTCGGTAGTAGCCTAACGCTACATCCCAACACCTACATCATTCACCCCATTTCAAGTCAGCACATGGGCATTTTGTCATCTTGCATCATCACAAGAAGGGGGAGTACAGCCCAAAAAGGTATTTTGAGAGAGAGAGAGAGAGAGAGAGATCACATTCATAAGGCTTTTATTACAAAACACTGTTGCAGTTATTCTATTTATCATGTTGTTGTTAATCGCTTACTATGCCTAATTTAGAAGTTAAGCTTTATCATGGGTGCACACAGGTAGGAAAAAACACTGTCTACATAGGGTCTGATACACCTGCAGTTTCGGGCATCCACTGGGGGTTCTTGGAATGTAATCCCCTTGGATAAGAGGGTGCTGCTGTGCTGTATTAGTGTTCTTCAAAATCACGGTGTAGGCGGGCATTCCTCACATTCTGTCTGTAAGTTCCCCCAACCTTTGATAAAAATCAGATGGAAGTCTTGGGGCTGTTAGAACTGCAAACTTCATATTAACTCGATTTAGGAAACTTTATCCTAATTAGGGGTTTTGTGGGTTTTTTTAGAGAGGGAGAGGAGGTGAGGGAGATGGGCAGAGGGAAAGGGAGAGAGAGAATCTTAAACAGGCTCTATGCCCAGTGCAGAGCCAGACACGGAGCCTGATCTCACGACCCTGAGATCATGACCTGAGCTGAAATCGAGGGTTGGATGCTTAACCTTCTGAGCCACCCAGGTACCCCTATCCTAATTAGGTTTAATCTTTGTCATGTCATCAACATCAAGTGAGAAAACAGGTACTGACCACAGCCCTCGGTTCTACAGTTAACACTGGGTAGAGGCTGAACAAATATTTGTCAAATGAATAAATGAAGGAATGAATGATCTGGGTTCTCCTAACATTCTGAGTTGTCTAATGGAGAGAATATGTTTTGGAATCAGCCAGACTTGGGAGAGAATCCTCGTTCTGCTGCTTGCTACTTGCATTTTTTTCAAGTCCCTGTGGGCTCTCCACCGTGAGAAGGGAGGCAGCCCAGGAAATGTAGCTGTATTCAGTTCCTATTGTGGCTGCAATTAGAACTACTCACAAACAGTGGTTCCCCAAAAAAAACCCCAACACAGTTGTATTATATTTGGTTCTGGAGATTAGAAGTCCAAAATGGATTTCACTAGGCTAAAATCAAAGTGTTAGTGGGGCTGTTCCTTTCCAGAAGCTCCAGGGGAGAGCCCATTTCCCTGTCTTTTCCAGCAGCTAGAGCCCGCCCACATGACTCGGCTTGTTGTCTCTTCCTCCATCAGCAAAGCCTGCAGTGTAACATCTTTAAATCTCTTTCTGACTCTTCCACCTTCTTTTTCCATCTGTAAAGACCCTTGGGATGACATTGAGCACACCTGGATAATCGAGGCAAATCTATCCATCTGAAGGTCCTTTCCTTAATCACATCACAAAATTCCTTTGCCATGCAAGGTAAACTACTCACAGACGCCAGGGATGAGGGCATGGGCCTCAGTGGGAGGTCATAATCCTGCTACCACCACAATCATGAGCCAGAGGCTGCACTTACCAGATTTGTTCAACAGTGGTGGGAAGTACCTCCATTTCTCCTCAGGGTACCACAGAGAGCACATAAAAAGTACTCCCTAGGGAGTTCCCCCCACCATGAGAGCAGTGTCTATTTGTTTCTTTGGGGGGAATCTAGCTCTGCCTTGTCTTTCCACAGTGGAGCAATGGAATGGTCTGGTCTTTCCCTAGGACTCCTCAATTTTTATAAGATAGTGTCAACTCCACCCAGTTTGGTTGAGTATTCAGATATGTGGATCTGCACTTGGCCAAAAGTCTTTCCTCTAATGGTCACCTTGAACTCAATGCTGCACACCATCTATCAAATCTTGGTTGAAACACCATTCAAGGAGACCCACTCACCTGAGTGTTGAGCTATCCAATGACACCTTTAAACTCTGCAGAGGTGAAACCAGGCCATCTCCTTTTGGCCCCAGGATATTTACTTTCACAAAATATTGCTTTACTTTGGTGCTATTAGATGACATCTGGGGCACATCATAAGCAAAAGCATCACGGAAATAGTTGCATTTACTATAACAGTTTTGCGGAAGATGGTTTATCGCATGTCAGCATACATTTCTTATGAGAAACCACAGAGAAATACTTCCAGTCTCAGACCCAGTACTAGCTGCGGTTCCCCTGCTAATTGGTTTGTTTCCTCTTAAATGAACACCAGCTCAAATGGCTGATTGTTTTTCCCTCTTTGCACTCACTATTAGGAAGGAAGAACTTTAGGACATCAGAGTCCACATTATGGGCACCCACTTATCTTGCAACCTCATTGTCTCTTCCCCCATTTGCCTTTATCTATTTTGCATTTTGGGTCTTATTCTTTTAATGTCTAGAAGCCCAGAATAAGGCATGATAAAAACTTTTGTTATTTTCCAAGATTTTCTTCCCTTTTGTGAGACACATGCCCCTGATACATTCATCTTTGTTCCAGGGACAAACTCAAAATGAAACACACACACACACACACACACATACATACACACATGAAAGGAAACATGTTTAAACACTGGGCCCCAGCCAAACTGGGTCCAGCACCACTGTAGAGACTGGAGCTTATGTTGACGATATGAAAACAAGTCTCCCAAGTCTCTGTCTCCGGTATGCTGAGCACGCTGAGACCATAAATGCCAGCATTCTAAATGGCTTGCTTGCTGTTAGTAGATTCGCTGGCAATGAAATCCATTTCTTTCCTAAGGATGTTTAGCTTTTATTATATCTTTACTCATGGTCAGGAGACATCAGCACATTTGCTAAAGCGATGGAAGATATTCCTCATAAGGCATTCCTAAAGTTTCACATCTTTGCCTTCATGTTTTCGTAAGGACAGACTTGTCCTCTTGGAAAGGAAAACAGAAATGCACTTTACACCATGTAGGGTTTTGATAGTTGTAGAAATCCAAGATAAGAAAAAAAATGATGTTGGGAGAACCCCCAATGAAAACATCTTCAAGATAGACCCCAACATACAAGCTTATTTCTGAGTTCACCAAACCACAAAATCACCAGTACTAAGAACAAACCCTATTAAAAGGTGTATTAGGAACGTCTCTTTTTAATCTCTAACCTATAAGAATCCAGAATATGGTATATATTCAATAAATACTTGCTGAATTAATGAGTTAGACCTCTCATGCTCAGAAAGACTGAAGTTCTACTCCAGTCCCAGTAGATTGCGATGGGAACACAGTGCTTTCTGTGTGGCAGTCATGCAATATGTACTGACAGACTGGCACTGAGATATAGCCAAACCACAGAAGAAATTTCTGCCATCTCTAAACTGCAGGGCAGGAATTTTGTATTTCCATTATTTCTCCCCTTATCAAAGACACACCTGATAGGTGATATTTGCATATTCAACCACTCTCACAGCTATTCTTAGGTTCATGTGTAATTCCCAGAGTGCTAATACAATCTCCATTCACCTCTCCCACTCAAGAAAATATATCAGAACACGAATGAATAAAGATGTCACTAATATGGGAACAACCTAGGATCCATGGTAACTTATTGAAGAAGTAAGTCATCTACCATTTTGGCGTTTCAGATAATATTAGTCGTATGTGACTTATGAGGCATCGCACAATGACTGACATCACAGCTTATTGTGCTACCAAGACTGAAACCATCTCTGAGACCGAGATGAGTCTCATCACTGAGTCCTAATATGCCATCTTGGAGACCTCTCAAACTCCAGAGGTTCATCCTACCCCTAACACAGTCATCCTACTCCCAATGGATGGGGAGTTCTGCCAGGCATGTGAGCTTCATCCAGAACCACAGAGATCATCACTACTAATGGACATAGCTCACACAGGAATGCCACTGTCAACTGGATATCAGTCCACTTTCACCCTTATGATTTTGAGGAAAAGGACGCACAACCAACCAACTTACCACGCCGCCACCAGCTGAGTGCACGAGCACAGACATCCCTTCTCGGAGATTGGCAACTTCAAAGAGCATCATATAGGCTGTGACGAAGTTCATGGGGAATGCAGCGGCTTCCGAGAAGCTCATGTCATCTGGGATCTTGTAGACAAACTCCACTGGCGTGCAGACCACCTCTGCCCAGGCATTGTAATTGACAAATGCCATGACACGGTCCCCGATCTGGAAATGGGGAGGCACAGGGTTAATGGAAACTTATTACTCTTTTCTGAAAGATTTCTCAAATCTTCTTAGGAACCTAAATGGAAACTATAGATTCCTTTCCTGAAAACACAACAAAACAACCAAACCCTCAAATATGCACCCCCTCACCTGCCTCCCAATTCCAAAGCATCTGTGGATGCTCTGAAGCCCATCTATGAAAACTTGCCAGGGACTCTGGAAGCCAGGTTCTCTACCCTTCTTCTCAAGCATAACTATACAATGCTGTCACATCACACACCAGGCCACGTTCATGTCAGAAGCTCATTTTACCCACTCAACCTCTCATCCCATCTCTGTTTGGGAGTTGAGGAAAATTAAGCCATAAGGAAGTTTAAATGGGCAGAGCTGGGAATAAAAATCACTCTCATTCGTTTTCTGCTGCTTCTTAGGGATTCCCTGCCAGGCTAGTTTATTGGGGTATTTGCATCACAGGTTAGCTCTGAATTACGGATTACAGTAGATGTGATCAGAAGAGCCATGTAAATCTAAGTGCAGAAGACTGAACAAGAACAACTAGACTTAGAGCAAAATAGGAGGATACCGTGAGGTGTGAATAACAACGAACCCTTTTTTGGAACACATACCATACAATAGGCATTGTCCTAAGGGTATGCTTTAACTCATCTGATCTTTACAAAACCCCTAGGAAGGCAGGGCCAAATACTGTGTTCTTTTTTATCAGTTGTTTACATAGCCAGACATCATGCAAAAAAATAAGAAATAAAGCATTCTTCCCTATAGAGTGGTTACCATGGCATGCTAAGCTTTTCCATATCATTATTAAAGGGAAATACAAATGAGTGAACTGATCCTAGGAGCTCGTGTGAACTGCCAAGCGCCGGTGAAGTCAAACCACTCTGCTCTTTGACATTAGTTGCTTGGACTGCGACTTTCAAACATAATCTTCAAACTGCTGTGGTCAGAGTGAATTTTCAATAAATGAATGGCTTTCATACTCATGTGCTTTAGTTTTTATATATTTATAACTGAGTCTCCTGTTTTATTTTCTCTGAAGCTTAGCACTTCTCTTCTTCCCTACTCAACACACAACAACAAAAGCCTCCTATGAGATGGGTCTGTAAGAGTTCACATTACAGATGAATGATTATAGATTTTCCAGACATTGAAATTGAGGCCGAGAGAGATGAAAGCACATGCCCAAGGTCACGCAGCTAGGGAGTAGCTGAGCAAGGATTTAAGTCTGGCAAGGCTGATTCCAAATACAAGTGATTAATTCATCACACCTGAGGTAGGTGCTACAAAGAAGACATGGTTCTCTAAGGGTGTACACCAGGGGGACCTACCACCTCTGGGAATATTAGTGTAACTCTTTACGTTTCCTCAACTGTAAAATAAGTATATTAGGAAAGGGTCCTTATGGGGAGATTAAGTAACATAATATGCATGCAGTGTATTTGGCATGGTGCATAGAAAGTGAGGAAAGAACACTCAGTGTTCACTCTTAAAAAGAACAGACTGGCTTCTCATCCCATAGAACTGATGGAAAGGAGAGGCTGCCCCACTGGCAGGGAGTCTTCAACCCTGGAAGGGTTGAAGACCAAATGATGAATGTTGGGAGTTACCATTTTATTTTATTTTATTTTATTTTATTTTATTTTATTTTATTTTATTTTATTTTATTTTTTTTTGGGAGTTACCATTTTAAATGCAACCACTTAGACCAGAGGATAATCAAGGCAACACTGGCATCCTTTTTTTTTTTTTTTTTTGCATAGAATCATGCATCCAAAGGTACATAACATCATGGAGTATGATGGCCCTGTGCCAACACAGAGGGCAGTGAAAAGTAGCTCAACCACCTTGACAATGATGGTCACAGCCAGCACACCAGGGTTGACCACTCCAGGTCTCTCATTCAACTTTGCTCCATCATTACATTATAAAAATGACAAGAGTGGCTTAGCCATCACATCAGCCCTAACCTGAGTCCAGAGGTAGGCAGCTTTTTTTTTAATATCCAATTCATCTCATTATTTGATTTTGTTAATAAAAAGAAATTAGTCCTGGGTGACTGAGCCCCAATTACTCCTTTACTGCTGTGCCTCTGGAGACAACTTTGCAAGCCTCCCTTGCAGTAGATCAAACCAAGAGAGCTATTCAGTGTACTGCCCCATGAAATTCCATCTTTGACATGACTAAAAATCTTAAGTCAAAATTATAGAGGGAGGGCAGCCCAGGTGGCTCAGCGGTTTAGTGCTGCCTTCAGCCCAGGGTATGATCCTGGAGACCCGGGATTGAGTCCCATGTCAGGCTCCATGCAGGGAGCCTGCTCCTCCCTCTGCCTGTGTCTCTGCCTCTCTCTCTCTCTCTCTCTCTCTCTTAATACCAAATAAATAAATAAAATCTTTAAAAAATTATAGAGGGAATATTAGTATTGGTTTTCCCCCAAGTCACACCCTGAAAGGAAACCTGGAGGTGGCTTCCTTCATTTGTTTGTGCAGCTAGAAGTCACTGGAGGGGAGTGGGAGTGAAGGGTAGGATTGACAATAAGTAAGCAAAGCCTAAGCATCAGAAGAAAGATCATATATAAGGGAAAAACACATAATCAAGCATAGTATGTCCTCCTTCTAAACCGAGGCCAACAACATCCCCATCTACTGTTATATTCTAAAACAATGGATTATTTATGCAATGCTCAGGATTAATAGCATTAGTAGCATGATCTTTTCCTTTGGGACCAGGTAGAGGAGCGAAGAACAGATAATATTTCTCATATGCAGCACTTTCAGGGAGCATTGGTGCTGCCTCTGGTAATATTGCTTACCTGGGGACAGAAAAATGCAAAGTCATATGAAAGAAAAGAAAAGTACATTTACTTCTTTCTTAACACTTCTCTGCTGGAATATCTGGAAACCAGTGACATAAAGACTGATGTGTGGGATGAGATTTTCAGACATTCATCACAGTGAATTTGGAACATACGGATATTTTCAGAGTATGTCGAGGCTCAGACGCACTGAGCCTGAGTGGCGGGCTCCAATTTGATGCCAAGGGCATTTTGGCATTGCATTTATAGGATTTTCGTCTCTGCATTTAGCCCTGCAGCTTTTGCAGGTTGGAAACGGGTGAAGATCTGGTGACTTGAATCCATGTTTGGCTACCTTTCTGACTTCACCGGAAACAGCCGTACCCTTCTGAACCTCACCTCCAAAGGGATAATAACAATCTTTACCTTGCATCATTGTGGTAAGGCTGAAGAAGGATGACGTGTCCATGTTTCCGGTTCTGGTGGATCCTCAAATGCTAGCTCTTTTCATCTCTCCCTGGGGAAGCACTTAAGTTATGCGCAAGAGCTCTCGTACCTGATTGGCATTGGTTTTTCTCACTCCAAACTGCTGCAATTTTGTGCAATTGATTTGCCCACAGTTTTTCAGTTTTTAAGAGACTGGATTCTATTTGATATGCATTACAGTGGTAGGAAGGGTCATATATCTTTTCATCGATTAAAAATTTTTTATTATGGAGAATTTTTAACACATACAAAAGAGCCAGAAAAATAAAATAACCCTTTTTATCCATTGCCCTATTCCTAAAGCCATCAACCCATGGCCAATTCTGTTTCATTGGAAGGTGCCTCTACCCTATGCCTTTAAAATCATCATTCGAAAATGTCACTTCCCCAGTGTCTGAAATAATCATTTATAAGTGATTTCTTAAATGCATCAGTTAAGCAGATAGTTAAAGGAACCAGATTATGAAATACAGGGATATTTCTCCCCATTTCTCTTATATGTTTTGTAGCTGGTTTCTGAGCCTGAGGTAGTGGGAAAATGGGAGCCATGGGTAGGGTGAGGGGGTATGCACACCTAGTTAATCCAAGGCCAGGTATTCTTATTAACAGCTACCTTACATGAGCAAAGGGAAGACAGATTTTGCCCTGGCCACTTCACCAGGCTGTTCCCAGGAGCAACCAAGATGGTACATGAGAAAGGCATGAGGCATGTGGAAAATCCTATCATTTATAAACATGTTAATAAGACCGACCTATAAGACGACAACAATGACACACCCCATAGATTCTCTCGAACATTTTTTTCATCATCTTTTATTATCTCAACAGATTCCAAATAGGTATTACTTTTTTCCATCATGAGTTGAAATATTACCTCGTATCCTTTCACGCTGTCCCCCAGAGCTTCAACAATCCCAGAACATTCAAATCCCGGCACTAGGGGAGTCTTGGGAGGGTTGTCGATGTTCCCCTGTCGCACCATCAAGTCAATGAAGTTCAAACCACTGTGAACAGCAGATGTGAAAAGAGAGACATTCCAAATGAATCCAATGGAACGCATGGGCTTGACTTTTTTGCATTCCCTTTTTGACCCTCTCTCCCCTCCCCCCCCCCCCCCCCCCCCCCGTTCCTCTCTCCTTTCTTTTGTTTCTTTCTGGTAAAATATACCTAAGAGTAAGTCATTTGGCTAGAAGTCACTAAGAAAGCAAAAACAATGATCTCTATAAACAGGGAATGCTTTCCTGGCAGTTAGAATGACCTTTGCAGATGTTACCCTCTGATTTAAACGACAGCCCCCTTGGCCTCATTCAGAGCCTGCTAACTCTTACTCTAATAACACGTGTCGGCTAGCCTGGTCATTAGCCATACTAGCACTTCCTCAAGGGTAAAGAACATACTAGGAAGAAGTTATAAGAAGACACATGGAAAGCAGCCAGACACAATGGCCATCAGCCAATCTATGAGAAAGAGAAGAGAGAGAAGACAAATGTAAAAGGTCTCGAAATAATCGACACACAACTAGTCATTACACAAACTCATCCCAGCACTGTGCCATACACAGCACCCATAATGGCAGATACGAGCCATCGAGGGACTATGTTACATCCAACTGGGGGAATGTAACTAGAAGAAGTGAGATCAAATGGATGGACCAATGGATATGGTAATACTGGAAGGTTTGCTCCAAAGATCTTAGTTCTCTTTGGATGAAAAAAGTGACTAGGTCTCTTCGATTCACATACTACTTTTGAAACATGAAAGTTACCATTAAGATATATGAAGCCATCACCTTGGAAAGCCATATACTTGATTTTAATAACATCAGTGCTCCAAACTGTTGTTAACTTTTTAAGAGCTAGTCTTGGAAACTGCGCTGAACACTCATTTACTAATCAAATGAGAAAACACATCCCACTGAACATGTATATTTTTTTTGCCAGATGTTCTAATGTACTTCCTGTTTTCATAATCCACCATTTTTAAAGGATTTTATTTATTTATTAGAGAGCATGCACAAAGTAGGTAGAGTGTATAAGCTGCCATTCTAAGAAAGACTTGGGTTATAGAAACCAAACTGCTTAGTCTGGTCCAAGGTCCATTAGCATCTGGCCACAGCTTCTTTTCCAAGCAAGATGATTCAAAGCTTGCTCATTTCTTCCTTGGCCTCTTTGGAGAAAAGGAAACATCAAATTCTACCTAAATCTCCTGGTCATTAGTCTCACCCATTGAAAATGGATAATGATGAGGAGATGACTTCCTTGAAAGGTGGGTTCAAGAGTGCCACCTTCTCAAGGTTTTCCTGGCCACACATCAAGCAAGTTTCACAGTGGCCCTAGCTGAAGTAACTCTAATGTGTGTCCTCCTCAAAGGCAGATGAATGCCTCATATTTCTTTGTTTCCAGAGTCCCCGGCATGCATCAGGCCCACAGCAACAAACTAAGTACTCAAGTTAACATCTGCCAAATGAAGGAATATTCATGAGTATTCAGAGGTGCTGCCAGCTTGAGTCCTAACTCCTTTCAACAAGTGGCCAAGGGGTGCTCGGAGTAAGGGACACGTTGCTGGAATGTGTATGTAGACCTCCAAAGATGCTACACTTTGATTGCTAATAGTTCTTAGGGTCATTGTCTAACCAAACTGTCCTCCAGTAGCATGGCCAGTTTCTTAAGAGCTTGGAGAGGCCTGAGCACCAATCTCAATTTCACCACTTCCACCTGTGTCTTTGGACCAGCTCCTTAGCCTCTGTAAACCTCCATTTCCTTGTCGCTAAAACGGAGGCTCCGGTAGTACCTGTCTCACAGGGATGTTGGGAAAATTCATGGCAGGTAAACACCTACACATGATGCCAGGTACATAGCAAGTATCCAGTAAATGCTTGCATTTAAATTTGCGCCTTCTCTTAAGAATGCAGAAGTATGTGATACATTTTAGGAAGACTGCCATTAAACGGGAGTTAAAAATAGTTTCAGAGCTGTGATGGGAAAACTGAGCTACCCATAAGCTCCACTTCTGTGAAACAGCCCTTTTTCCAACATAACCAAATAAATAAAGCATCACCACGTAACAATAAAAGGAATTCCTATCTCCCAAATCAAGCACTCCATCTCGTTTCATGCATATATTAGCTCACTGTGTTCTCCTTTGAGTGAAACCCTATGATTTCCCAAGACCCTGATGGAGAAATGCCAGAAGAAATTACTTGACAGTTCTGTAAACATACTAGCCCCCTGGAGAAGGTTTCATCCTAGATGCTTGTAATGCTATTCAATCGGGCTGCCTTCTACCCCATCCAGCATGAAGTGGGCACACTGATTGTAAATTGAGAGCCCAGCTACTCAAATCCAGTGAGAAGGGCAAAGTAAGACTGACTTTATTATTTTTTATTTTTATTTTTATTTTATTTATTTGTGAGAAATAGAGAGAGGCAGAGACACAGGCAGGGGGAGAAGCAGGCTCCCTGAGGGGAGCCCGATGCAGGACTCGATCCCAGGACCTCAGGATCACGACCTGAGCCAAAGGCAGACGCTTAACCACTGAGCCACCCAGGTGTCCCAAGACTGACTTTATAAGAGCCCATAGCACCCCACCTCCGCAGTGAGGCAAGCAGCAATTCTGTCAAGGGCATGGAGAACGCTGCCCATCTTCAGGAAAGCAACGTGAAGTAGGCATATCCCAGGGGACGGTGATGAACCATGGTTAGCGGAGTACCTCTACATGTTGTACCAGACCAATTTCCAACTGCCTGCCCACACACCTGCTCCTGATAAGGACATAGCTAGCATTTACTGAGAGTTCCCTTTGTAGCAAGAATTGTGCTAGTGCTTTACTTTCGTTATTTAAGACTCAATCATAATACTACGAGGTAGGAACTATCACCCATTTTTCAGATGAGAAAACTGAGATGAGCAAGTTGAAGTAATTTGCTTAAGGTCACATCTCTAAAAACTGTCAAAATCAGGATCTGAATGCAAGCAGAGTTTAGAACTTGAGCCCTTACATGCAACACCTCTTGTTTTTAAAAGATTTTATTTATTTATTCGTGAGAGACACAGAGAGAGAGGCAGAGACGTAGGCAGAGGGAGAAGCAGGCTCCTCGCAGGGAGCCTGACGTAGGACTCGATCCCGGGACTCCAGGATCACACCCTGGGCCAAAGGTAGATGCTCAACTGCTGAGCCACCCAGGCGTCCCAAGATTTTATTTATTTATTCATAAGAGACACACAGAGAGAGGCAGAGATGTAGGCAGAGGGAGAAGTAGGCTCCCTGCAAGAACTTGATGCAGGACCTGATCCCAGGCTCAACCACTTAGCCACCCAGACATCCCCATACCACACCTCTTTATGGGAACTTCGCCCGCTGCCCTTGCTGAAGTGACATGTCCAAGGGGCCACGTTTATAACTTATCTCTCTGACAGCTGATTGCACCAGTGGTGGGCCCAGTGTTGGAGGAACGGCCATTCCTACTCTAAGCAGGAATCCATTGCATTGTATGAAATAAACGAGCTGATCTAAGAACTGAATGTTCTCTCAAAAACTCGGAATTAGGAAGCCTGTAGCAAGAAAACAACTTATCAGAGAGGACGTCAAAAGATAAAACTGAGCTAGAGGGACCTACTGACCTACACTCTGGGGAAGCATAAGTGAAAAAGCCAGTAGGTAGGGAAATTAAAAGAAAAAGACAAAGAGCCTCAGAAGCAACCCAACAGCTTGCCCCCCGATGGGCTTTACAAACTTCTTTGTCAAGTTGCTAAGAATGTGAAGGTCCAGTCTCCAGTGAGGCCCAGGCCCAGTGAGCCTCTTGCCCTCTGATTTCCCAGAATTCTTTTGCTACTCCACACCTGTCTTTAGACAGAGAACCTCTTTGTTTGGGTTACGTGTGTGGTCACTGTCTCATGAAGCCAAAAGACAAACTAAAACAAATACCATAATCAATAACCCTAAATCATCCAGCGGACAGATATTATTGACTTCGTTTTTTTAAAAAACAAAACCAGTAACCCTGTGTAGAGATGATAAGTTATTTGCCCAAGGCACACAGACAGTGAAGAGTGAAGCCATGGACTTAAACTGGGGTCTAACACTTTTCTTTTGCCAACCTATACACCTTCTTAATTATAGTTTCCAGTATTCTCTAAGATAATTTGATCTTCACTTAGAGATTGTTTTGGGATGGCAGCGACTATTTTCATGACCCGGGCTCACACAGGGGCTAATCTTCAGATGTCTCTCTTATCTAATACTTATATGGCTCTTAAACATTTAAGATTGTTGCAAGAAATAAAATAGTACTGGAAAGTGCTTGACATAGTATTCTGCCAGATAATCTTAGCTTTCTCAAAGATTAGTATAATTTTAACAAAACAGGCCTTAAGTGTTTCCTCCCATATTCTTATTCAAAGCCCACGTTTAAAGGGTTATTAACAAGACATTGGATCGTGAAGGAATGAAGACAGGTTTGACAAAGGGACCCCCAAAACCTCAAAGCAAAGGACGAGAGATGTGATAGAAGACACAGGGAAATGTGGGGATAGTCCTTTTAAAAAATAATCCAAAAAAAAATCCAAAAAAAAATAAAATAAAATAAAAAATAATAAAAAATAATCCTCTGTTACATTTGAACCGCATGGTGCAGTTTGCAGTGTGCTTTCATACACATCGAATTAGACCTTGTAACACCCCAGAAAGGCACAAGTGCAGATGTTATTATTACCATTAAATAGGTGTGAATAACAAGATTCCTTAGTAAGAAACCTGACTTGTCAAAGACAACACAATTAGCACATGGCGGAGCTGAGACTTGAACTAAGGTCTTCAAACTCCTTGCTTGTTGTGTATCCTGTGACACCACGAACTCTTAGATACAAGTAGATGTGGCCATCATGCACGCTAGGGCCTTGGCCGAGTCTCCGAAGCCCTCCTCAGCTCTCCCACGCTGTTCACTCAGCGCTCCTTTGTCCTGTGCACTCCCCTTAAGATATTGTCACATCAAAACTTAGGTAAGTAAATAGGGGGGTTACCTGAGTGGCTCAGTTAAGTGTTTGCCTTCAGCTCAGGTCATGATCCTAGGGTCCTGGGATTGAGCTCGCATCAGGCTCCCTGCTCAGTAAGGAGCCTATTTCTCCCCCTTTACCCTCTTCGTGCTCTCTCACTCTCTCTCATAAATAAATTTAAAAATCTTAAAAAAAAAAAAAAAGCTTAGGTAAATAGGAAGGAATGCTCGGTGGTTTTAGGAAAAGACACTGATTGGGGATGCTTAGATCCTATTTAGAAGGGAGGCAAAATACCATGACCCCTATCCTTTATTTTCTGTTATCTATTAAGTGATGGATGCTAACCTTGTAATGTCTCATGAGAGAAGTTTAGCTGTCTTCTTTTTATGTTCTGCTAGAGTCAACAAATATTGCTCCCCTGATGATGCTACATCCATTAAAGCGTGGACCATTTCATTCTCCATTTTGTGCAAGAGGAAGGTCAGGCCTGGAGAAGATAAATACCTTGTCCAACATCATACCTTAAGTGACAACTGGGGTACGAGCCCTTTTCATATGACTTCCAGGCTTGCGTTGTTGACCACTAGGATAGTCATTCTGTTAACTGTACACCATGGTGGACCACTATGTATTCCTGTCCTCAAAGCTCATGTCTGGGAGCTGTCCATTTCTTTTAGACATGCTAATATCTTGAAGAAGTCACAAATGATTTATTACGGGACACCACTAAGTGGATGATGGAAGAATCGGCTATGGTTTATGAAGTTTCCAATTTGAGATAAAATTGGCCCAAAGATGTTTAGCAAAGAAGAGGCAAGTAGATATGGAGAAGTTCCACTGTCTTTTATTCCCTAGGTGAAAGGAAGTGGGGAGGGGTTGCTCATATGAAAAGATTGTAGATCTCTTGTCTTTTAGTTCCTTCCCCCTGTTGTCAGCATTGGCCATGGGAATTCAAACATCGTCCGACCACCACACAGAGAACAGTACCATGAAAACCTCCCTCTTCCAGCAGCTTACTTCTGTTGACACAGATCAGTAGAAAGAACCCCATCATATATTCTGATCTCACATTCAATAGAAATCCCAAGTATTGCCTCGTCATTGGTTCAATTAAGAGATAGATGGCCAATCCCCTTCAGAAGCCTATTATTTTACCTACTAGGGAATATTGTTGAGTATATCATGTGTTACAATATATATATTTGCTTCTTTATGAAGACAGAGGAATTGTTCCTCATACATAAGCACAAGGATTGATTTGTATGGATCTTACGGTCCCAGAAGTTTATAAACTAATGGTATTCCTTTCTTTGCATTGGCTAATAGGAAGCTCTGAGCCAAATTTGCAGCCCTCCCCCTGCCGCCACCCAACTGCAGAGCTTTATGGTATTCATTCTGTCATCCTAACACTCAACTTCATCTTAACTTTCTGAATGCTTTGGAGCTTCTTTAAAAAAAAAAAAAAAAAGCCTTAAACTCTATGATAACACATCTCAAAACTTATTATCTATCAGAATTCCCCAGAGGGCTTGTTAAAATGCAGATTGTAGGGCCCCACTGCTGAGTTTCTGACTCAGCAGGTCTGGGGTGAGGTCCAAGACTTTGCATTTCTAGCGAGTTTCCAGGTGATGCCGCTGCTGCTGGTCTGCGGATGCCACTTAGTGAACGACTGCCGTATCCTTTCTTTTTAAGCTACTTCAAGTCCTTTTTGGAATGAGGCAAGGTAAAAATTAATAGACGATGATTAAATAGATAAGAAAATGGAAAGCTCTCTCAATTGTTCTCTAGGGCACTTGAATTTTTTGATCCCAGTCCAAAGGATTATATGTATCCTTGTGAAATGTGGTCTTATTAGATTAGCTTCATCATGCCAATTTGTCTGGCTCTTTTTTGGATCCTAATTCTTTCATCCAAAATATTGGCTCTTCCTCCTGAATTTGCATCCTCTGAAAACATGATCATCATGCCACTTACATCTATGCCCTAACTGCTGATAAAATATATAGGTTGTCACGTTCTTGGTGACTTGGGGTATTTGTGAAGATCATGGAAGATGTCATGGGAGGGGATCTAAAACACAGGAATAGCTGACATGTCTTAAGTTTCTTGAAATCATGAGCTCCTACGAACCTCTCCAAGACCTTTGAATTTGTGTGTAACAAGTACTCACCCAGTAAGACCATGAGACCTTGGTCTTTGTGGGTGATGGCAGTCAGTCCCCTTCCTCTGTAGTAGTAACTGCTGACCACAGAGGGTGCAGCCTGACAGAGCCTAGACAGTCATTTTCTGGGTCACATGTTAGATTATTATGGTGTTCACTTATATATATATGATTTCTTTTGCTTTTTCTAAAGGTGTACATCCTGACCCAGCAATGAGCCGCTTTAGCCCACACACATATTCTCATGTGCTGTTAGGGTTGAGAAAAATCGCTCTAGTAGCCCAAAGCCAGCTGTTCCCCCAAAGAACAGATGTACTCTCTCTGAAAAGGGTTTTCTCATAGGGATTTGTGACAATTGGAGGGTCCCCCCTCCATAAGCTGGCAGATATGTAGAAACCCCTATTCTATTTCTCTGATGATGGGGCATGGGGACAAAAGGGATGATCTGTGGCTACTAATTGTGGCTAGATAACACTTACGGGATACTTGCTATGTAGCAGACATGGGGTTGAGGGTTTCATAAGCATAATTTTTACAGCAACCATAACAACGCCAAGAGATAAATCCCATTACCACATTTTACAGAGAATAAAACCAAGGTATGTTGAGGTTCACAAAGCCAAGGTGTTAAAGCAAACAGTGTGAGTCCAAAGGCTGTACTTTTTGCTACGTGCTTTGCTTTCGAGAGACCATCACTCAGTTTTCCCAGTTACAGAGAGGGCTTCTCGACTCATCTGTCACAATGAGCACTTCCTACATCTTGAGCATATTCTAAGGACTGGATATACAGAGGGAACAGGGGACTGCAAGATTATAAGAGCTGATTACAGTACGGTGTGACGGGTGGCTTCACAGAGGTATACGCAGAGTGCTCACACAGCCACCAGGACATTTGCTATCCAACAAGGTAACCATGAAATCAAAACACTGACCCCTAGAAAAAATTTCCCAAGGAATTGTTCTAGTGTTCCTCTGCAAGCACTAAAGCTAAATTTAGGTCCTTAGCATTAGCTTTCTGACTCCCCCTCAAGTGAGTTGCTGAAATCCTTGAGCTTTAGTTTATTCATCTCACAAATGGGGTAGCAACACGCTCACCCTATGGGGTATTGGATCGTATGCGACACTACATGTAAAACAGAGTGCCTCACACAGAGTAAGTACTCAATAAATGTGAGCTGCTGTCATTGTCACCACCATCCCCCACCCCCACCATCAGGACACAAAGAAGCATCACAGGTCAGGTTCCTTGGGAAGCAGACTCTGAGCCTGAGATTTGCATGCAGGAGGTGTGATGGGGGGAGCTCTAGGAAACAACACAAGGGGTGCTCTCGTGAGGCAGTTGGGCTGGGCGGAGGAAGAAGTTAAATACTATGGTAGTAGTAAAAAAGACTCCATCTGTCCACGGAAAGTTCCAGAGCTAGGATGGCCCCTCGAGTCACCATGAATCAAGGCCAGGGGACTAGGCCTTCATACCCTCACATCAGCTTGTCATGGGAGGGAGAGCAGCCTTGGCCAATGCCTCAGCAGGGGTATTACTGGGAGCACTCAGCCACCCTCAGTCTGGGTCCTGGGTCCTAAAAGATGATTCCAGGTAGTGTACCCAGTATCCACTACGAGAGGGGTGGCACATTCTTCCTTTTCCAGGTTTTATTCCCTGTGGGCACAAAGCAGTTGTCACTGATGGTGAATATTTATGGAGCTCCTTTGCATAGTGGCCCCTGAGGAGGAAAGTTCTGGGCGTTCTATAACTAGTGCAGAGAGGGAGGAAAAGAGAATGAGATCTTTAAGCCCAAACCTGAGAAAATAAGAGGAAAGGGAAAGGCAGGAATTGAAGAGATCAAAGCACCAAGGAAGGGACAGAGACTGAGGGGAAAAAAAAGGTAAAAGGCAGATGGATTTTCAAAATACATGCAGGGGGGACACCTGGGTGGCTCAGTGGTTGAGTGTCTGCCTTTGGCTTAGGTTGTGATCCTGGGGTCCTGGGATCAAGTCCCACATCGGGCTCCTCGTAAGGAGCCTGCTTCTCCCTCTGCCTGTGTCTCTGCCTCTCTGTGTCTCTCATGAATAGATAAATAAAATCTTTAAAAAAAAAAAATACATGCAGGTAAATTGCTTGGGAAGGTCCAGGAAAAATAGGAGTTTGGGGCTTTCTATGGGTCTGTATGAAGTCAGAGGTTACAGGATACTGGAAGCTACGTGCACATGAAGGAGAACGCTGTCACACTCCAGGGGGGAAGTGTGGGATTTGCTCGGCTTGGGGAGCATCCGTGGGCACCTCTGCCAGCTCCGGGAAGAGCGAGAGGGCCACACGCGAGGCTTTGCTCTGAGCAAATGGGGAGGTGTGCCTTCTTTATTCTGCACTCATCTTGCTGATGCGTACGTTCATCAAAGCATTTAACTCCGAATCCAAGGGGGGCAAAGAAGCAGATGTCTGAGCCATTCCCTCATCTCCCCAGAGCTGACATTTTTGTTTTTGTTTCTTCATCTCAGCTGATAACTTGAGAAAGCCCAGGACAATAGGCCTTGATCTCAGAAAATCTTGCTTCCAAATTCCCCACCCCCACCCCTTTTTTTTTTCTTTTTTGGGCTTGTGTAAGCACCTGTTTTGTTATCTCAAGACTGATACCAATCTGCTGGGGGAGGGCAAAAAAAAAAAAAAACCACTCATTGTCTAAAACAAGGACACCTTTTATGCAAATCTCAAATGGCACCTCTCATCTGAAAACAGCCAGAACTGTCCTGGATGGACCTCAGGATAGAGAAGCCACCAGTGTTCCATCAGTGGTTGGAAGGGATGCTCAGACCCCCTTCTTCCCATAGCTGGCCTGTGGTTCCTCACACTGGCTCCCTCAGTGTCCCACTCCACATGACCCTGCCCACCCTCTCTAACCACTATTTTTGGATAAACAGACCACTGTGGCCATTTGAAACATATGAGGTTCTCTGACACATCTGATGTTTAGTTATCTACCATTTTGCTAATGAATAAAAAATCCTATCGTTGCCCCACCCCACCCTCAGAGCCCCATAGCCACAAAATCTGGATGATGATGAGGGCCACAGTTTGGGCTAGCGTTGTACACGTCTGTTCTGTTCCCTCTGAGAGAGGAAATATATTCAAGCCATATGTCCCAATTAGTATTCAAAACACACTTCGGTAGTATTCCAAACATGGAACAAAATGGCCAATGATTGAGAATCTAAATATCAAGAGCCAGCTTTCAACAGAAGCAGACAAGCATGGTACCAATGGGTTTAAAACAAGCTCTGCTGGATGCCAAGACTCATCCCTTGATTTTTGGACCTAGAGTTATTTATTTACCTGTAGCCTCTCCTGGGGACACCGCAGGTATTTGTTCCTGAGAAGGTTCCAAAAAAAGGTTAAAATCTCTGGGTCCCATGTTAGACGTTGACCAAGTCTTTGACTTCAAACAAGTGCCTGGCAGGGATTGGTTATGTAGAACATTCAATCTAATTCGATTGAAACTCAGCAGCCCCTTCATGGCTTGGGGCTTGGCTCAGCATTAATGTTACCACGGTGACAATGGCAGCTCTGCTTCCCAGGAGTTCAGAGATCAACAAATAAGTGACTACATTGTGTGACACTCCCCCCTAACAAGAGACGGTACAAGGGTCATAGCTAGAGAGGGCAGTTACTAACTCGCTTTGCAGGAATCAGAGAGGTGTCCCCAGGAAAGTGTCACTTAGGAAAAGGGTGTCTCCTTTGCTCCTGTTCTCCTGACCTCTTCTGCTTCATCCTACCTCTCAAGGGAAGGAAGAAGGCAGTGTCAGACAGTACAAAGCAGTTCCTGCTTGACTTCTCACTGGAGACCCAGAGGGGCAAGGGCCCCACAAAGAAAAAGTCCATTTTGGCTATAACATGACAGTTATCCTCTAAGTCATTGCTACTGATAAAAACAATGTTTAGTATAACAATTGTTACGTAGGGAAAAAATGAGCTGAAGACAAGAGCAGCCAACTGTCCAACCGAACATTCTGCAGCAGTGGAAATATTCTGTACCTGGCCTGTCTAATTTAGAGGCCACTGGCCATATGTGGTTACCAAACACTTGAAATGTGGCTAGAGTGATTAAGGAACTGAACTTTTAATGTAAGCTAATTAATATTTAAATGTAATTAGCCTAAGAAGGAGGCAGTAGCAGAATCACTACCCTGCTGCCTTCCCCATAGACAATGAGCAGCTCCAAGGCAGAGTTTGTCTTAAAATCCACCTTTCTCAGTGTTCACTGCTTAGCAGAGGGCATGGTCTGGTCTTGCAAAAACCATTCCTCCACTGAAGGTGTCTGTAGGAACATAGGAATGACTCGAGCTCTTTCTTTCCCTCTTGCTGAAGGGAATGATCTCAGCCTTGTTGTGTACTTTGGTGGAGCAGGAAGGAGGTAAACAGAGGATCAAAGTCCTGATGTGCTTTAGGAAGAGTAAAGATTTACTTCTGGAAGATAAAAGAATAGGTGTGAAAGGTGAGCAGAGATAAATGTATAAGACAAGAGATCCAAGGGTAGGATTTGAGAGTCTGGAGGTGTTTGAAGAGCACTGGGGGCCAGCCTGGAGGTTAGCAGGAGGCATGGGGGGATGGAGATGGAACAGGACATTTTTGGGAGGCTTTTCTCTGTAGCACAAATGGATCTAGCACTGGTGTTTTCCAAAGGACTCAACAGAATTTGACAGTGCTTTGAAATTATATTGGAAGTTGGGCTTCTATTCAAGAATGAAAAGACCCACCTACGTCAAGGATACAAAAGGGGTAAAGAAGAATAGGAAATGCAAAGACAATGTTAAAAGAGCAAAAGCAAGAAGTCCAGTCTCCCACAAGTGTTGCTGCTGGCTGAGGACAGAGAGGATGAGGGGCTCCAAGGGAGTAGGAGGGTGAAAATCACCTTTGCTGTTTATTTCCTATGGAGGAGGAGTCCCAGAGGCAAGGACTTGTCTGCAGTCAGAGAAGGCTCTCAGGGATCCGAAAGCAGATAAACCTGGAAGGAATGTTTGGGGAAGGTGGGCACACTGCTAGCTGCATTTCACATCCTGGGTTTTGGCTGCTGAATGCGGGCTCAGAGTTTATTACCAAGGTCCCCCAATAAGTACAATGTTAGTGAGTCTAGTGGGGAGGGTAAAAACGTGTCCACTTACAAGATCCTTCAGGCAAATCAGAAGAATAGTGGGTTTAACAGCTCCCCATTAGTTGATGAACTGGGTGTAGTATAGACAAATGAAAAACAATTGTTTCTGATCTTAGACAAGGAATTAAAAAAAAAACAAAAACGAAGTCTGTAACTTATGGATAGTCCATTTGAAGAGGCACCTATGTCTGCATTGGGAGGAAAGGGGGGGGACTACAGAGTTACAGCTTGAGAGCCTCATCAGAGTTCATTGTAGAACTCAGACTGTCTGGGCCAGTGGAGCTGCCACTATGGATCATGAAGAGCAGCTAAGCCTTCTGGGGAAAAGAAAAAAGATTCATCCTAAGGGAAATGTGAGTTGGAGAATTTAAGTAAGTCTGGGTGAAACCACCTGTGGCAATTCAAGGCAGGGAAGGGCTTGCTTCTGATATGAGGTATATGCTACTATGCAAATCACCCGTCATCTCCAGGGGGGCTAAGTCTAGGACAGAGCAGTGGACAATGGGTACAAAATCCCTGGAGAGGGAGAGAGGGAGAGAGAGAGAGAGAGAGAGAGCGAGCCCTGGCTCAATCAACATCAGCTCTCTTTGTCTAATTAGTTGTGTGATCTTGAGCAAGTTCCCACACTTCTTTGATCATGCATCTTCATCTGTGAAATGTTTGGTATCCTAGAAGTTCCTATAAAACACTTAGCATAAATACTCAATAAGAGTCATTATGATAATAGCGATGAGAAGTAATTAACGAAAGAGTGTTACATTAACTAGCTCTGAACACCAGAGGCATGAACACATAAGGTGGCATATTGATGCTTTTCACCTGTATGAAGTGGAAAGGGTGCCATGGCCCAAGCAGAGGGCCACAGCACCAGGGATGGAGAAGAAATGGGGAACATAGCGGGGTGGCTCCAGTGTACAGTAGGAGGGATGGAACAGGGCAAAAGGAGGGGGTCAGAATCAATGGGGCAACCAGGAGAACTGTTTGTGAGTGTCAGGGCAGCACCCCCTAGGAAACCCCCGCACCCACCTGGCAGGTGTCAAAGGTGGGGGGTCCTGATACCTACCAAGGAAGGTAGGAGCTGTCAGGGACATACTCTTTGTTTTAAAAAGACTAGGTTTTCCCCTCCAGTAGTTTGAAATAACTGATTTATTTTCCAGTGTTACTGAGCTATAACTGACATATAACATTGCTTCAGGTGAAGACGTACAGCATAATGATGTGATATATGTGTATATCGTGAAATGATTGCCACAGAAGTTTGCTTAAATACTGTTTGAGCGTCCAGGCGGCTGGGGCCTGGGTCCCCTGGTAGACAAACAGGACTCAAGGAACACTTGAGTAAAGTGCTCCAGGAGTAATAATCCCCAGACACAGCACCGAGGGTTCTCTTTAAGATCCTGGGCCTCCAACACTTGAGGCAGTGGGATGTCAAGAAGGAGAAAATTATAGAGCATCTTGAGAAGTCAGAGACCCACATTTCCCAGCCTAGGGAAAGTAGTTATTAGAGAATTCAAAAAGCCAACATCCAGTTTCAAGAGAACTGACTGGATCAAGAAGAGGTAAAATCAAACCATTTGAAAACATTTGGTACCCTCCTTGGGTGTCCTCTCAAGTCTCCCCTAGAAGCCCCACATGCTGGAGAGGAAGCGGAGGTGACAGAGGGGAGCTAGAAACCACACTGGCGTGGACCGGCTGCCCCCATATTAGGAAAGTAAATACTACTGGTATTTGCAAGTGACACAGCAACTTCTGCAGAAAGTTGCTGCAACTTGTGCACCTAACCTTTGAGGGAAAGTCGGTAATGTATTCGTTCATTCCCCAGACATTTATTGAGTGCCTACTGTTAGCCAAGCATCAGGCTTGATATTCAGCAGTTAAATGATAATAGAACAAGTTTCCAGAATTCCCAAGGTTACCAAAGAGATTTAAAAGATAGTGGGCCTTGGATGGAACTAGAGGGTATTTATTATGCCAAGCAAAGTAAGTCAATCAGAGAAAGACAATTACCATATGATCTCACTCATATGTAGAATGTAGGAAACAAAACAGAGGATCAAAAGGAAGAGAGGGAAAAATAAAACAGGATGAAATCAAAGAGGGAGACAAACCATAAGAGACTCTTAATCATAGGAAACAATCTGAGAGCTCCTGGAGGGGAGGGGGATGAGGGGATGGGGTAACTGGGAGATGGGCATTAAGGAGGGCACATGATGTAATGAGCACTGGGTGTTATATAAGACTGATGAATCACTGACATCTACCTCTGAAACTAACAATACATTATATGTCAATTAATTGAATTCAAAATTTTTAAAGAAGTAAAAAAAGGACAATGGGCCTCAAAGTTGAAAATATATATGTCATTTAGATGATTCAATCACTTTGTGCTAAGAATATAAGGTCCTAGCATAGGAAATGGAGCTGGCTTCTCCAGTCCCTTCTCTGATTTGTCACTTTTTGTGGTGAAGGTCAGTCTCCCATTCCCCACGGTGGCTACCATTTTGACCAGTTCAGTGTGTTTCTTACCCTGGTCTTCTGATAACTGCCCTCCATTCCTTTCAGAGTATATACCCACCCCCCAACACACACATACACACACACTTCATGCGTTCCTAGTAGGGCAATCAATCATGATGTTCTATTCTTCTAGGTCAGGGTTGGAGGGCATGAGATGCAAATGTTGCCAAGCACATCATTCCCTTGGGCCAGGCAGAGAGAGGAAGAGAGATCCAGAGGCTGGTATGTGGGCCATTAAGATTCCTTCCTTGAGGGGATCCCAGGGTGGCGCAGCCCTGGCGCGATCCTGGAGACCCGGGATGGAATCCCACGTCAGGCTCCCCGTGCATGGAGCCTGCTTCTCCCTCTGCCTGTGCCTCTGCCTCTCTCTCTCTCTCTCTCTCTCTCTCTCTGTGTGACTATCATAAATAAATAAAAAATTTTTAAAAAAGACTCCTTCCTTGATATTTGAAAATTGGGAGAAAAAATTGGGGCTCTGCATTGAGCCTTGCTACACTTGCACAAGGCATCTGGGGCAGAAGGCCACCATCTCTCCAAGTATCAGGAAGGAAGCTCATTGCAGGAGAAGCACATGAAGCTACCTTGTGAGAAGACAAAATAGGGAAGTGAAAAGAAAGGGGGGAGCTTAGAAGTCCATGATGGTTGGCAGAACTGAACTAAAGGAAAAAGAAATCAGAGCAGAAGTGACTGGTCTTCTTGTTGAAGATCCCTGAGCTTGGCCCAGCTTCTGGCACACAGGAGGAGACAATACATCTTGGCTCTGTTTCCTCTCCTGTTCCTTCAGAAATCCACCTGATTCTTCTTGCGTATCTCATGGCACATCCTGTCTGGACCACCTTTGATATCAGTCTTGTGCCCTTTGGAATCTGAATAGGGACTCCATCCAGAAAGCTTCATGAAGCCTGGAGGGACTTTTTAATGTCCTATTCTTTGCATCTCCTCCTTCCCATTAATATATATTAAACATATACTATATGACAAAGACTTAATTCAAATTACAAATATTAAATATGCCAACATCATTGCTAGATACTTTAGACATATTTATCTCTTTTTACCTTCCCACAAAGAAAATACCCCATAGGTGCTGTAAGTATACCCATATTACAGATGAGCAAACTGAGGTAATGAAAGCCAAAGTCATTTTCCTAAGGTCAGACAGGTCGCTAAAACAATCAGATCCAGGACTCAAAACCAGCTCTGTTTCATTTCAGACATTAACTATTTTATAACCAAAAAGCATACTTCCTCCCATCCAGTCTGGGTGTGTAGTCAATGCCAGCCCAAGAAATGAATCATTACCATTTCCCTCACAGAAGATAATTATCCTGCATTGAGCTCTGGGGACTACAGCCATTTAGACAAATAGGGAGTAAGAGGGCCCAGTGCGTTCACTTCCCAAGGTGGGTCTGCCTGGGAAAGAACGGTTTAGCACACCCCCGGTCCCGAACAATGGTAGGGATGAGGCTTAGCTCAGGGATCAAGGGTCACTGACAGAATGAGATTGCGGACAGAAGCTCCCTGTGTGTTTTCATCAAGAAAATATCACGTTCAAAGATGAAACAGCCTCTTTCCCTGAAGCATGTATTTTGTCTCCTGGGCCTTCAAACATTAAATTTCCTCATTTTAATACCATGGCTCCAACTGATTTTCTGTGTGAGATCACACACAGAGGAATCAAACTAATTTAAGATTACACGCCTGTTGGCCTTTTCCTATGAAGAGGCTCTTCTTGTTTCTAATTAAACTTTTTCTTCTCTGACAAATGCCAAGATGCCAAAAAAGACCCCTATTAAGAGAAGTGCCAGGAACTTGGGGCCATAGGGGTGTCATTTCCCCATGCCTGGGTGAGCTCTCTTGTCGGTGGTAAATGTCAGTGATGTGCCCAAAGGTTGTGGGATTTTGGTTCCTCTGAATGAGAGTGAACCAAACTTTAGAGGCTGGGCTCTTCGGCACACCCTGCTATCCTAGAAATCCCTGCTGCCACCAAAGGGTGGGCATGCAGAGGGCTGGTGTGAGGGTAGCTGTAGATCAGTCCAAATCCATTCCAACCCTGGGGAAAAGATTCAAAAGCCAGCACCTTTGCTCCTTGGTACCAATGTAGTTTGGCGGGAGAACAGCAAAGCCAGGAACCAGAAGTTGGCATCAAGTTTCCACCTGTCTTTTACAGCCTGAGCAACTGAGGAAGGAAAATAATCTTTCTTGAACACTCCTGGTGTGCAAGGAGCAGTCAGGACTTGATGGACTCTCAGCTGGTCCTCATGACAACACTTAAAAGTGGGTATAATTCAATGAGACTGAAGAAAGAGAAATTAAGGAGTCAATCCCATTTACAATTGCACCCAGAAGCATGAGATACCTAGGAATAAACCTAACCAAAGAGGTAAAGGATCTACACCCTAAAAACTACAGAACACTTCTGAAAGAAATTGAGGAAGACACAAAGAGATGGAAAAATATTCCATGCTCATGGTTTGGAAGAATTAATATTGTGAAAATGTCAATGCTACCCAGGGCAAGGTACACATTTAATGCAATCCCTATCGAAATACCATGGACTTTCTTCAAAGTTGGGACAAATCATCTTAATATTTGTGTGGAATCAGAAAAGACCCTGAGTAGCCAGGGGAATATTAAAAAAGAAAACCAGAGCCCGGGGCATCACAATGCCGGATTTCAGGTTGTACTAGAAAGCTGTGATTATCAAGACAGTGTGGTACTGGCACAAAAACAGACACATAGGTCAATGGAACAGAAGAGAGAACCCAGAAATGGGCCCTCAACTCTATGGTTAACTAATATTCGACAAAGCAGGAATGGCTATCCACTGGAAAAAAAGACAGTCTCTTCGATAAATGGTGCTGGGAAAATTGGACATCCACATGCAGAAGAATGAAACTAGACCATTCTCTTACACCAGACACAAAGATAAACCCAAAATGGATGAAAGATCTAAATGTGAGACAAGAATCCATCAAAATCCTAGAGAAGAACACAGGCAACACCCTTTTTGAACTTGGCCACAGCAATTCTCACAAGATACATCTATGAAGGCAAAGGAAACAAGCAAAAATGAATTACTGGGACTTAAGATAAATAGCTTCTGCACAGCAGAAGAAACAGTCAACAAAACTAAAAGACAACCTACAGAATGGGAGAAGGTATTTGCAAATGACCTATCAGATAAAGGGCCAGTATCCAAGATCTATAAAGAACTTATTAAACTCAACACCAAAGAAACAAACAATCCAATCATGAAATGGGCAAAAGACATGAAGAGAAATCTCACAGAGGAAGACATGGACATGGCCAACATGCACATGAGAAAATGCTCTGCCCTACTTGCCATCAGGGAAATACAAATCAAAACCACAATGAGATACCACCTCACACCAGTGAGAATGGGGAAAATTAACAAGGCAGGATGTGGAGAACGGGGAACCATCTTGCACTGTTGGTGGGAATGTGAACTGGTGCAGCCACTCTGGAAAACTGTGTGGAGGTTCCTCAAAGAGTTAAAAATAGACCTGCCCTACGACCCAGCAATTGCACTGTTGGGGATTTACCCCAAAGATACAGATGCAATGAAACGCCGGGACACCTGCACCCCGATGTTTATAGCAGCAATGTCCACAATAGCCAAACTGCGGAAGGAGCCTCGGTGTCCATCTACAGATGATGGATAGTGAAGGTGTGGTCTATGTATACAGTGGAATATTCCTCAGCCATTAGAAACGACAAATATCCACCATTTGCTTCCATGTGGATGGAACTGAAGGGTATTATGCTGAGTGAAGTAAGTCAATCAGAGAAGGACAAACATCATATGGTCTCATTCATCTGGGGAATATCAAAAATAGTGAAAGGGATTAAAGGGGAAAGGAGAGAAAATGAGTGAAAATATCAGAGAGGGAGACAGAACATGAGAGACTCCTAACTCTGGGAAACGAACAAGGGGTGGTGGAAGGGGCAGTGGGCCGGGGGGTGGGGGTGACTGGGTGATGGGCACTGGGGGGGGCATTTGACGGGATGAGCACTGGGTAATATGCTATATGTTGGCAAATTGAACTTCAAATTAATTAATTAATTAATTAATTAATTAATTTTTAAAAAGTGGATATAATTACCAAAGTGAGGATATGGGCAGGTTGAAAGTACTGTTCGCTTAATGTCACATAGCCATGGTGAGGTAGAGTTAGGGTCTGAACTCAGATCTTCTGTAGCTTCTCGCTCTTTCCACTTCAGCTCTGAAAATACGCATGATAACCTCACGGAGTTATGAGCATCTTATGGGAAATGGAGGATAATGGGCATTGTTGCTACAAAGATGGTGCAAGTGTAGGGTAGGATGAGCACGATTCTCAGCCATCACTCCCTTTGCCCGTCATGGGTAACCTGCCATTGGTTTCTGATGAGTGCCGATATAACTAAGATCGGGCTGCTACTTATGGGAACCTGCTGTAGGCCGGATGTTCTATAAGATGTTCTGAACTTCCTTTTTCTATGAAATAAAAGAAGCTCTAGTTCTGGGCTTCCTTTCTCCCTTGAATTGCTGGGAAAGCAAGAAGCCCATTCAATTGTTGGATGAAGAGCAGACATAGTCACTGTCCCCAGCCCTCATCAGGGAGGACACAGTTAATGGAAAAAATGCAAACTTTCATGAATAAAGTAAGATCCCTCAAGTAGCATCTCCATCTCCTCATCACCAAGTGGGGCTCAATGTGAGTCAGCACAGAGTCATCCTTTCCTGTCAAATCCTGATATCTCTATCCAACACAGAGTGATTCAGAACACTTTGTTCCAATCTCCATGCCAGAGTGGCTCCTGGCTTGGGTATTACAGGACCCTCCAAGCAATTTCTCAGTTTTACAAACATCGGTATCACTTAACCTTGTGCATTCTATTTGTTTATTTGCATAAACACAGGAAAGATAATATTGGCCATATTTCATTAGCCTGGTTTTATCAGTGACACTTTAATCCTATGTTGTTTGGGGATATTCTACAGTCAAGTTGTCAATGTAGCAATAGCCCAGTTGAGGCAAAGGGGGCAGAGGAAGGAATCTGAATGTCTTGAGTGGGTCCAAGGAGTGGTGACTGTGTTTAATCAGCACGGATATTCTGGGTCAACAGCCATAGCAATTTGATCCAAAGTGGATCTCCAAAGGGTCCCATACATCAGCAGTGGAGGGAAAGTGGATGTGGTTTGGAAACCCAATGGCCATTTGGAGGGGGCAAGATGGCACTGTGCCATTTTGAGTCTTAGCAACTTCCAACCAGTCAAATGCACGCATGGTTCTTTGTATTCTTGTTTCCAGTCTTTGTGTCTGTCTGCCTCTCTGTATTCCTTGGTCCCTTACTCTCTCTCTGTCCTTTCTCTCTTGTGCCTTTGTCCCTGAGTCTTTCTGATTTTCCCAAATGTAAAGAGTCGAGGAGCCCGTGGACTTGGATTAGCTGTTTGTGATCTTAACATATCTCTGAATGTCAGTTTCCCATCTTTAAAACGAAGATAGCAGTATTGATCTTGTTGAGTTGTCACTAGGTAAAATGGAACGAAGTACAGAGCAGGCAAGTCAGTTTGTGGCTCCTCACGAGTGCTCAGCCAATGTCAGTCCCTTCCCCTGGCCCAGTGCACTCTACCTACCCCTCTGACATGTCGGAATCCCACCGTGTGTTGGCTTTCCTTTAGTGTGGCCTGCCCTCAGCCCATTTTCAGATCAGCCAATAGAGCCACGACCGGCTGGGACCATTTTTCATCCAACTGCTCTCATTCTAGCCTCTCTCTGTAAATCAGTCTGGGAAAATAAATGTCCCCAATCCATTAGTGCCTTTCCATCACAAGCCAATTTGAGCCACAAACCAGACACGGCTTGTTAATGGCCACTTAAATATATTTCTGCAGCCCAGCCTGGAGACCCTCAGCCTCAAATCCTCCTAGCTTCTGTCCAAGAGAAGTCCCCACTTTGACAAGACGCCAAAGGCATAGACCTGACCCTTAGCAGTTAGTGTGGGGTACATGCCTAGTTTGCCTAGAACAATTCTAGTCTGCTCCTGCTCCAGAGTAATTTTTTTTCCAGAGTAATTATTAATCAGTGCCCCTTTACCCCAAAAGTTCCAGTTTGAATGATAACACTGTAGACGGTAGCTATGGAAACCAAGAACAATGGTTTAAATAATAATAGCTATCATTTATTGACCACTTGCTATATGCCAGGCATCACCAAAAAGGTCTTTATACACTGTATCTCATTTCAGCTCCATGACAACACTGTAAAGGGAGGTGCTATTATCATTTCTATTTTATAGACCAGGAAACTGAAGTTTAGAGAAGTAAACAACATGTTCAAGGTCAACCAGCATAGAGGGCCATGTTTGTGCCTCACTCAGATCCCTTTTTCCTGGGCAGTACACCTATCCCAGTTGGGGAACTGCTGGGAGTGTTGGCGGCTCATAGCTCAATGCAGTGCCCTAACCCCCAGCCCTCTTCCAGAGGAATGGAGCTCAAACAGAAGACACCTTTGCCTGAGAGGCTCCATGCCTCCACTGCCCATACCCGACTGATGACAGGGGGTTGGGGTGTGCAGGAGGCACAAAGGCTTCCCCTATTGCTTCAAGGTCAGATTGACTCTATGGTACAATTCATGCTCCAGAACTCCTGGTGGGGTCCAGGGGAGATGAAATCCTTGCTTAGCTCCTTCCTTGTCTTGTTCCCCTTGCTCCCATTCTCCTGAAAGCACCCCCTCAATCAACCACTTAAAAAAGCACCGCTGTCTCAGGCTCTGCCTCTAGGGTGCAAGACCCAAGACATATGGTTAGCAAGTGGCAGGGCTGGGACTCATGTCTAGGAAAGTCTCACTCTTCATCACTGAGCAAATGTAACATGACGTTGCCTATGTTATATACATGATTTAAATGATGGCCTCCAAATTACCAAACTGTCAAGAAATAAGTCATATAGGCATAGATACTACAACCATGATGACAACAGTCACAACAACTACTACCTATTTAGTGCCAGTCTCTTTCTTATATCTGATCCTCTGAACAACAGGAGGTTCATTGTATTATCTGCATTTTGCAGTCGAGGCGTGGCAAGATGGAGAAGCTGAGATGTGTCTGTTGAGGTCACACAGATAGGAAGTGATGGGGCTTGGGTCTACATCCAGATCCTTCTTCTTCCAAAGGCCATGGGCTTTTTCCGCATGGCCACTTAAATCACTTGCTATGTAAATTGTTTGATGAATGGGTTCCCCATCAAAGCTGATGCTCTTGTAACAAATTAGAAGACTCTGCAATCCCTCCCACCCTACACTCTCCAAAGTGGTTCTTTTTAAGCTGCATTTCACCATCAAGTCTCCATTTGGGGAGAAAAGCCCTATTACTCTGGGAATAGTCAGAGAATGTTCTCTTAAGTTGGACATAAAAAGATCAAAGGAGCCATATTCTGAAGAAAGGTAGGAAAGCAAGCTCGCATGCCGAAGGTCCAGAGAGGTAAATCACATTCCCTGTGGCTCTTTCACGGAGGGAGACCAAATGGAATAAAAGGAAAACAGTAGAGCTTTAAGGAGAGACAGGCCAAGACTCAAATCCTAACTGTACTATCTGTGTGATGTTTTTAGCAAATTACTCAACATCTCCAAGCCTCCATTTGCTCTACCATAATACCTATCACACTGGACCATAAATGAGAGGGAGTAAATGAAATAAAATATGTATTTCCCTGTACCTCCTCTCTTCCATTTCCACAAAATTTATAGAGTAACCAACTGGGACCTTCATTCCAGATCTGAATAAAACTAGTTAAGATGGACTATGCTTTATCCCCAAACAGCATATCCTATTTGATGATAAAAGGTTTCCATTAAAAATAGAGAGCAGATAAAAGGGGGACCTTCATCCAGGAAGCCATCAGCTGATTCATAAAAATACAGAATGAGTCATCCTGGCTCCCAAGGCTAAACTTACAATCAGTCGGCATCTTTGGCCAGCCAATCCTGGCCCAGAGGAGGAGGAAAGGCCCAGCGGGCAAGCTTCACAAACCTACCTCAATCCCCCCTTGCAAACTGATTAACTATGCTTCCAGCTTGGGGAAATGAAAATCAATCTGGGCCCTTTGCAATACTGGATCCCACTTGTTCCCGCATGCCTGGTTGGCTTCCTGAACAACTAGGGTGGGGAATCTGCAGTGATTTTACTGTGTGCGTGTGTGCGTGCGTGTGTGTGTGTGTGTGTGTGTGTGTGTACAGCTCCGATAAAGAACAGGCTTGTGCATCTGGCTTTGAAAAGCAATCTCCTGGCTTTCATCTTGACATGTATCATTTCAAAATGCTTCAGTTCCCATCAGCATCTATGCAATTAGCATAAGACTAGAGAACCCAGACCTATTTGTACTGCAAATGATGCTCTTTTCTTTAAAAAGTAGTTTCAACATTTCCACTCTCTGAACATACCCTGGATGGAGGGTCATAAATTATACACATACACACACACACATATAATATTTCTGATAAGTGGCTAAGGAGAGAGAATTTTCAATACATAGTTTTAGTTTTACGAGGCAGACGTCCTTCCAACAGCAAGTGAAGAAATTAAGGACTCAGCAACCCCGATCCAAGCATCTTTTCTCACTCCATTCATTTAGCAATAACTTGGTCCCTCAGCAGTAACTGATGCTGGACATACTGTGTGCCAAGCACTGTGCTGGGCATTGGGGATTTTTTTGTGCAAAGGGCAGATGTAAGCTCTGCCTTCTGGGACCAATCAGCTTAGTTCACAAGAGTCAACAAAATAGAACTGTGCAGGATCCCCCAGTTTGCAAAAGCCTTTTCCCTACCCTGAATTCCCAAGAGTCATGTTTAGAGTCAACCACGACCGGCTACACGTATGAGGAGTGAGTCAGAGACCAGAGCCCGCTTCTCTTGCCAGCTGCCTTGTAGCCTGGCTAGTGAATCCTGCACCTGCTCTCAAAGCAGTGAACAGGAGAAGAATCTCCTTTGCATTTCTCTTGCCTCTCTGCATAGGGTCCTAGAGTCGGGGTTTGGGGTCTAACCTAGGAGCAGTAAGCTGACTGCGGCTTTCAGAGCACTGTCTACTGGGGACTTTAAGACACAGGCATGAGAAAGGGTAAGTCCATCTCACTGCGCTGAGAGCAAGTGCCCCGTAGGCGCTTCCTACTACCGCATAAAGAACTCAAGAGTGTTGGATCCAGGGAACCCTCTGGGGTGAGCCCTCCCTCCTGGAACTTCAGAGAAATGATCATCTAGTGACAGCACACGGAAAAGCTCAAGCCCTGCAGCGGGGAATCCTAGCTGGGCAGGAGTTCCCCCGGGAGGAGCGAGTGGGGAGCGGAAGGACCCTCAGATTGCTGAGCTTCCTTAGAGAAGGGGGCACGGGAGTCCTGAGGAGGTTGCCGGTGGCTGGTTCTTCCACTCTGGAGAGGCACGGAAGATGCCAGCGGGGCGGAGGGCGCCCTGGCCCCCTCCTGGCCAGCTCGCGGGCCCGGTCTCCCCACGGGGCAGACCCCGCACTTGCCCAGCCCCGGCTCGGGGGCCGGCGCCCGCGCATCCGCAGCTCACAGGGTTACGGGATCGGGGAGCAAGCCCCGGGCAGGTCCATCGGGAGCGGCGGGGGGCCCCGGGGGCCCCTTACCCCGTCCGAGCCCCGGTCTCCTCGCCTGCAGCGGGGGGCAGGGATGGTACCCAACTCCCTGGGTCCCAGAAGTACTAAATGAGACCGCACGCAGACAACTCTAAGAGCCAAGGGGGGGCCCAGGGAGCCGACGGATACGATCCCGGCTGCGGCGGGGCGTCCGAGTCCCCCTCCCGCGGCTGAGCTGCCCTCCCGGCGGGACCCCGGCGCCCGGCGCCCCCTCCACCGCGGTCCCCCCGCCCCGCCTCCGGCTTGCAGAGCGCCAGGGCGGCCCCGCAGCATCCTCCCCGGCGCGAGGCCCTGCGACCCGGGCAGGGCGCGGGGGGCCGGGGGCGCCCGGGGCCGAGGCTCCGCCACCCCCGCCCGCGGGCGCCGAGCGCGCAGAGGGAGAAGCGAGCGAGCCGCGGATACTGGACCAGGCTTTGACGCGGATCTTGAGCTCGCCGTCCTGCGGCTCGGGCATGGCCTTCCTGGAGACCCGCAGCTTGCTGAGCCCCCCGAAGCCGGCCAGCAGCACGGCGCGCATCTCCTGGGCGTCCCCGAGGCGGTGAGAGCCGCCGCCGCCGCCCTCCGCAGGCTCCTTGCCTGCCTCCTTCTCGATCATCTGCTCCGTCTCCTCCGCCTTCTCCGCGCCTTCCTTGGCCATGGCGCACGCGGGCGCGGGGCGCACGGGCTGCGGCGGCTGCGGGCGGGGGGCTCGGGCCGGGCTCCCGCGGGCTCCTCCTGTTGAATGCGGGATGCTCGGCGGCGCAATGGCTGCAGCCTCGGCGAGCGCGCCCGGGCCCCAGCCTCCGCCGTAATCCTCGCAAGAGCCGCGCCGCGCCCGCCGCGCCCGCCCCGCCCGCCCCGCCCGCCCCGCTGCGCGCCTCCCTCGCGCGCCCCGGAGAGCGGCCGCTGCGGCCCCGGAGCCTGCCTCGAACCGGCCCGCGGGTCGCCGCGGCGGGGCCCAGATTTGCCCAAGACTCGTGGGTGAACACGCAGGGGGCGCCGCGGCCTCGGGGAGGGCGCAGTGCTCTGTTATTTACGGCACAGGCTCGGCGCCTTGCAAGGGACCGAGACGGCCGTCCGGGCCTGGAGGGTGCCGGCCCGAGCCGGGGCAGCGGGGCAGGGAGCCGTTTCCCAATCGCAGGTGCCGGCTGCAAAGGGGAGGAGGTTCGGGGAGCGGGAAACGAGAAGTCTCACCCCCCTGAGGAGTCCCAAGCGGGGTCTTCTCCCTCCAGACCCCCGGGGTCAGTGCAGATGCTCTTTACCAGGCATCCCCCGGAGCCGCTTAGGACGGCTAAGTCTCCCCACCCGCACCATTGCCGGCCATCAGAGTCTTCAGGAAAGAATTCTGCACCTGAAAGGGGTCCTCTTGTGTTTTGACCACCCCAAGATCCATGTGCACACCCTCCCCGACACGCGCGCTTGCACACACACACGCAGACACCAATAACTGGCTTTCTGGGGTTTGTTACGAGCCCTTTGAAAAGGAGCTTATAGAAAAACTTGGACTTTTTAGAAAAAAAAAGGTGGGCAGGTGGAGGAAGATGCAGTTCTTTAAAGAAAGATTGTGGTGGGAAGTGATGGATGTTTCTTCTACTTACTGTGCGGCCACTGCCAGCTTTGGGACTTGGGCAACTCACTCAACCTTTCTGGTCCTCAACTCTCTCATCCGTAAAATGGGTGCATTAATCTTGTTTATTTGCATTGTGCTAAGCGCTGGAGTGGGTAGGACTTTCAGTGGCAACATGGCCCTTGCCTTTAAGGTACCTTATTCTCAAGCGTGAGAGAGGGAGGACACAGCCAACAAGTAGGAAGGACAAAGTGAATGATATAAGTGGCTCTTCTCCCTCCATTCTCCCTGCGCCTCTCTTCTATTCCTCAAATAGAGTATTGTGGTCCCTCCTACCACCTGTGCCTGAAATGTATGTTCCACTTCCTCATCTGATGTTATCTTCGACTCCACTTTCAACTTAAGCACCTACTCCTTGTATCCAGAGGTTGGGTCTGCATCCCTTATAGTAAACTCTTGTGGCAGTTTGTAGTGAACTTTTATGTGATCACCTGATAATTAATGTCTGTTTCCGTTTTCCAACCGTGATCTTCATGTGGGCAAGAGTGATTTCTGCTTTTATCCAGCATGGTTTCTCTGGCACTTAGCACATGCTTGGGACATCATAGAAAGTGCTCAGGAGAACCCTTGTTGAGTGAGTGAATGAATGAATGAGCCAGTGGATACAGATGCCCAGAGGGAGCATCCTCTATGGGAGCCCAGAGGAGGGAACAGGCTCCTGGAGTTGGAGAGGTCCTCACGGAGGTGAAGAGGTTTGAGCTAGAGCTTGAAGGATAAGTCAGATTCCTCAGACAGGGAAGATCACAAGCAATTCAAACACTTGGAAAGGTGACAGGTGGAAAGAAAAGACACTGTCTTGTTCTTTGTAGGCTGACCATTAGCTGTGGCTAGCAACCACTGGAGAAGGTGCTGAAAGATTGGAACCAGCTTTTGAGGTGTTTTACATACCACATTATAAAATTTAAGACATAATTGTGGAGGCAATGGGTACTCCTGAAGTCTTAAAAAAAAAAAAACAGGGAATGGCATTACGGTATTTTAGCATAATAACTTTGGCAGTAAGTGGATGGTGGATTAGAAGACAGATTTACTGGAAGCATGGACATTGGTTAGAGACTATGGTGCAGACATAAACAAATAGATAGATAAATAAGAGCCCTAACTGAGGTAGGGGCTGTGGGACGGAAGAGGGGCTGGAGAGGAAACTGAATAGACAAGGCTTGTTAGTGAATTGAATATGTCGTTGTGATCCCCAAGTTATGAAGTCTGTTTCCAGTGTAAGATATAGTGCTGGATTCTATCCCAAAACAAGACTTTGAGTGCCAGTGGTTTATTTTGGAGATAATCCCGGGAAGCTCCCATCAGAAAGTAGGAAAGTGAGACAGGGAAGCCAGAGAAGCCATCCAAGGTGCATTAATCAGCAGGTTAGCACAGGGATGAAGGGGACTCAAACCCACAGTAGACCCTTGTGAAACAAGCCCCAGAGTTGTCCTGCCCAAAGAGCAAGGCAATGGGTACTTACCACTAAATTTTCTGCATGATTGGCTAAGGGCTATTCTTGGGAATATTAACTCCCTGGCACTTCCAACCTGCCTCATGCCCCAGGACTGAGAGAATCCCCAGGCAGAGAACTTTAGGTGCTTTCACTAGGGAACCATTGTCTTGTTGTACAGGGAATGGTGAGTCCAAAGGGAATATGGGCTTGAGGCTGACAACATCTACAGTATATGATATTGTTTTGGGGTACCTGCTGTTCTGGAGACTTCAGATATGTTTTATAATTAGTTTCTCAGAATAACTGTATTAGATGAGCATTATTCTGCTTTCTAGAAGAGGAAACTGAGTCTTAACATCAATGCTCTTAACATCTCATCATACATGTTTACTTGAACAGGTCAAGCCGGCTCCACCCCTGAATGATAATACTCCATGGCATCATTTATGTTCTCTGCTCATTTATTGGCCTCCTAATATCTCTGTCCTACCAAGATTCCTTGCCTTTATCCCGAGGGTTTTCCTTTAGCATGAGTAAAGTAAATCTACTTTGCAGTCAGCACATAGCATGTTTAAGAAAAAATGTTTGCCTTATATGTTAAAGGAATATAATTACTCCCTCCAAGGGAATCTTCTAGCTGTTTACAAACCCCAGATTATAATTGGTATGCAGCTGATTGTCACAACAACCAAGAGGAAGCATACCGCAGTCTGTGCTGCTGGGGGGACAAAAACCTTCCTCTGAGTCCTATATTCCACTATTTGGATTGTTAAATATTCCCAAATCTGCGCCTCTCTGATGGCAAGAGTCATGCTGCAAGGCACCTCTCCAAATAAACACAATAAATCTATTTTCAATTTGTAAAATTGCTTTCTTGGGCATTCACTCACTTAGAACTTCAATTGGGAAATAGTTGTGGGGCGATGTCAAACAGCAGCCGCTTCTGGTGGGACACAGTATTACAGCTCAGCTCTATGGACTTGTTTATAGCCTGGGAACAGCTGGGTGTGCCTTTTTTTTTTTTTTTTTTTGGTGTGCCTTTGAGAGCAGTGCAGAGTCAAATTTAGGAATCCCTCAAAATACTGACCATCTGAGGGAGTGGCTAACAGAGGTGAGCTCTTTGAGTAAGAATATATGGGAAGCAGTCTTAGTACAATTTTAGGAGTGGTTTTCTAAATAACTTGAAATGGTTCAGTAACTTTCTGGAGAAATATGTTACCTGGAGCAAGGAGAAATGTCTTCAGCTATATCTTTTAATAATACTTATTCTCAGGACACCTGGGTGGCCCAAGTGGCTGAGAGCATCTGCCTTTGGCTCAGGGCGTGATCCTGGGATCATGGGATCGAGTCCTGCATGGGGCCCCCCACAGGAAGCCTCTTCTCCCTCTGCCCATGTCTCTGCCTCTCTCTGTGTGTCTCTCATGAATAATTTAAATCTTTACAAAATAATAATATTTATTCTCTTGTGGCGCCTGGATGGCTCAGTTGGTTAGGCATTGACCTTGATTACAGCTCAGGTTATGATCCCGGGGTTGTAGGATCGAGCCCCACATCAGGCTCCATGCTGGGAGTGTAGCCCGCTTTGGATCCCTCCATCCTCTTTTGACCCTCCCCAGTCTCTCTCTCTTAAAAAAAAAAGTTTAAAAAATAATATTCTCTTGTATTTTCCTCAATACAAGTAGGGTCATTTATTATGCATATGTTATATTATTTAATCTACACAGCAATCCTGTGCCATAGGTACTATTATCCCTATCTCATATGAGAAAAAAATTTAGTAGAAACTGAATAACTTTTCCAAGGTCACCGACTTAGTCTGTGGCAGTGACAGGATTTAAAGTGGGAGCCATTTGAGTCTAAAAGGTGGATACTTACCCACTATGCTGTAATGTCTGTAGTTTTATAGGCTGTTATAGTTTCAAAATGCTATAGAATGGGTCAAGAGGAAGGAGACAAATTTAGAAGGTCAATAGTAAAGAAAGGTAGGAGATTCTGGCCATTGAAAACCCTTTGTAAAATCTAAGGGCTCATACGAAAGAACATGTGCCGTAATTTCCTATGGTTTGTGTTGATGTAATTTAACAGAAAATGGAGCATGATTGCCATGGGCATAGCATTATTTTCAGAGAAGTACTGGATAGGTGTGCAGCCCATCCTGAATGCGGTAGAGTACGCTTCCTAATTATATCTCATAGGACCAGTCATAGGCAGATAACTCTAGATGTGTAAGAGGGGAGAAAAAAGTGAACTGACATTTATTCATCACCTTTTGAGTGCTGGCCTTGGGCTACTGCTAATACTGCAGATAGAATGGTGAATAAGAAAAACATATTCCCGGCTCTAAAGGAGCAGAATTCCTCCCAGGGAGACACATATTGGTTGAGGTTGGGTTCCCCAGAAGCAAACCTTTCTTCATTCAAATTTCTGAATGCAAATGACTTATTTGAGTGGTGATTCCAGGAAACAGGGGTCTGTGGAAATGAGACCAAAAAGAGAAAGAAGTCGATACAAGATACATTATCCAGCAGGTTATCACTGTCATTGGCTCAGGTGAAATCCTGTTGGAGAATTCTAGATGACGGTGTAGAACATATTTCAGAGGCATTCTGACCAGGAGGCAAGTAGATGGAGTGTCTACCAACTCCTGTCAGTCCTTGGTCTAGGGGTGTTGGGGGGGATGGCGCTAACCATCTGCCCCTCTGGTCTGCCCTGTGCGGTGGCTGTTTTAGAGTCAAAGGCTACACCAAGCTATCCTGAAAATGTTGCACATGCTTCAGTGTAATGCTGCTCGACCGTCCCACATGGCAGTGAGGAGTTCCAAGAGGGTGTGGGTAGAGCATTGAGAGTCTCTGCTACAAATATTAAGCCAAAAGTATTAAATAAGTAATTAAAACATTTCCCAGCCTGATAAGCACTATAAAGAAGAAGTATAAGATGCTGCCTAGAGGGTCAAAGAGGGCTTCCCTATGAAAGTGATGATAAAGTAGTAGATTCAGCTATGAATAACAACAACAACAAAGTAAGAGGTGGCTTAAAGAAGATAAGCATACGTAAGGATATTATGGAGTCTCTACGAGGTCAGTCACCAAGGATCAATGTTCCTTCCAGCTCTGTGCCTCAACTAGATGAGGATCAGCCCTCAGTCTCATGGTTCAAGTTACAGTCCTCACATCCATGGTCCGGGTAACAGGATAGAGATTAATGGAAGGGAGGAGAAAGACCCACATGCTTCTTTTTAAGGAGACTTCAGAAGTCCTCTACATCCATCTATTCTCTCTTTTTGGCCAGAGCTAGTTACACAACCACATCCTGTTGAAAAGGAAATTAGGAAATAATAGCTTTTTCTTACTTATGTGACATTGTCCTAGGTAAAAGTCAGGGTTATTCAAGTGATGGGAAAGACGAGAGAAAACACTGGAAGGTATAGCAGGGTATGGAGATGCCACTGGAAGAGAATGGAGAATGTGTGGAGGATGGAGGCCAGTCCTTCCCAGGCCTCCCAAAAGCACAATGCTACCCAAGGATCTCAACCCCTGTGACCCAGCACTGCTCTCTCATCAATTTCTTTAAGAGGGTTTTCCAACCTCTTGGAATCTTCTCTTAATAAGAATTCTTCATATGAATTTCTCTTCATAGAAACTGTAATTTTATAAAGGAAGTTAACAAGAGAATCCAATTCTCGTTGCATAACCAAAAGATACCAGTCATAGGTCACTGAAAATTGTTTTTACCACTTTGTGAGCATGATTATGTATGAATAGAAATAGAAACATTTCACCTATTCTTACCCTTTTATCTATAGAGAGATGATCTTATCAATTGTTTAGTATCATTTGGTAAACGTGGATGGCTAAGTAAGGAGAATATATCACCGAGGACTGAGTAAGGAATTTAAATCAAGTACTTTATGTTTTTGAGCCCTGTTCATGCTAAAAGGTAATTTCTAAGTGATTTCTTTTACCCTTTCTTCTGATTATTATCTAGGGTTTTCCCCCTAGTTTGAGGCTGTTTGATTTTCTTCATGAATCATCAGTACAATGATGCTGTCTGCCTCTTTAAAATGTTGCAGAGAGCTGTGTTTTCCCCAAAGTACTTTGCTATAGATCACGGTGAATAATGGTAAAGGGAGGAGGATGTGAAATTCAGGTTCAGAAGTAAACAAAGCATTCACTCCTCAGATGGAGTCCAAGAGAAACCAGGAAGAGGAGCATTCCCTCCTCCACCCATCGTCACCATTTTTCTTATAAACCGAGAGCATCATACTATAAATCAGGATGAAGTAACGCTCCAGCTAACTCAGCTTCTTATTTCCCTGATGTTTTGGGGCTAAGAGTTTATTTCCCTGAGAGTTTTGTTTCCTTTGTTGTTTTACTGGCCCATATCCAGTTGGTTGGGTCTTTCTCAGAGTAATGACTGTGTGAAGCTACAAGACCTCAGTGTAAATTGAAAATGCTCAGTATGAGAAAAGCACATTTTGCCTTTCCTGTTCTGAGATTAAAAGACTCCAACCCCAGGAGAAAAAATTTTCAGGGGCAGGCATCCTACCCTATCCCTTTTAGTATGCCCCTCCTCTTTACAAAGTTTATGGGGTGCTTTACCCAAACTAAGTGGGCAAGAAATAATGTCCTTTCATCATCCATCCATCTACCCACCCATTCATCTGTTTATCCATCCCTCCACCCGCCTAGTTTTTGTATTCCCACTATGCAATGAGCAAGGTAGAAGGAGCATATAACATTTCCAGAACTTGTTTAGATCCCAGTTTTCCACTTACTAGCTATGTGGCTTTGGGCTCCGATAGTTTAAGAGAGTTGCCCAAATTAAATAAGAACTAGAAGACCTCATTTTCAGGCATAGTGTGAAAAACTGCATAAGACACCATGCCAAACTCTTCCAAGTATTATTCCCCACACATAACAGTAGGTGAATGGACAATAATTCCCTTTCTGCTTCCTTCATGACTAAGGTTTAGTGCATGTCTTGAGAGGGAGACAAACATATCAACAGCATGGCACAATGTCCCAGAGAGGCAGGACAATGAAGATACAGGATAAATGCATAGAAACTGGGGTTGGGCAGGCTGTTTTCCAACCCTGGCTTGAACTGTTCCTAGCTATGTAACCATGGGCTAATTCCTTAATCTTTCTGTTGCTTTATTTTTTAATCTGTAAGATGTAGATATTGATCACACCTACTTTACCAGTTTGCATGGGAAATTAAAAGAAGTAACCCAGATAAATATCAATGCTTGGAAAAATCACTCCACGATAATACTCTGTAATTGCCTTTGTCCTAGCACTTAGTGTCTTTTTTTTTTTTTTTTTGCACTTAGTATCTTAACAACTGTGTTTACTTTGAAAGTTTTAGAGTTCTGATATAACCTTTTCCAAAGTACATTCAATAAAACAGTAGTTTAGAGTACAGAAGACAGCCTCACCCAAACTTGCTCAACTTCTAGCCCCTTTTCCTTGAGGTCCACAACTAGCATTCTGCAGGGTATCTTTCGGGAGATATTGCTCTGGACAAATCAATGGAAAACTTTTCCTGAATGTCTGCTCAGGGTTAGGCCCTATTGGGGAATCAAAAGGAGAAAATAACATGATCTGCCCTCAGTGAGCTGAGAGGCTTGCTCGAGAAAAAAATGAAACTACAAACAGTTTTGAGAAGACTTAAATATTAATTGGTGCCCAAGAAGATGGTGAACCTAATCACATGTCTGTGTGTGGGGCACATGAGAGGGCAGTGGGGACAGTGATACACAGGAGGGTAGACAGCCATTCTAAAGAGACTGGAATCAATTCGATTTCGATCCCTCATGGCCGTGGGAGAATGCGTGCTCACAGAATGTATGCCAGGTCTCCCAAATGTTCAAGAGAAGCCAGAAATCTGGATTTTTAGGTGAAATCTCCCAAATTTAAAAAAGTCTAACCAATGTTATGTATAAGGAACAAAACATAGCTGAGCCAAACTTAGCCCACATGGTACCAGTTTGCAATTTTTGCCCAAAGTCAGTAGTTCTCAGCCGGGGGTGACTTTGCCTCTCTGGGGATATTTGACAATGTCTACAGACAGTTTCTGTTGTCACAACTCATGCTGTAGACGTCTAGTGAGTAGAGGGAAGGGATGCCACTAACCAGCCTGCAAGGCACAGGAGAATGCCCACAACAAAGAGATCTCCAGCCCCAGATGTTAAAGTGTCAAAGTCGAAAGATCCTGCTGGAAGCCATGGATCCTTAGATCCTGTGAGCAAGGAGGCCCGTGGTTTTGACTTGCTGCCTGTGTGACTTTGGAAATGTCCTTGTTCCAGTTGGTAAAAGGAGACACTTGCACTAATTGATGCTCAAGGGACTTTCCAGCCCAGGGGCTGAGGTCACATCAGTCGTCGATGTTGGCAGTAGCCTGGCACCAGGGCTGTCTCTGCAGAAACGACATTGATCAGAAATGATAGCTCCTGAAATGACAGCACACACCAGGGGAATGTGTCCAACCTGGGATACTGTTTGTCCTTTGGAAGAGTTCAGAAGCCTGTTTCATGCAGGTCTCACTCCAGACACTTGAATAAATTTGAAGCTTATCTTAGAGGGCTGCTAAATCGTCTTGGGCAGTTTTGTTTTAGACACAGTTCATATTTTATTGAGGGGGGGAAGAATCAAAGGACATGCTTTAATTTAAGATACCCCTGCCTTTCCAACTAGGACCATCTCTTAGATATTGAATTTGAGTCTTGGCATTGCATGAACCTGTTCATCCAGTTGATTATCACGAACAAAGTTTGTGTAACTGTGTGTGTGTGTTGTTTTATCTTTTTTTATGATTTTATTTTATTTGACAGAGAGAAAGCGCACATGCACAAGCAGTGGGAGCAGCAGGCAGAGGGAGAAGGAGAAACAGGCTCCCATTGAGCAGGGAACTGGATGCAGGGTCAGGACCCTCGGATCATGACCTGAACCAAAGGCAGACGCTAAACCTACTGAGCCACCCAGGTGCCCCTCTTTTGTCTTATCGGTATGATTGAATTCAATCACACCTACAGCAGAATTGAGGCAGGCTGCAGGATGAGGCCCATGGAGTGGGGGGCGGGGGGTCGATGCTTTGACCCGGATAAGCAGTGGTGGAAGGGGAATGGGACAGAGTAAATGGAGCTAATGTGACATACACTGAGTGTGTTACTGCTGATGTGAACTCTGAGCCCACCCCCCCAGGCAGCGAGCCACCCACTACTCAGGCAGCCCTCCTGTGGACTCATTCCTCCTCTCCTCCACGTGCTGTGGGATTTCCCACATGGGGTAAAGCACTCTGGAGAAAAGGCTTTCTGTGATGCTGGAGAGGTACAGGCGGGGATGTTGTTTAGGGATCCTGGGCACTGACCAGATTCTCCCCCCTACCACCTCCAACCCTGCAAAAGGAGGTTGTGACCTTTGGTGATGCCGAGCCACGTTCAGGAACGTTCAGGGAAGCTAGGCGTTTACAATGTTTGCTTTAACAGTGATGTGTAGATTGTTTGGGTAAGATCTTCTGGTAATACAAGTTTGAAGATACAACAGCAGTAGCAAAGCAAAACCCTATGCTGGGTGCACAGCGTTCTCGGCAGCTGTGCCCCTGGTAGATCTGGGACCCAGAGAAACTGCCAAATGTGCTAGCTCTGCCCCTTCTCTGGGCAGTAATCACTCTTCTGGTGACTTCCTGTACCCTCTGCTTACCGGGCTGGCAAATCAGTGTAATTGTATGATACATGTGTGAGTGAGTTCCTGCAATCCCTGGCAGCCCTTCACACACATGACATCAGGTAAATGTACAGTGTTGATGACGCACAGCTGTCTTAGCTAGGGTTCCCTGTCAAGCAGACCCGGAGGCTAGGATGTGCAATTCCAACAGTTGGGAGAGGATCCCAGGAAGTGGTGGTACTGGAGCGAGGAATAGATGAGGATTGGAAGGAAACAGGAGAAGGGTGCATTTTCAAGCAAGTTGCACCCAGTGCTCATCCCTACTGGGGAATTAAGGAAGACAGTGGAACACATGCCTTTGGGTTATTCCAAATGGGCACCGATGAAGCTGAGGTATTTATGCACCAGGAATTTCCCTTGTACGATTTGCTGAGGGCTGCTTTCAGGAGCATTAACTTTTCAGAACTTCTGGCTTGCCCTGCTTTCAGGCCAAGCTGGTTCCCAAAGCAAAAGCCCTCAGGCAGAGAATAGCAGGTATTCATAGCCAGCAGCTTTAGGGGTGCAGAGGTGAGTGTTAAGGGCATACGGGTAGGGCAGCGCTGGGACCTGCTGTAGCATATTGATTTAAGCTATTATTACCATCACACTACTTATAGAAATACAAGCCAACTGTGATATCCTTATACTTAGAGCCTTTATAAATGATTCAAAAAGGCAAGACATGCTTACATACATTTTTATTTTTTTATTTTATTTATTTTTAATGTATTTATTTTTTACATATTACACTTTTAAGCAGTAAAAAGGAATACAAGTCAAAATTACAATGGTAACTTGATGCGATAGGTGATATTGTTTGGTCAAACAAAATCAAGTTTTGCAACGTAAATAGGGCGCTAATTATCAAGGGGGAGGTTCTACTGAATCCAGAGTTCCAGTAATATCCTGTGATAATTAGATTTCCCCCTACTTTTCTGTATCCCAGCTGCTGCATAAAGTCAATCCAGCAGTTAGGAGGTCATTTGGTCTTCATGTGACATGGTGCATCATTTTTCAGGCCAGGTCCGTACTTGAAACTGTCTGATCTAACATACAGAGGATGGGAATTAATTGGAGGGATGTTGGGTCACTTGGGGGATCTGTGGGAGGATTGGCGGAGTCCAGGCTCTGGAAACCTGCTAGAACAACAGAAGTTGGAAAGTGGACAGGACCCCAGCTGAAATTATGCCACAGGAGCTGTCTGGTAAGGACATGGCTCTCACCATATCTGGTAAACATGGGACCCCTTTGTGCCCCCACCACCAACAGCAGGCATTGGGTGGGTACCACTGCTGTTTCATCACTCTGTTACCAGTAAAACCTTGCCATCGCTGCCCCTGCTCCAGGCACCCATCCTCAGAGTCAGTTCTCTGCTTCTTTGCCGCAAAGCCCAGGTTGGGCGTGAATCTGATCAGTGGCACTTGCACCACAATCCTGCATCTTAACCATGGGGGAGGCTGGCAAAGCAAACACGTTGTATCATCAGGTCCTAAATTGGGATTCAGGTTTTGTCTATTTCCAAGGTTCAAGGTGGGGCATGCCTAAGAAGGAGGTTCAGATGAACCTGAGTAGTCAAAAAAGTTGACTAATGTCCATTAGGATCTTTCTCTTTCCTTCCCTTTTTTTTTTTTTTAAGAATTTATTATTATTCATGAGAGACACAGAGAGACAGACAGAGACACAGGCAGAGGGAGAAGCTGGCTCCCTACTGGGAGCCTGATAGGGGACTCGATCCCACGACCCCAGGATCATGACCTGAGCCAAAGGCAGATGCTCAACCACTGAGCCATCTAGGCACCCTGATCTTTCCCTTATCTTTTATCTTTAGTATGTCACCATGAAAGAGGCAAAGGAAAGCTTGGTGGGCTGGTGATAATCCTCTGAAAAAGTCCCAAAAGAGTATTAAAGTAGTCAAAATAGAAAAAAAAGTTTTAAAGTTCCCCAGATAAGGAAATGGGAAGTTCTCTGAGTAGGTAAGCACAATGTAGTCTTATCACTGCATGCCTGTTATGACATCTCATTCTGGAAGGCCAGGGTTATGTCTCGTTTATTTCTTTGGGGACAAAAGTAGGCATTGAATGTGTCCTTAAAGAAGGTAAGGAGGTGGCAAAGGAGAGAAGGAAACAGTTTCTGTTAGGTCTCCAGCTCTTGAACACAAATAGATCGGGGCAATGAATCTTCAGGCAGGAGCCAGAAGAGAAGTGCAATTTTTAGAACAGAGCAGAAAAGAATTCCACTTGGTATGGGAAAAGATATTTTGAAGGGTAGGGAACCGCGGTTGTGGTTTGAAGAAAGAACACATGGGTATAAAACCAAAGTATTTATAAGAAAACCAAATGTTCTACAGAAAAAAATACTAGTGGGACATTCAAAGGTGATATGGCTTTCCAGTCTGGAAAATAAAATATTTCTCTGGAAATAAAACACAAAGGAAATCTCCTAAACAAGACCTCTTGAACAGTAGTTCTTGCTGACTTCAGTAAACACACCAGAGCTTCTTTGGGGGAAAATGAAGCTTTTATTATTTTTAATAAAAAATTCTAGGGTCCCAGGTAAATTTGCTTTGCCAACTTTTCTATAATTATGTAAAAAATAAAATTATTCCCAGAAGAAGAGTATTGGAAACAGATGGGCTGTATAATCTATTCAAGAGTTTTCCATCTGTATTTTTGGGTATTAACTTGGGATTTCATGGAAAGGCATATGCTCAGAAGTGAAAGTCATTTTCAGATAGACACAGTTCAAATGAGAAGACCATCCGTATTCATGGAAAAGTCCCAAGACACACAATCTGGATAGGACAGTGACTTATTTAAGAATGTTCCAGTTGGTAAGCAAGTTGCATCTGAAAAAATAAGCTCAAATAAATACAAATTTGAATGCTGAGCTCCTTTCTCTTGCCAGGAAATTTGAAAAGCATGTGACGAGTGTGTCGTTGTGTGTTTTTGAATGCTACAGTCCAGCGTGACTACAGGCATAGAGCAGAGGATCCACATGGGTGTTTTTGGAGGTGAAAAGTGGTACAAACATTTGAGAAGATAATTTGTGCATGTGAAACAAAAGGCTCTGGAAGATATAAATTTTGACTCAGCAATTCCTTTTTAGAAACATATATTAAGGAAATTATTAAAGACGTATGCAAATATCTCCTCTCTAAGCATTTTTCACTGTGGCATTAATTATAATACTCTGAGTCTGGAAATCTTAACTTCTACAACAGAAGTGAGAATAAGAGATTTGTTTTTCATATCCATAAAATTAAAAATCATGAGCTCTTTGAAAATATCATCAATGGTAGAGTATTTTAAGCAGGTTGAAAAAGCACTCAGATAAGCGATACCTACATATATGTTTGTGTATTTAATGTTCAGATGATCAGCAAGGATCAAGGGAGGTCTTCATGGTGATTATCTGTGCTTGATTATTTTATGAATATCCTGCAATTTTTATTCTTTGTGCGTATCTGTACTTTATAATGTTTCTACAATTAGCATATATTGCTTTCATACTGAATACTTTTAAATGACTTCGTTTTAAGAAAAAAAAAAATCTGGCATACATCTTCCCTTCCAGCTCTACTGATGGGAAGAAGAAGTAATTTTGTATAAGTAAATGAATAGCTGTATGGTGTATGATCTTTATATATATATATATATATATATATATATATATATATATATATATATATCTCATCTCATTAATTGACTCAATTATCTATGGAGTAGAAAGTAGATTTATCTTAGTTTTACTGTCACTTATAAGAAACTGAGATACACACACCAGAGAATGGAAAAACTGGGTACAACCCAGGTTGACTGGTTCCAAAACCCATATATGTTCATCACACCATCTGTCACCAAGTCCCAAAGGATCTTCTGAAGGACTCTTTCACCTATGTTTTTCATTTCCCAAAGTTCTGTCTGGCTTCGAGATCCTTTTCTGGGGTTGGGGGGAAGGCAGGAATTTAGTCTATCAGATTTTTAAACATCCCAAAATATTTACCCTTGAGGTGGAATTACTTCCTTCCTCGCCCTTCCCCTGGGACAGACAATGTACCAAGCCTCGGCAAATAGATGGTATTTGGTAAAAGGACACAAGGTGGGGGGGAGGGGGGGAAAGAGGTAAAGTCCTCTGGGACAGCACAGAGGGCAGGTTACAGGTGGCAGCAGAGAGGCCCCAGCTACACTGAAGATGCTTCACCTGCAGGGTCCAAGAGGAACATGCATCTTCATTCCCAGTGAGCTCACCCAGAAAAAAAGAAAGGAAGGGAAGAAGGGAGGAAGGGAGGGTGGGAGAGAGGGAAGGAAGGAAAAAAGAAAAGGAAAAACTCTCCCTTCACAGGAAAGTGGGGAGAGATAAAGGACTAGAGACACAAGGGCAGTGGATGGAGGAGATAGGGAGAATTTAAAAAGGAAGAAAATAATTTTAATCTTCTAACTGTAAAATAAGTAGTGCTAAAGCGTGACCTCAGATGCTTAGAGTTGGAAGATCTCATCGCTGTTCACTTGCTGGAGAGTTGGTGCTAAAATGATGACATAGGGAAGCCATTGGCCCTAGGGTTGGTATGGCCTGGATGGTCTAACCCAAACCCAAGATGAAGGACTGTTTGGCGGATGTGTAAGCAGCCGACTGACACTAGGTTGCGGAACATCGGACCACTCCTTCCTGGTCATCCTTGTGGATTTCACTTTATTTTTTGAATATGTGCAGCATTAACATCCTTCCAAAAGTCAAAACGATACAAAAAACAGGTTTGCTTAGGGAAGTCGACTCCCTTCTGCATCTCTTCCCGCCCTGTTCCTCCTATCCGAGCCCTGCAGGTAACCAAGTTCATTGTTTTTGGGCTTATCTTTGTTGTCTTTTTGGAAAAGATTAGTGCATACATGTTTGTTTTCTTTTTGTCTCTTCTAACACATTCTGTATGCGCCTTTTGGATCTTTCCTTTTTTTCACTTAACAATCTCTCCTGGAAGTCACTCTATAATCCGTTCATGGAGATCATTCCTACTTCTCTTTACAGCTGCTCGGTAATCCATTGTGTGTATGTTCCAAAGTTGATTCTCACCCCATTTTAAAATCTCAACAAATTTAATTTGTAAAATAGAGTAAAACACATCTGTGGGCTGAGTCTATCACCTCTGGCCTGCACGTTTGCATAGAGTCAAAATGTCTCTGAGGGAAAGAGAAGATTCCAGGGTTAGGAGGTTAGGGAGGCAGAAGCAGCCAGGTCGTAGGCGGGTGTTGAGACTCTTTTCTAGGACTGAGGGAGGGCTGCGCATTCCATGGGTGATCTAGACCCCACTCTACCCTCTCCCAGCACAGGAGAGAGGTCACCGATCCCCGATCCCCGGGGAAAGTAGCTGTGAGGAGGAAGCTCAGAGGGGGCTGAGCTCCAGCTACCAGGACCCTCTGCCTCTCCAGAGCCCTTGCACTCATACTGTGCTTGGAAGCAATAGGACCATACTGATGAGGCCCAGGAGGTTCCTGAATGAAGGCTCTGCTCTTGGAAAGACCCTCAGGGCCTTCACAAGTTGGCCCTAGAGTTCCATTGCTGTACTTCCTGCCATCCTGGTGGGATGGGTAATCAGCATAGATTTTTTTCTATGTTGATTCTACAAACAAGTAAATACTTGTTTGTAGCTGAGATGCAAAAGGCTGTTTGTTAGGCTACATTTTATTTAGAGAAACAAATGTGATGTTCTTGCACCCTGTATGTTAGAGCTAACTTCAGTGCCCCTTCATATATATAACATCTTAATTGATTCTTCTAGAACTCCCAGAAGATTATTCCCACTTTATAGATTTCAAATTTATAAGATCCAGAGAGACTAAGTTTCTTGCCCAAGACCACACAGCAAATAAGTGACAGAACTAGAATTTGTACCCCATGTCTGATCTGCAAATCCCCAGGCCATTTTCTTCAAAGAGTCATATTTCTCAAAAGCACTGAACCCACAATAAATTTATGGTGGCAGCAATCAGAGTCTTTCAGAGAGTCGAAAACTACATTTTGGTGTGTTTTGTTGCTTTGTTCAAAGCTCAGAATGTACAGAGCAATCCAAAGTATTATACGCTTTAGAGTCTATACAAGAAAATCTGTAAATATCCAGGAGTGATTTTGAATAAGCAGATGAAGCAGTGATGAATATTTATTTGGCATATTTTACGAATCTCATAATTCAATTTTACCTCTTGTTTGGAGTGGGGGAAATTCACTCTGAATAGGAGGGCAGCCATGGAAACTCCAAGAGCTATAGGTGAATTAATTAGCTTGCTGCAGAAGTGGTTTTTGCTTTTTCAATACTGTCTGTCTTAAAAGCAAAAGAAAACCTTCAACAATGGGCTTAAAGAAAAAGCTGGTGGTGTTTGGAAGGATGCCAGGGGCGGATGGGGCCCCGGAACAAGGAAGACGTCTGGAACCCAGGCATTTTCTAGGTCTCTCGGGGCAGTGGGGTGCTTTCTCTTTGCTTCTCTATAAAAATTTGCTTTTTTCCTCCTCCTTTTCTTGGCTTCTCTGTGCATGTAGCAGAAAATGGTTGTATAGTCCCTCGGTGAACCTTCCCTACTCTCCTTTCACGGATAAGAAAGGAAATAAGTCAACAAGTGAAAGCCTCTTACAGTGAATGAGAGCTACTAGGTTGGTAGGAAATGAAGAGTCTTCAATCAAGAGGGGCTCCCCCTGAAAGTTCTAGAAGTGACCTTTCAAGGGTGCTGAACGGGCTCTGCAGCAGAGAGAGAGTAAGGGGGTAGTGAGGCTGGTGAAGGTCTGAATTCTCTGGGAAGGTTAATTTGCAGATCACCGCTGGTTGCACACTTGTAAGAGGTAGATATAGGCTTTGAACCCAGGTCTCTGATAAAAACTACCTGTCTATGACTCTAAAACAGGAATGATTTTTATTTTCCTGGCTCCCTCATGGATTTTTGGGAACTTCAAATAAGATGCTAATAATTTGTAGCATTAAAGAGTACTCCCTAATGTGAAAAGTATTGGTACTACCACACCCACCAAATACAGATACTACCTACAGACCCTGGATTAGGAGGACACAAGTTAGGGTGAGTTCTCCAACCCAGGGGCAGATCCTGTCTTTATTAAAATATTGATGTTTCGGTTTTCATGGATACTTGCACTCTTTCCAATTTCTAGGAATCACGCATTAGACTACTGTTAGTGTCAGTTACATTTTTGGTATTGCTTTAAATTGTGCATCCTAGGTGAGTGCCTCAATCCTCTGACCCTAGTCCTGCCCCTGCAGTGGTTGACCTTATAACAGGGTTTCCCAAAGTGTGGGCCATGCACAAGATAATCGTAGGTGGTACATGGCCATGACATTAAATAACACTACTCACTTCATGAGGAAGTTTTTTCTTTTTCCATATCTTCTGGCTAAGTTAAAGAGAAAGTATCAGGTTGGGTGCTAGCAAATATTTAACACTTCTGCAACTAACCCTTGCTAATTTTTTTTTTTTTTACTAAAAGGAATTTGATTTGGGACTCAAATATCCTGGATATTTGAGATATTGAGATACCTGTGCTAGGTATCTTCTGTTTGCCTCTCCTTTTTCTACCCTGCTCTGTGCCCTGAGAGGCTGATCTCCACAGAAACCACTGGAAGACTGTCAACAGGTTCACTGGCCCAGTAGTTTCTGGATTCTTCTAATAATGGGAAATACCAGGAAGTGACTGGAAGCCTGGGGAAGAAGCAAGAGCTCAGATCTTCATTCCCTTAGCTCCTTCCCTTGCCCCATTTGCTCTCCTCCAGATGCCATGCTCTGTGGTGTTTTAAGAACCACTTCTCCTACTCTTTCCCTCCTAGAGCAGTGTTGCCAGAAAGTGCAGGATGTCCAGTTAAATTTGTATTTCCAAAAAACAACCTTGGTACAGATGGGCATAAAATATTGCATGGACATAATTATACTAAGAAAAAATCTATTTGTTGCTTTCTGAAATGCAAATTTAATCGGATATCCTGTGTTTCTGTTTGCTAAATCTATCAAGACTACTCTAGTGGGTCATTGCTCCTGTCATTTGCCAGGTTAATTTCCCTTAATCTTGTTCTGCATCTTTGTTAATAATCTCTCCGTTAAATTCTCTTGGTTTCCCCATTTGAAAGTATCATCTGTCTTCTGAGGAGCCCTGGATGCATACTAGTAAGCACTAATAATGGGTAGAATTTTATAGCATTGTTTTATTCCTCATTTTGAGTTGATCTTCTCAAGTGATATTGGTTTTCCTTCCACGGTAGTGAAACATATTTTCCTTTAAAATAAGTATATGTAAGTTTGAAAATAATAGTGGGAGTGCCACATGGCATTTTTTATGGCAAAAATCATGGAGATGATACACAAGCCAACTGGCTTTTGAAAAATTGAAAAACATGGCATCTGAAGTCAGATCAACTCTGGGTCAAATCCCAACACAGGGCTATTGTAAAGATTAAACGAGATAATGAACACAAAGTACCCAGCAGAGTGTGGGGGCTCTACTTATAGTGGTGTCCTATCTATATATAAATAAGCATGCATGGCATTGCCTGCTCAGAGAGGTAAAATGACTCACCCACAGGTGCACAGCAAACTGAGAACATTTGGGGCTACAGTGCAGGAACCTGGCCTCATGCCCCGTGTTTTTCCATGGGGCCATGGGCTGATTAAGTTGTATGCCTAGGAAATGCTGTGTCAGCGGTGGTGCTGCTGATTGCTCTCAGAATGTCTGGCAAGAGTGGTCCGTCCTCATGACTCTGGCTTTTTGGAATGCTCAGATGAAGGCCTTTGAATCTGGCCAAGTTGATATTTCGGAGGGAAATGTTGAATACAAAGTTCTCCTTAGTTTAGTAAACTCAGAGAAAAGAAGGAGTAGCCTCATTTATTACTGTCTGCCTGACTGGATGGATGTATGGATGTATGGATGGGAGGATTGATGGATGAATGGGGTGGATGGATGGATGGATGGATGGAAGGATGGATGGATAGATTCAGGGGATGTGAGGCATTAACCTGCCAAATTCCAGTTGTAGCACCCGGCCCTTACATCTTGTGAACACTTCTCACCAGATGCAATTTGAGTCCCTATAGCATCTTCCTGGCTCCTGGAAGATTTGGGCTCAGGAGATTTGGGCTGGCTGGATCTTGGTTAACTTGCTCCCCAAGTGGTGTTCTGCTTTTCACAAATACTAACCTAGTGCCTGCTATGGCCAAAGCACATCATTAGGCATGGAGAGAACTCCCCAAAATGAGCTAGAAGGCATGAGAGTGTCCCTTTTCCCTAGCCAACCACAGGGAGAGCAGCTACTGAGCTGCTCACACTACCGGGGATGGTGCTAGGGACCTCACACAACAGCCTTTCCTTCCATCCTCACAATGGTCCAGAGATGGCGAAGTTGAGCCTCAGGCAGCCATGGTGCCATCGTGCACACCCCAGTACCTTGTCGATCCTCAGGGCTACGCCAGGAAGAAGGTACTATCATTTCTTCAGTTTACAGGTATGGATGCTAAGACTTAACAGTTGTTAGCAACTTGCCCAAATGCACTACATGCTATGTGCCATGTTCTAGAACCAGGATTAAAACAGCACTGTGACCCAAATCCTGGGTTTTATCCCATCTGGTCTTGTGTGGAATGGTATATAGGATTTGCTTACACCGCTGCTAAGAGGCAGAGTGGGATTTGAATCCACACTCTTTTCTTCATACAATTATGTTTCTTAAGAAATTTGGGGGCAGCCTGGGTGGCTCAGCGGTTTAGCGCCACCTTCAGCCCAGGGCCTGATCCCGGAGACCTGGGATGGAGTCCCAAGTCAGGCTCCCTGCATGGAGCCTGCTTCTCCCTCTGCCTGTGTCTCTAAGTGTGTGTGTGTGTGTGTGTGTGTGTGTGTGTGTGTGTATGTGATGAATAAATAAATAAAATCTTTAAAAAAAAGAAATTTGGTGTTGGTGTGATCTTGGAACTTGTATTTCCACTGAATTGAGTTGAAGTACTAGAAGAAGTGCTATGGAACGAGAGAGACAGACAGAGAGATAGAGACAGGGAAAAGACAGCCCACAGCTGGATGAGATGGTGGCATGGAGCAGACATCACAGGGGAAGGAACAGTGTAGACAAAGGTTGGAGGTGAGAGGGAACTGTAGGGACACACCTGAAGGATGGTCTAACTTAGTGCTTCCTCTGTGTGCCAATCTCAGCTGGCTCCAATAGCAGAGCTTCTGGTGTGTGTCCATCTGGGGCCCATTTCTTAAGTGTCTATGGAGCTCTTCCTTCTGATATTGGGTTCTGGATTTCTCATGCAACTTCCATCCCTCTGCCGTCCAGTTTTCATGAGCAAAGGCCTTGCTGGAAGAGCTAAGAATGGGTAGAAGTCTCATGGATAGAGACAAACTTTCCCAGGCCCACTTGGTATCCAACATCCTTGTAGTTTTCTGGGTGCGTGATGGTGGGCATGGGTTTCCAGGGCCAGTGCCGACGTCTTCCGTGTCTCTAGAAGGGACCGATCCCCCTTGAAGTGTCAGCTTGGTGTATGACGGCTGCATTACCTTTCTTGGAAGGAAACAAGGTTTTGTTTTTGGCTTTTTATTTTGTTTTGCTTTTTGTTTTTGGCAAAATGCCCTGTTCTATCAGGCTTTTTTTTTTCCTGAAGCAAGGAACACCATGACTCTTATATTTGCCTTCTTTGATGAAAGGACAAAGCTGAGGGCTTTGCATTTTTCCATCTTCTTTGCTAAGTGGGCCTTTCAAGAAAGGTAAGCAAGTAAGGAACTGACATTTGTACAATTTAAGAAGGGCTTTCGCACTTTTGATCCTTAACATAACTAGTTGATGCTTTTGCTGGCATCTAGTGAGTAATCGGTCCCCGTATCCAGTTAGGTAATCCGAGGTTGGAATTAGATAGTGGAGGTCAGGGTTGAGAGTGGAGCAAATGGAAGGCTTCGGGTGCTCAGTTCAGTACATGCTCCATTGCACAGTGTTGTCTCTTCGGTGCTATTTCTCCATCACTGGAATCAGGAAGCTTAGGACGCTGGGTATTGCGTCGACAGGGCTTAGAAGGTGCTAGCTATTAATATTTGTTATATCACTGCTGTGGTTGTTGTTATATCCCTTCTCTGCTGTACTGAGGCATTTCTCCCAATAGCAGAGGCTCTGTGCCTTGGGACACAGGATGATAGGATGGGAACTGCAGACTGGGATCTGCATTGCCCTGGGCAATGGTGCTAAATGCATCCCATCTTCAATTATTTTGCTAGGAGATAGGGGAACCACCATACTCATGTTTTACTCTTGAACTGCAGATCACTAAGTCAATTTGGGACATGATGACCAACATTTAAAAAATGAAATGGGGATCCCATCCCAAAAAATGAAATGGGGTGGCTTAGCGGTTTAGCCCCTGCCTTCAGTCCAGGGCCTGATCCTGGAGTCCAGGGATCAAGTCCCACATCAGGCTCCCTGCATGGAGTCTGCTTCTCCCTCTGCCTGTGCCTCTGCCTCTCTCTCTCTGTGTCTCTCGTGAATAAATAAATAAAATCTTAAATAAGTAAGTAAATAAATAAATATAAATACAAAATGAAATGAAATAGAAAAAATGGAATAGAAAATGCCATAATGGATTACCCACAGTGTGTAGTTTCACGGAATGTTTACACGTATGTATGTGTATAATGCATTACGGTATAAAATGAATTTTCTACTGTGGGTGGCGTTCAAAAGTTTTAGGGACACTGTTGCAAGGACTAGAGGCAATGTAGGTAAGGCAAGTGCTAGGCACAGAGGAAGTGATCGAATGATTATTGTTACCAGCAGCTTCTTCATTGTTATCTCCATCTCCAGGCAAGGCAGGAAAATTCATGGTTGTCTACCTACATTGAACCAGATAGTTCCTGAATCTCACACTATCAAAGAGCAACTCAAGTGGCTAGGCCGGTGCTCCTTAATCTTGCTGACCATCAGATATGTCCATTCAAAAGGTCAGAGGACTATGGCCGGCACAAATCTTCTGAGTCTGAGAAGCACTGAGCAGAGATCTGACCGAGCTCGCCTTGAAGGAATCAGGGTGCCTTCTGGGCACACTATGCCAAAAAACATTCTTGCCATTTAATACCTGGTGTCCCCTTTTTTAAAAAATTTTATTTATGATAGTCACAGAGAGAGAGAGAGGCAGAGACACAGGCAGAGGGAGAGGCAGGCTCCATGCACCGGGAGCCCGATGTGGGATTCGATCCTGGGTCTCCAGGATCGCGCCCTGGGCCAAAGGCAGGCGCCAAACTGCTGCGCCACCCAGGAATCCTGCTGGTGTCCCCTCTTTAGTTAAAAAGGACTGAGCAGCAACTCACATGTTGATTACCACTGAGCAGTTGTGCCCCCGCTCAGATCAGAGTGGCACCTGCTTGGAACAGAACATCTTGTTATTCTGGGTCCCTTTTTCTATGGCAGTTCGAGTGTGATGGTGCATAAGAAACATTGAGCAGATATTTGTTCTAACACCTACCATGAGCTGAACGTTAATTTAATTGTGCTGAGCTTTTGCAAAAGAGCCTCCACATAGTTATCAGAATGACCTTTCTTCAACAATGTCTGATTTTGTCAATATCCTGATTTTAGCACTTTAATGCTTATCTACAGGATGGTCACTGATCTCCTTGGTCAGGCACTCAAAGCCCTTCCTCATGTGATCCCTACTGACTGCCTTTGCTTCATCTTCTGATCTTCCTGGCTTCACACTGATGCTTTATTTCCTCTATAAGTATAGCTCCTTGAATGGGCTTTGCTATTTCATGTCTTCACGCTTATTCACATGCCTTCCCCTCTGCTTGAAGTGTCTCTCCCTGTCTCAGTCACCTGCTGAGTTTCTATTCATTTATCAGGGCTTCGTTCACCTCTTTTGTGATGCCTTGAAGGTTAATTACTTCTTCCATTGAAAACACATGAACCTGAGGGATATGTTCATTAATATTTGATTAAGATCAATTATAGCCAATTTATTTAGTTGCGTGTCTCTATGAAGGCATGTCCAGGTTGGCATGTACTAATTGTGACATCCACTAAATGATAGCGGAGCCAACCAACTTCTATGAGAGACCTACTAAGTGCCAAATTAGAGCCCCAGGCATGGTAAAGTGTATAATGCCCCACCCCAAATATCCATGTCCTCCCCCTAGAACCTTGAATGTTACTTTATGTGACAAAAGGAACTTTGCAGATGTGATTAAGCTAAGGATCTTCATATAGAGAGATTATCTTGGATTATCTGTTTGGACCCACAAGAGTCCTTAAAAAGAGGAAGCAAAAGAAAGACACAAGGCCATGTGAAGGCTGAAGTAAGATGCTACCTGTTGGTTTTGAAAATGGGAGCCATAAGCCAACGAATGTGGTTCTAGAAGCTGGAAAGGATAATGGAACAGATTCTTCCCAGGAGCTTCTGGTAGGAGCATTGTGCTGCCAATGCTTTGCTTTAAGTCCAGGAATCTGCTTGTGGACTTCTGGCCTCCAGAAGCTCAAGAGAATAAATGTGTGGGTTTTACAACCATTCCATTGGTGCTAATATGTTACACCAGCAACAGGAATCTAATACACCAGGTAACATGCATGATGGGACAGAACTTACAGATGGGATTTACTGGAGAAAAATAAAGTAGAGCAGTGCTTCCCAGACTTCCCAAGAATCACCAGGGATCTTGTTTCACTGTAGATTCTGATTCACCAGGTCTAAAGAAGGGCCTGAGATTCTGCATTTCATATAAGCTCTGGAGTGAGGACCATGCTGCTTGCCCAAGGACCACACTTTGAGAAGCAACAGACTCGAGCAGTGGGGTAAACACAAAAACTGGATTGAGTGAAGGGAGGGTTTTAGAGAGGTAGCTGTGGGCACAGAGTTTTACAGAAAAAGATCCACTAGACAGGAATCTATGCAGTGGTGGCCCTGGAATGGATGTATGATGGTACCAGTGATTACTCAGTGCCCTCTTGGTTGGGAGTCCAGAGGTCACTCTTTATTGTCTCTATCACTTCCAACAGCCCTGATGACGAGGCACTTAATGCTTTTTTTTTTTCTTTTACATATGATGATTTAACAGCCTAGAGTATTAAGAGACTGGCCACACCCACATGGAGTGAGACCTAATGGGTCCAAAATAAGTGGGGTTTTTTTTCCCCTACTTCCTTCGACCACCTTTTCTCAATAAGGAATAATATGCATGTGCTATGGGGTTTTGCTGAGAGAGCAGTGATTTTCAATTTTCCTGCAATGTCTGGAGCCTCAGTGGAGATCTTCACATCCCTCAGTGAAATATGCACATGTTACCAGGGATTGAAATTGGACTTGGCAAGACCAAGGCTGAAAGGGAACCAAACCTTTTACCATTCTGGTAGATTGGTAAATCTTTAGAATTCTGGTAGATTAAGTGACAATCCAAGTGCTTGCTTCGGCAGCACATATACTAAAATTGGAGCGATACAGAGAAGATTGGCATGGCCCCTGTGCAAGGATGACAGTCCAAGAGCTGAGGGGTAGAGAGAATCCCTCCAGGCATGGGTAGAGGACAAGCTTGAGAACATGCGATGGCCCCTAAAGAGGCCAAAAGGCCAAATCAGAGAAGCCAAGGGCATTCAGCAAGGCCAGGGAGCAGGGGCAGGACTGCAATAGGAAGAGAACATGCAGATCCAGAACGAGAATGGAAGAGCAGTGGTATCAGGATCCAAACAGGGGCCATGGAGATAGACCACATCTCTTGCCCCTCACCAGGTCTGTGGCTGTGATGGGTCTACTCATAAGTAGCATGGGAACCTTCATACTGATGCTCTAGGTGGTGGTGAAGGTCACTACTAATCTACAGAAGTCATTCCCAAGCTGTCACGAAAATGACGGATTCCTTCAAGCAGCCGTGCTGTCTGTTGGTCTTTATGCATGTACTATTGGTTTTATAGTCTGACCTAAGAGTTTGTCACAGAGTTCCTGCAAGTTCTTTATTGGTGTGATTTTGTCTCCTGTTGTTCTATGGCTTAGAACATATAGGGAAATCCTTGAGTTTTTCCTAAATTATTAAAGATCATCAGAGGTTAGGAGACAGGAGAGAGTATATTTGGGCAGGGAAGCTTTAATTTTATGGTGACATCTTTGGCCGCTGGCTGATATTTATGTTATGCCTGATACAGAAGGGCTTTCCCCGTAAGTTCTCTTGCACCCACCTCCACAATCCATTCTTTGGAGGCTCCTATCCTAGTTCCCAAAGCTATTTTTCTTGCCCAGGCAGCAGATCTTATAGGTTTTAGAGAGTACTGGTGTAAGGAAAGGCAAGAGCATGCAGGCAATAGGCAATAGGCAGCACTGCGGGTTCATTAAGAAGGTAAGTTTTACATGGATTGGGCCCTAGCTTTACTTGGAGAAGTTACTTGATACCCTCTGGGTCTCAGTTTTTTCATCTGTAAAGTGGGAATGGAAATAGCATCAGCCTACCTTATAGTCTTTGTGATGGTTAAAAAGGAAAATGCTGGAACCATTTAGACCAGGGTTCTGCAAACTTTTTCTGTAAAGGGTCAGAGCTTTAATATTTGTAGCTTTTTAGGTCCATAGGTCCCTGTGGCAATGCTCAACACTGTCAATGTAGAGCAAACACAGCCATAGGCAATATGTCAATGAACGGGTGTGCTCTGTTCTAATGAAGCTTTATAAAAACAGACCAGAGTTTGCAGATCTCTGCTTTAGAATAATACAAAGAAAGCCTTAGGGCACCTAGGTGGCTCAATCTGTTGGGTGTCCGGCTCTTGGTTTTGGCTCAGATTGTGATCTCAGGGTCCTGAGGTCAAGACCTTCAGCAGAATCTATGCACAGCAGGGAGTCCGCTGGAGATTCTTTCTCTCTCCCCAGGACCCCACCCCTGCCACTCACACTCTCTCTCTAAAATAAATAAATATTTTTTTTTTAAAAAAAGGAATATGAAGTAAACCTTCAAAATGGCAGTAGTAATTATAACTCTACACTAATGTTATTAGAAGTATTTCATATTGACCTAACCTTTTTTTTTTTTTTTTCAGCTGCCAGGTTCTCAAAGATTAGGGTTGATACCATTCATTTTTATCCTCTAGGGAGTAGTTTGTTTGTGTGTGTGTGTGTGTAAGTGCTGGTAGGGCAGGGGTGGATTCTTTCCTTTAGGCTTTAAATCTGACAACAGAATTCTATAATCCAAGTGTTTTGGGTATCACTTTTTAAATATGTCAGTCCCTTAATAATTTAATTTTTATTGATCAAATCTTATAATAAGTGAGGATAATTTGAGAAATAAATAATAGATAGCCTGGCTCATTTCTCATTAACATAGTCAAGAGTCAAGATTCAACTGAAGAGCAAGAGAAGAGAAATTTTATAGGGAACAATTATCTGCAAAATGTGAGTAGACCAAGATAATCTAATTGTTTACATTTAGCTATCCCTGAGGTCTGAGCACTTACAGCCAAGAGAATTTATCTGATGACTTTAGTCCAAAAAACGCAACTTTAACCTAACCCTCCCACCCTCTGCCACTAACAGAGCATAAGCGTTAATTTAACAGTGTTGCATGCCCTACAAACATCAGTGGCCTTATGTTCCAAACGAAAAAGTTCATCAGTGAGCTATCTCCTGATGTGTTATTGGCTAGAGGTCAAAATTAATTAATTTTGTCAGATTGCCTTGAGTAGAGATCGAAAAGGATAGAATTCTTTGGCAGACAATTTCTGCTCTGTCATCTGCTTAGTGTTTGAGGTTTTTGTTGTTCTGTTTGTTTGTTCAATGTCTCTCCTGTGGGTCCTCTAGACTTCATATTGCCTAGAGTTCTCAGGACACAAGACTGAATAGTATTCTATTTCCCCAGTACCTCCATAGGATCATCCATAAGGTCTGTAAGTTTGCTGTCCAGAGAGGAAAAGCAATACTGGTATCTATGACAGGAATGTCAGAACAAGTGATTGAAAAAAGTCACTGGAGTACAGGTTCTGCAGTAGTGATCCTCACTTAAATAGCCTTGTATTCTTAGGCAAGCATCAGACATCACAAATCTCTTTGCTCATGCTGAACAACAGAGCTAACTGTTCCAGTCTTGCACATTGGATCATAAGAACAATTGAACAAGAAGTGTGACATGGGAATGCTCTGTAAATACACATTATTGTTCATTCTGTTCATTGCTTGGGTCCTTTTAGACCCAAACACTTCCAGTAGGAGTGGGTAGAAGGGAAAGCCATAGGGAAATAGTTGCCTGATCAGTGAAGGTTTTCAATATCTGTGGATCCCACAGAAGGACCCACTTGTGGTTTTATATTAAAAATATGTGGAATGAGAAGCAAAATGTCTTCTCTACGCAAAGGCTCAGACTCATTTTTAGGTACAATATTTTTTTTCTCAAGTGATTACCTCTATCTGGCCATAATGGAAACTCATATCTTCGGCTCAGGGCATTCGTGATTATTAAGTAGCCTTGACATTTTGCAAGATTGTGAAATATTTTTTTTTCCCATCTTGGTGAATTAGTCTTTGGGGATGGTCTTACGATAAATCTATATCAACATTGTTTAAGACAGGGGAGTGGCAAGAACCTCAAAGCCCACAGAGACCTCACAGCTTCAGCCCTCTGAGGCATGTGCTTCCCCCCATGGCTACACATATCCGCTGTCAAAGTGGCAGGAGGAGTACCAGGAGCCACTGTCTATCTTGGACCATGATTTTTCTTTTCAGAAATTCAAAAGAACTTTCAGATTCTTTTCCCAGTCTCAGTCTGTTATTCTAGACTCTCTTCCAGGTTGATTTTCTCCTAGGGGCTCTGTGGTTCTCCTGGCAACTTGTGTGCAGTGGGGGTCCTGCACCAGGTTCTGACATGCCAGCATGTTGCTGGACCCCATTCATTACTGGCTAGTTTCAATTCACTGTCCTGGAACATGGCTCTGCTGCAGGAGAATTAGTTGGTGAAAATAGATGCCCAAGAAGATGTGTAGCCATATGTATATTCCATACATTCAGAAGACCTTTTCAACTTCTCTGAATGTTTTATACATGACCAATTTGTAATGTGGGTATGTGAAGATAATACACTGGGATGTAGAGGGATGATATGGGGTGCAGGGAATGGAGTAGGAGAGAGAACAAAAAAGAAGGCAGTGTCAAAGTCACCCATAGACTATCACAGTGTTGCCTGGTCAGCGGAGCCAATGCTTGCCAAAGATGCAGCCAGGATCACCATTCTCTGATTCCCGCCCCGCCCCCCCCCCCCCCCCCCCCCCCACCCAGCTGAATGCTGTCATTCAAACTCTTGATTTCAGAATTTGGATTTTTTACCTTTTTCTCTACTGGGGATTAGGTTGTTTTTTGTTTTTAAAATTTTCTCCTCCTACTCAAACATCCCAGGTCCTTATATTTTATAGCCCTTCAAAGTTTTTGTGTTAAAGGGTAGCATGATCTTAATCCTCTTCCTGAGAAGACAATTTCAAACACCTTGGTGAATAACTATCTAAATAGAGAGGTATGGATAAAATTATTTGACAAAATGAAATAATATATACTTTTCTATAATTTATGGTAATTTATTTAAACAGTTCACAAGTTGTTTGGGTGCCTAGGTTGTCCTAATTTTTTCCTAATGTATACAAACATAGAGCCAGACTAATTAGCTGGAGTAAATTAGACATTTTTTAAGAAGAAAGCAAAAGATGTTAGAATTCCATTTAGAATTGTTAACAATGGGGATCCCTGGGTGGCGCAGCGGTTTGGCGCCTGCCTTTGGCCCAGGGCGCGATCCTGGAGACCCGGAATCGAATCCCACGTCAGGCTCCCGGTGCATGGAGCCTGCTTCTCCCTCTGCCTGTGTCTCTGCCTCTCTCTCTCTCTCTCTCTCTCTCTGTATGACTATCATAAATAAATAAAAAATTAAAAAAAAAAGAATTGTTAACAATGTGTAAATGGTCAAAACTAAAGGTGCATAAATGGTTACAAAATTGTCCCATTGTGAAACGAATTACCAATATCAAAATACAATAAAAATAAAAACTGGAATACCTGAGAAATTTTTGACCTGATCATTGGTATGATTTCACTGTGGTGCTGACCTAATTCATTGTGGCAAAATGACTTGGCCACCTAGTTTTCAACAAAATTAATCCATTCATGCATTCAAGATATATTTACTGAGTCCTGGCAGAAAATAAAATCTAATAAAATGTTTCCATACTCACAGAGCTTATGTTCTAGTGGGAGAGAAAGGAAAAAAATACAAGTAAATAAATATACAAAAATATCAGTATTGAAAGCGGAATGCAGAAAATTGAAATATGGGTATATAATAGAGCATGGCACCAGGGTAGGACTCTCCTGAAAGGACAAGTACGCCAAGAATTGATGATAAAACTGGCACCAGGCATGCAAAGACCAGAGCAAGACCATCCCAAGTAGAGGAGACAGCTGGTGCAAAACCTCTATTGTAGGGATGACCCTCTTAAGCTTCAAAGAGAGAAGGAAGATTGTACTGAAGGAAGCTAAGTGGCCCAGGGTGAGAGGGGATCAGAGGCAGGCAGGGTCCAGAATGTGCCAATTTGTCAGCCAGGAGACAAGCTTGAACTTCATTATAGGTACAGTTGGAAGGTACAAGAAGGTTTTAAGACAAGAAGTGATATGATTTTGCTCAGGTTTTTGAAAGATCACTGTGGATGTTGGGTGAAGGATGCAAGGGTGAGAATAGGTGTAAAGAGAGGACCAGTTAGGAGGCTGTTGTGGGTCCAGGTGGGAGGTGATGGTGGCTAAAACCAGATGTAACAGGGGAAATGCAGAGAACTGGATGGATCTGGAGTATGACTTGGACACAGAATGAACAAGACTTGCTGGTGGAAAGCAAGTGAAGGACGTAGGGGAAAAACCTAGAATCAAAGATAATGCCAACGGAACTGCTGAGAAGAGTTATTTTGTCTGATAATCATTTTTGGAAAAAAAGAGCTTGTTTGCACATCTATTATAATATGAAGCATAGTGTGGATTTTTTTCCCGGTAAGAATAATAGTGCCTTCCATTTATTGAGTACTTACCCTGTGCTGCTCATTCTTTTCCTTACCGTATATGTAAGGGGGATACACACTCGCCTTACTCACTAGGTTGCAAAATGACCCATGTGTTTCATATGGCCTTTGCCCCTCTGGGGATTGCATTGCCAAGGAAACAGACTGTTGAGCATAAGCACCAAAGCCAAATCCTATTAAATGTGCAATAATTCAAACAAAACATACAAAGCCAACCAGCCCTTGGGTTTGGAATATTGGCTTCCAAATGTCCCCCCTGTTAATGCCTAGCTAGATACCTAATAAGGTTCAACGTTTAGATGCCTGTCTAATTCTGCCCAGAGTTCTGGACTTGTACATTCCTGCCCCCAAATCCCTGCTCTGAATGTCAGAGTTTTTAATTAATCTCCCCAAATGGTATTTTAGCATAATGAGCTCTCTGCATGCTGCTAGCTTCAAACAGTAGACAAAAAGCGATTCTTTTCTTTTCCTCAGATTTTTTCCTCTGTAAAACATTAAGCAAAAGTGATTAGATACCTGTACATGCTCAAATATGGCTGGAGAAGGTCCAGAATTAGAGATTTCAGAAGTACAAGTTGTTTAGAGAGCAACTGGTTCAAATCTGCTTTATACATGAGAAACTTGAGGTTCAGACAGGTTGATTAATGTCTCCAAGGTCACACAGCATATTAAGAGGCAGTGCCAGGGCCAATGCCCATGTCCCTGGCTGGTGACCCAAAATTATCTCTAGGTGTTTCAAGGTTGTTCCTCTCAAACCCCTCCTCCAAAAGTCAAGTGCTGACTGCTCCTTCCTTTCCCACTCTCTTCCACCTCCATCCTCTATGGTCCAGTCTGATCCCCTTGCTCCTCCCTCTCCCTCCTCCCTCTGCCCCCTCCTCAAAAGCAGCGTCTCACTCCAGGTCCTACCTCTGATCTTATCATCACTCCCACCAGCATTTCTCAGGCTCATCTATCTCCATACAAGATCAATGTGTTTACACACTAAATATGTTTTGCACAAATGTTTTTTTTTTAATCCAGCACCTATGGGTTTTGCTATAAGACTATCCTCACTTGACCCTGTCATTTCATTAAAAAAAAAAATGTCCAGTGGAATGAGAAAAAAGTGTGACTGGAATCCGTTTACCATATTTAAATGAATTATTTTTATTTAGGAAAATTTATTGCTAAGCTTTTTGGATGTGGAAGGTAAGTCCTGGTGGTCATGAGATGCAGGGAGTCTAATAAAGGAGTGCCGCTTTGGTAGTGTAAGTGAAGAGAGGAGAGAAAACAAGGGCCAGAGTGCTGAGGAATGCCATGTCAATCTGGAACCTGATGTGGCAGTAATGGACAGGGCCTTTTTTTTTTTTAAGCTTTTAATTTATTTATTCATGAGAGACACAGAGAGAGGCAGAGACACAGGCAGAGGGAGAAGCAGGCTCCATGCAGGGACCCTGACGTGGGACTCGATCCCGGGTCTCCAGGATCATGCCCTGGGCCAAAGGCAGGCGCTAAACCACTGAGCCATCCAGGCATCCCAACAGGACCTTTTATAAGAACATGAAAACACGATATTCAAATTTAAGTTCTGCTCTGTTAGTTACAGTCTACTTACCTGGCTGATGCTGCTCTGTCTCTAATTAAATAAAGACATTCATGGGGCAGCCCGGGTGGCTCAGCAGTTTAGCGCTGCCTTCAGCCCAAGGCCTGATCTTGGAGACCCAGGATTGAGTCCCACGTCGGGCTCCCTCCATGGAGCCTGCTTCTCCCTCTGCCTGTGTCCCTGCCTCTCTGTGTGTGTCTGTCATGAATAAATAAATAAATAAAATCTTTAAAAAAAAAAATAAAGGCACTCAGAAGTTTTTCTAAAAGGTATCTTGAGGAAAAACATGGAGAGGCGGCATGCGACCAGATTTGGGCTGACACTGGGGTAGAGGGGGGAGAAAGGAGAGACCTCAAGATATAGAACACAAAGCGCAGCCCGGTGGCTCAGCGGTTTAGCGCCGCCTTCAGCCCAGGGCGTGATCCTGGAGACCCGGGATCGAGTCCCACGTCAGGGTCCCTGCATGGAGCCTGCTTCTCCCTCTGCCTGTGTCTCTGCCTCTCTCTGTGTCTCTCATGAATAAATAAAATCTTTAAAAAAAATAAAAAAAATACAGAACACAGAACTAAGATTCGCTGAAGGTGGAAATTGAACCAGAGGTGATTCGTGGAAACGTAAGCCCTTAAGGGTTTGAATAAACCCTTGAATAAATCTCGGAACATTGGACGTTGAGCTTTGCATTGGAATTACACTGGGGATTTAAGTCAAGTTTATCTAGATCGGCAGGAGCATGGGGGCCCAAACATGTGTCATGCATTGGAGATAGGATGAAGAGATCTAATTCTTGCCCTCTAGTGCTCATAGGAAAGTATATGGAGAGCTAGGTGTGGAAAACAACCAAGTTACTGGCTGAAGATAGGAGCCCCTCCCTGATTCATTCGTGGTAAGGCACTTTATACCCTTTATGCTGTGAATAGGGTTGACTAACAATGCTGAGCTATTTTTTTATTTTTATTTTTAGTTTTTTTAGGTTGATATTTGTCAAGTACTCTATTTGGAAGAGACTGGATTTTTTCTCAGCCCACCCAGCTGGCTATTTGATTAGGAATAGCTGTCTTTGCCCATTTAGTTTTCTTTCACTTAATTAATAGCTTTTGGGTATCCACTTTTTGCCAACTGCTACACTAAATGGTAGGGTACAATGATGGACCAAAACTGAGACGTGATCACGCTATTGTAGAACTCAGAGTCTAAAGGAGGAAAGGGGCATCAATCAAGGAATCAGACAAAGAGATGTAATAATGTAGTTCTGATAGGAGTTATGAGGGAGAGGTACAGGGTACCAAGAGAACGGATCACCAGGGGAACTGACCTACTTACAGTGCCAGAAGAGGCTTCCCTGAGAAGCTGAGACTCTTGTACAAGAGTCCTGTGGCATTCATGAATTTAACCAATGATATAGGAGTGGGACAAGCAGGAAGGGGGCACTTGATACAATATACAGCTGGAGTAGGTAGGCAGGAGCAGAATACAAGGCTTATATGCTCCATTAGTCTTTCTCATAAAAACAATGGGAAGTCATCAAGGTGTCTCAAAGAAAGTATGATCATATTTAAATGCTGAAAAACAACTCTGGCCGTAGGGGAAAATGGTACAGAGCAGTGTTCACCAGAGAGATGTTTTGCGGAAGTCCACAATGCCTTAAATTAAGTTGATATCTGTAGAGATATGAAAAACTAGCTTTGACAGACATTCAGAAGGTAAATTCAGTGGAATTTGGTGGCAGTTTGGATATAGGAGTATCCTAGTTTGAGTTTACTAGAAACTCTAAGACAAAGACTCAAGTACTTTATTGGAATACATAGAACTCATTGGTAGAGGAGTGGGGAAATGAGACAAGAAAAAAGAAGGCAGCCACTAAAAAAGTGAGGTATTAAGCCAACTACCATAGAGGATGACTGGAACTTAGTTTATTCTCAGCATCAATGAAGAATTGCACCTCAGAATTATCCCACCTAAGAGGTGAAGTAGCTGGGCTACTGATATACCTAATTCTTCTAGCCATTGACTGAGGATTGATATAGGGGCCATTAATTTTCTGGCACTTCCAACCTGCCTGCTAGGGATTTAGAAAAATCTTCAGGCACAGGATGTAACAATTGGCTGTTGGGAGTGATCTGGAGCTCATTGCATTGATGGGGACCTAGGAACATGGGTGACTGTGTCTGCTAGGGAGTAAGGGCAAGGACAGTGTCAAGGGCAACTCAGATTTCCAGGCTATCAAGATAAGAAGCATTGGAAAGTACTGCATGCCAGACACTGCCATGCCCTGGAAATGCCAACAAGGCAAAGTCACTGCTTTCATGGAACTTATAGTCAGTCTAGCAACACTGACTAGTTAGCAACCACTAACTAAAATGTATAGTCTAGGTAATGAGAACACCCCAAGGATGTTCTCCAGAGTGCAGGCAGACAGGCTTTGGTGCTGTTTGATCCTAATCCCAAGGGAATTACTGAGCAAATAAATCTAACAGTCCGGGCTGTGTGCCAATCCCTGGACAGTCAACAGTGGACTGTTTCCATGTTAATCCTAAGGCAGAGGGGAGACTTATTCCTCAAAATTGCGTGTGGGGGTTCAGAACCAGGGGGTATTTGTTTCCTAGAGCTGGTGTAACAAATTGCCATGAACTTGCTGGCCTTTAACAACAGAAATTTATTCTCTCACAGTTCTCAGGGCTGGAAGTCCAAAATCAAGGTGTTGACAGTCTGAAGTCTCTAGGGAAGGCACCTTCTTTGTCTCTTCTAGCTTCTGGTGGCTGCCACGTTCCTTGGGTTTGTGGCTGTGTTCCTCCAACCCCTGCTTCATCTTCACATGGCCTTCTCCCCTGTGTTTCTGTGTATGTCTCAAACTCCCTCTGCATCCACTGATAAGGCCCACCCTGACAAATGGCCCATATATAAAGCCCACCCATCCAGGATGGTCTCATCTCAAGATCCTTAATCACATCCACAAAGACTATTTCCAAATAAAGTCACATTCACAGGTGCTGTGGATTAGGACCTGGATATATTTTTTGAGGGCCACTATTTACTAAAGGGGGCTAAGTCAGATTGATAAATGTTTATAAGAGGTTAGGAGCTCTGGCAAAACTATCTTCAGTTTATCATTTGGTTCAATATTAGGCCATACCGATTTAATATCAGATAAAAAGCTAAGTAACTTCTCAGAATGCTTTACGGGCTCCATGGGATAGAGGAGATTTAGAAGACAAACCCAGGCTAGTGGAAGGAGAGGAAATGAGCCCAGAGAGGAATCTGTTCACAAATTAATAAGGAAACACAAATGAATTAAAAAAGTAGAACAAAGTAGCCAGAAAGCTTTGGTTTCACATGAGAAAGAAATGAAAAATAGAGAAACAGAAGTGCCATTGACAACCGTGATGAAGTATGGAATAAAGGCTTGACAATATAAAATGAAAAATGAGGAAAGTTATAGTCAAGGAAATATCAAACCAAGGCTATACCTATAAAATAAAAATTTATGGACTTGAATATGAGCCCTTTAAAAAGGATCTTTAAATTGCTTCAGGAAATATTTCTTCTTCTTCCAATTGTATCTGGTGGACTCTGACAGGACCGAGACTGCCTAAAGACACATTTCCACCAATTACTGACTGACTAACCTTTAAACTCTGACTTTTTGGGCTTACTCACCATTATTCGCATGGCCCAAAGTAGTTCTTGAGCAAGTATTATGTTCTGGTATAATGCAAATTCTTTGGAAAATCTAATCCATTTTGCTCAATTCTTTAAGCAGACCACACAAGTCATAGATTACTGGCCATCAAATTAGACACTGCCTTTGGGTTGGCCATTGATTCCTCGCTTCATTTCAGGCCAGGAGAAGTTAAACTGAGGGGTGTCATGGTATCCTGATCTGTCCCTTCCTGGGTCATGGCTGGAATAGACACAAAGATACACATGTACTAATCAGATAAGCAAAGCAGTGCAATGAAACAGTGTCCATGCTCTGATGCAGCATGGGTGGTTGAAGACTTGGGCACCCAGGGATTGACACTGAGAGGCTGAGTGCTGCTCAACAGTGGGAAGGCACAGGGAAAGGCTGAGTGGCGATGGGAAGGCAATCAGGAATTCTAAATGCAATATACACACAGACTCCATTAGGGACCCACACACCACATCTAAGACAACTAGACTGAGTGATGATCACTCCAGTGATTATATCAAAACCTTGTGCTAGTCTCAGATAACAAGCCAACTGGAACCAAGCATAAGACTCAAGTTCTATTTAATCATCTTGTCTGAGGGGTGAAGCAATATTTCCCCATCTCAGTTCTTTAACTGGAAAGCTGGCACCACACACTGAGTTGTTAAACTAGCAAGTATGCCAGCACTTTCATTTATTAATTGGTAGGTTCCATTTTAATTAAAATCATCCTAGCTAATTACTCATTCCACTGTGTGCAATGCCAGCTGAAGAAGCTGGAGGACATGATGAAGGCAAAAATAAACTCTGTTCTCCCTCCAATTTATTAAGTTTGTATTGTTTTCCCTTTCATATGTGGGGAATCAAGGGAAACATAAATTTAACCTTTTATTCTTGCCTCTATACGATGAAATGAGCCTCATCTGGGAGTAAGTGGGAAGTAGCAAAAAAAAATTATAGGTTCCAAAATTCATACATGTGGGTTTGGATGGGCTCTTTCATTTATGAACCGTGTGACCAGGGGCAAATATTTAACTTCTCTGATCCTCAAAATTTCCTAAGAATGGGAATAAGACTAATACTCACTGCAGATTTGGTATGAGGGTTAAATGAGTAAGCAAACTCAAAGGCCAGTATATAACAAGTGCTTAATCAATGTTAGTGCCCATCATCACCTCCACCACTCCATTCACTCAAGTAGCATCTCCCTATCTAGCAAGGCTCAGCTCAGCCACCATCTCCTCTGAGATAGCTTCCCTGAGTCCCAAGTCTGAGTCATGTGTCCCTTCTCTCTGTGTCTGCATGTTTATTCCTATCACAAGACTGTATGTGAATCTTCAATCTACTTGTGGGCTGAACTGGTGCATGTATCCCCTTAATGAGTGATTATAAGATTCAAATAAAAATAGTATTTTTCTAGCATATAGTATAATTTCAAATGGCTACCAAGTTAGTAGGACATGAACACTTACTAAATTGTTTGGATGTGGGACACCTGGGTAGTTCAGCGTTTGGGCGTCTGCCTTTGGCTCACGGTGTGATTCCAGGTGTTGGGATCAAGTACCGCATTAGGCTCCCTGTGAGGAGCCTGCTTCTCCCTCTGCTATCTCTGCCTCTCTCTGTGTGTATCTAATGAATAAGTAAATAAAATCTTTTTTAAAAATTTAAAAAATAAAATAAATTGTTTGGATGTAACAATACAACAAACGAAATTATTCTTTTGGCCTACATGTACTGTGAAAAAATTACTGAGATGCCAAGGGTGCTCACTGTGAACCAAGAAAGCTCAGGAATCTCTGGCATAAGGAAATGATGATGTGTGAACCAGAGAAATGACAATACTTAATATTATTGTTATCATATAATCTTGCAGTTATAATAATGCTACAACTACCAGCTAACAGGTAACTGAGCCCTTTCTACTTCCTAGGCATTATTCTGAGTATTTAGTTGTGCTTTCAGTAAAGGGGCCAGGTGTATTCACTCCTTTAATCCCTTCAAAAGCCTAAAACAAAAAGTTTCTTTCTCCCACTTACAGAAGAGGAAACTGAGGCTCATAGACAATGAGTCGCTTGCTAACGGTCACCAAACGGGCTGATGCTGGAGCTGGGATTCAAATGTTGGCATGCTGACTCTCAGGATCACGGCTTTTAACCACCTGCTTACCGAGGCTGGCAGGGATGCAAAGGAGACCTAGCTGAGCTGGCTGGATGGCACAGACTACAGAATTTAGGTATAGACTTTAGGGATGGAGACAGCAAATATTTTGGGATGTTTGCCTAGCCCACTTTCTTCAAAAATGCTCCTCCTCACAGCCTGCTGACTCTGGGGACTTAGAGAGAGGGGTGCATTTGTGGCCCCGAACCCTACCCTTGACCATATCCACAGGTTACTGGGAAGCTGCCAGGTGACCCAAGCTAGGCTAAGTGAAGCTTCCTCCAAGGACCTGGAGACTCACACACTGAGCTTCTGTTGCTTTTCTATGCCCCATCAATGAACTCAAATGGATGGTTATTCCCACAGTAATGACTGGACGGAACACAGAAGGTTTACAACTTCTTGCTTTTGAGGTAGCTAGCTGAGGTTGCTCCTTCCCCATTGCTGATGTGTTCAGTGGTTTTGCAGACTCCCTGAGAGCCGTACCCTGCCAATAACTTCTTTCATTTAAGCCAGATTTGCTAGACTTCTGTTCCTTTTAACCAAAGGATGTTTAACTGGAACCCTGAACAGAAATGTCCTAAAACACATAAAATATAGAAAATACATCAAAAAAGGGTGTTTGTGGGAGGCAATACCTCCATTGCTAAATATTTATCCCCTTAAATTGGGTGGCCACAAGTTCACTCAGACTGTAGACTTCGGCTGAGCCAACTCCTCTTAGAAACCAGGCAGGTCTGAGGAGTTCACAGAAACAAACAGTTCAGAAAGGCGGCTTTCTGCACTGCCAGAGAGGTCAACAATCTACCAGGCAATTATACTGCTGTCAGATTGTAAATACACATTTGCAAATGCTTCTATAATTGCTCAGAAACAGTTTAGGCCTGTTCATGCAGGGCCAGTTACTGAATGTTAATGGAGAAGCTTATCCAACATCTGCTTTCAAGGTTGGAGACAGATCTGTGCCATTTCCATGCTTATGGGTGCAAAGCAGCATATCGGGTGTTTTTCTTCCGCCAGCCGATTGATTTGTTTGGTGTAGGCAATCACATTTTCAGCTATACCAGAATCTTGCTAAAACTGGTTTGGCTTTCTAAAACTCTGGTAACTGTCAGTAAGATAGGAAATTGCCACCACGGACTTGAGGTCATGTTGCTTCATGCATGGTTTCTCTGACCTTGTGCAGGATGGTTAATACGATAATTGAACAAAGAAATTCTTGCTAACTAGAGGGCATCATGTATGGAGATGTCCACATAAGAGTGGTAGATCTCAAGACATGCAATTCAGAACGTTTGTCTTTTTGACTTTTGACTTAGGGCTTGTGATCAAAACCAGTGTTTTTCTGCTTTCATCATCTTAAGAGAGAGAACATTGTCTCTCCCAATTGGTGGGCATGTGGGCCTCTTAAATTCCTTTGTTTCAGTTGCTCTGGATGATGACTGCTAAATCTACCAACACCCATGGGTGTCTTGTGCATGTCACAGACACATGTGTTAAATGTCAGAATCATCCCAAATTCTAATTGCTGGCAACACTTCAAGTTTGGGTAAATAGCCATCTAGCCATTTTCAAGTGTTATGGTTTATTACTTAGCAGAGCTGTTGCTCTGCTCTAATAAAATGACCCCAAATAACGGTGGCAGAAAAGTGACAGAATTTTATTCTTCTCTCACATAACAAGACCAAGTGAACAATGCAGGGTGGCAGTTTGCTTTACTCCAGAGTCATTTAGAGATCCAAACTCCTACCACCTTTGGGTCCTGCATCCCTAGGAATTGTCCTCACTTGTACGGTCAAGGCTGGTTTGCAGATAAATCCATGTTGCAGCTCCTGGAAAGGGGAGAGTCCAAGGAAGCTGGCTTATCTCTTCACTTAGAGATGACCTGCAAGACCAAATTTTACTCACATCCCATTGGCCCAAATTAAGTTCCAGAGACACATTTAACTGCAGGGGATCCTGGGTAATACAGTTTCTTCCTAGGGAGATAGGAGCTTAGCTTCGACTTTACTGCCAGGGAGGAAAAGGTGGATAGATCCTAATGGCCAGCCAGAAGTTTCCAGTCACATGTAACAACAGACAGAAAAAGATATTACCTCTCATGAATAAAATAAATGCCACAGGGTCATTCATATATTCAGCAAATATTTATTAAGTGCCTACTTTGTGCCAGATACCTTTCATGTGTAGAACAAATACTGACATGTTGTGGGTGAAATGATGCAACACTATGAACACATTTTTCCACTTTTGAAAGACTTTTTGCTCTTCCAGGTAATACAGGGCAAGTAGGGAAAAAGTCAAGGTTTTTGGTCTTCATATTGCAGGAAAAAGAGCTGCACCTGTCAAATTCCAATAGCTTGCATTGTTGTTGTTCTTCTGGATCAGCACCCATAAAATCCTCTTAGTTATTTGGGTGGTGGTCTCACAAATCACAACTTGCTTGTAGCATGTTTATGAAGTTTCAGGAAATTCTCTTCAGAGGATGAAATTAGGTCATTGAGATTAAACTCCATTTCAAAGATGGGTTTTCTCCCCAAAATAATTAAGGCAAGGAACAGGGCTAGTTTTGCAGTTATTCCCTTGACTTGGTAAGTGACACCATCTTCAGGGTTTGTGTACTCAAAGCAATGAATAACAACATGATGATCACTACGTGTCAGGTAGCTCTGGTGGTAGACATGCGGATGTAGGAAATATTCTAGAGGCACCAAAAACACACTCTTAACTTCATCGGGATTAGGCTGGGCCTGGAAGTTGTGGTCTATAAATCCTACAACCGGGGTTATCAATGTATCTCTCTAAAAGCAGAAAACAAAATACGCAGATTAAGAAAACAGTGCAAAGCAGTCAATTACACAAGGTGGGTAGGGAAGGAGCAAGAATTTGCTCCAGAGGTGAACGTCATATCCCCTTTGAAATGGGCGTAGTCTCGCCGCTACCTGACGCAGTGTCTATGAGACAAGTCTGAAAATGGTATCTTTTGTGAACATACTGGTATAATATTTCGGAAGGGCAATCTGACAATATCATAAAAACATGGTCCCTTAGACCTAGCAACCGCATTTGTGTAAATATATCTGTATGATAAATTTCTACCAGTGAGAAAAGATACAAGACTGAAGCATCATTTGCAATAGTCCCAAACTATAAAGTTATCACTCCTCCACTGATGGACATTCAGGGTCGGTCAGTTATGAGTGTATCTACAGGATACTCTGCGGCCCTCAGAATGCATGGGATAGACACCCTTCCCCATCAGTACAGATAAGGATGTGCCATCTTATTAATAGAAAAGTGACAATATTAACTGTGTCATATACCCAATTATGGGAAACTACATTTATCATTATATATTAACTATTTTACATAACAGATGTTTATATGTGGAGAAGGATTTCTATTTATAACCACAATTGCTTGCAAATGAATGCAGGGTATTGTTAAGTGAAAGACCTGCTGGGAAATCTCCAGGGTGAGGCCTGGGGTTTAGTGTAGGAGCTGCATCATAAGAGAAGATCTGCATAAGCTTGAAATGGAAAGTGAGAAGAATCTGAGTTAGGGGCGGGGTGGGCATTCCAAGAGAAAGTGGCTGGGAAAAGCCAGGGATACCTTGTGAGGCTGGGATAATAGAGCAGGATAAAGAGGTCCATGGAAAATTCTCAGGGGTGTGACAGCTGAAGCATGTTTAAGAGCAGTAATGAGTCAGACCATTAACTGAATTCATAGTGAAAGTCAGTATCTGGACCAGGAGTGTAGACTTTAGCTGTCCTTGGGGTGGGAGATCTGGGATCCTAAGGGGCCCCAAGGCAGAAACAGCATTCTACCAGCAGTGAACAACACATGGCCCTGGGTGAATGCTTGGCCTCTTTGGCCACAGGTTCCCCAGAAGCAGTCTCTGGGAGGTAGGGAACACTCAGATGAAAGTGATTTCTTAAGGAAGCACTCCCAAGACAAAGCCTGAGGTAGGGAGGAGGCCAGGCGAGGGCGAGGGTGCTGCAGGGCATCCAGGTGTAAAGCACGGTGCAGAGCTAGGTTGTCATGCCCCTCAGCACAGTCACTGGTGAAGGCCTGCCCAGCCAAGACCATTCTCAGGCCCTCCAGGCTCTCAGTGAGCAAGGAAGGATGGAAAGCTGCAGGTGAGAACTTTCAGAAACACAGAGGGATATGATGGCTTCTGAACAGAACCCGCAGTGTTCGTTCAACGTGCATTTGTGGTTGCTATCACCATGAAGTGACCACAGCTTCTGGGGCCCTGGTCTAGTACCCAGCACCCTCTCCCTGCTTCTTCACAACATGTCTGAACTTGAAGAAGCTCTAACAGCAGACTTGAGGCAACCTGCTCAAGGTCACGGCCATGTAAGACTTGGTAGAAACCAGGATTCACCAGCTGCTGCCCACACGCTAGAGTATAGTGCTTAAGTGCTGTGAAGACACAAATGTCGCCATATCTCAGAGATGACACACCAGCCTTGCACATGGCTTACATACTGCAGTGGAGAGTTCTCAGCTGCAGCTTGGATTCAAGCTCTTCCTGAGGGCTGAGCTAGGAGCACAAACTCACCCTTACTGGAAGGGCCAAACTGCTAGGCACAGGTATGGACAAGCAACTTAGCGTGGCAGTGCTGGCCCTTGGACTCGCATGTCTGGTATGTATAAAAAATAACTGGTGTGTGTGGTGGGGGAATCAAAGCCACAAAGGGAGGTAACGTTGTTATACTGAATGTTTCTGCTGGGAAGTCAGGCATGTTCAACACGGCTCTAGCTTAGAAAGTCAGAAAGACTTTGGAAATCTGTGGATGAACCAGAATCTCTGGACACATAGTTCCCAAAACACAGGTGTCTGCCTTAGAAGGAAAAAAGGATGGTGCGTGCACAGCAGACATGCTAAGACAAAGGAAAGACTGAATTTTGACCACCTGCTGAGCTGAAATCCCATGGAGACTGTCTCCTGCTGTGGCAGCAGGGATAAGGCATGTTTCCAGGCTCCTGGAAGAAGCCACATGTGCTTAGAAACATTCCCGGGAAAGGAAAGGCACCGAAATGCTTATAGGAGCTGAAGCTGCAGAGGTGGCAAAGTGAAGGAGAATGCGTGGAAATGTATGGGTTTGTGGCTTCTAAAGAGAAAAGGGAGAAATGTCTCCCGAAGCTGTTAGAAAGAGAAGCACATACATGTATGGCAGGACACCTTGGGTGGGCTTGGAGGGCCATAGCCTGCCTTGGAGGATTAACGAAGGAGGTGGGAAACAGCCAACAGCACCCCCTCTAGCTCTGACTCCCAAAAACACCTCCAGACATTGCCATGTGCCCCGGGGGCAAAATCAGCTCTAAGTAAGAATCACTGAGTTAGATTCTGCTTGTGTTTAATAAATGGTAGTTTTATACTACGTTTAAAAGATTTGCAAGGTCCCAAAGAACAAAACAACCCTCGCCAGCACTTCCAAACACAGGACATCTTTCTTGAAAGCCTTTGTTCGTCCTAATTTCTTGATAATGTGATTGGCATTATTATATCAAGAGGAGGTCATTTTAGAAATCTCTGGCTTTAGGAGCATCTGGCCCACCGAAATCTCCTGAAGACCCAACATTCTCCTGTGAAGACAGTCGTATTCTTACCCCTCATAGGCAGAACTCAGTAGCTCCCAGGAGCCTTGGAAACTGAGTTACTCTCACTTTGGGAACTTTTTTTACCATTAGGGTTCAATCTGTCAATAGAGTTTTAAAATAAATCCCCCCTTTAGGCTGGGGGATTTGTAGACGTTGAGTGGAAGGGGTTCCCATTAGAAAACTTAGTTGCCTAGGAAGTAATTGATACATTTCTTGTCCTAATCCCATGCTTTCCCCTCTCATTTAGGAGGCATTTATTTGAGAGGCCATTAACTTCTTCTGAACAAAATCTCCCTTGAGTGGTGACCTTTCTGTTTTCAAAATGGGCCTGATTAAGATCGATGTCTCAGCATCACTGATCGTCACAAGACTGTACCACCGAGACTTTAAGCCAAATGGAACATAAAGGATGGTCTGACTCACTGTTTTTCTCATTGTTATGCATCAGTGGGACTCTCCTCCTGAAATAAAAATGTACCTGAAAGCCCAATGTATATAAAGCACACAGTTTATACCTACCTTCAATATGGGATTAGAGCACTTCACCTCTGTGGTAGTCTTCTCCCAAACCCATAACCCTAGCTTAACCGAGGAAAATATCAGGTAAATCCAAATGGAGAGGCATTCTACAACATACCTGAGCAGTGCACCTCAGAAGTGTCAAGGTCACGAGAATAAGGAAAGTCTGAGACACTGTCACAGACCAGAGACTAAAGAGCCGTGACAACCAAAAACACTATGGTATCCTAGATGAGATCCAGGACAGAAAAGAGGACATTAGTAGAAAAATTAGTAGAAGGCAAATAAAGTCTGGAGTTTAGGTAATAACAGTGTATTAACATTGGTTTCTTAGTTGTAACAAACATACACCAGTGATGTAAGATGTTGACAATGGGAGGAACTGGGTGCGGAATACATGAACCCTCCATAGTATCTTTGCAACTTTTCTGTAAATCTGTAACTATGCTAAAAAAAAAAAAAAATCTGTAACTATGCTAACATTACAAGTTTATATTAGAAATTTTAAACCAATAAAATAATGCTGTCATCCAAGTACAAATTTACAATATTTACTCCTTCTAAAGTCCATTAATGCAACAGTTGAAAGTTCATGTGCAGTAAGATCTGGGTATATCAGCCCCAGAATTCATTTTACTGCTTTCATGTTTGTTTTTTTATGTATACAATCAAGGAAGTCCTGATTCACACAGAAATGTAGTTACAAATAGCAATAGTTCTTAAACAGCTTGCCTAGTGATCTCAGGGTACTTCTCTATTAATGTGATATGGATAAGCTTGATTCCATGGTATGTATAAAAATATGTATATTTAGGACAAAGGTAAGACACTAGTGGCTTCCAAAAGGCTAAAGTTTGGAACACAGCATGCTCAAGGGCATGATTATTTTTTCAACTGAATTCTCAAAAAAAAATGTATACTGGCAAAAAAAAAAAAAAAAGTGTAAATTGAATGTTAAAGAAAGAATCCTGAAGCACCTGCAGGATTCTAGAGATCCACTTTCAGAGATGGAGTTCGAACCTTTCATTTCTGGATGGGCAAAGAGGGGCTCCAAAGGGAGAGGGGGCTTGCCCAAGGCCACTTGACTGACAAGGGGCAGAGTCTACATGAGAATCTGTCTCTGGGCTCCATCTGTCAAGGGTCATGCTTGCCCATACACGGAATGCTGACAATCATGGATCCACCAGGGGCTCATGACAGTGTAAGCAATCCAGTTCCACTCTACCACTTACATCAAACAGATACGGCACCAGGCAGCAGACAACCTCCACCTGATGAGGATGTAGCCCTACTTCTTCCTGGGCTTCCCGGAGAGCTGTGGCCACATCATCCACATCTGTAGGTTCACACTTGCCTCCGGGGAAACAAACTTCTCCAGGTGACCTTCTTAGCTGGATAGTGAAAGAACAGAGCTGTGATGCAGGATTCCAGTTGACTCATTCAACAAGTATTTACTGACCTATTTTGTGCCAGAGACCACTCCCACACTGGGGGTAATAAGGGGGGGTATAAGAACACCCCCTCCCCAAAAAAGTTTTTACTTGAATCCTTTTTAAAAATGAGCTTTGAGAACTTCCTTCACTTGTAATTTTTTTCTACTTGCCCCTAAAAGATACCAAGCACATGAAACAGATCTATGCTTAATGGGGGGGGGGGGGGGGGGGGGAGGAGGGAGCCAAAAGGAAGTATAATAAAAAGGGCGATGTTATCAATAGACAGCCTTTACTGGGTGCTTACCCTGCTCCAGGCATGCTTCTTCACAAGAAGCTTTTCCATTTAGCCCTTAGAACAGGTCCGTATGCTGTTATTTTTAAAAAGCATTTATTTTTTAATTGAGGTGAAATTTATATAACATAAAATGAACCATGTTTAATTTTTTAGAGAGAGAGAGTGTGAGCAGCAGGGGGACAGGGAGAGCAGAGGGAGAAGGAGAGAATCTTAAGTAGACTCTGCTGAGCTCAAAGCCTGACAAGGGGCTCCATCTCATGACCCTGAGATCACAACTTGAGTCAAAATCAAGAGACAGATGCTTTACTGACTGAGCCACCCAGGTGCCCCTAAAATGAACCATTTTAAAGTGAACCACTCAGTGACATTTAATACATTCATGATGCTGTATGACCACTACCACTGTCTAGTTCCAGAACATTTTCTTCACCCTGTACTTGCTCCCCAACCTCCCGCTTCCTTGCCCCTACTTTCTATCTCTATGGATTTACCTATGCCATGTATATCATGTATTTGTTATCCATCCATCCATCGATGGATATAGAAGCTACTATTATACTATTACCATTTCCTCTTTTGACAAGGGAACAGAAGCTCAAAAGAGTTAAAAACAAAAAACAAAATAAAACAAAACCTGACCAGCGTCACACAAGGGTTATATATGTAGTAGAGCCAGAATGTACACCAGTGTTTTAACTCTCCATCCCATGCTCTTAACCAGCATACCACACATGTATTAAGGCCTACTAAAAGGCAGGTAAAGTGACCACTTGAGCCATTAGCATTGACACATCGGCACCTCTGTATCTCTGTGCATGCATGCAAGGGAATAGAAGTCTCTTCTCCCTACACTGCCCCTTCCACTCCACTCTTGATTCCATGCCTTCCTGACTTTAGAAGAACTGTGGCTCCATTTGTAGCATCCTCCATCTTTGGGTTGGGTTACAAAAAATATAACCCAACTTTATTGACTTCACTCCTGCCTGGTGCCCACCATCCTTTCTATTGAACTGCCATAAGGCCTCAGGCTCAGCAGGAGTCCAGGTGGGCCTCTTCTCAATGGGATGACACAGGAATAATGTCCCTGTATATCTCCCAAGGTCACAGAGCCAGTCACATAGGCTGATGGCTGAAGTTCATGGCACAGGGTCTGGCCAATGTGATATATTTATTAATGAGACCTTGTAAGGTCAGTTCTTGATGTTCAGAAGCTAAATCAAGAGATCTCACTGGCATTTTTAGCACCAGGGCCAATATATCTATGTAAGAATAAACTAGATGCTGTTATAAATTCTGTAGTGCTCTAGAATTTAAAGTCCCATTTAAGCAAGCTTTTTTAAAAAAAACAAAAGATAACATTTTAAAGTAACTCTCTGCTAGTGTATCAAGAACACTGCAGGAATTGCTACAGGACATAGGAATCACACACATCTTCACATCAATTACAGTTACGAGAGTTGGTGAAAACAAGGTTGAGGGATATGTTTCTACAATCTCGACTACTGACTACCCAAATGTTTAAGAAACAAACCTACTGTTACATCACCTCTGAAAAAAAGTATTCTATTGTGGTAGCACATGGAGCACCAGAGCATTCGTGGCAGAAGGCACCTACGGGGAGTCACCAGGCTCGACAGAAATACAGACCTGATGGGATGGCTATTTCAAACACTATTAAGAAAATGCTATGCTGTTTTGAAGAAAATAGACACATTCATAAAAATCATTATTCATAACTGTCAGTGCCAAAAAGGGCCCCAATTACAGACGTTTTTAATCTTTCTTTTTAACGGCATAAAAATTTTTATTAAATAAAACCTTTATGGAAATCTATTTAGAAGCCAGTAAGGTTGTAGGCTAATTTCCCAAAACTTTAGTCTATGTTTTGTTCTTGCATTTTCTTTTGCCTGTTTCAAGCCCTAGCAAGCTGGGGGGAGAGGGAGGAAAGGAAAGACAAGTAGAATGGCGGAGAGGAGGGGAGGAGAGAGGAGGGGAAGGGAGGGGAGAGGAAAGGAGGGGAAGGGAGTGTAGGGTAGGGGAGAGGAGAGGAGAGGAGAGGAGAGGAGAGGAGAGGAGAGGAGAGGAGAGGAGAGGAGAGGAGAGGAGGATTCTTTACCCTCATAACATTAGGCACTGTTTTCAATCCCATTTTAGGAATGAGAAAACAGAGACTCATAGAGATTAAAAACTTTGTTCTAGGTTCCAGAGCTGGTAGGAGAGCCCATGCTAAAGCAGGAGGGATTGGGGACAGGTACCCCTTCCCTTTCTCTACTTGTGCTACTCCAGGGAGCTGTGCAGCTCCAGTAAAGCCTGGGAGGGAATTTCTTGCCCCTAGAATGAGACAGGGGTAGAATCAGATCTAATTAGATTTAAATACTTTTAATTAATTAAAAAAATTTTTTTAAATACTTTTTTTTTAAACGTGATCTTTGCACACCAGAGTTTATGGTGTAAGATGATTCTCACATAATAATCAACAGGCAAAGCTCTCTGGATGAAGCAGTAACCTGAAGATCCATTTTGGTTTTGCCTCAATTGTCTACATTATTATTTGTCTGATGGTTCGAAAAATATATTGAAGTGCTTCTCCTCTGCTCTTTGGCAAAACTAAGAACAGACCCAGGTCCCCTGGCTCCCAGTTAGGTATCTCCTGTTGGAATCTGGACTTTCTTACCTCCTGTGTTTATGTGATTGTTACCTGACCCAGACCCAAAAGAATCCACACGAGTCTGATCTCAAACCCACAAAACTTCAGCTGATTCCTCAGCTTTCTTTTCCCCCCTGAGAGAATACTATTCATTGTTCTGCTTTGAAGCCATGCTGTATGGCTCAGTTTCATTTTTTGTACTTGGATAGCTTTGAAGTTACTGCTTCCCCAACTTTTCCTCAGAAGCACCCCAACAGCAAAGGAGAATGACTATATCCAGGGGTGTACCCAGGGAAGCTCCATTCCCAGCCCAACATTTCTTTAAAGTTAGAATAGTTTATCTGAAAACCTCAGGCCATGTCTGCCAACAGCAATAGTGATGGCAGCTGAAGCTTACTGCATCCTTGCCATGTGCTGGGGCCAGTTTAGTTGCTTTGCATTTGTTTCCCTGGAAAAATCCTCATAGTAGCCTTATGAAGCACGTGCTAGTGTTTTGTCTGCATTTTGCAGGTAAGGAGACTACAGCACAGAGAGGGCAAGTAATTAGAACAAAATCACAGAGCTGGCAAGGAGTGAGCCTGCATTCAAACACAGGCAGCCAGCTTCAGGGCCTAGGCTGTTAATTTCTGTGCTCTAGAATTTTCATATTATAACCCGGGTGGGAGTCTAAAACAGTGGCTGTTGGAGGCAGCAGTTGTACCCATCTCCCACCCCTGCCAGGACAGGGATGTCTGGAGACCCCGTGGTTGTCACAAAGGGGGTGTGTGTGTGTGTGTGTGTGTGTGTGTGTGTGTGTATTACTGGCACCTAGTGGGTAAAGCCCACGGTGATGCTAAACATCTCATTATGCACAGAATAGCTCACACAACAAAAAACATTATCCAGCCCAAATGCCAATAGCACCAAGATTAAGAGACCCTGGTCTAAAAGTATTTCAAATTACTTGCTAGCTAAATTACTTATTTTTAAAAAAACTTCTCCAAAAAATGCTTTGTTATCCTGTGGCTTCTTGTACCCCTGAACATCACAATCTTGAAAGTCCATTTGAGAATGCATGGTCTCAAAATGTGTGCAAGTGACAAACTGTTGTGGGGTTTTCAAATGTCCTGGAACTTGAATGGCAGGAATCTTTTTGTCACCTACCTTCTCTGACCGGAGGGTGAACAACAGGTAGAGTTTTCCTTCTTTTACCAACAATGGTAAAAGGACAGAAAATTTGTTAGACGACAAGTGAGAATATTTGGTCCCAACATCATGCTTTTTTAAGCGAGCCTTAGCTTCATCTATCAAACTGTGTCTAAAATGGAAACAAACCAAATATTTTAGTAACCAGAGTTATGATAAAAAGCTCCTAGTCCTATGTTTCTGGGTTTCATTGTGTATCTTGGAGCTTACCATTTCTGACTCTCATTGTATTTTCCAGGAACACAGCAGAAATAACACACAAATCACATGACTGTTGGCAAGATAAGATGAGCAAAAAAACAAAACAAAACAAAACAAAAACTAAGAATACAGTTTAGTACACAAGTTCACTTTGAAACTTAAATAGAAATTATGGTAAAATATTCTTTCAACAATGCCCTAGTTAAATGTTGAATTCTTAATTATATTCCAGTAAGGCAGTGTTGGTAAACAAGTCATTGTAAGGTTAGACAACTGTCAGGTTAAGGACTTTCTCTTATATTATCAAACCCTTTCGTTTTCAATTGCCTTCTAACAGTGGTTCCCAAACTTTAGTGGCAACAGATTCACCCAGAGGGCTGGGCCCCGCCCCCCCCAAAACTGTGACTCAGGAAGTTTGGGGTGGGGCCTGGAAGTTAGCATCAAACTCCCAAGCAATAGTGATGCTGATCCTGTGGACCAGGGTAACCCACTTGGAGGACAATGTGCAAAGTATCTGGATTTATAACAAACACACTGGGTGCCCTGAGTTCATGACCCTGAATGTTTTGGTCCTTTCGACTGGTGTCTTTTGTGGCTGGTTTGTGTAGCAGTTTAAGTAGCGTCTCCCAAAATTCATGTCACCCAGAAGGCTCAGAATGTGACTTTATTTGGAAATAGTATCTTTGCAGATGTAGTTATGGATCTTGAGATGAAATCATCCTGGATTTAGGGTGGGCTCTAAATCCAGTGATTAGCGACCTTGTAAAAAGGAGAGGTCATAGACACACACATAGGGAAGAGGGCAAGGTGAAGACACAGAGACTGGAGTGATGTTGCCACAAGCTCAGGAACGTTAAGATCCATCAGAAGTTGCAAGAGGCAGGAAATTTCGGATGTCCAGCCTTCAGAACATTGGGAGATAAATTTCCGTTGTTTTAAGCCATCAAGTTTTGGTAGTTTGTTATGCCAGGCCTAGAAACTAACCGTTTGGTTTTAATTTCCCGCTGGGAAAGGCATCGTGGGCAAAATGAGATACGTAAGTCAAGGCAGCTGTGGTTTTCAAGTGTTTAGGGATGACCTCCCCAAGCCTTGCTTTCCGCATCTGTGACATGCTTGAAGGTGTCTGTGAGCCCGGAGTGACACCGATGGCATACGGTGGCTGGCACCGGCCAGCGCCCAGTGCAGCGGCAACTACTGCCCTAAATGTCTCCAGCATCAGGTGGCCCTGGAGGGCGTTCTGGAGCGAGCGCATCCCAGGCCCGCAGGCCGCCGGGTACGCACCGGGCCAACCTCGGCTTTTAAGAGGCTCTCCCAGAACCAACCAGTGGGGCCAGCACTGGCGAAAGTGTGTCTGTCCACATTTGGGGCTGGTCCCTGGAGTAACCCCCACACTACACCCCAGCAGCAGGCGCCTGCATGCGCTCCTCGGGTGCACTTTCCGCGCTTCTCTTCCAGCCTCGCAACGGCCCCGCGAGATGAGGCCCGCTCGGGCTCGGGCGGGTCAGGTTCGGTAACCGAGACCCAGGGTCACCTCCGGGGCCCCGAACCCTGAGCTGCCGGGCGCGCTCGTGCTTCCCGGCGTCAAGGTCCGCACAGCCCTGGGACGGAGGGGGCAGGCATCTGGGCAGGCGCAGCGCTCTGCCCGTGGGGAGTGGGCCCGCGGCCCGAAGCCCGCCGCCTCGCGGGGAGGTGCAAAGGCGCCAGGGCCCAGCCGGCCAGGTAGGCGGGCGCTCCGGCCGGGCTCCGCGGGGCAGGTGCGCTCGGCAGGAAGCCCCGCAGGGAGGCCCCGCACGGCGCTCCGGGGCTCCGGGTGCCCAGGGCGGGGGAGGATTTACCTGGCCGGCTCCGGGGACCGACTAGGCCCCGACATCCCGCAGGCAAAAGTTTGTTTTCTGATGCAGACGCCTCGGAAGCGCTCAGCCGGTGGGCATGCGCAGAGCAGCCGCGGCCTGGGGCGTGGGCGGGCGAGGGGGCGGGGCCTGGGGCCGTGGGCGGGGCGGGGCCTGGGGCCGCGGGGCGGGGAGTGGGCGGGGCGTGGGGGCGCGGGGCGGGGGGTGGGCGGGGCCTGTGGGCCGCGGGGCGGGGCTTAGGGCCAGGCCCTTTGCGGTTTTGCAAAGCGGTTTATGCCCGGCTTCTTCAGGAGGGAAAAGCATCTGAAGAATTCTGAGGTTGGTCCTTGTTAAAAAAAAAAAAAAAAAAAAAAAAAGGGAAGAGGAAAGAACGTACAAATGCAGTGCTGGTGAGTTCAGAGCATTTGACACCTGCATTCACTGTTGCGGGGAGGTTAAGTTGGCTCAAGTTTTCTGAGCATCCGTCTGCGCATGTTTACTATGTGCTAGCAGGGCGCAGATCCCACCTAGCAAAAAGACACGCGGAGCCTACAGGCAAGTGGGGGAGAGAGAGAGGGAGGGAGACATGGATGAAACAAGTGCATAGATAAAGCAGAGGCCTTTAGTCCTTGACGAATATATGAGGGAGAAACAGGGAGAAACGTGGGTGAACCAAGTCAGAGAAGGCTTACCAGAGACCACGGAAATGGGGAGGAAAGCAGCTGTGCTCAGGCTCCGACGGGAGCTTCTCCCTCTGCCTATGTCTCCGCCTCTCTCTGTGTGTCTCTCACGAATACATAAAATCTGAAAGAAGAAAGAGAAGGAAGGAAGGGAGGAGAAAGCAGGTGTGCGTGTGCTCTAGGTGTGGTCCTCAGAGCATGAGCATCATGTGGTGCTGTTAAAAGTGTAGATTCTGGGGCTCACCCCAGAGCTGTTGAGTCAGAAACTGGGGATAGGGCCCAGCAATCTGTGCTGTAAGGGAGTGTGATCATTGGGGAGCTACTCTAAGGCATGTGTGCAAAATAAATAAAGGAAAGAGACAGAGGAGTTACAGGAAGAAGAATAAGTTTGTGTGAAGACCGCAGAAGTGGCTGGAGGAGAGGCAGTTGGAGGGGAGCCTGGTTTGAGCTGATACTTGTAAGACCCCAGACTTCAAAGACTGAAAGCCAGGTTGACTTCTCCATGGGGCACAGGCTCAGGAGGAGGTACAATGCCTGGGGTCCACAGTAACTTGGGGCTTCACAAAAATGTTCCAACTTATATTCTTTTAAAAATCAAAAGAAGGAACACCTGGGTGCTCTGTGGTTTGAGCGTCTGCCTTTGGCTCAGGTCGTGATCCCGGAGTACTGGGATCGAGTCCCACATCAGGCTCCCTGCATAGAGCCTGCTTCTCCCTCTGCCCATGTCTCTGCCTCTCTCTGTCTGTCTCTGCCTCTCTCTCTCTGTGTCTCTCATGAATAAATAAAAATCTTAAAAAAAATAAAATTAAAAAAAATAAAAAGAAGAGGGGCACCTGTGTGGCTTAGTCAGTTAAGCATCTGCCTTCAACTCAGGCTCAGGTCATAATCCCAGGGTCCTGGGATCTGTGGCATGGGGCTCCCTGCTCAGCGAGGAGTCTGCTTCTTCCTCTCCTCTGCCCCTACCTCCCCCCTGGTGCTCTCTCTCTCAAATGAATAAATAATCTTTAAAATCAGAAGAAGAAAATGAATATAATAATAGGCAACATGAAATAATGAATCCAGCCTGAGTTATACCCTTCTTTATATGAATGCAGTCATAAAATAGAATTATTTTATTATCATTTTATGGAGGAAGGGGTCCATAAAAACCTAGTTGCCTGATCTCCATGAAAGTCACACTGTGGCGCTCAATCATGGGACAGCTGAGCTACGGTTCCTAAGACCTTTAAAACTACTCAGGTCTCAGATGTTCACCTGGCCAGTCCTTGGCAAGGCTGGGAGAACCCAAACTAAAAGCTTGATGACATCCAAATAACAATGTTCATGGCACTTTCACCTACATTAGCAAACTTAATTTGAGCAACTGCACAAAGTAGAGTTATTTCTCTAGAGCTATTACTATCCTCACTTTCCAGATTAGGAAATAACTACGTGTCTTGTGTTATGTCACACCACTAGGGTTGAAGATTAGCTGGTTCTGACCTCTGTGTTCATTTATTTTGACATCACTTCTCAGAGGCAACTGAACTTTGAATTATGTGAGTCTGATGATGAATAGGAGATAAATCAAGCCCCTCATCCAATATCCATTGTGTAGCAACTGCGTGCTAGCCATGTCTAAGATGGGGCCCCTTGATGTCTAAGGGTTCCTGGTCTATTGGGGGTGATAATAAACATGATCCTCAGCTCTCATAATGCACAGTGTGTTCTCAGCTCTATATGAGAATAGATAGGAGAGTGATTCAGAGGATTAAGTTGAAGGCTGAAAAATCATTGAGGAGTTTATTTGCTCTTCTTTTTTTTTTTTAATTTTTATTTATTTATGATAGCCACACAGTGAGAGAGAGAGGCAGAGGCAGAGACACAGGCAGAGGGAGAAGCAGGCTCCATGCACCGGGAGCCCGACTTGGGATTCGATCCCGGATCTCCAGGATCACGCCCTGGGCCAAAGGCAGGCGCCAAACCGCTGCGCCACCCAGGGATCCCTATTTGCTCTTCTTTTAGATATCCTTTGATTGGATCATTGTGAAGATGAGCACGCTGGAGTGCCTTGCTCATGGTCACACAGAAGGTAAATGGAAGAGCCAGGTTTTGATCTCATCCACTGAGCTACAGCTCTGGCACTCTAGTGGCATTTGAGAGATACGTGGGATTTCAAAAGGCCAAGGTGGGAAGTCGACATTCTGGGTAGAGGGAACAGCAGAAGCCAAGCTTGGGTGAAGAGTCTTGTTCAGACGGGGAGGCAGTATAGCACAGTTGGAGCGAAAAGGGACATTTTGCAGAGTGTAGCTCTGGGAAGACATAAAAAGGTTTGGAAGCCAAAGCAAAATGGAAGTTGAACTTCTTCCTAAAGGGAGAGGAATAACAGGTCAGGGTTTCCAAGAAGATCTCTGTGGAAGCAAGATGGGAATGGAATGAAAGTGGGGAGAGACTGGAGGTGATCAGAGGGCTCTTCCAAAAGTCTGGGCCCTAGGAGCAGAAAAAGATGCTTTAAACCTTCAGAAAAATTCACATACTTCCAACATCAGAAAGTCAGAAGGTAACAGGAGTTTGGGTTGCTTTAATGTATAACACAGCATCCCGAGGTGCACCAAGGCTATATGCACAGCATCTTCTTTCAAGATCAGAAATACTGTTGTAAAAAACTCAGTTCTTATGGCTTTTGTAAGGCTGGAAGCCATAGCACAGAGAGCATCACAAGGTGAAATGTATCATAATAAGATTATATATGTATGAGGTGTGTGCATATATCTGCACCTGTGAAACAAAACAGGCTTCAAGGTTAAACTGGCAATGTCTTTTAGGGGAAGTGACTTGTCTCTGTAGTTTTTGCACACAGACTTGTTGGTAGTAACATAATTCTGGAAAACATGTTAAAGAGAAGCAAAGCTGTGACAAGGTTCAGGCCAGCCTGCAAAGCTAACACCTCACTGGTGCAGTTTCGTTAAAGAAGAACATCCCAGGGGGCAGGAGGGGCCTTATCTTAAGTCTACCCACCTGGAAACTTTATTTGAGCAGCACCTCATGGCCAACTGGGGTGGTACAGAGATAAGAAAATACCAGTCAGCCTTCAGGAACAAAGAACATCTGGGGAAAAGACCTATAACAAACAATTAGCCTTAATGCCAGATTAGTGCTTTAATTGTGGAGAAAGGGCTAACTGCTCTGGGGAGCGAGGACCAGCAGCAAATGATGAATTCTCTCTTGGCATAGGCCCTGGGGCCTAGATAGGCTGCGGAGAGCAGGTGAGACACTAGGGAACACATAGCACTGGGCATTATTTTCCTAGGAAATCCAAGTTTCCTCCACTCCCTCAGTTTGCAGGAGGATCTCCAAACTCTTGGAGGGAAGTCATAGGGGAGGGCTTTATTTTTTTATTTTTTTAAGAAGATTTTATTTATTTATTCATGATAGAGAGAGAGGCAGAGACACAGGAGGAGGGAGAAGCAGGCTCCATGCTGGGAGCCTGATGCAGGACCAGGATCGCACTCTGGGCCAAAGGCAGGCGCTAAACCACTGAGCCACCCAGGGATCCCCAGGAGAGGGCTTTAGATTAAGTCTCATAGACACATCAGAGTGTACTGGCTACCACTGCTGGGTGGCGCATTTGCCAAACAGACGCATGCTTCCCCCTCTCACCCTGCAAGCTCACAGCCCCATCCTCCATCAACTCTCCCTCACTCCCAAATCAGATGGAGTTAAGGAGCCATAGCCTTCCCCTCTTTTAAGGAGAGGGACTTCTTTGAGGACTAGGTTTATTTATTTATTTATTTTTAAGATTTTATTTCTTTATTCATGAGAGACCCACAAAGAGAGGCAGAGGCATAGGCAGAAGGAGAAGCAGGCTCCCTGTGGGAACTCCGACGTGGGACTCGATCCCAGGACCCCAAGGTCATGACCCGAGCTAAAGGCAGACGCTCAACCACTGAGCCACCCAGGTGTCCCAAGGACTAGGTTTAAAGACGAATTTCTCTATGGGTCAGGGGTCCTCGGCATCAAAGTCCTCTGGGGGCAAGGATGCTGCATGGACACCTCAGTGTCCCCAAATCCCACCCCACAGGTCCTTCTCTCAGGGTAAAACTCGCCAAGGATCATGCATTTCTGAGCAAACGTTGAGGTGAATTGGCTATAAAGAGATTCCTACATGATGCAGTCCTTGCCTTTTTTTTTTTTTCTATTTTTCTTTTTAAGACCCATTGAAAAAAAAAAGAGTTTATGAGTTTGGTTCAGTACATTCCCTGGTCAAGTGCCCATTCTTGGCTAGGCATGGAGTTGGATGTTAGAGATACAGAGATACATAGCAGTTGGTCTTTGCTCTTGAGGGTTTGGTGTCAAATATGGTAGTGAGTAGCTTTAGTTTGCACAAGAATCTCCTGGGGCTGATTAAACATGTATGTTCTTGAGCTGAGGCCTCAGGGATACTGACTCAGGGCCTAAGCATCTGCATTTGTGTCATAACCTTTGGGTAATTGTGATATAAGTATATGCTTTGAAAGGGGGAGAAGTGGGGATCCCTGGGTGGCGCAGTGGTTTGGCGCCTGCCTTTGGCCCAGGGCGCGATCCTGGAGACCCGGGATCGAATCCCACATCGGGCTCCCGGTGCATGGAGCCTGCTTCTCCCTCTGCCTGTGTCTCTGCCTCTCTCTCGCTCTCTGTGACTATCATAAATTAAAAAAAAAAAAAAAAAAAAAAGAAAGGGGGAGAAGTGGAATTTAAATCTGAAAAAAATAAAATAAAATAAATAACAAAATAAAACAAAATAGTGGAAATCAGCCTGGCCCAGAAGTCTGGGTAGGCACCTGAGCCAAAAAGTCAGTGACCTGAGGCAGCCCTGGATTTCTGGCAGCAGGTGTAGGCTAGGAATTAAAGGTTAGGTAGGGATTACAGGGAAATGCTTTTAGAACTGTCCTAGATTACAAAAACATAAATTGCTGAGGATTTATTTCCAGGCACTGCAAATGTGATTTTTCAAAGTAATTCATGGTGTTTTCATCCACGTTTAATTTTCATTGTGAAACAATAAAACAGATATATGCTTGCATATTAAGATGTCTTAAAATCTCTGTGTTTCCGTGAGCCAGGCTGGCAAAAAACACAAAACTGATGGGCGTGCATAATTCGTCTATTTTATATCATTGTTGGTTCTCATTTCTGTGCCCCTCTAGAAATGAGATAAAGATTAGTTATGTTTGATTCCTTTACTGTCATGTTTCTTTGTGTAATGGAACCATCAAGTAGGTTTAATTACCAGTAACAAGTGTGCTGGGAAATCTGTAATCTAAATGAACGCTCGGCCTAGGATGCATGTAATGGCGTGACTGTGCCCCACAATGAGGAGCCGTCTGGTCCCAATTAGCTTGTGAATTAGTTGTGAAATTGGTTTAAGATCTTTCCAGTGCATGTAGGAAGCTCAGTGTCTGCAGAAGAAGACAGCCTCTACTCCACAGGGAATTCACCCTGTGTCCTCACCTTGGCCTGGGCCACCCAGAACTCACAATGCAACCCTGGTTAAATTCTCTTGCCTTTACAGGTGGGTGGGGGAGGCAGAAACTCATATCCCTCCCCAAATCCAGACTCTACCACTCACCTATCTTGATGCCTTATTCAACCCATTCTTGACACTTCAGCAGAAACCATGCTACCTGTGCTCTGCCCGTAGGAGTGACACTCTGCATGCAACCTCTCCTGATATAACTGGCATAATAAACACTGCAGTGGGCAGAGAGACAGATGGACAAGTCTTTTGAGAAGATGCTACCAATTTGCTGCTAGCCTCTGGTTTCATGTTTGTCCCATGGCTGGTGTCCTTTTCTTTTTTTTTTTAAGACTCTATTTATTTATTTGAGATAGAGTGAGAGAGACAGCACAAGTGGGGGTGGGGAAATGGGAGAGGGAGAAGCAGATTCCCTGCTGAGCAGGGACCACTCCACACCCCAATGCAGGGATCATGACCCTGGGATCATGGCCTGAGCCAAAGGCCATTTAACTAACTGAGCCACCCAGATGTTGTCTTAAAATGGCTGCATAATAGTGTTGTCAGGGAAGAAGGGTACTGGTCATTGCTTGAGGTCTTCAGTGGAAGCCAGAAAAGGACACAGGCTGTTCTGGAGCAATTTCAAGGATCTGGTGGTGGAGGGTTATGCTTCTAGCAGTGCTGTATGTAAACTTTCTGTAATGAGGGAAAGAATCTCTATGTTCTCTAATGCAGTGGCCACCAACCAGGTGTGCACTTGATTACTTGGTGTGCCTGAAGAACTAAACATTTTAAATTTTATTTATTTTCAGGTAATTTAAATAGCCACAGGTGTCTAGTGGTCACCATATTAGCACAGTCTGATGGTTGTAGTTTCTGAGTTTCCAACCATCTTGCAACCTTTTTGGAAATATCAGCTTGAGGACCTAACTTCTAGTTAAACATGTGCTTTGGAGAAAATTCTTGCAGGTTTCTTCCCAGGGTATTTTTGGGAGATGGAACCTAGAAGCACTCATCCTTATTAATTCCCTTCTTTTACAACAGCAACAAAAAATGTGAGCTCACATTCCCTCTGGCAGACACCTACTCTTGTCCTCCCTCCTATCACATCAGTGAGGATTTGTATCAGGCCTCTAGATTTACCCAAGACAATAAGCTGTTAGCAACGAAAGTGCTTATTTGCTCATGCCTACTACATGGCATGAGCTGTGTTATCATGTATTGAACACAATGATCAAGTGTCATGCTCACACTTGTCGAAGTGTTGATATTCTAGAAAGGGAAATTTTGTGTTTCCCAAAGTGGGATCCAAGCAAATGCAGGCCTGTGAAGTGCTCTGTGGGACAGACTGTGGTCAAATACATTTGGGAAAAGCTGCATTTGATGCCTCCTCTTGCAGATTTATGATCTATATTAACATGGCAAAGTTTCCAAGAAGTAAAGCTGTAAAGAAGTCTCCTTTATTTTGTTTATGGCAGCTTTTCTTGATGTATTTGGCCATGGAGTTCTTTTTACTCCCATAATACCCACTAGCATTGATCTGAACTAGTGTTTTGTTGAAGGCACTTTGGGCGGTGTCGAATTAGAGCGATGAGTAGGGTTTAGGGGCAGGAGGCACTGTTTCCTCCTGGGGATAAAGGAAACCTTCATGGGGGAGCATGATCTGCTGCCCAAAATAGCCCCTATAATGCTGCCATTCATTTTTCCCTTAACCCACTTTATTTCTCTTCAAAGCACTCATCACTGAATGATACCATACGTGTTTATTTTTCCGTAATTTCCTGCCTCTCCTCACTAAAATCTCAGATCCAGGAGACGGGAAGAGTGCATCTTTTCCCCTATTACTGTAACTGCAGCATCCAGATTTCAATACCTGTTTTTTTTTTTTTTTCGCTAAATGTGGAAGTGAAGAAAACGTTTCAACTGGGCTTTGAAGGACAGGGATGATTTTGATGGGCTTCGGTGAGGGGGTTAGTCACTCTAGGAGGAAGGAGAAGCTTGGAGGATGCTTGAAGGAAGGGCAGGAAGCCAGTAGTGGGGGAAAGCCTACAAAGATAAATGGAGGCCAGCTGGTGAGGAGAGAAAGAGAGGGAGAGAGGGGAGGAGAGAGCGAGAGAGAGAGGACTGGCTTGCTGTATAGGAGCAACTCCTAAGAGGGGTGAGATGTGGGGGGCACCCTTCTGTCTCCAGAGAGTGCTGGGTTCTCTACTGGGGAAGAGGCAGTGTGGGCAGTGGGCCACTCGCATCTTCTAGCATTCCGGCTAGGTTAGCAGTGCACAATATACCCCTTGCTATATATACATACATGATGTATGCACGGAATTTGCTTTTATAAATTTTTACAAGATTGTACATTCCTAGTGAACTTGCCTCACTCTGTGTACACGGAAGCAAAATGCATAGCATAAAACATGCACAACCAGAGGTTCCCAGAGGACACCATCCTTATAAACAAGTCTCAGCAGGACACTCACAGAGGAGGTGAGTCATCTTTCTGGGAAAAAGCATCTGCTGTCGGACCGTATTTCCTTTCTGTGTTGTCATTCAGAATACAGATGTGCTCTAGAGGCAGGGATAAAAAGCAGAGCATGTTTCTATTAATGTTGTTTGTCTCTTCATAGTTAAAAGTAACATTTTTTTCCCCCAGGTAGGTACTGGGCAGCTAAGTAGGCTCATTTGTATAGCCTCATGGGAAATGAGATGTTTACAGTTGCCACAACATGAGTCTAACTCTGACCTTGTATTGAGATTAAAATGTATGCCAGCTTAGTAGAGGTAAAAATGTGTTTCTGATAGCATCTTCCGTCACCGTGGCAGCCCTGGGATTACTTGTTTTCCTTTTCCGGCACCGTGACAATGTGAGTTTTATACTCTTTCTATATCAGAAATCGTCATCAGTGACAGCCCTTTATGCTTGGGGGCCCATGTATGAGGTGTTGTAGGGAAGTGTGTTCCTTGCTTTACATGGATAGGTTTAATTAATCCTTATAACCACGCTCCAAAGTGGAACTTCTTTCCCTTTCTTTGCCTGTGAACATTCTGAGAGAGCAGATAAACAGGTGAGTAGCATAGAACAGATACAGATGGAGTTAGGATTTGCATAAAAACCATTTCACTCCAATGGCAATATCCATGTATGACTTCTGCTCCTTATTGAGCATGGGTTTTACACTTTCTCTGTATTTTTGTGTCTATTTGACTACTACTTAATATGTGTGTGTGTGTGTGTGTAAGTATATGCCCTGAGACGTCTTTTATTTGTAATATATACCTTGCCTATTAGAAACTGGTTTAAGATGATTTGTCTGATATTAAAACTAAAGAAGACCGGAGACACAGATTGTGTAAGTGGGAAAGAGTAGGAAATTGTACCAGAAGCGGAGGGCAAGGTGGCAAGATGTTCATTGCATTCAGGTTTATCTGCGACCTCCCAGGTAGCCAAGGGAAGAAAAGAAGGCTCCTCTCTTTTTTGTCCTGTGTCTACATCCTGTTAAATGCTTCCAGTTTACATCTTCCTCGTATGTCCACAGACAATAGGCTCTTCTCACTGCTGGTGAGGACCCGTGTCCCCCTGTATAACAATATGCAGGGCTGAGAAGGATCCAGTATAATCAAGCAGGACACGGTCTCCCCAACCCCTTTCTCTTGGAGCTAACTCTATCAGAGCCAGCCCTGTCAGGGCGCTGTCCAAATCCCAGTGATACATCAGGGTTAGATAGAAGACGCACCCCGGACCAGACAGCCAGGGAGAAAGTGCCAGAAACTAAGGGATACAGACCTGAGACCAAAACCCAGCTCTGGGCTGGCAACCTCTCCCAGGGGGGAATGGATTATCGGCAGGTCCTAAAACCTACCCACACAGGCTTCTGCAACTGGTCTCATCACTTCCACCCTCTGCTGCCGCCACCTCTACCTTCTACCACCTGGTCACATACTGATGAAAGAAAAGGAAACCAAAGGGAGGGTCAGAATGGGTTTGTTTTTTAAGATTTATTTATTCATTTTATTAAAGAGTTTATTTATTTATCCATGAGAGACACAGAGAGAGAGGGGGGGCAGAGACATAGGCAGAGGGAGAAGCAGACTCCCTGTGGGGAGCCCTATGTGGGACTTGATCCCAGGACCCTGGGATCACGACCTGAACCAAAGGTAGACACTCAACTGCTGAGCCACCCAGGTGTCCCTGTTTATTTAATTTCAGAGAGAGCACAAGCGGAATGGGCAGGGAATCTCAAGCAGACTCTGTGCCAAGCCCAGGGCCCAGCACAGGCTCGATCTCAGGAAAATGTTGGAATATTTTGTTTAACAATCCCCAGACTCATGCACAGTGTGTGTGGCCCATGACTGAATGACACATAAGAGCGGAGAGTGTCTTGATTCAAGCAGCTCTTCCCCTTTCTAGCTGTGTGACCCTAGGCAGATCACTCAGCCTCTCTGAATTGCAGAGAGTCCTCGAGAAGCATGGCAGTAACCGTTAGATCTGCCTGGGTGCATTGCCAGGATGCAGTGGGGCAGTGCATGGAGTACATTCAGCCTTGGGTCTGGCCCCTGCAGGCAGGGAAAGGCTCAGGAAGGTGGGCATGGCCAGGTCCGCAGGGCTTTCCGGCCAGATCAAGGAATTGGGAATCCAAGCCTCCACTTCAACCTAAGCACTGTAAATAGTCCCCGAAGATGCTCTCCTTAAACTACCTCTTAGCTGCCGTATTTTTGAAAACTGTGTTTAGGTGGCAGCTGCTGTCAGGGGGCTTTGTGTTTTGTGATTACTTGTCTCACTAACAGCTGTTGGTTCCTCCTGGAACTCTGTTTACCTAATTTGGTTAGGCTGGTACACAGACAAATGGGCTTTGATATGATAAATGGTCCATGAAAGCGAAAGGAGTCAGCATACAACGCTAATTTTCCATTCTATCCAGGAATAAAGGAAAAGGTTACCAGCTGTGAAAAACCACCAGATTAGAAGCAGATTTCTGATTGCCAGCCTGCCGGGAGATCATCTCGGCAGCCTGACCTGCAGAAGTGGTAGTAATTTGCGATTATGTACCAGCCTTTCTCTTAGGACACACAAACACTTTCTAAATATTTCCCTCCGCTCAGGGAGGCAGAGATGCTGGGATATTAGTATTTTGCAATTAAAAAGTCATCTTAAAAGAAATGCCTTAATCATCTTTCTCACGCTGCATGTTTGAGAAGCTTCTCAAGCCGAAGTTTCGGGATGGAGATGCTATCTGGTTATGTCACCTGAACACCTAGAAGCTTGGAGCTTGCACGCATGTTTCTACACTGGCCTACTTGTTACATTGTGGAGCAGTGTGCCTCTGGTTTCCTTCACACGTGTCAGAACAAAAGTGCCTTAACCCATGCATCCTACAGAACCTTCCCTACCCGGATGATTCCTGAACGTCAAGAGAAATAATGGTGACCAAGTCCTTGCATAAGGCCTTCCTACATGCTGGCTCCTGGAGCGTATCTTACTGATGGCTGCTGGGCACGGTGTTTCCTTTTCCTGTTTCAAACTTCTTTCTAGAACAGAGACTATGGGGTTTGCCAGTGAGTCATGAGAGCCGAGCCTCTGCACCAGGGGGTATGACAAGAGAAACCTGAGAAAAATGGGTTTTGATTCTGGTTTTTGAAAGCCACTAACACCGCGTGACTTTAGGAAAGTCACTTACCCTCTGTGAAACTTTCCTTTCCCTTTCTCGAAGATGCCTGCCTTCTGAGTGTTGAGAATTACAGAAAGAGAGAACACAAGTAGGAACAGTTCGAAAACCATCAAAGGATGTACATATCTGGGGAAGGATTGTCACATGTTATTTGGAATCGAGGCCTAACATCAGGGGTTCTGACCTCTTTTCTATGCTGATGGTGAGATAGGCATTGCCCCAACATCTGTGTCTGCTCCCCCTGGAACCTGAGGGGCGAGTGCATAGTGTACATACACTTGTTCTCGCCCATTATTCACTCATCATGACTGATACTCATCCATCCCAGAACTCATTCAGAGCCAACAGTCCGAGATCAAGGTGTCATCAGGGTTGGTTCCTTCTAAGGGACAGGGGGAGGGAGGATCTGTTCCAGCCTCTCCATAGCTTCTGGTGGTTTGCTGGCAATCCTTGGTGTTTCCTGGTTTCTAGAAACATCTCTGCAATATCTGCCTTCATCTTCACTTGGCTCTCTCCCTGTGTGCATGTCTGTCTCTAAACTTCCTCTTACCATGAAAACACCAGTCATATCAGACTAGGGACTTGACCTACTCCAGTTGACGTCATCTTAATTAATTATAGCTACACTGACCTTACTTCCAAATAAGATCACATTCTGAGGTAGTGTGGGTTAGGACTTCAATATATGAATTTGGGGGAAACAAAATTCAACCCATAATAGATAGTATTGACCCACATTGGATGTGCCATCTGTGTGAGGGGAAAAAGAAACTTTGGTTTTAAGCAACTGAGACTCGGGGGTCATTTGTGCTATCAGCATTGTCTCACTTGTTCTAATTAACACCAGGAGCTTAAATTAAATCCTCAGCTTCCTCATAGGTGAGCATAAGTTAAGAGCAGCATTTTTGCGGAGAGACTCTCCCAGGTGTGACCATCTCATAGGCTAGTCGGTAATTTACTCTCAGCCTCACAGAACTGGTGCCACCCAAGCTTTCTGAAGACTAGACGAGTCCTCCATGCCTCGCCTCTTACTACCGGAGACAAATCACAAAACAAAGACAGGAATAAAAGAAAAATGCTCTTTTTCTGGAACTAAAGGGCAGACAATCCATTTGTTAGCATTATTGAGTTTTAGAAAGGCATCTCCAGAGATCTTCCTGTTCAAGAAATTTACATATAGATGAGGATATTGGGATCTTGTTGGATGAAGTGGTCACTTGTCCAAGGTCATAGAGTTAATAGGCAGAGCTGGATTTGGGAATTTAGTCTGCTATTCCAAGTGTGTGTGTGTGTGGGGGGGGGGTTTGGAACAAATGATAGTGGTCAAATATATTCTCTGGCCTTGAGCACAGCTATGGTGTGAATGTCTGTGTCCTCCTAACATTTATATGTTGACATTCCAAAATTTGATGTGCTGGTATTAGGAGATAAAGTCTTTGGGGGGAAGTGATTAGGTCATACGAGAGGAGCTCTCATGAATAGGATTAATGCCCTTATACAAGAGACCCCACAGAGCTCCCTCCTCTACCATTGGAGGACAATGAAAAGTCTGCAGAGAAGTCCTCACCCAACCCCACTGACCACCCACCCTGATCTCCGGCTTCCAGCCTCCAGAACTGTGAGAAATAACCTTCTATTGTAGATAAGCCACCTGGTCTGTGGTATTTTGTTGTAGCAAGTTGAACAAACGAAGCCAGGAAGCTTTTATTTCAGCAATGGGAATCGATGCAAGTATGATTTTTGCAAAGCTGATCGAGAATGATAGATCTCTTGCAATAATGACAGTTGAGCACTTGGTATGTGGCTACTATGAACTGAGGTGTGCTGAGAGTATAAACTGCACACCAAATCTTGAAGACTTGGGAAAAAATCAAGGATTTTGTTAATAAGGACTACACGTTGAAATGACAGCTATAGGCGTGCCGGGGTGGCTCAGTCAATTAAGCATCTGTTGTCAGCTTAGGTCATGATCTCAGGGTCCTGGGATCCCCGCTCAGTGGAGATGCTACTTCTCCCTCTCCCTCTGCCTGCCTCTCCCCATGCTTGTTCTCTCTCTCTCTGTCAAATAAATAAATAAGATCTTTTAAAAAATTGAAATGATAGGTATGACATGAAACGAAGTACTTTTTTAAAGATTTATTTGCTTATTCTAAAGAGAGAGAGTGTGAGTGAGCAAGAGGGAGGGGCAGAGAGAGAATCTTATGCAGACTCCCTGTTCAGCTGACACTTAACTGACTGAGCCCACCCAGGCACTCCAAAATAAAATATGTTTTTAAAATGAATTTCTTCTGTTTCTTTTTGCCTTTTAAAAGTGTAGCTACTAGAAAATATAAGTACATATGCAGCTTGCAATTGTAGCACACAGTGCGTTTTTCTGGGTTAGTGCTGGCACAAGGTGATTTTTCAGTGCACACTCCAGAACCTTGTTCTGGACCCCATGACTGGAATCCTTGGCTTTCTCGTTCAGGAATCTCATTTTCATAAAGATTCTCAGGGGATTCTGTTGCATGCTACATTTTGAGTTCGCAACATGATGATGGGCGGTGGCTGCCCCTTGAAGTTCACCTAAGTCTGCACCATTCCCTGTCTTGTCCTCCAGACTGAGAAGTGGGACAACCCTGGCCATGTACCATGAGACACACATCAGGACAAGTGAGAGAAAAGGAGAGTGAGATACCTTTCTTTACCTACATCTCAAACTTGGGAAAAATAGGAATCATTTTCACTTCTGCAAACACTCTTTCCCATATTTCTTGAAACACAGAATTTCCTCTCTACCCGTCTGTGAGGAAGTGTGCATGGATTGTGCATGTATAAAACCCATCCTGCTTCATTAGGACGAGGAGGGGGTGATTTGCTGGATCCCTCTGGCCGTGGGAGTCCATGCTGAGTTCCCCTCCACCCGTGGCACAAGTGGTTCTGTCTGAGTGCTGAGAAATTGTAACTTGTGCTTCCCCTTTCTGCTGAGACTCCCTCTTCTCTTTCACACTAGATTTCTGGGGAAATGGGAGGAAGCCTTAAGGTGTGTTCACATTTTTTTTCCTATTGTGTTTGAGTCTCTGACTCCAGGCAAAGGTGGTTCGTCTAGAGGAGAATAGTATTTCATGCTATCCTGGAACTAGAAAATATTCTTTCCTGATATTAATAAAGTTATATATATATATATTTTTAAAGATTTTATTTATTTATTCATGAGAGACACAGAGAGAAAGAAAGAGAGGCAGAGACACAGGCAGAGGGAGAAGCAGGCTCCATGCAGGGAGCCCGATGTGGGACTCGATTCTGGGTCTCCAGGATCACACCCTGAGCTGAAGGCAGATGCTTAACCACTGAGCCACCCAGGCATCCCCATATTAATAAAGTTATAGTTTAGACTTAGTGATTCAGAAGAAATATTACCCATTTCTGGATTCTTCTTCGATATGTCAAGTGGACTTCTCTAAATTAATTAATTAATTAATTTATTTATTTATTTCTCTAAATTTAAAAATAATCTGGGAATAACATCAGTATAATTTCTTTTTTTTTCAAGGATTTTTTAATTTATTCATTCATGAGACCCACAGCCAGAGAGGCAGAGACATAGGCAGAGGGAGAAGCAGGCTCCCTGCAGGGAGCCCCATGTGGGGCTCCTTCCCCAGACCCCAGGATCACGACCTGAGCTGAAGGCCGATGCTCAACCACTGAGCCACCCAGGTGTCCTAGGCTTCTATTTTCAGCACAGAAAAATTCCAAAAGAGTTTACTCACCTGACTATGTTCCTGTTTGTGGCTGGGGCCCCTCTGATTTGGGGAGCAATGCTTTTCCTGTCCTGACAAACTCCAGTAATGTCTGAATACAAAGGCAATTTTATTTTGTGGGGGAATTCTGAATTTCAGTATTCTACACAAATCATACAGTCGGGGCACTTATTCCCCCTTCTTGTGGAAACCAAGGAAAAAGGGTACCCGTGTGTCATCAGGCAGCATGCTGTGGTCCACTGATCAACGATTAGGTTGGACAAATCTGGTGCCCACTGAGGGCTGGCAGTGACCTCCCCATGCCTCCCCCTCCCTGTCACTCCACCTTTTCATTCTTCCCCTTCTTCCTGTCTACTCTCTTCCTTCTGTCAGAAATAAAAGCATTCTCCACGGCCCAATCCAAGTTTCACCTCAGAATATCATTTGACAGAAAAAGATGTAGCTGCCTTAGGGCTCATGACAACTCCTGTTTGCAGTTATTACTAATTATCTTAACTACACAATCAACATCTTTATTTCCTATTTCCTGGTTAGGCTAGCTAATGAACTCGTAATTTCCATGAGTTAGCCAGGATTCCCATCCCCCCTGAAGTAGGAATGCCCCACTGTATTATTTTCTTCATTGTCTATGACTACCTGAGATTTCATTATACGTGCTTACACTGATTTGCTCATTATCTGCCCAACTCACTAGAATTTAAGCACCCTGGGACAGGGTGTATATTGAGTTTACTGTAATATTTCCAGTTGCCTAAAATAGCATCTGGTTTGTAGTCAGTGCTCAGTAAACACTTGCTAAATGAAGAGCTGTACGAACAAGAGCTGACTAGTGTTTAAGATAAAAATGGCATCCTGCCTCTTGTCTCCTTCTTGCTTAAGAAAATAGTAGCGGTGGTAACAAAATGAACACAAAGAGCTGTGCTATACTTTCCTCACCTTTACTTCTCACCGATAGCCCCTCGGCTAGTCTAGAAGTGCTGTTTGCAAAATATGTCTTGAACCTTGTCCCCATCTCCATAGTTAGACCCATGTGTAAGCCACGTTCATTACCCCATGTGGACAGTAGCCGAGACCTCGTGTCTCCGTGGTCCCCCATTTCAATCCATTCCTCTGCACGCAACAGAAGGGATTTTCTTAAATTTGAACAGCATTGCACCAGTTTTCCACTTAAGGTCCTTCAAACCCAGGACTCTTGGCAGATAATCCAAACTGGCACAGAGCCCTGAGAGGCCCAGCATGACCAGCCTTTTCTTTACTGGTCACTGCCATCTCACACGTCCTCTTCTCTGGCCTACTGTGCTTCACCCACTTTGGCTTTCCAGCAGTGCCTGGGGTGTGCCAGGCTCTTTTCCACCCCAGGGACTTTGCATGTGCTATCTTCCTCACCTGGCATTCTTTCCCCTTCAACCCCTTCTCTTTCTTTAGGCTGAGATGTGTCGAGATACCTTCCATTGTTCCCATCTAAATTCCCCCATTCCCATTCTGCTAGTCTCTTTGTCAACCCCTCTTTGGTTTTTCTTTATGGCGCATCTTACAGTCTGTGGTTCTTTGTTTTTTTCCCTCTTGTCTCCACCACCAGAGTAGAAACTGCAAGAGGGTAATGGCAGTGGCTGTCTCCCTCATTCTTATGTTCCTAGTACTGAGCTCTGAGCTGTTGATGAAGCTTGTATTAGGGTGTTATGGCTGCTATAACAAAGTGCCACAAACTGGCTTAAAACAGTGCAAATTTATCAACTTACAGTTCTGGGGGTCAAAGGGTATGAAAGGAGTCTCACTGGGCCAGAGTCAAGGTGTTGGTATGCTCCAGAGGCTCTGGATGCTCTAGGAAAGAGCAGTCTCCTTGCTCTTTCCATCTTGTGGAGGCTGCCCTCATTCCTTGGCTCACGGCCCCCTTTTCCATCCTCAGAGCCAACAGTGTTACATCTTTCTGCGTCTTTCTTTTATAGTCAGATATTTACCTGACTCTCTTCTCCTGCTTCCTTCTTCCATTTTTAAGGGCCCTGGTGATTGCCTTGGGCCCACCTGGATAATCCAGGCTAATCTCACTATTATTTTATTTTATTTTTTTCAGGCTCATCTCTCTATTTTAAAGTCAATGGATTAGTGCTTTTCATTCCTTCTGTAACCTTATTTCCTTCCCCTTGGCTATGTAATTTAACATAGTCACAGGTCCTAGGGATTAGGAGATGAATGTCTTGGGCGACCATTATTTCTTGGAAGTTCTTTGTGGGCAAATGGCTACATTTGTTTTTTTTTTTTTTTTGTGGCTTCTTGTGCCTGTTCATGTCAGGCCAATATTCAGGCTTAGTAATTATTCAGATGGACATTTTCTGATTCCCAGAGGAAGCTAGCAGATTTAGGACAGAGTTCTTTCTTTAATTATCAGCCTCAGAAGAGGACCCGGGGACCCTTAAGGTACTAGGTGAAGAGGGTTTTAAAGATCTAATTAAATATCTAATATTCTTTAGAAGCCATGAAATTTATAGTTGGTGCCACGGTAATTGGCATGGTTTCTCCTGGAGTGACGAATGTAGGCATCAGAAGCATTTGCACCAAAGGTGGTTCCAACCAAGGTGATTAATTTCTGGAAGATTAATACAGGGAAGCCGAAGGCCATGTTTTGCAATCAACTAGGCTGCACTTGCCTCGACCTGGATTGAATTCCAGCTTTGGAGTGGAAAGAAATATGGAGATACTTCATGAGTACCATACAAATGGCAGCCCCTTCACCTATGAGGTGAATGAGTGGAATGAAGTAGTGTGTTTGTGGAGAGAAGCTGCTGATGCTCAGCCTACCATAATTTCACGTGCTTTTCTCAAGGACGACACAGCCAAGACACTCAGTTACAAGATAGGTTTTTCTTCTTGGAGGAGACCTCATGTTTAGCTGTCATTTCTTGGGCTATTTTTAGTGATGGTGTTTTAAAACCTTGAGGAGCCTTTCTCCCCTCACCACGCTCAAGCGCAGGGTTGCTATGCAACAGTCCCATCTCCCCGGTGGTGCTCACACTCCTTCCTCCCAGATATTCAATGAACTGGACCTTGGCTGGAGCCAAACAATAGAGTGAGACAGACTCATGCAAAGATAAAGCAACAGCTTTTGCTCTCACAGACCAGGGTCTGCTTCCGCTGTGCCCAGGTGCGCGGCCCTAGGCAAATCTCTCTCTCTCTCCTTGGGTCTCAGTTTCAGCATGTGTGAAATGGGGATGTTACTCCTTTCTAGCCTGTAAGCCTTTTGTGAGGATAAACTGGGATCCTACCTGTAAAACCTTTAAAACACGATAATTTCATGAGACAGAGGTCTGTTTTAATTTTCACAAAATGGGTTTCATAAAGCCATGTTTGGAAAATTGAGGAAATCCTATTGATTCACCCTTTGGTGCTTCTCTGCCTCCTAGGTTTATTAGAATCTATCACAAGATAATATTCTATGAAACTAAAAATAACAGCAATGCCAGCAGTTAACATTTGTGAGCATTTATGAGCAAACGCTTATAATTAAACACTATTTCATAGGTTTTCACAAAGAGCCTTGCAACTACATGGCTTTGCTACCTATACATCATGGAGAAACCCTGAGTTACTCTCAAACTAAGGTCTTGGTGCCTCTATGTGTACTTTAGGACATGGGATAGAGGTCTGGGAAATTCCTTGGTGAGCCATGGGTGACTTCTTAATTCTCATCTAGGGGTGATCACCTTGCATGCCTGCCTACTACTGAGAATGAAACCCATGCATAGAGCTCATCACTGTTTACCAAATGGTTTTCACATCGGTGATAACACTGACCAGTTTCTTACTATGTGCCTATGGAGTGTCTTTGGTTTTTATTTTTTTTAAGATTTTATGTATTTATTCATGAGAGACACACAGAGAGAGGCAGAGACATAGGCAGAGGGAGAAGCAGGCTCCCTGCGGGGAGCCTGATGCAGGACTCAATCCCGGAACTGGGTTATTCCCTGAGCCAAAGGCAGATGCTCAACCACTGAGCCACCCAGGCATCCCATGCCTTTGGTTTCTTTTTTTCTTTAATTTTATTTGTTTATTCATGAGAGACAGAGTGAAAGAGAGAGTCAGAGACACAGGCAGAGGGAGAAGCAGGCTCCATGCAGGGAGCCCGATGCAGGACTCCATCCTGGGTCTCCAGGATCACACCCTGGGCTGAAGGCAAGTGCCAAACCGCTGAGCCACTCAGGGATCCCTGCCTTTGGTTTTTAAAATGTTCCAACAACCCTATGGGAGAGGTACTATTATAACAGAGAGGCCAAGCTACTTACCTAAGTCTACTCAGCTAAGAAGTGGTGGACAAACATTTTGTATTTGGGGCTGTCTAAATCTAGGGCCCTAGATTCACTCTCAACCATGACCCTGCCCTCCCTCCCATTTGATATTTGCAGAAACGCTGCCCCATGGACAGGAAAGGTAATATTTGCTCTATTTTGAATTAGATGAAACAGAGCCTTAGGGAATTCCAGTGACCTGAGGGTAAGTGGCAGGGCTACAGTTAGAAGACAGGTTTTGGACATTTAGAACAGCGGTCCTTTTGCCGTTCCATCATGCTGCATTCAAGTCTTGAAGAGGGACCATTCTCGACTCTTTATGAGGGAATAAGGGACACCTCTATGGTCTATGTATATCACCAGATCTCACTGCAGGTTGGTTTCCTGATTTCTTGAGGATGGCTGTAATAACGGCCCTTGGCCAGCTGGGGCGCTCTAACCGTGGCCGGGCACCTGCCTCTCTTGCGGTCTTTCCAACTGTAAGGTGCATCCAGATCTCCACCACCACCCCCGACCCCCGCAACCCCAGCCACCCCCGCCCTGGGAATGGGGTGCTAAGCGCAGATTCCCATTCTCCAAGTCTGAGGAAGAGCCTGTGACGCGGCATTTCTAGCCAATTCCCAGGTGATACTATTGCCACTGGTTCTGGGACCACGCTCTGAAGAGCAAGTGCGCAAGTGAGGGAGCAGAAGAAACTTTAGTAGGCTGACTGACAAATGAGAATTTAGGGTCTGAGAGTTTTTCCATTCCTTTCCATTTTTCCTGTTTGTTACTCTGATACAGAATCTCTGATCAAAATTTGAGTCTTTGGAATCACAGCTGCTAAAGAGAGAGAGGAGAGAGGGAGGAGGGGAGAAAGGAGGAGGAAGGGGTGAAAAAAAGAAAGGAAAAAAAAATATAGGATATGTAAATCACTGTGACATATGTCCTGGACTAGAAGAAGATTCAGAGGGACGCCTGGGTGGCTCAGCAGTTGAGCATCTGCCTTAGGCTCAGGGTGTGATCCCGGGGTCCTGGGATCCAGGACCATTGGGCTCCCTGCATGGGGCTTGCTTCTCCCTCTGCCTGTGTCTCTGCCTCTCTCTCTGTCTCATGAATGAATGAATGAATAAATAAATAAATCTTGAAGAAGAAGAGGGAGGAGGAGGAGGAGGAGAAGGAGGAGGAGGAGGGGACAGCAGGCCACAACTAGAGGAGCTATTTTGCTAGGCTTTCTCCCAGTGGGAATAGAACAATGTGTGTGTGTGTGTGTGTGTGTGTGTGTGTGTGTGTGTGTCTAGGCTGGGAGTTAAGGAAAAGGGTCTGATCTGGAAATTAATGCAAGGGGATGGAATTGTAAAAAGGTCATTAAAAGATCCAGAGTCTAGTACTGATTTTGCCAGTAACTCTGTGGTCTTCACAGTTACTGCTTTTTCTAACTTGTTTGACAGGACCCCCTAGTAATTACACCACATTTCCTCAGCTCCTGTCACATCCTGACAGCCTTATTTCCAAAGTGACTGAATGACTTGGGTTTCCTGGAACAATTGTCATTTCAATATCCTGTCTTGGTGTCCAGCTGTGTGCTCAAATCTGCACCCCAGCTTTTAGTTTTGAAAATGCAGCCATTGTAATTATGCCCCAGCAAGAACACATCTGCAGTTGGTTAGCTTAATTGATACCCTGCGTATCTCAAGGGTTCTTAACTTTTGGGGATGAGGAGTCATGGGGCTTTCAGGAATCTTGTGAAAGCTATGGACCATCATCTCATGTGCATAGGCATGCAAAAGTTTGCACTTTTCTAGGATGTTTCAGAGACTCTCGAGTGCATTGCATTGCAGGACCTAACTGGATCCATGGGCTCTGGCTGTAGGTGATGAATGCTTAGGTAGACATAGAGAAATGAGCTGCCTTTCTATACACAACTTATCAATATGCCACCCATCATGCTAGCAATTTCATTTCTGCCCCTGCCAAAGAGCATAGGTGATTTTTACTCATGGAGATAGACTATTAAGCAGATGGCTTCATCCCACATAATGTGTTCTGAACTCAAGCAGTGCTTCATTTCGTCGATTCATACTTTCCATTTAATATGGTTAAGATCCTCTTCTCCAGAGACATCCATTTTTTTGGTATGTGAGTTACACTCGTAAAGAAAAAGAGAGAGCCCTAAAAGGTGAATAAATGGCTTTTCCCTTTTCTTGTTTCATTTATTTTTTTAGAATTATTTTTTATTTTTATTTTTTAGGGAGAGAGAGAGTACTCAGGCACGTGTGTGAGGGGTCTGGGGGGCGCAGAGGGAGAGGGAAAGAGAGAATATTAAGGAGTCTCCCAGTGCTGAGCCAATGTGGGGGCTTGATCCCACGACCCTGGGATCATGACCTGAGCTGAAATCAAGAGTCTGACGCTTCCCTGACTGAGCCACCCAGGCACTTATAAATGGCTTTTCTAAAGCAGAACACACATTTTTCATAGAGTTTCTAGAACTAGAAGAGACCCCTGAGATCATCTCATCTGGGAGATGATACACTAACACTACACACTATATACTAACACTAGTATATACTAGTATACACTAACACTGGCCTTCCAGATATGTAGCATCAATGAGTGAAATCATCCTGTTGCATCAGTTCAACAAGGATGCATCCTGTTTGCACAGGATACACTTAGAAATAGTCTTTGGTTCCACAAAAACATGTTCTCTTTGCCACTTTTATTGAAGCACGCAGCTTTCATTGTCTATCTGCTCCGGTACATACTCTCCCCTCTGCCCCATCACTAGTGGGAAAATGAAATGGTTCTCTACAATAGGAGAACAACAGAGTCATGTGAATATAAATGAAAACTAACTTCTTCCAGTACCAGGGATTGATATGAGGAGTCAGGAGATGGTGGCGAACTGTATTGCTGGGGCGCCAGGGAAAGTGGCTAGCAGTTACACCTTCTAACAGCCATGTCCATGAGGAATGCATATGGATGTGGCCCCATCTTCTGATTTCTCTGGAGAGCCTGGAGATGTGGAATTTGAGTGGAAATCTCTTCAGTTGAAAAATCTTGGCTATGTTGGGTTTTAATGTTTGTTTGCTGGTTTGTGTTTGTTTTATACTGTGCAACCCAAAGAAATTAGGTTGCCAGCCAAATCCTGCCATTTGGCTGCTGGTTTGTGATCTCTGATGTAGTCCAGCTACTTCATTCCGCAGATTGGGACGCTAAGGGGAAAAGTGACATCTGTGTATATGTAGTGAGTGAAAGTGTTAGGGGATTGAAGCCAGGCCTCCTGGTTTTCAATTTATTTCTAATCCTGTTTTTCCATGATGTTGCATTAATTTCATTCTCTATTTTTTTACTTTGCATTGAAGGCAAGCAGTGTCCTTAAATTTAAGACATTTTTTAATCCAGTGTTAGGGGTTCAAGGATCTCTTAGTTGATATGTAAAAGCGGGAGAATCACACTATTTCTGGCAACATGGCTTTTCTCTACACTCAACCACAACATGCTATGCCCTGCAGATAATTTGTCCTAGAACATACTATGTTTGGAAAGTCATTAAGCCATAAATCAATTACTCTCCAGAGCATTTTATATTGGATTCAAATAAAACAGTTTGGGTGGTCTGAAACCAGAAGCTCTTGCAGGCTGCAGAAATTGTATTATGGCAGAAAATGTACAAGAAAGCTCTTTAGCCTGATAAAAATCCATAAACATAGACAAAGATTTGTCAGTATTTCAATTCAGGGCTTTAATGTGGTCCAGTGAATCAATAGAGGGAACATAACCTCCTTTGAGGACGCTCAGAGCAACAATGCATTGATTTTTCATATTTTGCATGATGACTCTGGCCAGGCATTTAGTCCTAGAGGGGATAAGCAAAAAAAAAAAAAAATGAAGATTATAAAAAATACTCCTTTCAAACATCAAAGTGGATGAGAGAAATTCATGCAAGAATTAAGGAAGGGCCGCTTGGGTGGTTCAGTTGGTTAAGCATTTGCTTTTGGCTCAGGTCATGATCCTGGGGTCCTGGGTTAGAGCCAGCATTGTTGCCGGGCTTCCTGCTCAGTAGGGAGTCTGCTTCTCCCTCTGCCCCTCCCCCTGTTGCTGCTCTCTCTGTCTCTCTCAAATAGATAAATAAAATCTTAAAAAAAAAAAAAAGAATTAAGGTAAATGGAAAAGGATCCAGAGCCAATGTTCTCGGGAGGATAGGGCCTCTGGGACTGGCTACCAGAAACAAGTGAAACAGCTTCCCTGTTGGAATAGTTACGATGTTTGGTTCATGATCAGAAAAGGTTGTAACTGTAAGGTCTTTGAAACCAGGCCAATCTTTTCCATCAATGTGATCCTATTATTTAGTGTAGAACCTGGTGCTTACAGAGTACTCAATATATATCCAGGGTCTTTTTATTTTTAATTTACCAAGTGCTTACTATGTGTCAGCCATAGTGTTTAAGATTGAGAAAAAAGACACATGTACATATTTCCATGAATCTCACGGGTTTTGCTCTACTGTGTTGAAGCAGCTTCTTCAGTGGATTCCTGAGCTTTCCCAGAGCTATTTTCATTCATTACATGGATGTCTGTCTAATTATTGTTCGCTGGGATCCCTGGGTGGCGCAGTGGTTTAGCGCCTGCCTTTGGCCCAGGGTGCGATCCTGGAGACCCGGGATCGAATCCCACATCGGGCTCCCGGTACATGGAGCCTGCTTCTCCCTCTGCCTATGTCTCTGCCTCTCTCTCTCTCTCTCTCTCTCTCTCTCTGTGTGACTATCATAAATAAATAAAAATTTAAAAAAATAATTATTGTTCGTTGTTGGAGGATAGAACCTGGGTCTCCTACTCTGCCATCTTGGTCCTAACCATTCTGTCTTAAATGTGCTGTCTGTTCAGATACCAATGGATTAACAATGGCCAAACTGGGAAATCTGCTCAGAGAAGGATGCTTTTAGAGCTGGATAAAATAACTATTTAATATCTTTTGAACTTTTTTGTTTTGTTTTGTTTTTTGATCAGCATAGCAATTCTTAAGTGATGTCTTCTCAGGGATCATAATATATGAGAGGTTCCCTGGTTGATGCGGAGTGGTGAAGCTGAGCTCAGGAGGTGACTGTCATTGCCCAAGAAGCTAGAAATGCCTGCAGGGAAACTGGGAACAAGAGGGTGATATTGGTAGTAATGGTGAGGAATGGGTGGGCTCCAGAGGAGCCCTTGGGAGGTAAAATCAATTATACTTCTGTTGGATAGAATTGGAGAAGAGGGAGAAAGAGGCAGTGCCAAGGGATCTCCTGGGTTTCTGGCTTGTGTAGATGATTGGATGGTGATGCCATTTGTGGAGATAGGGAGCCTTGGAGGAGGATTTGTACTGGGGGAAGGCCCACGAGTTCAGCTTTGGATACAAAAAATTTGTGATATCTAATGGAGATATCAAGTTGTACATCCAAATGCAGGAAAGTTGAAAAAGTCAAAGGAGAGGTCAGAGCTAAGAATGTCAATTCTAGTATATTTAGTGTACAGGTTGGACTTTGGGGTACAGACAAGCTCACCTTGTAAAAGGTTACAAAAGAGGTGTAGAGCAGGGTTTTTCAGCTTAGCACTGTTAACATCCTGGGCTGGCTAATTCTTTGTTGGGGTGACTTCTCCGTGCACTGTAGGATACTTACAGCACCCTGACCTCTGATGCCTGATGCCAGTAGCACCCCCTACCCCCCGCAGTTGTAATAACCAGTATGTTTTCAGATATTTTCAATTATTTCCAAGGGGCAAAATTGCTTCTGGTTGAGAACCATGGGTAAAGAATTACTGTTATGAACTGAGGTTGTGGTACTTGGTTGCCTGGCTTGGTCCATGACCATACTACACAGGGTGGGTAACTTACTGAATCTCTCTGTGTCTCAATTCCATCCTCTGGAATAGAGACAATAGTAGAGGATGATATCTTATTAGCTTTCATGAGGTAAATGAGAAAGCTTGAGAAAATCTCATAGACAAGTGGCTCATAGGCAGTGTTTGCTGTTGTTATATTCCTGGTGGTGTTCTTATTGAGAAGTGCGTAGGATCTAGAAGCCTGGAGAAACTCCAACATTTAACGTGATAGGTAAGTAGAGGGAGCCAGCAAGGGAGCCAGAAAATAGGAATGAGTAGTTGGAGCATAGGAGCAAAGGAGGGTGAATGTGATGTCATGGGAGTGCAGGGAGAAATCAACTCAATGTATTTTATTGAGACAAAGGCTCTAAAATAAACACCTTTGTTAAATTCATTAGTGTACGAGGACGATAGTTTTATTGTACTATCACATGGCGGCACTTAGGACATTTGGGTAAAGACTTCTCGCTCACTCTCAGGCTGATAATCATTTTAAAGCCATGTTACATAGTCAGTGGAGACACAAAACATTGGTGAAAGGTGAGCCTGGAAGAAGCAGCAACTATGTGTAGAGAGATTACCTAGCTCTGATCACTCCTTCCCAGAAAGCAAGACAGTGGAAGAGGGAAGGGATAAGTGACAGTTACCTGGATAAAATGCAGTTTACAAGCAAAACTGCATTTTGTCTATACAGCCAAATTATTTTGTCTATACAGTTCAACATCTTTGGTACTGATACGGCAGACCAAGAGCAATTTTCTGTGTACTTCTCCTTCCTCCTTCACCCCAGTTGACCTACCACGTTTTGCACTAAGTCTCCACTTCAGAAGTGTAATTCTGTTGGAAGAAAACGAATGGATGTAATGCACGGAAGAATAGGGTTCATGGAAATTACGGATGTCTTCCTCCCTCCTTCTCCTCCTCCTTTTCTTCCCTTGCTCTCTGCTCTCTTCCTCCCTTCAAATACACATGTCTTTGGTATGTTCCTGGCACTCAGCTAGGTGGTAGAATACAGAAGAGAAAAAGAGAGGGGATATTCTAACCTAAAGTTCCTTATTTTTTAAAAAATAAGAGCAGGGCAGCCCTGGTGGTGCAGTGGTTTGGCGCTGCCTGCAGCCTGGGGTGTGATCCTGGAGACCCGGGATCGAGTCCCACATCGGGCTCCCTGCATGGAGCCTGCTTCTCCCTCTGCCTGTGTCTCTGCCTCTCCCTCTCTGTGTCTATGAATAAATAAATAAAATCTTAAAAAAAATAACAAGTGATAAGCACTGAGGAATTTTTAGACTTCTTGAATCACTATATTGTACACCTGGAACTAATTTAACACTGTGTGTTAGCTATACTGGCATTAAAATAAAATTTTAGGGACACCTGGGTGGCTCAGCAGTTTAGTGCCTGCCTTTAGCCCAGGGTGTGATCCTGGAGTCCGGGGATTGAGTCCTGCATCGGGCTCCCTGCATGGAGCCTTCTTCTCTCTCTGCCTGTCTCTGCCTCTCTCTCTCAATCTCTCTCTCTCTCTGTATGTGTGTGTGTGTGTCTTTAATGAATGAATGAATAAATAAATCTTTTAAAAAATTAAATTAAATTAAAAAAATAAGAACAAATGCCTTAAACACACCACACACACATACATTCCCAGGCACCCCCCCCACCCCCCACCCCCACACAAACACAGACATACTTACGAAAATGGTAAAGAAAATAACCAGAATGTGTTGATAAGGAAATGAAGAAGTACTTATTTTCCAAAGAGAGATCCAGAAAGGACCCTGTGAGGACACAACATGTAAGCCAAGATCTGAACAGTAAGCCTGGAGCAGAGCTGGGGGGGAGGGGAGGGGAGAAAGCCACAGGTAGAACAGGTCTATGCAGGAGAAGCTTGGCCTGCATAGACCTGTTGGGGTCATGGAGTCCCATGAGGGACTGGAGGGGACCATAAGGACCACATGAAGACCATAGGAGGCCTTTGAAGTTGTCCTGGGTGTAGATCAAGGGCAGAGCTGAGGTGGGTGGGACACTTGTGAATAAGCACACCTGATCGGGTGGGAGGGGAGGGTACCCTGACTGAGAGCATAGCTGGGGAGAGAAGGCTGGTGGGCAAATTTGAGAAGCATTCTCTTCTCCCCCACCTCTAGGTGACTACACTTGCTATTAGCATTTGAAACATTTAAATGACTCATGATGGTATCTTATCTCTTTTCTTGAATGAGTCTTTGGAGAATAAGGATACCTTCTAAATTCTCAGCATAGTGTTCTGAGAAACAAGTCACTAGTGTGTATTCCTATCTTGTCATTTGTCTGTGAGAGATGGAGGCTTGTTAAAATACCATCCTCAGCTTTAGTATTCTTTTTTTTTTTTAAGATTTTATTTATTTATTCATGAGACACACACACACACACACACACACACACACACACACACACACACACAGAGGCAGAGACACAGGCAGAGGGAGAAGCAGGCTCCACGCAGGGAGCCCTATGTGGGACTCGATCTCCAGTCTCCAGGATCACGCCCTGGACTGAAGGCAGGGGCTAAACTGCTGAGCTACCCAAGGATTCCCAGCTTTAGTATTCTTAAGTGAGTATCATGTTGCTTCCATAGCCTTTTTTTTTTTTTAAAGATTTTATTTATTCATTCATGAGAGAGACAGAGAGAAACAGAGAGGCAGAGACATAGGCAGTGGGAGAAGCAGGCTCCATGCAGGGAGCCTGATGTGGGACTCGATCCTAGGTCTCCAGGATCACGACCTGGGCTGAAGGCACAGCGAAACCGCTGAGCCATCCAGGCTGCTCCCCATAGCCTTTTATGAAGAGTAAATTAGGGGATCCCTGGGTAGCGCAGTGGTTTGGCGCCTGCCTTTCGCCCAGGGCGCGATCCTGGAGACTTGGGATCGAATCCCACGTCAGGCTCCCGGTGCATGGAGCCTGCTTCTCCCTCTGCCTATGTCTCTGCTTCTCTCTCTCTCTCTCTCTCTGTGACTATCATAAAAAAAAAAAAAAAAAGAAAAGAAAAGAAAAGAATTGAAGAGTAAATTAGAATAGGGCAAGGGTGGGAGGGAAGGAGTAAAATGAAAAATTGTTTTGGCTTGAAGCTCATTGGAAAGCCTGTTTTTGCTTTTGTTTTTGTTTTTTTGTAAGGATTTATTAAGTGCCTCTGTATACAAGGATGAGTAAGGCTTTTTTGTTTGTTTTTTAGCTGCTTGGGTCTCAGCCTAGTTGTAAAGTCAGATACATAAACAAATAGAGTCAGATGATTGCATATTTTAATAGAGTACATACTAAAGAAAATTATGAGGGATAAAGTAGGGAGTTAAATTTGCCTAGCCACACTGGGGAGACTTTCCAACACAGGTAAGATGTGAGCTGGGTTAATAAGCTTGGGTGGTGGTTCACCAGGTGGAAAGGGGAGCAGAGGGGACTTCAGCCTTAAAGAAATAGTACATGCAAAAGTCCTGAGGCCTAAAGAAGCATGCAGATTCCCAGAAAGCCAAGCCATTTTCTAAAACACATAGTGATTAGCAGCAATTAGATGAGACTGCAAAGCTTACAGTAGGCCAGGCTATGATGGGCATATCAGATATTCCAAGGAGTGCCTGGGTGGCTCTGTTGGGTAAGTGTTCAACTCTTGATTTCAGCTCAGGTCATGATCTCAGGGTTGTGTGATTGAGCCCTATATCAGGCTCTGCTTGGGATTCTCTCTCCTTCTTCCTCTATTCCTTACCCCTGCTCACTCTCTCTTTCAACAAATAAACAAAGAATCTTTTTTAAAAAATTTAAGACATTCCAAGTAGTGCACATTCTCCTGCAGGCTGGTGTTTCCAAAACCTTATTTCAACCATTCAAGTACCATTGTTCATGATATTTTTCTGTATACATATGAAGGGGAGCAGAATAGACCACACCAAAATGTGCCTCTTTGGCATAAGGATCAGTTTAGGCTGATTATTTTAAAGAAAAAGCAGACATAAGAAATGCTTTGAAAATTGAGTAGTAGAAGACATTTATATTTATAAGGAAAACTTCCATTTGTAAGAGTGTCTCCCTCTCTGTGCCAGGAGCAGAAGGATAACTGAATCTCTAGAAATTCTTCTAAATAGACAAGGAATGGACTTAAATCTACATTGCAGTCTTAACCTTATTTGCTGTGTTTTTCTTTTCCTGGTAACCCCCATAACTAGTTCTCCTGCCCCCAACATCTTCTTTTGTCTTTAGTTGGAAATGATATTTAAGGTAGTGATTTAGGTCATATGGGGGAATTACTTAGTTTTTCAGTGTATTTCCTATGTATATAGGATGTATACATATTTCATAAAATGTTTTTCTTCTGTTGATCTGTCTTTTATTATAGGAGGATCTAGTCAAAAATCTAGAAGGGCAAAGGGAAAATTATTCTTCCTCCCCAACATACCAGTACCATTTGCTTAAAAGTTATTGTTTTTTATTTAAATTAATTTATCTTGTTCACTTAAACATATTTAGGAAGGAAGTTTTTTAAACATAGAATTTTGAAAAAACTTTACATTTCAAATGAAGTTATGAGTTTGATGTGCTGTTATGTTTTTACATAATATATCTTAAATTATATACGTGACTAATGAAACTTGAGAGGCTCACCTGGACACTGCCTACATCACCTTACCCTACCTGTATCACCTCACATGCAACATCTCACTTTGTTAATTAGGCTGCAGGTGAAGAGAGGGGTGGAGGATTATAAGCAAGTACATGGTATTATCATGTTGGGGAGGAAACATTTTTCTATGTTATTCAAGATTCTTCTGGCTGGTCTAAGAATGAACTTGAAATGGCACAGATTAGCAAGAGAAAATAAAATTTAATAAAGTGCATACAGGCAAAATGAGATTATGTGTCATCCTGGACTAAGGAGAGGAGGGGTTGGGGTCTGGGGCTTCAACACAAAGGATGGCAGTTGGCTGGGCCATTCAGAAACAACAGGACATAGAGAAGGCCTTGATCAAACAGGCCTTGCTGGGTTCCTCCCTGTGTACCACAACTAGTTCATTCATATTATACTATTGATATCTATGGTGATAGCTCCCTTCCTAGGTCTCCCTCTAATTTCTCTTAGACAGTTGAGAGGAGGCAAAAAGACAATGTCTTGAGTCTTCTGTTTCTTAAAAATAATAAACCTAAAACAACCCACCTGCCCAAAGTCACGTTTTTGGTGGAAATTTTGCTCCATTACAATCACATCTGTGTTTTTGAAGCATCACTGAAGTGGCAGAGTGGATAGTAGAGTGGAAAAGGAATTTCATTTCAAAATGCTTCCCATTCATTATCTGCTGAGTTCAAATAATTATACAAACGAGTTACCTCTGCTGTGTCTGTGGAGTAGCACCAGGGGAAATCACAGTATTAGAAGCCTCTAATTTCATGGTGGAGACATCACCAGTCCCTCCCTCCCCTCTAAACCTGAGCATCTTTGATTTTGCTTCATCTCACGGGTGTTTTGGATGAATTCAAGATTTAGGGGGCTTATGACAGATGTGACATTTTTTCATTGGAGGAGAATGTTATTGCAAAAATGCAGATCAGAGAACCTGCAGGGCCTGGTGATTAATCAGAGGGGACCAGTCCTTTGCAACTTCTTCAAGAAACACAGTGAAACTTGTTATAAAATAAAACCACAGGCCTGAAATTGCTTTACTTAAACCAAGTCACCAAATCTGAATTTCACACTTACCCTAATTGTAGTTTCTTTAAGATTTATTTATTGATTTTAGAGAGTGTGTGAGTGTGTGTGTGTGTGTGTGCTCGAGAGGGAGAGGGGCAGAGGGAGGAGAATCCTAAGCAGGCTCCATGCCAAGTGCCCCTGACCAGGGGCTCGATCTGGATCTTATGACCCTAAAATCAAGACCTGAGCAGAAACCAAGAGTCTGCTCAACCAATTGAGCCACCCAGGCAACCCCCCTACGTTGCAGTTTTAACCTCTCCTAGTCATATAGTTTTAAAACTGATCTTTTGGGCATTTTTAGCATTAATGGAGTCATCTGTCACAAAGGCCTTCTCTCTACCCCAAGGAAAGATGAGGCAATCTGCATAATAAGACCCTCTGCCCTTTCCTGAAAGGCACTTTGAGCTTGCTTGAAACCATTTTTTCCTTTCTTTTGGTAATCACTTCTTACCCCACCCTCCTTCCTATAAAAACCTTCCATTTTGTACTCCTGGGAGTATCCTCCTTGCTATATGGGAAGCTGCCCAACTTCATGAGTGGCTTAATAAAGCCAATTAGATCTTCAGATTTACTCTGCTGAATTTTATTTTTTAACAGCCCAGATGGCCTCTTTTGAATCAAGACCTTGAGAATCCCTTTTCAGCAATGGAAGTACAGAATGGTTAAGGCATGATTGCTCACCATTGAATATAGGAAAAAACTGTATGTAGCAGCAAGCCCCAGGGTCAAATATGCAGATGCCTCCAGGGGCCCAGCAGGTACTTGAAATTAATGATGTGGAGTCTGCAGGAGGGTCTGACTCATTTAAAGGAATAAACAGCTACTCAGCCATACCTGTCAGTTATCAAATGTAGCCAAAGGGAGTGGGCCTAGTATCTTTAGATCTCTGTTTTCTAGAAAATCTGGATCTTTTTGGTGTTATCTCACAAATTTTTTTGTTGTTGATGGTCTTCCTCCCCCAATCCCTGTACCCCTTAAGAAAGGAATACTCTGTGGAATATACATTATAATGCCTAAACTATTTTGCCTTCCCATCTGATTTTTGCAGCATTTCTGACAGAGAATATTGGCCTCTGCTTAATCACCTCCAGAGCCAGAGGGCTCACTACTTCACAAATAAGCCCACTGTATTCTTTGACAGGGAATGTCTGTTCAACAGAGAATCCTTATGAAAAAAACAAAGCCCAAATGTCTTAGCCTGGAATTAAAGCCTCTTCCTGCACCCTGCAGTATGGTACACACCTCAGGAGTGGTCTACTGCTTTCCAGAATGTCTGATCAGTGTCTCCTGAATTTACCATCTACCTTCCCAACATGAAAGTCTTATTCACTCACCCCCTCTGTCTCAAACCCCCTGGGCTCTGTTCTTTGATGTTCTAAATTTAATAGCCTGTTTTTAAAATCTAGCAAATCGTGTCTGCAAAAGCAATGCATTTCAGGAAAAAAGGCAAATTATGGATTTTGAATATGGTTTGAAAAGCTTCTCAAGCCAAGCTTGCCTATTTGAACACTCCAAGTCAGCTACTGGCATCTAATATTTATTACTTAAAATATTTGTTGTATGTTTAACCACTAAGATCAAACTCACTTTCAGAACTCTCTCCCATGTATTTCTCTAGGCAGCTCAAGCAGCTGAACTGGCATGCAATTCAGAATCCTGACTTGGGGTCTTTTAGGCACCAGATTTGGTGGGTTTTTTTTGGGGGGGGGGAGCGAGTTCTAGCTTTGAGGGGCTATATTGAAAGTCTAATGGAAGGTGGGGTGGAAGAGAGTTTTGAACCTTAGGGGCACTCCCTTCAGCCTCATCAGAAAAGCATCCTAGTAGAGTAAAGCCTGCTGAGTTTGGGGCCTCTTAAAGGGATAGTTAGGTTCTTAAGATGCTGAAGTGAGTACTTCAAAGGCAGCTGTAATGTACTCCTCCTCAGCTGCTGCTTCATTCTTTCAGTTTTCTGCACCTACAATGCAAAACCTGCTGGGACCAGAGGGCTCAGTTCAATTGTAACATTCCAGCAGTCTGCTGAGAATTCCAACACTGTGGCCAACATGTTCTCCAGACTGTCCTCCTCTATACCTTCTCCAGTTCACAAAGTATGGAGCTGATGTTTCTCTTAGGAACAAGGCAGTGTATACACATTTAGACTAGCACATTAGAATGACCTCACCTGGCCATATGGTGACCACAGCCAACTTTGAGTGGATCCCCAGATCTTCCAGGTATATAGAATTTAACTATAACTAACAATTATTGGTGAGTATACACCAGGATTGTGATAGACACTTAATATGCATGGTTTCATCTTATTCTCCCTTCCCTAAGACATAGGTAGTGTTTTTCTCCCCCATTTTACTAATGAAGATACTAAGGCACAAATACCTGAGATTTTCCGGGTAGTTACAGAGCCAAGATTTAAATCCAAGGCATTTTGTTCTCAAAACCTGTGCTTTTAATTCACAAGCCTACAGGATAAAAGGTTGTATGTCTTCCCAGTACCTCCATGCCTCTTAACCCATAGGTGCCAAACTGCCATCTTAATCCTCTAAGTCTAAATGCTGAAAGAACTATTCCTGTGAATGCTGTTGGTTGTTTTGAAGACAACTTACATGTTCCTATTGGGTGGTGGGGTGAGGGGAAGCAGAGGAGGAGGAGACAGAGCATCCCAGCAGGCTCCATGTTCAGCAAGGAGTCTGACAAGGGGCTCAGTCTCAGGACCCTGAGTTCATGACCTGAGTCAAAGCCAAGAATCAGACGCTTAACTGACTGAGACACCCAGGTACTCCACAACTTACATTTTTGACCATTTCCCTTGATTCCTGAACTCACTGTTTATTTCCTGCAATTGGTAGCATTTGTGTCCTGCTTCAGGTAGAGGGACATTTCCTCTTGTGCACAGTCCTATTCCCCATTTAGAGCCCAACTCAGAAGTTCATTATTCTCAAAAACCCTCCAACACCCACTATCCTCTTCTTCCTCTTTATCTCTCTCTTTCTCTTCCCCCTTCTCTCCCTTTCCTTTCTCCTGCCCTTCCTCCTCTATCTCTCACCTGGGTCTCAAGACTTCGGGCTTTGGAGCTGGCTGGTGATAGAATTGGATCTCAGGTGAGGGGAAGATGAAAAGACCCCTCCTCTCAGACCATTTTTCTGGAGCCCTGCTTGAATGGTGATGAGCACCATCTGTCCACAAAGTAGAACCTCATTCTTTAGATGCCAGAGTTCCCATTGTATCCATGTCACCAGTTCCTCAAAGAACTAATGGATGGTTGGCAAATGTGAGGCTTAGGCACTGCCAGCTCCCTTGTACTGATTCCATCTTAATGCCATCAAACCTCCAAGATCATCACATTTTCAATTGGTCCATGCTTGATGAGACCATCCCATGAGCAATTTAAAGGATGGATAGGCACAGAGACAAAGTTGAAATGATAAAGCCTCAGGAGGAGATGACTAGAATACTCTAAGAAACAATAAGGCTAATTCAGGAGACCAGGAGAAAGGAATCATAGTTGGGGGATGCTAGCGGGGTGGGGCTGCAACATTTGATAGCTGGAGATAGCAAAGAGCATAAGCTTTGGAAGCTAGAGACCTGGGTTCAAATCCTGCCATTAAACGGTGGCTAAACCTTAGATGGACCATTTAATTCCCCAGGCATCAATATCCTCCTGTAAGTATTGTTAGGTCATTTGAATATCTATCACAAACATTGATTAGTCCTGGAGACTAACAAGAAGGCAAGATAAGATTCTCTTTTGATCTTAAGGAGCAGGGGCACCATTAACCAGAGGTGAAAATATTAGAAAGCAGGGAGGAGAGGCATTTGGGGCAGCCGGAATTGTGAAGAATTAGGCATAGGTTGACTCAGTGAGGTGTAGTGTGTATCCAGGGAAGACACGTAGTTTATGCTTGGTTTTATTTATTTTGCAGACATATCATTATGTTAAGGATTAATGGGAACAGATGACTAACATATTTGATCTTGAACTAAACAGTTGGATGCTTGATAAATACGTAAGGATCTACACTTCTCTGGGTTTTCTTTTCAACCTCATGGGCCATGTGATAGATAATCCTGCTTAAGAGCCAGTAGCTGGAATCTGAGGCACTACTCTTTCTAGCTGCAGCTGGGCTTAATACTAGGCACAATCTCAGCCAAGTTTGTTTTTTTTTCCTCTATAACTTTGAGTTTCTCTGGCCCATCATTAACACAAGCACCGAGGGCTGTGTGACCCAGAGTTTCCTTCGGCTCCTTTCTTAAAGGAAGGAGAGTAACACTGTGGTGAAATGGACATTTTCACATTTTCAAAGCTTTTTTTTTTTTTTCTGGGTAATTCTAACTCCCACCACTTTGCTTTTGGCAAGCAATGTAGCCTCCAAGTAAGTGGCAAACCATCTTTTGTTTTCATAAAGACAGAATGAGCATTTTATTGCACTACAGTGATTAGCAACTTGTGGTCAGTAAAATCAGGGCTCTTGGTCATATAATTGGTGGATTCCCACCAGCAGTCTCTCAGGTCAGACTGCTCTCTGGAAGCTTCTAACATGGCTGGGTATTCTGGGGGATTGGGGAGTGACAAGTCCTTAAAGAAGAAAGCAAAGCGAGCCTTTAGGAAAGGAGGAAAAGGTAATAGTTGGTGAGCCTCCCAGGCTAGCAGCAGACTTCATTTACCCATTAGAAGCATTTCCTGTAATTAGCTGAAAATGGCTTTAGGCTCTATTCGATTAGGACTAGATGAAACAATTGACAGGATCTCAAGGCAAGTTAAGAAATGCACTTCAAGCACGCTCATTAGAGAGTAAATGATCTTCCCTTAGACAAGGTTCAGCTCTAGAGAGTATAAAGGGGAAGGGACTATCACTAGTGATCCCTGGTTCCACCACATGTTTTTTTCAAAGGCTTGTACTTGCCCCAACATGGACAAGAAGCCACTGCCAGCGGTGGGACCAGAAGCTGCCATGCCCCAGCACAGGTTTCTCCCCCAGCCACCTGTGTGATCCTGTGTAAGATGCTGGCCAAACCTACCCTTGTGTTTCCCATCACAGAATCCAGAGCTCTCTCACTTTGAGATCCTGTCATCTCTTTGGGGAGATGCCTATATGGACCCCCTTCCCCCCAGGGATGAGTAATTCCACTCTATTGTAAGATCCAAATAGGAAACATGTTAGGAAAAAGGGAGAGGAAATCCTGGGCTATACTGATTAGAACTTGAATCAAAGTAGAACCAGGAAATGTAGTAGTGAATGGCACAGAATTTGTAGAAAGTCCTGGGTTGAATTCCTGTTCTGCTACCACCTGGACAAGTCACATAATCTCTCTGAGCCTCAATTTTCCCATGTACAAGGGGATGACAGGGCTCCTTTGCAGAGGTAATTGAGATGATGTGTATGTATAGAAGTTGGGGCAGTTACTTAACAGCGTTACCTAGCGTCCATTCTGCCTTTTGAACTGCTGACCACAGCTATACATTCTTTGCTACTCCTTCTATTAAGAAGTAGAGCCAAGTCCCCCTCTTCTTCAAACTGGGCAGGCTCTGGTGTCTTCTTGACAAATGGAATGATGCTCTGGGACTGACAGAGCCAGATCCCAAGAAGCCTTGCAGCTTCTGCCCTGGCCCTTTGGAAAACTTCACTCTATCGCACTGAGCCACCATGTAAGAAGTTTGACCACCCTGAGAGTTTCATGCAGGGGAAGCCACATGAGAGAGCTCATAGAGAGGCCCTGAGCTGCACAAAGATGCCAGGTGGTCCCAATAGCCCAGTCTTCAGCCACTGGATCAAACCAGGGGAAGCCCCAGACATTGTGTAGTAGAGACAAGCTGCCCCCACTCTACTCCATAGAACCATGAGAGATGATAAGGAGGAGATGTGAATTTAAGCCCCTAAGTCTTGGGGTCATATGTCATACATCCTACGGAGCTGCATAAATACTCAACTCGTGTTGTTGACATTTACTGAAGGGGAGGTCCAGGCATCTGTCAAGTAAGTGCCCTCATTGAACTAAGTCATTTTAATAAAACTGAGTCATTCACTGGGGCACAGCATTTGTTGTAATTTAGAACACGTGGTTCATGTTCTATAGCATTCATTTATTTATTTGGGATGTCTAATCTGGCACTTGTTCCTTTACAGGAGGAAGAAGCTCACTGCATCCAGGCACATCTGCATCAAAATCTGTGCTGAAGGGATCCCTGGGTGGCGCAGCGGTTTGGCGCCGGCCTTTGGCCCAGGGCGCAATCCTGGAGACCCCGGATCGAATCCCACATCAGGCTCCCGGTGCATGGAGCCTGCCTTCTCCCTCCCTGTGTCTCTGCCCCTCTCTCTCTCTCTCTCTGTGACTATCATAAATAAATAAAAAATTAAAAAAAAAAATCTGTGCTGTAGAGCCCACATGGGGGTGGAATCTCTATGGCAAAAAAGCCCTTCCTGCATTTTGGCAGTTACACAGGCTTTCTGAGAAGATGGGGTATTTTTCACTAGACTATGATCATCAGTGGACCTCTATCTTCTCTATCTTGTTTTATCTGAGATTATTCTGAGTTTCTGATAAAAGTTATGGGCCCTGTTTCTGAAAACATACACACAAGAAACAATACTCTGCTTATACTTTTGGATAGTGGGGGAGGTCACAGACCCCAGAAGCCCATTCTTGAGTTGAGAATCCCTGACCTAAAGAAGGATCTTATCTTTTGATAAGACCTTCTTCCTTGGGCAGCCTGGGTGGCTCAGCGGTTTAGCATCTGCCTTTGGCCCACGGTGTGATCCTGGAGACCCGGGATCAAGTCTCCCTGCATAGAGCCTGTTTCTCCCTCTGTCTGTGTCTCTGCCTCTCTCCCTCTCTCTCTGAATAAATAAAAAATAATCATCTTAAAAAAAAAAGACCTTCTTCCTCAACATATTTTCTGTTGTTTGATTTGCCTACTTGTATGGTGTAGAAGAATCCACTGCCCCTCCCCAAGCTATCAGGGTTTTTAGTATGGAATTAAGGTTGTTAATAAGACTTTGGTAAGCTTTTATACAGGTAGGTTATCAGAAATAATTACACTGATTCTTTGCTTTCTTATTTGTTTGCTTTTCTCTTAGAGGTTTCTTGATTTTGCTCCACTTATTAAAATCTATACTCAACAGACTTATGAAAGCATCTGCTTATGAGGGGGACTCATCTTTAGCCTGAAATCAGCTAAGCAAACTCTCTTCCGACCACACTGATTGCAGAATGCAACGCATAATTAAGTGTTTACAGAAAAAGCCAGCAAACAGGGCCTAGAGGAGTATGTCGGAGCAGCTCTTGTTGCCATAGCAACACCCTATGAGCCTTGCAGAAAAATGAACGCATTCGCAGGATCACTGATGCAAAATGATAAAGCCACAACTAACAAGAACACAAAATCAACTACATCATTATGTTCAAGGCATTAAAAATTTAATATCTCAGCTTTTCATGTTGGCTTTCAATAATCCTAATTCATTTTTGGTTGTTTTTAAGTCGCTTAAGTGGAAGACAACTGACGTCTGATGAGTAAACTTCATGATGGCAAGTCTTGACATTATTTACACAGTATTGTAGAACAAATTTTGTAAGCAATTAGGAAAATGCAGTGTAATAAATGACGGCAGGTTTTACTAGCCATGATGCCAGACTACACTCACTCACTGATGAACCAGTGTTTATTCTTTGTTGAAATGAAAAGCCACTCTGAACCACTTTGGGCAACTTTCCTTGTCTTTTGAGAAGTGTGCTCTGGAGGTTAGTGGTCTTGGGAGGAGGCAGGTTGGGTTGACAAAGCTACTAGTTTTCTAAGGATGTACATTCACTGTTCACTGTAAGTTCTCCTAGAGTCTGGGTCCTTGACCTTGTCTCAGGTGCTTGAGGCAGGACAGGAAGCCTCAGCTACCTCTGCTAGGTAGGTCATCATTCTTCCCATTACTCGGTTTTCCAATTGGGTGGCTCGGCAAGCTCATTTACTTGGCTGACTCAGTGACCTCACCATCCATTATAAGTAATCAGAATATATAAGTAAAAAAAGCAAATCAGCTCAGTCACAACCAGTCAGTGTAGACAGGAGGACCGGATGTAAAAGAAAGTATGCAAATTCATGGAGAGGAGAGCCTTGAAAAAGCACTTTACCAGGGTGCCTGGGTGGCTCAGGTGGTTAAGTGTCTGCCTTTTGCTCAGATCATGATCCCAGGGTCCTTGGATGGAGGCCTGCATCGAGCCTTGTATTGGGCTTCCTGCTTAGCAGAGAGTCAGCTTCTCTCTCTCTCCCTCTCCCTTTGTCCCTCCCCACCACTTGTTTTCTCTCTCAAATAAATAAAATAATTTTAAAAAACACTTACCTTTATTTTCTCATCTCTATGTTTGGGAGATTTATGCTTGTAGGCTGCATATTCATAAACATTGCTGAATAGTATTTGTGTATATGTAAGTATATTCATATATCCTTTGTAGAATAGCGACATCCATTAACTTATTCAGTGACTATGATTTGCCACACACTTTGCTGGACTGTTTTATATTTATTGTATGTAATTATCCTAATGACTCAGCAGTGTATTTGATCCCCTTTTCCATATGGGGAAACTGAGTTTCAGAAAGGCTAAATGATTTGACCAAGAGTTGCAAGTGGTCCATGAGGATCCTAATCAAATTTGGCCTTAAAATATAGCGGTTTTCCACGAATGTGTGGGTGTTCAAATGCACACCTGTAGCACATCTCCTGGTTCTGTAGTCTCACATGACCCCATGATGGAAGATGCTGGTCAACGCAGCACCAAGGATTACCGCAGCCTTACAAACCCCTTTATTTTTGGACTGGATCACATGTGGTGAAATGCTATTTCCATGCCATGGTTTGCTCCCCATCTAAGGATTCCAAAGAGGCTTCCCGTGGCTTTTGTTCATTCACCCAAAAGAGACCAAAGAGGTGGATAGTGTTCAGGCAAGCTGGAGCTCTTGGTAATGGGTGTTGTGCTGAAACCAGCCTCCCTTAGACAAGAATCTCTCTGGATGCCAGTTCTGAAATTATAGGGTCCAAGAAGATTTGAAGAAATTGGAGGAGTGTGTATGTGTGTGCGCGCATGTGGGCATGTACAATAGATTCATTGCCATTTATTATCTTTGGCTTTCATGATCTTGTTTTTTATAGTCTCAATAAATGGCTATAATTTGGAGGTTGGTTTGATAACCTGAGATTGTTATATAGATGTGAGCCCAAGCGCCCTGGGGATGTGACATGCATATGAGAGCCCATAGCAGGAGATACTGCATTTTTAGGAGAGCCCATAGCAGGAGATATTGCATTTATAAGCAAGAGACATCAGCCTCCATACTCATATTCATAAGGACTTTAGTAAATATGCAATAAACGTTAGAATGGTGATGTAACAAAATAGCAACTTAGGGATTTATGTAGATTATTTCATTTAATCCTTACACCACTGGATTTAGATAAGGAAACTGATGCTTGGTGAAATCTGGTAACTAGACTGACCCACAAAGCTGATGAGATGGAAAAGGCAGCCTTGTTTTAGAGCTTGCAGCCTCCTTTGGACTCTGGTTTAAGTCAATGCTAGGTTCAGTTCCTAGTTATTTTTGAAGAAAATAAAAAATTACCTAGACAGAGATCGAGTCTTTCATTATCTACATTTTATAACAGGCTTCAGTTATTTGAGATTAAGACCACGATGATACACTCAACAGGCAGGCATGTTCTATGTTCATAGATTTATTCATTGATCCATAGACTATTATTGAATATGTACAATGAAGCAAAGTCCATGCTGAGTACTAAGCAGACCAAGGTTGGCAAAATATAGTTTCTTGAGAGGAGCTAGGAAATTATACAGTAGCAAAAGGCACACACTGTCTGCATGAAAAAGGGGGCTTGACTCAGGTTTAGGGGTGGGGTTGGAGTTCATGATAGTATTGTGGAGTCAATAAGGGAAGCCAGAAAGTTGCTATGAACAGTAAGGAAGTGTGCAAAGGTTGGGAGTGTATTTGTGTGACAATTTAAGTATATAATTGCTGGATTCTTTGCTAAGAGGCCTAATATTCCCTTTTCGACCTCTCCCCACCTGTGGAGCAACAGCAAAGTTTGAAGCAGCTTAAAACCAGAAAGCCTCCAATGGATTAAAGATAGTTGAAATTCCCAACATTATGGAGTTAATGCAACAACTGGAAAACTCACGCTCCTGTTAATGTGTCTTATTAAAAATACGCAAGGGAATGTAAAATGGTACAGCCACTTTGAAAAACTCTGACCATTCCTTAAAAAGTTACAAGTATAAGGAAAGTGAAACAAAGTGGAAAAAAAAAAAAGTGAAACAACTGAGTGTATGACCCAACAATTCCATTCCCTTGCATCCTCCAAGAGAAGTGAAAACATATGTTCATGCAAAGATAGTAGCCTGATTTGCAACTGTCAGAAAGTGGAAACAACCCACATGCCCATCAGCCTACACAACAGGTGCTACCTCTATACAATGGAACACTACTGGCTGATACAAAGGAACAAGGTTCTGTTCCTTGCTACAACATGGATGACCCTCAAAGTCATAAGCCAAATGAAAGAAGCCAGACACAAACACATTTTTGTATGTTCCCATGTAGATATGTCCAGGGAAAGCAGACCTGTCGAGACAGAAATAAGATTAGGGATTTCCTGGGTCTGGGAGTGGGAATGAAGAATTGAGCGCAAACTGGTACAGGGTGCGGGAGCCTTTTGGGGCAATAGAATTTTGGACAACTGAATCGGAGTGATGAATGCACAATTCTGAACATTCCCTAAAAAAAAAATCATTGAATTGTATACTTAAATGAATTGTATAGTATATAAATTATATCTTTAAAAAACTTTTAAAAAAAATGACCAATAGCCTGCTCAATTTTCTGTTTAGGTTAGCTGAAGTATCTGAAGTGTCATCTTAAACATTATACAGCTGGCGTCCTGGCCGTACACTCTTTTATTTGTTCACTTATTTGTATTGTAGCATACACTCTAACCCAATCCTACATTAGTTTCAGGTGTATAACAGTGATTTGACAAGTCGAATTATGCTGTGCTACCAGCTGTGTATGCCATATGTATAGCTATCACCTGTCACCATACAACGCTATTATAATACCATTAACTATATTCCCTATGCTGGGCTGTCCTCTCTTTTAAACATAGCTTTGAAAGCTGTTCCAATCTTTGGCTTGGGAAAAAAAACAACACAGACTTTAAAGATGGCTCAGGGAGTTAGTAAGTCATTGAAGCTGAAATTTTCTCCATGTTAGTTAATATTAAAAGATCTGTGATTTACAGATGTTTTCCGCTAAACCTGAACTTCTTGTCAGCATTTCAGATTCTGTAGGACTTTCTGGGCATATGATAGAGCAATTAGTGCTGACAGCCCCTTTCCATAATTGTGCTATATCCAAGGCAGGCCCTGGAAATAAATGGCATTGCTCAACCAACAGCGATGAATTAACCAAGACACGACTGCGTTATTTTGGGGGGAATGTATCAAATTAACATTTCACATCTCTTTCAATGAGCTCTGGGACTAAAATTTATGGGAAGGAAACATTGGAAGAAATCGTTTCCTTGAATTCCAGTTCTCTGTATTAAGCCAACTTTTCTTAGATAAGCACTGAAGAGTCAGTCGAGAAATGTAATTCTGGGAGAGGAATTGATGAGATTAGCCCAACTCATTCGCAGGAATGGAGGCAGGCAGGCATTATCTGAAATTGTTGGCTGAAATTTTCACCCCCTAGGAGAGCTGGGTCCCTTGTACTCTGTTTCCATAGCGATTGGAAACAAACAGGCTTGTGGTTGAGTTCTGTTCCTACTACTTCTTACTGAGTCCTTTTAATCCTCAGTTTTTCCATCAGCAAAATGGAAATAATAATTGTATCTGCTCCAGAGGGCTATGGTGAAGTGTTACAAAGATAACCCCTATATAGAGTTTAGTCCAAAATAGGTCTCCTAAAACATAGACTATTAGTAAGAATAGTTGTGGCATCCTGTAGAACCTACTCTCAGAGGTAGGAACAGTTTTATAATTATAGATTAAAATGTGTTAGATCTAGAATGTGTTAGAATGCGAACTCTTGTGTCCTCAGTGTCAAACACAATGCCAGGCACATTGTCCTGGGTTAAAAAATATTTCTCTAGTAATTGAGCTGAATGGTGCCTCATTGGGTAGATGAGGCAACAAGCTCAGACATGGTGGATGGTTTTCCTGGGCTACTCAGATGGTCAGTGGTAGAGCTATTGATAGAACCTTATAGCCCTGGCCGTTCCTCTGGGGCAGATGGCTCATTTAGTGTCACAGACTGAAGACCATTCTGGAAAAGAGCTGGGTGGTGGGGTCATAAAATCTTGACCAGCTGCAGCTGGGGGTGGGGGTGGGGGTGGGGGTGGGGAACTTGTGTTTTTAACTGAACCTCATGGTTGATTGTCTGAACCATTGTCTCCGTAGTTCTTTGAACCACCTCCCCAAACCCCACTTTTCACTGTGCCTACCCAGCAAAAACCACAACTTCAGGTTAGTGTTAAATTTGTCTTAACCCCAGGTTCCTGAGCTTTGTGGTCGAAAAACACGCGATGGGTAGGGATGGGTAGGATGTCATCATTATAACTGTATGGATTCCAGGGCTTAAGGAAGCTCCCAGGACATAGTAGACACTTGAGAGACGGTGTGAGTGAGTGAATGCATGAACCAATCCCGGTTCAAATAAGGAGCCATAGTTGTCTTTGGTCAGTTTTTCTCCCATCCCCAAAGTCCTCGAGCACAGTAACAGAGAACAGCTGTGTGCCCACTTTCTGGAGTTCACATCCCAGTGCCACCATTGCCATCAGCACATTGTTGGGCATAATCTCCCTGTGGCTTTGTGACCTCATCTGGATAACGGGTATGGTGGGAGGAGTTAATGGGTTAACTCATGTACAGTGCTTTGCATGTAGCCTTATGGCACACCCATAAATATTATCTTATTATTATTACTACGACTACAACCACCCCAACCTCTGACTCTCAAGCATGGGAAGCTCTTGCCTTCTACTTGAAGGACTGACTTGGAGCCGCTTGGTGGGAATGGTCTCACATTCTAAATTCCACTCCCAGGTTATAAACTGGGAAGACATACTCATATACATTTATATTTCAGCAAGATTAGGACTTTGAGAGAGTTACTTCAGGATAGGTGAGAGAGCTAGTATCACAGAATTTCAAGGAGAAATAAAATCCAGGGGGTCATCTAGGATAATGCCTTCACCATAGGGGACACTGAAACCCTATAGTGTAAACTCAGACAAGTGGTTTTTCTCTTTGTCACGCAAGTGTCTGATTTAAGCTGTGATTGCCCAGGCATCCACTTCAAAGAGGCACCCACTTCAGATGCACTAGACTATCTCAAATAAACATACTGCCAGCCCCAGGACTAGATAAAAACCAGGCCACCCCACCCGCAGCCCCCAGGCTCCTTTGTTTTAGAGATCTTGATTGATTTCAGGGATCTTTAACCGCCCACGTGGGCCATTGTTTTTCCTCTTCTTGCAAATTAAACTCTGGCTCTTATATTTTAAATTCACCAGTGAAGAGTGAGCCCTAGAAACCCAAGGCCCCCACCCTCCACCCCAATAAAAGCAGAATCCCAGAGCTGGTCTCTCTCTCTCTCTCTACCTGTGAGCTTGCTGTGTGGCCCCACTGGGCTGTGTAACTTCCAGGACTTGTAAGTAATCTTTTTTTTTTCTAAGTTTCTTGATGGTTATTGCTGAGGGTGTCCTGCAATCTTTTTAAGAACCCCAAGTGCTGGTCCAGCCCCAACATGGCTGTGGTTAGGCAGTGACCTGCACAAACCAGACCCATAGGTACAGTGACTGACTTCTCACCAGCACTAGGACCCAGGCACATGGACTCTCAGCCCAGAGGATTTCTCATGCTGTCAGGCACACAGCACACAGGCAGTGATTTATTCTGTGCTTTAATCTGCGTCGGTGCTGGTAAATCTGGGCCCTCCTGTCTCCCTTGGTTATTCCTAGCAGGAGAGGAACGGGCTGCATTGTGCACTCCTGCCCTCTGCTGGCGGATGCACATATTGACGCAAGGAAGGTGCTCGAGAAGGCCACCCTTCAGCAAGCCGGACTAAGCGATTCTCTAAGGGGAGAAGGCAATCCTTGGGTCCTTGAGGGGTTAGGGGTGTAAGGTGGTCCCTGGGAATCCAGGGGGTAAAGACAACTGCTTTTATTAAAGGACCAGAGGCCAAGCAGGGGGAGTGTTAGTGTTTCAAGTGGAATATTGGAAAGGCCTCTACTGCAGCCACCACAGCTCACTCCTTACTAGGTCTCAGACTCCCCGACTATTGCCAAGAAGCATTTTGCAGGAATCCTGGTCTTTTCTAGTTGTGAGTCTGTGGACACTTAGAAATCGGTTCGCAAATATCTGGGAGAGTGAATGCAAAGAATAAAGAAGGGATTTAAAAAATAGCTACACACAGTTTATAGAAAAGATGTGGTTAGGTTAGGCTATGCCTGGTCCTAGCTATGAGTGTTCCTGTTACTATGTCAAAGGAGAGAGCTTTGGGCCGCCTCCCCAGGACCCCTGTGGTTCTCCATCACAACACCCATCTTGCTTACTGAGTTCCTTACTCTTTCTTGGAAGCTCCAGGAGGACAGAGCCTGTGTTTACCTGATTTAATACTCTATCCCCAGAATCTGCCAACAGTGCCTTGTATACATGAGGCGCTTACTAATTAGTTATTGACTGACCAATACAAAACCCCGTTGACTGCCCCTAAGTCATGTTGGTAGTATACCGATGCAAAGTTCCTTTACGTTTTAGTTTAAGTACATGAAGTGTGGGTTATTATATCGCAATCGTTGATTAGACTGTTTATTATCACAGCCAAAGAATCCAGGGGACCAAATATGTGAATTGATCTTTAACACTGGCAGCGTTGAGCCTACCATTTGCTTAAAGGTGTGACCATGTGAGTAATAAAGATTAACTCGATTATCTGTGATCCACACAAAATGTGTGCTTTTGTTAACTAGGGTTTGATACTGGGTACAGCACTTAACCAGCTGTGAGGATTTAGGGAAGTTATTTACATTCTAAGCTTCTGTTTGTGCATCTGTTAAGTGAAGATATAAATAGTAACTATTGCATGGGTTTTTTTTTTTCTTCCTGAAGAATAAATAAGTTATGTATTTCGTTTACCTGGTACCATGGCTGACCTGTGAAGATGCTTAGTAAATATGAGAAAGTATTATTACTGCTGGAAGAAGAAAGGGGAGGATAAAGAGTTATGGTTGTTTCGGGTACAATCGATAATTCAAAAATCCTTGTTATGTTGGGTATTACATTTCCTTCCTTTAATTAATTAATTAATAACCAAATTATAGCTTTTAACTTCTTAGATGCTCTAATTGGAGAAATGGCTTTTAAAAAATAGTATTTCCTGGGGTGCCTGGCTGGCTCAGTCAGTGGAGCATGTGACTCTTGATCTCAGGGTCATGAGTTCGAGCCCCACGGTGTGGGTAGAGTTTACATAATTAAAAAAAAAACATTTCTTTTACATAATTAAAATAACATTTCTTTTTTTCTTATTTCAAAAAGTAATGTATTCTCACTATGGAGAAATCAGAAAAGATAGAAAATATAGAAAAACACCAAAGGAAGAAAGTCACCATGAACCCCACCACTCAGGGTTAACCTATAACCTATAACCTTTGAGGCATTTATATTTTATAAAACTCACTAATATCACTCTGCTTTGTAACTTGTTCTTTTTTATTTTGTATCATGACTCTTCTCCCATAACAGCAAAAATCAAATTTAGGGGACTGTTTAAAAGCTGTGTAGTATCCCTTTCTATGGACCCACCATAGCAGGGGTAAAGAGAGTTCCCTGTTTCTGGACATTGGGTAGTTCTAAACATACTACATAGCAATGTGAGTTATATCCATCTTCCTGGTGACAACATCTTGGCACATGTTCTTAACCGTTTATTGGGGAGTAACTCTTTTAGCAGCGAAGGTACAATCAGCATCTGGGAGGATAATTTTCTCCAGTACAGTTTAATTCTCAGAAACAAGTCACAGATCCCCACCAAATTTCAAAAATGGTGAAAGATAAAGAAAGGTCTTGCATCCAAACTCCAAATTCTGGGTTTCCTTAACTTTCCTGACTCTTGGTCCATTCATCTGACCTCTGTTATCCATTCTCCGCCCTTCTAAGAGATTTCTGGACCCAGTGGTGTGCTGGTAAATGTTTAACATCTGGCCCTAGGAAGGGTGAGGGAAGCCCAGCTTTATAGCATTTGGCAATTTCAATGGTGTCAACAATCCCACCGCGGCCAATTTCAAGCTACCAACATGGTTTCACTGACCAGGGAGTTGGGTAAAGTGCACAATCCGCTCTCAAGAGCTGGGATGAGCAGACTTCAGCACACCACTGTGGCTGTCAGTGGAGAGCCAATACAGCCCCCAGGTCCTCCTTCCTTCCCCAAGGGAGCTATGAAGTTCAAGAGAAAGGACACTCTTTTTATTCCTCTTTACTTTTGGTCTTCCTTTATTTATAGCCTTGAGAAGAACGTATTTGGATTTCAGGTGCAAAAAAAGGCACCCCACTGCCTGTTCCCACCACCACTCTCCCTCCCCCAAATATTTTCATCTTGTTGTAGAGAGTTTATGTTCCAGGGAGATATACATGCTTTCTTTTTATGATTATTGGTGAAAAATAGCTTAATGCCTAATTATGGTAATAATGACTAAAATCTGCTTATACTAAAATGAAAAGGACTACTGTAAGATTCTTCTTTAGATTGTGGCAAACAGAAAATAGATGGTGTCAGATGTCAGGAACATCCTTTTGCATCAGTTATTTCATTTCATAAATTAAAAAATTAAAATACAGAGAGGTCCCCTAGAATGCTGATTATATTTCAGTATTTTTAAACAAGTATTTCCTGAGCATCCCTGTTTAATAAGGGTTCATATTGGGTGCAGAGATGGATACAAACTAGCCAATAAGAAATGCCACATATTGAGTACTTCCAGGTACTAAGAACTGTGCTGAACAATTTACATATATTACCCAAGTGGCTTAGCCTTCCTAATAAGCGTGCAGGGAAGGTTATGTTCATCCCCTTCCCACAGAAAAAGGAAACAGATGTTTAGGACCAAACCCATCTCACTGATGACCAGCTCCAGGTCTTCTGAGTCACTCTGTTAATCTGCTGGGACTGCCATCATAAAGTACCACAGCCTGGGAGGCTTACACAATAGAAATGTATTTTCTCACAGTTCTCGAGGCTAGAAGTCCAAGATCAAGATTTCACAGGGTTGACTTCTGGTGATGAGTTTCTTCCTGGCTTGTAGATGGCCACCTTCTCCCCATGTCCTCACATAGCAGGGAGAGAGTGAGAGAAGGAGAGAGGGAGAGAGAGAAGAGAGGGAGGGGATGAGAGACAATGAGAGAGAGAGAGAGAGAGAGGTAGATAGATCTCGATTTCTCTTCCTCTTATAAGGATCATATGGATTAGGGCTCTACCCTTATGACCTCATTTAGCTTTACTTACCTCCTAAAGGTCTTATCTCCAAGTATGGTCACCTTGGGGTTATGGCTTCCCTATGTGAATTGCAAGGGGTGGAGGGCACAGTTCAGTCCATAGCACACTCTAACATGCTTCTTTTCCTTTAACACTTCCAAACATAGATAGATAGATAGATAGACAGATTTCTATATTTATATATAATGTTATGTACTATATCTATGTATATATATAGATATAAAACTGGGAACAGGGAACACACAAGCTGTGTGTGCCCCAAGGTCACCATCCTTTGTGGTGCATATGATTGAGAAGGTGAGCTTTAGTCAAATGTTCAGGGATAGTAGTAAAAACAAAGGACTGGTTTATCCCCTAACATAGATGGATCACAAATGCACTATACTGAGTGAATGAAGTCACACTAAAAGATTCAATATGCATGATTCCATTTACATGACATTGTGGAAAGGTGACACTGTAGGAACAGAGAACAGATCAGTGGTTTGTTGATCTTCAGGGACTGTGAGTTGGGGATGGTAGGAGGAGTGGGTTTCGAAAGAGCAGGAGGGAATTTGGGGGATGATGGAACCATTCCATACCTTGAGTGTGATGGTGGGTTATACAACTATATGCATTTGTCAAAAACTGTTGGAACTATGCCATAAATAGTTTTTTGATTTTTAATGATATGTAAATTTTGCTTGGGGAATGTCTGGGATCTTTCATCTTTGTAAAGTCTGGTGTCCACGGCTATGCATCCATCCATCCATCCACCCATCCATATATCTTCCTCCTTGGATGTACATTAGAGAAACTCTTCATATAGAATTTATTTCACAGTAAACATAAGCCTCCTTTTCCCTTTGTCTGTGACCTTATTGTGTCTTCATTGATTTCTCTGTCTAGGAAGCAGGCTTGGTCCTGGGCCTTTCATTTATGTTGTATGGCATTTTATACACAACAATCCCGAGAGACCGTTACAGTTATCTCCAGTTTCCTGATACAGAAACTGAGTCTCATGTTTTCTTCAAATGACCTGAGTGTGCTCACAGAAGTGGCAAAATGGTGGAGCAGCATTTCAACCCTGGTAGACTGATACGGCAGATGTTTAGTTATAGCTTCCTGATTAATTTGTCTCATTAAATATTTCCAGGTTTTCATTTGATGGCTCAATATCAACTGGAATACTAAACAAAAACATTAACTCAAGGGGCCTAAACTATAGGAGAATTTACTGGTTTGTGAATTTCAAAGGGCATGGGCTTTTGTAAGTTTCCATCTACTGACTCAACCATGTCATTACGGATCAATTTCTCTTCATCTTGCCACTCTATATGTAATAGTGCTGTTAATTTGCCATCATCATTCTCAAACCAAATATTCTTTGTGATCCCAAGAGAATGGCCAACAATTTTCCTTCACATTTCATTCCATCACATGCCCAACTCTGAAATAATAATTGTGGACACGGGGTTGCATTCTTCGATTGACTCAAGCCAATCCCCAACTGAACCGCAAGGCTGGGAAATACGACTCTGTTCAGAAGGAGAGAGTAGGGTAGGATGCTGGGGAGGCTTCCAGAATATCTGTTACAGTCTTCAAGCCTGACCAAAAAGCTAGATCACTGGCCAAAAGTATGTTTCCTATTATCTATGTATGTGTTGTCAACATCTTTTATTTGTAAAGGATCAGACTGGCTGGGAAGGTGTCTTGTCTCACACGAGTTTCTGGAAGAGCTCCCTGGACTTGCAGGCATGCCATCACTTTTTCAGTAATGATGGACAGGAAAGTGGCTATCCTTGGGTGTTTGGGAAGGCTTCCTTTTTAATTGAAGCAATGTTCAAAGTCACCCCGTTCTCCTTTTCTTCCTAAATCCACAATCATCTGAATCCTTCCATGGGTACAATTCTGGTGAGACTGGAGAAGAGAGATTTGTGGTCACTTTTGTACAATAATTAGAATAAACATTTATTTAGTGTTTTATGCAGCATATATTTATGGGATTTATAAGCAAACAGAATGTGGAGACGGCTGAGTGCACAATTAAAGATGCAGTCTTCCCAAACTGCATTCCATTATCCAAAGATCTTCATTTGGTATATATCCTAGATCCAGATGGTATTTTTTTTTTAAACAGGAGAAAAACAAATGGAAGTTTAAAAACAGGTATACCTCCTGCATACATGGAAGATAATCAGGGAAACTGAGTAACTCCTTAAATAGCCCTTGGAATAGACTCTAAATCTGTGGCAGAGACAGCTAACTGTCTCCCAATATCTGTTTTTCCTTTTTTACCCTACAGTAGTAATAATAATAGTGATGCTATTATTATTAAATTATTATTATCTATTAAATATTATCTATTATTATTAAATGTATTAAAAGCTACATTTCCCAGTCTTCTTTAAGACTACACATGACCACGAGACTAAGTTCTGCTCAGTGGGATGTAAGCAGAGTGTTGTGCACAACTTCTAGCACAACTTCTCCCTTAATGAGAGGATGTATAATTTTTGCCTTTGTCCTCCTTCCTTCTGGCTGGAATATGGACAAGTTGTCTGGCAAGGGGGTCCCCATTTGGAATGAGAAAGAGAGGATTGTGTATGGAGTTTGGTGGAACATCAGGTTCTAGGTGGGATGAGGTCATCACCCTGGTCCTGGACTTCCTGTGTTTATATGAGAGAGAAATAAATTATCATGTACAAGCCATTCCAATGTTATTTTTCTTTTACTTGCAGCTTAAATGTACTAATGATAATAGCAATGGTTAAAATAGTACTAGCCTGGCACACAGTGACACTTCTATAAGCGCTTCACATGGACTTGGCTAATCTTTAATAACCCCATGGAGGTTATTGTTTTACCCATTTCCAGACAAAGAAAACAAATCCAAAGTCACACACATCCTAAGTAGTGAGATGATCACAGACTTGGGATTTGCACCCAGGCGGTCTGGCTCTGGGGTCCCAGCTCTTAATCTCCACGTCGCCTTTATTAATACAAATTCCACCCAGCAGACTCTGCTGGAGAAACCCATGGAGAAGGAGTTCAAGTCTAGCACAGCACACTGAGGAAGTTATTAGGGTGTAGCTTCTTTCAAAATTGCTTCTGATGAATCTAATAGAAATAATCTGAGCCATATGGATTAGATTGTCATTAAAATATACATATGGGTTTAAAAGTTGAGAGCAAAGCGTGTGGTCAAATACATAGTGTGTTTTCTTGAGCTTGGAAGGTTGCATAATTGGCCTGAAATGTCATATGGCCTCAGAACATAGAAGTTCATCTATTTCAAATTAATTAGGTTTTGTGGTGCTTTTGGAGGCTCTTTGGCCAAATTACAGATGAACAGGGAGCCATGACTTGGAATTTCTCTCAAACTCCTGAGGGCAGGTGTGTCTTCGGTGTTTCCACATCTAACTTACAGTGTACCTGAGCAACTAACTTTTTTTTCAGTAGAGCATTTTTCTTGTTTCTATCCCAGGATTTCATATTTAAAAATCTCTTAGGAGGGCAGCCCCGGTAGCTCAGTGGTTTAGCACTGCCTTCAGCCCAAGGCGTGATCCTGGAGACCCAGGATCCAGTCCGTGTCAGGCTCCCTGCATGGAGCCTGCTTCTCCCCCTGCCCACCCCCCTCTCTCTCTTCCTCTCTGTGTCTCTCATGAATGAATAAATAAAACCTTAAAAAAATCTCTTAGGAGGCTTTCTAAGCTGGGACAAACCACCTTGAATCATAAAACTGAAGGATTTGTATTCATGTATTCATGTTCAAGGCAACAGAAGCCTAGAGAGATTTCATTTTGACTCTTGTTGGGCCTTGTAAGTTTGTGTATTCATTCACTCAGTTATTCATAAGCAAGCATTTAGTAAATATGCTTGAACTCTATTAATAATGTGACTTTGGTCAAGTTACTTCACGTTTATTACTTCCTTTTTACAACAAATTTCAAATAGATTAAAGGTGTTTTGCACATAATAAATGACTTAAAAGGATAGTTGTAGTTATTACTGTTTTCAAGGCCTGATGCTAGGCAAAGAAAAAAAATTAGCAGAGTTAGGGCAAATGTACCATCTTCTTTTCAACCTTGACAGATGTGGATAATCATTTATTTATTCAAATGCCAAACAAATATTTATTCAACATCTATTATTTGCCAGATATTATGTTAGATAGTGAGCCTAAAATAGTGAAATAAATAAATACTTAGTTCTATTTTCCAAGGGCTTACTGGGAATGAGAGTGAGGTAACCTTTCTGTGGCTGTTTTCAGCTGTGAGAATTTTGGCAAATCACTCAACTACATAGTGACTCAGTTTCTCTATCAGGTTAAAGAAGGAATATAATTCTCATCTTTTGAAATCATTATGGAAGTAAATGAGATAACAAATAGTGCCTGGCACATGATGGATGAAAAAAAAAACGTGGTTTATCACCTCCTCTTACCCCCTTCAAGAGGAGCCCCTGTGCTCATTCCTGTTATATTTAATCCAACAGGGAGGCCAGACAAAACTCTAATTCCCTATTAACTTTTCTGTATGCTTTTTTTGGGAATAGGGTCTACACTGTGCCTGGCACATGGTGAGTTCCCAGTGGTTCTTACTGAATAATATTTAACAAGAACTGTACACATGGAGAAGAGGTAATGACATCTCAGGTGAGACAAAGCAGCAGGTAGAGGAACTAAGGAGTGAAATCAAAAGTGTGAAGTTCGTTACTGTTATCTTTTCTTTGCCTTTCTTTCTATTGCAAACTATACTAAAGACATTCCCCCCATTTGAATAGAGTTGAAAGCACCTCAAAGGCAGGGACCATACATTCTACATGAATGCATTTTATACTTTAATATAAATCACTCCAAGATCTTGTTAAAATTCAGATTCTGATTCAGCAGTTCTGGGGTGGGGCCTGAAACTGAATTACTAAAAAAGTTCCCAAACAGTGATGTTGCTTGTGGTCTCAGAGCATGCTTGGAGGAGGAAAGGTCTGTATCTTTCCAATTAGTTACTGACCAGCATGTCCAAAACAGTATTCTCCTTGGATTTTATTTATTTACTTATGTATATATATATTTTTTATTTTTAAAAATAGACTTTATTTTTTAAAGCCCTTTAAGTTCAGAGCAAAATGGAGCACAAAGTACAGAGATTTCCCAAATACCCCTACCCCTTGTATAGTCTCACCCATATCAACATTGACCACCATATAAAAATAAATTTATTATAATCCATGAAAGTGCAGTGACTCATGATCACCCAAAGTCTCTAATTTACCTTGGGGGTCACTCTTGTGTTACACATTCTGTGGGCTTGGACAAACAGATAATGATATGTACCCATCATTATAGTATCATAGGGAATAGTCTCACTGCCATAAAAATCCTCTGTGCTCTGCTTATTCACCCTCTCTCCCACTAGCCCTTGGCAACCACTGGTCTTTTTTCTCTCCATAGTTTGGCCTTTTCCAGAATGCCATATAATCGGAGTGACTTTTCAGATCGACTTCTTTCACTTAGTAATAAGCATTTAAGTTCCCACCATGTCTTTTCCTGGCTTCATAGCTCATTTCTTTTTAGTGCCGAATGAATCCCATTGCTTGCAAGTACCAGAGTTTATCCATTCGCCTCCTGAAGGACATCTTGGTTGCTTTTATGAGTTTCAAGTGATGTCAAACGATACTTATTTTCTAATGATCTTCACTGGCAAAATAAAGGACTATACGAGGCAGGAACTGCACACGGTTGACAATTTACTATTTTCCTGCTGTTTCTTTCAGTGCCCTTTTTGACAGTGAATTTCCAAAAGCTGCAGGGCTTGGGTGGCCTCTGTTGCTCTCAGCTCTGAGTGATTTACAAATCCCTGCGAAAGGCCACTAGGGGGAACCGTTTGGTAGCGTTGGAAGGGTCCTGGGTGGCCAGAGGTGTGGTTTCCTTGCCTTGAAAAGTCGACCCAATAAACAAAAGATGGCTTGCGAAATTAAACACCCCTCTGCCAGATGGCTTGCTGCGCGAGCTGCGGCGATTTTCCTGCGGCCCGCGTGAATGGTCCGCGGGATGGAGGCTCGGCGGCCGGGGAGGTTGATGCAGCGGGAGGATGCCCAGCGAGGATGCCCAGCGGGCGCGGCGCAGCGCGTATGGGAACAGGAGCCCGAGCATTTCCAAGCAGCGGGGCTGAGCGTTTTTATTTATAACAAGTAAACCGAGCTCCAGAGTTGTTTATAGAAAGGAGGTGTTGAGGAGATGGAGCTGGACTCTCAGGGGCTTCCAGGATGCTGCACACACATGTTAGATGACAGGTACTGAGAAATTTTTGCCCTGCAGGACAGGTGCGCCCGGCTTCTGGCCTCGTATGTGCCCAAAGAGTGGGTACATTTACTCTCTATAAGCTGTTAGCTGCGCAGCACACTTTTAATGATGTTCAGAGTGCTATGCCTTCTAAAGGGACGTTTGTCATAGTGCCATTATTGATGTTTTAGGACCACCGGCTCCAGACAGTCACCTTTTGTAGATCCTCTTCCCAATTCCTGCCATAGCTACAGCCCGTTACTTTTCAATAGTCTTTTTTTTTAAGGTTTATCTTAAAAGGAGATGTACAGATATACACTGTATGTAGAAAATAAGTTCCACTTGTCATTAAAAGAAAGCACATGTAAAAATAAATTCCACCAAGGCACTTAACTCTAGCTGGATATTGTGGCCCCTTGAAGGTTTTAAGCCTGAGACGTGCTCCCTGTCAAACGAGGCGATTAGCAAGGGCTAGAAAGAGGTGTTAAAGATGTTTTAGGCCCCATGTAGGATTTTTTTGCCTTGACAAAATAATCAAGAAGCCCGAAAGAAAACAGCTTTCTCCCAGTGTGATTCAGAGTTACTTAACGTCTTGTCTGTGTGCAGCTAGTCATTCTGTAATCCACCAAAAACCACCTAATATAACACTAGTTGGACTCCTCTAACACTTTGGGAACTCAGTTTTAAATCAAAGCGATGAAAGCATCACCTGCTGGAAAGATCTCCCTATGTTGCCCAGAAGTGAGAAACTGCTAAATTTCTTCAAGAGGGAGGAAGCTATAGGTCTACCCTGAAGGCTAACTGTGTTGTTAAAAATAATTCCATGGGTAAACTAGAATTTAAGAGCACCCCACCACCTGGCAGTGCATTCCCCTGTTTTAGGATTTCAAAATAAAAAAATAGCTGAACTAGTTTTTGGGAACTTTGACTCTTCCCTTTTTTTCTCACAGCCCACATTCAATTTGCTACTAAGTCAGTTTTTGCAATCTGCCTTTTGTTTTGTATCCCAAGTGATGCTGCCTGAGTTGAAGTCCTGATCCTCTGTTGTCTGATCTTGATATTGTTTTCCTGTCTTCGTCTCTCCACCTTTCAATCCATCATCTACGCAGAAATGATCTTCCAATACCAATGCATATTTTTTTAAACTGCAATCTTCTTCTGTTTAGTGATTTCTAAGTAATTTGCCCAACATCACATAATTTGTAAGTGACAGACCTGGGATCCAGATTCAGTGGTTTGATACCAAAGGGCATAATTTTAGGACCATATTAATCTTCTTTGCCGAAGAATTTAAGCAACTGACATTGTTTTGCAGAAAAAGATATTTTGTAGACTTCAAGGATATAACATATTCAACATTTCCCAAGTCTAAAAATGGCTATTAACTCATCAATCAATATTTATTAAGATTAAATAAATGTGCATCTTTTTGGTTGGAGTGATAGAAACATTCAGATTGTTTCAAATATTATGTGATATTATTAGCTGTGTACTAGGGATAACTGAAAAGTTCAGGAGGTAGTTCTAGCTTCTGGCCCAAATGAATCCATAAACCAGGTCTCTAGGACTTAGTCACTGGCCCTGTGTCCCTCAACCTGCCTATATCCGTGTGGCTTCATTCTCAAGCAGCTCTTCCTCTAGTGGAGAAAAGATGGCGGGTGAGGACCCATTAGCCCCAACAACCTCAAAGGAGACCATTCACTTCCTTGGCATATTTGCAAAAGTTTCTGGACTGAGTCTCATTGGCCCAGCAGCTTGGGTCATGTGACAACCATGAACCAATTGTTGTTTCAGGGGAATGGGCTTTCCTGATTAGCCCAAAGTAGATCAGGTGCCCAGTGGGACTCAGGATGTGGAACTAGCTTCTCTGAAAAGAATGGACATAGGCTGAAGGAAGGTAGTTCTGGAGATGTTGGAATGTGGTTCCCAGAAAAGAATTAGGAGCAGGGTGTGGGGGATAGATGCTGGGCAGGCAAAAGTGACAGATGCTGCTGCACCTACTCTGTGCTTATGATTGGCTGTATGTTTGTGGGACATAGAGACACTTAAGCAGAGGCACTTAAGCAAGTGCTGGCTCTCAGAGAACTAGTAGTTGGGAGGCAGATAAGAAATGAGACAAGAGGTCACATTCTTTCTACTTCATGATTCACACAAAACAGTTAAACTAAATGAAATAGGAATTCAAAAGGGAAAGGATCCTTTGTGGAGGGTAGGAGGACAATCCTCAGGAGATGCCCTAGAGAGGGTGGGCAGGAAAGGTGAGTCACTACCTAGGGAAAGGTCTTGTCACTCTCCACCATCCCCACCTTCTCCCCTGGTGTTACACCTTCGAGTGTTTCATTACATGGCAAAAGGAAAATTACTGCTGTGAATCAGTTGAAGTCACTAGGTGGGCAATTTTCAGGCCCCGAGTCATCCTCCCTACATCTCTTCCCCGAATGCCCCACTGTAGGCCAGGATGGAATGGCCGCACATCTAGTACTCCTGATGAGATGATAGGTGTTTGTGCCATTTCTGGAGAAAAGAAGAGGGATGTGTAGTTTGGATCTTGAAATACTGAGATTTATTAGACACTGAGGAAAAAATACAAAACTAGAAACCATCAAAATTGTGGTTTCAGTGACCACCAGCTTCAGAATCACCCAGAGTGTTTACTAAAAGTCACAGAATCCTTTTGAAGCTGGGGCTGGTGAGGAAATCTGCATTTTAAGGTAATTTCTCGGCCGGCTTTTAGGCACGCTTAACTATGATAACGAATGACTCATGAGGTCAGTGGAACAGACTCTTAGGAACGTAGGGCTGGATAGAATATTAGAAATTTAAGAATTTGGGCTTATTCTTAATAGTGCTTTTGCTCTTTCCCTCAAACTTTCCTGTCTCCTTAACTTCTGGCTTTGATGTTGATCACATGCTTCAAGGTCTGCAAATGGGACCAGTGGACGGGTCAGAGGTGAGACTAGTGTATGGCTGAGTAAAAGTGGATACACGTGGTGGTTGGTAAACAACAACTATTATTTGAATTCTTAGCTCTCCATGTCTCAAGCCCTGCTTCTGCATTCTAGAATAAGAGTTCTGGGTTTGTAGACCATGAATGACAGGGTGTTTGCAGAGCTTCTGGAGGATGGGCTTCAAATATGGTGTTAATATATATCTGTGAATTTCTGTGCAGGGCTCTATGACTTTATCATGATCTCAAGGTGATTTCTGATCTTAAGAAATATCAAAACCACCCCCTTAGAGATTGATTTTCCCAGTGACTAAAGTCTGTTCAGAAAAGTTCCTTCAGAAGAATTTGGATGTAAGGCTGCTTCTTGTTTCATCTGTTAGTGAATTGGAACTCAGAAAGCCCCAACCGCCAGCCCTGCACCTTTTCTGTGTCTTGGGAATATAGAAATATGAAAGGAATTTGTTTTGCTGAGTAATTTTGAGTAACTTGAGCTGTGTATTTGAGGGAAAGAGAAAAATCTATCAAGCAGTTCTGTGCCCTATGGCACAGACAACATTTCTCCAACCCAGATGCCCCCCAAATTGGAATCACTGTTACCCTAAGAACAATGGGTGGTCCAGGAAGTGGTATGCCTGATTTTTAGAAAGCCAGACTCATCACTGGGGTGATCTTTAATAGAACTCTTTGTTGAACAATGGTTTTTGCCCCAGAATGTGATCACAGCTGTTTTATTTTAGCTAATGCAGCAATTCAAGCAATTAAATCCATATTCCTCTGTGGCTATTTATTTTCATGAAGTAGTTCTCAGTGTATTGTCATGAAAGAATTCTTTGAGACTTGCAAAGTTAAAACAGAATGTCGACTTTTTTCCTTCTAAAATAGCCACATCTGCTTCTTCAAATTGTCTTTTCTTTGTTGATGTCTCATAAAGATGTCAACTTTTAGTCTGTAGGAGTTGAGTTCCATTGGGAGAAGTGAGATTTATAATTCAGAGTCTATAGAATTAGTATTATGGTAAATCATAAACCAGGACAAGGAGGACCTATTCCTTTTAGCAGCAAAATAATAACTTAAATCTTAGAGCTAATGTTGAAATCTTATATTGTTGCAAAATTAAATCATAAGTAATTATTTCCTCTTCGTAACATTGTATATGAATGAAAGATTTGATGGTTTTGTATAACTTTCTTTCCTTTTCCTGTGATTATATATTGCATACTTATTTTATCCAATCATTCAACAAATATTTATTGAGCTGCTACTATGTGTCAGGAGCAGTGAACGAGATGGACACAACTCTTGACCTTGTTCCGTCTATACACTGCCAGAAAGACAGGCAAGGAGCAAGCACATCGAGAAAAGAATAGAAGAATTATAGATTGTGGTACATGGTGCAGAGAAAATAAATAAGGGAATAAAACGGAAAGGAACTGGGGAAGGAAGTTACTTTAATTAAAAAAAAAACTACAATTGTAGAATCCCCCTCTGTGGAAATATTTAAGGTGGATTTTAAAGGAAAGATGATTTTTGAAGCAAGTTCATACATTCTCATGAATAGGGGAAGAGCATAATAGGCAGGGAGGATTGCCCATGCAAAGGCAGAGGGAAAGCACCTGGTGTGTTTTGAGACCTGCTGGGTGAGTGACGAGGCTGGAATATGAAGAGTGAGGTGAGTGTGGATGGAAATGATTATTGATTGCTGCTCTTGCCTTACTGAAACAAGCTTCCATTGTTAGCTCTGGAATTATATTGGCATATTCGCTGCCATCTTGCTTGCCACTGCTGGGGATAAGGTGTGTGCACCTTTCAACAAAATCTAGGATGGACTGTATGGAGATCATGGATGGGTGGGGTATTATGGATTAATTGTTTATGTCTCCTACAAGTTCATATTTTGAAGCCCAAATCTGCAATATGATAGTATTTAGAGGTGGGGTGTTTGGAAGGTAATTAGGTCATGGGACTAGAGCCCCCATGAACGAGATTAATATCCTTATAAGAAGAACCAGGAGAGAGATGATTTGTCTCTCTTCCTCACTCTCTCTCTCTCCCCCAGTCTTATGAGGGTACAGCAAGCTGCTAGACATTGTATAAACCAGGAAAAGTACCCTCACCTAGAACCTGACCATGCTGGCACCCTGATCTCGGCCTTCAGCCTTAGAACCATATGAAATAAATGCCTGTTGTTTAAGCCCCAGGTCTATGGAGCTCTGTGGGAGCAGCCTGAGCCAAGGCATAGGAGTAAAAGGTACCAGAGTGCTTTAAGAAGGGATCCAATTTGCTTCAACGTGGATGGAACTGGAGGGTATTATGCTGAGTGAAGTAAGTCAATCGGAGAAGGACAAACATTATATGTTCTCATTCATTTGGGGGAATATAAGTAATAGTGAAAGGGAATAGAAGGGAAGGGAGAAGAAATGTGTGGGAAATATCAGAAAGGGAGACAGAACATAAAGACTCCTAACTCTGGGAAACGAACTAGGGGTGGTGGAAGGGGAGGAGGGCGGGGGGTGGGGGTGGATGGGTGGCGGGCACTGAGGGGGGCACTTGACGGGATGAGCACTGGGTGTTATTCTGTATGTTGGTAAATTGAACACCAATAAAAAATAAATTTATTATAAAAAAAAGAAGGGAGCCAATTGAAGACACTCATTAGTTTCTGCTTAGCCATAAGGAAAACAGCCATCAATCTGCAGAACTCATGGAGCCGGACGCTGGCCAAGATGCTGGAGAAACTATTCCAGCCCTTTGGGCTAAACCGGAACCTGTATCAGGGAAACTTGACAATTTTATATGGTTTATTATTGTTATATCGATTTCCTTTTTTGCCTACTTTTAAATAGAAAGAGAAATTACCTAACTTTGTCAGCCAGCCCTAACTGAGTTAAAGGGGAACACTGAAGGGTTCCACTTACTCTCCCTCACAAGCTGTGGACTGAGGAATAAAGGTGTGATCCCCACAGCAATGGCAGCAGGAATCAGAAGTGGGGAGCAGAGAGGAAATGAGGGAAAATGAAGTCTACTTGGTCAAATTTTCTTCTCCTCTTCTTCAAATGAATTGGTTATTATTTAATACATGTGGTTTATCAAGATGATCTAAAAGTATCGCGATGGGACTTCATCCTACCCATTAGATTCATTTCCACTGAGCACCAGTTCTGTGCAAAGCCCTGTGACAGGTATCTTTGATGAAATAGGTATTAATATGAATTACATACTGACTTCCAACTCAAGGAGACTGGAATTATTAGGAAGAGTCACCAGTATATAAATAAGTGCTAAGATCATTCAAAGGAGGGACAGATTATTTCTGGAGGGAAGAACCTGGAATGGCTTTATGAAGGAGGAGAAATTTAAGTCAGGCTCTGAATTATCAGTGAGGTTTGGGAGACAGGTATGGTGAGCAGAGAGTAGTCTCAGGCATAGGGAACATTGTCACAGACAGACAGTGGGACTCATCACCGGTGTTTGCAAATATTGCCTAGGGAGCCTGTTAAAAATGAAGCTAGTCAAGACCCATCTAGAGAGATTCTCATGAACAAGGCCAAAGGTGGGGGCTGGGAATTTGAATTCTAAGGGCACGTCAGATGAATCTGATACAGAGGGCCCAAAACCACCCTTGGAGGGATGGGTCCTAGACCACCCTTGGAGGGATGTCGGTCTAGAGGACAGGTGACCTCAGAGGTAGAGATATTTGTTGAAGGGCATCAATATGGGGTAAACTTGGAAATGTTGGTAGGAGCCATGAACCTAGAAAGCCTTAAATGCTAAGTACTTTATTTTTCATGCAGCTACCATATTTTGAGAGCCACTGAACTAGATCTTCAAAAGAACATTATGGGGAAGTTATTTTTTTAAAAAGATTTTATTTCTTTATTTGAGAGTGAGAGAGCACAGAGGGAGAGTGCGAAGGGAAGGGAGAAGCAGACTCCCCACTGAATGGAGAGCCTGATGTGGGGCTTGATCTCAGGACCCTGATATCATGACCTGAGCCAAAGGCAGATGCTCAACTGACTGAGCCACCCAGGTACACCTGGGAAATTTGTTTTCATCACATTTAAGAAGAAGGCACCTAACTGAAGATGAGTATAAGTAACATGTATGTGTTTCCCCCAGAGGGGGAATGGCAAAGTTGGAGTTCAAATCCAGGTGTTTCAGTAGGGAATGGGAAGGGGGGGTCAATGTGATGAGGACCAGATTTGGAGTGATGATTGGCTGCATGATGAAAGAGAAGAAACAGATGATGGGGAGCCTACTGAAGCAGTTTAGGCAAGGGTTAGGTACAGATCTGCCCAGTGCAAGAGAGGGGAAATAATGCAAGAGGTCCTAGAACTTTTGTGAGATTGCACCATACAGGAGTTCTTGGACTGACCACACTTCTCAGGCTCTTGTGATTCCTGTTTGGGACTCGGGGTACTTGGGTGTTGTCACCATCACGTGTGAGGTGCTGACTCCCAAGTCTCTCTGGCCCACGGAGGGACTGTAAGTGGTTAAGAATGAAGATGCTGAAGTCAGATTCCTGGATTCAAATCCTGACACCCCATTCCCTACCTGAATGACCTTGAGCTAGTTTATTTAATCTCTTTGTGCCCCAATTTTCTCACCTGTAAAATGGACAAATAAACTCTTCAAATGATTGATATGGGACTTAAATAGAAAAAGATGGAATAAACACTCACTACATGTTAGGATTCACTAATATTGCTACTATTTTTTATTATTTTTGCTTTTGTTTTTGTTTTATTTCAATTACTAGGTCTTGTGACACTTAGACATGCCTCTTGCTAACCTTACAAGCCACAGGCTTATTCATTTACCTCTGAAAGAAGTTCTATATCAAGTGTCCGTCTTATGAGGGACAGTGATCAAGAAGAAATTCCTCTCCTGATTAATTTTATTGCTTTGCAGCATCTAAAGAGTATGAAAGAGGCTGGTAATTCAATCCTAGAAGAACACTGAATATTAGAGAAACAATCTGTTGTTGCAATCACATCAACCTCAGTTCTTTCAATGGCAGTTGAGAAGCTCCATCATGAATAGGATTTCCGTGAGCAAAATGTTGCTAAAGTGAAGGGAGTATTTCCTTTTCTTAATGCTTCTTCCTGGTGATGGCTCCATGGCTGTTATGGAGGTAGTTTTATATATAATTCACATTAGTTCAGTGACTATAGGATTGATGTACACACACCCCACCTGGCCCCACACTGGGCAATGCCACAAGTCTTATGCATAGATTCTCTTCTCATTAGCCTTTTCATTTATTTAGAATTGAGGTCATCAACTATATAAATCATGGCAATCCTAGGAAGGCTGACATAAAAAAAAAACAAACAAGCTGAATTATTTAAAGAATGGATTTGCAGGGTGAGGAATGGGGTTCTACTTTAGAATTCTTCAAGGAAGCTCAATGTAAGATGAGAGAAGAAGGTGAGACTGAGCCATGTAACTCGGGGAAGAACAGTCAAGGTGGAAGGAAGAGTGAGTACAAAAATCCGAGCCCTTAAGCAGGACAGACTCCATGCACACATTTGAGGGACTGGAAGGGGACCTGTTTGCTTGTGTGAGGTAAGCAAAGAGCAGGATGGTGTGGGGGAGTGGAAAAATATCAGAAGCCAGAGTAGATAAGGCTTCGAAGTCCATGATTTCATTTTGAGTACAACAGGAGCTATGAAACATTTTAAAGCAGGGTTGTAAGATATTATGACTTACATAAAAAAATCTGTCTGGGATCTGGTAGAGAAGAGGTTATAGAGGGCAAAAATATAGAGGACAAAAATATAGGAATCAGTTAGGAGGCCACTACTGCCATCCCACTGCATGGAATGAGTTTTTGACAAATACAACATAATTCATTTGCCTTGGGTGTTTGAGTTGAAGAAGAGTATGGATTTTTCTGAATTTTGTAGTTGAAAATAAGTTTCTGCAACTACTGGAGAGTTAAAGCTTTTTATTTCTAGAAATGGTTGCAGAATTCCTAAGCTTACAGTGTCATCAGCCCTGATCCCTACCTGTGGCTGTGGAAGCCTCTCCACAGCTTGGTCTTTGCAGCCTTAGAGTGCAATGGGGCAGTTATAGAATACACTGAAGAAAATGAGAGCCTTGGCTCTTAAAGAAAGGAACCTTCTGTCAGTGGGAGCCATTTATTAACAAACAATGAACCCAGAGGTAGATGAGTATAATCGAAGTGGGTCTGGGAACCCAGAGAAATGAATAAAAGTCCTTTGGTGCCATAGTTCCCATCAGGCACTGGGCCAGGTGTGGGGGGAGATGAGGACAGCAGGGCACATGCTTCTGCAGGGCAGCTGGATCCTTCTTGCGCTAGACTCAAGTAATGGACATGACCCACCCCAAGGAGTCTACTCAGCATCAGACAGGGCCTACGCTAATTCGGAAACTTCTGACACTCTTAGAGTAATTGCAAGTCAATTTGGCCAAGGACAAATTATTGCCAGTGGTGAAGTCACTTTGCAGAATTTTCCTTGCTTACCCAAATCCTTGAGCTAAAGGAAATAAGTGAAATTTAAGCAGAATATTGGACCCCCAGAGTGAAACTCATAAGGTAGAAAATGAACACCAACTTACAGAACCTTAGCCCTTTTCAGAAACCCATGAAATTAATGAAATCCAGCTCTCTCTCCCCAGTTGACCTGTTTTTTTTTTTTTTTTTAATTCCAGGCCTGGGACTGAGAACCGATTTTTCAAAGTGTATCTGAGCCTGCTTCAGAGTCATCTCATTCTTTGCCTACAGGCAAAGAAACTATGGTCAGTGGTAGGAGTTAGGAGATAGAGTTGAACTCAGAATTGGGAAGAATGGCTTAGTAATAATTCCTGCCCAACTATGGAACAGTGAAACAATACTACTAATGCTGTTAACATTTGCTGAGCATATACTATGTGCCAGGCTAAGTGCTTTACATGCATTGTTGTCTTTGGGCCACGGTAGAACTCTCTTTTAGAGGTGAGGAAATGAAGCCAAGGAAGGGTTAAAGTCTCATTTCAAAATTCACCCAGTTATTCTGCTTCATTATCCCTGGGTTGGGACAGGGGTTGGCAAACAGAGACAGTACATCTGAAAGAATGAATGAAGGAATGAATTTGATTAAGTTCAAGAAATATTTGCAAAAAGCTGCTATGTGCCAGGCATAGTGTTTGGCATTTTCTGGTAAACAAAGACCAATATGATCTAGATTATGTCCAGAAGATCTTTCCAGACTAATAGTAACAAGCTAAGCAGACGCCTTCTGATTTACAAAATAGAACATTTACAACCCCTACCCCGCCCCCCCCCCCCAATTGGGTGGAAGCATTTGGTTGCGTTTGCTGGGTGGAAATAGATTTAGGAAAGGCTTCCTGCATGAAGTGGCATTTCAGCCAAGCATTGAAGGAACATGTGGGAAGAAATCTGGGGACCAAGGAATATTCTAAGCTGTAACATTTATGGGTTACACCAGGATATGAGGAATTCACTACAGCTTTTCCTAGTAGGAGGCAATCTGAAAGTACCAAGAATTATCTGCTAGCTAGAAATGAACAGACTTGCTTAAAAGAGTGCAGGTCAGGGGGCAGTGAGATGACCAGAAGAGGGGGAGCAAAATCCCGGACTGGGGTGCCCTGTGTGGAAGGAGAGTAGCAGGGGCTGGGAGGACATTTTTATTTTTTATTTTATTTATTTTAATTATTATTATTTTATTTATTTATTATAGTCACAGAGAGAGAGAGAGGCAGAGACACAGGCAGAGGGAGAGAAGCAGGCTCCATGCACCGGGAGCCCGACGTGGGATTTGATCCCGGGTCTCCAGGATCGCGCCCTGGGCCAAAGGCAGGCGCCAAACCGCTGCGCCACCCAGGGATCCCCGGGAGGACATTTTTAGAGGTAGAGTCCATCGGTCCAGTGATGTTGATCCAGTGGTGTTGCTTAGACTTTGAAGCTGGTGAGCCTGGAGGATGGTGGTGCCATACATGAAGGACTGGAGATGGTTTAGGGCCCTAGAGCCTGGGACCCAGAGAGAGAAAGGAATGAAAATCTTATCATGGATTCACCTTTTTTGGACTCCTGAAAAAAGACTTTCCTTTCTTTTCCTGTAGTGGGTAGGAGTTGTTGGGTTGTTAGGTTCTAGCAATCTGTGTCATCAACTAGCTAGTGTTAACTAAGACAGGTGTTTATTGAGTGCCGCCTGCGGAGTCTGTGACACTGGGGCACACCAGACGGGGTTCAGTCCTTGCCCTCATGGAACTTTCCTTTCCGTGGAGAGACAGACATCATACAAATGATTGCACGTGTGATTAGTAAATTTACAATTGTGCTTTGAAGGAAGAATGTTAACCCGAACTAGCCTTGGGTCAGGCTTCAGTGAGAAATTGATACCTGAATGATAAGCAGGTGAGTCCTACATTCCAGATTTTAATCTGAATGCTCTGTTTCCTTGTAATTGTAATAAAAGCAGGAAGAGATGTGGACACTTCAGGCTGCTTGGACCTGTAAACTTTGATTTTCATTGGAATTCTGGACGCAGGTATAAAGGTCTTATTGATGGGAGGTGTTGACCACATTCATCTTGCCAGGATCGGCTCTTCCTTCTGCTGACTTCACCAACTGCCTTGTTGGCCTTAGGTTGTCTGGGTTATTCTTAAATTAAATTCTGAAAATGTGCTTCATTTTCCCCAAAGCGATGACTTGGGGGAGGCCAGAAATGATGCTGTGGTAAGAGAATGACATTGGAATGTAGAGCCGAGGGCTCAGACTCTGGCTGGAGATCACTCAGCCTACCCACAAATCTAAAAATGCACAGTTTGCCTGTAATGTTGGAAAATATCTCCTAATGTTTTGGCTTCTGCCAATAGAAAAGAGAAAGTTAAAATCATGGATGGCAGCAATATTATTAATTCAGGAATCTTAACACTCTGGCATTGCTCATTTTGCACTAATGATTTTTTTTTTTTAAGAAATATATCATTTCACTGTGAATTTGCCCCAAACGGCATGCAGGTTATTGAGAACAGGGAAGGAAGAGGGAAGGAAGGAAGTAAAACGACAGACTGGGGACACGGTAGGGACGCTGCAGAAAGGCCAGTGTTGTTCCTGGGAGATGAGGCTGAAGTGGAGTTGCAGGCGGATCTGTTGGTGCCCCTTCTGTCATTTTTCATTGCATGTCGCCATGTTGATTTGATTGTTGGATCCTTTTCCTGGTATGCAGGAGCCTGTGCCAAGGTTGATCCAAGGGACTTGGAATTAGGCTGAGCTTTTCATCACTAAGATCCAAACATCTCAGCTGCTTTCAGTTTTCTTATTGTAAAGCTCACATTTTTGCCTGTATAGATAACCGGGCCCCCAAGGGGATTTTTAGTCCATGTAAACCCATTGAAATACCACGCATTGAGGAGGAAGGGCGGTATTTTCTGCCATAGCTGTGTGACATAGACCTGCTGACATCTTCAAGGTTGCCTTATCCCTGTGAGTTCCTTTTCCGGATGACTTTTGTCTTGATTCAAATTCATTACCTGAGCAGCTGCTGTCTGTCTGGCAATGGGTTGGGCTGGTAGGCTGTGCAAAGATGAGTAGACATGCGTTCCTCCTAAGACTGTGAGCTTCTTGAGGGCAGGAAGTCAGACAAACATAAACCACTGCATAATGAGGTTGAGGTATGTGCATTATTATAACCACAGAAAACCTTTATTGATGACCCATCCTTGGTCAGTCCTATGCTATTCTCAGCTCTGAGAACCCCAGAGTTGGGAGCAAAGGAATGGTATGATAGCACTCTGGGGCTTGGGTGAGTAAGAATTCACTTCTGGCCAGAGAATTATCATAAATGACATGCACCCAAGTAACCAACCTCCAGGTTGAGAAACCAAACATTCTAAGCCTCTCCAGAAGCCTTTCTCACTCAACTTCCACTCACTACCCTCAAGGTGGCCTTTTTTTTTTTTTTTTTTTTGCAAGGTAGCCTTTCTCTTGACTTCCCACAGCATAGGTTAGTTGGGCTTGGTTTAGAATGTTATAGAAGCGGAATTACTTAGAGAGAACTTTTTATGTTTCTGGCTTCCTTGCTCTATTTCACATTTGTGAGATTCATCCTGTTGTGTGCATCTGTTCACGTTTAGTGCTACATGGTATTTTACTGTGACTGTACCACAATGTGTTTATCCATTGCACTCATGTGAAGATTTAGGTTTGTTTCCACTTTTGGGGAATTATGAACATGCTTCTGTGACCATTCCTGAATATTGTCTATTGAACACATTGATGCATTTCTGTTGAATATGTATCTAGAACAGAATCTCTGGATTGTAGGGCTGAAAATCCCTTTTTAATAACAAAAATATTCATCTCATATGATTCTAATTATGCTTTTAATATTCCTAGGTTGGGAAATACAGAGTGATAAATATCTACTGTGAATTCAATAACACTTATGAATCAATTGGTATATCATCAATCACAGAAATATCTTGGTATGAGCATGATATATTTTGTCTGCAGCCGAGGTTGGATGTGCATATGAATACATAGATCCCTTGCAATACCTCTGAGTCTGCAATCAGGAGCCACAAAACTTAGGTGAATGGTGGTGTGTGAGGCCAAGGAGCAATCATCGATTTAGTTTGCGTACATTTCTGCTGCTCTCGGGCCAACCTCTAATCTGGGAAATCTAGTGGGAGTTTTTTCTCTCTCTCTTTTCTTTTTGCCTGAGAAACCACACATGTGCTCCCTAACTGTAATACAACTAATGCGTTATTAGGAAGATGGTATGGCCAAGTAGAATGGCTATGACCTTTAGAGGAGAATCTGGGCTTGAAGCCACCATTCTGCCTTTAACTAGTTATGTGACTATGGTCAGGGAAGAGCCTCAGTATTCTCATCTGTAAAGTGGAAATGAAAATACGTCTCTGGTATAGGGCCTAGGATAATCAAATAAGATCATGTGTGCCAAACATCCATCACAGTGTCTTCTCACTGGGTGGTAACTACTAGCATTGTCTTCGCCATCACTTTCATCATCCTTTCCTACCTGTGTCTTCTCCTTGGGGTTTTGTTCCTCTTTTGGGGGTATGTAGTACCCCTGCTTTGTTACCTAATGTCTGCACCCCCTTGCCCTCATCATTCCTGTAACAAAGGAAAAGTATTTTGATTGCTCAACTCTTTGGGCTCCAGACATCTATCTTTGTGAGATCTCTAAGCAAATATCTTGTATCCATGATTCCTTTTATCAGCCCTGTCGATGACCAGAACAAATTGGAGAAGTTCATTTTAGCCAGCATGCCTGTGGTCGATAATGACATTCTGTGTTCCCCATTTCTCTAGCCAGTTATCTTCCATGTTTTAAATCAGAGGAAAGAGTTGAATAATTTTTTTTTGTTGTTGTTCCTGAGACAGGCTCTGGAGAGAGTCATTGTGGGTCAGAAGGGATCTTTCCATCACCCTCTTAAAGCATCCTTTGTAGGAGACCTCCTCTGTAATCTCCAGAGGGTGCTTTGCCTCTAAGGGACAGGAGCACTTATTGAGAAGGCAGGATGTTTACGGAGAAGGAACTTGGTCAGAGGCATCAGGGGTGGAAATGTCCAGAAGAGCTAATATCTTCCACTAGTAGGAGCTCCACAGTGTGAGACTTCTTCAGACATACTCCCCGCCCTTCAGAGCTAGATCTGGTTTCCAAGCAAAGCAAGGAGAGTCAGATGGTCTGGTCATTTGTCTAGGATTGAGATCAGACCACAGAACAGGGGAAGGTTTCTGGCAATGGGCATGAAAAAGCTGAGGATCAAGAAGGCAATTAAAGAGGAGTGACAGGTCACGCCCTCATAGGGCACAAGAGTAATACTTCTCGGGACAGATTTTTAGGCAAATGTGACTTTTGATGAGGAACAATCAGATGGATTTGTGTTTTGAAGCACACAGCCGTGGATCCAGCCAGTTCTCAAAATACTCAGAGTTGAGCAGATGGATTCTAACAACTTATTAATCTATTTATAATGCCTTTCCTGACTATTGTCCAACTGGCCTGCGCCATCCTCAGTCTCCTTAAGATAAAAGGGAAGAGGACTTTCTCTGCCTTGATAGGTGTTTGTCCTCTTCCTACGTCTATGAGGCCAAGTTGCCTGAAATCCCCACAGACTCCCTCCTTTGGTATAAGATTCTCTCATGAGATTTCAGACTTCATTGTCCTCCTTGGCATGCAGAGGTATGAAAATTCAAGATATGAGGAAAATTGCATCCCCCAGAATCAAATGCAGTTTCTTGAAAATCCTTCCTTTAAAAGAATCATCAGAAAATGCACAAATGAATTTCTGCCTGCTTTGTATCAACTCGTATTTAAAAAACACATACTAAAATTTCCTTATAATTTCAGTGTTTGGAAATTAAAGGGGGAAAAGAAGTTGCTGAGGAAAATGTGTTAGATTTTACTGAGCCCCAAATATCTGGAAAACAGTTTGAGATCGTTGGCCAAAGTTAGAGCTCTGGCTAGGTTTTCATACTCCTGCTATCGACAGCTAATTTCTTGAGCAAATTTATTCACTGTTTTTGAAAAAAAAAAAAAAAAAACTGGCAGCCAGAAGCCACCTCAGATGTGCAGCCTGTTCAGAAATTCCTGAGTTCAACTTTCTTAGGCATTTCTGTTTCCTTCTTAGCTCTCAAAGAACATTCTAGCAACGTGACATATTATTTGTCTGTGACCTTTCTCCAGAGGGCACAAAGATGGAGAAGCCCTGCTTACTTTCTGAAGATAAGGCAAATGTTTTATCTCTAACACGGCCTTATTTCTCAAAAAAAAAAAAAAAAAAAAAAAAACCAACAACAACAACAAAAAACCCAACTTTTTTTTTTTTTTTTTTTTTAAGGTCAGAAGGAAGAAGAAGCTTAAACGTCTTTGATTTTGACAGTAGAATGTAGCTGCTTGTCTCAGGAGAAATGTTTATGTCTGCTTCAAACTTGGCATCTTGAACTCGAATCTGATTTCATTTATCAAAACCAAATCATTAGCACAGAGGACGTTTAAGGCAGTTGAAAATACTCTGTATGATGTTATGACGATGGATATATGTAAGTATACATTTGTCCAAGCACAACAGAAGGTGCCACATCAAGAGTGAGCCCTAATGTAAACTATGGGGATAATGACATGTCAGTATAGGTTCACTGATTTTAACAAATGAACCCTTGCAGCGGACAGGGTTTTCATAACGGGGGAAGTTATGCATGTATGTGCTGGGGCAGGGGATGTATAGGAACCTTTGTACCTTCCCCTTAGTTTTTCTGTGAACTTAAAACTGCTCTAAAAAATTAAGTCTTAAAAAAAATCATGTTTGATTTGAGCTACACCTTAAATCTAGATCATTATTCCTAACTTGCTTTGTGAGTAGCTCTTTGTTTGCATTTCCCAAAAGCAGCCTTGAGATAAGAATTCATCAGCAAAGTGATCCTGGGAAGCACAGGTGATTGGAAGTAGGGTTAGGTGCAGAGAAGGGAGAAAGCCAGTAGGAGGGGCGCCCATCAGCAGATCTTTGAGGTGGGCAACTACAGCTGACTCTCACTGGAGAGCCTCTGAGAACCCTTGTGGAACCCACCCACATGGGAGGATGGGAAACATGGGCATTTATGCACCAAGTCTTGCCATTCTGCTACACCCCGAGCTGTGCCCAGAACAAGCATCCATGGGACTACAGGAAGTTCTTAGACAGTTACGGGAGTGTAAACACCCTGGGGGTGAAAAGCCGTCAGCATGCTGGAAATAGCCCAGGTCAAGGGAGCCCAGGTGTGTCAAGGGGAGTCAAGGAGGCACTGTCAGACGTACTTAATGACCTTAGGCAAATGACATCATCTCCCAAGTCCCTACTTTCTCATCTTTCACAGGAAGGAATTGGGATTTCCAAACTGGGTCCCCAAGATGACAGATGTTCCTTACAAAAACAGTTCCTTGGCCAAATAAATTTAGGTATTAGGTTAAACAATGTATATATTTTTTTAAACTGCAGGGCATCCCAGAGCCTTTAATGTCTAAAAGTGGGAGAGCATGGGTGCTGTTTTCCTAAGGTATTTGATCACGGACACCCCCCCTCCATTATTACCATTTTTTCAGGTGACATCTGTTACTGTCTTGAAGCTCTGATAGTCTGTGGTACACGGTTTGGAATATATCACACTAGATGGTTACCATAGTCCAGCTCAGGTCTGTGGCCAACTGAGCAAACCATAATTCCAACTCTGGAACTTCAGCTTCAGAGAAGAGGGAAGGCTAGAATCCAGAGGGCTCTAGGCTCCCCACATTCCTGTTTTCATCTGTTTTATCTCTTGGAGTTCTGAGTCAGTTTTCTTTTGGTAAGAGCTTTCTGAAAATAAAAACAAAATAAGAAAATTAGCATATTTAGGAGAAGGTGCTGGGAAGTCATATTTTGGGCATGAGTGGAGACCGGTGTAGGGGCAGAAGGACGGGGGTGCTGGATGGTGGTCCAGAGGCTCTCTCTTGTGCTGCGCAGGGCACCTTTGTGGCTTTGGCACAGGTGTTCTCATCTCTTGTCACATCTTACAATTATCTGGAGAGCTTTCAAAATAGACTGATGCTTGGGGGACATAGGTGGCTCGGTCAGGCATCTGACTCCTGATTTCAGTTCAAGTCATAATCTCAGGGTCATGGGATCAAGCCCCCCACTCGTGGGTTCCACACTCAGTGGGGAGTCTGCTTGAGATTCTCTCCCTCTCCCTCCGCCACCCATTCCTCCCCCACCCCCTGCTCTCTTTCCCCCAAATAAGTAAATAAAAATAGGCCTGTGCTTGTGACTCCTTCCCAAAGAGAATGATCGAGTGGATCTAAGATATAGCTCAGGCATCTATATTTTTAAAAAGCTCCCCAGATATTCTCATGGGTAGTAAGAATGGACACCTACTTTCTTTGAAAAGGAGTTTTGTTTGTCTTTTCTTTAGTGTTTTTTTTAGGGCAGAAATTGTTGTGAGAAGAAAGAAAGAAAGAAAGAAAGAAAGAAAGAAAGAAAGAAAGAAAGAAAGAAAGAAAGAAAGAAGAAATTGTTGTGAGAAGAAATTGTTGTGAGGAGAAAGAAAGAAAGAAAGAAAGAAAGAAAGGAAGGAAGGAAGGAAGGAAGGAAGGAAGGAAGGAAAAGACTCCAGGATATAGTATTTCCAAAGGAGAGCAGAAGGGAGTTAACATTCATGCAAAAGACCTCGTATATGTGTTCTCTTATTTAATACACACACACACACACACACACACACACACACACACATTCACATACACACATTCACAAACTCCTGTAAAGAAGGATATTTTGAAACTGACTTATTCACAAGGACTCTGTGTTAGATCCTACTGCTACTATAATAAATTACTACAAACTTAATGGCTTAAAACAATACACATGTACCGTTTTATAGTTCTGAAGGTCAGAAGTCCAGAATCAGTTGTATAGGGCTAACATCAAGGTGTTGGGAAGGGTATTCTTTCCAGGCACTCTAAAAGGATCTATCTCCTTGCTTTTTCCAGCTCCTACAGGAGCTGAGCGCATTTCTTGGCTGTGGCCCCATCCTGTATCTTCAAAGCCAGCCATGTCCAGCTGAGTCCTCTCATGCTGTTGTCTATCTGTTCTCTTCTGCCCCTCATCTCTATTTAAGGACCCTTGTGATTACATTGAGCTGGCCTGGAAGATCCAAGACAATCTCCCTATCTTAAGGCTAGCTAATTGGCAACCTTAATTCCATGTGCAATCTTAATTTCCTTTTGCCACGAAGCCTTGCATATTTCTCAGGTTCTGGGCATTGGCATGTGGCTCCAGGCATTGGCATAGTGGGGGCCATTATTCAGCCAATCACAGACACTGAAGCTCATGTGCTGTGTGTGAAGCTGAGGCAATTGTCAGATCTCAGGTCACAGCACTACAGAAGAGAGTTTCCCCGTTTGCTTAATGGTTACTTTTAAAAACATTTCTCAATTTATTGTCAATGTGTCAAAACACATTGTGCTAGAACTATGGGCAAGTCTTAAAACTTTCCTGATAGGACCTCTGTTCACTGTCCTCTCCATGGCACTGGGATGATGCTAGAGCACAATGTATATGGAAACCAACTTCATAAGTCATAAGTCATAAAACACCAACCCCCTCTAAAAGATGATCATTAACACAGATCACACCAGTGGGGGACCCAGAATATAATTTTTGCCTCATTAATTCTGTAGTCCATGAGGCTATGAGCTTACTGAAGGTATGGACTGGGTCTTATTTATGCTTCTATCTCAGATCCTAGGAAGTTCCAATATCCAATACCAGTTGCTGAATTAAGGAATAGGTCCCTGGGATCTAAGGGGAATACGCTGGTAAAGAAAGTGAAATTTCTTGACTTGGAGCATTAAAGATTTGGTAGAGGGAAATAGAGCCATGTAAATAATGGAGTAGAATATAGTAAGTGTTACAAGAAAAGCAGAAGGAGACAGTTTTGGGGTTTCCAAAGATGGAGAATTCAACACTGAGTTGCAGAAGTCAGGCAGTGCTTAATTGATGCTGTGACATTGGATGACAGAGTTTTTAAATTTATGAAACTCATGCTACTACTCCTCACTGCCAATCCCAGGGCAGATATAACTAATCAATTGTGTACTCTTTCTCACTGGAGCCAGTGATGAGGACCCAGTTACCCATTGCTTAAAATTGACAAGCAGGTTGAATCCAATTCATCCTATTGGGTTCTAGGTAGGATTTCTCTACTGGTAGTTCAGCAAATAAATTTTGTCTGAAATTCACTTCTAGCAAAGTATTATCTTAAGGTCCCATTGGGCACCCACAGTAAAGCAGCTCACTGTTTTTAGATTTCTCTGGATTAACATTCCCAGCAGCACAGAGCTTTCTTTATGTCTCAGCACAAATTTTGTTCTGATTGAGAGCCAAGGTTGGGAAGGCTCTGTCTACACCCGCAACTATGTAATTTAAGGGTGACCCTGCTGGTAAGAAGCATGCACTTGAAAGCATGCTGACACAGGAGTAACCACGGCCTGAAACAATGGCCTACTTGTGAATCTGTTTGCACATCATTGCTCACTCCTCTGTCCTGAAATCTTGGTGACAATATGATGAGGTGTGTTCCCAAGTTTGCCCAGAGGACACCTCATGTGTTTTCATCCTCAGCATGCTGAAGAGAGGGTTCCTCAGACAGAAGTTCCATGGCCAGGAAAGGGGGGTATAGAGAGAGCAACCCTGGAAGGTGACAGGGTTTTATTCCTTGTTCAGGAAAGGTCTTCCCAGTATGTGAGAGGGGACTTCACCACAACTCACTTGGTCCTGAGTCCATGGCAAAATGAAGGATTGGATTAATGCAGATTTATTTGGAAATGTTTATTTCTGCTCCAAAAACATGGAATGTCCCTTACTTTAAAAAGTTTTAGTAGAAGTGTGCAGAAACCGATGGTCCAAAGTATTTACCTGAGAAAAGTAAAACTGTGAAGATTTCCAACTTTTAAAAGTGGAAAGCATTTAAAAAACGCATTTTCACCTCTATCATCCCTGATAATAATTTTTTGTGGGTCACTAAAAATATATAGAGTATTGTTATCAGACTGATGGGCAGTCATTTTGGGAAGATAATCTTTATTTCCAGAGAAAGGAGAATAGCTTTCTGAACTGTATCCATAGACTCCGAAACAGGAGATTGAGCTATTTAAAAAAAATCAATTTTTCTGTTTATCTGCAGGAATTTGATCAATAATTTGATCAAAAATAGTACCTCATATTTTCACTCATCAACCAATTGGTAGGAATTTTGAGCTGGTTCTCCATGTAGGGAAAGTGTAGTGAAAAATCCTAGCTGGAAGTTTTGGATACTGATTCTACCTGATTTAAACAGAAAATAAGTTTGATTAAAAGGGTATTATTATTATTAGGGGCTGAAAACCTGGCTCAGATTTACAAAGTTGGAGACAAAGATCAAAATCATACCCTAGAAGTAGTCTGGGTATGGGGGGGGGGGAAGCTCTGACTGCTTTTGATCTTAGAGCCCTATAGCTGTGCCCTGGGAGCTCTAGCTTGCTGCAACCTCTATTGCTGCCAGAGACAGTCCCACTTTTTGGCACCATTGGGTCCTGTTTCAAAGTGCCTGTGGGTGCCTCTGATTGAAGAGCCTAGGTCACGTGTCTACTCATACCCTAGCTGCAAGGGAATCTGGGACAACAACTATCTGACATTTTCAGCATCTGTAGTGGAACACAGAATTCCCCAAACAGAGAAGAACATGCTGATGTTGGGAAGTCAAGTTGAAAAGTGTCTCCCACAGGCAATTCAAGGTCAAGTCACTAGCATGTACAAAATCACCAGCTGCATGAGAGATGATTCAGACATAGGCTGGACCTCTTGGAGCATATCATCCACTAGAGGAGATGGGTCATAGCACACTCTGCCTTGCCCTATGGCTATTCTTGTACAATTCAGTAATCGTGGGTATTTGGAAGCTAGGAGAGGGAGAGGGAGAGAGAGAGAGAGAGAGAGAGAGAAAGAAAGAGAGAGAGAGAGAGAGATGGCAGCTTGACAGTTATTACAAAATTATGAAAGATAACATATAATTGTATGGGAACAACACTTGTGTTTTAAAGATGTGACACAACATAGTCAGTGGATATTACACTTAATACATACCATCTTCTGTGGCACGAGCTTTTTCCAGGTTTTGAGAAGTTGGAGTTTGGAGAATGAGATATTTGTAAGGAAGTGGCCTTCTGCTGTTTATGTGTAGATCTTGCATTTCTTGATTTGTTTTGAGAGGCAGTGGATGGTTGGGGCCATCAAAGCCCAGCCTGGGCTTATGGAAGAATAGGAGGTAAGGTTTTCATGTGAATTTTATTCCCACTGTTAGAATCTATCAAGGAAGATATGAGTCTAGGTAAACCACAACGGGGCCATGGGTCTCTCTCTGCTGGATTCAGAGCCTTAGGGCGCCTAAGATCTGAGATCAGGAAAGAACCTCTTGCTGTTGAGAGTTAAAGGCAGATGAAAAATTTGGAATTGCCTTCAGCAGCATGTAGGGCAAGCTCACACTGAGTGGATCATTTCCGGTAAACTAGATTATCTACATTCATAGCACTCTTTATTCTGGTGTTCATTTCCCAGGAGGGAGATAGGAATGCATTAGCAGAGTTGGTTATGACCATCCTAATGTTGCCTCAATTACGGGATATGAAGAGAAAGGTCTTTTAGGCTAAAGCCTGAGTAATTTCTTCTGCTCCAATGCTGTGCAAGGCCAGTGGTGGTGGCATCAGGAATCCTATAAGAAATGTAAATTGTAGAGTTGGAGTCATAGCTGGACAGTCTAGCTAGCCTTCTCGACCAAAAAGTCTCCTTGCAGTGATGAACTTGATGGCTCTGAATTTTATACTTGGGAAGGAAGAGAAAAGGGAGATTTCTTATATTATGTTTGAGAACAGTCAGGGAATATATAGGTCTTAAAGAAGATCACAAAGCCAGAAAATGTAGCACTTTCCTGCCATATGAACACTCAACACTCAGTTGTGTCAGATGATGGGAAAGAATAATGGTAAACACCATTACCCTGTGCTCTCTCTAGAAAAGGGGCCTTTAAGTAGTACTCTTTGGAAGAAAGACTTCTTATTTCTGAAAGATGCTGCCCTAAATCACCATGGCTTCTAATTGGTAGTGGTGGCATTTGGCAAATCCTCTGGTTTGGCCACTTTTGCAGGGCTTACTTGATTTCACAATTGTGGTTTTTATGCAGGACAAGATGATTTGATCTAGTAATTTTCATGCAAATTAGAGGTTGAAAGGATGTGTCGCATAGTGAGATACCCATGTCCTACATTTCATGTGGGACTCAATTTAAAGGAGTACTAAAACCCCAGTGGGGAAGACTGTTGACTAGACATTCCTTAAAATAAATACAGTTGAGAAAAGCTAGAGGAAGGGCTGATGGCTAAGTCCTGATCAAACCCAGATACATTTCATACTTTTTTCATAAAATCCTCACTGTAGCCTTACAAGGAAGAAATGACTACTGACAGGTTATGGATGGGTTATGCCTAGTAAAAATCTGATGGAAATCCCTGGAGAGGTTTGCTTTCTCACTCCTCACCAGCCACCCTGGCATCATCTGGCACCACCTCCTACCTCACTCTCTGTGTCTCTAGTCCTTGGTTTTGCCCTGCCCCCTTCTTCCACAACACTTTGGAACCCACTCTGTTTTCAAGCATATATTAAACACCTGTGGAACTTGATCCTGTACTAGGCTACATAGTAATTCTCAACACAAACTAAGGCATCAGTATTACGCATATCACATTCTTTGTCCACCATGCAATAAACTTAGAAACCAACACCAAAAGCTCTCAAAGACCATATGTTTGATCATTTAAGTAATTTGATTCAAAACAGTGTATTACTCAACTAAAAAATCATAGTGGTATTTTAAAAATATTTAGAACCAAATAATAATATTAACACTATATATCGAAACACTGAAGGATGGGCTGATGTGGTGTTTGGAGTGAAATTTTGAGCTTTACATTAACAGATAAGAAATATTCAAAATCGATGCAAAAATGCTCAACACAAGGATGGGGGACCATCCACATAAATGAACCATCCGGGACTTTGGCCTCTCTGTCCTGGTCTCCAGTGACATCTACTACCTTTTCTCATTATTCCACCTCACATCTTGCCAGTTTTAATATCTCTTTCTGAGATCTTCCAAGTTTGTTCCTACCATAGGGCCTTTGCACTTACTCTCCCCTGAGAGTTCTTTTGCATTTCATTTGGGATTCTTCCCAAAGCTATCTTCTCGGAGATGCCTTCCTTGACTCTCCTATCTAAATAGTACCTCTGATCATCATTCTCTATCCCTTGACTATAGAATTTATATGTAGTGTAGTAATAAATTATTAGTTCTCTCTCTCTACCTATGTACCTGTTATTACTGTGAGTCCATGGTTGTTGCCTGTCTTATTCACAGTAATACCTTTAGCATCTAGAACTGAGCCTGATGAGTGAGAGTACTTACAGTATTTTTTGATGAAATAAGTAGATGAATTCATCTACGCCCTTATTAAAATACCAAATACCCGGGTTTAAGGGGAAAAAACCTGTTCATAATCTCTGTCCAATAATTGAATTTCTGCCTTGGAATGTTCTATAAAAGTAGATCTTTCAATGACACAGAGTTATGGAATATATTCCAGCGACCTTATAATCTTAAATAATCAGAACTGAATATGTAGTTTTGATGAGATTTTACTGTGAGACGACAATATTTTTATGTGAGTTGACATTATCACTTTCCCCACCTGCTCCTAAAACAAACCCTTCAAAAGAAAACAACAGTTCAAGGCAGGTGAGTAAGTACCTGCTGTATACCTCACTGGGAATTAATCAATAGCATTATTTAAAATATCAGCAGCCTATTTTACTGAAGAAAACATGTTTATATTATATAAAAATGATTTATTATTTGACATTGTGTGAACTTTTAGAAGTTGGATTTGTAGTTTATAGTTTTTGGATGGCACCTCTTAAAATTTGTAACTGTATTGTTGAAAAATATTTTATAGCCTAAAAATACTACATATTGCAAAAGAAAATCCTGCCCTTTCTAGTACCAAGCCTTCTTTAAATCAGTTATTTAATTTTTTTTCCTCTTGTGGATGATTCATATAAACAACAAAAAAGTTAAATGCTTGCCTGGAAAATGACAGTGGGTCACATTTAACCATTCCTGTTCCCATGTTGCCTTCAGCGGTAGTCCTGGGCCCAATACATACCCTGTGGTTCGGTATTCTTATTCCAACACAGACTGGCTTGGCCCTCTGCCCAGCCATCCTGGACAAATCAAAAGTCAAGGATCAGCACAAGTTTGCCCAAGGCCTGAAGAATTGTTCCAATTTGCATTTCTCCTTTCTTTCCTTCCCTTTCCTACTCTTTTGTGTTCAAACCAGCTCTTTGGTCCCTTTTAGAGATTTCATCTAAAGAAAGATCCTACAATATTAAGAGAGCTTATTTTTATCTGCTTACATGTTTAAAGTTTGCCAAAATTGAAGGGACATTGGTGAGACCAAAATTTTCCTACTGAGAGTTCCCAGAAAGATTTTGCAAGGGTTGCAAAAAAAAAAAAAAAAAAAAAAAGTCTCCCTTGCATAATATGTCAGTTAGAATAGGCTGGGTTGTGCTGAAAGAACAAACAGCTCCTATATGTTAATGGCTTGAAGAACAAAGGTTTAGTTCTTGCTCATTCCACATGCTTGCATTAGTCAGGTTCTCCAGAGAAATAGAAACAGTAATGTATTATGGTTATATTATGGAGGATGAGAAGCCCATGACCTATTGTCTGTAAGCTAGAGACCCAGGAGAGCTGGTGGTATAATTCAGCCTGAGTCTGAAGGCCTGAGAACCAGGGGAGCCAACAATGTAACTCCTACTTTGAGGGTGGGAGAAGAGGAGATGAAATGTCCCAGCCCATTCAGTGAGGAAGGAAAAAAAAGGGGCGACCAATTTCTCCTTCCTCCATCTTTTGTTCTATTCAGGCCCTCCACAACTGAGTGATGCCCACTCACACTGGGGAGGGCCATCTACTTGGATGAGTCCACCACCTCAAATGCTAATCTCATCCAGAAACATTCTTACAGATACACCTAGGAATAATGTTTAATCTGGGCATTTTATGCCCCATCAAACTGACATATAAAAGTAACCATCACAGTGCCTATCCTGAATGGGTTGGGCACTCTATCTCATATCACTACAAGCTCAAAGTTCGTGCTGCACCTACTCTGTACAATGATGCGGGCCACTTGGCAATGGGAAAGAGAGTGGGATTAGTCATGAACTGTCTCTTAGAGTTTTTCAAGGGTCTTCTGCTCAAAGAGCATTGGCTGAACAAGTCAGCCAGCCATATTTACCTTAAGAGGACTGGAAAAAATGTCAGTTTAGTGTCTTTTTGCCATGCCCAGAAAAGAGAGTTGAATAACTAACAATTGACATACCACATCTAATTGCTTGGGAAGAACAGTCAAGAGCACCATATTGGGAGGTCTTAAGTATCTACTCTCACTTATCAAGCAAGACTGTGATTGGTATTAACATTGTATGCCAATTGTATTCCAATAAAAAAAAGAAGACTTATTGGTCTGTGTTATCTGTAATTCTAGGCATGGAAAAGTTGAATCATATGGGCTGGGTGGTTTCTTTATTTGGATGGTCATCAGTACACAGCGTTAGTACTTTTAAGAAGCACCAAAAGTCCATGGAGATTTCTACACCCACAGATGGTCAGGGCTCATCTTAAGAGTCTTTTTCCTAAAGCTCAACATTATTCTCTTTTTATGATTTTATCTGCCAGACATGGTCCACCAGAACAAAAGGAGAATTTGGCAATAATTTTTTAGTCCCAGCTGTAGAAGAAAAATACTAAGCCTGCTATAAATGTAAAACTGATAACTAGTGAAGAGTTCTCTGTTTTATGGCAGAAAAGGGGGAGCCATGGCTTGGACTAAACATCTCTCCAGGCCAGATATGGCATATAATATTTCATTTCGTATAATAACTCTGACTGATTGGAAGAAGCTGCCTAGAGTACTGTATGGGATGGATATAGAGGCTGCATCGAAACTCATCATCAAAAGCATGCAATGAGGGATCCCTGGGTGGCGCAGCGGTTTGGCGCCTGCCTTTGGCCCAGGGCGCGATCCTGGAGACCCGGGATCGAATCCCACATCAGGCTCCCGGTGCATGGAGCCTGCTTCTCCCTCCGCCTGTGTCTCTGCCTCTCTCTCTCTCTCTCTCTGTGACTATCATAAATAAAAAAAAAAAAAATTTAAAAAAAATTAAAAAAAAAAAAGCATGCAATGATTGATTAACAATGTGTGCCATTGGTGAAGGAAGGGTAATAATGGAACACACGCCAACTATTTTTCTTTGCTATTCTAGATCATCACTTCCCACCCATCTACCTCTTTTGGGGATTACATTCTGATCTGTCAATCTGATTACTATTTTGTTCCCATGTATTCTTTGCTATTTGGGTAGATGTGATCTGAATGACAGACATCCATTTTTCATTCACTAGTGTCTTCTTCAGAGTAAATTAAAAACAAAACAAGAACAAATCCAAAAAACTAAAACTAGAAGCTTGATGTTATGATTTATATCCACCATTTAGGATTTTGATTAAATTGAATCCATCTCTGAGATCTGATCAACTGATAATGTAAATTCCTTAATGTGGAAATCTGAACTTGAGTGTGATCTTCCCAGACAACACTGTCTGGGAAATTGGACTACTTTCATCTCTGGCATCACTGTATTCCTTCTTTTTGATATCAATAATTGTCAACTGGATGGTACCATGGATGGTCACAATGTGAAACAAATAACTCATTATGAACAGAGAAGAAGAAGAAACAGATGAGAAGAAGTTTAAGGGGTGAAATAGAAGCTTTATATTTTGATATGAAGGATTATTAGTCAAGATTGGGCTAAATATCTCTAAGGTCAGTAAAGAATGAAAGGCTAGATTATTCCAAAGAGCTGCTTGGGTCTTATTTTACCATCAGTGTGTGATTTAGGGGCTGAGAAAATACATGCCTCCTTGGCTCCAGAATAGACATTTAGTATTAGACTTCTTTCTCTACTTTTAAAGACAAGATGAGGTTGGGCTGTCTTTTTAATGTGATCGTTGATCATTGGGAATAAGTGTTTGACAGGTACTGCAGTTACAGACACCCTCATAAGCTAATGAGAGATGGGCTGCATGTCAAGAGAAATTAGGAGAACATTTCAATCTGCCTGGTTACATGACTAGAAGAAAAATATTTCATTTTTTCATATTGTTCATGACTAAAAAATTTTTTATAATCTCATAAATCTTCAAACTTAGAGTGTATACCAGTAACTTGCACATAAATATATTTCGAGGATGTAGTGATATTTATGTAATGACACTGAGTCTCTGGCCAGCTGCCCGCCTGTGCTAGTTAGAGTCTTTCCCAAAAACCTTAGATTTAACCTGTTATTCTCCCAAATGCTACAGAACATAATTTAACAATAAACAATTTCGCTGGCAACTTTAGTTCATATTTTATGAAACATAAGTAAATAGTTTTAAAGGTCTTATGATCTATATGTATTTAGAATTATAGGATGTCAGAGATTAATTTATTTATCATGTGCCTTTTCAATAGGGGTAATATTTCTCCCAAGAGGGTGGAAATTTGTTCTTAAATATTACAGTAGTTTGTGGCTCTCCAAAGGCCCACCACACATTCAGGACACACAGCTGTACAATACATCTGTGGTATTAAAATTTCAGGGAGCAGGGGAATGATTAGGAAAAAGATGTCCAAAAGAAGCTTCTTAAGGAGATGATAATAAAAAAGACTGAGGAACACTGCTCTCCTTCAATAATTTCAGAAATAGTAATGGTTTTAATGATGACTAACGTTTCTGGTATGTTTACTGTGTGTCCAGGATTTTGTCTAATCCAATTTCTCTGCCACTAGGGTTCGTTTGATACAGTGTGTTTCTCATCTTGGTAATGGGACCATTGAGAAAAGTGAACGAAATCGAGGTGGTTGATGGTGTTCAGTTATTTTACATCCTTGCTGACATTTTGTCTACTCAATCTATGAAAGAAAATGTTGATGTCCTCAACTATAATTGTGAATTTCTCTATTGCCCTCTTTCATTCTGTTAGCTTTTGCTTCGTGTATTTTGAAGTTCCATATTTAGGTGAATACATCAGATTGTTATGCCTCTTGGTCAACTGACCTCTTTATCATTACATAATGTCCCTCTATTTCTAGTGATTCTTTTTGCTCTGTAGTTTCTACTCTGATAGTCATAGAGTTGTTCCAGCTGTTTTTGATTAGCATTTTGAGGGTATGTCTTTTCCCATCCTTTACTGTAATCTATCTACATCATATTTTAAGTGGATGTCTTTAGAGAATATTTATTTTTAAAATTTATTCTGGCAATATCTGCCTCTTAAATGGTATGATTAGATACTAATTTCGTGTATATGTAATGATGTTTGGACTTCGGTATACCATTTTATTGTTCTCTGTTCTTCTGTTTTTTTTTTGTTTCTAGATTTCCTCTTTTCTGCTTTGTTCTGGGTGATTGGATGTCTTAGTATTTCATTTTAATATTTCTAATGAGTATCTTTTTGCTATTCCTCTAGGAATTTCAAAATACATACTCAGCTTACACTTTCTGCTCAGAATTAATATTTTCTACTTCAAGAGGAGTGCAGAAACCTGACTACATGGAGTATAGGTATTTTTACCTTTCCTTTCTTTTTAAAAATTTTATTTAAATTAGCCAACATATAGTACACACTTAGTTTCCAATGTAGTGTTCAATAATTTGTCAGTTGCATATAACACCCAGTGCTCATCATATCACCCTACCTTTCCCTTCTTTATATTGTAATTATGTATATAATATACAGTTATATATAATTTTATTGTATGTAATTGCATCTATGTACTTTGAAAACTGCATCGGTGTTATAATTTTTACCTTCATCATCATCCATAGTTTTTGTAGCCAATTAGAGAGGAACAGAATAGTTTATTAAATTTACCTAGATAGTTACCATTTCTTGTGCTTTCCTTCATTCTTGATGTCCTAATCTTCCTTGCCATATCATTTCCTTTCTGTCTAAAGAACTTCCTTTAGCATTTCTTTCAGAGAAGTTTGTGTGGGAGTGATGCCTCTTAGAACGTCTCTTCCACATCCATTTGTGAAGGACATTTTTACTGGATAGAGAATTCTGGTTGACAGTTCTTGACTTGCAGAAATTGAAGATTATTCTTTTGGCATCCATGGTTTCTAATGAGAAATCCATAGTGATGTGAGTTGTTGCTCCCTTCTATGTAATATGTCTACTTCCCTTTGGGTGCCTTCAAGAGTTGTTTTTTTTTTTCTTTGTCTTTAGTTTTCAAGTCATGTTATGTGTGTGGGCATGATTTTTCAAAAATTTATTATGTTTAGTTTCTTGAGAACAGAAACAAAAAAAATATAATGGCTAATTTGCCTTATGCTATTAGAAACAATCTGTAACCAAGAGTTTTAGGCATCTGCCTGGTCTCTGCTGCTGCTGCTACAGTGTGGCATGATTGCCTGGTGGCTGGGACAGAAACTTAACAAAAATTAGGAATTTATATCACTGTCCAGCCCCCTTTCCTAATCCTTGGTCCAGAAAGCTAGGTCTTCTCTTGAAGCTCCTTCTGTCCACATCGATGTACACTTCTGGGTCTGGAGCTGCCTATGTGTCTATCTCCGGTGATCCCAGAGTTTGGGAAAAAGTGGGAATCTTTCCACTAGTTTCCTTATACTACCCATTCTGCTTTCTCCTATTTGCTGGCTACCTTTCCTTCTGAGATAATTGCCCTCTGGTTCTGCCCAGGGCTAAATTTGCATCCCATGAAGAGACAGGGTGGAGTACGCTTACCCCATCTTGCCTGGAATGATCCCAATCGGTTTTAAATGTTCTTTGTTGGCTTTTGACTTGACAAGCATACAGAGATTTGTACCCTTAATCACTTAAATTCCCTGAATTTTGATGAGTTTCAAATTTTGGTGACTCAAGTTGTAGAATTTTCTATTTTCTTGCTGCTCTGGACACCTGCAAGTTCTGGAAAGAATTCTAAGGGAATGAGAGCTAAGATTTATTGAGTCAGTCCTTGGTGCAACATTGTCACATTTCATCTTCATCAGGGTCCTTTTTTATGGGTGTTATTTCCTCATTTAAGAGAAAAGGAAAATTTGGCTAAGCAAAGTCACATAGCTAGGTTAAATGGTACATCCAAACTCAGGTTTATTTGTTTCATTCTGAACCCTAGTTCTTTCCATCATATTATGCTGAAGATAGACTAAATTTGTATTTTTTTAATGTGGGTATTGTTGGAAAAAAACTTATATATTTTTAACCCATTAATATTTGAAAATGCAATCAATATTTTGGTCTCCTGTTACCTGAAAAAGACTCATTCATCCTGAGCTCCAAGTAACTCAGGACCAACTGTCCACCCTGATTCTTTTTTAAAACCTTTCTTAGGGGGACCTGGGTGGCTCAGCCTTTGGCTCAGGGCATGATCCCAGGGTCCTGGGATCGAGTCCCGCATTGGGCTCCCCATAGGGAGCCTGCTTCTCCCTCTGCCTATGTCTCTGCCTCTCTCATGAATAAATAAAGAAAATCTTTTAAAAAATGAAATAAAAAATAAAAACTTTCTCAGGTGTTGTAATTTCATTAATAACCACCTGATCCTCTGGTAGACTCTTGGCCTGAAAATTTCAGGCTTTCATTTTATCAAGAAAAAAAGCCAGTTACATTTAACTTAGAGTGTTTAGCTTGGACAGAACATTAGACTCATAAATACTAATTTTTGAGAAGTCACTGGGGTCTGCACGAATAAGTGGATTGACCTTCAGCGAGTACGTAGCTGAGGAGCCGACTGGGCTGCCCTTTTGTCAGGAAATCCCTGAAGTAATGGATTTGACGCGGTGGGAGAAGTGGATCCACTGTCCTCACTGCCTGATGAGATTGTCCTGGTGGCAGTTACATGTATTCTTTGGCACTCAGCCATTTCCGCAGCCCCAAACCAACAACGGTTCAGTGGTTGAAAGCCATGTCTTAGGAGGAGTGCTTCTACAATTCTTTGGCAGCCTCCCCAGAGTGAGTGATGTGGAGAAGCTCTATGAAGATTGAGGAAAAGATAGTTGAGTGGGGTTAGCAGGTCAGACTGCAATTGTTAGCTTAAAAAAAAAAAACCAGATCAGACTGTACTCAAAGAGAGGTACCCCGAGTCTACAAACTACTTGAAATATGTAGGATTGTTTGTCTCTGAATTTTCTAGGGAGAGGGACAATTCTATAAATTCATCAAGGACTCCACAAAGTTAAGAATCTTTGATGTGTTTGTTATGTAAAGTGACAGGTCAGTGCCTGTGTTATGCACAGAAGGAATCATGAATAATAACAGATAAAGTGTGAGGTGGCCATCTGGGAGCCTCCACCAAGAGGAAAGTCATGTCATCTGTGTGAGGCACTATTAAATTAATAGATGTTTTTTTGTGGCTGTATCCCTATCATGCTGCGGTTCAGTTGATTTGAGTTAGACAGTGATGACCTGAAGATTGAAGACAGTGTGAAAAAAAAAAAAGCCAAGGCTTGAGGGAAGCTGGATAAAGAATGTTTGGAAACCATCTTGTACTATATTTGCAACTTTTCTGTTATTCTAAAATTATATATGTCAAAGAATATATATATATTTCCTTTGGAATAAAAGGAACTCTAAAAGAAAAGTTCTATAGATTAAATGGGTGAGGTTGACTTTGGGAATTTTGATAGCAAGGAAGCAAGCATAGTAGAGCGTTAAAGAGCATGGACCCTAGAGTTAAGAATTCCTAGTTGTGATTCCCAGACATAATGTTTACCGGCTGTGTGATCATCATTTTCATGCTCCCATTTCATAGATGAGAGCACTGAGGCTCAGGGAGGTTAATAACAGATATATTACTTCATACTGTGGTCACAGGAGTTAAATGAGGTAATTCAAACAAAAATGCTTGGCACATGGAAAGCATTTGGTGAGTGTTAGCCATTAATATGATTATGATAATAATTATCATCAAAGTGGAGGCAGAAGATATTTAAAAGACATGAACAGGCTGATGAGATCAAGCAAATTCTAGTCTTGACAGCTAATGACTTTTACATACGTCAGAGCATTTTCAGGGGCTGAAACTACAGAAAGAAGTAGTTGTCAATGGGCACGGGCACTCGGGTGACTCAGTTAAGTAGTAGTCAGTAGAGTAAAGTGGAGGGAGAGTTAACGGATATAGGATGCAAGGAGAATAAGCTGGCTGATGGGGGCCGCATTGGGGAATTTCTGAATCTCTGTGGAGAAAGGCATGCTGATTGATCTTGGGACTCCTAGAGCCATTTATATATATTTAAGATTTATTTATTTATTTTAGAGAGAGAAAGAGAGCACACAAGTAGGAGTGGGAGCAGGGGGAGAGGGAGAGAATCTCAAGAAGACTCCCCACTAAATGTGAAGTCTGATGCAGAACTCGATCTCACAACCCCAAGATCATGACATGAGCAGAAACCAAGACCTGGTCACTCAACTCACTGAGCCACCCAGGCACCCTGAGCCTATATTCTTAATAATTAATATCATAAACTTTGAAATTTAGATATTAGATAGATTCTTTCTCTTAGATAGGTTTTTAAATTCATAATCCCTTTTGAGTAGGATTCTTTGTTTTTATTTAGGGGCTTTGGGATCCTTCTGTAATAGGGATCTGATTTGCCATTTAATTGTTAAGGCCCTGGCTCTGAGAATACTTGCCCCCCACCCCACACCATGTGCGCAATGACCTCTGACTGCCTAAGACCAACTCTCAAAATGCAACTCTGTTAACCCAAATGTGAAGGTAAGAAACAAGTCCAAAATATTATGAAAATGATGCAGTCATGATCTTTAATCACTTTCCTTCATTTTCACTGTAGATGGAGCGTGTTATTTCCCCCTTGAACTTACCCATGATTTCAACATGATATGTTATCATTTTAATGTCTGTGGTCTTACTCAGGAATTGAGTGATGAAAAACCAAGACACATGAAAAATGGTCCATGGTAAAAGCCTATATTAAGAACATGTTCAGAGAAGAGATTAAACTAATTGCATCCAGGGGAATGTGGGTTATGAGAGACCAGACTTGTGTTCCTACTTAGAGTTACAGTCTCTGAACACATTTCTTTATTTTATATGAAATTATAGTAGAAAGGAGTTTGCCTGAATAATAAATGTAGTGATAACTGAGAGGGAAAACATCATGAAGCCGGAGAACTTTGGTTAAGTGAAGCTGATGATGGTGACTATGGGATGTATGCACAGCCACAAGTTTTGATTTATTATTTTCAGTGATGGGGACATTTCAGTTTTGCATGGTCCATAATCTTGTTTACTAAGGTAGTCAGTATCAAAGCCATTTTATTTATTTATTTTTTTTGTAGCAATGTGAGATGAAGCAGAGATCCCCTAAAAACAGAGGAAGGAATAGCTAAGAGAAATACTTCTGAGAAGATAAAGGAAAGGTCTGTTCTTGAAATCTGGGGTCACAAGGGAACACAATCATTGACCAAAAAAACTAATCTTTCTCATTATTGTAATTATGTATGTTTTTTTTTTAAATAAGTGCCTCTACTTTCATTTACTATAAAAATTGAGCTGACTTAGAATATCTGGAAAACATGGAAAAGATAGAAGAAAAATAAAAACATCTGCCACGTGCAACATCGAGATAGACATTAACACATCTTTTTTTTGCAATAGTTTCAGGTCAAAAATGTTTATCTCTGGCTGCTATTGTGGATATACCGTTAGGCATTCTGTTTTGTATACATGGTGAAAATTTTCCCCATATCATCGAAACTTTGTTGAAACAATGACCTTAAGGACATAACTGGAAGTTTAGCTTACAGAAAGCAGTGCCCATACGTCAGAAAGGCCGGATGCCCCCACAAAGAGCTTGAAGGAACTGTGCTCAGTGGGATGGGCATAACAGCCACCGTCTGTTAGATGCAGAACATCCTTGCTTGGCATGACTGTCCTGATAGATGGCTGGGTGGTACTGAAGAGGGAGTCACGTGGCTCCCAGTCCAGTGCTGATTTCTAATTTTATTTCTTCTGTAAATTGAATGATAGTCTTTCTCTGTCTCTGAACCTCAGTTCTTTATCCTCTGCTGATGATTGCCCAGATACCCTCAGATCTAGGGCATTGTATCTCTAGACTTAGCACCTTGGTACCATGGAACATATGTTCATTATTAGTGTCATTATTATTTTACATTTTCTTTCTTTCGATGCCTTTCTATTGTGCAGTTGCTATGTTCCAGACACTGACATGTTTTCACCTGTCACATTGCCAGTCACCCCGTGAAATGTGTCATTATTATCCTCGTGCCTAAGACAAGGCGAGTGAAGCTCAGAGGCAAATGGGGAGCTGAATTTGCTCTCTGCCCTACAGCAACTCTCCTGAAAGCAGGCTGCCTCACGGGAACTCAAGGGTCATCACCTGGAGCTGGACACCCCCCTCCGTCGTCAGTCCACGAGCCTCGTCTCTTGGTCACCCAGTTCCTCTCTTGTTGGCTCACTGGTCATGGTAGACACAATAATGCTCCCTCCTCACCACAGATGTCCATGTCTTAATCCTCAGAACCCATACATTTGTTATGTGGCAAATGGCAGTTAAAGTTGCAGGTGGAATAATGTGGCTAATCAGCAACGCTTAATAAAGGTGAGAGCCAGGATTATTCAGATGGGCCCAGTATAATCACGACAGTCTTTAAAAGTGGAAGCAGGAGGCGAAGAAGCTTTAGTATGAGAAAGATGTGATGTGAGAGACTCGGTCAAACTCTTGTTGGCCTCACAGATCCAAGGAAGCAAGGGCCAAGGAGTGCAGGTGGCCTTTAGAAGCTGGACAAGATGGAGAAACAGATGCTTTCGTAGAACCTGCAGGAAGACATAAAGCCCTGCTGATGTCTTGATTTTAGCCCTGCGAGTCTGTCATCAGACTTCTGATATCCAGAATGTACGGTAATAAATTCATGTTGTTTTTATGCCACTAAATTTATGGTGATGTCTGTGGCAGCTATAGGAAATTAATGCAGAGGGTGTGCTCTGAGAATTACTAGAAGTCTGGAGTGTTCCAGTGTTAACGCGCAGGGGGCTCTGTGTTGTTGGGGGACAGAGCAGCAGAGGGTCTGACAGGTGCTAGTATTTGGAGCAGGTGGGCAGCAGCTGCAGTTGCCTGAGTTTGCACAGGACCCAGCCAGTTGTCAGGGGCCTGGGTGGGACCCGCCCCTCGAAAATGACTAGACCACATCTTCAGGAATGAGTCAGGCAGATTTTGAAGGCATGGAGAATAATAATAATGGGGTCCAGGACATCAGGATCTAGAGCTGCGCCGTCCAGTGGAAACATAGTCAGTTTACAGTCTCCAGAAAATAAGTTTTATGCTTTTTCTCGGTTCTCCAAAGTTCAGACTTTATAGAGGCAATTTAAGTGTTGCTCAAGAAATATTTATTGGTTATTGCTGTGGTGGTTCATCTCGTTTTTAACTGAGCATTTATTTAACTACATCTTTTTCGATGACCTGTTTGAACGTGTTGCAGTTCAAACCCAAAATATAACCCCTTCTTGGGAGTTATTAAATTTATCAGTAGTCCTGGTGTTTTGTTGGTTACATATAAAATTGTAGAGCTTTTTCAAATGGGAATTATATTGGTCTGTTGGCTCAGGGAAAATAGACAATTGAAACGCACATTGTATGTTTCAAGATGATGGAAACAGAAAATAATTCTGAACAAGAAAACATCACCCAAAGGCAAGAAGCCAAAAGAACAATAGTGGTTAATATACTAATATAATAAATCTAAGCCTAAATCCTTTCTCTTACATTTAAACAAAAGGGCAATAATAATTCTATTTTGTAAGAGCATCTCCGGGAGTTACACATGAAAATATTTTTTCCCCTAGGCAGTATTTGAATTTTCCTGTTCTGTCATCTATTTTTGAAACAATTTAATATCTGGTAACATCTGCGCAGTCTGCATGATCTGTATTTCATACTCAGAATAGAACATATGGCAGCATATAAGAACACATTGCCACTGTTGTTAAGGAGTCTTTTATTTATTGACTGTATTTATAACTTTTCTGTTCTCTCCAAAGGAACAAAATCCAATAAAACAAAAATAAGAAATTGGGCAAGGCAAGGAGACTGAGGAAGGAATCCACATGATAGCTCTGTGGGTTGATATATTTACTATGACTGACCTTCCAATTTGGCTGAGTTTCCTAGAAGCAAGGGCAAAATGAAAGAAAAAAAAGGAACTTTAAATATACAGGGTCTCCAGTAGCAGAAAGTCAGAATAAAAACAATTTTTAAAGGGAGTTCTCCATTGCTTTTTTTAAAAAATTTAAATCCAAAAAGTACTTTCACATTGCAACCACTTTGTTCAACAGTAGAGAACCCAACACTGTGTTCTAAGGTAATTGTTTGTTTTAAAGATTTTTATTTATTTATTCATGAGAGACACAGAAAGAGAGGCAGGGACATAGGCAGAGGGAGAAGCAGGCTCCCTGTGGGGAGCCTGATGTGGTACTTGATCCCAGGACCCCGGGATCATGACCTGAGCCTAAAGCAGATGCTCAACCACTGAGCCACCCAGGTGCCCTTAAGGTAGTTATTCTTAAACTCTAGCAGATATCAAGACCTCCTGGTGTAGGGGACCCTATTAAAACATATCAAGGGGCAGTTAGATTTGGGAATTATCTTTCTTGGAACATTCGGGACGTTCCTGGCTTGGGTGTAGTAGGTTACAAAAGGTGAGGGTTGGAGGAGAGTCAGGAGCCTGGGTGAGTGTTGCAAGATTCCCTAGAGCTTTGGTGGGGGTGTCAGTGTCCCAGAGTAAAGCACACTCCAGTCTGACCTTTGGGAGGAGGCGGTCAGTCAATCTGCCTGCCTGCTTTGGATTGGTGCATCCTGTGGGAAAGCCTGCTTAATCAGAGGCTTCACCCTGAGTTCCTGGTCTGTCCCCTTATTCAGGGAAGAGCTCCCAATAGGGGGGAATAAACCTACATAAGAAAACTAGAGATGAATTCTGGTAGAAACTTCTGGAGACATTTTCGGTTGTGTTGGCTGGAGACCCTGGGTCATTGACATTGAGCAGATAGAGGCCAGGATGCTGCTAAAATACTTCAGTGCATACAATGGTTCTCCATGACAACCAATGATCCATCTTAAAATGTCAATCATACCAAGGTCAAAAAACCTTGTTCTAAATTAAAACTGTTATGGTCATAATAGTCTTCATTAGGAAGGAAATGTTCCTTGACACCTGAAAGAAATATTTTGAAGAATCTCTCTGTAAGACAAAAGATAGAGAAAACATGGGAGAATTGTTGATATAGAGGATCAATATAAAGGCCCAACTCCCAATGACTAGAAGTTCCCCCAAAGAAGAACAGAGACAAAATAATCAAAGAAATAATAGAAGACAACTTTCCAGTGTTGAGCAAAGACAGTAGACCAAAGCAGGATGAAAGAAGAAAGACTTGTTATTTGGACACTGAGGAGAAAGTGGCTATGAACCTATGAGAATCTGGGGGTGGTAAATGGGAACTCAGCAATATTTGCCATTTTTCAGGCCAAAATTAGTTAAAAATCCAAAAAGTTTCCAGTTTGGTTTGCAGTTTTCTGTTTAACTCCAGTAGAATATCATTGTAGATAAATCTTGACAGCAGATGGTTTGGTTATGGGTCTTTTCATCTTTATCAGTTTAATACCATTTCCTTATTCATACCACAGCCCTACTGTGGAGTTGGTACCCAAACCCTGCTCCTTCTTGCCTAGCTCCTGCCATGCTGTCATGGAAGGGAAACTCTGTGATGATCCAGGCAAAAATGTTTATTTTCTAGGGGAAGTGGGCGAGTTCCACACAGTGAAGGTTAATGATCCAAGGTTATGGAGTCAGAAGTTCTGACTCTCAGATGATGGGCATTCCAGACTGTACCCAAGCAACAGCAAGCCCACTGTGTGCTAGAGTTTTGTCTGAATTACATCTGTGAACTTTAATGGTTAGTGCTCAAGTTCATAGTCTTTGATTTTTTCCCCCCTGTGATTAATAGTCCTTTGTTTATACCTCTGAATGCCCTTGTACTTTTTTTTTAGCTTTTGTTTGGCAATTATTTTTTATAAATTATATTAAATTTATAAATTTATTTTTTATTGGTGTTCAATTTGCCAACCCCTTGTACTTTTCTTTAGCAGTATGGTTATTAATGTACATTGCGATTTTATCGAGGATAACTTCTCATCTTGCATAGCATAACCTCACAAAGCAAATAGTACAATGTCTTATACTCAATTAGAATGAAATGAATGTTAATTACTTCATTCAACAGATACTGAGTACCTACTATGTACTAATTAAGGAGGGGAGGATGCAGTAAACAAGGTAGATAAATTCTTTGCCTTCATAGAGTTTATATTTTATAGGGAGGCAGACAATAAGCTAATATAATTTCAGGCTGGTTAGAAATGCACAGAAAAAAATAAATTTGAGTGAAGGGTGATTAGCTTGCTATTTGGGATAAGGCAGGCAGGAAAGGCGTCGCATCTAGAATGCCATTTTCAGAAAGAAAATCTATAGTCATCTTATCACCTTTGTACTTCCTTAGCAATGAAAATTCAGAAATATATAATCATTTTTCATTACTTTATCCCTTTTAGTACTCCCTCTGGGAAAGGGAATAGACTTTGAGAATTCCAAGACCCCTTTCAGGGCTAAAAACTTATGGCAAGAGACATACCACAGAGCAACAGAGATCCTTATCAGAAATGTTGTAAACCTCAGAGAGCTCAGGTTTTCAGATCTAAATGATGATTCTCACGAAGGCGTCTCTATAAGCGATTCCTTCAGTTGTCGTAGTTATGTGGTGTGTGTGTGTAAGTGCGTGTGTGTGTATGTGCATGCAGATGTTAAGCATGTATATGAGGTTGTGCCTGAATGTTTACTCCCTGACTCCTTTCATTTCATTTTTCACCCTAAACCTTGGCTGGTGAGGTCATAGAGGAGCTGTAGAAAAGGAGGTAGTGGGCAGTTAGTTGTGCAGGAATCTGAGGCTCTCCTGGGATTTTGTTGTTTTGTTTTCATGTTATTTTTTTAAATGATACGTGGGTGTTCATCTCTTGCTTCTTCCTCTTCTCTCTTTATCCTGTGGTGTCTTCCTCCTCATGTGCACGTTGTTACCCAGGCGATGCTCTAAGACTTAAGCCAATATCCTAGTGGAGCCTCTAGAGGACACCTGCCCCAAATGCTATCTGCAGGGGCGTGAAAGACACCAAGAAAGAGCAGCAGAATTCTCCAGCTGCCAAGCTAACCCACGGAACCTTGAGAAAGAATGCAATGGCTGTTTTAAGCTGCTAAGTTTCAGAATGACTTGTCATACGTGCAGCAATAGATAACCAGAATAGTCTATAAACATCATTTTTCCACTGCATGAGCTGCAAAGATGAATTGTGTTTTGCAGTATTGTTTTGAAAACAACAACAAAAACAGTGCCAATGCTTTGTGCTGGATGCCAACTGGCTCCAGGAGACCATGGAACAGCCTGGTGATGGAGGAGGGGTGGGGCATCAAGACTGCCCTTTGCTGCAAGCAAAGTGCTTTGGTGGATGTTGAAATCAAACCAGTTCCTGGATGGCATATCCAGAAGGTTGAGAGTCTGTCTGGTTTGAGGAGCACCTGGAAAGAGTTGCCAGGCAGTGCAAAATTACTGCTTCTGGTGGGGTAAGGGTGGGAGGGCAGGATACAATCCCAGACATCATAATTAGAGGATATTGTTCCGGAAATCAGTATACCCAAATAGAGGCTAAAAATAGTTGTGCATTCTTTGCTGAGCCCAGCTGCTACCAGGGCATTTGGCTCCTAGCCTTGGACTCGCCACCCCCATCCCCACCCCGCCTTCATTTTCCTGCTTTTCCTCTCCTCAATGTTAAATTCCTTCAGTGTGAGAACTATGCATTCTTTTTGTTTCCTTGAAATCTATGTAGAATCACTCCTTTCTTGAAGGACTCCTGAGGTTTCCAGGGTGTTATGGCATCTGTGTAACTGGGAGATGCTAGAAATGTGCTCCTTCATGCAGAGAAAGTAACCATCAAATAACACATAACCATAGCTTGAAAAAGCTATCACATGTTTAATAAAAGTTTTGAGCTTAGTGGAATCACAGAAGAGGCGTAGAGAGGTTTTGACCTTGCCAAAGGCCACATAATTAATCCTAATGGAAAGTTGGGGTTTGAGTCCAGTAATTATTGATCCCTAAGAAGGGTACTGCACATGGGGTATTGGTCTTGGGTCCTTATTAATGGTGTCTTACATTATAACGAGTGCAGTGGTAGGGTGGTCAGAGGAGGAGGTAGATGTGGGAACCTTCCAAAGAAGAGGCACTTAATAGCCACTTTGAAGTCACAAATAAGCTTGGTTTAGGTGGAGGGCAGTCAGAGGCAGAGGGAACACCAAAAGGGAGTCCAGAAAGCATTTGATGGCTTTGACAAAGCATGAGGGCAAGTTCAAGTATTTCCTTAGCATGTTCCCATATTAACCTTGCAAGCCAATAGAGGAAATAGAAGTTAATCTCCTTCTTCTCCCCTCTACACCCCCACTGCATGTGTGTGAGTGCGCACATGCTCACACACGTGTGCCTTCGTTACCTTTATTCACATATATGCCATATACTCTTCTTCACATATACAACGTATCTATCAGTGCCTTGTCCAGCTTTCTTTTATGGGACCAATGGATACATCTATCTTGTTTCACCTGCCTTACAGGTTTATCTTAGGGAGCACTCCCTCAGTCGCATGCATCTGAATCCCTGTCTCAGGCTCTGCTTCCAGACAACCTGACCTCTATATACACACGTACACTCACACACACACATAGACATATACATACATGCATATGCACACACAATGACTTTATTTTGCATATAACAAAATTGAAGTTGCTGAAGGTTAAAAAAAAAAAAAGGAAAGAAAGAAAAAGGCTTGGCCAAGTTCACATGAGATACATTAATGTCAAAACTACAACCAGAAACCATTTATTCCGAATGCAAATCTTGCCTTTGTTCCAAACTAGATTGGCTGTAGCATATAATAGTCCTTCATTAATTCATGGGGTTTTGGGAGTTGATTATACACGGAGGAACCTGTAATTTCCTTTTGTCAATCCTGCAACGTCTGCGCTAAGTAACCTCATCCTGGTTGATTTCAACGAGGAAGGTGAGTATGGGTAACTTAACTAGAAGGTGGGTCATAGTTTTAAACAGACTTTGCTCTGCAGAGTGAAGTGAGAAATGTGTGGCACGGAGATGCTATCTCTCTCCAGGGTCAAACATCTCTCAACCCACAACGCATGGAAATTGTGGAATGGGGCTGTCGGAAATTTTACACATTCATAAATATTGATAGGCTGACAAAGAATTTTAATTTTGAGATGTCTGACTCTGATTATTTCTGAAACATAAACACCTTTTAATTCTCCCCTTAGGCCAAAGATCAAGCTTTGGCTGTCGTCTTTTAGATAAGGCATCTGACTGTTCGATGTAATCCAGATTTGTACACATTTCTGCCCAGAGAAGCTAACCATTCAGCTGTCAAAGGAATGAGAAAGCTGGCTCTTGCCTGGGACCTCCTTGTTTATTTTGCAGCGTTATCCTCAGTAGGTTCTGCTCAGGAATCTCCCACCTTGGGTGGGGGTAGGTAGGGTTCTCCTGAGTAACCCTTTCTTTCCCTTTCTGTCTTTAGATGAGTGTTGATCCTCATTATAATGTGTGTGTGTGTTTTTAAGATTTTATTTATTAGAGAGCAAGTGAGCATGAGTGGGGGGAGGGGCAGAGGCGGAGGGGGAAGGAGAAGCACACTCCCCACTGAGCAGGGAGCCTGACCAAGGCCTTGATCTCAGGACCCCGGGGATCATAACCCAAGCCGCAGGCAGATGCTTAACTGCCTAAGCCACCCGGGTGCCCCATCATTTTAATGTTCTTTAATGAAAAGACAACAATTGTGTTGTGGTAAGAACACCTCACAAATGAGATCTGGGCAGATTTTAAGTGTGCAGCACAACAGCACAACAACTTACACAACATTAATGACCAAACAATATGGTGTTACTAACTGTAGATGCAGTTGGGCAGTAGGTCTCTAGAACTTGTTCATCTTGCATTACTGAAGCTTTAAATGCCTTTGTGCTCTTAGCTTCTGTAAGTTGGACTCTTCTAGATACCTCATGTAAATAGACTCAAAAATCTTATAAAAATAAGATGTGTTGGCGAGGATGTAGAGACATTGGAGCCCTCGGGCGCTGTTGGTGGGAATGCAAAGTGGTACAGCTGCCATGGAAAATGGTACGGAGGTTTAAAAAAAATCTTAAAAAGAGGCCTTTGCTTACCAGATGTAACACCTGAGCAGCTTCTCACTGCACTTGGAATGCGATCCGAGCTGCACTTAGAAGCTCTGGCTGGTACCATCCTACCGCCTTGTCCTTCTTTTATCTCTCATTTTCCTTGGTCACTGCTCTAGCCATGATGGTCTTGGTTCCACTAACACCCTATTGGTCTCCCATGTGGGGTCTTTGTTCATGCTGTCCCATCTTCTTGGGGTGCCCTTCCCCCAGACAGGCACACACTCTTTAACTGACCATCTCCTCACAGAAGCATTCCTCGACATCACTGTAAATTCATGGAAGAGTGCCCTGCTTTATGTTTTCCTTCAGTTTTATCAGAAAATGCAAATATTCATCTGCTTCTTTAGTTGTCACAAGAGTAAGGACCATGTCTGTCTTGGTCGCATCCTCTTCTCCTTTTCCCACTTACTTTTGGGTTATTTGAACATTTAAAAAATTATCTATTTTTTTAACTTTTAGAATCTTTTATCTATTCAATCTTTATAAAGTTTTTAAGTACTTGCTTTAGGGGATATCTGGCTAGCTGGCTATAGCTTTCCACTGTCTACTGGAAATCAGCAGCTTACCATTGCCAGTAGAATGTAACCCCTTTCCACCATATGCATCCTATACGTCTTTACATGATACCATATACAGCTCTATACTCTCCCCTCATATACACCCATTTTATGTCATGATTGCCTCCTATGGTACACCTCTAGATGTTGAAAACACTATCAGACAATGTTTTCATTTTCTTTGAGTCTTCAAATGTATTTGCAGGGATTCAAGAGAAGAATGGCCTATTGCAATTTTTCTTTTCTTTCATTTGCTTATGTTCTGCGTTGTTGTTATTCCAGATTTCTATAGGGGATTATTTCTCTTCCTGAAATTTGGTTAGAGCAGATCTGTTCTAAATGATTTTTTTTTAACTTCACCTGAGAATGTCTTCATATCACTTTTATTTCTGAAATATATTTTCACTGGGTAAAGAATTTGCATTGACAGTTAATTTATTTCAAAACCTTAAACATATTGCACCACTTCCTTATGGTCCCATGGTCTCTGATGAGGAATCTGTGGTCATTTCAATTGTTGTCCTTTTATGGGTAATGAGCTTGTTCTTTGCCTCTACTTCTTAATTTTTTGTAGTTTACTAAGGTATGGCATTCACCAAATTTGAAAGTTTTCAGCCACTGTTCTTTCACAGTTTTTCAGTACTATACTTTCCCTTCTTTCTGCGATTCTGGTCACATGAATGTTAACATTTTTGTCTTTATCACACAGGTCCCTGAGGCTCTGTTCCATCTTTTACTCCATGTCCAAATTGGATAATTTCCATTGATCTATCTTCAAGTCCATGGACTCTCTCTTGTCTTCATTCTGCCATTAAGTTCACACAGTAAGTTTTTATTTTAGTTATGTTTTTCAGTTCTAAAGTTATCTGATTCTTCTCTATATCTTCTATTTCTTTCCTGAGAATTTATGTATTTCCTTGGCTTCAAAGTGTTTATAGGCACTTGCTCAAGCATTTTATACTAGCTTTTAAAAAGTCTTTGTCAGATAATCTCAATATTTCCACTAATAGATATCCACAAATGGATACCATTTCCACAGTGGTATCACCACTGTGTTGGGGTCTGGCAATTGTCTTTACTCATTTGAGTTCATTTTTTCCCCTCATTTCCATATGTTGAGTAATTTTGGATTGTATCCTGAACCTTTTTAATATTATATTAAGAGACTCTGGGTATTTCTATAATCCTTGGAGAATGTTGATGTTTTATTATGTTTTTAGCCGTTGACTTATTTGCGGTCAAACTCCCAAGTTCTGTGGGCTGATTCTAATGTTCTTCGGTGTTCAAAAGCTTTTCAGTGTTCACGAGGATCTTTCCGGCATGTGCTCCACCTAGTGGCCGGTCTGGGTCCTGGAAGGTGGTCCTGGAAGGTGGTTTGTTCATTGAGGGATGTTTGCTCTGCTGCCTGGTGTCAGATCCACGCATGCACTGTAAGGGGGGCGGAGGGTCCAAGTATTCGTTAACACATTTATGGGTCTGTTTTCTTGAGTTCCTCCCTCCTTATGATCTCTACAGTGTTTTTTGGTTCCCTGGGGCACCTCCTTTTGGTCCTCTGACTAGTAAACTTGATTAGTCACTTGGGTCCACTGTGCTGCGAAAATGGTGGGAGTACAGAGAGAAAAATGAGGGTTCCCCAGGGCCCCCTTGGGATTGCTTCTCCACCAAATTGGCAGAAATTCCTCAGTCTGTACTCTTACGGGGTCCTGTTACTGGCCACTTCACCACCCTTACAAAATTGATTAGGGGTATGATGAGAAAACAGAGAAATGCAGGAGAAAACAAAATGGGACCTTTTCATACTCTCATTTGGAGTTAGAAGTTTCCTTTTCAGGCCCTCAGGTTAGAAGGAGGTGGCCTCTCTTGCAGCTTTCTCTGCTCTGCCCTGGTGTCTCCTGTCAGGTCTAGAGTTTTAAGTTCAAGCCAAAGTATACTGGAGGGAACAAACCTGGAAAACCTACCACTGGTTCAGTGGTATTTCAAATTCTGATCTTCCCCAATCTAAGTGCCACTATTTACTTTTAGAGTCCTCAAATTGCTGCTTCTTGAATTATGTCTGTGTTTTTATAGCTATACACAGTGGGAGAGGCAGGGTGGGTTGTATTTCTTCCCGGTTACCTGGAACCAGAAATCCTTAATTATTAATTTAGGCAGCATACATGACCTTCTGGTATTCTTGCTATTCATCAGTCCAAACAGCTGCCCTCTTTTGTTCTTGGGGAGCAGGAGGAAATGGAGTATACCAGAAGACCTGTGTCCTTGGAAGCTATGAGACCTAAATTCTAACCCTAGAGCTGCTGTGGGAGGGTCATATAATCCTAAACAGGTTAATATCTCTGGATCACTATGTAAAAACTATGAACAATATAATATTCTCTTGCTCAACTTGTCCCCCACCCGGGGTCATTGTGATGGTCAGATAAGATAATGGATGTGATAATACTCGAAAGTACAAAGTAGTATGTAAAGAGAATGGAGTCTTCTCCTGTGACCCATGGAAAGTGATGCGGGCAGAGTTCTTAGGCCAGGATAGCAGCTGGCACCTCTGTAGGGATGGAGGGGTCCAGCAGCTGGTGTGTGCTAGTGACCTGCCTCCCCAGGACACTCTCCTCCATTTGTGCACTCTCTTTAACAGCTTTCCCAGGTCTTGAACTTGTGCTCTCGCTCAGATTTCTGGGCATCATAAACAGCATTTTTGGTGGTCAAAAGCTAATAGACCAAAAATCAGATGGGGGAAGGATATAATATAATGAGGGTGTAATAATTCTATCCAAGTGGCATACTTGTGAATGGATCAGCACAACGTTGACTCTCTACAATAGTCTGGTAGTCTTAGATGATCTACAGAACTCTAAAGAGCTTAGAATTATTAAGAAAACTCCTAGCTTTCCCAATTTCAGTGTATATTATTGGGAAAATCTTCCAAAGTATCCTTTGAGTTATTAATACTAAAGGGAAATTAACTGTAATAAAAATAGGTCAGGAAAAAAATACGTCAGGGAGTAACTATGTAAAGAATATATACACCTCGTAGAATGTGATATTATGAAATCTTAATTAAAACTGTTAACTCATGTTGAATTTTTAAGAACATGGATGTATCTGTTAGCTCTTTCGCTAGGTTATGTAACTTTTCTTTCCATCACCACAGAGTGTTGTGTGTGATGGTGCTGACCTCGAAAATTGTTTAAAAGAAATCTGGAAGAAAATAAATCTCTTTGCACAAAAAGCGTGCCACTTATTTTTCCTCTATTCACATATGACCTCAGTAAGGAAAATAACAAATTTGCACCATGCCCCTTCTGAAGCTTGGACTAGATTGTGACGTTGGCTATTTCTTTGACTGCTCTGCTATTTGTGTAACCGTTATTATGGATAAAGTGGTATTCACTTCAGAACTTCCTATCTTTGACACATTTTTCTCTTTTCTCAAGCATACAGGCTATGGAAATAGCCATAACTGAATGCAGCCCATAATAATAATTATAATAGTCATTAGACAACTGCTGCTCTTTGTTGAATGCTCATGGTGTACTAAACACTGCGCTAAATGCCCTTTGGCAGGTATGGCACTGGTATCCAGTGCAGACACAGCATCACGGAAATGACCGTCCCAATCCTTGCACAAGAATGGGTAATGGCAGTTCTTCCCCCAACACACCCCATCACACCTAGACAGACTTCTAGAAGTGCACAGTCCAGCAGGACTTGAAACTCATGGCAGAAGGCAGCAATTCATTTTCATTGCTGACTGAGGTTTTTAGTGAAAATTAAAGATTAATGATGCAAGTGTCTAAAAGTCAATAAGAAGAAAAGGCCAGGGCTCTCAAACATTTGTAAACAGTAGAAAGCTTTGTCCTGCACAAATGGCCACAGACAGGGAAAGCTAAAACCCACGCAATAAAAACCAAGGGCTAACCTTTCATGGCGTGTCTGGTGCTGAGCTCCCAGCATTTGATGAATGACTACCTCGTGCCAGGAGGTCACCGGGGAGTGCCCGGGTCTTTCATGTGGTTGGGACAGCTGTGGGCAATCTGTGCATATAGATTACCCTGCGGAGAGAAACTTCTACATGTGCAGGCAGCACGGCCTAACTGAGGGTGAGTTAGAAGAGAGATAAATATCAAGAACCAGTTTACATCCTGGATGAAGTCTTTGTGGGATTTTCAAGTTGACGGAATCAGCTCCTTGGCTTTGATGTCTGCGTGAAGTGAGATCATTTTGTGTCTGATTCCATACTTACATGAGGGTAATTAGGTTTCACTGTACATCATTCCTGTCCTCTTCGTAAGTCATTTGAGATGGGCACTTTTGCCACCTCATCCCTTTCCTAAGAGGCTCAGAGAAGCTCAGTAATTAGTCCAAGGTGGCAGAGCTGGCAAGTGGCTGAGCTGGGGCTTGAACCCAGGTCTGTCTGGTTCCTTGTGTTGTCATGCAGTTGAAAGTGCATGATTTTAGATGATTATAAAACTTCTTTCTCATCTAAGAGAATTGCTTTTTTTTTTTTTTTTTTTAAGGGGAGGCTGTGGGTGTAGGACAGGGTGTGTCTCATGACTCTGAAATCCAAAAAGGGCCACATATTAACCTCTATTTCCCTTCCACTTTTGGCTTAGTATCCCCAGTTGGATCAGAAATCAATGGAATGAGTTTCCCTTCATTGTTTTTGAGAAGGAAATGCCTGCTGAACTTTGACAACAGCATTAACAGTTGCCAGAGACCCTCAATTTATTATTCCTCTCTCAGGAGTCCTATGTAAGTTTCCTTTGAAAAGTGTCTCCTCATCAATATTAATAATCCCTTGTTGCCCTGCACATTGGTGTTGGTCTGAAGGCCTTCATGCATATGAGCTAATTTCATCCTGAAATTTTTATGGGAAGCTGTCTATACATGAAGCAGCATCCTGTTAAGTGTCGAGAATATCAAGAGTTGTCTCCCTTAACTTATACTGTCGCCATTTTATACATGATTATTTGCCCTCAGTGGAACATTCTGTCCCCACCCTCCACAAACCCCCGCCCTCTTTTTTTTTTTTTCTCCTCTACCAAGGCTCTCATGTTTACAGATCCTTGAATGTGACTTGCTCAATTTTATCTCCAAGCTTTGGTTGATGCTGCATCTCTTCTCGATGTACTCTTTTTTTTTTTTAAAGATTGTATTTTTTTATTCATGAGAGACCTACAGAAGAGAGGCAGGGACACAGGCAGAGGGAGAAGCAGGCTCCATGTAGGATGTGGGTTTTGATCCCGGGGCCCGGGATCACACTCTGAGCCGAAGGCAGATGCTCAACCACTGAGCCACCCAGGCACCCCTCAATCTACTCTTCTACTACTTTTCTATTATCTTCAGATCCAAGATACAGTCTCCTCTCCTGCACGGCAGTTCCTTGAGAACTGGATGACCTCTTCCTCCTCTACACTTTATTGGCATTGCTGCCATCTTCTATTTGGCACTTGGACGGTAAGGGGTAAGGCTATTTGATACCAACACATTTCCCCTCTATGTAGTTGGTTTCGTGTGGAAGGAAAAGACCACCAATAGGCACCGTAAATAAATACATTAAAATATTATTCAACGTGTACAGTATTTGCTGGAAAGAACACTTGGAATAATGCAGAGACCTGTGTCAGATTTAACACCAAAATATGTATTGTTTAGCCAGCAAAATGTTGCTATACGCATTGAAAAATTTTAAAACATCTATTGCCAGTATCTAAATATTGGGAGACTTGACATGGCAAGCTGGACCTCTGGCTTCACTTGAAAAATCAGAAGTTCTGACGATGCTTGGCTTAATTTTCACATCGTGGCCATCAGCTGACGTTGAGAGGCAAGTGCCCCTTAGGCATGAGTCTCCTATTCCCCATTCCCACTGTGGCCTGTCACCGCCTCCTGGATGTAGAGGCTCAGGAGGGTGAGTTTGCCATTCACCACCTGGTCATTCTGATGACTTCTTACAACGTTGAAATGAAGGTGAAGGATTTCTGGTTAACTCGGACTCTGTTCAAAGAGGAAAAAGAAATCGCCTGCAAGGGCTATGCGTTTGAAGAAAAATGGGGCGATATTCTTATTACCATCATTATTATTTTGGCAGAGTGGAAAATAGAACTGTGGGTTTCATAGACAGACAAGGGGTGTTTATGTAGAAACAGAAACAAAACAAACCCAAGTTGCTGTTAGGGAATAAAGCTGTCTCACTCCACTCTTTGCCAGCTGGCCCTGGCAGGCTTTTATGGGGGAGGGGATGGGCCAGGCCCAGCTCCTGGCCTGGCCAGGTTACTGGGGTGTGACCTTGAGTAGGTCGTGTCTACTCCCACTCTTCCTCTCCGTGAAACTGGAATAATGTCTATAGAGGGGTGCTGGTCTGCCCTGCAGTGTGGTGCGCGAGGACAGATCTGGGTCTGTCTCGTGTGGCCTTAGTGCTATAGCAGAGGGTTGAGTGTACCTGCCTGGGGCTTAACAAATGCTTACTGAATGGATGAGTGCCATTTCCAAAGCCCCTAGCACAAAACTTGGCTCACAGAGGGCCATTAGCAAATTGTAACCTGTTCCTAAGGAATTAATCATACTTGCCATTAAAGGCAAAGTTTACTGGTCATCTTATTCCCAGTACCGAGGCCTGCCTCACAGCTGGCGATTAACACTCATCTGTGGGATGAATAGATAATGCCTCGTGATCTTAAAGAGCGTGACAGCAACTACATCAGGCTGCCATTTTGGTTTGGCTCCTTTTTTCCCCTCCCTTGGGGTGATAGGATCGTGCTGATGTGCCATGTGGTATAGGTCGTTTTTGTTTTCTTTCTTATGGTTCTGGAAGGTGGTTGATGGAGGGTGGCATCTTCTCAAGGACGTTCATTTCACTTTTTGAAGGCCTTCAGAGTTTGAGGCCCACAGGAGGCCAGTGGGATGAGGCATGTTGGGTGCCAGGCTTTGTGTTGGGAGAGTTCATAAATGCTAACTTGTTAGTTTGGTTCCTGGCTTACGATGGCTCCTGGTAACTTATCCACAACAACTCTGGGTTCTCCTCTGTGCTATGGTTGTAATTTGGGTTTATCATCTCCCAGGAAAATGTATTCCAGACTCTCAGGGATTGTGATGATGGGCTCACTGGAACATTAAATCTCTTAAATATGAGTAGCTGTTCTTCTGTTTTATGTAACATTCTCGAAGTAGGTGGTAATTGTGGTGGTGGTGGTTTGTGCAGTTTGTGTGGTCAGGGATATTTGTGAGGCATTAATCAAATATTTACTGTGCATTTTGTACCACACAAGGCTTCCTGGAGGTAGGGGAAAATGGTGATGTGGACATATAGTAGGTAGTCAATAAACATTGGTTAAACAGGTCTTTATTTCTTTAAACTGTCTATTTATTTATTTTTAAACTCAATTTGCCAACATATAGTATAACACCCAGTGCTCATCCCAACAAGCGCCCACCTTAGGGCCCGTCACCCAGTCACCTCATTCCCCCCCCCCACCTCCCCTTAAATAAGTCTTTAGTTTCTGTTCTTTGACTTGATTGATATTTTTAAATGATGTGCTTGATAAGAGTTGTAACAACAATGCATGCTCCTTGTGGATCATCTGGCATATATAAAAACATAATCACGTATTCAACCAACGCCTATTAATTGAACACTTACTATGTTCCAGGCTGTGTGCCGGGCACCAGGGATCTCACACTGAACAATAAACACAGCCCCTGGGTGGGGCATACCTCTGTGTGGGGTATTCTTAGGGGGAGGAACATGAAATAATCCTAAGTAAACATTTTTTTATCTTCCTGTCCCCTTCTCTTGGCCCAAGTGGCACGAAAGTAAAGCAGAACAAAAACAAGCGACTGGGCTAGACCACGACATCACCCCCACGCCCCTCGCTAGTATTTTGGTGCATTTCCATTTGGTGATTTGTCTCTGAGTTCTGTGCGAGCGCACGTATACTTAACATCTGGATTCCATTTTGGTTCATTTTATTTCAATTAATGAACCATGTTAGGTCGTCGAACAAGGTGGATGTGCGAGCGCCAGCTCGCGTCTTCATGCTTTTCGAGATTACAGGAGGCGAGCGTTTCCAGCGAGGCCCCTTCGCCCTCCTGGCTTCCCCTCATTCCTCAAGCCCACTATCCCAGAAGAAAGGCTGGCCTGGGCCCAGCGCACCTGGACAGGCAACCTGGGGCACCCGAGGCTGCGCCCGGCTGCGCAAACACTCTCCCCCGCCGGCCTGATCTCCAGATTGTGGTCCTGCCATGGCTGTTTTCAGCTGAAATAGCATGAAAAATGAGTTCTTGTGGTGTTTTCAATATAAATAGTGGAGATGCCACAGGAATTCAGGCACTCAAGGGATGTGCTCTTTCAGGGCTGTAGCTGTCCTGAGAAGACCCTCACGCTGTGCCTGGGCAGCAGCACTGCCCCGGGGCCGGGCGGGGCTGGGGGGGCCCGGGAGCGCCCCCCGGGAGGGCTCGGTCCAGGGCTGCAGGCCGCAGCTCCCCGGGGGCCCAGGCCTGCACCGCCAGCTCCGGGCAGCAGCCCGCGACTCGTTCTGCGAGGAGCCAGATAGTAAATACTTGAGGCTTGCGGCCCTACGGTTGCTGTCCTGCTACTGAGCTCTCTGTCCTAGCGGCCACGGATGCAGCCGAATGGGCAGGTTTGTGTTCCAGGAAGACTTCATTTCTGCATTTATTAAAAAGAAAGAAAGAAAGAAAGAAAGAAAGAAAGAAAGAAAGAAAGAAAGAAAGAAAGAAAGAGAAAGAAAGAAAGAAAGAAAGAAAGAAAGAAAGAAAGAAAGAAAGAAAGAAAGAAAGAAAGAAAGAAATGGGTAATGTGCTAGGTGGAGCCTCTGTGCCATTTGGCTGTCACCTGCTCTGAGCCAAAGCGCCTGGGATCCCCTCCCTGGGCTTCCTGCTGGGGTGGCAGGGGAGTGTTCCAGCTTTCTCACCTGTCCAGTGGAGTCGATAAAAGCACTCACATGTGGCTCTTATGAGTCTCAGTGGCACAGTGTAAGAGGGGCTCCAGGCACAGTGTCCCCTGTGACTGGTACCTGAACAGGCCTTGCTACATCCCGTCTCTGTCTTTCCAGATGGCTCTGGCCTCCCGGTGTGTTACCTCTTCCAATTTCTAGAGCTCTAATTCTCCTCTTCCACGATGCAAGTTTTCTTACTCCTGTGAGTCTTATTAAGATGTTTAAGAAAGATTTTATTTATTTGAGAGAGAGAGAGAGAGAGAGAGAGAGAGAGAGAGAGAAGAGAGCATGAGCAGGGGGAGGGGCAGAGGAGAGGGAGAAGCAGGCCTCAGACATGGGGCTTGATCCCAGGACCCTGAGATCATGACCTGAGCCCTCAATCCCAGGACCCTGGAACCATGGCCTGAGCTGAAGGCAGATGCCCAACCAACTGAGCCACCCAGGAGCCCCAAGTCTTACTAAAATTAAAGGGCCATTTGGTCCCTAAGCTCTTCCCTGACTTCTGCAGGTTGTTAATCACTCACATCTGTAGCTTCCTTTTCCTAGTACGTGACGCAAGCTTCTGAATGGTCCTTGTTCCTTTATCCTGCTGATTCTTCGGTCGTCAGACACAGGATGTTGATGGTCCATTTTCCACCCAAGTCAAGGTTCTTTTGGCACATTTCTTAATTAGCACTTAAAGACCAAAGGCCCTTTGAGGTCAGGGTCTGCCCTGGCATCCCAGAGCCCTGCATTTGGCTTGGCGTAGAACGTCTCCTTGATGCTGTGTTTTATAACCAGTGGAAGGCATTTAAATATTGCTTCTTAGTTGACTTCCCAGCCCTCGCTGTTTTTGTCTCGGGGCCTTGCATCCAGTTCACACACGCTAGTTGAGTTCTACCTCCTTAGAGTTGACTCAGTCTGTAGTAGCGTTTCTCCACTTAAGGAACTGGATTGCCAAGTGGTATCTTTACCTTTCATCTTGATGCTGATGGAAAAGCTGGGGTGGGGCGGGGGGTGCGTGGAGGGCGTGGATGGTGGGGAGGGGTCCAGGGTTCCATCTGGGTGGCCCATGAAGCCAGACGGGATGATTACCACCCCCCCCCCCCCCCCCCGCCTCTGCACTCTAAATTATTTACATTTCCCAGGCAGGACACCACACTCCCACGATCAGACTTGACTGCTCTCTCTCCCTCCTGGCTGCCCTGAGAGCTTTTAGGGAATTCAGAAACGGGCACCACGCTTGGAGTCCGTGAGCCTTGGGTTTGAATCCCAGCTTTGTGGTTTTCTAAGATTGCTTCAATGGCAGGGGTCTCAGTCTCCCCTTCTGCGATATGGGAGGACTACAAATACCCGTCTTATATAGGTCTGCCGTAAAAAGCCAACTGGCCAAAAAGCCCACATAAATAGGAAGTGAGTTTAACACATGGAAAATGCAGTGGCCAGCAACCACTAGCGGACAAGTAAATCTGTGCCATGTTCCTTTTCTTTGCCTCGTTCAGTAGGGTTTGAGTTCTTCCTTGTTTTGCCCCTTGGAGACCTGTTTTGGGAGACACTGGCTTTATAGGAGAAGAAATGAACCTCTCATCCAGGGGTTCTCAACCTTGGCTCTGCTGACATGGGGTCCAGGTAATTCTCTGCTGTTGGGGCTACCCTACATATTGTAGGATATTTAGCAGCATCCCTGGCCTGACCTAGTAGTTGGCTGCAGCATCCACTCCACCACTGGTGACAGCAAAATCCTGTGCAGACACTGCTGGGGGTACCTCAGGGGACAGCTGCCCCCCTTGAGAACTACTGGGCTAGTGAGCCAAAGGTCTCTGGCCTGGTGTGGGGGATGGAGGAGCGTGTCACGAGAGTGGCTTCTGGAAGGGGACCTCCCTGCTGCTTCTTCGAGGGAAGTGTACTATATGGGGTCCAAGTGTTGAAGGGGACAGAGGGCAGAGAGAAACAAGATCTTCAGACTCGAGGTCTACACAGCCCACAGGTGCTTGGTTTCTGGTTTCCATGAGGGCAGTTGTCACCTACCTAACCAGGAGTCCAGGGTAGAAGCTGGCATTACGGCCTCGCTCTGGCCTCCCTCCGTGTGGTACACCTCACTGATGTCCTATAATTTTGTCCCCACCAGAGACCCCTCTGGCGCAGCAGTTTGGCGCCTGCCTTTGGCCCAGGGCACGATCCTGGAGACCCGGGATCGAATCCCACATCAGGCTCCCGGTGCATGGAGCCTGCTTCTCCCTCTGCCTGTGTCTCTGCCTCTCTCTCTGTGACTATCATAAATAAATTAAAAAAAAAATTAAAGAAAATTTTGTCCCCACCAGTCTATTCTCCACACAGTGGCCAAAGGGATTTTAGGAGACAGGCCTGATTATGCTTCTCCCTCAAAAACTTCAAATGGCTACCCCATCAGGAATAAAATTCAAACTGTCTCCTAGGGCCCATGAGAGCTTGTGTGGTCTCTGCCCCTCTCCAGCCTTGCCTCCCTCATGCTCTGCCCTGCGTTTCCACAGCCAGCTCTTAGGGCTTTTTGCTCTCCCATGATCGACTAAGATCCTTTCTGCCTCAGGGCCTTTGCACTTGCTGTTCCCTCCATCTGGCTTTTTACATGCATGAGCCCTTTCTACCTTTAATGTTCTCAGCTTGCACTTATCTGCTGGAATTACTTGGTTTACTTAAGTTTCTGTTTCTTCAACAGGGAAGACAAGTTCTGGGGTTTCATGGAGCTTCCAGTCTTGTTGATTTCTGTATCCCTCACACTTATCCCAGTACCTAACGCAAAATAGCTAAGGGACACCTGCTTGCTGGGTGAATGAATGAGTTTCACTTCCTTAATCTCCTAGTGTTATCAAAAGACCCTGCAACTCAGAGACTTTCAGAGATTTTGCACATTTTTATGGTCAAAATTTTAGGCTCGCCAGACATGCTTCATCTTACCGGATGTATTAAAACACACTTGGTCCAAGGAGCTCTAATAAGGTAACTCTCTACCACCCATTTAGAGTAAAATCAGTTCTGTTCTTTTTACACATATATGTATGTGTGTGCATGTATGTGATTGTGTCTTTTTTCTCTTTATCTCTGAACAAGCTGTGAGCTTCCACTATAGTTATAAAAGTAAAAGCTAATAGTAATACGGATAGTACCACTCCTTGTAGTAGTAGTAGTAGTAGTTGTAGTAGTAGTAGTAGTAGTAGTAAATAATAGAATAGTGCTTTACACTGAGACGAATTCTAGGCTAGTGGCTAAAGACCACTTCTACTAAAATCTGCCCCCCTCTTCATTAGAAACTGAAGTGCAGCCCTGGTGGCTCAGCGGTTTAGTGCCGCCTGCAGCCCGGGGTGTGATCCTGGAGACCCAGGATCGAGTCCCGCATCGGGCTTCCTGCATGGAGCCTGCTTCTCCCTCTGCCTGTGTCTCTGCCTCTCTCTCGCTCTCTCTGAATAAATAAATAAATCTTAAAAAAAAAAAGAAAAAGAAACTGGGATGAAGCCAAAGAATATTCCCTTTTAACCAGCCTCCCAAGAGATTCTGATGCCCCCACTCCTCAAAGCTTTAGGATCCCTGCCCCACTGGAGAGGGCATACGCTTTGGGTTCACAACTGAGTTTTGGCCCTATCCAACCCCAGCCCCAAAGCTTGCTAGATGTGTGACGTAGAAAAAGTTGTGCTGAGCTGCCTCCATAAAATAGGGTCAACAACGTTGGCTTCCCTGGATAATCATAAGGACAAAATACAATTATTTTGGAGCACCTACTCAGTGTCAGGCAAACATTGCAAGCACTTCTCATTGGTGATTTCAATGTACACTCTTATTAACTTCCAAAGGAGGAAATATTTGCACTTTTCACCACAGGGTTCTGCTGTGAGGAGTATTATGCCCATCTTAGAGATTTAGAAACTGAGGCTTAAGGAGTCCCTTCCTCAAGGGTGACGCAGACACCTAGCTGCTAGCTGTCGGGCTCCTGTCAGGTGTCTGGCTGTGCACGGGGGATTTTCACTGCTGGTCTTCCTCAATGAGCTGCTGTGCCTGGTTGCCACTGCCAGGTCTTACTCAGGGATAATGTCCAGGACTCTAAGGATAACACTGAAAAGAACCTAATCAGATTGAAAAACAAAAAAGAACCTAATCAGATTTCAACAAGAAGATCTCAGCTGTGAAATCATTGCCAACTTTCCAACACGGCGGGCAGGAAATGCGTCTGCTGGACTCCTTCACCACCTCTAGGATCAAGGAAGGATGCTCAGAATGATTAGTAAGTGAAGACGGGGTCTTAGTTGGGTTCTGGGGATGGGGGTAGAGCTCCACTGTACAATAACTGTCTTGATATCCTTACCCCCAACCCAATTTGCTTTTCAGCAGTGGGGTTTTTGCCACCAACATAAATATCCTTTCCGAGTCCCCCTTCCATGCAGGAAATAACCACTAGGGAAGGCAAAAGCAGAGGTCAGCTCGTGTCACCTGAATGCCACTCCAGTACCTCGTTTCTTCCTGGGCCAATTAGCTGGAAGGGTCTGCAGGTTTCCCCAAGTGGAGCTGATCCCAGCCGCTAATTGAGATGTTGCAGGAAGCAGAGGCAGAAATGAATTGATGGAAGTGGGCAGCGCTTTCCTTATGTCACTGGCTTTGCTTGAAAAGTCTGTTCAGGAAGTTTGTGGGCATTATTTTATAAATGTTTCTTTGACCCTAGACTTCCATGCACTCATTGTGAAAACACCCGATTGGTGAAATGGGGTGATTATCTGAGTAATACAGGGTGAGATGGCATGTGATCATAAATAAAGCCCAAATACTTGCACAAAGGCACAGGCTGGTTGGGGTGGTTTCCTCTGAACCTCAGGACTGCTGAAGACTCTATCCCAGGTCATCATGGCGGTGTGGACTTGGGGATCATACCTAGAAGCAGCCATGTGGTGGTTACATGGAGGAAAACTCACCAACTCATTTTGCTATTTATTTATTTATTTATTTAGAAAGGCCGAATACTTTGCCAGGATTTGTAGCAGAGTTATCTGCCCTTTAAAGCCATGTTCTTTCCATTGTATCATAGATTCACTGAACAGGAGCTTAGGATTTCTCCCATCACCTCTCATTTAGAATTTCCTTTCTGTTCTCTTTCATCAGTATGCATGCCCACCTTTCAGAGAATCTGCTGTATGGTGCACATGTATTTCCCTGAAAGGTGATTTTGTATCTTAAATCTTGGAATGGTCGAGGAGTGTTAATGTTTCAAGGCAGCAGAGACCAGATATTTCTGTATGGTTTCCTGCTGCCCCTGCCAACCACAAATAGACTGCGAGCAGCTCAATATGGCCTCTGTTTTTCCATGGTCATTTGGCTTGGTTTAGGGTTAGTTTTCTTGATGGTTAACATGCTTTGAAGTTTGAGGATTTCAGGTGCTAATTTTCACTCATAACTCTTAAGGCCAGGAAATGGGACCAGATGGAGTTTCCAAGCAAAGGATTAGAGGCAAGAAGATGCATTGATCTTTTAGAACACCAAGAAATTGCTATTTCCTTCTAAATTGCCCTTTCTGCTTCTTTGGATGCTCCTTGTTACCCGTGCAGACTTCCAGGAGCTGTAAACGGTAGCAGGTAGGACTGTCAGGGTTGTCATGGCCCTAGGACAGCGCAGGTTCCAGAGATGTGCTGTTTTGATCTCTGTCCACCAGGTGGCGACCTCTCCAAGGGAACTGAGACCGAAATCCAGGTCGTAAGCAACTATTATTCTCTAAATGTTTATGGGGCAGCTCCCACAGACTTGGCACTGTACTGAATGCTTAAAAGGTTTAGCCTCTACCTTCAAGGAGCTTACCAAATATCTGTCTGCAGAAGTCCTTTGAATCAGACCATTTTTCAGCCTTTCAAGTCAGTCTTTATATTCCTTAGGTCTGAGTCCTTTTTTTTTTTTTTAAATTTTACTTTTTTATGATAGTCACACACACACAGAGAGAGAGAGGCAGAGACACAGGCAGAGGAAGAAGCAGGCTCCATGCACCAGGAGCCCGACGTGGGATTCGATCCCGGGTCTCCAGGATTGCGCCCTGGGCCAAAGGCAGGCGCCAAACTGCTGCGCCACCCAGGGATCCCGTGGTCTGAGTCCTTGAAAGAAAAAGTATTGGGGCACCTGGGTGGCTCAGTGGTTGAGCACCTGCCTTTGGCTCAGGTCATGATCCTGGGGTCCTGGGATCAAGACGTGCATCGGGCTCCCTGCATGGAGCCTGCTTCTCCTTCTGCCTATGTCTCTGCCTCTCTCTCTGTGTCTCTCATGAATAAATAAATAAAATCTTTTTTTTTTTTTTAAGTATGGCATAGGACAGACAGAAAATAAACTTCCTTGAGCCCTGCTGCGTGCCAGGTACCAGGCTAGGTGCTTTACACGTGTAATCCTCACTGCAAACCTGCGGGGATGAGATAGCTGCCCCACTGGACAAAAAGGGAAGCTGGATGAAAATTTTAGTATTTGGAACTGTGATGTCATGGAGCTAGTTAGCAGTAGAGGCAGCCTCCAGACCCATATTCCTCTATTGCTATAGTCTTCCTGCTCTCACCCTGTCGCACTGAGGGGAAACTCATTGAAGGCATCACCCTTGAGAAGTGGTCCCCCCAAAATGGCCACAAAAACCTTTAGATAACTTTCATGGGTGTCACATCCTTGGGAGGTGGTTATGAAGGAAGACTGAGTTTTGGGAGGCATGCCTCAACCCTTTAAGGGTGATGCCAAGGGAGCCAGACTGCATTCCCACAAACTTGCCTTTGAGAGAAGGAACCCTAAGATAATTCTTTTATGCTTCAGCAATTCTTTTATGCTTTTAAACTTCAGCTCCAAGTTTGGTATTTAAGTATTTCATCCTTCATCCTGGTTAATTTTATCTAACATTTTAAAAGAGATTTTTATTTTATTTGAGAGCGAGATTAGCAGGAGCAAGCATGAATGAGTAGGGGAGGGGCAGAGGGTGATGGAGAAGCAGACTCCTTGCTGAGCAGGGATCCTGATGTGGGACTTGACACCAGGATCACAACCTGAGCTGAAGGCAGACACTTAATGACTGAGCCACCCAGGTGCTCCTATTATATCTCTTTATACTATTTTATGTGTGCATGTACGTATAATGTAGTCTAAAGCTAATGCGATGTGTACCAACATAGATCTAGAGCTCATCCCTCCCTGTAAGACTGTAAGCTAAGGGCGTGGTTTGATATCACCACACAGTCCATTGGTGCCTTTTTATGCCAATGGTAATTCTTTGACCTGTTTCATATGCAAATATATATATTTTCTTTTTTTTCCCTTTAAAAAAGTCTTACAGTGGTAAGAATACAAGATGAGATAGATCCTCTTAACAAATCTTAAGTGTAGGATACATTATTGTTGACTCTAGGTAAAGCTCTTACAGCAAAACATGGGGAAGAGACCCGTGACGTTGATCTTGGTGATGAGTTCATGGGTAGGACGCCAAAAACACAGGCAACAAAGAATGAAAATAGACAAGTGGGGCTCCATGAAATGGAAAAACTTCTGCACAGCAAAGGAAATAGTGAACAGAGTGAAGAGGCGATCTATGGACTGGGACAAAATACTCGCAAAATGTCTATCTGATCAAAGGTCATCTCCAAAATAAGTCTACCATTTCTCACCTTCACAGCTGCTAATGCTGCTGCTGTGGGGGAGTAGAGGACCAGAGCCCGTGAGGCTGAGATGGCCCCAGAGCATACCCTGGGAGGAAGAATCAAGGTCAAAGCAGGTTCTCAGGGAGATCGTGAGAGAGCAGGACAGGGCAGAGGAGGGTGCTGAAGAAGACCACAATTTCCCGCAGAGTCCCCCAGAGGGGAGCGTCAGCCTGACCTCATCAGGGAACCTGGAAGGCAAGCCGTGCCTTAGGATCCGGGCCGAGGGAGCCGGTGGATTTCCCACTGCTGCACCTGTCAGCTGAGAACAGGTTAAGAGCCACCCCCCAGGGGGAGGTTGGGAGGTGGGCATAGATTCCAGGGAACCTGGGGGTCCCCATGCCTGTGAGCGAAGCCAGCTCTGCTGGAAGCCAAGATCAGCCCCAGGAAGCCCGCCGTGGCTGACTGTTGGTGAGCACGCAGAAGCCAGGGTGTGCACACGTAGCCCAAAGACACCATCGGGTGGGGGATCACACGGTAAGCTGTACTAGCAGGCACCTAGCACGGAGGTTTTTATGTTAAAGGTTTCAACTTGCCATGCAGGCCTGTGATTTTTGTTGTAGTGTTTTACAGCTAGACTCTAGGTGTTAGTGTGATAACTCGGCGAGGCACTGGCTCACACCTGAAATTCATGAATTCTAACCCATTTCTTTTCTGACCTGCAGTCGATTTGCTCAAGACTCAAAATCTTGGGACATCCTATGTAATATGCCGCCATTAACACACTTTCTCCCTCTCTGGCTGTCTCTAGACGGCAAAAGGAGCATCCTTTAGCTGCCCTGCTGTGACTAGGGTCATCTGATTTGCCGCCAGACTGTTGCGATTGTTGAATAGCCAATAATGACAGTCACTGAAGTTCATAGGTATGAAGGCAAAGAGAATCTCTGAGCCCACTGTGAGCCAAGGCGACCCTGTTACGGGGTCGTGCGTGAGTGGGGGACTTGGGTCTGAGATGCTGCAGTTGGATGTCAACTTTCCAGATCACTTGTGGCCTCTAGGATTTGAGGCTTTGGATCTCCACCTCTCAGTAATTCCTTTGGGTGCTTTTGGATTTGGCCATCATCGAGGTTGGGCAGCACGCATCTGGGGCCCAGACCAGAATCATGTTGGGAACCATGAGCCACCTCTGTTCAGAAAATCCTAGGTAACGCCATGCTGGGCTGCGTCGGGGGAAGGCCGTAAATTCTCTTTCAGGAAGCGAGCGACACTTCCAAAGGCAATTGCTGCCCATCATGTTGGGGTTCCAAAGCATCCAGGAAGGGCAGACTTTCGTACTTTTACACACCAAGCAGGAGCTGTTCTTCTAGTTTCCTGGTCGGCTCTCCATTCTCAAGGCCAGCCCTATGGGAAAGACTCACAGGCCCTAGGACACCAGAAAGGTGCTGATGTCCTCAGGACAATCACAGGGAAGGTAATTACGCCTCCCTATTCCCGTTTTGGCATTTCCATCAGCTGAAGGCTTACATCCAACACGAATTGCTTAAAGCTGTAGCAGCCTCCCGCTGCATGCTGACAGCCCCGTCCAGGTGTGGACGGTCTGGGGAGCATCGTGGGCTGGAAGATGGTGGGCTGCGTTTCCCAGCCTGTTTTCCTTGACTAGCTGACAGCAGTTCCTCTCGGCTGTCTTGAAAAACGAGTGCTGGTTGCCTCCAATTTACTAGTTGATGCTACAGTAACAGGAGGTGGTGGTAGGCTTCGTAGGGTGACTAGAGAATCAAGTGTGGTGTGTAAACCACACCTGACTTTGCTGTTTCCTGATTTGGGAAGGGGCTGTCAAGATTCCAGCACAGTTTGGGATTTTGAAGTCTCTAAAGGAGAAGGTACTAGCTGGTGAAACACGTTAACAAAGGATTTGAGGCTCTAGGGGACCAATCACAGGGACAAGCTCCTAGACAGGCAGGACAGTTGAGGGCTGGAACCAGAGCACCGAGGACACTTACTAAGGGCATCCTGGAATGGTTCCTTTGAAGAAGTGATGCTGGAGCCAAGATGCGTTGAGAACCAGGAGCTAACTGGTTGAGAGGAGGTGGGCAAGTCTCATGGGAGACGGATGTAACAAAGGTAGTGAGCCGGGACACAGCCTGAGATGTTTGGTGAGTGGAGAGGAGGTCAGTGTAGCTGGAGCGTGATACTTGGGGGCCAAGGTGGGTGGTATTGCTGGGGAGTCAGGAAGTGGTAGCCCTGTTGCTCACAGAAAGGAATTTATTTTCTCCCTATGGTCACAGGAAGCCATTGAAGAGTTTGAAGCGAGAGGATAACATCCCTTCCCTCATCTTGGGTGGTATTACACTCAGATGGCAGAGGCTCCTCTCTGACCACATCTTTGGAGTCTGTTTTGAGACTAGTGCCTTCTCAGTGGCGATACCTGACTGGCTTTTGACTCTCACCTGCCCCAAAGGAGGGGCCTTTCCTTGTAGCATCCCCTCCTTGATTGAGCAGTTCCATTATCCATGCTAATTGGAGTCTCACCGTTGTCACCACATCCCAAGATGGCACCTCTGGTCCAACTGGATGACTCTTTCCTTTAGGGTTGCCTGCTCCCCCAGACTCTGAAAACCTGTGTGTCCTAGGCTATTTTTTTTAGTTCTTGAAGTCTTGTCCCAGGCCGGGTGTCCTTCAAGAAGGAATATGGAACCATTCTTCAGTGGAAGGTCTGTGACTCCTAGTGTTCTTACTCATGTAGTAGTTCATACAAGGACAGTTAAGCATTTACATAAATTATTTCACTTAATTCTCATCCTGACCCCATCTATTATTGTCCTTTTCCAAGTGAACTCAGGCTGGGAAAATTTAAGTAGATCCATTCCAGGGCAAGGGGCCACTTGATGGCAGAGCAGAATTCAAACCCAGGTTTAGGTCCTAAGCTCTTGGCCACTCTGTTGTATCATCTCACCTAGAGATTGATGCCGAGGCTCAGGCTTTCTTACGTCATGCTCAAACATTTAGCATTCCCCAGGGTCATTACTAGCTCTACACCAGTCATATCCTTTAGCCTTCTTGTTCCAGATCTCTGGGTTCTGAGCACCATGGGGAGAGCATATTAATAATCACCTCTAGCCATCTGGGGTCACAACCCTTATTCCCTTTCAAAGAAGTAGAAGTTTGAGTCCTAGAAACAAATGGGACCCTCTGGCTTAGGACCATTTATTCACTTTCAGGGTGATAATCTGTTAGGGTCAAGAGCAAGAAGAAAAGGGGAAAATCAGAGGAATTAGTAAATTGATGTTTTAGGTCCAACTGGAGGTGAGCCATAATTTGTGAATTAAGTTTACATCACTTAGATCACTTTACAGACAAGCAGCTTGATATTAGAAATTACCAGTGTTTATTTGCACAGATGCAGTGGAGAAAAACATTTCCATAGGGTCATGTTAGCCCAGCTGATGGGCTGATAAGGGGAGCCACACCATCTGCCGACAGCCAAGCCTCTAAGTACTTTTAGGATCGCTGTTAACCACATTTATGATAATATGAGAGGAAATGGATCATTTTGCTTCCTTCCCCATTCAAGCTCTAATTTATATTTTAAACCAAACATGGGCCCTCTTTTCATGCCTGGAGTCTCCTTGTATGTCCCTGGACCTTCCAGTTTATATTTACTTCCAGGAACACTTGCTGATTTGAGTTGTTTATGTCTCCTGGGATACAGGACTTACATCATGGTGTATGATATCCCATCTGATGGAGAAGGCTTGTGAGGCCCCTTTTGCAATTGACTGAAGAGGAAGTATTAGCAAATATGTAACAGAGATGCTAAGAAGCAATTACCCTGAATGCTAATTTTGCTGGAAATAGCAGACCATCCTTTCCACAGTCTTTGAAAACAGGGAAGGGAATCCACACAGTCCCTCTTCTCATCTGCATCTATGTGGGGGTGGGCAGGGTAGAATGGGGTTAGGCCCTGGGTAGTATCATGGGATGCTTCCCTCTGACCGGCCGAGGGGGAGTACACTGCCCTGGGAGCTGGATTCTCATCCTGACACCTTTTCTTTTTTTCCTGGCTGTGTGACCTTGGCTGGTCTCCCGTTCTCTCTGAGCCTTGGTTAATAGGTGTAAGATGAGAAGGATAGTCTCTTGAGTTGGCATTATGTGCCAGATACTGCCTTTTGTACCTGGGCATGATGACAAGATCTGGTCCTTGTGGTCAAGGAATACAGTGTCAAGTCCAGGACTGCTGTGTGGCCCTAATCAGTGAGCGAGAATCTCACGTAAAGAGATGATTTCAGTGTATCCCCACCATATGCATGGGGAGAAAGGGAAAGGCAGGTTGTTAGCCTGAGGGCGAAAGGAGAAATAAAGTGATAAAAAGCGTTTTATAAAGATATTCAATCTCTAACTAGAGCTGAAACTTGGACATTTCCTGGTTTAAAGACCTATTGGTCAGGATAGGCTACTTTATGATGTGATAATAAAAACCATACAATTCAGTGGTTTTTACATAATAAAAGTTTTATTTTTTCCTGACACTGCCATCCAATTCGTTGGCAAAGGCGGGACTGGTCTCTGTCCTTTGGAGTCATTCAGAGACCCAGCTGGATGAAGGCTCTTTGTCACCATGGGAGTCTGTTCTCCATGGCAGGAGATGGGACTGTGCAACGACTCTTAAAGCTTTGGTCCTTGGAACACAATCTCACTTCTACTCATATTTCCTTCATTGGTCAAAACAAGTCACGTGACCGTGTCTTATTTCAAAGGAGTCAGAGGAGGGCGATCCCGCAGTGTGCCTGGAGCATGGAGAGAGACTAGAAATCAGAAATTTGGGAAGACCTCTAACATCTTCTTGAGATATTTTCTGTAGAAACACTGCTGGACTATGTGAGAGTCAAAAAGTGATTTTTTTTTTCTGAAATCCTATAGTATCATAACTATAAATATCACTTAAAGCTCAGTAATACCATTCCTACATATGTATATCCCCAAGAAATTCTCTTCTAGATCTGCTAGGATGAACAGCTGGGCACTCTTTGATTCAGTAAGGAATTGGAGGGGTCTTTCATTTTCCTGGCGACAGAAACCTGTATTAATTAACATATGGTGGACATACATTATAGAGTACGGTGGTAGACGGGAAATACACTATCACTTTTGCCCCACCCCCCCAAAAAAGTCCATGTTCTAATCCCTGGAAGCTGTGAACATGTTACATGGCAAAGGGGGGGTTTAGGTGGCATATGGTGAATTTGCTAATCATCTGATCTTAAAGTGGATTGTTTGGGATTATCCAAGTGGGCCCCCTGTAATCACAAAAGTCCTTATGTGTGGAAGAGGGAAATGGACAAATCTGTGTCAGAGTGATATGATTTGAGAAAGACTTGACCTGTCATTGCCTCGAAGATGGGCCACTAAGCAACGAGGTGTCCTCTAGAGCTGGAAAAGATGAGGAGACTGATTCTCCCCTTGAGCCATGGAGGCTAGAGAACAGACTCATGCCTGGCAAGGAATGCATCTCTGCTGCTATCTTGGCTTTAGCCTGGTCGGACCCATTCCTGACCTCTGACCTCCAGAACCGCAAGATTATAAATTTGTATTGTTAAGCCTCCAAATGTGTGCCAGCCTGCTGCAGCAGCCCTAGGAAACTAACACAAACAGAGCACAGCATTCTAAATGAGCTCATCAGATGTATAATTGTACAGATTTTTTATAAAGATTCTAGTCGAGCAAAGTAAGAAACAGGATATGATCTTGAACACAAAAACCCTCAATGGGAATTAAGCACATATGCACATATGTGTACATAAAACATAATTTACAAGGTCACGAGCATATTAAAGGAGATATATTAAATACAGTATAGTTCACAGGGGGAGAGAATGGGAGTGGAAATCAGAGATGAAAGGAAGAAAGCTAAAAGGACAGAGGCTCTGCATGGACTAAGGAGGAGAGTGGGCTCAAGTGAGCAATGGGATTGATCGTTGGCCTTTACATTTCTGTCTTGGGGGTTCAATGCTTTGAGTCATAGAACTTCTTATGCACTGTGAATCTCAACGTGGAGGGGCAGCTTGAATCAGTGAGGAGTCTGGGTTTGGGAATACCAAAGCAAGGCATGAACTTGTGGACTATGTCTGTTTCTTCCAGCATTTTAGCTCTAGGGCCAGGTACAGTGCCTGGCACATGCTAGACGTTCCAGAAACAACCACAGTGTGGTAAGATTCGTGACTGAGCCTAAGTGAGTGAAGTTCTGAGTCAAGCCCAAGCTAAGAATCCATATTAACTCTTGACTAATTTAACAATCCATGCCAAGCCCGCACCAAACAGAGTTACGTGTTGGAGATTAAGAAAAAAAAAGTTAAGCACGCAGTCTGTTTCATGTCTTCAAGTGGTCGTTTCAAGTGTACATAGGTAACATCTTCCACGCAGGAAATGACATGGCAAAAGCCTGGGGTGAAGAACAAAGTGGCCGATGATGAAATAGGGGTGACAAAGAACATTCTGGACGTTAAGAACGGTACTTCACTATAGCAGCTGTTTGATGTGCTCACCTGGAGTATTTGGATTAGTGTGAGGCTCAAGGAAACCCTCTCAATCCTGCCCACCTGACTTTGAAGGCCAGAGCAAAGCTGAAGTGGGAAGATGACAGGGGGCCCTCCAGAGTCTGAGCGGGGAGGGAGGAGGGGTGACAGCCCGTGTGGCGCTGGAAAGGCAGACGGCCTTCGAGGAAAACGAGCAACAGGCTTTCCCTGCCTCTCTCCCAGCCCGGCCTGGGGGCCCTGCAGCTGAGTTAGGGAGGAGGTGGCCGTGGCGGCCAAGCTAGCCTTTGTCAGGCAGCTCTGAGGAGCCCGGCCGCCTGGTTAGTTTTCCTCTTGGAAAGAATTGGGGGAAGTTGACTGGCTTATAGATAAGGAGGCAGATCTGTTACCTTGGCCACAGCTCTTGGCAGGTCCTCTGCAGGATTTCCCTGGGCCATCTGAGCATCGTGGGGAGAGGAGAGGTCAGGCGTGGGCTGGGTGGGAAACTCTGGGATCTCCAAGGCGACCATATAACTGAAGGAAGAAAAAAAGCCCTCTGGTGCTCAGCCAAGACCTGCGCCTGTGGTTAGTAATTGGGACTTAGACACTCTTTCCATCGGAGGGGTGGGGGGGTGGGGGGACAGATTACTGTAGAGAAACTGCTGGCTCTTCAAATCATTTACAGAGCACCTTGTGGTCTAAGATTTTGAAATAGATGCAAACAAAACCAAAAAAACAAATATCTGCTATCTCAGTAAAATCTGCTCCCTCTCCTGACCCTTCAGTCCCTCCTGGCCCCCTTCAATTCACTGGTTCTACCTCTTTCTCCAGAGAAATGCATTTTCATTACTCTGACTCCCTAGTTCTTTAACTACTGGGGCAAATTTGCCCTTCCCAGGGACGTTTGACAACGTCCGGGTTCATCTTGGGTTGTCCCAACTGGGAGGTGCTATTGGCGTTGAGTGGGTGGGGGCCAGCAATGCTGAAATGTCCTACAATGTGCAGGATGGTTCCCATCCCCCTGCAAAGAATCCTGTGGCCCGCCTAGTTACAGACTTCAGCACGGTGGCTCAGAGCATGGGCGTGTTGAGTTTACAGGGACAGCGAGCCATCCGAGGGGCCGTAGGAAAGAGCAGAGTCCCTGAAAGCAGACCTGGGATTTGCTCGCTTTTATTGGGAGCGTTAAGGAGGGTACGTATGTGGTCCTACTAACCCTCGAGTCGCCTCTGACAGAGGTACTGTCAGGATGTCCTTCTCACAGGTGGGCAAAGTAGAACGCAGGCAAAATCAAGTCTTGCTCTAGGTCACCACCCTTTGGAACTGGATTCGGATCCATGTTCGGCCGCGTGTGTTTGTGGTCTACCCTCCCCTGCCTTTTCGGGGCTCTGCCCACAGATTAAAATTTCCAACCTGGAGAGACAACTTCTCGCATGTTTCTGTCCTGGTCTTACCCACCCTTCTGGGTTGAAGCTGGTTCTCTCCTGCAGGAGCCTTCCCCACCTCCTGTGATCTTCATCAGCCCCTCATGTCCCCTGTTCTCTCCTGTAGGTGTCTATGCACCATCTAAGAGAGTTTGAAATCCAGAGGGCTGGGGCACCCGGGTGGCTCAGAGGTTGAGCATCCGCCTTTGGCCCAGGGTGTGATCCTGGGGTCCTGGGATCGAGTCCCACGTCGGGCTCCCTGCATGGAGCCTGCTTCTCCCTCTGCCTGTGTCTCTGCCTCTCTCTCTGTGTCTCTCATGAATAAATAAATAAAATCTTAAAAAAAAAAAAAGACATCCAGAGGGCACTTTTGAAATCTGAGGCCAGGAGATGCTGCAGGAGCGCCTGTCAGAATCCAGAGCTTTGGGGGATGAGTTATTGCGGGGGATCTCCTAGGAATGTACTGAGTCAGACTCTATCGAGGGGTCAGTGCATGTTTTCAAGGACGCCTGCCTGCCGACCTGATAATCTGCTAGCAGACGGGGAAACTGAGACCCAGAGAGGGGACATGAGCTGAGACCTGCGCTCAGGTTTTCTGATTGCCTCTTCAGGTCTCAATATATTCAGCGCGAGGCTCTCAGGTTCCTAGGTCTCTCCCCCAGCCGCAGATCGAAGAGAAGCTAAATAAACATTTCCTGGCTGAGTGATTAAAAAAAAAAAAAAAGCCTTACACAAAAACATTTTTGTCATATTTGTCTTCTTTGGCCCCACCCCCATTCCGACTCCTGCAAGTCTTAGCATTCTTGCGGGTCCTGTTGTTGACTACACAGCTCATCATCTTAAACGTCACTTTCCCCCTTTCTCCTGAACTGAAAGCAACGCATGTCTCTCACCACTCCTGAAAAAGTGTTTATTTTCAGTCTTTTTAAAATCTTTCAGCTTCCTGAGGCTAATTAAAATGCAAGAAAAATAAGTAACCTTTATTAGTCGCCTTCTGCACGTCAGGGATTGTGCTTTGATACTTTACATGCACAATTTCTGATCCGAGCAAGCAACCACACACCGTAGCACAGATCTTTTGTCCTGATGACAGTCAGGTAAAAATAAGTCACCTGATGTCACACACCCAGTAAGTGCGAGTGGCCGGCTGCCGGAAGTCCGTCGACAAGGCCTGGTGGGTTACCCCATGCCGGTGCTCAGTGTCATTCCAAATTCAGATTTTTGAAAGGGGCTCCATGGCCGATGAGCAGCAGCTCTGCTACCACTCTGCCTGGAGGGATGACAGCGACAGGTGCCATCCCCAGAGTCCAGAAGCCAGGGCTGTCCACCAGGAGCTGGAGCTGCCATGGAGATTCTCTAGGAACCAAAGTGGGGTAGAGACACACCCATGCTTCTGTCCTCACTGCTGTGATGGACTCTTCTGCCCTTGCCTGCGGTTGGTCAAACCCACGGAGCCAGAGGCCATGGGGTGTGGTTTCCAAAGATACAGAGGCAAGCAGGAGACCGTGGGGGAATGGACAGAAGAGAGGAGGCAAATCACAAGTAGGCGGGAACAGCGGAGCTTCCCTCATCCCTCAGCTGAATAGAAGCAAACTCCGCAGCCAGCCCTGACTCCTGGCCTTGCCATTCCTGTAGTTGGCACCTGAGCTCTCCGAGACTTGGTGGCTTCATCTCGAATAAAGGAGTAAGAGCATGTCCTGCATCGCAGCATTGTTGTCACGACGAGAGAGGTGTGAAGTGAAAAGCTCAGTTCCTGACACCAAATGGGCCCGCAGCAAGTAGAAATTATTTCTATTGCCTTTTGGAAAAATCTGTAACATTGGGACTTGACCACGGTGCTTGCAGTGAGCGTGCCGTGTCACCGCGGACAGCAGTAATGATGAGCACCATCCTCTTCCTCTACAGACAGGCCCAGAAGACCTTTTATTTATTCATTTTAAAAAAGATTTTATTTATTTGAGAGAGAGAGCATGAGCAGGGGGAGAGGCAGAGGGAGAAGCAGACTCTCCTGCAGAGCAGGGAGCCGGAGGTGGGGCTCGATCCCAGGACCCCAGGATCACAACCTGAGCCTCCCAGGCATCCTTCAGAAGACTTTTTAGAGATCCAATCATATTTAAGGAATTTTGTTGCTTCTTTCTGCGTGTTTTCTCCCACCTTCCCTCCCAAAACACACACACACACACACACACACACACACACACACACATGCACCCTCTTCAATTTAAGCCCTGGTGGATGTTGAATCCCCTATATTTTCTGTACCTGAGTTATTTCACTGACACCTTGAGTTGCCCACTTCTCCTTCTGGGGCTTAGGGGCAGTCTAAATCCTGGCTCGCAGAGGAGGGAACTTCCTGCTGCTGTAACTCAAACGCTCACGCTGTCTGCCCCGGAGAGACACAGACAGTCTGACCTGCTGGGGAGGTCACCCCAAGTGTGAGTTTCTTGAGGACGCGTGTTCTTGTCCAAGAACAATACTCTCGCTCGTGACCCCGGTTGATGGTAAAGATGGAAATGATTCATTAGCGCTTTGCACAGACGTGCTCGGGACGGCTCAGGCGACCGGGGGGGGCATTGCAGCCTCAGCTCGGTTCCCACGGACAGGCCCAGCCAGGCTGTTTGTTCAAGGCTCCCTGGCTGAAAGTCCGCTTTTGGACAGAGGTGCTTTTCCTTTCTCAGGCAAAGCTGAGATGTTTCTGCAAAGCGACAAGGTCAGAAAGTGAAGTGAAGGGTAGCCCTGTGGACGTTGGAATTCAGGGAGGCTCGCGAAAGGCCAGATGGCAGCCCCATCCTGTGGCACAAAGCGCCTCGGGTTTGGGGCTCAGACTACCAGCAAGTGGCAGAGACTGTACTTGGATACGCGTGTGAACCAATCATTGACTCATTGGTTAATTCGATACATACTCAGTGAGCGTGTCCTGTGTGCTGATGATGGATAAAGGACACAACAGTGAACAAACACCACCACCACCAAAAAACAATAAAAATAATAAAAAAAATCCCACTTCACGGTGCTCAGTGCAGAGACAAGACACAATATGAATACTTTAGTATTTGAAATGTTTGGTGTTTTTAAGTCTTTCTTTTTTAATAGAGGATTTATTTATTTTTTTAAGATTTAATTTATTTAGTCATGACAGAGAGAGAGACGGGCAGAGACACAGGCAGACGGAGAAGCAGGCTCCATGCAGGGAGTCTCCAGGATCATGCCCTGGGCTGAAGGCAGGCGCTAAACCGCTGAGCCACCGGGGCTGGCCGGTGTTTTTAAGTCTTAAGAAAAAAAAAAAAACCACTAGAGCGGATTGGAGTTGGGATTTTAGACATGGTGGCCTCTTGGAGACAAGGCATAAAGCCTTGGGGTAGGTGAGCAGAGGGTGGCTCTCTGGGGGGAGGCAGGTCTGGCCAAGGGAGCCCGAGTGCACAGTCCTGAGAGGGAGCATGCCTGGGCTGGGGAGGCCAGGGTGCCCAGGTCACACCTCCCTTCCTAAAAGGCCACCTCTCAGAACTGTTGGCATGTGCATGTCCAGTCACTCAGCAAAAGATTTTAACCCTCTATGATCAGCCTGATGTTGTGGATAGAGAATGTTAAGAATCTTATATGTCACAATTCAGTTAGGGAAAAAAATACCAGACTGGAGGGATTCTGAATTATTTAACTAGTAGATACTGGGAATCTGCCCCAGTGGATCCTGTATCAGGAAATACGGTTATCAGTGATACAAATCAGTAATGAAACTTGATACACCTGGCACAGACTTCTAGGGGCAAAGAGAGAGAAGCAGCAAGACCCCAGCATCCCTTTTTTTTTTTAATTTTTTTTAAATTTTATTTATTTATGATAGGCACACAGTGAGAGAGAGAGAAGCAGAGACACAGGCAGAGGGAGAAGCAGGCTCCATGCACCGGGAGCCCGACGTGGGATTCGATCCCGGGTCTCCAGGATCGCGCCCTGGGCCAAAGGCAGGCGCTAAACCGCTGCGCCACCCAGGGATCCCCCAGCATCCCTTTTTTAAAGAAGTTGTGCAGAATTAGGCCGCTGGGACATGCACATATATAAAACCCAGGAGCAAGAGCCAGCAACCTATAAATAAAGAATATGTTGGGGGGGTGGGGGGGTGGGGGGGTTGTGGATGGCTCAGTTTGTTAAGCATCTGCCTTCGGCTCAGGTCATGATCCCAGAGTCCTGGGATCAAGCCCCACAACAGGCTCCCCACTCTGCGGAGTCTGCTTCTCACTCTGTCCCTCACCCTGCTGGTGCTCTCTCCCTCACTCACTGTCTGTGTCTCTCAAATAAAGAAATAAAATCTTAAAAAAAATGTGCAGGGTGTTCCATGCTTCCTTTTGCCCCCAGACCTCTTCCTGGACTACTGGCGAAGACACAGGTGAGGAGCCAAAGAGGAACTATTGCAGCGCCACCCAAAGCAGAGCTCAGAGGTGGATGTTTTGAGCTTAGTTGGGCTTAGGCATTATGCTAAGATCCCCTCTTTGAGAAACATCTGATGGTTTTATAGACATTTTTCCCTGAGGCGAGTTAGGGCTGTATCCATGCATCGGGCACCCACCTCCTAAGCAGGAATCCCATGCTGCGTTGGGCTGTTGGCTGAGTTCCTGGAGATCGAGACCCCAAATGCAGCCTCCATGAAAGGGGGTTATGACCAGCCCCTAGCCACTGAACTTTCTGCAGCTTCTTCTGGGCTCACTGTCTGAGATGGATCAGCCAACACTGTGACTTTGTCTGTTTTCCTTTTTCCTCTTAATGAACTGTATCATCTCCTCCCACTAACAGTGGCAAGGGTATGTCCAGTAAGGAAGTTGCAAGATACTGATAAATATAAACAGCAAAAGCTAATTAACTAAAGGCATGAATTTGAAAGTGTGTGTGTGTGTGTGTGTGTGTGTGTGTGTGTGTGTGTGAAGTTCATTTGGGAAGTTTCTCAACTTGTAGGACAGCAGGGTTGCCTGGATTTACAAGTGTTAAGCTACGGAAAGTCTCTCTACAGATTAACACCACATTTCCCCTACTCTTCTGTTTTCTTCCTGAGGCATAAATACACACTCACCCCTCCTGAGTCCACAGAAATCCTAACTTGTCTCCAGTTCCAAGGGGGTAAAAGGACCTGCTGGAGCAGGACCAAGCATTCAAGAGAGGCAGCTGCCCGGGGGGTGACATCATGCAGTGCCAGCCTGTGGGGAAGTAGAAGGGGGAGCCCCGTGGAACAGGGCTGTCACGTGAGATTTCCCATTCACACTAGTGCTGTGAGCTCCGTCCAGAGCCCCTTTATCAGATCTGTGGACTCTCCCACCATCTCGTGGCTCTCTCATCTGCCCCTTCTCTGGAGAATTTCCTTCCACTAGGAAGTTACCCCCAAAGGGGAACAGCCCACAGCTGATGGCTGAGGGATACAGGAGCACCACAGTCCGATCCCCTTGCTTCAAGGAAGACAGCCCAGTGGTGTAATTAATGCCCAAGGCTGTGGCTGGAACTTACCTGACCTCATGGGCTTGTTCGGTTCTTTCCTTCCTTCCCTGCCTCACTCTGTCCTAGGTTTCTCCTGAAGAGTTTTCCCTCAATAAAGGACATGCATTTGGATCTGTCTCAGGATCCACTTGTAGGGGACCCCAACCTAAGTCATCATCTGTATTAGCTGTCTCGCTGTGTAATACATTACCCCCAAACTTAGCAAGATAAAACAGCAATAGACTTTTGCTATCCCACACAGTCTTTGTGAATCAGAAATTTGGGAGCAACTTAGAATCTCTTGGGAGGCTGCATTCAAGACACTGGCCGGGGTGATGGGGATGTGAAAGCAGGATGGGGGCTGGGGGGGCCATTTCCAAGATTGTTAGCTCGTGACTGGCCAGTCCGTGCTGGCTGTTGACTAGAGGTTTCACTCCTTGCCCTGTGTGGACTTCTCCATGGGCCGCTAGTGTCTTCCCCATGAGGTGGCAATTGGCTTCCTCCAAAGGGAGTGATCTAAGGGAGAAGCAGCCATGGTCGTCGTGCCCTCACCTGAGGAGGCATACACAGTCATTTTGCAGTATCCCACTGATGACGCAAGTCAGCCCCATTCATGATCAGAGGGAGCTACCCAAAGCCACAAACACCAGGCAGGAAGTGAGGCTCTTCATAGACCATCTTGGAATCTGGCTCTGATTTGCGAATGAATCCCCGTGATTGTGAACTGTGTGTCCCTCCTTCTGGCTTCCTATGCGTTTTCCAACAGTGAGCTTGTATTCCTTTCCCTCTCCAAAATGACCATCTTAAATCCCAGGCTGGGGGGCTCTGAAGCTGTTGGTCTTCACCAGCCAGCTTAACTGATGTCTCCATCTTGACCAGAAGAAGCAACAGCGTGACCGGGTCACCTGTGTTTCGGTGGCTCTGCATATACATCGTCACTCTCAGCGACGTTTTATTGTGGCTTGTATGGTGGTTGAAAATGTCAGTGCAGCCCATGTTAACTGTGAAGCCTCATTCTCCCCTCTGGCTGCTACGTTCGGGAACATTCAGTGGAGGCAACACTAAGTGGCCGAGAGGGAGAAGTCCTCCAGGACTGAGGGGCGGGAAGCTTGGGCCAGGAGCTGTGTTTCTGTCTTAGATACGCGTCCGACACACAGATACAGAGGAATGCTGTTAATTTATTGTGAAATAGATATAACTCATTGTCCTATCGCCTTATCATTTCCTTCTCTTACAGGAATCTAGGGAAAAGGTTGTAAGAAAATCCTATTAGAAATCTGGGGGTGGGGATGGGGTCTCTAGCAGCGCAGCTTGGTGTGAGCTATGAATTTTCAGCACACACAGTCTCTGTGGGGTCAGTTGATAACTGTGGGCATCCATCCTTAATGGAAATTAAGACACCTGTCCCCCTCAGGGTCAGTCTCTTCCAAGCCCCTTTCTGATCTAACAGGGAGAGTCGTTGAGAAGCGGAACACAGGGCTTTGGTGGGAGGCACACCTACGCTTAAATCTTCCACGCACGTGCTGTGTGATCTTGAGCAACAAAATGAGCCTCTCTAAGCTCCCGTTGTGTCATCTGGGAAACATTAATACCCACTTCCCGGAGTGGTTTAGAGGACTGAATGGGGTTCCGCTCGTGTTAGCACTGCTCAGCCCGGTGCCCGGTTATGGGCTGCGCTTGGTGAGGAGAAGCTGCTGGATTTAGTCTCCGTCCTGCAGACCAGCTTCCTTGGCCACTTCCTGTGGCCCAGATTAACAACTGCTGTGCATCAGGGCAGAGCAGGGCTCCCTCATACCATTGGAACATTTTTTAAAAAATATGTTATTTATTCACGAGAGACACAGAGAAAGAGGGAGAGACTCAGGTAGAGGGAGAAGCAGGCTTCCTGCGGGGAGCCGGGTACGGGACTGGATCCCGGGACCAGGAGATCATGCCCTGAGCCACAGGCGGATGCTCAACCACTGAGCCAGTGAACCAGTGGCTCAACCGCAGAACCACTCAGGCATCTCCCTTGAAGCATTTTTACTTTGCTCTCAACTGGGCCCTCTGTGCCTCAGCGCCAGTGGTGTGCTGGCACTGGCTGGCTCACAAGGGTGGATTGTACCTGCCTCATCCCAACTCTGAGGTCAGAGATGTGGTGCTGATAGCTTGAAATCAGCCCTGCTTGCAACTGTATACACCGATGCCTTACAAGGCAGAGCTCCTCCCTTCGGCGCTACTTATAAGGATTGGCCGGCACATCTCTTTCCAGGGCTGTGTCTTCATGTAATAATCTAAATTATTGATATGCTTTGCTACCTGCCCCTTAACACTTTCTAAATGTCTCTTTAACCATCTCTTCTCTTTTATTCTTGCTTCTGAGCCACTACGAGAGCTTATCTTTTCCAGATTGCCACTCTCTTCTCCTCCAATTCTTTCCTTAACCACGGTGTCAGAAGAGTATTCCAAAAGCCCTGATTGCATCATGCCAAGAGATTCCTGCTCACAGTTGTCCCATAGCATCTGCGCTGTGCTGACAGTGTATGCTTGTTTTCTAGAAGTGGGATGTTATTTATTATATTATTATTATTATTATTATTATTATTATTTTGAGAGATAGAGACAGCAAGTTGGGGAGAGATGCAGAGGGGGAGAGAGAGAGAATCTCAAGCAGGCTCCATGCCCAGCGCGAAGCTGTTGTAGGGCCCCATCTCAGGATCTTGAGATCATGATCTGAGCTGAAATCAAGAGTCAGACACTTAACCAACTGAGCCACCCAAGTGCCCTAGAAGTGGGATTTTATTTTATTATTTTGTTAATATATTTTTTGAGAGATAGTCAAGAGGAAGGGCAGGGGGGGCAGAGAGAGAGGGAGAGAGAGAATCTCAAGCAGGCTCCATGCCCAGTGCAGAGTCCAATGTGGGGCTCAGTCTTATGACCCTGAGATCATGACTTGAGCCAAAATCAAGAGGCAGACTCTACTCAAGTGCCCCAGAAGTGAGATTTTAAATCTCCTGCTCCACTCTTTCCACTGGATGGACCCAGTGCCGATATCATGTGAGACTCTATGGAAAGTGCATGGGCTCTAACACAATAATTTTGTCTAAATTCAAGTTCTACCACCTTCCAGCTAGGTGACCTTGGGAAACTTACTTCCCATAGGGCTGCTGTGGGATTATAGCATTGATGAATGTATAGGTCCAAGAACAGTGACTGTATGCAGCAAGCGCTCAGCAAATGTCAGATTATTGTAATCCTTCCTCACCCACGTTCATCCTCCTCTTGAACCTGCATAAGTTCTTACCTTTTGGGATCCCTGGGTGGCGCAGCGGTTTAGCGCCTGCCTTTGGCCCAGGGCGCGATCCTGGAGACCCGGGATCGAATCCCATGTCGGGCTCCCAGTGCATGGAGCCTGCTTCTCCCTCTGCCTGTGTCTCTGCCTCTCTCTCTCTCTCTCTGTGACTATCATAAATAAATTAAAAAAAATTAAAAAAAATTCTTACCTTTTGCATGCAGATGTCACACTCAACAGGACCTGATGCCATTTTTCAAATTGTGGAAGTCCTTTCCTCCCCACTTCCCTGTGCAAATTCACCCCACCATTTAAGACCAGAGTCTAGGGCTATCCCACCCAGAGAATGCCCCCTGACTTTCTCAGGCCTTCTGACATCTCCCCACCTGCAAAAAAGAACAGAAGCTCTGGGGGTAGTCAAATCATCAGGCTGTGTTCACTGTGTGCCAGCCCTGTATGGGCAGAGGGACACTTCTAGATTTTTATCAATGACTCAGCCCTGCCTCTGCAGATCCTTTATGCAGAGGTTGCCTATGTCCTTTCTATAGCCTGTCTATAGACAGGCAGTGTCGATGGCATGGTGGCTTGGGAGGTTGGGTTAAATGGAGGTACTTACTCAGATTACAGACCAGGGTCTCCTGATCACTCTTCTGCCTTCCTGAAGATTATGGACTCATGGTTGGAATATGGCTAAGTGAAGAGTCTGTCACAGTACACAGTACAGCAAAGTGCTCCAAAGGGGCAAAACAAGGTTTGAGGAGACACAAAGAAGGGGCATCTCGTCCACACCTGTGGATTTCAGGGAAGGCTTTCAGAGGATGTAACAAATAAATTGAGAGAACTGGAGAGTGTGGACATTATCCAGATGGAAATGGAAGAGGTGTGGTAGGAATTGGATTGTTCTAGAGAAATAAATGAGCATGAAGGGTGGCCTGGTGCTGAGAGCAATCATGACAGTAGAGAGGTACTGAAAAGAGCTCATTGTGGCTAAGAGAGTCCTGAGGTGGAGAAGATGAAGGAGAATAGGCTGAAGCTGGGTCTTCAGAAGCCGAGATGTTCTCCTGCAGACCATCAGCATTGAGCGGAATGACTTGATTTGATTTCCATGCTCTTTTGCTACCTTTGCTTCTATGTTACCCATAGTTATCTCCCGAAATAAAACATCTCATCTCTGAGTCTTAATCTCCCTAAGATAAAGGAGTAAGTTCCCATTTTCTTGAGAAAACTCTAAGAAATAACATGTGGGAAAGCATATGGTGGGCCCTTAAAACTGTCTACACTTGAGGGGATACTTATTAATTTTAGATGGGGAGTGTGGCCTCATGTATTTTACTTTACTGAAAAAAGCTGAGTCCACATCCTAGCATTCCTACTACTTGGGAAATCTGTTTAACTTTCAGATGCTGGTATCACTACTTCCATTTCACAGATGAGGGTAACACCTAATGCAGGAGGTTCTATGAAATGTGTATAGCATGTGATGTTAGGACATTCAGCAGTGTTTAATGAGTGGTAACCTCTACACGCACACTTGCACGCACATCTATGCACCAAATTACTTTCCTCATGTAAGGACAAAACACATCTTTGCATCTTAAAAAAAACAAAGAATAGCTAGCACAGAACTGGGCAAATAGTGGTAAAGTATGTCTTTAATATTAATATTAGATGGTGGAATAATGATTGTCTCTCCTACTGTGTTTGGTATTAGACTAACAAAGTCAGAACCCTGACCTCAACTCAATTTCCCTCACCTGCAACGAATGCACACACACATGCTCCCCCCCGCCCCCGCATCAGACTTCTTGATCCATTAGTATTTGGAGTAATGGTTCAAATTTCCTAATATATATATGTATATATATATACATATATATGAATACATATATAAAATATGAATACATATATATAAAATATGAATACATATATAAAAAATATGAATACATATAAATATGAATACATATATATAAATACACATATATATATATATATATATATATGAATTTCAGTTTCCTTAAGGTGCATAACTGTTCTGAGAGCAAACAGAGGCTCATCACAGTCTTCATCCCTGGTCCCTTGATAACCAACAACCTTGGACCTGTGGGATGATTTCAGACAGCTTCAAAATACACTCTGAGGTTTGAGATACAAGAAGGGTAAGGCATTCTGATGTTTGCAAAATGTTATCCAAGCTTTCCTGGGACCCAGGGAACTGCTGATAATTTTAGCACTTCTTCCTTTATTGTTAGGGGTTTTCCACTAAATTACACATACAATTTGGCACACGTATTGCAGAATATATGGTTTTCATTTTCCGGGACTAGATAAGGCCAGAGCACAAGAGATTAATTAAAAACAACAGGCTGGAGTAATTTCTCTTCCCACATCTAGTTCTAGGAGCAGCTTTGCACATCAATCTTTGGTTTGTGCTTGTTCACATAGCTTGGAAGCATGATCACCCTCTCCTTATAGATGAGGTACCGCAAAGGAGGTGGAATGGATTTCTTGTGTTTGGAGAACAAGGGCCTTTGGAAATAATTGGTTAGATTAATCTGTTTACTAGCTTCTGGTTTTGCTTCAAATATGACATTTCTTAACTATAGATTTCCATGGAATTAGTCTTTATGTTGGAAATCTGGCATTATTTAAACATTGACCAACCTAACGGGTACCTTCTAGCGTACCTTCTAGATTTTTATCGATGACTCAGCCCTGCCTCTGCAGATCCTTTATGCAGAGGTTGCCTATGTCCTTTCTATAGCCTGTCTATAGACAGGCAGTGTCGATGTCATGGTGGCCTGGGAGGTTGGGTTAATGGAGGTACTTAACTCAGATTACAGACCAGGGTCTCCTGATCACTGTCTTCTGCTGTGATCCCCATCCACCTGATGGTGACATGACCTAAGAAGCTGGTCCTGGCCTCCTTACCTCCTGTTTCTCCTCCTCCTCCCTCTCCCTTTGACATTGATTGAATATGTAGTGCATCTGGGGAACAAAGCTTAGTGCCGTTCTCTAGGTGGAGAGATGATACTTATACCCTAGAGCTTCTCTTACAGCCACGCATAATTATTGGCCTTTGATTGTGGTTCTCTTGGAAGCCAGCCCTGCAGAAACAGAGAGTGATTATTCCATGCTGAAGAGAGAAGGCCTCTGATGGGAGAAGTGGGCTTTAGGTTGAAAACAGAATGAGGCAAGAAATGTATTTCACCAAAGAAGAGATGTAACTAGTTGGAGAAGGTGGACACAGTTTAACTTCAGGAACAAAGGGAAGATAATATATGCAAACTGTTACATTTTATATATCAATTAGGGAAGAGTCTTTTCAATGAAATTCCTCAAGGCTGGCTAGAATAAAATAAAATGACCACATTCAGACATTACAGGGCATCTGTTATGACAGCTATTCCGTTTTCAGTAATGTGTCTGAAGGGTCAGGGAAGAAAAGGTCAGATGCTATTTATTAACTAAATTATTAATTAGCAAAGAAAGAAAATTATCTCAATTACCTACAACCAGGGGATGAATTAGTGACTGTGTAGCTCTCCTAAATGACACTTGTAAAGAGTTCATAATAACATAGCAAAGTTCTTGGGAAATACTACGTGGACAGTTTAGGACAATTTAGGAGAAAATGTTTATACATATGTATAATCAAAACTGTTGTACAAAGATGCGCATAATAAAGCATGAAGGAAATACAGCAACATGCCTCCAAGGGTTACCCTCAATATTTAATATTGACACAGAGTGGTGGGGATTTTAATGGGATGGTGATTCGGGGGCGAGGATGGAGCCACGTGAAAGGGAATTCAGGGAGCTCTCATCTCGGGCCTCCCAGTAGATACAGATCTTATTTAGAATTATTTTTGATGACTCAGAATCCTACCACCAAAGCCCGTGTCATGAATTTTTTTTGTAGCAAAAGTGACAGAAGCTTCAACTGAGCCCAGCAAACTGGCAGGCCTTGATAAAGAAATGGTTGTTTTAGGTGCGTTACACAAGACTTGCCCTGTGCTGCCCTTCCTTGGCCATGGATGGGGATTTGAATGGAAAAAGCCAGCCGGTGTAGAAAAACACAACTCACAGGATGAGTTTACCTCCCCAGAACTACAGCTTAACAACCCAAGAATATCTCTGGAAAAAAAAATCACACTTGATTTAAAGCAAAAGGAAGCCAAAGTCACATTTTCTCCTGCTACTTACCTCTTTCCTCCTTAATGAGATTGGAAAAGGATAAGACCTAGTTCCAGGACTGGCCCTGCTATTTGCTCGTGGTGTGACCCTGGTCAAGGGTCTTCTCAGTTTCCCATCTATAAAATGTGTTGGAGTCAACTCCAAACAGCCGGAGATGGAGCTCAAGCCAGCTGATATTAAGAGCGAAATTTCTTAAGGATGAACACGAGACCACAAAAATCCATGTATGTTTATGTTTATTCTAATCTAACATAACAACCACCAAGTAAAATTTGCACAGCAGTAGGATACAATATAATCAAATTTTGGCAAGCATCTACTCCTGTTTGAGAAACAAGGGCTAGGACACTGATTTCCAAGGGCTCTTTCGGCCTTAGCATCCCTGCTCCCCTGGGGTTTGATTTCTCACTTAGACTCCTCAGAGCTCTGCACTTCTGAGACAGACATCCAGATCCAAGTTTTTTTTTTGTTTTTTTTTGTTTTTGTTTTTGTTTTGTTTTTTTTTTTGGCAGCCATTGTGGCAAGCAGAAAGACAGTTTATGTAGCTTATTTTTCTCTAGACCAAGACCTTGGTGAAACATCCTGTGTCTTTTAGACAAGGCATGTGGTGTTTCCCCAAGTATCAAGATCTGGGGGTGGGGGGTTGGAGGGAATCTAGTATCTGTTGCCATGTAGAGCCTCACTCCTCTTTCCATCATCCTCAAACCTAGGGCCCAGTTAAGATTTTTACTTGTAAGGAAGACGTTAACACTAATACCATGTAATACATATAATATGGCATCTTAGGAATACAAATACTATTACTAATATTAACTGACTCTGTAAGGTGTTTCGGAAGCAAGTCACTGAAACTTCTCGGGTGATCAGCAAAAATATATGGGCCAGCTCACAGGATTGAAGGAAGAATAGGACAATCAATCCTGCAAACACAGGAACTAGGACTTTTTATGGGATAAGACAGCAGGAAGTAATCAACAGCTTCTTTGGGGTAACATCATTGATGTGAATGATCTCCATGCATTCAATTCGATTTCAGTTGTCAAGAGGGACAGTAGACTGTGCTGGCTCAGTTTTCAGTGATTGCCCAGGAGAGGAAACACAAATTTCTACCTCTTTTGACAACTTGTGTGACCGTCTACAGGAGGATCTATACTAACACTTTATGTAAATTATCCCTAATCCTTAACACACACTTTCAAAGATGTAGTCTTTGTATATTTTCTACAAAGACCCCAAGGTTCAGAGAGGTGAAGTAATTTGCACAGGGTCACACAGTAGAGTTGCTGAGACTGAAACCCGGGTCCTTCTGGTTCCAGTTGATAATCTTAGGCTGTTCTCCATGGTTCTCACTCATCAGAAAATGATCCCCTCCTGGTCCAGACTCTATTTGCTTAATTCACAATTTGTATTCTAAATAATCTGATTATAATTCCTTTATATTTGGCAAAGTTTGATGTCCTGAATCAGAAGGAAAAAATGTAACTGCGAATCTCTCTGCCTGCCTACCAATCTTCTTCCTTTGCTGTGCTCAGCCTTTATTACCTTTCTTTCTAGAAACAGCCCGGCATCATATATTTATTTGGATTGTGTCTGATTCCCTCTTTGAATCTATGTCCTACAAGAGCTGGGGTTTTACATCCACTCTTCCTTTCTTCTTTCTTTCTTTCTTTCTTTCTTTCTTTCTTTCTTTCCTTCTTTCTTTCTCTTTCTTGACATATTTATTTGAGAGAGTGGGAAGGAGGGGCAGAGACAGAGGGAGAGAGAGAATCTCAAGCAGACACTGCACTGAACATAGAGCCCAACATGGGCTCAATCTCAAGACCCCGAGATCACCAACTGTGTGACCCCAGGGCCCCTTGCATCCACAGTTTCTAATAGAGGCACTTGATAAATATTTCTTGAAGGAATGAATGCAGCTGGCAGATGCAGACCAGGTAGTGAATTTAGCTCCTCCCCTTCCATGGTACCTAATTTGAAGGCTCTTCCCCAGTCCAGCTCTTCCTTCTACTTCCCTATTTCAGGTCATTTCTCTTCTATCCCCCTCACCATCAAACTTCAACCTTCCAGGCGTTTCTGTGAATTTCTGTCTGGTCTTTAAGTCAAATGTCCATGCCTGTGACCACCCAAGGGGGTCAGTTGCATAAAGTGGAGCTAACAAGACGTATTACTCACAGTCTCATTTTTTGACCTCTTCCCTTAACCTTTCTCCTATGACAGAGTGTGATGGTCCTGGCCATAGACCTCACTGGTCAGTCTTTGAATTTTGTATTTGCTTCACTCTTCAGACTTTAAAACTCGGCACCATCATCCGAGGGACCATCATCCAAGGGACCTTGGCTCTTCCAGTTCATCTGAACGGCCATTCTGGCCTCCTGTGTTGGTGACATTATCCAGAGTGTGAAGGCGAGGGCCCCTTCCTCAGTCAACAGGCCTCCAGGACCCGAAAGCCATGCCTGGCTCTATACCATAAATACACCCCATTCACCTGGTCCTCTGAGCAGAAGTCGGGAATGTCCCGCTCATGCCCACTCAAACCCCAAGTTCTCCTATCTTTATTCTTCCAAACCTCACCATCTTTTCATTCCCAGGTCAATGATGGTTCAGGTCTCCATTATGTGTCACCAGACCCACTCCACCATCCTCCTTCCTCAGCTCTCTGCGCCCTAGGCTCACCCTCTCGGGTTCTCAGGGAGTTTGTAGTCTGCCCCGGCACAGGGGGAGCTGGAGCTTTTTGAGCAGGGGGCCTCACCCTAATTGCTCTGGGGGTAGAAGGCCCTTTAGCAGCACCTGGCAGGACATTCAGAGACCCTTCTCCTGTTGGAACTGGCTGCTCTTCACTCCTATCTCTCTGCCACCCCACAGGCTAGCCAACTGGACCACAGTAGTTGCTCTTCTTTGGTCTGATTTTTTTTATTATTATTATTTCAAAGGGAAAATATGAACAAGGAACTTCTCATACTGACATTCCCCACTGTCTGAAATCTTACCCATATTTCAGGACCCAGCTCACTGCCACTTTTTCCATAGTGCCTTCCCTCATCTCTGTGGTCAAAGTCAGTCTCTCTCTTTGGGCTCCTATTACATTTTCTGCTTTCCTTAGAAGACAAATAGCATCTGTGCTGTATCATGACTGGCATCTGTCTGCCATGCTAGACCAGCGATTCTCAAGTGGGATCCTTCCATCCCATGAAAAAGAATCCTCCGGGAGGGAGGGCTCTTGCTAAAATGCCTATTCCTCAGCCCCACTCCAGGTGTGAATGTCTGTTCCTTGTGCTGCCCAGCAATTAGTTCATTCTCATTCTTTCCAGAAACAGCATCCTAACTTCCCCAGGGGAGATTTCTCCCACCCTCCCGATTCATATCCTGTCTTGCTGGGATAATTATCGAAGGTGCTTCTCCCTCTCTCATCAAGGGACAAGCAGGTGACTCATTCTCTACTCTTCCTGGCATTCTGAATCTAAAGCAACAAAAGAGCAGAAAATAGTCCTTTGCAAATTTATTCATGAGCTTCCCCAATCTAAAGCAGCCACTGCTCTTCTGACTAAGGGAGTGTATTGGAGGACGCTGTGATGCCTGATGGCATAAGACCGATAGTCTCTCATCTGATGGAGGAAAAGCTGAACCTCAGAAAGGACTACTAAGAGTCCACTTTTGTTGCTTCCAACTTAAAAAGTAAAAGGTAGAACCGCTGAACCAGCATATTCAGCATAGGAATGAAAAGATTCACGTTTTTTTTTTTTTTTCAGAACTTTGAATTTTTTTTTTAATGAATAATGTTTCAGTCATTTAGATGTAAGAGTTGTGAAGGTAGTAGAGGATTCCTTATACCCCACACCATCTCCTGCATCATTAACCTCCTACTTCTCCACTAGTTCCTGCAACTTAAAACACCTGCTGTGGTTCATTGATCAAGAAACTGATGTGGGTCCCTTACTGTTAACCCAATTCGAGACTCCCCGTTTTTTCCCATTAGCATCTCTTTCTGTTCCAGAACGCAGTGCAGGGTACCATATTGGGTTTAACTGCCAGGCCTCCCTAGTGTCCTTTGGTATGTGGCAGTTCCCCAGCCCTTCCTTGTTGTTCATGACCTTGGCGGTGTTGAGTGGCACCAGCTGGGTACCTTGTGGAATGTCCCCTGTCTCTCCCAGGGACTTTGACACTGCATCGGACTCTGGGCATCTCATAGACAGAGCGCTTGTCTGCACTGTCCCTGCTAGGGACCGTGGGTCCGGTGCGTGCCTGGCATGGGGCAAGAGCTCAGTGGCCACTTCTGAGGTCACGAACGCTGCGGCCTGTGTAGCTGCCCCGCACTGCCTGCACCAGACCCCAGGCCTCGCCTGACCCTGAGATCCGAGCACTGTCCATTTTATGCAAGGACTCAGGACCAGCACCCACCATCCAACAGGGCTGAATGCATTTGACTTGGGTAGGGTTTTCAGACAGAAATAATCACATAATTACAGAGAAGACCTCTAATTGTGATCACCTGACCACGCTTTGACATCTCTGAGTTTATTCATGAATGAGTCGCTTGCAGCCCAAATGGATAATCAGTAAGGAGGTAAAAGGGGACTCTGGCGCTCTCTCATCAGAGCTGGGAAGACAGGCTCTTGCTCTGGGCATGTTTATAAATTTCAAAATATTTCAGATGCTTCTGCGCCGCTGCTTATTCTGGTTCAGTGGGCAGGGGGAATGCGTGAGGGGGACGGTGCTCCATCTCACCGAGCTGCTGCTGGATTACGGGTGCGCTCCACGCTGCCAAGGGGGGGCCCCACCACCACGCTCGGGCTGCCGTGTCGCCGCGTCCAGCTGACCAGGCTCGGTGCAAACTCTGCAAACAACAGCAAAATCACCTACCGAGTATAGCTGAGTGGATCTTCATACTCCAGTAAGTACGTCCCAGACATAAATGCCTAACGCTGAGCGTATTCTCCAAAGCAGATAATTTTAATTCTCTTCTACCAATGAGTAGCAAACGATCACAGAGTGAAGCCCTGAGAGGCTAAGGAGAATGAATGTTCGAGACCGGGCACAGCTGGTGCTGGAACCCAGATCTCGATGGCACCCAAGCCACCCCTCTGCGGTTGCATTTCATAGACCATGGAAGCACCTGCGTTCTTTTCCAGGTATATGTGCACACGTGCATTCACCCATCTCCTGTTATTTTGCTATGAAATCAGCAAAATCAATTATCTTTGCTACTCCTTTGACAATGAAATACATTTCATGCCCAGCATTATATGATACAGCCTTCCTCAAGATTTAGTGCCGTGAGACAACCGTGTTAAAACCCCATGGGGGGCATCTCAGAAAAGCCCATTCCTGGACCCCAGTGCAGGCCTCTGGAACCAGAGCTCTGGGGTCGGGCTGGCATGCTCAAAACAAGCCTTGCAGTTGACGCAAATTCTTGCTGAAGTTTGAGAAGTTCTGCCGTGGGGAAGTGTGCAAGGGCTGGGCCTTGCGTGTGCAGCTTCGGTTCTGTGACTTTTTATCCAGCTAACCCTGGACAAATCAGAGCCTCCACTGCAATATAGGTGGTTTCTCACTTTGCATGGTTGCTGTTAGGATTATCAGCGAAAACGTGGATGTGAGCCTGCTGCCCCCGAGAAAGAAAGCGTCTCACAGTTTCAAGTACAAGAGAGAGAAGTCCACCAGAAAACACTGCGATGCTGTGATGTGTTTCTCATTGATGTGATGGCAGGAAGGTTGTGAGGTGCTTTACACACCCACATATAGCACAACGGGATTAAAATAACCCTGGAGACACTTGTGCTGCAGGAGAGCATTAATATGAAAACCGAAAAGCCAGGTGGAAGGGTGACAGTTTACAGCACAGCCTCTGGACTAGGGTTTCTGAGCCTCGGGGCCGGATAGTCTTTGTGGTCAGGAAGCTGCTGTGAGCATGTTGGGAGGTTTAGCAGCACCCCTGGCTTCCACCCACTAGATGCCAGCAGCATCCACCCCCTGGTCGTGACAATCAAAAATGTCTGCAGACGTTGCCAAGTGTCCCCTGGGGGGCAAAACTGGCCCTGCTTGAGCACCGCCTCCCTGGAGGGAGATGGAACTGGTTCAAATCCTGGCTCTACCAATTTGCCATCTGTGTGATCTCAGGCAGTGCATTTAATCTGCCGGAGCCCCAGCTCTCTTAGCTCTAAAATGTGGGGGAGAGAATAATACTCCAAGTCTCTGCTCTACTGGATTGTTTTAAGAATTGCACGAGAAAGTGTATAACAAGAGCGTAGCACTGTGTGTTAACTAACTGGAATTAAAATAAAATCTTTTAGAAAAAAAAAAAGCATCAAAAAAAGAGTGTTGCAAAAATCCTTGGCTCTGTGCTCTGTGTGTGTGTTTTAATAAATCTTGGAATTTTACCAGACCTTAAAAGTTTGAAATACATACTCTTCCTTTCCTTCCTTTGTGCAGAAAGGGGTTTTCAAAACTCTGCGAATTCTTAACTTCAGTTTGAAAGTCGTGAACCCAGGACATCGTCAGTGGGGCGGGAGCACCGACATTGTCTGAGCTGAATCAGAGATGTTCTTTGACCCCCAGAATCGGGTTGCTGTCGGCACTTGACATCCCATGTTCCGCAGAATATTGACATTTTGGACCTAACTCCCGCCAAAATTTTTTCTTCAGGCTGCAAGTGAAAATCATTCATCTCTTCTCGATGTGAACTTGCTGGTTGGACACACAGGCAGAGCTGAGATCGAGGAGGTATTTGGTTTAGCTCTCCCCTGGTCTGGCTGTTTGAACACTGAGTAGACGGCCGATCTTTCAAGAGGACGAGGGGTTTCTAACATTTGGGACAAATTAACCAGTTTGACAAAAGCAAAACAGTTCCCCTTTTAAGATGAAGTGCTCCTTAAGTGCCTATACAGTTTCCAGCCCAGACCGGACACTTCTCCTCCCCTGTCTGCTCCGAAGGGGCACTGGAACCCAATGTGTGAGCAGATAATCAGGCTCGGTTCTCCTGTGGGCCGGACTCTGCAGAGTTGAGTGATGAGGCCCCCAAACAACCTTGGTGGAGCCTGAACTCAGCCTGAACCCGGAGCTCGCCGCCTTTGGGCCATCCCTGTAGATGCCTTTGGTGTGCCCCCCACCCCCACGCTGCCCTGCCTCCAGTCATTTGAACACCTTCTCTTCTGTTGTTTCTCCCTCAACAATAACCATAATATACAGCTTGATATGTGCCTGGCATGGGCCCCAGTTTTCATGAATACTAACCAATAACCCAAGTCCTTTCTTCTGGAACCCCTCCTGTATCTTCAGGGAATGTCACATCCTGCTGTAGGTAGAATGGACGTCACAAGGAATCAAGTTGATGGGTATCTACTTCCCCCAATGACACTGGCTTCTCATAGTGGCAGGAATATCTGTGGGCCGCCCACCTTTTGATTAAATACTTCCAGAGACATGGAGCTCATTACCTTACAAAATGATGTGCTCCCTGGTGGGACATTGTCAGCTGCTATTCTCCATAATAGCTGTCTGGTTATGTCCTTCCTAATGCTTGTCAACATCTACAACTAGCAATACATTCATCTGTTCGCTCATTGACCATCTGGGTCCCTGCCCCCAGTAGATGGAGGCTCCACGAGGATAGAGAATTTTTGATCTAGTGCATATTTGGATCCTCTCATGTTCTTGAAAACGAGCTGGATTGAAAGATGAATCAGTGAATTAAAGGGTTTCCTTCTTGAGCCAAACAGATCTCCTGGGGGACAGAGTTTATGTCTATAATCATATATCACCCCTACCATTAGCCTAGGGGCCAAAACCTGGTGTGGTGGGAAGAATTCAGATTTCAGAGTCTGATAAACCTATGTTAAAAATCCCACCTTTCCAGGATGCCTGGGGGTTCGGTGGTTGAGTGTTTGCCTTTGGCTCAGGTCATGATCCTGGAGTCCTGGGATCCAGTCCCGCATCCGGCTCCCTGCAGGGAGTCTGCGTCTCCCTTTGCCTATGTCTCTGCCTCTCTCTCTCTCTCTCTCTCTCCTCTCTCCCGTGAATAAGTAAACAAAAATTTTTTTTTTAACAAATCCCACCTTTCTTACTTGCAAGGATCTTAGGCAATGAACATTTTTGAGCTATAATTGCTATAGTTGCTTCAGTTAGTGAAATAAGTTTGATTCTAGGATAGTACCTAGCTCACATATTGTTGTGGAGATTGAAAGAAATTTTTCTAAAGTGTTTAGCAGCCCCTGGCACACAGTAGGTGTTTGGTAAATATGATTTAAATTGGGTGGAGAAGGCCAGATGATTATTACCAGGATGGTCAGGAGAGACCCAGCACCCAAGGCGCTAAGGGAGCTTAGGGTGGCATGTCCACCTCTCAGAGATGAACAGACTGAGATGACCTGTTCACTCATTCTTAAAAGCCATTTTAGTATAGCAGGCATCATTGCCAGATGTGGTCACATCCACACCGGGCACCCACAAGGTGCCCTCTGTGCTCTGGCCGATCGTCCCACTTCATTTATGGTATAATTGATTTCAAGTGTGCATTTATTTTCCTTTCTCTATAACTTCTAGCTGCCTGGACTTTTAAACTGTTTATTCCCCCAAATGTGCCTGGATCCCGGATGCTGTACAAGCACAACACACATGCACGCATAGGCACGTGTACACACATACATACACACACACACACACACACACACGCACCACTCTTCAGGCATTTGTCTGTCACTGCCCTAAATTGAGAACAAATCACAGTCAGTTTAAATCTTCCAATTTAATAAACACCAGATCCCCCAAATGTCAGAAAGTCTAGTCTTTTGCAAACTTGTGGCTCATATTTGAGACTGAGGAAAAAAGTGGTAAATGACATGGGGCTGTGGGAGCAGATGGGTTACTCACTAGGCCAGGAATGTGAGGACAAGTGGTTTGGGGCGATCTCACCATGCAGCCAGACCATGTACAGGCCTTCTGGTCTCAGTGGACCTTGCCAGGGTGCTTACACTCCAATTAGGATGGCCCGGACTTCTGCTTTATGATGAGCAGTTAGCTGCTGAGCAACAGGGATTTGCTTTACTAAGATGTTTCCAGAGTGGAAGGCCTTCCAATTCCTAACACGATGTCAGCTTTCCATGGCCCAAGGAAACATCATCTGTGTCTTCATTTTGCAGAGCTACATGGCAATTTTGACTGCGGCTTGTACTATACTAAAACTCTGCTCCTTTTCATTGTTTTTGATATTGTTCACAGGAAGACATTTTAAAGTAATGAGGTTAAGGGAAAGGGCATGGGACCAGGACTTGATCCTAAGCTTTGATCTTCCATTAAACCTTTATGGGTCCTAAAAGAAATCAATTCCTGCCTTGAGATTCTTGTTTCCTCATCCATTATCTAAGGAAGGCTTTAGGTCAGTTGCTTTAGAATTGTGGTCTGTGCAATATGGGGAGTTGTCTAGGTACTAGACTTCCACCTGTACTCTGACCAGAGCAACCTCACTGTAGTAGCATGAGTAACAGCCCCCAAGGATGTCCACCCCCAACCCCTGGGACCTATGAATGTGTCTCCTTACATGGAAAAAGGGACTTTGCAGGTGTGATTAAGGTTTGGAGATGGGGGATTACTCTGGATTATTCTGGTGCATTCAGTGTAATCACAAGGCCCCTTGTAAGAAGGATGCTGGGGAGTCAGTGTTGAGGCATGGAGGTGTGGTGAGAGAGGTGGAGTGGGGTGGGGTGAGGGTATGTTATGCTGCTGGCTTTGAAGACAAAGGAAGGGGCCCTGAGAAGGAATTGGATGGCCACCAGCAGCTGGGAAAAAACAGAGGAATAGATCCTGTCCTGGAGCCTTTAGAGAGGAATGCATCCTGCTGACTCCTTGGCTTTAGGACTTCTGACCGCTAAATAACAAATCTGTGTTGTTTTCACCCACTACATTTGCATAATTTGTTTGTAGAAGCAGTCAGAAACAAATGCACTCAGTTTACTTGATTTACACATTGGGGTTTCACCTAGGATTTTATCCAAGGAGGATCTCCATGGTTAAAATGTTTGAAAGTCATGAGACAGCTGAACCTTGGCATTCATTTCAGCTTGAAACCACTATGTCCTAAGTTGTCAGAGGACAACTCTAGGGATAAAGAACATGAACTCTTGAAGTCTACATGGGAAGTAACACATCATTCTTCAACAGTCAAACCCATTTGTCATATCCTTCTCCATGGGCAAGCTAGCTGTGCCTTGGGGTCAGCCAACCCTTCAGGGTGTGGGGAGAACCTTTTGCTCCACCAGGATGTGCGCCCTGAGAGGATACTGGACAGAGCAGTTTCCTCTCCTCTTCAGCCATTCCCCAGACAGTGCCAAGAAGCAGCTCATCTTTTGGGATAACCTTGCAGATGAATCTAGCATGTTCTCTGCCTGGGTACAGACCACAGGAGGGTCGGGGGTGCTTCTTTTTTGTTCACCCTGCTATTCTGTGTGCTGGTCCTGCTGTAGATGCTTAGAGACTCTTTTTGGAATAAATGAATAAATAATTGAATAAAAGATCGGCCCTGGTGCGAATGAAAATGGTACAGGCACTTCAAAGGATGGTTTGGGAGTTTGTTACCAAGGTAAATTTAGCCTTTCCATTGGATCCAGCAATCACGCTCCTTGGTATTCACCCAAATATATTGAAATATTCTGTTCACATTCAACTGGAACAGGAATGTTGATAGCAACTCTAGTCATAATTGAAAAACTTAGAATCAACTAAGATGTCCTCAGAAGGTGAATGGGTAAGTAGACTGTGGTCCATCCAGATAATGGACTATTATTCACTGCTAAAGAGAAATGAACTATCAGGCCGTAAGAAGACATAAATGCATATTACAAAGTGAGAGAAGCCGATCTGAAAAGACTACATGCCGAATGTTTCCAACTATATGGCATTCTGGAAAAGGCAAAATTGGGGAGACAGTGAAAGATCAGTGGTTTCTAGGGATTGAGGGGAGGAGGGGATGAACATAGAGCACAGAGGATTTTTAGAACAGTGAAATCCGCAGCCTTACACCTTAACTAGCTGCTGCATTATTTTATTTTATTTTATTTTATTTTATTTTTATTTTATTTTTTGGTATTTATTCATCAGGAATAAAAAAACAAAGTTTTATTAAAGATTGAAAATTTGATACATTTTACAGAAACTAATTGTGATGTACATGTCAGTGGTGACATTTACTCTGTGTGATACTCAAATGGTGGGTACAGGTCATTGTGCATTTGTACAAACCCAAGGAAAGTACAACAGCAAGAGTGAACCCTAGTGTAAACTACAGACTTTGGGTACTCATGAAGTGTTGGTGTATATTCATCGATCACCACTCTGTGCCATTCCAGTGGAGGATGTTGATATGCAGGGGGCTGTGCATGTGTCGAGATAAGGGTGGAAGGGGGGTTCTGTGGGACCCCTCTGTACTTCCCACTCAGTATTTCTGTGAATCCAAAATTGCTCTAAAAAATAGTAAGTCTAGGGGCAGTTGGATGGCTCAGTCGATTAAGCACCTGCCTTTGGCTCAGGTCAGGATCTCAGGGTCCTGGGATCCAGCCCCACATCTCAGGCTCCCTGCTCAGCAGCGAGTCTGCTTCTCCCTCTCCCTCTCCCTCTGCCCCTCCCCATGCACACACACACACACACACACACACACTCTCTCTCTCTCTCTCTCTCTCTCTCTCTCTCTCAAATAAATAAATCTTTTAAAAAGTTTTAAAAGTCTGGGTCCCTGGGTGGCTCAGCAGTTTAGTGCCTGCCTTCAGCCCAGGGCATGATCTTGGGGTCCTGGGATCAAGTCCCACAATGGGCATGAACCCAATGAAGCCTGCTTCTCCCTCTGCCTGTGTCTCTGCCTCTCTCTCTCTGTGTCTCTCATGAATAAATAAATAAAATCTTAAAAAAAAAGTTTTAAAAGTCTATTTTTTTAAAAGCTTAAGAAAAAAAGTCCTCTAAAGACCATAGGTCTATCTGCAATTTCCTCAACAGACCATGCTTCTTGTAACAACTGTTTCCCTGAGAAGGAATTCCTATCTCTCCTCCTCTCACCTTCTCTGAACAACTCCTTCTTCTTACTCAAGATTCTTCTGAGGACTTTCCTAACCTTCCCCACATAAACCACCTGTCCCAGGCTGAGTTCCATGCCCTCACTTTTGTCAGTTTGTATCCCCAGGGGTACAAACTTCCCAGTCCCCCCTGAGCTGATCTCTATGCTGGCACTAATCCCTGCACCACTGTCATCAGCACTTATTCATGACCTATTTCCCTGTGAGGGGAAAATTTTTTTTTTAAGATTTTTATTTGAGAGAGCATATGTAAGTGCACAAGCAAGGGGAGGGGCAGAGGGAGAGGGAGAAGCAGACACCCCATTGAGCAGGGACCACCCCCCCACCCCGTGTGGGGCTTTATCTCCAGACCCTGGGATCATGACCTGAGCCAAAGGCAGATGCTTAACTGATGGAGCCACCCAGGCGCCCCTCTGCTGTGAATTCTGGACAGGATAAAAGTTCCTATATTTCTGCATCCCTAGGGTCCAGCATGGTTCTCCACATGTGGCAGGGCTCAGCAAGTATTTGTTGACTGAATGATGGAGGTTAAAATTTGTGAACCTGGGCTGCCTGGATGGCTCTGTCTGTTAAGCACTACCTTTGGCTCAAGTCATGATCTTGGGGTTCTGGGATCAAGTCCCGTGTCAGGCTCCTTACTCAGCCAGGAGTCTGCTTCTCCCTCTCTCTATGTGCTCTTTTTCTCTCTCAAGTAATTAAATACAATCTTAAAACAACAACAACACAAACCTGAAGATTTTGAACTATAATTTATGGAGCAGTTTAAATTCAGCTGATTGTCTTAATGTGTATAGCTTTGTAAATAAATTATTTAAAAGAAATTCGGAAGTGATGATAACTGAGAGTCAACAGAATCAGCTGTGTTACATTAATTTTGCCTTCCTTGTTTCAGAATAGGGATGTTAGAAATGCGGAGGCTCTAAGATCCCTGGTTTTCAGGAAGGCGTATGATAGTCATTGAGAAAATCAGAAAAACCTGGCAAGATTATTATACGTTGAGTGCCAGTGTTGATAGCCAAAATGAGGTTGATGGGCCACAGGTAACTGGAAGTGTTTGGTCAACAGAGGGAAAAAGCGCTTAGCTGGAGTGTTGTAGAAGGGAAGGGAACCTCAGATGGGATATTGGACCAGGTGGGCTTCTAATCTTCCCTCCGTTCCTAAGGGTCTATGGTCCTATAAAAATATATATTTAATCCAGGTACCAAAATTCTTAGAAAAAAAAAAAAAGCTTGACTCTCACAACAGCACAGTTCTTTAGTCTTTTTAGGACTTTATTAGCTTAATTCCGGCCAGTTATTTTTTTTTTTTTATAGCTTTCATGAATCTAATTCAAAACACATTGAGAAGCCAAACCTTTGCTGGGCTTGAGAATGTAACTAATAAAAAGGCAAATACATCAAGGTTGCCAAACACTGCAAAAGAGAAGTATATGACACCAGCTCTAATGTGAGAAATTGTAGAGCTTTATTTTTGTTCTCCTTTTGATAGGAAACATAAGGGTTGTTTCATACTCTTGGAGAAAGGCCCTCGTAATACTTAGCAGTGACTTTAAAAATATCATTGTTATCAAACGAGAAGACCCTTCACATCGTGGCAACGGGCTAGGTATAATCCAGGCATTACCCTTTTCCCTGGGGAGCTCCGTGCAAGGCTGTGCCTCTCAAGTTTAGTAGCTTTTGGCAGCCAGAGAAACCTCAAATCCTGCTGAAAAACCAAAACCTCACATCGCAGTCCCCAAGGTGACGCTGTGGTCATACAGGTGGCCTCAGAAGAGCCGTCACGAGGACCAGGGTCAGCCTTTGGGCAAGGAACCTCTTCTTCTCCTTCATTGTCCAGTGCCCCCTGCCTCCTTGTCTGCAGGCCCCGCCAATGCACAGTGCTCAGTATGGAGAGAGCCAAGTGCCCCCTCATCAGAAGACCTTTGCTGGAGACCCTGCAGACAGTGAAGCCACCTGCCCATTCCTTTTGCAAAGTGATGAATGGTTTTGCCAAGTGAGCGTGGCTCCTCTGGTTTATCCCAAGTGGGATCCATTCAGCATGTTTGAAGGTATTTTGTTGTAAAGATCCAGTCGTACAGATTTCAGTGTCCTTCGTACGGCTGGTATGTGGCAACTATGTGCCGTGTCACATTTCCTTGTTGAATTTCACGGCATTTGGGGGAACAGTCCTGGGCTATCTAGAGAACGACTTTCCACTACTCCCAGGATAGAAACAAACCTCCTGATGACAGCGTCTGGGTCTCCTTAGAGCATCTTTTAACCCCATCACCCCTGCCCTGCTCCTTTCTGCTGGTGCTGCAACTTACACCTGGGATGCTCTTTCCTCCTCATCGGGCCAACTCCAACACATTCTTCAGGCCTCAGCGTAGCCACCAGTCCTCTCCTCTCCCCACCACATCCACGCACATGCTCTAGTAACACCATAGGCCTCTCCCTTTAAGCACAGAGTTCCAGTTTTTCATTCACCTGGGTCATTACTGATCAATGACCATCTCTTCGACTATGCCGTAATTGACATGAGGGCTTCCGTCTTTTTGCACATCTTCTAACATGTTGTATAGTGTTTAACATATTCTGAGAGCCCAGTAAGCCTTCATTGAATGAATCAACGTACAAATGAATGAATTTCCTCTACTCGCCGCCCTCAGTTGGTTGATGCACACCTCTCTGGACTTCAGTTTTGTCCCACAACCATGTGGATAAGAGTACCTATATTTCCTTCCTTATAGGGATTTTATTGGAATCATATGAAATACTGCAAAGCCTTCAACAATACTGTAGGGGCTCAAATATTTGCTGAAGTAAATGGCTGCATTTGAAAACATTTGGCAGCATCTCATGCATGTGATATCCCTTACATTCTGTATATTTTCTCTTTACCCCAAACATATCTCATCTTGTACCTTCCCTTCCTTTTTCCCACTATAACTTCACCACTTGATATTTTCTCCCAAGGCCTCCATGTCTTTGAAGAACAGCCTTACAGCATCGATGATAATATCTTACATTTGCGTATTTCCTGTAGGTTTGTGAATTGCTTAGCAACACTTTTCATACATTCCATTTAATAGTGGTGGATTTAAAAAAAACAGTGTGTTCATATAACAGAATATCATAGAATTCTGTTATACGATAACAGAGTATCCTATAACGAGGAGAATAAATGATTAAAGCTACTCACAAACATGGTTGAATCTTCCAAACACAATGTTGAGGGAAGGAGAGAACACAGAAGGATCCATATCGCATGATCCCACTTCCTATAAAGTAGGAGAGGCACAGTTAATTTCTACTGTTGGAATCAAGGTAGTGGTTACCTTTGATGGGAGAGGGTATTGGAAGGGGGCAAAGGCAGCTTCTGGGTTGTGCTCTGTTTCTTGAGCCGGGTGCTGGTTACCCAGGTGTACCAGTGTGGGGAAATGCATAAATGTACACTTCTGAAAGCCACAGTCTTCTCTGTGCGCATTTTACCTCAATAAGAACTTTTTGAATTGTTTTTCTATACATGATTTAATCCTACTTCTGCCTCAACTCTGTGAGCTTTACAGGGCAAGTATTTTTTTTAAGATTTGTTATTTATTCATTCATGAGAGACACAGAGAAAGAGAGAGAGAGGGAGAGAGAGAGAGAGAGAGGCAGAGACACAGGCAGAGGGAGAAGCAGGCTCCATGCAGGGAGCCTGATGTGGGACTCGATCCTGGGTCTCCAGGACCACACCCTGGGCTGAAGTTGGCGCTAAACTGCTGAGCCACCCGGGCTGCCCCAGGGCAAGTATTTTTAATTCCATTTTGGAGAAGAGGACAATCACACCTGGAGAGTAGACACTTTCATGACGTCCACACCTGTCCCATGTGTTATAATGGAGATTGGAATGCAGGTGTTTTTAGTCTAGAACTCTCTCATCCCACCATATTATCATCAGCGAGTAACAAAATACCTGGGAGGTGAGATGTGCTCACCTCCCAGCAGCCCATAAGGAGTGGCATGAATGGTGGCAGCCTTAGGCAATTGCTGAAGGTCTTGTCTTGGATTACGGAAGCTTTCTGATACACTCCAAAGCCCACCATGTTGGTGGCCGCCTGCTTGGCTGTCCCCTATTTCTAGCTGAAAGACAGTAGAGAGATATTCATAATGGAGAGCTCTCCTCCTTGCACCACCTCCCACACGAGCTGCTGATGGCTACATAGGGAGATCCAAATGAGTTCCAAAGCCTAGGGCAATGACTTTGAGGACAAATGCAGAATATGATAGTGCTGAGCAGATGTTAAGCAGCTGGAACTCTCTCTGGCACATCCCATCGGGTCCCGGATGAACTGATTCTCTGTGTTCTTCTGTTCAGCACCGTGTGTGCTAATCCTTGTAACGGGAAGGCGGATTTCTGGCTTGCACCTCATCACGGAGGGCTTAATGGAGGAGCAGAGATTTTGCAGGGGTCTTTAAAGCCACAAGGGGCTTGGTGGTTGATGGGAGGAAAAAGGTTCCAGATGTAAGTACACTACAGGAGTGGTCCAAGTTATGGGAAAACTGGCTACAGGATTCCATGGGTGCAGAGGACACATAAAGGGACAAGGAGAGATTTGAGAAGTTTGCTTCTAAAGATAGAAAATGTATGAATCTCAGGAGACTTTGTTTTAAGGGGCAGAGCTTGAGCCTGTCAGCTCCAGGGCCCGAACACAAGGCTCTTAACTTCTAGACCAGTGCCTTCTGTTTTAATCATCTTCTGTGTGACCTGAAGCAAATCATTCCACCTCTCTGAGCAAGAATACGGTCCTTGATATTAGAGCTTGTGGTTATGCCCCCGGTGGAGTTTGACAATGCGTCCTAGCAACCAGAGCCTGTTTGTGGATAAGGAACAAAAAACAAGTTTGAGGGATCATAAAAATATGTTCCATTGAAGGAAAAATGAACATTCCACACTTTCTTTTGCAAAAACAACGGACACATACCTCCAAATATTTGACAGATCACATCTAAATAGAATCTTTATTAAAGATAAATGCAGAGCATTCTTTTGACTCCTTTTTTTAGGAATCGAGATGATTTTTATTTGCTCTTGCATTGTTTGATTTTCTTACTATTTTCTAAAGTTGCATCGTGTCATGGGACTCAACTTGGACACATTTTTGTATTGGCTTTGTTGAAGAGCAATATTTTTTTTGAAAATTGAGGTTTCCTGAAATCTGGTTTTATTTTCCCAATAAAAGCACAAAACTCCATATTTTGATTTTCTCTTCTTATATATCTCTTGCTTCTTCATGGATATTAACAAAAAGTTCCCTATGTAATAAAGAAAAATGTGCTTATACCTCTCGCAGAAGTTCACTAATCAGAGTTCATATTCCTTTCACACAAATATTCCAACCTGCCAGGTTTTCAACGTAGTTAGAATGGTCCAGCACACATTTGTGGACATTCATCTTATATTTTGAGTAGGATGCCTTAGCTGTCATCCTTAAGTCCCACATATCTCAAAGGTTATGTTTTTACCTCTGGATGGCTTCAATCAGCGTGATAGACATGAAGCACTGGCTGTTGAAAGTGGGTTCTCCTCTGGTAGACTGCTGCTTATTTTGGCTTTGTCTCTCTTGCAATCTCATATTTTATCGAGTGCATAATTTCCTATCAGCTTCAGACACCAGAGTACACCAGCTGAGAAAAAGTTGGGAGGGCAATCTTTGACAGTGGTAAATTTGATTGTACTTTAAAAAACCCCAACCTACACACACCATATGCTGCCATCCGAAGGAAGACTTATTTCATGGTCTCAACTTTATGGCCTTAGATTTCAACATGACATGAATGATGTGGAAGGGAAGTACATTTGGATGATAAGATGGGGATAATTTGTACTGGGAAATTATTTGCAATTGTGATAAATAATCCCTGGCACATCATAACAGAAAATCTCAACCCTTGAACTGAATTATATATGTTTGTGTCTCATAAACAAGGAAGAAAATACATTTTTTAAACTGCTGTGTTTGCAAAGTCCTTTCCTTCCAAGGCACCCTCGTTAATAATCATAAAGGAGCACATTTCCAAGCTCAGAATCACATTAATCTCCCTACACGTGACCTGATCGTGCACTTTGGGGAGAATGGATGGGCTGCAGTTGCCTTGGTGTATATATGTGTTTTTTCCTTGTTTTCTGGTGGATAGCTGGGAAATACAGTCAGGGAGACTGATAGAAAAAAAAACAGTAAGATTTTTAAAAAATGAGTGTTTCAAGAAAAGTAGACTTTTTCTGGTTAATCACTGAAGCAATGATGGAATGATGAGATGAGTGGGTATTTTTTTTTCTTCCTACGCTCAGGGAAGGTGAGAAGGGAATAATGTTTCTGTTCGTGCTCATGAACCTTACCATCATATCTGGAAAAGTTGATAGGGAGACTTAACAGGACTTTCCTTTTGAAAGTCTGTGCTTATGTTGGATTTTCCAAGAGAGGGAGGTTATCCAAGGGCTGAGGAGCTGGGGAATGGCTATATATAAGAAAGAATGTGAGGATTCCTTGAGAAGGTGATAGGAATGGCAATGGGAAAAGAGAGTGATGGGATGAAGCAGAGGGAAGATAAGATAAATAAGCAAGACTGACTTGGGTGTCCCTTCAAGGCTACTTTCTAGAAGAGGATAAACCTCCAGGTGATGACCAAGGTTGAACAGTAAGTGTGGAATGAGGGTTCCCCGTGCTCAAACATGCAGTCAATGGAGGGGTCTGCTGAGAAGAATGTCGAGTACTGCCAGGCTGGGCTACTTACAGATGGCCAGTACCCAATGGTGGTGTGGATGACCTAGCCAAAGCAGCAATGGCAGTAATGGAAGCCCCCACAGTGGATCAAAATCAGGCCCCAAATTCAGCCTCTTAGGACCCTACTACCCTTCCATTATGACTGAGTTCAACTGTTGGTTGAGTTCAACCACCACATTTATCAGAGACAGAAAATGAGTCCCAGAAAGATTAATCTTCATTCATACAGAAGAATGAAGGGATGCAAAGCCACTGAAGCAGCCTCCAAATAATACAGAGGCATAGGAGGAGAGACACAGGAGGGTCAGATAATGTCCTGACCACTCATGGGTTTTCAGGTGGATCAAATGAGATCACTGTATGGAATCACTTAGCACATAACAAGCTTTATGACTTCTGTCACTCATCTCTCGAGTAAGTTCATCCAGTGTGTGTTTATTGAGCATTTACAACTATTGTGTACTGTGTTCTGAGGGACCCTAACATCTGATGCTAGAACTCCTGTTTCAGGAAACTTATGGTGACGTGCACACAGGAGTAATTCTACAGTCAGACAAGAAAGAAAGATTACTGTGACTTGGTCTACAAAAGAACACTGTCCAGTGTCACAGGGAGAGGTCACCTGTAGTTTAGAGGCCGAGGAAAGTATAAGGGAACCAAGAGAGTAGAGAGTGTTGGAGTCAAGCCCTGAAGAATTACTAAGGTTTGGCCAGAATCTAGAATCTAAACTAGAAGAAAGTTTGAGAATTCTACTTTCTTCTACTCAACTATAGGACATTCCTAGTCATCATGCCCCAGGAATTACCTGCGTGAGCTCCTAAAGAAGTCTTTCTTGCCTTCTATTATCCTCAATCAGGTGACCTTATAAAGCTGTTATTGTCTCTATCTCCTGGGAAGACCAAGCTCAGGGGATGTTCAGTGACCTGCTGGGTGTGCCCAGGTGGTATGGTTAGTCTTTGCAAGTAGATGTTAGCAGTTGGGAGCCAGTGCTTCAAAATCAGACAGGCCTGGGGTTGATCCTGGCTCTGCCATCCTGCAGCTGGGCATTTATATAGCTGTGCAGAGCCTCAGTTTCCTGGTGTGTAAAGTAGGGATCATAACCGGAGTTATCATACAGAGTTATCATGAGATTTAAACCAGAGTCAACAGACAGGGCTGTGAAAGTGTACGATGTGTTTAGGACTTTACAAGTGATGCACTTTCAGTGTCAGGGGAGAGAGAGGAAAGACACACACACACACACACACACACACACACACACACACACGGGGCTGAGGGTTCATGTGGCCCTGAGGAGGGAAGTGTCATTGTAAGAGATCATGTGCTGGGTCTGGGTGTCCAGTCTTGCCTGTTGTCACAGTGATGAACTTGTACTTCTCTATAGGTTTTGCTCAGTCTCTCAACCTCAGTCCTGTTGATATTTGGGGCTGAATAAATTGAATAAATTCCTTTACGCAAGGTGGATGTGGTGTGTGTGTGGGGGCTCTCCCGTGCGTTGTCGGATATTTAGCCATTTGGTGCCCGCAGTGCCTCCACCCCCACACCCCCCCAACTAAAGACAATCAAAAAAGCCTCCAGACATTGCTGAACGTCCTTTGGGGGAGCAGAGCTCACCTTGGCCCAGCCACCACCCATGCTGCCTCCACCGCAGCGGCACAGGAGCCTCCCCTGTGAAGCTCTTGGCACAGATGCTGGTGGCAGCTCACGGCCGAGAAGTCCTCGCACGACTTCACCAGGAATATATAATAACTCGGCCCAAGACTGTCTTCCCCCCTGGATTCCCATGATTGTACCGTGTTTCTTTTTCAGTTTTCAGCTCTGGGAATTTGTCTTTTCTCACTCGCCAAAGCCACAGCTCAGAGCAACCATCAGAAAATGATTAACACTGTCTGTCTGTGCTGCAGCCGTCGGACAATCGCAAAGGTATACATGTCCCGAGTACAGTCTGAACTTACTCTGTGACCCCGGTTAAAGACAGCATGGTTTATATTTTTTACTGTAAGAATTTCATGGGGAATATTTTTCTTCATTTTGTTTTCTTTTCCAGCTGTTAGAAAAACTAACATTCTTTGTCCTCATGTCCTGCTGCTCTTCTCTTTCTGTCATTGAAAATAATCACGGGAATTTCAGTGAGGGGTTAGGGAGATCTTAAAGAGGTCACCTAGTTTGAGCCATGTCTGTGTGGCTATTGCATATGGTCTTGTCCCTGGGGGAGTGGGGTGTGTCCTTCAGGGACCAGGTTCCCAGATGTTCTCTTGGTGGGAAGAAGAAAATGCGGATCTACGCTTGGGGAGGAGCTGGAGGCCTTTGGTATTAATTAAGCACCTGGCTGAGCACCTCCCTCCATTATCTTTCTGGACCTTCACAAAGGCCTTTTATGCAATGGGAATGATAGCAATTGCACTGTAGAGAAAGTGAGTCAGGCTCAGATAAAGACTCACTGATCCTATATCTCACGGTCTATCATCCCACCTGAGATTCAAGCCCAGGCTCTCTGCTGCCACAATTCTGTCTCCTTGGCAGCAATGAACAAGAGCTCCACAGGGATGGGGACTGGTATTTAGGGACTTTTATCCAGCCTGCTCCTCTCCTCCCTTTCCTTGGATGGTAATACCACGTATAGGCCTTAATGCCATGAATAGACTTCCTCTGTAGATGCTGGCCAGGAGGGCCAGGCAGGGAGTTTGGCTAAATCACAAGACATCTGCAGATGACCAAGCAGGCAAGGTCAAGCCTTGCCTCATCTTGACTGTCTGCATGTACTTCAGCTCCAGGATTTACTGATAATAAATTGGTGTTGAGTACTGATAAATGAGCAGTCAGGGCAAGTACAGGAGAAAATAGGAAATTAAGGGACTGGGATTCACATGAAAGTCTGTGTGATATTGGACAAGTTATTTCTTGGTTTTCTCATCTCTAAAATGGGAGTGATTATCCCAATTCACAGGCTGGGAGAGTAACTGGAATAAATGAAATTTAATGGCCCATAACTGGTTCCTGTCTCCTTCTGCTCTACCTTGTTTTTGTTATCAGTCATTGATATTTAAGTTTGTTCACCTACTTCTATATACCTGTGCTTGGACCTCAGTCCTGGAGGCAGGGATGATGCATCCCTTCCTCCCTGCATTAACATCATCTCAGGTCCTGCCAGTTCCTGGGGATACTTTCATAAAGCACAGCTCTTTTCCCATGACTCACTGGACTTCCCAAACTTTGTCCCAAGTCTGGGGGACCCTTGCTCTCCTCAGGTCAGCCACTCAGCCTTGCCTCTCTGAGCTCTCTCCTTCCCTTTGCTTCCTCTCTGGAACAGCCTCATGTACTCTGCTTGGTGGGCTCCAACAGCCACCATGTTGTATTTTTTCCTTCTTGGGACTTGGAGTAGACAAAAGAAATTCTCACCACTGCTTATTTTTTTCTTTTTCTTTTTTAAAAATTTATACATATTTGAATGAACAGATCTTTTTGTTGTTGTCCTGCTTTATGGTGGTAAGTACAGACAACAGAGAAGAAATTATGTCTCCCAATGCAAACATCTTGTAGGTGTGATCCGACCAGGAAATGCTTCCAACTTACTTTGATTTAATACAGAAAACACTTCCACAGGGCATGTTCTGTTTTTAAGCACTATTCTAAGCACCTGACGTATTTTAATTCATATAATTCTCATAAGAAAGGCAAGGAGGTAGGTTCTCTTAGGATCTCCATTAGGTAGATGAGGAAACAGGTATGAGGGGTGAAATAATTTGTTTGACACCTAATTCTGTGATCTTAACCACTGTGCATATTGGATCCTTGTGAAGATAGCTCTATGGAAAGTCCTACGTCGGTATAAAATTCATTAATTTATTACCAGACATAAAATGTGATTTCATCACTTATTAGAAAGGATAAAAGTGCATGAAATTGAGAACTTACTGAATTATTCTATTTCTTTAAAAAGTGTATGTCTTGATGAGTTTGAGCCAGCTCTGGGAACTTCTACCAGGGGAACAATTAGAATTTGCAAGACCACCCTTGGAGGTCCCTTTAGCTCCACATGTCTGGGGGAGGAAACTAAGGCAGCTCCTACTGATGGACTCCAGTTGTTCCCTTTTCATGAGGCTTGGAATGGAAGCAGAGGCCTCTTGGTCCCAGCCCCACAGCTCCCCAAAACATACACATTAAGAGAGGGTCCCCTACTCACCACCTTTATTCCCCTACTCTTCCTCCTCTATTCTATCTGCATAGTCCCAGAAAAACAGTTCTATGAGTTTTGTCTGTTTATTTCATTTGTTGGTCATTTAACAAAATCTCAAAATAAATCCCAAATAAGTTCTATAATAATTAAACAGTTATATTTTAAAATGAAATTGTAAAATGTTAATTTTTATTTTAAAAGATACATGCTTATTTTAAGTGGTTGGGGAAAAAGACCAAAGGGTCCAAAGAGGAGAATAAAAGTTCATTATAACCAATTAGAAACATTCACTGTTAACATTTGGGAGTCTTTTTCTCCCCAGGATTGATCCCCTTCAATCTCTCCCCATACGTGTGTATCTTGTATTATCCCCTTGTATAATTTAGTTTGAATCCTGCTTTTTTAAAATCCAACTTTTAATCAATAATACTTTTGCATTTCATTAAGTCGTCTCTTAAAGCACCCTCTTAGATGACTACCTGAATGGATGAGCCACAATTTTGAAGCTACTTGTTCCATGTCTAGCTTATTTCCAATGTTTATGCCAAAATAATAAACATTTTTCTATATATGTCTCTGTCTGAGTTTTTTCCCCTTTCTTTGTCTGTGTGAATATTTTTGTTAGAAAGTACAGGGAGAGATGTAAGTTTAATTTTCTAGGATAGACTTGGGAAAAATCACTGGGGAAAGCAAGGGACATGTGTTTTTGTGGGTTTTTTTAAAAAGGATTTTATGCATATTATAAAATTATTTTCCAGATAATTTGTACCAATTTGCATTCCCATGAGAAGAGAATTAGAGTATCTCTTCCAGTTCTCCTTTGCCAAAAATGTTTGACTTTTAAAAGCTTAGTTTATTTGATAAGGGAAATTTTAAAATCTCATTTCAATTTTCATTTTCTAAAAATTCCTGGTGAGGCTAGACATTTATTCATGTCATTAGTCATTAGTCACTTCTTATTTTTATCTTTGGTGTTATTTAAAGGTTTTTTTTTTAAGTTTTGGTTATTGGACACTAGTATGTCTTATGTGAAAGATACACATTTTTAATCAAAATTTTCCATTGGGGTTTTTTTTCTATTGGGATGTTGAGGCTTTTCTTATAAATTTTATGAGTATATTTGACTTACTTATTTTTAAACTTTACTTAAATTTTTAACACACATGTTTCTTGATAGGAAATTCTGCCAATGGTCTCCCTTAGTGAATTCAAAAGTACTTATGCCTAGGCATATCTTGGTGAAATCTAGAAACACAATTTTTTTGTTATCTTTTTGAAAATACTATAAGTTGGATATTGTACCTTCTGTGCTGATACTTCCACCTGTCTTAGGAAATAAATACATCTCATATTGTCTCTGTGTCTTTTCAGTTGGTTTTCTTGGAGATTTCCTTTAACCTTTCTGCAGACTTCCCTTGGGTGGTGCTTTTTTTTTTTTTTTTTTTTTTGGTTCTATCTTATGGATATCCTAGGTTTTCAAATCTCTTTAAAAATTAATAAAAATTTGTCTATAAAATGATCTTCTATTATCTCTATTATCTCTATTTCCTTGAGAGTCATTATCTCTATTTCCTTGAGAGTCATTTCTTTTTCTTCTTATCACGTCTTCTCTAGTTTTTATGTTGGACATTTTCCTCAACTGTATAATGATTGATATTTAATATTGAACCAAGGTTCCATATATAAGGATAGGGTTTGTGGAAAGGTGGGCTTTGCATTTGGGGAACCAGATGACAGTGAGCGACCATCACACTGGGGAGTACAATATGCTGTGAAGTGAACAAAGATAAGGTGAGGTGGATGACATCTGCAAACAGGCATATAGAATTTAAATAAACATTTCTTCCCACTATTTGCTCCTCCATTTCCATCCCATATCTTTCTCTAGTTCTCAGTAGTACCTATATTTACAAGTTTCCCAGACTCCATAGGGCCCCATTTGGATTACAAACTTCCTCCTCCACAGAAGCCTCATTCACACACCTGCGCTGTAACTTTTCTCACTCTGTGTAGCAGCTATTCCTGGAGCCTGAACTCACAGCCTTTCAGCCTCACCACTAGCGTCCCCTATGACTGCACTGGATAGTTCATGTGGGTTTGGACTCACTTCACACTGACAATGACTTGCCTCAAGCGTATGCAACATGAATTTCACATTTTGCCCCAGAGCTTCTCATTCCTGGCAGATGTCAAAAGTTGCCCCTCATGAAGCAAGTGTGAGAAGCCTATGAGTTTACGGTAGTTAATGTCTCCATGGACAGCATCAACCAATGGAGCAACGGAAGTGAATGGATCGGTACTACACTTGGTTATTCCTTGGGTGGACAGCTTATTTTGTACCACACTCAGAAGATCTGGGTGAGATTGAGCTTCAGCTGCCCATAGTAGTGGCCTTGGCCATGTCAATAACACTCCCTCATATTGGCTTTTCCTTTCTCTCCCCTTCTTTTGGACCCTCACTACTGCCTCCTGGATTTCAATCTACTTCAAGTCCTTGTTTCAGCTTGACTTTCAGGAAAAGCCAAGACTCCTCAATAATTACCCTTCTATCTTCTTTGTCTTTCTATGTTTTCTGAGGACCCATCTCCCATTCTCTTCGGAATTATGGGATAATATTTACAGGCAACGTTCACTATCATTCTGGTGTGAACTCAGGAGTTTTAATGTGCTATTGAATCTATTGACATTTCTCCCTGCATTTTAAAAATTGCTTGAGTTTGGAGCATGCATTGCTATACACCTTTTGAGGGTAGAATTTATGTCAGTTTCCATAAAGAAAATAAAGATATATCATTTGCTATGCCTGATTCAGAAAAGTTTGTTGAATAAATGAACATACACTCACAATGCCCTTCAGCCAAAAACTGCCAGAGATTCATCTGCAGCTGAACAAAATATGATTTATTAACTTGCTAACAGGAAGACAATGCATATGATTAGAAATTGTGGGTTTTCTCAAGAAGAGGGTATTTGGAAGGACTTACTATAGGCTTGTGTTAGGTGACTGTGGGGAGGGCTCTAGGAAATGGGGTTTTGCTCTAGATTGGATGCTGTTAGGAAAATAAAGGTCATTCTGTGATAGGTATCATTTCTATCTAGAGGGCAGGTGGAACAAAGCAAACAAAGCTCATGCTGTAATTGGCAAAGAAATAGCAGTCACTTACAGTAGCCAAAGAAGTGTAACCTAGGTCTTTTGAATGAATGAATATTATTATCATTTTTTCTTTGAACAATGCACTTTTTAAAAAAAGGATTTTATTCATTCATGAGAGACACACAGAGACACACAGGCAGAAAGAGAAGCAGGTTCCCTGCAAGGAGCCCAGTGTGGGACTTGATCCCAGAACCCCAGGATTACGCCCTGAGACGAGCCATTCAGGTGTCCCGCAATTTTTTCTTTCTTTCTTTTTCTTTTTTTTTTTTTTTTTTGCATTTGCTCAGCCGTGATTATTGAGTAAACTTGTCTTTATCTTGCTCCATCATGGTATTTTCCCCAGTACTGGTGTTCTGTGAAATTATCTGTGCTCAACAGGGATACATGACAATCTGCCTTCAAGTACCAGGAGGTTCTTACAGACACCAAGGTGTGCCTGATAGTACCAACCCCATTCCCACCTGTCAAGAGCTGCCTCTCTCTTTCTCAACCTTCATGAAAGTTCTCTGTAAAATATAACATGATATTATTTCCATGCAAGTTTGCTGGGGCCATTGTATATTATTGATACTAACACAGTGCTAATGTGTTTTCTTGACTATATTAAGCTCTCTTAGTCTGTTCTATCACATGTGCATGGTGATAATGATCCTCAGAGAAATCTGGCACAAGGAAGTAATTGATACCATAGAATAAGTACCTGGAAGACTAGTTGATCCTTGCACCCGAAGGGCTATGAATACATCCCTCTTGAAACCACTCAAATAAACATGCCCTCGTGCCCACCTCTTCCACCACTTTTCCTCATCTTCTTCTCAGTCTTACTCATGTGGCTACTTTTCACTCTGACACATAGTTGGAAAGCCAAGATCTTGTTTTTTTTTTTTCTCCTAACTGAGATTTGTATTACATATGAAATGTTTTGGATCTTTCCCCCCGCCTTTTCTTTAGAAAGCTGGTAATAATTAATCCTGCTGTACTTGCAACAATGGAAAAATTGGTAGACATTTTAGAAGCTGCAAAAACCCAAACATAATCTGAAATGTTCTCTCAAAATAATGTACTCGTGACCGTAATGTGTTATATTTAACTTTAAACATCAGCTTCTTGGGCATAATTGTAAGTAATTAAAGAAATACAAAAGAGTTTGGAAAAATGGGTGTGATCCTACATTTGTGTGATGGAATTTATGAACAGAGTTCACACATACACCAAATTTGCTCTGATGCTTTTCGGCTGCCCTCGAAGTGGACCCTGGGCAAGGATTTGAGTGTCAGTAGTTTGTGGGGAGAAGGAAAGAAACACCAGTAGGGGAGTGGACACTTGAAGATCAGAAAGCTAAGACCACCAATAAAGCCCGTGTTATCAAGCCAGTAAATCTGCTGACCACTGACTCTTAATCTTGCTGGGTGCCAATAGAGAACACATCGCTTTGTGTCATTTTCCTGAGACACAGGCAACTGGGGCATTCATTCACTGACTCCCTCTGGCCATTGGTTGAGGGATGTTCCCAAGGGAACTAATTTCCCAGCAAATTTACCAGTGGGCATTTGCAGGTAGGCAGGTGCAATGCGCTTCAGCAGCCAGAGAAGGCACTCGGGCAAAAGCCAGTGAGTACTAAGGTGGTAAGAGTGAGCACATAGGGTCGGTTACTAATTGCTACAATGCTGAACACAAACTGAAATTTGAATTAGATACAACTTAACAGAAATGTCTTTTATTTTTATTTTTTTCAAAAGATTTTGTTTATTTGAAGGAGAGAGAGCACAAGCAGGGGGAGTGGCAGGCAGAGGGAGAGAGAGAGAAGCAGACTCCCTGCTCAGCAGGGAACCCAACCTGGGACTTGATCCCAAGAACCCAGGATCACAACCCGCGCTGAAGGCAGATGCTCAACCAACTGGGCCACCCAGCCTCCCCAGTGTCTTATTTTTAAAGGCAAATAGCTTTTTAAAGCAGTGAGAAAGGTTAATGAGTTTAGTGAGCAAGATCTAGGATCTGAAGTCAGACCAGCTGGTTTGCAGCTTTCTCACGGAGGCTGCATTGCTTGACTCCTTTGGACTCTGGTTCCCATACAGGTACCTACTACATCCAGCATGGAGTGAGATACTTGGTAGGCATTCAAGGAACCGTAATTTATTTTCATTTTCTTCTTAGTAAAAGAAGTTCATTCAACCCCGCTTGCTTTCAGAAATGGATCAAGAGAAAATTAAAAGAGGAAAAGGAGTTTGAAACAAAAGTTTCACCTTCATTGGTTCTGATTGTTCAGTAGCTTGCTGCTCCCCCAGGTGATACAGAGAAGACATCAAGGTCACGGGAGTTGTTTCTTGGGGCCACTGCTGCCAACTTCTATGTGTAGAGTCCAGTCATTGTGTAGGACTTTCTATGTTCATTCATGGCTTCTGATTATTGAAATAAGAGGTCTTTTTTCATCCACTGAAATCTGTTCTGGTCATGTGGCCTCAGCCATTTCAAACACACTGAACCTAGAAAAACTTTGACCTCTCAAGAGGTCTCTGCATGTGTTTACTGATGGATGGTCACCCGGTTTTTCTTTCCCTGTGACTTGGTTGAGAGATCAAGGCTTAGTTAGCCACAGACACCCTCTATAACTACTGCTACTCTACACTACCACTACTACTACCACTAGTACTATTACTGCCACCACCACTGCTAGTGTGACTGTGATTGTGATGACAGTGACTCTTACTGCTACTGCTACTACTGTTGCTATCACACTATTGCTATTTTAATGCTACTACTATTACTACTGCTGCTGCTGTCACTGTCACTACAAGGAGTACTACTAATGCTGCTACCACTAGTACTAATGGTGCTGCTGCTTCTGGACCACCTTTAATTGCTGTTGTCCTTCAGGGTTGCCAGCACAGTGCCTGGCAGCAGAGATAGATACTAGATAATATGTACACATTGTTTGCATGCTTAAAATGTTTATCTGCACAACATCACGAAGCAGGCACTGTTTTTGCCCCATTTTCCAGATGAATATCTGAAGACTGAGAGAAAGTAACTAACTTGTCCACCAGCAAGAAGGGTACTTTCCAGAATCATCAGAATTTGATTTTAGATCTACTCAACACTCATGCTTTGCTCTAGGTCTTTGAACATGCCCTCTCCTATTTCCCACTCTTTGCAGAAGATCAGTTTGCATGAGTGCAAGCCAGGAGGGCTGGTTATGCCAAAGCAGGTGTCGGTGGGGTGATTCTATGCAATTCAACACCCATGAAGGAACCTGTTAACAGGGATGGGAAAGTCACACAACTTCGAAGAATGGGAATGTGCAACGTTCTGCATTCTCTTGAACAAATCTTTTAGTCTCTCTGAACCTTAGGTTTCTAGATCTATTATGGTGAATATTCCATAACACCTAACTCCCACAGTAGCTCTGAGGACCAAAAGGATGATCTCTTTGTGAAAGCCTTTTATAAATTATAAACATATTCAACCATAAGCAATTACTCTAATAAATCTTGAGGCTGTGTAATGATTAGACAAAAAACGTTAAGCAAAGCTCATAAATAAAGTCAATTAAACAGTAGTATAAAACAAATTATTTTTCTACTTTGCTTATTGTACAAAGGGCAATCATCACGTGAAAAATATGTGGGGAAACTATCATTTGATGTTGCTGGTGGTCACCGGCAGTGTGGGGATGGCTAAGTGGGGGTAGAAAAAGTGCCTACCTTTCTAATTCCTGGCCTCTCCCATCCCTTATCCCACCCACAGCAATGCCTGAGGGATGGGGTTGTCTAGTTGCATCCAACACCATCCTGCTGGCTTCTTCCTGCCCTGTGGGAAGGACAGAGGCTCCAGGGCGGGGCTTCTGACTCTTTTCCCTTTCCTAGACCTCCAGTGTTGAAGAATTTTAAAGCTTCAGAAAGATGAGGGAGGAGTAAGAGTCAGAGCTCCTAGTGTTTCTGGCATTTCTCACAAATCAATCCTTATTTGTTGAATGAATGAATGAATGAATGAATGAGTGAAGAGCTCTTGGATATTTCCTTTAAGAAGGGATTTAATTATATCTACCTTTCATTATTAAGCAACCTTATATTAGCTGATTAAATCCACATGTGGTATCTGAAGAATACATAATATAATCATTTATTTCAAGTTCAGAGCCCATCTTCCATTCTATACAGAATCTATGAGAAGAATGGCCCCTATATTGTCTTCAACTTGTTCTAAGCCAACTGCACACTTTAATGGGTGTGGGTTTTATGACATGGACTCTCCTTATCTCAGTACTCTTTTCCCATGGTCAGTAGAGGAGCTCTTTTTCTGGAAAGTTCCAACTTCTCTCTCCTCTTCCCCTCGATGACCACTTCGATTATCTAGTTCCTTTTTTCCTCTTCCCAGAGTCCTACTTCTAGGTGGATTGTCCATCATTCTGTTCCAGTTTGGATAGGGCTGGGTTGGAGTGGAAAACAAGGCCTATGGCTCTTCTTCATCACATGCAGGATCCAGTCAAATTGTGCAGACTGACCTTCACTGAATATGCCTTCTTTTCCTTTTTGGGCTAAAAGAATAATTTGCTTCTGTCTTATTTATTTGCATTCTCTTCTCCTCCAATACTGGAGCCTAGACTTCATCTAATGGAAGATGCATTTTGACGCTTGAGGAAGTTTAGTGATGAGTGCATGGTATTAGAAAATTATTTGCTTGATGAGGAAATAACAGTGTAGATGACATCTGAGTCATTCATTCATTCATTCATTCATTATTCATTCATTCATTTGACAGAGATAAAGAGAGAGCACAAGTAGGCAAAGTGGCAAGCAGAGGGAGAGGGAGGAACAGGCTTCCCCCTGATGCTGGGCTTGATCCCAGGCTCTATCCCAGGACCCTGGGATCATGACCTGAGCCAAAGGCAGCCGGTTAACCTACTGAGCTACCCAGGTGCCCCTAGTTTCCAGTTATAACTAGAATCAAGAAGTGGTTGGGGTCTTAGCAGTCTTTTAGCCAAGGCATGGCTTTCTTAAATGGTGATTTTCTAGGTTTTGGTTAATTATGAACACTGGTGAGAACTCACTGTCTCCCCAAGCATCCTGAATGAGTATAGTGTTGGCTAGTCCTTGCTAATAGTAATTATAATGATCATAACACAATAACTAACATTTATTGTGTGCCTTTTTATGTGTCACGCCTATCCTAAATATTTTGCTTTTATCAAGTTATTTATACACGGAGTAAGGTACTGATGTTATTTCCAGTTTACAGACAAGCTCACAGATGTCAAGTTATTTACCGAAGGTCACCCAAGGTTAGGTTTCTGAGCCTAGCCTCTAAACTGTTGCACATGTTACACAAATTCCTACTTGTTCTTCTAAGCCAAGCCAAGCTAACCCTCCCTTCCTTGTCATACTGTGGCATCAGGTCTGTGTCTCTGCTCTGAGGCTACATGGAAGAAGAATGTCTACCTCATTTTCTCTTTTCATTCTGAAAACATGTATAGAACCCATCTTTGCTCAGCCCCTTTGCACACAGTGTCTACTTTGACCAATATGCTGATCCTATGAAGTACATGTTAATACTTTCATGTTTTTAAAAGAATAAGTTCCAATACTTTCTGTGATCTCAGCTCTGTTCAGAGATGACCAATGGCCCTTTTGACTCATGCTTTAGTCAATCTAAGGGAAGGAATATCTTTGGCCTATTATAAAGCATGCATTCCCATACCCTCCTCTGTTAAGCATCTTATTTATTGTCTGGACGACATATGATAAAGTGTTGGCTAATCATCTCAGGGTTGATTAATTTTTTCATGCACCTCGTATATTATTCTTTTAGCACTTCATATACATGCATATGCCTTTGCCAAGAACTGTGTGTGGAAGGCATAGGCAAGAGTTGATTCCTTTCTATCTCTGGCTTGTTAAGATTCTGATGTGTCAGATGGTTGTATTTTGGAGAGGACAAATTAAGTTTCTAGAAGTGTTCTCTGTTAGGGGAAGAAATGAAGCAGTGGAATCCATCTACCTCTTGCTGATCACCCTAGAACTTCACTCTGGACTTTGCTGTTGAATCACCCACACTCTGCCAGCTTCCTCTTAGCAATGAAGTATCTGTACAGGTTTCAGGTCAGCGTTCAGAGGCAGTAAGTCATTTTCATACTGCTTTTCTTGGATTCCCCCAGTAGGCTAGGCGAGAGGAATTTCCTCTGAATGAATAATTTACAGTCCTCTCACAGATGATGGATTTACACTTTTGTGGTGAAACGGAACCCTCATCCCAGCTACCACTTGCTTGGCAGCCATACTTTGGGAAAAAGACATGTATTTAAAATTATTTTAAGCTTATATGTAGCCCAACTTTGAGTTTCAGGAATCATAAATTGTTTATATTATAATTATAATATCATATTAACAAACTGTTAATATTTTCAATATTTTGATAATTCTTTAACTGTGTTGAGAGACTGTTCACACATGGAGGGTCTACTGGAGATTCCCTTTGCATAGAACATGGTAATAAGAAAAAATCCAGAGAATGTACTTTGATCTTAAAGCTTAAAAATCTGGTGTGGACAACATTTTAGATGATTTTTTTTTGCCTTTGATGTTTCTTGTCATTAGTTGATTTATGTTTATTTTCCAGGATTCTTCATGAGATCAGGAGAACAGTTCATATATTCATAGTATATCATTGTGCCTACATTTAGTGGATACTTTTATTATCTGACATTCAAAAAATAATAAATACAGACTGAAAAAGACAAGTGAGCTGCAAGGTGAATTTCTGTATGTTGAAGTTTATTTTTTTGTTTTATTCCATGCATGAAACAGGGATTATCTTTTAGCAAAATATTAGGAGACCTTTCTCTACAACCTATTGCCCAATTTTTGTAGGCAGAACATGTCATGAAGTTGGCAAGAGCTCACCCCACATAATGCTAAAATAGCTTGTGCCAATGGGAAAAATAAGCTGTATTCCTTCCTTTTTCTTATCATCCTAATAGCAGTTATTCTAAGCCAGAGTTTTTCAGACTCAGCAGTTGACAATTTGGACCTGACTGTTCTTGTGGGAGGCTGTCCTGTGTACTATAGGATACTTAGCACCATCCCTGGCCTCTAGTCACTAGGTACAAGTAGTACTGCCCTCTCCAGTTGTAACAACAAAAATGTCCCCAGACATTACCAAATGTCCAGGGGTGCAAAATCACCCTTGGTTAAGAACCAGTGGTCTGAGCTCTTGTATCCTTTACAATGGCTAATAGGGGTAGCATTAAAAGCTTTTTTGGGTTGCTTGGTAAGCTGGATTTCCATGGTTAGGGTCTGCGTGTCAATTATTTCTTTCAGGCAATGGCTGATTGGAGAAGGCAAGGTGGTACACTGCAAACAATACTGTGGGCACCACCACCTTTTAATTGCAAAGTCTCTAGTGGTTTTCCTGACCTTTCTAAGACTGTTTCCTTTTTTATAATCTAAAGATAATAATCACTATATTGATATGCCTGGCTCATAGTGCACTGTGAATGTGAAATAAAAGAATGCATATGAAAGATCTTTGCAAATTCTAAAGGGTTGCACCAATGAATGAGTTCAGCAATATAATATATTAGGTTGCTGGGCAGCCCGGGTGGCCCAGCGGTTTAGCGCCGCCTTCAGTCCAGTGCGTGATCCCCTAGACCCTGGATCAAGTCCCACGTCGGGCTCCCTGCGTGGAGCCTGCTTCTCCCTCTGCCTGTGTCTCTGCCTCTCTCTCTCTCTGTGTGTCTCTCATGAATAAATAAATAAAATCTTAAAAAAAATTTTTTTTTAATAATGTTAGGTTGCTAAAGCAAAGAGAAAGTGATGGTATATTCATTAGGCTGAACACTGTCTCATCTATTCTGGCAAAGCTATGCAGGAATTATTCTCATGCCCTGATTATATACTATTTGCTGTAGCTCAGAAACAAACGTGTACGTGTAGGTGCATATAATCCGATGAATATATAACTTGGATGACTATTTAGAAAATTGGAAAACAATTGGTAAAGTGATTTTGACCATTCCCAGCAACACTGGGAGGGTCTACACCAGAATGAGCTCTCAGAATTGTAAAGAACACCTGCAATGTGACACAGGAATCCTGGGTGAGGGCTTTGTGCACCCCAGTTAGATCAAGAAAGATGCTGAGATTACTGCCAAAAGCCAGGAGAATAAAACAAGATGAAGGAGCTATATGAAGACAGAGATTCTTTAGGGGTGGGTATACTTAGAATTTCCTCAGTTCAAATGCTAATGAACACTTCCTTGTTTATTCTTTCAGCACAGATTTAGCAAGCATCTCCTGTGTCCTGGGTACTGTCTAAGGACTGGATGGTGAATGAAAAACAAAAGGTCCTTATACCTTCCTGGGGCTTATATTCAAGTGGGTTAAGACCAGACAAGCAAATCAATCAATACAGAGTGCGATTAAGCTCATAGGGAGAATATGCAGGTCACCCAATAGATGGGAAGAATCTGAGCTGTGCTGGGAAGATTCCTGTGGGGGAAAAACATTTATTTGACCTGGGGCTGAAGAAGATGAGTGAACCAGAAAAAAAAAAGTGAAGGGGAAATACTCCAAATACTCCAAATAGAAGGAAGGATAAATGCAAAGACTGGAGAGAGAAAGGAGGTTGGTCTCTGAGTTAGGGACAGCCAGTGTGGTTGGACCCAGTGATGAAGAGGGCATGAAGTCCATTCAGGTGGGCCTTGGAGGCTATAGTTAGGAATTTGAATTTTATCTAAGAGCCATTTGGGGGCCAAGAGCTTATTTGTTTGATACTATATGGAGAGTAGATAGAAGAAAGCCAGCTATTATTCTCTATTGCCTGAACAAAGCTGTCTTGGCTTTGGAATATGGCAGTGAAAATGGAGCTGTCTTGGCTTTGGAATATGGCAGATATATTTTGGAGATGAAAAGCCATAAAATTTATGATGGATTGATTAAACTAGAGGGCAAGAGAAATGCAAGAGTTAAGGATGACCATATAGGAAGGTTGGTGGATCAACAATATGAAAGCGTCATTGGGCTTTCAGGGTCAGAAAGAGTGTGACTTGTGAATTACTTTAGAACACATAGTCTTCAATGACCTGACCTAGATTATTTTTCATCACAATGACCAGCTCTTATAAAGCCCAGGTATCAAGAGCATGGTATCCCTTCTGGATCAACTGCTATTGGTCTACCTGGATGGCCTCAAATACAGGAACACTGGAGACTAGAACGTCCCTGATTGTTGAGTTCAAAGGTTTTCCAACCCTGACCCTCAGAGTCATGGGTATCAGAGAGGCTTCATGGCCAAGCATAGATTCATGGATTGATCTATACCACATGTTGGGACTTTTACTTGCAAAAATATTTCTTCTATGGGATAAGAAGTTTGAAAATCACTCAGCCCAAACCACTAACTTTGCATGTGAGGAAACCAAGGAATAAGTATGGGTACTTCCTCCCAATCAGGCCCCAGAATCCTTGTTGTCTGTCTTCTTTTTTTCTTTTTCTACAAGGGTAGTAAAACCACTTGGGTGATTTTAAAAGCACATTTACATATACCACCACCTTTAATTTTCATCTCTATTTGTGGACAAGATATTATTTCCATCTTCTAGGCGGGGAGACTGATGCTTAGAGAAGCCAAATGTCCTACAACTTGAGTTTGGAGTGCTCAGGTAGGGCTCAATACCAGGGCTTCTTACTTCAGACTTAGTCTCTCCTCTTGTTATCCTAAAATAAAGAGGAAATGGCTTGGATTTTGCCATTCTTCAATTCATTTAAAATTGGTGGAGAACTTACTGAAAGGGAATAGTTAACATTGAATCCACAGTTCCAATAAAAAGTCTGGGTTCAAATCTCATCTCTTTCTTTTAGTGCTAGGAGTATGAACAAGTCACATAAACTGTATAGGCATCAGTTACTTCATCCACTAAATGGAGATGATAATGCATATTTGGGGAGGGTCATTGGAAGGATGAAGGGAGAAAATAACATGAAAAACAGACAACTAATGCAATAATAGCTACTGTTCAGGTACTGGACCATTGCTGTTAGAACATGATTCTAGACACTATTGTGAAGGCAAATCTGAGTAAACTTTTTTTAATCCTAGAGTTTCTTCCTATGGGTAAGAGAGCAGAACAGCATGACTACATATTCTTCTCTGATAGTTCATTGTTATTGCAATGCAATTATATGGAAAAATAATTATGACCTTAGACCCCCCATTTTTCTTCCATGCCCCATGGTAGCACACAAGATGGACCATCTCGAATGGGAGGGCTTTGGAAGATCTAGTGGAGGAGGCTGGAACGGAGGGGTGAAGGGAGACACGGCACCTGAGTCAGACACCTTTCATGGCTCAGGTGCCATGTAGAGCACTTCATCCTTATGTAATTTCTTGTTTACAAAACAAAGTGAAGCATTGCATGGTCAGCTGGCATTCCTCAGAATTGAGCTTTTGCCCCATAAAGAGGCTTCCCTACCTTTCCTCTGGAATAGATCTCTTCATCTTCTCGGTGCTTTGTTGCATTTTCTTTGTAGAACTCTTTGATGCAGGGGCACCTGGGTGGCTCAGTTGGTGGAGTGTCTGCCTTTGGCTCAGGTTATGAACTCAAGGTCCTGGGATCGAGCCCTGGGTTAGGCTCTCTGCTTGGTGGGGAGTCTGCTTCTCCCTCTCCCTCTGCTCCTCCCTTCTGCTCGTGCTCTCTCTCTCTCTCTCAAACAAATAAATAAAATCTTTTAAAAATGAACTCTTTGCTGCAGAAAATGTATTAAGTGCAGGATGGGTCTATGCTTCATCTATCCCTACAGACCATGGCTCCTCCGAAAAAAAGATTTCAGTATTTTTCATGTGTAGGCCTGCACATGGGCACGCTTGGTATAACATTCAGACCCTGAAGTCAGCTGGCCTGGGTTCAAATCTTGACTTGACGTCATATGAGCTCTGTGTCTTGTTTAGTTACTTCATGTTCTCTACCCTCTATTTCCACATCTGTGCAAAGAAATGATGACAGAATGTGCTTGATAGCATTTTGGGTGAAGATTAAGTGAATTAGAATATGCAAAGCACAATATGTGTTGCTGTTATTATGACTATGATTTTTATTTCAGATGACTTTGTTGCCCTTGTTTCTTGAAATGCCCTTCCTCATATAAACTTACCAAAGTCCTGCTCACTCTTCTAAACCAACCTTGGAGGTCACCTTCTGAGAGAGGCCATTTCCATCCTCTCTCTTCTCTTTTGGCTTCCAGTGCACCTACGCTCATTCCTCTTTAAGGCATCCCTTGTTGTTTTGTGAATTTGAGGGCACTAAGCCTTTAAAAAGGCACTTGGCACGGAGGAGGGAGTCTACAAATAAAAGCACGGAAGAGTAAATGAACATAGAGGAGGACCTCAGGTAATTTTGTTCAGTTGATTTCAGCGAATTGAAGTAAATGGTTTGAAGCTAATTGGTGGGCAGCTACTCCGACTAACTTTGAAAGAGTTTAAAAAGTTGGCTCAGGAAAGGCATGTAATTTTTCACGTTCATGTGCCTTTAAGAGAACTAGCCAGTTAAACCCAAAGCAACAAGGATGCTAATTAACTCTGATTAGAGAATTTATTCTCAGTACTTTGTAGAGGGATAGATAATTGTAATGTTTGTAGTGAACAAATTACTTATTATCTCTTTGAGGCATTCCCACTTGGCCAAGAGCTCTTTGATCATGAGGACATATACACACAGGCGATCATGTATTAGTTCCTTTAATCCTTATGGGACAGAAAGATTTATCAGTGGAAAACAGATCTGAACCCTCCTGACCTCACCTCGACACAGAAATCCTTAATTCGGGTATAAGGACAGGCTGGAAAGAGCAAATGCTTTTAACTAACGTCAACACACTCTGGCACTCTTTGTAATTAATCAGGGCAGAAAATTTGCAGACAAGAGAGTAACATAGGCTCTGCAAGTCATATTCCTGTCTAATCAGCAATAGCACACACTTTTTCTTCACTCCACTTGGCGTTTCAAAAGGACCATCATTTGAAAATGACAACTGCTATTGTTGGGGATCACTGGAAACTTGGTCAGCCTTTGAAGACCTAGTGTTTATTGTTGCAGGCAAGGAATGGTAATGCACTTTGGTTTCAATCAGTTATCCCAAATAATTCCCCCCCTAGAAACCGCTAAATCCGGCCCTCTCACTGCGACAAAGGCCGTCTCTATGAAGTCTATGTATTATTTTATAACAAGAGAGTGTAAAAGCATGGAAAAATGATGGCTGAGAATATAAATAAAAAACACAAACGTAGGAGCTGGAGTGCAAAAGTGGATGGTGTTATGAGAACAGTGCCCGAAGGAGGTGACTTCACATTCCCAGCACGTGCGTGCCAGTCCCCACTGTAGTGAGAAGCAGTCAGGCCACGGCCAGAACGGAGTCAGAACACTTTCCTGTGTTTATCATGAGTTGGTAAACACATTAAAGATGACATCCTACGACGCGATGTGGTTAGCATTTTTAAGTGAGTTGGAACAGTTGAGAATGATCTTCATATTTTTAATTGAGAATTTATTTTTAAATAGCTTTCATTACCCAACTCAGGAAAGACTCAAACCAAAAGAGGCCCAGATGTTGGCTTTGAGGAAGTTACTTAACCACCCTGAGCCTCAGGCTCTTATAAGATGAGGCCAAAAATGCCTACTCTGTAGTTTATTTGGAGATTAAATTAGATCGTTCCCATAAAGAGTCAGAATATAGTAGGTACTTAATCAACGATAGTGGCTGTTACGTTTTTTATAACCGCTGGAGGAGCTCTCTTGTACTTTAGTGTCTGTAAGAATGTAAAGGAATACATAGGCCAGAAATATTAAGGAAATGGGTATTGTGAAACTAAATGTCTTCTAAAACATTTCTGTAGAAAAATGGTGACATTTACAATATTGAACAGCTGGTGAGATCTAGACACCAATCAGAATGGATGAAGGTCACATCCCTGGGGTTGGAAATGGGGGGCTGTCTGTGCTAGGCTTTAACCCTCTGGTTGCTGGACTATGTGGAGATATTGTTTGGGGGCTACTGGGCAGCAGGAGGCTCTATAGGGTGGGTAGAAGCCTTGGAGTAAATGGCTGTTTATTGAGCCACTTGGTTTCTATCACATATAGAAATATTTCAATACATAAATATCCAAGACAGACATACCAATGCCTACTGGCTATCAGCCACGTCCATAGAGAAATCAGTCATGATGAGTACTGCTACCCAGGTGCTCCTAGGATCTTGTGACCTGTGGTGAGTTATGGCTGTATAAACTTGGCTCCACACACGGGATGGGGTCATGGCTTGAGAAGGGCAGGGACCCAGTTCCATTCATCTGGGACCAACTTCTGCTCCTAACGAGGACAGCCTGGAACTCAAATCTGATTCTGCTGTGTTTCTCTTTCCTGTTAAATGAAGTCAGACCTCTGATGGGCTCGAGTTCCTCCATGTGCTTGGGACTCTTGCAAATCCAGGAGCCCATGTGGTTCAGTCTTGTGGCAGCATCACCTTCACAAACCACACTTCACCCCGAACAGGCATTACTGGTATCAGTTGAAGGACACTGAAGGAGACCCAAATTCACACACAATTATACTTACTAATCCTCTCTAGTCATTTTCCTTGTACACTTTAGCATCTTTCTCTCAACTCCCCTGGTCACAGTCTGTGTGTACATGCTTGAATGCAGGCACTGTATAGAAAGAATTCTCTCCTACCCCAATATACTCAGCAATTTTCTTCTATATCTTTCCTTTATCATTTAACTAAAATTAAGCTCTGATGAGCAAGAAAGAAGGGAAAAGGATATTGGGCTGATAATCAAGATGTTTTCTTTGACTACTTGAGTGAACAAAGAAGACTTGGGCACTCATAGAAAAAAAATTCATGGTTTATTACGTACAAAATGAAGTCTTTGGGATCAATGAGCACTTAGATACCTTTTAGAACTATCTCTAAGTCAAATATAATCTGTATTTTTAAAAAGAAAGATAAAATATGTTCAGAACTGGAAAATTCCATAGTTTAGGATGTCTCCAATTTCCATCTCCCAAATGGTCTATAGATTCAATGCAATCCAAATTAAAATCCCATCAGGCTTTTTTTTTTTTTTCCTGAGAAATTAACAACCAACTTTTATAATTTTATGGCATGGAAATATAAAGTACCATAATAGCTGAAAGAACAAAGAACAAAGTTGGAAGACTTACATTGTTTTGGAAACCACTAAAAAGCTACAGTCATCAAGATAATGTGATATTAGTCTAAATAGAAACATAGGTCAATCAAATTTATTACTAAATCCAGAAATAGATCCACACGATTAAAGGTACGAGGGTAATTCAATGAGGGGGAAAAAGATAACTTTAAAAAAAATTGTGAGGGGTCACCATTTGTTGGATATCCAAATGGGGAGAAAAACACCTTACCTCCTACAATATACAAAAATTAATTAAAATCATGCACTTAAGTATAAAACCTAAAGTTTAGGAGATGATGCATAGAAGAAGATCTTTGTGACTATGGCTAAATAAAGTATTATTAAATAAGAAATAAAAATTGTAAGCCATAAATTTTTTAAAAAATTCAAGTGACCTTTAATAAAATTAAAAATATGTGTCCTTTAAAAGGCATCATTCAAATAAGAAAAAAAAAAAAACATTAAGCCACAGGCTTGAAGAAAGTATAACACATACAACTGACAAAGAACCAGTGACCAGAATATTTAGAAACTCTTAATAATAAAAAGGTGAAAAAAAATAAAAAAATGAGTAAAATATTTGAACTGATGCTTCACAAAAGAAGACATGTGAACAGCTAATAAGCATATGAGAAGATGCTCAACATCACTAGTCATCAGGAAAATGCAAATTAAAACCCAAACAAACACAACTATCCACCCACTGAATGTCAGATATCAAAAAGACGAACAACCACAAGTGTTGGCAAAGATATGAAGTTAGTGGAATTCCCGTACCATTGCTGATGGGAGTGTAAAATGAGAACACCTTTGGCAGTTTCTAGAAAAGTTAAACACGCACTTACTATAGCCCAGCAATTCTACTCCTAGCTATGTACCAAAGAGAAATGCAAGCCTAGGTTCACACAAAATGTGAACTTGTACACAAATGTTCATAGCAGCTTTATGAATAATAGCTCAAAACTGGAAACAGTTCAGCAAGAGATGAATGGATGAACCACCGGTAGAATATGAATATGATGGAATTCTGTTCAGAAAAACAAAAGGAAGGAGTGAAATACTGAGACACGCTCCAGCAGGAGGGAAGCTCAAAACCACTGTGCCAACTGAGAGAAGCTTAGTGTGATGGCTCCATGCTGTGTGGTTTCATTTAGATGATGTAGCCAGAAAAGGCAAATTTATGGAGAGAAATCAAATTATCGATCGCCAGAATCTGGGGTTAAGAGTTGACTGTAAATAGAGAAGAGGGAAGATCTTAGGGCAATAGGAATGTCCTATCATGATTATAGTGATGCCTACCTATTCGAATGAACTCCTCAAACTCTGCATTTTATTGTCTATGTAAATTAGAGCTCACAAAGTTGACCTCAGGTATTTGAAGACATAGTAAATAATGCACAAAAGTATTAATACTGTATTTTGTTAAATCCAACAGTGTAGCAGGACCCTGGAAAACAGTGGGCTCACATTTCTTTCCTTCTTATTCCTGTCTGCCTTCCTCCCTCCCTCATTTTTCCCTCCTCCCTCCTTTCTTCCTCTGTTCATTCTGCATTATTTTCCTGTTGACAATTCACCAGGGCTAGTCTTTGCTAAGGTGTGAATGGCCAATGGTGTGACAATGCGTGGTCGCTCTCAGGGGTCTCTTAATGAGGAACTCTTGAGATAGTCTGTCCATGGCCTTTGTGAGGGATTGGTCCCTGGGGATAGAATTTTTTCTGTGTAGTAGACTTTGAAAGAAAGCTGTTATTAATTAGCTCAATGTATTCTTGGCTGGGGAAATGTAACCATTTATTTAGTAGAAAAACAAACATAAATCTCCAGATAGGCACTCTGTATTAATCAGACAAGTGGAATTTCCAGCTTTATTTCTCATGTGTAGTCTTTTGTTGCTATAGGAGGCGGAGTAGCATTTATGGAAAGAGCATCACCTTTTAAGTCAAGCAGACCCCAGTTTGAATAATAACACCACTTGTTAGCTCTGTGACAGGGTACTCCTAACTTTAAATTCTGATTGCAATTTGGTGTTTGGAAACCAGGCATTATAGAGAGAAATGAGCCCAGCTAAGGTTCACACTGACATAAACAGAGAAGTTTCGGTCTCCTGGGTGAAATTGTAAACTCATGTTTTGGGCTTCAGCTAGTCAGGGGACATATGGCTGTTCTGTTGGAACAGTACCTGAAATCTCCTTTTATTCTTATATTCTTCAGAGGGTGCGGTAGTGTAGATCACCAGGAGTGAATTGTAGATAGGTTAGGGACCTACCTGGTTGGTTGCTCTGGGCCCCATTTACCTGAACTAATGGCTGAAACTAAAGATGCAGAATATATGTTAGAATTTCCCAAACATTGCATTCATAAAGCTACTGTTTGGTTTTTCAAAGTTGTCCTTATGTATGTTTTTCTGTTTGATTATCACAAAGGCCCAGGGAGGAAGGGGATCTAAAGATGCCATCCATCTGTGTTTTAAAGGCAAAGGGATAGGAGTCTGGATATGGTAAGTGGTGGTTCAAGATTCATAGCTGGTTGATGGAAAAGGATGGCTCTGAGTCCTCATCTTCCCTGTGGTGCTCTGCCATTGAGGGACGCTGCCCGTGTCCATCTGTGCCTCCTGAAATGCAGCCTGCAGTGTCGCCCTTCGCTGTGGTCCTTGTGGTCATCATCTGTGGCCCTTGGGTCATGCTGGACATTTACAGATCTGGGTCACAGGTTCAATGTTAGGTCATCCTTGCCTTTGGATTCAGGAAGGTCTTTGTGGAGGTCATATTCTCACGGAGCCAGCCTTGTTTATTGAAAGGTACGTAGGGTTTGGGAGTAGGTAGGACAGGGCTGACATCTCTGTTCTCATGATCTCTGTTTGGGTCATTTTATGCACATTTCTTACCACCACTGGATCTGCTTCCTCATCATTCAAATAAATTCCTGGGAGAAATGAAATGACAAATGCATAGTTCCTGGACTGTAATAATTACCAACAAAGAAAAAAAAAATAAAAAAAAAATTACCAACAAAGGATGATTTACCTTTTCCTCTTTCTTTCTTATGCAGTTTTGGCTCTGTTTCATCTTATAAGAAAGTAATTAATAGCCAATAGGAGTGGTAGTCAAGTCAACAGAGGAACCACGAGGGAAACAGAGACATTCTCCTGCCTTCTCTTCGGGTGCTTTGCGAGAGATCTTTGCAGTTCATTACAGTTAATTTTCTACCACTGTGGATACTTTTGGGGAATGTTTTAAACTTAAGAATAGTTTTTAATGTGCAAAGCAGAGGCCGAAGGGAAAATGAGACAACTGATTTATTTTCAGTTCTTGATCAAAACACAGCCCCTGTTCCTTCTTGCTTTGTCTGCAGAAAGCTCTTGCTCTCCTGTTCACATCCACATCAACATTGAACTATTGATTTCTCTCCAGGGAAGGCTTATCAGAACTTCTGGAGGGTCTGGGATGTAAGCGTTCACTCTTTCATGTGCTGGAAGGAGCTTTAGAAATTATATGGCACAACCCTTTCACTTTACTGATGAAGACACTCCCACTCGAGATGGGGAAATGTCTTGTTCAGATTCACCCAGGGACAGACCAGTGTATCTTTTCAGCTTCCCTGAAACTTCTCCTGTAGACTTAATGGTTATGACACCTTGATGAAGAGTGAAAATCCCAGAGGTGACTGGCATCATTCAGTAAGCCTCCCTAGTGACTTTATCAGAATGGGAACTTACCCATAAGAAAAAAATCATTTAGAAGTGTAGAGGCAGGAATTTTACTTATTTCAAAGAGCAATTTCCATGCATAATTAATTTACTGAGCAAACCTTTTCTTTCTAGAGGAAGGTCCATGGGTGGTCTCGGAGGGAGATGTGAACCCCCAAAATTAAATGCAAAACTTCTTAGTGTTTCCTGATGAGAGGGTCAGGTCAACTTTAAAGTCTCCAGAGTCACCCAAACACAACCTCCCTTCAAAGCCTGTTCTACATGATAACAAAGGAATCATTTCTTGACTATCTTTGTTTTTTAAGTGGAGAAAGCTCTAGGTTTTTGTTTTTTTTCCTTACATCCACTCCATTAGGTGTGCCCATCAGCAGAGACTGGGAGACATACAGTGAAAACTCCCATCTCCTCTCCTGAAGCTCGGTTGGGCAGCATAGAATAATCTAGAAGAATCTTCTGACCTTCCCTTCCTGCCCTCACCTTCACTCCAAGCACCCTTGTCCCTACTAGTCAGCAACATATCAACCCCAAGCCCTCAGCTTCCCTGATAACAAAACATTACTTCTCCTCTCACACCTTTCACTTTTCTTCCCTCTTTAGTTAGGGAGTTTTTCAAGGGTAACTTTATATTACGTGTGATTTGTTATTGAGGTCACAACTTTAAAACCTTAAACTTGAATAATGTGTGACTTCAGTGTGCATGTGCATGTGTGTATGCTTCTGAGTGAGTTTATCTCGTGGCACCCTCTCCCTTCCAGATCTGTCACTCTCTCCCTCCCTAAGGCAATCCTTTCTCAACCTGCTCTGCTCTTTGCAAAGTGAGAACAAATGCAACATAATACACTGTGGGAACAACTGATCCCCAGGTATTTTGGATGCCAAGTATTTTTATCAGTGGTGACGAGAGCTGTGAAAAATAAGAGCAGACTAGACATTTTTACGCTACCATAGAATTATGGTTCCTTTTCCTGTCCCCTGCCATTGGCCAAGCATCACTCTGTTCGACATGCGGGGTAGGAGGTAAAACTCCACAAGGCTTGTCTTCCACACAGTGGTCATGTTCTCTCTCTCTCTCTCTCTCTCTGTCTCTGTCTCTCTCTCTGTCTCTCTCTCTCTCTCTGTCTCTCTCTCTCTCTCTCTCTCTCTCTCTCTCTATATATATATATATATATATACACTGTACAACAGCCAGATTAGATAGTTTAGGTTTCCTAAGTCTGAAATGTTGTTGCATATCTTATTTGAAAGTTTTAAAATGTGGAGACAAGGGCTGCTGGTCATGATGAAAAACTCTTAAGTGCTGGAGGTACCGTTGAAGAAACATCCTCTTCAGGATGTGACGGACCCCAAGATCAGCAGGGAACCCAGCTCAGAAATCTGTGCCAAGAGTCACCCTACTGGGGTCATCCAGCCTCCCTAATGGGCATGCCCATCTTCCTCCCTGTCAGCCTGTCGGGGGCCCTGCCTCTGCTTGGTTTGCTGAGCTGGCATCTGTTTCCAGGTGGGCTTCTATGAAGAGCCTGCTGGCATATGGCTTGTCACAGGTCTCATATAAGGTCAACAGTCTTGTTCATTCTTTCTTCCCTAGGTCATTTTGCTGGAGAGAGATTTTAGGGGACCAATATGAGAAGTAGGATGTAAGAGAGAATTGAAACCCCCAAGAAGCCCCCTGACCCAAAGGAAGAGCTCTGGGCCGTCTGGCCCCTGCCTACCTCCCGTCTCACCCTTTACTTCTCTCCTTGCCCTCCAAACTTCATCCTTTGTGAACAACTTTCTTCATGTTCTCTTTGATGCTAGGAGATTGCACCCATGTTCACTTTCTCTGGACTGTTTCCCTCTTCAATTTGACTAACTCCAATTTGTTCTTCATAATTCCCCTTGTATCTTTTCTGTTAGCAAGCTTTCTAGAACCTTCTAGATGAGATAAATGTGCCTGCTCTGTGCTCTCATAACCCTTTGTTCTTCCCCCTGTGTAAAATCCATTCATCCCACTTAAGGCAATTGCTTATTTTTCCTTGCAAAGTCTTAATGAAAGAGACCCTGTCCTCAGTACAGAACTCAGGAAATGCCTGTTGGATGTGTGCAGAAGGAAGATAAGATACTAGGAAATATCTTGGGGTGTAGAGTGAGAGTCTGAACCCTACTTTCTAGCTGTGTGATCCTGGCTAAGTTACCTAATGTCTCTAAATCTGATTCTTTGTTTTTAAAATGGCGATGGTGCCACCCTCCTTGTACGACTGTCTGTCGTAAAGATCAAAAGGAAACGTTAGGAGATGACAGACATGTTTATGGCATAGACTGTGGTGATGGTTTCATGAGTATATACTCCTCTCCAGACTCATCAAATTGTCTGTGTTAAATACGTGAAACTTTTTGCATGTCAATCATGCCTCAATAACATGGTTTAAAAAAAAATATGAAAAGATCATGAGCACAACATACTTGGTAGATGTTATTCATAAAATATTAAAGCAACTTGCATGAGATGGGCGGCAACAGTTTGAAAGAGTATATCTTGTCTGGGATAAAGGAAGCAAGGTTCTCAAATGTGAGCATTATGAAAACTAATCAGAAGTCTTGCAAAAATAAGTACTTATTTTTAGAAGCCCTTTCAGAGATTTGTACTCCCCCACTGAGAGCCCACATACAGTGTACTTTGCATGCATTGTCTCGTCAGTTTTGACAATGACCCTGTGAGGTAGAAATTAATATCTCCATACTTTACATGAGAAAACAGGGACTCAAGGAGAATGTGCAACTTTCCCAAAGCCCGAAAAATTGTAGATGAAGAATCTGAACCCATATTTGTCTAGTTTGCCATTTCACAATCGGGTGATTTTTACCAGCCCCCTCCCAGGGGACCTGTGGCAGTATCTGCAGACATTTTTCATTGTCACAAACTGGGGGAGGAGGTGCTGCTGGTATGTGGGTAGAGGCATTAAATGTCCTGCATCACATGGGACAGCTTCACCAGAAAGAATTATCCAGTCCTGGGTGTCAGTAGTGCTGAGCTTGAGAAACCCTGGTCTAGATTCACTGCTTTGAGGTTTCCCTTCTTTCATTCGCAAAGATAAAATGGTATTTTATTAATGTAGTTTTGACAGAATGGAGTCCTATCACAGGGCAGTGTCATTGCAGAAAGTCCTTTGTGCCAGTAAACTCAGATGACTCTGTGCCCTACAAAAGTGATGAAATAAACATGGCCAAGTAGATATTTACACACTGAAAACCCAATTAGAACTTTGGCCTATTTAAGGTTCAAAAACTCCACACCCAGGAATCTTGGATACCGGATGGGTATGGACTGTCAAGAGTGGAAGGAATGTGGGCAGAGGAATGCTTTACTTAGCAGCTGGTTGTTCTTGGGAAATTTAACTCCTCTCCCAGGATTCATTTCCTACATCTGCAAAATGGGGATGTTAATGCCGAACTCAGTGAGCTGATGTGAGGATTACCCAAAATAATGTGACCGAGTGTTCAGTGTAGGATACGGTACACAGAGGGTGTTCCATGACACTCCAATGAACCTGCACTATGAATATGGTTATTGGCCCCATCCTTCGCATTTATAGGAGAAACTGGATTGGTCCCCAGTGTTGATTTGGTCTGTGCTGTTCTACATGTCCTTGTCACCTTCCCAGCACTCACCTTTGCCTGATAGGATTGGTCTGGAGTTGGCGGTGCCAACCCTCCTACCCCCATAAGCCCCCCACAGAATGATGACAAAAAATGCTTTTCTTGCATAATATTCCCTCACATTCTTTTTCCCACTCTCACCCTCCTCCAGCTGCTGAGTGGAGACTTCTCTGGTTACACTGCAGCAGAACAGGGCACCTTTGGTCTCATAAGAAAGGATGCTGAGGACATTTGGTCTCTCTGGTCATCTTCATAGTCTACCTGGTGGATCTCCTCCTTTGCTCTGTCTTTTCATGTAAGGTATTCAGTTGAGCAAAATGCCACTGACCCAACACCTCCAACATGCCAAAAACCTTGCTAAGCGCTTTATATGCCTTTACCCTTTTCCCCCATGGCACCCAACAAGATTTTCAATAAATGTTTGTTGAAGGAATGATTTATACAATAATCTCATGAAGTCAAATCACATGTCCATATTATAGAGAGTCTCAAAAAGGCTAAGGAACACTGAGAGTTCACACAGGCTCTGTGGGGAAGGACCAGCTCTAGGACCCCAACTGTCTGACTCTAAAACCCACTCTCTTAATCAGAACCAAATATTGATGCATAATGTGCAGGAGATGGCACACACCAACCAGGGCCCACTGGCAGAAAACGTGGTTCCCGGCACTGGTTGTGAGCACACTCCACTCTCTCTGAGTCCTCTCCTTCCTATATTCACTGACTCCACAGGTATTTATTGAATTTCTACTACATTCCAGGAACTGAGCTGGTGTGTAAGAAAAACAGACTAAAACTCCAGCCTGCGTACACTGGACACACCAGTGGGAGGTGATGTTCCTTGAACAACAACAACAAAAAATACGTATGATATACACATGCTGAGTGTTACCAAGGAGATGAATGGACTGGCCAGGTGGAAGATAAGGGAGGCATGAGGAAAAGCCTAACAGAGCAGGTTGTATTTAAAGAGAGATCCTGAAGAAGTCACACATGCACAGGTCCTAGGAAGCATGTTTCAGGCTGGAGGAATAAAGACCCTAAGGCTAGAAGGACCTGGCATATTTAAGGAGGTCGAAGGAGGCTGCTATGCCTGTGATGTAGTAGAAAATGAGGGAGTACAAATGCATGACCACGGCATTATGCTGTTATTGTTCTACCGTAATAGATGCCAGATAACTATATGGCTTGCAGCCAGGCCCTTTATTGTTAATAAGTGCTGTGCATTGAGCTGTGTCCCTGCAAAATATACATTAAAGCCCTAACCCCTGGTACCTGTGATTATAGCCTTATTTGGAAATCTGGTCTTTGCAGGTGCAATTCAGATGTAAGTTGAGGGACGCCTGGGTGGCTCAGCAGTTGAGTGTGTGTCTTTGGCTCAGGGCATGATCCCAGGGTCCCGGGATCAAGTCCCCCATTGGTCCCCCATCAGAGAGTCTGCTTCTCCCTCTGCCTGTGTGTCTGCCTCTCTCTCTCTCTCTCTGTGTCTCTCATGAATAAATAGAAACTTAAAAAAAGGATGTAAATTGAGGTGAGGTCACAGTGGAGTGGGGTGGGGGCTAATCCAATAGGACCAATGTCCTTAAGAGAGGCGAAGGGACAGACACACAAGGAGCAGAAGGCCACATGAAGACACACAGAGACAGAAGACAACTGTGTGATGATAGAGACAGAGATGGGGGTTGTGGAGCAGCAGGTCAAAGAACGCCAAGGATTGCCCACCATCACCTGAAGCTGGGAGCAGGAGCATGGCTCTGCCAGGACCTTCATTGTGGGAGCCTCCAGGGCTGGGAGGGAATAAATTTTGGCTGTTGGATGCCAGTCATTTTGTTGTAGTTTGTCGGGGAAGCCCAGGGAGACTTATTTGCAATGATTCTCCCAACTGATCACCAGGTATTCAAGCTGAGACCCCTGCTCGTGACAGGAGTGTGTGAGGGGGTGAGGGGCTCCTCCTGCACCCCCCAGCTGGTGACAGGCCCACAAGGGAGCCCAACCTTACTGACCACAGTGCCCGGGTGCTTTCTCCACTCTTCCAGAAGGGCTGCTGAGTGCTTCTCAAAGTGGGCTTTGTCAGAAGGCAGGATACCTTGAGGACAGTAGGCACCCTGTGTTGGAAGTCACATAAGCAGGGGGCAGACCCCTATTTGCACCTAGGCCTCACTCTGGACTGGAGTGTGAACTGATGGCTTACTAATATCTCTTGGCCCCGCAAAAAGCACTCTCACTATCTACACTTATTGGCGTCATGTCTTCTTTTGCTCTAAAAGGGTCACTCCCAGGTCCTCACGTGTCCTGCAGTTGGAAAAAGGGAAAAACATGGAATGGGGTTATGCAGACTGCATCCTCTCTGTGGGGAGGTTTGGATTACCCTAACATGGACTTCAGATAATTAAGGAAAAAAATAGTTTCATTTGCCCCAGAGAGCTTCTTTGCTTGAACAAGTGTTCCTCATTAACTGAACAGGTTTTTTTTTTTTTTTTTCCACCCAGAATGGCAATTGCCTCTTCTTACTAGCACATAGTTCTTTGTTTAAAGAATTTTTTTTAAGGAATTTAAAGGGAATATGTTTCAAGAATAATGAATTCCTTGGTGTCAGAGAAAGAGTCTTCTAGCATGCTAATGGTGGTCATGGGTTTGGATAGATTTGGGCATAAGCTTGTGACTCGCACAAGTTAGTTACCTTCTTGAGAGCTGTAATTCCTGTTTTGTGGAGTTACTGTAAAATGAAATATGAAATAATGTACATTAAGCTCTTAGAAGTATGGGCCCTTCTTACGCACTTCCTCCAGTGCCCTCATTGTGTTGTCAATGGATGGCAGCCTTGGGAAGAATGATGTTCATTCAGGACCTGGGGCCTGGTGCAGTGGCTTGTTCACATCCATGATGCTCTCTAGGTTGCATTGCCTGAGGATGCACGAGGTAGCTGGATGCTTTCTGATGTGCCACACAAGGGCATCTGGACCTTGTTGTGGTGTCAGCAGACCAGAAGGAGGATAAATGTCTGGATTTCTCTGTCCATTCCCTGCTTCCCTATGGAAGCATCCAGAGTTATGGGATCTGATATTTTACCCTACTTGCAAGCTATCAAGTTAGTCTGCCAAGGATCCATGGATATTGGCTGGAGATAGTAGAGTCATGGGTCAGCAATAAAGAACTGTATTGGGGCACTTGGGTGGCTCAGTGGTTGAGCGTCTGCCTTTGGCTCAGGTCGTGATCCCAGGGTCCTGGGATTGAGTCTCACTTCAGGATCCCCACCAGGAGCCTGCTTCTCCCTCTGTAGTTCTCATGAATAAATAAATAAACAAAGAACTATATTACTCCAGGCACAGCAACAGTGTAGGCCTCATGTTTGTGTCAGCTTCTCTTGCCCTGGCTCCCGCAGGGCAATGCAAAGAGGGCCAGGTGCCACATCATGAGTCATAGGGTGTGTCACAGAAGAGGAACCATCAGTTTAGGGAACCTGAGTCTTTAAGTTGGCCAGTAAGCATGCCTGCCCACTGCTCCAGAGGAAGACACTCTGTTTTCCAAGGCTGTTTGCTACATATCCTTAAAAAAATGGTACCTAGCAAAGGCAGTGCTTCTGTTCATAAGACATGCAGGAATGTCTGAGAATCAGGCAAAATTGTCATCTTCTTCTTCTTCTTTTTCTTTTTTAAAAGATTTATTTATTTATTTATTTAAGAGAGAGCAAGTGTGAGTGGGGGTGGGAGAGGCAGAGGGAGACAATCCTCAAGTAGACGCCCCACTAAGTGTGGAGCCCAACACTCACCCACCTAGTGAGTGTCTACCTCACTAGGTGAAAAAGTTTGGCATATGATAGGTACTTAAAGAATCCTGCCTTTGTTTATCATTTGAATTGACATGTGATCGCATTCTTGCCGTGGGTCATTTGAAAGAGGAGGATGAACTTTGAAGGCTCATGTCTCTGCAAAAATGGTATCAGGGTGGAAGCTGGCCTGAGCATGAGTGACTCTCTCTATATATATGTATATAGAGAGAGACAGAGAGAGATTTATTTATCTGAGAGAGAGAGAAAGGTCACATGCTTGAGCAAGAGTGGGTTGGGTGGTGGAGAAAGGCAGAGGGACGAGGGTGGGGAGAAGCAGACTCCTCACTGAGTGTGGAGCCTGACATAGGGCCTGATCCCAGGACCCTGAGATCATGACCCGAGCTGAAATCAAGAGTTGGCCCATTATCCAACTGAGCTACCCAGGCACCCCAGATAAGTGACATATTTTGAGCAAAATTGCACAAATGGGAGTTCACTCGCCCCAAGCTTCCCTCTGGGTTCCTTACAAAGACAGCTCACATGTCGTCTTAGTGGGAGGCTCATGAGCCGTCCAACCTTTTCTCAACCGTGACCTACATGTATTCCTTTTATGTTTTCCATTTTTGCCTCTATTAATCTAAGGCAGAACAACCCCCACACTCCCACCCTGCCCTCCCTGACCTACTTTCTGCATCATCTTCACCTCCCTAAGTCTCGCCTCTCAGAATTTTTTCCTTAGCTGCCGCTTTGACTGTGTAGGCAAGCCATAACTCACTGTCGGCACCTCCTCCTCCTCCTGGTAACACTGCCTCTCTCCAAATGGGCTTTCGCCAGCCCCGGGAGGGGTGGGTGGGGTGGGCAGAAGGGAGTCAGACATACTCCTCCATGCTCAGCGCTCAGGATACAGGTAGCTGAATTCCTCCCAACTGCCTCACTTCTGCTCTTCAAGTTTCTATTGCTTTGGATTTCTTAGGCAGAGAACACAAACTAAGCCCTCATCTCCTTGAACGATCCAGAGTCAAGAAGAGTGAAGGGACTGCTGATGACCAGGGCTCTGATTTCACTCACATCCTAGTGAGGAGTGCACTTGTCTCATGAGAATACTATCTTTCTACCAATTTCTGTATCACCAACCTGGGTGGTGACTGTGCATGGAGAGAATGATACAACTTCTCATACTGAAATCTCTTTTCTGATATTTAGCTGGTGTGTCACATCAGATCCCCTTTTAGGATGACTTCAGAGTACTGGTAGTGATGGAGAAGGAAAATGTCAGCTCATTCAAACAAAACTAACCACTAATTATCCACCTGTCCATCCATCATCCCACGTACCCATCTATCCACCCATCCAACCATCCATCCATCCATCCACCCATTCATTCATCCATCCATCCTCCACCATTTGTCATTCTGTCTGCCTGTCTGTCTTTCTATCTATCTATTATCTATCTATCTATCTATCTATCTATCTATCTATCTATCTATCTTTCTATCTCTATATTGAACATCTTATTTCAGATCACCTAAATCTCACTGATTGAAACTGGCATTGAGGATGAGTATCTGTATATTCTCAGTTTTTTTTTTTAAATTTCTTTCCTGTTGAGGAGAATCTGTATGATTCAAAGTTTTATGTACATGGAGTATTTGCTCTGTGAGTTTCAGATCAACACTAACAAATACTCGTTGGCCATTAGGATTTTGGTATTATTAGAGGTCTCATTCAGAACTTTTTATTTAACTGGAAGCTTTTCTTCACCCCTTCAAGAAGAAAGTTTAATTTTTGCTCAAAGGAAAAAATGCAAAGCAGCTCTGAGCCCAGAGTACTTCTCCATTCTTTTTTTTTTTTTTCCAATGGAAGTAGGGGATGTGATGATGGAACCCACATCACCATGTGTTCTCACAAGAGGCAATACTGAGCCCGGCAAGCTTTGTAGAGGCATGACGAACAGGAGGAGCTGCAACAGAAAGAGGTAATGGGAAGGACAAAAGTCACGGCAGCAGTCCTGGGTGTGGGGGTTCATGTCATTATCAGAACCATGCTGGGCAGTGGATGCTGGGTCATAGCATGGGGCAGCACAGAAACCTTATTTTCAGAGCGGGGTCGCTAAGTAGAGTCAGATCATCATATATTGAACTAAAGCCTCCTTCAGTTCTTTCATCAATGCTTCAGAGTGGAATGAGAACTGGGGTGGGCTTATGTGGCCTCAGCGACATAAAAAGAAGGGGTGTGAGGTTTTGAGATGCCCATAGGGGTTTATCCCGCGGCCCTGCAATGTTGGGAAATGACTGTTTTTACGAGTTCACTCTTTACTGAACAGGTTTTTAAGCTGCGTGTATGGAAATAGAATTGGTTGTTGGTGACTTACTGAAGCATTCCTTTTCTTAAAAACTTTCCTAAGAGACGTTGAGGGGTATTTGTTTAAGGTAGGCATTTTATCTAATCATAGGTGATGGACAGGCATGACAATACCTGCCAAAGGAGTGAAGGAATAAATAACAGGACCAAGCTTTAGAGCAATGTTACAATTACCAATTCACCCTTATCTTCAGTGCAACAACCCTTTACCATCTGGGCCATCTGCTCACAGGGAGATGAGATGATTTGTACCTTCCCTTTCAGTCATCCAAGGTGCTTGTTTCAACATCCTTCCCATAGTGTGTTCTTCTTCCTACCTCTTTTTATCGTCATCCTCGAAAAAGTCATACTTACTGGTCACATGTATCTTAGTGTGATTGTAAGTCCCTAATTCCTCACTTCATGTGCACTTACTTCATTTCTCATTGGAGACAAAAGACTTTATCGCCAAGGATTATATGTCAGGAGACAGGATGGGGTAGAAAACCGGAGGGTGGCTTCCAACCAATAGTCATTTGGGACCTGGGGCCTCCTCTTGGCTCCCCTAAAATTTATATCTTCTCTGTCTGCTCCCAGACACTTCTTTGAGCCTAAATTTTCTCATTTGTAAAGTATGTCAGTTGTATCAACCTCCAATGGTCTCAGAAAGTAAAACTGCAAATAGACCCCACAAACATCTGTAGAGAAAGCACCTACCATGTAGTTCTTGGCATATGGTCGGTTCTCCAAATGGGAACTATTGTTACCCCAGTCTTTATTATCACTGTCAATTCAGAGCCTAGGTTAAAAGCCCAGAAATAGTCAGGACTTTCTAAAACATATTACATTTTATTTTAAAGATTTAGAAAAGGCATGTCTTCTGCACCCTGAAATACCTTGGAGATTGCATATAAAAAATGATCGTAATGCGAGCTTGCACTTTAAAGCTCACAGAGAACCTTGGCAACGAAGCAGTTCCTTTAAGAACACTGATGATGGAGTTTGAAAGCATCAGCCTGGGTGTCCCAACCGTAAGGAAGCAATCCTAACCAGACAGAAAAATTCACACTTTGGGAACCCGCCTTGCAAATGTGAGGACACTCTTTTCCTCCCTGACTTTCATGTTGGAATTTAAGTTCTTTTGGAGACAGATGTATCCAATTGAGGCTGTGGTTCGAAAACCATAACATACTAAACACTGTGAAGAGTCAGGGGTGTTCGGGTTTCTAATTTCTGGGTGGACATGTTGGAACTTCTCACCAACTACGGGATGTCCGGGTACTGCAAACATTCCTGCTGAGATCTAGGCTGCCCGACTTGGAGCTGGTGTTCACGTGAGCTGCAAGGAAAGACGGAGCTGAGCAAGGACCAGCCTGAGTTAGATCTGCCACCAAGGTGCTCACAGCTTCATAAGAGAGTCACGTTCACAGTGATAAGTAAGATGTGCTGTACAGAAGGTCACAGAAGCATAGCGCATGGATGGGCTTAAGTTCCTAGGCATTTGGGGAAAGCTTCTTTTTTTATACATAAAGATTTTTATTTATTTATTCATAAGAGACACCAAGAGAGAGGCAGAGACATAGGCAAAGGGAGAAGCAGGCTCCCCGGGGGAAGCCGGATGTGGGACTTGATCCCAGGACCCGAGGATCACGATCTGAGCCAAAGGCAGATGCTCAACCACTTAGCTACCCAGGTGTCCCTGGGGAAAGCTGCTTAAAAGACATTGTTAGAAACTGAATGTCTGTGTTCCCTACAGCTCCATCTATTGAAGCCCCACCCCAATGTGATGGTACTGGGTGGCGGGGCCTTGGGAGGTAATTAGATGTAGATGACGTCCTGAGGCTGTGGCCCTTATGAGGGATCAGGGCCCTTCTAAGAAGAGGAAGAGACACTAGAGCTTTCTCTCACCACCAGATGAGGACACAGTGAGAAGCTGGCCATCTGTAAACCAGAAAGAGGACCTTCGCCAAGAACCAACTCTGCCGCCACCTTGACCTCGGACTTCTAGGCTCTAGGACTGTGAGGAATAAATGTTCATTGTGTAGGCCACCCAGTCTCTGATACTTTGCTTTAGTAACCCAAGACTAGGACATGGGTAGTGTTTGATTTGACTCCTTTAAGGATACATACAAGTTCAACAGCAGGAAGGAATGTTTTCAGCAGAGGGAACAACACATGGACAGGAAGGGACAAGCATGGCATGGATTCTACATCTTTCTTTTTTTCCTTTTTTTTTTTTTGACTGCATTATATAGTGAGAAGAGAAGGGGGCAAAAAGGAATCAGTTGTGAAAGGTTTATGTACCAAGCTAAGTTTGATTTCAACTAGTGGGCAAATTAGTGGGTTTCTCCCAACTGTGTCACATGTTCTAGTTTGCTATGTCCACACCCTGCCTCTGCTTCTCCACAGCAAATTGGAATAGGGTGTGCTGAGTGCTAGTTATTATTATTTATCCCTTTCACTAAATAGGGAATTCCTTGATGTCATGGATTCTGGTTTTCTTTCTTTCTTATTTTCTTTCCCCCTCCTCCCCCCCTCACTCTTTCCTTCCTCCCCCTCCTCCTTTTCTCCTTCCCCTTCTTCTCCTCCTTCTTCTTCTTCTCCCCTTCCTCCTCCTCCCCCTCCTCCTCTTCCTCTTCCTCTTCTTCTTTTATGGAGGGAGTCCCACACAATGCCTAACACATAGTAGGAGCTCAATAAATAAGTATTCAATAGGTATTAAAATTAAGTCTTTGAGAATGTGATATTTCAACAGGGCCCTAGATAGAGTTCAAAGAAGAACTTTCTAGGTAGTGAGAAGGGCAGATAATGTAGGGCCTAAGAGTTGGTAGACTTGATGTGTATGCAGAAGACAGAAAAGGCTTATGCAAGAAGAATTGCATATGAGGAGGTTGGGGGGTAGTTCAGAGACACAGGATTGAAAGCTTTGGTTGGGAATGCATTGACCTCTAGTTTTCCCTCTGCTTCCAGTACATCTCTAACAGCAAACTATGATAAGGCAGGTGGACTCATAGATGGCCCCCAATTATCCCAACCACCTGGTACTTACATCCTTGTGTAATACTTTCCTATTAAATGTAGGCAGGACATGTGACTTGCTTCCAACCAATACAATATGGCAAGATGTTGGTATTTGCTTCCACATTCACGCTCTGTTATAAAATATCGTGATTTCTGTCTTACATTTTCTTTCTCTGACTTGCTTTCTCACTCCAGTGAAGCAAGCTGCCATGTTGTGAGTTGTTCTAATGATGAGACCATGTGCCAAGATCCTGAGGATGACTCTTACCTGGTTGTTGGCAAGAGCCACCAGTCCAACGATCTTTCAAAACTAAATTCTGCCAACAACCACATGAGCTTAAAAGCCAATCCTTCTCCAACTGAACTTTAAGAGAAGATCCTGGCCTGGCTGGCACCTTGATTACAGCCTTGTGAGAGACCTTGAAGTAGAGACCCCAGCTAAGCTGTGCCTGGATTCCTGATTCATAGAAACCATGAGTTAATAAATACATGTTGCTTTAAGTCTCTAAGTTGGTGGTGATTTGTTATGTAGCAATAGTGATGTTCCAAGATCCACTGAGACAGAAGGGAGTATGTGGGATGGGTAAGAAGCCCACGTGTGGCCTAGCCATTGGCCAACCACTTCCTGGAACCTTGGGCCTGGCAGGTTTCTGGGTGCAGTACTGTTGTGATGTTAGCATAGACCCACTGCAGACAACTCTGGCTTTGTGAAATTTGGGCAAGAGGCTTCTCCTGGAATGAGTCAGTGAGTCCATATCTGAGTTCCAACTTTCACAATGTCTGACAGAGCATCCTGTGGAATCTTCTGGGATCACTCTGAAGTGGAAGCACCTACTTACATTTCAGCCACTGTTGCAAAGAGCAACTGCTATCAACATAGCCTACAGGGTCAAATCAAGGACTTGGTAGGATAAACAGAAGGTCAAGTTTAAGAAAAATATCATAGAGCTCATTCAGAAAATCTGCTTCCCACTGAATGTTTTCTTGGGTCTGAAAGAATCTGAAGATAAATGCAGCTCACAGCTGTGGTCTTTTTTGCTTTTTGTTCTGTTCGGTCCCCAAAGTTTGGCTGAAGGAATAGCTCAGAAGACAACTTGCTGTGTCATATGCGTTGAAATTTAAAAGAAAACCAAAAACCCAATGAATGCCAAATATTTCTTCTTGATTCTCCTTTAATGCCCTCTGAACTTGCTTCAAATATTGGGATTCTTTCTCCAAATTGTGTTTAGTTGCTATTTTAACATTTTAATCAGGGTTTATTTAGACTTGCAGAGATTGACTTTAATCAAGTGAAGTATCTGGATCTGCAGCTCTGTTTTAGGAGCACTGCAAATGCTGAGGAGCATTTCTCTAAACCATACATACTTGTTTTTCTTTCTTTTATATATTGGGGTTCTCTATAAAATCATAGGAAAACTCAAAAAGAGTGAGAAAAAAATTCTTTTAAATGTCCACCAAAGTGGACGACCAAAACCACTGGTTTTGAGCATCTGCAAAAGATGCTGGCCATCTAAACCATGGTAGATTATATTCATATTTATATTTAAGATACACTTAGCTAGTATAATTTGTTGAGTATTTACCTATGCCAGACACCTGGGTGAATTTATTTCCAACATCCATTTGTCATTTATTCAAAGCAAACATATTTTTAGACGCTAGCAGAGAATAAAATCTCTCAATACAGATGACTAAGACATTTTGATCCCTGATCTTTAAGGATCTAGTGAGAGGGCAGAGGACAGTGGTCACTCTGACCTGTGATAAGGCTCCAGTTTGCCAGACTTCCTCTGTTGACTAGAATACTTAGAAACAACCTTCTTCACTTTTAGAAAGGCCCTAATTTGGAAGATAAATCATATAATCAACTCTAGCTTAGGCCAATAGGCCAAGAGTCATATATGTGTAAAAAAAAAAAAAGTAACTTTTGGTAAAATCACATTTTCTGCTTCCACTTAATGTAAACAAAAGTTGATCATCAATATTTATGTATTCAACTTATATATTGATAGTTAAGTTACATTCTAGGGGTTTGCTATGCCATAAATTACTGGCAATTTTCTAATGCTCTTGGCCAATATGTAAAATTAGTCTTGCTTTACCCAGGTCAAGAGAAAGTGCACTTTATTTGACTCACTTCTTCCAGACTTGAGAGTTTCTCAGTTGCCATGGACAACACTCATCCATTGGAAAGCATAAATATCTGTGCTTCTATATGGAGATGATGACTATCGTGATTTTCTGGGGAGGCAACCTACCACCCACACCGTACTTTCTACTCCTCCAAGGAATAATCGTGAATCAGAGAAAAGCTATATGGAAATCAGAGCTGAAATAGCCTATAAATCACACTTGTCATCGTTTCCCCAAACTGTGGTTGATTTATGAAACACCCTAATGCCTCATTGCTATGGCCACGCCATTCTCGTGATATGAAATCACATACATATACCATCAGGGACTACTTAAAGACTATACAAAAGGAGAAATAAAAACAAAACAGAATCAAAGCTGGAGAGCACTGAGACATGTATGGGATGCAAATTCATCAGTGGGAAATCTGGGGGATGCTGAAAATACATGTTCACACTATAGAGAGCAAGAGGGACAATTGTCTGGTCAGCATTGGATTATCTAAGCTCATAGAGAATGGGGATGGTTATTCAAATGCTGAAATAATTGAATTTGTGTCTCTAGGTACAAAGGTGCCCTCCCATGGCTTCATCCTCGGGCACTCTGAGTTGGTTATTTCTAAGCAGAGGAGCAGTTAAGTTTTGCTCCCAGTCAAAGCTGGGTGGAGGCTTCCCAGTTCATGTTGGTAGCACTGTGTATTGAGGAAAAGTTAAAGAGTATGGCCAGCCAGAGGAAGAGTAGAGGAAGTAGGGCTGGCTGACTAATCATCCTCTTCCACCTTAAACTAAGCCATACATTGGGGAGCTGGGGAGAAACTTGGGGTACTGCCCCATATCCGTGTCCACCCAGATTAAAATCACACAGCTGGGATTCAGCTTCCAGCACCCCAAGAATATACTTCCTCGGATGAGTCAAGATTCAGACTTGCTCTCACCGGAATGTCCTTCATTTAAAAAATGTCCAAGTGCTACATGTTCCAGAAATATGTCTGGGATAATTTTCTAAAATATTTCAACAGAGAAAAGTAGTCAGTGATGAAGTCGTGAGGGAAGCTAATGTGAAACCTAATTGTCGTCCTTTTGGGCTGCCACGAATGTCCAGGACACGTCCAGAATCAGCAAAAACCCATCACACCACAGCAGTGTGGGGAACGGGCAGAGACACAGAGTGAGAGGGATCTGGATTGCACTTACCTTTGCCAGGGCAGCTCTGTCTCTTCCAGCAGCCTGTCTCTTCCAATTGCAGATGATTTTGCTGGTGATGGTTATTGGGAGGTGATTCCACCCTTGTGGGTCCTCTCCCTTCACATGTTCTGCCTCTTAATTTGTTTCATTTTGCCTGGTTACTTGTCATCACTTTGAGAACTGAGCACAGTCTCGTGGTCAGATGGACCTGAGATCAAGCGCCAGCTCTGTCTCTTAAAAGCTGTGAGACTTTTCTCAAGTTATCTGATTTTTCTGAGCCTCAGTTCTCTCATCTGCAAAATGGAGGTAATAATAGCTATGCTGTAAAGTGCTGATGAGGATTAAATGGATATAAATAACCTGGCATACAACCTCATGTAGAAGGTCCTTAGTATGTATATGTGTGTGTGTATGTGTTAGAGTTCTCTAGAGAGACGGAGCCAACAGGATGTGTCTCTATGTCTCTCTGTCTCTCTCTATCATTTATCTATCAATCAATTGATCAAAGGGAGATTTATTTTAAGGTACTGGCTCATGGAATTGTGGCAGCTTGGTACATCCAAAATCTAGAGTAGGTTGGTAGGCTGAACACCCAGAAAAAATTGCTCTTCCATTTCAGAGGCAGCCAGTGGGTAGAATTCCTTCTTGCATGGGGGAAATTCATCTTTGTTCGATTAAGGCTTTCAACTGATTGGATGAGGCCCACCCACATGATGGGAGTCATCTGCTTTGCTCAAAGTCTACCAATATAAATTGTCAATATCATCCAATAAACTCCTTCACAGAAACATCCAGAATAATAGGGGATCAAATATCTAGGCACTGTGGCCTGGTCAAGTTGACACAGAAAGTTAACCATCACAGTGTATATGTATTTAAAATAGGAGCTGTGTAGCTCTTCATATGTGTCAAATAATTATAGGCAGTGTAGACTTACTAATACCTTTTCAGTAGTCACTAACTTTATGTGGAAAAAAAAAGCTGAATAACTTTGGCTGGTCATTCCAGACCCCACATTTTGGATCTTTCAAAATTTATTCCATTCCAGCTGCCTGTGCCAAATCTTGAGTTAAGCAAAACTCCTCTCTCCGGCTGACCTAAAGCAAATCTTTTGGAAAAAAAAAAATGAAGCATGTCTAGGCAGAGACATGCTAAAGAGAAAGAAAATCCAGTCACTCTCTCCTCAAAGAGACATGTGACCCCTTCTGGAACTGTAAACTCTTCATTTTGGCTTTATTGGCACCGTGCCACAGCTTTGATGGAGAGACCATTTTAGCTTTGTCAGTTCCTTGAGGGATATGGGCCTTCTCGGAGTGGGCAGTGAGATATCCATTCTGTTACCACCCTAACCACATGGAACATATTTTTCACTCATAGCAATCCTTGGACCCCCTTGAAATGAGCCTTTTGCATATAGAAGGGTGGGCCCAGCCAAAGGACTCTTGAACCATCAGATGGAGTTACTAATATTGCTCACCTATGGAACCAACAACTATGGTTCATGAGACCTGCTTTCTGTAGCTTGCCTCTTGGCTTTTGAGACATTAGTCTTGGCTTCCCCACTGTCTCTCTCAGATTACGGTGTCTCTTGGTGTCACTAAATTATATATGGCTTCGACCATAACCATAAGCTGGCTCCACAGAAGAATATGGTTGAAAGAATGCTATGCTTCCCTAGTCTTCCCCGACTTTCTTCCTGATGCCAACAACCATCTTAGAAGATTGCACTGATGTGAAATGAGTTAAGGCAAGCTAGCTAGATAGGTCATCGGATATTTTACATTGTTTTAAGACAGTTCTTCCAGACTGACCACATTTCTATGGATTCCTTTGGTAGGAGGTTTCCCACATCCCAAAGATTTTTCTAAGGTAGCCATTGCTTCTATTTTGTAAAGCTTTTCCCACCTCTGTTTTTAGCATTCATGCGAGGTGAAGGTTCTCTGTCTCTGTCTCATGTCCACATAGCCACTCACACATCTGCCCTACCTTTTCTTTGGTTACCCACTCTCTCACCTAACACATTCTTACTCATCCCGCAAAGTTTAGTTCAAACATAACTCCTTCTAGGATGCCTTCCCTGGAAATTCAACCACCTTCTTCTCTTTCTATAGAATCCATATGTCTTGATTACAGTTCTTACCAAATTATTGTAATGGTTGGATATGTGTTTCTCTCCCTGCTGCATGATAAGCTCCCAAAACAGGAAATGGGGAGTCTTTATCTTTTAAACTCCATCATCTTACATAGACAACAGGAAAGAAAACTTTTAATAGAAGTTTGTTATATGGATGGATAGATGGATGAAAGGAGCCTTCAGGAAGATCTTGGAGGTATTGCAGTCAAAGTTTCAGTGCTGATTTTACCACCAACTTGTGTGTGACATGGAACAATTTGCTTGCTCTGTTTTTTTCTCATGTCAAAATGAAAGTGACTTTTATTTAATAACAGAGTCCTTTCCTGTTCACATAATCTGTGCTTCCAGCATGCTGCTAGGTGTCTGTCTGTGTGGCAAGGAGCTTCCAAGCAAAGATTTGTTAGGTTGGTATGGTTTCAGCATTCTACAGCAAGCCTGGGGCTTGTTGCCATGCTAGCTAGGACTCAGGCAAAAGTCTTACTCTTTCAGTGTTGTTTATTGCCTGATTTACTGGGCTGAGAAAAGGCATCACTGTACTCTCAGAAATCCTTCTCCCCAGAATTCACATATACTGTGAATGCAACTTAGCAGTATGGTCAGGACCATATACACCTTGGTGACACCAATGGATAGCAGAATGGTTCTAGAGAGTTTTGCCATAACCATTTTTGACACAGAACTTTTGCCCCTTAACTACTTGGCTGTAAGGCAATATTGCTATAAAAGATATTTTTAAAAACCCACCTGATTGACAGTTTGGTTTCATTTCTCCATTGACAGAGTACTTTCAGTTTTATATTCTATTAATCTCAGCCCTCGTAATGGTCCACACAGTGGACCATTTCTTATAGAACTTTGGAACATCTATTGACAAACATGTGACAGTATGCCAAGAACAGACAACAGCACAGATGCTTCCACAGCACAGCACAAAGCTCAGTTACAAATGTGCAGTGTAGTATTTGGAAACTGATACCTCTCTTAATGGAGAAAGAAATTTTAGCAAAAAAAGAAAAAGTGGAATGCTGAACAAGAAGATGAATCCATAAGCAAAAAAAAAAAAAAAAAAAAAAAAAGTATACCGTGAATGAAAGACTTTGAAGACTTTGAAGACAAATGCTTACATACAGTACACAAAATAAAATCAGTTACTTGCAGTGCTGACATGAATATATACAATACATTTTGAATGTATTTAAATATTTTGCAATGTCTTTAATTTTGTTCATTTTTCATGTTTCATTATGTCCTTTTTAATTAATGTCCCTCTTCTACTTTAATGATTTTGTCTTTTATGGCAAAATTTCCTTATGGCCAGTTAGTTACATGAGCAAAAATGCTTGTGGCAAAGGTGCCAGACACATACCACACCCTGAAAGATGAGTAGGAAAGCCAAGACTCATGGGTCCAAAGCTAAGAGGCAAGTCACGAGCATCAGAGACTCCCAATATTGGGAAAGACCTCAAGTTAGTGGCTTCATCCTGGATCAGAGATATCTTTTCTCAGTGGACATTTTTGTGTTTTTTTTTAATTAAAGATTTATGTATATATTTGGGAGATAGAGAATGAGAGTGTGGGTGGGGCAGAGGGAAAGAGAATCCGCTGAGCATGGAGCCCAATGCAGGGCTCAATCTCAGGACCCTGAGATCACCTGAGCTGAAACCAAGGGTCAGCTGCTGACCAACTAAACCCCCCAGGTGCCCCTCTCAGTGGATATTCTATACCTACTTTATACCCCTCCATGACACGCAGCTCACTACATAATGAGGCAGTCCATGCTATTATCAGACATGGAGAAGGAATAATGGTCAAATTCTACTCAAACTCTAGTCAAGCTGGAGCCACATTGTTTGAGAACCCAAATAGCTGAAATCTTAGATATCCGTATGCTCTAGCAATTAGGAGTATGGATTCTGTATTCAGTTGTCATGAATACTCATACAGAGTCAGCCATATACTGATGGTGTGACTTTGTGCAAAATCTCTCTTTCTCCTTCAGTTTTCTCACCTACAAATGGGGGTATTGTAAGTACCCAACTTATAATATTGTTATGAGATTTGAAGGAGATGATACATATAAAACACTTAGCACAGTAATTAGCTCAGACTAATGCTTCCTATTGAACACTCACTATATCTAGTAGCATATCAGCTGTCATGCAGAGGATCCTCATTTTCCTCTCTTTAGCAGATAATTGGGACAGATACCCAAATAGGTACTTCTAGCCACAAAATCCAAGAGTATCAGAAGAAAGGAGTTGTGTTTGGAATCACAGTGATGGGTCCCAATTCTTAGTTCTGCCACTTGCACTAGCAGGATTGCATTTTGCAAGTCACCCTAAGATCAGTTTATCCGTCTAGAAATGAAAGGTTGTTAACTAAGTCAACAATTCTCCCTTTATAGTAATCAGCTCAATATATAGTAAGTAAACAGCTCAATCCCTTGAAATTCCAAAATGGGTGAAATTATTTGAACAACAGTAAATCTAAGCAATGAGATGATTTTAAAATAATTCTAAGTGTGTGCATGAATTTTCTCCTGGGAAAATCTGATGTGTCCTTTCCCATTTTCTCCCCTTCCCCATAAGACTCCTAGACAACGAGCTCAAATCCCTGTCCTAGACAGCCTCCAACTTTTCTCTTCCACCCCAGAAATGTTTGCCCATTATGCTCAGGAAAAACAACCATTAGAAGTTATTACTCAAAAATTATCATAGACATTTGTTCATCTGTCAAAAAGTAACAAGAAAATTGCATTGAGGGGAACAGTGGTATAAAATTTCATAAGCTCTTTCAGTAATATATTTTAAAATAAGTGAAAGTCAACATGTAGTGAAACGAAAACATGGTAGATCGGTGTTACTATCTTAAGGAAAAAAAACACACCAACTTGTGCGCACACTGGACTCCAGTACATTCATATTATCCACCCCACACAGAATTGAAAAATCATTAAGCCCACAAAAATTCCGTGTGTCCATAGCGTCTGCACTCATTTTCCTTCTTCTCCCCCCAGGCATCAATGGCTCTGTCTTTCCCTTCTTATCAGGTTCTGCCTCACGCCCCTGCCCATCTCACCCTGGATCAGAAAAAAAGGAGGCTTGGGAATACCTGAAAATGGGCTTCACGGGCGGGTTGGCTTCCTACCTCCGTCCCCGCAAAAGGCTGCAGCTTTGCCCCAGACTTCCTTGGCGCCCACCCCCCGAGGCAGCAAAAGGAAGCAATAGCTGTCAGCCCCCGCCAGGCTGGGTCTTCGCGAGGTGCAGCTGAATAATCAATTATCAGGTCAGTGTATCTCAGTTTCCCCGGCTGCGGTCCACAGGCCTTCACAACATCAAAGCCTGCAGGAGCTGGCCTGGGGTGGGGTGGGGGCTGCTCCCAGACGCCCGCACCAGCCTGCCACTCAGCCCAAGCCCCCGCCCTCACCAGCCTTGCTTTGTTTCCTCCATCCTTTCCACAAGGTGTCTGGAAAGAAAGACCACTGTTTCCTTGAAAAGGGCCCAGTTGGAAAGGAGAGACGGTGCAGACAGCAGCATTTGGCAACTCTGTGGCTGGGGGCGAGGACCAGGAGCTCTGAAATAGATACTTCAAACAAGTTTTGTTTTCATTTTGGTACCTTAAGTGGCTGTATTAAAACAAAGCCAAGAGATCCAAACTGTGAGGACCTTCTAGAAGAAAACCAGGGCCCCCGGCAGCCCTCCTGTTTCCACGTACCCAGAACCCACACAGTCAGAGAGGGCGCCTGTGCTCCCGGTTGTTTGTAGAGTTTACTGTAAGAAAAGTCAGAATATCAAGTGATTGAAGAGAGGCACCTTGGCAGCTTGAGAGCAAGCTGGGAAACAGTTTAAGGAACAAAAAAATTCTTGTCTGCGAAGATGTCCAGTTTTTCTGAGTGTTGGTGTGGATATTTATGTTACTCGGGGGAAAGTGATGGTACAGGCAGATTGCCTGATAGGAGGGTGGTTGGCGGGCACATCAGACAGCAGGTTGTAAGGGTTCAGTTTAAAAACAAATATTGTTTATAGGGCAGCCCAGGTGGCTCAGCCGTTTAGCGCCGCCTTCACCCCAGGGTGTGATCCTGGAGACCCGGGATCGAGTCCCACGTCAGGCTCCCTGCATGGAGCCTGCTTCTCCCTCTGCCTGTGTCTCTGCCTCTCTCTCTCTCTCTCTCTCTGTGTGTGTGTGTGTGTGTGTGTGTGTGTGTCATGAATAAATAAATAAAAAAGTCTTAAAAAAAAACAAATATGGTTTATTGAAAAGGTTGCACACCTGGGCCGAAAGAAGTCCTGCTAAAACAACATTTTCTCAGGCTTGGGGGTTTTGTTTTCTGGCTTGGCTGAAGTGGAGGACTCCAATGTGTGTTGGGTAAATGGGTCAACAATTCTCAGAATCAGCCAGAGGGTGAAGGGGAGACAGACTCAGGTGTGCTCATCTGTAAAATGGGAGCTAGGATTGTTCCCTTCATGGGTGTCCGTGGTGGAGGCAGAAGGAGATCATTACCAGCTGCCGGATAGTGTGATTTTATTTGCTTCCTCTGGACACCAAGAGAAAATGATAGAATTCACCCAAGTAGCAATATGTATTTTGAAAAATCCTTGGGGGGGGGGGGGCGGGAATCTAACTTGAGAAGGTATGCTGACAACAAAACATTTTAATTATGTCCAGTGTATATTTATGGAGTGCCCACCACATGGCAGGTGCTAGGAATGCAGATTTGTTGCTATTTCGTGCATTTGGAACATAGAAACTAGATTACATGTTGCTTAGCATTGAAACAAGGGAGAGAAAAGCCAGTGACGACTAATCGGTATGAGGTTCCTTTCGGGTGGCCCGACACTCTAAAATGAGGCCACGGAATGGTTGCACAGTCCTGCAAATATACTCAAATACGCTGACCTGTACATTTTAATTGAGTGAATTGTGTGGTGCATGAATTATATCTCAATAAGCCTGCTTTTAAAAAACATAGAGAAACAGTATAAAAAAGAAAAAGCAACGAAAACAAAATGGCAACAACAAAACCAGGTTTTGGACAGGAATATACCAGACTGACTTGGTTTCTTTCCTCATGGAGCCTGAAGCCTTCTGAGGTAGCCACACATTTGCTAATTGGCCATATAAAGAGGCCGCCATGGGATCCCTGGGTGGCGCAGCGGTTTAGCGCCTGCCTTTGGCCTAGGGCGCGATCCTGGGGACCCGGGATAGAATCCCACGTCGGGCTCCCGGTGCATGGAGCCTGCTTCTCCCTCTGCCTGTGTCTCTGCCCCTCTCTCTCTCTCTCTCTGTCATAAATAAATAAAAAAATAAAAAAAAAATAAAAATAAATAAAAAATAAAGAGGCCGCCAGATAAAGACTAAGTAGCAATAGCGCGATGCGGCCCATGCTGGCGATCACCTGGAACTCTGTGTGTGTGTTCCTCTGTCTCCCTCCTGTCTGAGGTCAGAGCCTATGCTTACAGGCATCCCCGCAGCCAGGTGTGGCCCTGGCACTAAGTCCTTGACCGGTGGGGTGTGAACAGAGGTAACGTGTGCATTTTCCCAGTCAGGTAGCTTCCATCCTTAGAGCAAACTCTCTTATTTTCTGTTCTCCCCACAGACTGGGAAGCCACCATCACCTTCCTTGCAGATGGTACAGAAGAAGACAGAAGGCAAGGCCTACTCATTCCTCTGGACTACCCCTCTGCCCCCTTCCTTGCCTTGCTCCCACTAAGAAAGCTGCTTTCATCTTTATCTGAGCTTTTCTATACATGGCTCTTTTTCTCTGGCTGCTTTTCAGATTTGCTATTTATTCCTGATTTTAAGCATATTTCAATTATGATTTTGATGATTTTGAGCAAGTTTTGATTGTGGTAGACTTCTTCATGTCTCTTGTGCTAGGAAGACATTGAGTTTCTTGGACCTATAGGCGTATAGCTTTTATTAAATTTTTAGGCGGATTATTGACTATTTCTGCAAACACTCTTTTTGCCCACATGTACTCTCTTCTTCTTGGAACACAATTACATGTATATTAGGCTACTTGAAATTGCCCTTTGGTTCGCTGATCCTCTCTTTTCATACAGTGTATTATTCATTTTACACACCATACATTTCAGGTCTAGAAGCTCAATGTGAATCGAAAGAAAGAAAGAAAGAAAGAAAGAAAGAAAGAAAGAAAGAAAGAAAGAAAGAAGAAAGAAAAGAAAAGAAAAAAGAAATAAGAGAGAAAAAGAAAGAAAGGAGAGAGAAAAAGAAAGAAGAAAGAAAGAAAGAAAGAAAGAAAGAAAGAAAGAAAGAAAGACCTCTTTTATGTCTTTTTAAGTCAAAGCCATCTTTAATTAAAGCTCAACTTTTGACCATCTGGAATACAGTTATAATTGTTCTAATGTCCTTGTCTGCTAATTTTAACATCTGTGGCAGTTCTGGGTTAGTTTCAGCTTATTCATTATTCACCATTTGGGTCGTATTTTCTGGTTCCGCTGCATGCGTGCTGACGTTGGGATGTCAGCCATTGTGAATTTCACCTTGATAAACATTTTGGAGATTTTTTGGAGATGCAGTGACATTTCTTGGCAACAGCTCCATCATTTTGGATCTTCCCAGTATGATTTGCTGGGCAGGTTGGAAGCAATGCTCAGTCTAGAGCTAATTAACCCCTACTACCGAAGCAAGGCCATCCTGCGCACTCTCCCCAGTGCCCATGAAATATGAGGTCTAGCCGGGGTGAGCGGCGTTATCCCTGGTCCTGTGAGAGTACCAGGCAATGTTCCCTCTGTCCTTTTGGATGAATCTTTCCCTTATTTTGAGTAGTTTCCTCACAGGCCTGTGCTGATCACTACTCTGCCGAGTATTCGGGGAGGACCGTCTTGCTGATCCTTGGGGTTCTCTCCACATGCAGCTCTCTCGTCTCCAAAATTCTGCCCTGAGTACCGGGGTCACAGAAGTCTGCATATTATAGCTGCCCCAGTCTCCCTGGACACTCAGCTCAGTGATTCAACTCACAGAGTCTCTTCTAGGTTCCTCCCACAGACTGCAAGCCTTTTCAAGGAAGTGAGCTGGAGCAATCACAGTGCTTGCTTCATTTTTCTCCATCTCCCAGGGATCACAATCTTTTGTTGCTTGATGTACAGTGTCTTGAAAATAATTTTTCCCTGCATTTTGCCTCTCTTCATTTATTGGTTTATTTCAGGTGGGAGGGTAGATCTTGTTAATTTATCTTACATGGAAGCAGAAGATATGCTTCCCAATATCTTATTTAACCTTATCAATGAGGCTTTGAAGTAACTAAGCTACCCTCATTTGCAGGGGAGGAGGGCGAGGTGCAGGCAGGTACCATAACTTGTCTAAGCTCACACAGCTCTTAAGTGGTAGGGCCCAGATCTCATCCCAAGTTTGTGTCTTGAAAATAGTTACTTATATTCTTTCCTGTGCCCTGCATTCTCTTGAAAGGATCTCGGTGGGAGGAGAGGGCTTGAAAACAGGAGCACAGAATACTCGTTGGAGCACTGCAGACCACTTTCCTGCTCCTTCAGGGTCTGAATTAAGTCAAAACATAGGGTGCAGACACAGGGACCTCACCAGGATCGGTCACCATCCTCCCATCTCATAGTGAACGATACTCTAGCTCAGCAAGTCTCAGCGTTGAAAACAAACAAACAAATGAACTCTTGGTTGGGGAAAATATACAATGTCTTGAGTTACTAACAACAACAAATTGGAGAAAATAAAGATTAAAAATTAATATACTTAGTTTCTTTCCTGAGCAGAGACTTGGTTGGGCATTAACGCAGGCCCAGCCAATCGTTGGAGCCATGTGACTCCAGCCACGGCAACTGGCCCAGCCTTTACTTCCAGGCCCTAGGCTGGGTCACTCCAGGTTCTTCCCCAAGACTTTGTTCATCTGGGGCCAAAAGAAAAGGAGTTTTGTCTTTTGGGACACAGGATAGGAAGGCATGAGTCAGAGCTCTCTGGGAGCCATCTACCAAACCATGCAAAGAACTTGTGTGCAGTAGGAGAGAACAAGATGACACATAAGGCAGACACAGGCAAGAATTGGAGTACAGTGGGGCTAGGCAGTGTGGGGGGGAGTGATACATCAGAAAAAAAAAAGGAGGTCATCACAGTTTGGTCGTTCATAATCTGCAGATCTCACCAGATCAGAAGCCAGTGCCTGGACTTCCCAGTTGCATGATCCAGTAAATCCTACTGTATGCCTAAACTGGTTTGAATTGAGCTTCTGTTACTTACAACTAAAAGAGTCCCGGTAATATGGAGAGGAAGCAACGTACCCAATACAAGATCCTGAATTGTAGGAAGGCAGGGATGAGACTTCTACTTATTATATATCACATATAACTGGGCAGGAGAGGGAATTCCGGGCCCTAGTTTCTTCACCTTGGGGTGAGCAAAGGCTGCCAATTATTATTGTCATTGGCACATGCATGTTGAAGCCATAAAGACTTAGTGCTGGGCACATTCTCAGGGTTTTCTGTGATCCTTCCACAACCAGTGAGGAAGATCTTATTAGAGTCTCCCTATGGAAAATGAGCAGAGAAGTTAAATGCCTCGAGTCCAGAGCTGGTTTGTGTTAGAGGCAAGATTCTCAAATGCAGGCAGCCTGACTTTCCCACCATGTTCTTGACCACTGGGCTGTCTTGCCACTGTGCTGGTGCATTTATTGGCCTTCTGCTTGAGCACCAGGTGATGTCAGGAAGTGATCTTTGACTGGTCTCTGACAGCATAGCATGAATTTTCATTCTGTATCAGGCAGTTTCATCCAGATTTCTCCCTGAAGGATGAAAGAGCTGATGGCAGCCACATTTTTGAGCAGAGGAAGAAAGGAACTAGACTGTTCCCCTCTTTGTAAAGTTGTCTTCTCACCCACTATCCAAATGACTCCTCATTTGATGGTGGCCACAGTTCAGAAAGTGCTGGTCAAGATAGCTGAGAGTGAACCCTGGGTGCAAACCTTCGTAACCTAAGTTCCCAGAAAGATTCCCTGTTGCATCCCAGGTGTCACTCTAGTAGAATTCCAATGTGGTTCCTGCTAAACCAGTAGATCAGTGTGCTTTTCCTACAACGACACCACAGCACTTGATTTTACAGAGTTCCCAGTTGCCCCAATTACAAAATGAATGAGAAAAGAGATGCCCAAAGGGAAAAATTGGGGCCACAGGACAGACTTTGCAATTTTCAGTTTCTGAATGATTCAGTAGGATGCCTGTCACACTAAGTGGATGGGTGCCTGTTTGGACAAGTGAGGCCAGGAAGTGATTTTCCCTATGGCAGTTTTCCCTTTGAAATTCCTTTTGTTAAAAAGTAAGTGGGGTTTCAACCATCAGCGGGACCAAATCTAATAAACAAAATGACACAGGCACCTCTGGCATTTTCTATGATGGCTTTGGATTCTTTTTATCAGTGGTGGGGTTTGGGGAAGTTCTGCTGGGCGTCAGAAGAGAACTCGGTAGGGGCTGCATGTTTAGACAGGGTGGGGCTGGGAAGCAATCACAGAAGGCCCACCCTGGGTCTAGGGCTGTGGGAACAATAAACACAGGGTAGACTCCCATGTCATAGGAAGGAAGAGACCATCATTAAGCTCTCTGGAAGAACGGAACTGCGGAGTCTCCAGTGGCTTTGGGGCTGGTGTCATCCCATCCCTGAGGTCATCATCACACATGTCTTTCTCACACACCAGATGGTCTCTGCCTTGGAGTTGGCAAGCTGATGCTCCTCCTGTCCCAGTTGGCCAATACCTACAGGCTAGAGTTTGCAGGAAGAAAGTACATTTGGAACCACAAAGAGGGGGAATATTGCCTCAAACCTACTTGGACAACTTTACCTGGCAGATGGCAAACAGAGAGCCATGAGTCCTTGGATTGGCTCTGCCACTTACTAGCCCTGTGACTTTGGGCAAATTCCATTACCTCCCTGCACCCCAATAGTCTCATCTGAAAAGTAGGCAGTTATAGCCTGAAGAAGCCTTAGAGATTATCTAATTAAAACAAGCTATTGACTCTAAAAATGAAGGGAATAGCCAAGAGACCATTGTTCTATTGCATGTAGAATTTTCAGGAGATTAAAAATTCCTCATTTTTATTCTCTACTGTCAGGTTGCAAGTAAAGGAGCAAAAAGGAGATTATAGGAGAAACATCAGAATCCCTCAGCACATATTCAGAGGACCCTGTGTACTAATATTTCCTTAATATTTGTCTTTAAGCCAACTCACATTTTTTTTCCCAATAGAAATACTTAAAAAGGAATCTTTATATCACTTGCCATAATAAGAATTTTAAAACAGTGTATTATTTTCATTGTATTTTTTTCCAATTACCTTCTAATTAGATACTGTTGCCTGCCAAAGGTTCTAGCCTCGGGCTTGTTTTCTCCTTAATGCTTGCTAATCTCTCTTTTTAATAGAGAAGTATTAAAGACCTACTCATTCTGAGCCAAAACACTTCCTCTTGATGTAATCAGCAAGTGAGAAAGTGAGTCCCTTTTCAGTAATGTTCAGCTCCCGAGATTTCATTGTTGTTTTGTTCATGCGCTTCCGAAAACCATCTCCAAAACTACCACTGGTGCCTGGTTCACATTTTCTGCAGTTGGGAATGGGGAATGTAGGCTCTCTCATGCCTAACCAGAAGTCCAATTAAATAGTCAAATCCCTGGTAGGCTGAAATCGGCCCTGGCCATTAAAGAGATTTCCTTGCAAAGGGCAGGACCCTGTGCCTTTATCACCGATGGCTTTGGTGCAAGCTTTATACAGGTGTTCCATAAAAATAAACTATTTTTGAACAACACTGGCCCTGTCCAGTGCCTCTGGGAGAGTGATAGAACAGAAACCTCAGCAACTAGGCCGGGCATTGTACCAGCTGCTCCTGTACCCACTTTGAGAACTCAAGCTTCTTGAGAACTGATAAAGCTCTTGAGACATGGCTACAGAAGTCAGGTTATTCCTATCCACATAAAACATCCGTAAGCAGGTTCACATGGGTCAAAATACTAGCACACAGTAAAATGTAAAAGTGGAGAGGTTTGATAGAAAAATCCCTGTTTTTTTTTTTCTTTAAACCGCAAATTTTAGAGGTACCTGGGTGGCTCAGTTGGTTAAGCCCTGTCTGACTCTTCAGTTCAGATTGTTATCTCAGGGTCATGGGATTGAGCCCTACATGGGTCTCCACGCTAGGTGTGGAGCCTACTTAAGATTCTGTCTCTCTCCCACACTCTCTGCCCCTGCTCTCTCTCTCTCTAAAGAAATTAAAATTAAACAGTAAATTTTAATATCTGAGTATGTTGGTGGACACTTGAGAAAGATGACAATGTTCACTGTGTTGATATTGCAGGGAACACTGTTGATAGTTAATGAACTTAAAAACCATGACTCAAGGACCTGGATCTTTAGGACTGTGGTTGCTCCCAGATCAGGGGCCGTCCAACAGATTGATGAGTTTAGGTTCCAAGACGAGGCATGAGGGTCTTGGTTATGGGGTCAGGAGTCCTCTGCGTGTCACATTTACTTTATCAGGGAGACAATGGTGGTGGTGGTGAGGATAGTTTAATTAGCACCTGAAACAGGAGCTGTTTTACTCATCATCTCCTTTAACCCCTACCATGATCAAATGATATAGATCTAATGATTACACTTTACAATAAAGACTCTGAAGCACAAAGAGGTCAAGATGTCTACAGCTGTAGAGTCAATTATGAGGAGGGAGCTCAATCTTCTAAATCAGGCCTGTTCTATCACGTTTCCTGAAATCTTCACTGATTTGCTCTCAGGATGAGTTTGCCTTCCCCATCCCTCCAAAAGCCCTTCATCCCTGCCACGTATGCTTTGGCTCTGTGGAAGCTCCACCTGGAGCATTTTCAACACAGAAATGTTATGTTTCCAAGACATTTGTATCCTCCTTAAACACACACGTAATCCTAAGACTAGACATGATTGGAGAGAAAGAGTGTACTTAGGGTTCCTTAAAGGAATTTTGAATAAATTACACTGGGCACTTTCCTACACATAGTAACTCAAAGAAATTCATGCTGTTTTGGAGATTTCAAGCTTAAAATATATCTTCGATGGAGTGCCTACCAAAGATTGAAAAAAAAAAAAAGAGAAAAGCTTAATATCGACGATATTAACATGGAAGTTCGATGTTCTATATGAAGTTAAATTGCTTTGATTTGTCATCATGCAAGAGTTAGGATACTCTGGCTACATTTACTACTTCTATCCATTAATAGGTTTTTATTAAGCACCTACTATATGCCACACACTGTGACAGGGATACCAGTGATAATGGGCATTATGAAGAAAAAACAAGTTGTGATGGTGCCTTGCACAGGGAGCTGAACCTAGTCTGTGGCTTTAGAGAAGACTCCCAAAGCCAGTTTTGAAGCTTGCTTCCAAGAAAGAATATGTACAGGATATGTGAAATCCCCAACTTACAAAATCATAATGGCATACCTCCAAAGTCATGTTAGAAATAAAATCCGAGGAGAAAAAATGCTTCTTTTAAGTAATCCCTACACCAAACATGGGGCTGAAATCAAGAGTCACATACTCCACGGGCTGAGCCAGTCATGTGCCCCTACCCCCAAAAAGTTACTTAAATATAGCATCAGTTATACCAACTATTGATAGGACACATCCAATCTGGACAAAGAAAAACAGTAGTGTTATAAATCATTTATTCATTTTTTTCCTTTTCATGGTAAATGTAACATTTGCCATTTGAACCATTTTTAAGTGTACAGTGCAGTGACATTAAGTACACATTAACATTCATAGTGCCAAGCTACCATGACCATGATCTGTTTCTGAAGTTTTTTTTTATCACCCCAAGCAGGAACTCTGTAACCCATAAGCAGTAACTCCCCAATCTCCCTTCTTCCTCTGTCTACTGGTGATCTCTAGGTTTGTATTCTGACTCTTTGAATTTGCCTATTCTAGATATTTCATAAGTGGATCATACACTGTCCTTTTGTGTCTGCCTTATTTCACTCGGTGTGATGTTTCCAGATTTATCCACATTGTAACACGTGTCAGAATTCTATTCCTTTTTATGGTTGTGTGATATTCTATTATGTGGATAGACTGCCTTCATTACCCCTGAATCTGTTTGTGGATCTTGGGTTGACTTCACCTTTGGCTCTTGTGAATAATGCTGCCGTAAACATTAGCATACGAATACCTGAGTCCATTTTCAATTCTTTATATATCTAGTAGTGGAGTTGCTGGAAGTCAATTCTACATTTAGCTTTTTGAGGAATGTCCGCACTGTTTCCCGCAGCAGCTGCATCATTTTACATTCCTATTCCCAGTGTATGCAGGTTCCGGTTTCTTTACACCCTCACCAACACTTGTCATTTCTGTGTTTTTATTATCGCCATCATAATGGGTATGAGGTGGTATCTCATTGTGCTTTCTTTTTAAAAAGATTTTATTTATTTATTTATTTATTTATTTATTTATTTATGAGAGGGGGGGATATATATATAGAGAGAGCACGTGCAAGCCTGGGGAGGAGCAGAGGGAGAAGCAGACCCCTGCTGAGCAGGGAGCCTGATTTAGGACTGGATCCCAGGACCCCAGGATCATGACCTGAGCCAAAGGCAGATGCTCAACTGACTGAGCCACCCAGCTGCCCCCTCTCGTTGTGCTTCTGATTTTCCTGATGACTACACTGAGCATCTTCCTATGTGCTTCTTGGCCATTTGTATATTGTCTTTAGAGAAATGTCTCTCCAAGTATTTTGGCCATTTTTTAAATTGGATTGTTAGTCTTTTTTGGTGTTGAGTTTTGGATTTTTTAAAAATATATTTTCTGGATATTAAACCTTTATCGTGTCATTTGCAAATGTTTCTCCCCATTTTGTGGGGGGGGGTGGTGTTTTTTCTTTCATTTTGTTGATAATGACCTTTGAGACAGAAAGTTTTGAAGTTTGCTGAAGTCCAGTTTATTTCTTGGGTTCCTGTAGGTACTTTTGGAGTATTAGTTTGTGAGGGCTGCCATCACAAAGCACTGTGGTTTTCTCTTTCACCATATCAAAAATACCTGTGGTTTCCTCTGAGGCCTCTCTCTTTGGCTTGCAGATGACTTCCATCTTACTGCCTCTATGCATGATCTTTGCTCCTCCATTGTGTCTCTTCATGTGCCCTAACTTCCTCTTCTATTTTCTTTTTATTTATTTGAGAAAGAGAGAGAGTGAGCACAAGCAAGCATGATTGGGGGAGAGGGGCAAAAGGAGAGGGAGGATCTCAAGCAGACTCCATGCTAAGCAAGGAGCCTGACTTGGGCCTCAATCCCAGGACCCTGAGATCATGACCTGAGCTGAAGGCAGATGCTCAACCGACTGAGCCACCCAGGTGCCCCAGATTTCCTCTTCTTATAAGGACACCAGTTGTACTGAATTAGCTTACTTTCTTGTTAAAGGAGACAGAAAAAAAAACAAATAAATGAGATAATATTTGATAGCAACGAGTTCTATGATGAAAAATAAACATAAAATTCCAAAAATGAAATGCCAGAATGGAATGGAGAGTAAATGAGGGAGAGAGACTGTACTTAAGTCCAATGATTAGGGAAATCCTCCCTGAGGGCTTGATAGTTCACTGGCACCTGACTAATAAGAAAGGACCAGGTATTTAAAAATCTGGGAGAGAATTCAGTCTCACCACATAGGAAACCACACACTTGAAGCCAGTGCCTTTGCTTACAGTGGCAGGGCCAAGATTTGCTTCCAGGTCTGTCAACCTCCCTTTGAAACAATTTGTATTATGCATTTTAAGATGAATCAGCCAAAGTGAGTGATTCAATATCTTGTCAGTAGTGGGAGAAAAGGTAAATGGCAAAAAAAAAAGATGTTATTTATTTACTTATGTATCGAATTCGTTGATTCTTTGGCAGTCATGAGGGGGTAATCAAATGACATATTAACTTGACCAGTATTTTGACAAGCTGCCCTGGAATGTAGGTCCCCAGAATTATGTAAGACCAATAAACGACATTTCTTGCTGGGTAAGGTAGCAGACATTCCATTCTCCAGATCCAGGGCTGGCCACAGGGGGATTTCTGGGTGGCCAAGGAGAACAAGAAGTTGCAGATGCTTGGTCTTTGCTGGACTTGCCTGATGAACATCGAAATGACAAATTGTCTTTCACAGTCCCTAACAAGGGATGACAAAACATGGTGGTGGCTCAGTGTACAAGTCACATTCCACTCTTATAGGCTTGTGAAAAAGCCAGCCCAGTTCTCAGAGCTCTTCTGGACCCCAGACCAAATTCTTCTCCTTGGGAAAGCCCCACCCAAAAGCAAACACGCCCCAAACACACTGCATTCTCCCACAGCACAGCTCCCAGAGAGTTGCGTTGCTCAGCACAATCTCAGCTTTTAAAAAACACACCATAGGAGAAGACCCTTCTCTAGGGAGAAGAGTTTATTTCTGATTCCCTAGGCATTGGCTTTATTTGGTACTTTTTAAAAAAAATTTGAGCTCCAGAGAAGACATCTCTTTGGGGTTCTGATAAGTCTTCATCAATAAGAGCTCCACCTCCCCCTCCTGCCCAGGCAGGGGATTTTCAATCCCAAATTCATTTCTCCAATCTCTGTCACTCGCCAATTTTCCATATTCTGGCCCCAACTTCTGTGCTTTCTTTCTTTTTTATTACCTTTCATCAGTTACATGTTTCTAATTAGAAGCATCATGTTTTACTCATCTTTGCCTGTAGTACCACACCTACGATGCTTGAAATAAATATATTCTCAATAATTTTTTTTTTTAGGGAAGACCAATTTATCTTGTGAAAACCTTTATGTTTTGCATGTACTTTTACAAAGTTGGGAGCTGCTATTATTGGATTATGCATACCTGTAATAAGGGTAGCATTAGAGGCAACTCTGATAAATGTAGTAGATGGATATTATAGAAAAAATGATTTAAGGTTGCCACATCACACAATCTAATTGCATTATTTCAAAGGGAGAAGAATAATAAACAGAATTAGCCTCTTTTTAATTTACGGCTGGGGAAGTTGATATAACAAGTGTTACAATTTGTAGACTGTCCAGGTACTTACAGCTACTAATGTAAAGCTTGATGGAACAATATAAAAGAGAATACTCTCTAATAGAACAGAACACTTGAAAAATTAACAGTACACATAACGTGGTTGGAGTTTTAAACAACATATATTGTGCATGAGTGGGAGCATTATAAATCATTTTAAGCATAAATAGTAATATCCATTAAGAGTAATGAGAATACTCAGGGATGCCTGGGTGGCTCAGTGGTTGGGCATCTGCCTTCAGGTCAGGGTGTGGTCCCAGGGTGCCAGGATAGAGTCCCACATAGGGCTTCCTGCATGGAACCTGTTTCCCCCTCTGCCTGTGTCTCTGCCTCTCTCTCTCTCTGTGTCTCTCATGAACAAATAAATAAAATCTTAAAAAAAAAAGAGTAATGAAAATACTCATTCACTTTGACTCAATTCTCTGTCTCATGGGAATTGATGTTAAGGAAATAAGTGCAATAGACAAAAAGCAATTCTATACTAGTACAGATCTTCCCTCAACGTATGATAGGGTTACATCCTGATAAAGCCATTGTAGGTTGAAAATATCATAAGTCAAAAATTTATTTAGTACACCTAACCCACTGACCATCATAGCTCAGCTTTGCAGATGTTAAATGGGCTCAGGATACTTATATTAGCCTATAGTTGGGCAAAATAATCTTACACAAAGCCTATTTTATAATAAAGTGTTGAATAACTCATGTAACGTATTGAATATTGTTGTGAAAGTGAAAAACAGAAAGGCTATATGGGTACAGATGGCTGTCGGTGTATTGTTCACCCTCATTGGTTGCGTGGCTAACAGGGAGCTGTGGCTGCCACTTCTCAGCATCATAAGCAGCATCAGACCACATGTCGCTAGCCCAGGAACAGATCCAAATTCAAAATTCAAAGTACAGTTTCTACTGAATGCACATCACATTCATGGCATCATAAAGTCAAAAAATCCTAAGCTGAATCATTGGAAGTCAGGGACCATCTGTATAGACAAGATCTTTTTCATACTTCCCCCAAAATTAAATTTAAAAATTATGTGGTGGTTAGACGTTCAGTGTTTTAAGATCCACATTACAGTCTAGGCAGCTGATATATCACACACTTTGCTTAAATGTTGTTAATGGGATAGGTAATAGCACAAACTAGGATATGTTTTGATACTCACCGTAAAATGGGAATAGAAAAGCACATCGGTGATTACAAATAGGTAAAATATTCATGCACACAGACAAAAGCTGATTTCTGGTAGTTATGGGGCTAAAGTGACTCATTCATGAAGCTTGCGGAAATGTAAAGATTTTTTTTTCTAAAGCTTTGTAAACCAATTTTCTGAATTCAAAAGATAAATAAACTAGAATTGACATAAGGAAGATTGGTTTGATAAAAAAATTAAGGTATTTATTTTTATAAGGTATTTATTTTATATTTATGTCCATTCCTCCCTTACTGATCTGAAATGGAGTTCCATCACTCTGTCTTCTAACAACAAAGAAAAGATCAAATAAATTTTTGAAAAGCGGAAACTTTCCTAGAGAGAAAGAAGATAGTGATCAGGCGTATAAAAGCAGACATCTCCCTTCAGGGCTTGTGAAAACAATTCTAGGGTCTGACGACTCATTAGCGTCATTTTCTATAAATTTTGAATTTTATTAGAGAATAAGAAGGATGCCATTAGATTAGGCAGGCCCAAATATTCTAAAATGGAGATTATTTAAGTCCCTTTGGGGAAACCAAAGAAGTGACTGAATCTTTTTAAAGAGAAGCAATCTTGTCCAAAAAGCCTGATGCCAACTGTTAAATTGATGAGCATTTACAAATGTGTGTTGACACTAACGTGGTTTGTGTTTTTGTGCCAAAATAACTCCACAGACACTATGTTGACAACTGTACCTTGAGGATGGAGAAGCAGAGGACACTTGCACCCTGGTTTCTGAGAAGCATTTGATGAAGTGTCCCTGTTAGTTGTGTGTGCAGGATTATGACATGCGGACTGGATTGTAGGGCTCTGAACATGATCATACGTGACTGAGAAGGTTGATTAATGACTTCTTGTCAACTTGGTGGGAGGTCTGCAGCAGAGTGACATGGGGATCACTCCCCGGGTCTGTCCTGTTTGTCATTTTTTATCAGCCACTTGAGTTGAAAGTATGCTTATCACATCTTCAGCTGCCACAACGTGGGGAGGGATTGCTCATTGTGTAGACAACAGAACCAAGTACACAATGAAATCAACTGGAGGGAACAGTGTTCACTGGTGGAATGTAACAGGAAGAAACAGGAAGTCTTTCTGGACTGACAGTAAAATTAATAAGTTTTATTATGAACCTCATGTTTCAAGAGGGTCATCTTAAAAATTTAGAGAAATCAAGAGAAAGGTCAACAGAACAATGAAACGGGAAAGAAAGCGGACAGGTACCAGATTCTTACCCTGTGCCTGGCACTATGCTATGCCTTTATATTTTACTCCCCAAAAGCCCTATGACATAGACACTGTGTTCATCAATTTATAGATGAGATTAAGGCTCAGAATTTAAGGAAGTTGTCCAAAGATTAATAACTAGCAAAGGACCAAACTGAAATTTGAGTCTGGGACTCTAAGTTGCGCAAACCTAAACTACTTTCTCCTCCAGGAAAACCATCCAAACTTATTGAGAACACAAGCATTGTCTTCATATATTTCGAGCATTAGCATATAAAAGAGGAAGCAGACATATGGGTTTCCACATACAAGAATTAAACACATTTGGTGTAATTTCTTAGAGCAGCCAACTCTGCTACTTTAAGGAAGAAGTTTTAATGCGTAGAATTATCCAACAGTGCAAACATCTAGCCCACATGAATCTTGAATTTCCTTTTACTGGAGCTGTTTAAGCAAAGAATAGAAGGTCATCCATCCTGGATATGTGGAACAGGTTCCTTAAACTCTTTCTGAGAAAGCGGTGGAGCTCAAAGACCTGCACAAAGTGGTTGAGCTCAAAGACCTCCCTTCCAACGCTAAAAATTCTGAGTCTGTAGGTCAACCCCACATGAACTTCAACTATATTCGGAAAGGATCAATTTGCCAACTTCTCTGTTTCAGTACTTCTGAGGTTCTGTTTTTTAATCCCATGCAGCATTCCAGATGGCTGGGATTTAGTTTCCAGCCCTGGAACTTGCTAGCTCTATGACCATAGACCTAACCTTTCCACTATCATCTCTCCCCCTTGCAAATGGAGGTCATAATAATGCCTTCTTCAAATGGTTGTGCAAACAAGAAATGGGATGTTCACTTAAAAACAAAAGATCACAGCAAAATCTTCATAAATGTTAATTATTGATAGTAACAGCACTGGGATGGTAGTTATGATAAGCAGAGTGTCTTACATGTTCTTTTTCTTTTGTATTCTTAAATTCTTCAAGCAAGGATATCAAGCTGCTCAACGTGGCAACTTGAGGCTTGGATGGACCAGAATATCTGAGGTGCTGTCTTTCCTGTTACTCCACTGCACACTCCCCTTGGGATCAAGTCAGCACCCAGCAGAGCACCAGCAGTTCTGGGGAAAGACTCAGAAATTGAATTCTACTTGGTGTCACTTGACTCAAGATACAGATCAAGGACCAAGAACCCCTTCCATGGGTACCTTTTGTCTTCTTGCTATTTTAATTCTGTCTTTTTAATCATTGACATTTATATATGAGGCATATTCATCTTTAATACATTCAAATGGCGTGGAAGTGTGTGAAATACAAAATGGGAGTCCTCCCTAAAGCCACGTATTAACCCCCAGCCCCAACACACACACCTGCACGCACACATATTCCCTAAAGGAGAGCTTGGTCGAGAACTCCCAGAATTTGTTTTTGCCTAACCACAAAGAACTCCCACTTCACTATTTCGTTTATGTCCTCAACAATCACGAGAGGTATCATCACTTAACATATGATGATTGTAAAGATCAGAAAGGCAGAGTGGAACATTCTCTTACAGGTAGCAAGTAGCCATTAGGGTTGGAAGTATTCTACATCTGTTGATTCCTATCTCAACAAAGGCTTCCTTGAGGTTGCTTGAACCAGACTTCTGGCTTATGGCACAAAGAGTCATGAAAAAGATCATGAAATCAAAATTGAATTCATTAGTATTTGCTTTGAAGCTTGCACATTTAAGAGAAAACTAATTTATAGGGCTCTGTAAAGAAATATATAACTAAACCTGTATCATCCAAGAATGTGTCATAATTCTTTCCTTTAAAGTGTAAGACAAAGCCATTACACTTAAATTTTTAAGAGGCAATTTAGACATTTTGATATCTTCTATTTGGAATAAAATATGATTTGATACAACCTCAATTTCTAACTAGTTTAGTCTTTTCCTACCACCAACTCGTGGGAGGAATTCAAAACGCTGCAATTCGGGGGAAGAAAATGTTTGTCTTTCTTCATAACGCTTCCTTTTTTGGGAGTTGTTTATTTAATAATCAGAATCAGACTTTTTTTTTTGCAGGCTTGGCAAGTGGCTACCAGCTTTGGATCCATTCTGATTTGATTAATTGGACCACAGAGAAGACACTGGAGCAGAACTGACTAGATGTTTCCTTTTTTTGTAACTAAATATTTGGACTTTGCTGCATTTTTTTTTCCTGTATACATGAGACCACAGTGATATATTCTTAAATCCAGTGTTGAATTTAGAACATTTCACATTTTATTCTGCAATACCTTCTCTTCCTGCTGGGTAACTTTTTGAATTTAAATTCAGAACTCACGGTACATGAAATGTTCAGACTTTGCATAATATGTCTATGACAGGTCCTTGGTGTGGCTAGCGGGGGCCCTTCCATATGTCACAGGATGACATGTGGTCAGGTTCTGCAGACCAGAGTTTCCCAGGCAACTGAGTCGTGCCCTATGGGGATTCCTCGGGAAGTTGAAAAAAGAGGTTGGAGATGAGAGGTCTGGAGCCACCACGTCTCCAGGCCATTGTTTTGCTTTCTTTTGTCTGCTCTCCTGCCTTCCCCTTGATTGTAGCCTGAGTCTCCTACATGGGGAATGCATTCCTTTGCTGGCACTCCAGAAGCTTTGTGGGGGGGGGGGGAAGAGGGGGGCGGCGCACACAGAACTTTAAAAAAATATTACAGCTTGATGTTTTAAACAATTAATATTTTCATGTTTGATAAAATCATGGTAAAGTTGTAAAGTGAATCAAGTTACATAAATGTGAGTAAATAGTTCAGGTGGAGAAAAAAAATACAAGGTAGCAAAGAAACCCTTGGACTCAGTTTCCAAATTATCATTTCTAGTTTTTCTGTTTATATCATTTTTCTTAACAACAACAGTGATATTGACACCTAATGCTTTATTTTCCTTCAAATTCATACGACTTCTGTATCTGTCTGTACAGCTATTTGATTGTCCTTTTTTTTTTTTTTTTTTTTGAGTAAGGAGGAAGCTATTCTTTATGGGCTGGAGGGAAGGAAAAAGAAACCCACAAGGCTGCCTGCTGGTTTGTGTCCAGAGAGCTTAGTCTGGAGTCAGATAAGCCTTTATCTGAAGCCCAGCTTCATTGTTCACTAATCCAGTGGTCTTGGGGAAATTATTTGGTTTCTCTGTGCCTCAGTTTCTTTCTCTGTAATATAGGGAGAACAACTGTACCTTCCTTGTAGGATTATTGAGAGGATCTGATGGCCGACACAGACAAAGGTTTAGCGTGGTTCTCAGCACACAGGCAGTACCCACTATGCTCTAGTTACTGTTTATTCTTCTCATTATCAGGTTTCTAAGATGCTGCTAATTCCACAACACCTTATTTCACAATGGTTCAAATGTGAAGAAAAGTGTGTTTCAGAAGGATGGTGTGTGAAATCGCTCCAGTGAAGCTTTTGGAGTCCTTATAAATACCTTGCCAATTTGCATCACTCATTAGGATTATCCTCTTGTAATTGGTGAGATTTCCGAAGCTATCTTTGCTTCCAAGACTTCCTCCCAATCGTGGTGTTGGCTGGGGACATCTTTGGAATCATCCTCACGTCGTATGTTGGGACATGGCACTCATGGCACCCCGTTCCCATGTTCTCAGGGCTAAGCAAAGAGAAAGTGAAATGCCTTCAGTTGATCCTAGGAGTATATTTATTTCTAACCAAAGATATAATATAATGCCTTTAATCATTTTATAAGTTTGCCTTCCTGTATCAATCCCGGCTTATTGTTTGGTTTTGTTTTTAAAAAGCAGATCCCACATCACCTTCTAGAAACATACCCATTTGTTCAGCCACTTTGGAGCCTTATAACTCTTGATAATTGCCTTTTAATTTTATTATAAAAGTGCATTACAGATGATAGTTCTAAAAGAGATGAGATTTTCCAAAAATAATACACTTTTTTTTTTTTGAGAAAGAGTGAGCGAGTGTGGAGCTGGGGGCCAGAAGGGAGAAGCAAAGAGAGACAGAGACAATCTCCTGTGATGAGCATGGAACCCAATTCTGGGCTCGATCTTATGACCCTGAGTTCATGACCTGAGCCGAAACCAAGAGTCAGATGCTTAACCAACTGAGCCTCCCAGGTGTTTCACATACACATTTTTAAGAGTGGTGAGTATGTACCTTGAGTGAGAAAGGTCAGATGAAGCAATTGGCATAATCCATCCTGATATATGTAATACAAGGTAACACTTCCTTAGGGAAAGCAACATAATAAAGATAGTTTAATCTGTCTTTTTTTTTTTTTTTTTTTTTGCTAGGATGAAATCATGCCTAGTCTTTTCCAGTTTCTCTAATAAGGATAGAGGCACAAAGTGGATGCCCAAGTTTACTGGATGGAACGCAAAACTCAAACATGCTCCATTCCCTGCCCGCCCCCCCATTCCAGTACCATACATTGGATTTCAAAAAAAATTCTATGAGAAAGGAGATGGAGAACATTATTCAGTCAAGGATTCATTCATTAATTGTGTAATAATTCCACAAATAACATTAAGAATCTTTTGAGTGCCTTGCACAGGGCAATGATCACTAAGGTTTGCTATGTGTGCGATGTTACATCATGGAATGGAAATGCCTATGTGAGCTACAGACCACTCCCCACCCCACCCCCTATTTTACAGATGGAGGAACACACTTCTTTTCCTACTGAAACAAGCTTGCTCGTTTGGATGGCAGCACCATAGTTTTATTCTAGTACAATCTATGATATTCTCATTTTTTTCCCCTTTCCCCTCCTTTCTTCTTCAGGTTATTATACAAACCATTATGGATCCCCACCTATCGAGTCCCACACAGAGTCCCTCTTGGATGGATCCTGAGACCTACTCTCTTCTCATTCTAGACTCTTTCACTGGTGTGCTTCAACCCTGAGACACCGATGTGGGCATCACCTCACATTCTGATATTTCTAGCCCAAGTCTTTTCTCTCAGACTTTACTCCAGGCTGACACCTGTAAGTCTCAAGGACAGCTAAGACTCAACACTTTAAAAGCTTACTTCGTTGGGTCTCACCCCCACCTACTCTGTCCCAAACCTGATGCTTTTCAGAGATGCTACTTCACTAAATGGTATCCCCATCCCTCTGGCCAGGCAAACTGGAAACCACACTCGCTCTTGACACCTTTGTCCCCCTCACCTCGGGACTTGTAATAGATTCCTGTAGATCTCCACGTCCACCACCCCCATCCTTTTACCTCATCTCTGTCCCAGAAAATGGCACTGCCCTCCTCATTGTTCTTCCTGCCTGGTCCCTTTCCAACCCATTCTCCACACATCAGGCAGAGTGATATTTCTCCGAATGCCGGTCTGCTGGTATTGCCCTGCCCATCTTCAAATTTTTCAGTGGGATGCCGTGGATCTGATAACAGACCCATATTCTAACATGGTTCCTAGTCTCTTGTATGCATCCTGTCTCATGATTCTTTGCCCTTTGATGTCGGCATTTGGGCCACCCTGATTCTCTGTCGGGTCCTTAAATGAGCCACCTTCATCCACGTGCAAAGCCTTGCCAAACTGCTGATGGCCTGAAAAGCCACCTCCATCCCAAAGTTTATGGCCATCATGTCTCTGTTTCCTTTATTTCTCAGCTCACGTACCACTTCCTCACTGAAGCTTTTCTTAATTTGCCATACCGATCAGGTCAGTACATTTTAGGCAAAACGCTTTAAGTAATTGGTGCCTACAAACTTATCTGTGCATTTATTCAGTTAATATCAGTTATCTCTACTAGAAGATAAGCTGGTGAGAACAAAGACCATGTCTCTATATTTACCATTACGCCCTCCTATGTCTAGCATAGAGCCTGGAGCATAGTAATAGTTGAATACATATTTGAATAAGTACACTGTGATGAGGTGCAATAGGATAATTACATGATTAAACTATCTGGTGTTCTGGTTATTGGTGAAAAAAACCATCTCCGTCTCTAGAGTAGGGATTCTCAAACGTTAGTAATGATCAGAATCACCTGGAAACCTTACTGAGCCTGCTGGCTCCCACCCCCAGCTTTCTGATTCAGTAGGTGTGGCTGTGTCAAATCTTTGCATTTCTGATGAGTTCCCTGGTGAGAACTGTTGCTGCTGTTCTGGGGACCAGACTTTGAGAAACAGTTGTACTAGCCCATATAAATTTTGGAATACACTTCTTACAGTTTTGAGAGATCATCCTTTCTTCATCTATTGCGCTAGGCACAGCCTGTAGGAATGGTTATTGGATGCTACAGGAAACGGACAGGTTTGCTCTTCCTTGTCATTTCTAGCCCTTCGGAGAGTCTCCCATGTTGCAACAGCCGTGCCTGGCATCGATCAGGGATTCGGTTTCCAGCAGAGATTTACTCACTAGCAGGACTCTCCTGATTCTCAATGGGGACAAGTGCCTGCAACTGAAACTAAAATGGGGCGGGAGGGCAGGGAGGCTTAGGTTTCAAACATCTTTCACTGAGGAATTAGTTATAAAGAGACACACAACAATAAAGGCTGAACTGAGCCCAGACACCGTCATTCACAGCAAGCTTACCCTCTGAAACTGGCTGTACGCCAGCTTGCAGCCAGGTGCCTCTCTTGGATCTGAGTCAAGTGCCCTGCGGCCACCTACAGAGCACTCAGGTAGGATCCTGAAAGCCCCTCACCTCCATCTGCCCTGCTTGATTACTGTTTCAGGTCCCACCAAAGGACTCCCAGCTGGCTGGCTGGGGTCCAGCGGCTCGGGCTCACCCATCACATCATCTGTGCCACCATGGGGAGGATGGGAAGGACCGTCAGGAGAGAAATGACAATTGGGCCACCTTCTGTGCTTGGAGCTCACCTCAGAGAGGTATTGTTTACACATGATTAGAGTGTTTATAGCTTATTATCCTGGGCCTAGTGGCTGCAGAAAGAAACAGGAGGGCCAGACCATCAAAGCTAAGATACAGGTTTTAATAAGACACAAAACAAAATAATAGGACTTTCTGGGAGGAGATGGGGTGGAGTGGCATAAGATCAACTGTACATAGAGAAGGGCATTTATAACATGTCCTGCAAGCAGATGAGCTCACTGGCACCACACACGGATGATGCTCAAGTGCAATTCAGAGGAAGGACACTGTTTGCCCAAAGGGCATGTGTTTGAGCACATGCATGTCTAGCTGAATTGGAGGCAGAGGATTTGTGCTTGTTTTATTAAACATTTGAAAGTACCTAGCGTGGTGGTCACGTGAGTGCCTCACAAGCACTCCGCTTCAGGCAGGTAATCGACCAAGGGCCCAGCTGCTGTCCTGAATTCTGTGGAAATTCTGCATTTGTGCCACAGCAGCCAGGGAGTATGACAGCAGAAACCATGCTAAGGCATATCCCTCCAGCGCCCTGCCCCTCCCCCCACTAGGAAACACACGACTCCTCTGCTGGCTCCCTCTGGCTTCAGGTCATTTCAGTGGGCTTCTAGAACCTTCTTAATATTGCATGGAAGTCTAAGATGCTTCTACCCAACCATCATTCCCTCTCTCCTTCACTTGGGGTCAGACCCACATCGCGGACTGATGGGTTTGCCAGACTTCCTGGCTCCTCCCATTTCTTCTCACTGACATTACCCTTAATATTCTTTCACAGTTTCTTCTTTGCAGAGGATCCTGGTAAAATGATAGGGCACAGGGTATTTATTCTTCACCCAGGTGAAGAAACGGGACTTTCACTGAAAGGGGTGGATTGAGGTTCAAAAAAAATGGAGATGTTTCTTCTGTCCCTTGGTCCAGGGCCTCATTATCCACATCATCTTCCACAATTCTCTGCTTTTTACCATCTGTTAAGTTCCCCTCTCCCAACACACGCACATGCACGCAGTCATTCTCCTGTAGAGGGTCTTCAACAAAGGTCATCATCCCAGGAGAATACTTTGGCATTCAAGATCCCCTACATTCATGACCCCTTTTTAGACTTCTTCTCTCCCACCTCAAATGGCAATCTAGCATTTCTCAAAACCACCCACCATAGGAAAGGTCATCCTTCAGGTTCTAGCCTGAAAGCCTACTCTACTTGTGGAGTCATTAAATACAAAAAATGAAATAAATAACTTATGAGTCCTATGATGAATATATACTATTTTTCCCAATTGCTTTTTTATCTGGCAGGCAATTGTGTACAATTGTTATGAATCAAGAAACGTAAGTCAGATGCTGTGTTGCCTTAGGAATCTTACTCACCGTCTCTGGGCTTCCATTCTGTCATTTGAGATGATGACATTACAGAGCTATTGTGAAAATTATAGAAGATAATATTATATATGTGAAAAGTTTGCATAGGGCCCTATACCCTTTAATGGCCTACTGGGTGCTTAGTGTTATTATTACAAAAATAGTTATGGTAAAGAAGTAGCACATGGTGATTCCAATCCTTAGCACATGGTGTGATACATAAACAGGTCTTAATAAATATTTGCTAGGGCAGCCCGGGTGGCTCAGCGGTTTAGTGCCGCCTTCAGCCCAGGGCCTGATCCTGGAAACCCAGGATCAAGTCCCACGTCAAGCTCCCTGCATGGAGCCTACTTCTCCCTCTGCCTGTGTCTCTGCCTCTCTCTCTCTCTGTCTCTCACGAATAAATAAATAAAGTCTTTAAAAATAAATAAATATTTGCTAAATGAACATCCTTTACGATCAGGTTTCTCAACCTCAGTCTCATTGACATTTTGGACAGGATAACTCTTTGTTTTGGGGGTCTGTTCTGTGCAGTGTAGGACATTTAGTAACATCCTTGGTTTCTACACACTAAGTGCCAGTAACAACCCCTATGCAAGTTATGACAACCAAAATGTCTCCAGACATTGCCAATGTCCCTTGGGTATAGGGAATGTCCCCAGTTGAGAACCAACAGTTAAGGTAGAATTAACATAGCCCCTAAACCTCAGCAGCTTAAAATCCAGTAGGGAAGCTATCCCATATTATTTAAGTTTTTGGTTTAATTTTCCATGTCCTGTGACAGAACAAAATACTGAATGTTTGAAGAGCACAGAGAAAGGTATTGGCCCGTTTTGGAGGATTCCGGGGTAGTTTGCTTCCCATAAGCTCAGGCTCATGCCAATTGTGGCCTATTACATTGACCTTTACAGATGATATGGACTCATTAGGTCAATCTGAACTCATGATGAGATCTGGCTTGGTTTCTAGCTCTGTGGTTAGAGTGTGTATTCCAGCTTTAATATTTTAGAAACAGACAATGTGAAAATAATAAAAGGAAACCACATTTGGGATGAGGATGGGAGGCCGGCAGGGGGAGCTCTCCTACCTAGCACTCAATTGAAGACCCAACAAGAAAAGATAGACCTTGCAGGTGGATGGATACTGCTTTACCCTCCCTACTATCCCAGCGGGAGGAAGACTTTCCTTCTCCCCTAGCAACAGCCCAGCCAATGAGAGTGTGTTACAATTCAGCCAATGAAAAGCCACCATACTTCCAAGGCCCAGTTTACTCCAATGGCCTTTTTGTTTACAACAGCCTTCCCAACATCCCCTTTCCTTTGTAAAAGTGGTCCTGTGTGCTCTGGATTTGCCTCTGGTTTTGCCTAGCTTAGCTTTTGCTCGTTGCCATTGGCTGCTGGTCCCAAATAAACCCACTTTTGCTGGTAATATAACTGGCTGTTTTCTTTCATTTCTTTCTTTCTTTCTTTTTCTTTTCTTTTTTTTTTCCTTTTTTTTTTTTTTTTTGAAGATTTTGAGAGAGAAACCATGAGTGGAGGTTGGGGAGGGGCAGAAGGGGGAGCAGACTCCCTAGGGAGCAGGGAGCCCCACTAGGGGCTGGATCCCAGGACCCCAAGATCATGACCTGAGCCAAAGGCAGACGCTTAACCTACTGAGTCACAAAGCACCTGGCAGTTTTATTTCAAAGTTTAGCAACAGCAGTAACACTTCTTTTTGCCTTATGCCTAAATTGAAGATTAATATTTCTGCTTTCTAAGGGACATGGCACTCTCCAAAGCCTGAGGGAATCACTCTCTTTTCAGTGTCTTTTGACTGGGTCAAAAGACTCGGTCGGCAAAAGGAGTCTGAAACAGCTGCGCTTCTGTTAGGTGCCCTGCTCCACCGATGAGAGAAGTGAGGAATGGACAACTGTTATTTCTGCAGAGCACATCGGTCAGTTATTTGATATGCTAAGATAGGCCTGGGTCTGGACAGGGAGTGGAGGCTAGATAGTTTGCATAAAAAGCAGGGCAAAGGAGAGGAGGGGAAAGTCTGGGTTTATGGAGACCTCCAGCAACATGGTGGGTGGCCCGATGACTTGTAAGAAAGGGATATCTGATACCGCCTTAAATCAGTTTAGACTCTGCTGTAAACCCATTTGATGGTGGTGATGGTTGCACAATATTGGGGGTGCACTTAATGCCACTGAATTGTACACTTTCAAATGGTTAAAAAGGTAAACTTTATGTCATGTGTCCTGGTGATGGTTAATTTTATGTGTCAACTTGACCCGGCTGAGGGGAAGCCCAGATGACTTGTAAAATATTATTTCTGGGTGTGTCTGTGAAGGAACAGATTAGCATCTGGATAGGAAGTCTGAATAAAGATCACCCTCACCAATGCCTGTGGGCATCATGCAATCCTTGGAGGGCCTGACCAGAGCCAAAAATCAGAGGAAGGGCGAATTCATTCTCCCTACTTGAGCTGGGACACCCACCTTCTCCGGCACTTGGATTCTCCGGCCTTTGAATTCAGACCAGAACTACACCAAGGGGCTCCCCTGGTTCTCATTTCTTTGGGCTTGGACTGCAGCCATAGTACTGGCCTTCAGCTTGCAGAGAGCACACCATGGACTCCTCAGCCTCCATAATCAGGTGAACCAATCCCTGCTCAGAGCTATGCTCCTATATACATGCAAAGTTCCTATTGGCTTTGTTTCTCTGGACTAAGATGGTATTTCACTAGAACAAAAAAATAAAGAGTATCTGAGTCCCCACACTTTAGTAACAATGGCCATGCCCTGTCTTGAGTGGTTTGGGACAAACAAGGCATGGTGCTCTTTGTCTGGTCGAGGCAGGACAGAGAGGAGAGGGGAAGATGTGAGAGTTGGTGACATTGAGAGTTTGGCAGGAGCCAGGGGTCATGTGAGAAAGAACATATCTAGGAAGTCCCCCAAATTCTGGCAAGATTGCTAGATGTCCAGAAGTACAAGGGATCTAGGGCCACTCTTTATGTTCACATTTTAAGGAACGGGGTGAATTCAGTCATCAACCGGCATCCATAAAGATGGAGTTTAAAAGGTTCAAAAAGACTGTAATCTATGTTCTAGCTTAGAGCTTATCAGTTGCTATTTATGGTACCGATCTCATGGGGGCTGTTTTAAGGGTCAAAGGAGTTAAATAGCTCTACAAATTTAATGCATATCAATTTTTTGGAAGATTTTATTTATTTATTTATTTATTTATATGAGAGAGAGAGAGAGAGAGAGTGCATGCACAAGCAGGGGCAGGTGCAAAGGGAGAGGGAAAAGCAGACTCTCTGCAGAGCAAGGAGCCCGACATGGGACTCCATCCCAGGACCCTGGGATCCTGTGCTGAGCCAAAGGCAGACACTTACCTGACTAAGCCACCCAGGTGCCCCTAATTCATACCAGTTTTTGATGTCTGATGCTACCTTTCCACATACTGTTCCTTCCCTTTGTATCTGTTAAATGGTTTACTGGTCTTCATATTACACCCATTTGATAGTTATTGACTTTGGTTTTTGTTCTTTTAGTTTTTATCCTTCTAAACTTCCTCCTCCCTCCCGCATGCCTGATTTTTATGTCTCTCAATTCCTTTCCCTTCTCATTGAAGTATATAAATGCCATGTTGGGTCTGACCTGTGACTTTCCTGGGTGAGCAGTCTGACATGCAGGGATAGCCCATGTAAATTATGAAGGTCCTTTTTGGCGTAATTCTGAAAGTTAGCAAAGAATGCCAAACGCAGCCCATTCCCAGCTGAGCTGTGGTCCAGTCAAGCCTTCAGGGCTGGCTACGCAGACATCTGGTGGGCTCCAGGAGTACCAGGCTTTCACTTCCCACATGAAGACTCCCTGAAACTGAAGCTACTGCTGGCATGATTGGGGGTGGGTTGTACCCCCCAGACCAGTGCCTCACGCTCCCCAGTAAAGACTGTGTTTCCACCACCACCACTTATTCAAATTTTGTCAGCTGGTAATTTCCTAACTTCTTTGTTCATTGGATAGTTTTACTTTCATTTTCCAGTTTAGGAAACTATTTTGCAGAGTACTTTGATGCTTATATTCTTTCAGTGTTCATGATGCTGGGCTCACTACCAAGTAAGCAATCAATTAGTGGGAGTACCTTTCACCATCGCTGTTGTCATGATTATTCATTTCTTAACCAAACTGGAGTCTCTCTCTGCTACAGTGGGACTTTCTGAGATATATGTATGCCTTGTGCTTCTATTTTCCTAGTTTCTACATCATTAATTGAGCCTAGTATCCTTCATATGCAAGATTGAACTCTAAATTGTGGCTCTTAGGAAAAGATGGAACCTTGTGAATCTAATGTTTGTGGGTGCATTCTCTGGGTGTGAGAGTGATGGTATCTATGAATGTATTTATGCAACCTGTGTTCATTGGGCACTTACCTTTTGCGTGGTCTGAGACAACACCTGGGCTCCCCACCTCCCTTCCCCATTACAGGAGCAATGATACAAGTGTCCCCGTTGCTGCCATGATTTGGATTTTTTTGTTTATCTGTTTTTAAGATTTCATTTATTTATTTGAGAGAGAATGAGCATGTGCAGTGGAGAGAGGGGCAGAGAGAATCGCAAACAGACTTTGCTTTGAGCGTGGAGCCCAACCCATTGCTCGATTTCACAACCCTGATATCATGACCTGAGAGGAAATCAAGAGTTGGAAGCTTAACCCACTGAGCTATCCAGGTGCCTCATGCCATGATTTGTTATACCTCAGCTCTCTCATAACAGAGGGGATTCTAAATCTTTGCTAAGTGTGTTATGTTATATTCCTTGGATGGATTATGTCCCAACCATTCACACTGGTGGTGCAGGGAATCATAATACCTGCAACATATTCAATATATGTACTACTAGTCAAACAAAGCCATGCACAAGTGTATCCAACACAATCTCAACTATATAAAATGGCACTTATAACTGGAAGATACTCTGTAATCTGTGGTCATCTTTGAGGGGAGGATAATGAATTATTCGGATTCTTTCATTTCATTTTTCTGTATTTTTCAAGACCTTCAAAAGAGAGCTTGTACTGGCACTTATTACTATTTTTTAATTAAGTAGTTTCTTCAGTCCCTCTGCAGAAGGCCTACTTTGCCATTTCCAAAATGTAATGTGGCAATTTATCTGCTTTCTTTGTTGGGGGGGGGGGCTGTTTTTGTTTTGTTTTTGTCTGTATTCTCTTTATGTGCTTTGAAACTAAAGAAGTGTTTTATAATTAAAGCAGTGTGTTCAAAGCTGTGTGTGAGTGAGAGATCTTTCATTTACTGTACAGTGAACTCATTGAACAAAGCAATATTTAGGCAATTCTGAAAAGATGTTTTTTTCTTTTTTTTTTTTTTTTTTTTTTAGGCATGAGGGAGCATGGGGTGGGGGGAGTTTCAATTGTAATGATTTTCCTCCGTGTCATTTAGCAGTTTTCCAGGGCTTTTCATTATGGCAGCGCTGGGCCATTTGAGGTACTTGCTTTCTAATCAGCCCTGGATGCCTTCCAGTGAGCCTGGGCGGAAATTCACCGGGCACAGGGTTTAATTGGGGCCACCCACCATGGAAGCGCTTCCCCCCTTTGTCCGGAGAGATGGAAGCTCTTAACGTAATGCACATAAAAACGTCCAGTATTGCAGGGCAGGAGCAAGCGGGCTCTGATGTCCCGAGGCTGTTATTATGTCCCAGTTTAATGTTAGGTTTTCAAGGAGGCTCCATCCAATCACGGGGGATGCGAGAACTCTACAGAAAGAGAGCAATATAAAGTATTAGGTTGCAGTCTGAACACAACCCCTGATGTTTGGAACCTCTCTAAATAGATCCCAGACTGCTTTAAAAATAAGAAATACCCCCTCTCATCCCTTCTCCTATAATCCCTCTGGCACCTTGGATTCCTTAAATTAATTCGTTGCAAAAGCCAGTTGAGTTCCAATAATTGGTTTTAAATGATCTGCCTCTTGAAATTGTGCCTTGCAGTCTAGTGGAAACACCAGCCTCAAGCGCGGTGGGGCCAAGTCACTACGCAGCTTCTGGAAACAAATTGCCTGTGTAATGGGGTGCAGGCTCCATACAGCACTCCCAGCAGGATGGTGATTGTGTAACTGGGGAAGGCAGGGTGTCTACAAGGCCAGATCATGGTGGTGTTTTGGATGATGCAGATAAGTCAAGGGAGCTGTGACCTCTTTGCATGCTTAAAATTGGAAATGTTTAACTTGGATGTGACTGTGGCATCTGCAGGCTTCTTATTGGCTGTGCTGCCCAGATTAACACAGTCAGTGTCCTGGGAATAAAGATTATTCTTGCTCTGCCTGCCCCTACTGCAGAGGGTAGAGGGATGAAGGAAAAGAGAGAGAGAGAGAGAGAGAGAGAGAGAGAGAGAGAGAGTGTGTGTGTGTGTGTGTGTGTGTATAACAAGGTGACTACTTATCAAGTGTTTAATCTGGCACTTAACCTGATGTTTAGGATGATCCATCTCCCCTTTTCCCCCATCCCTATGAGAAGACACTGTTACTACTGCCATCTTGGAGATGGTAAACTGAGGCTTATAGTAGGGAGGAGACCAAGTTCATCCAGTTAGTGTCTCTGTCCTGCCTGTTTGACTCTACTGCAGCCCTTCTGAAGCTTAATGAGCATCCAGTCACTTGGAGATCTCTATCTAATGCAGATTTTGATTCAGGGCTGGGGGGGCCTGAGACTTTGCATATCTAATGAGCTCCCCAGTGATGTGGATGCTGCTGGTCTGGGGATCGCCCTCTGTGTGTGCAGGCTAAAGACAATGGTTGGGCCTCAACTGGCCGCACATCCCATTTACCTGGAGCCGGGAGCACCGACTATAGTCCTGATACCCCTCAAGACCCATTGACTCAGAATCTCGGCATTGGAGGGACCTGACCACTGGGCAGGCTGAGAACATCAGCCAAAGTGGGGACTTGTATGGCTTCAACCACCAGGGCGAGCATCAAGGCACTTAGACTTATTAGAGCAACACACACAGGAAGGGAAGGAGGAAAAGACCACAGTGTGTTACTAGTAAAGGAGGGAATAAAAATGGACCATGCTGGTGGGAGGAGGTGATGTGGGAGGAGGGAACACAGCTGGAACTAGTTCCCAGGCAGGTGTGGGACCTGTTCTTCGCAGGAGGCCATAGGAGTGAGGTTCCCCAGGTGTTGCTGGCTGCCAAGGTGAAAGAAAGTGCCTGTCTCCGTGGTCTGGACCGGTTTCCTTCTGGGCTATGAGGGCTCTATTCAATGTCTTTCCAAATGTGTACATCTCAGTCCTGCTCTTGGTACTAGAAACAGAAAAGGCAGAGATGGCCAGGCCGTCCTCTGCCCTGGGCAGCTGGGGAGACAGCTGTGGTTGAGCCAGAGCCATGGCCTCTGTAGCACTTGTCTCATGGAGCCAACAAGCCTCCCCACCCCCTGCCAGCCAGGGTGATGTGGCAAGTCTGTCCTGGATGGGACCCCCCTCTTTAGTAGTCTGAAAGAGCACCAAATGCTGAGGACCTGAACTAAGATAATCGCCGTGAGGACGTGAGGGACTGCAATGAGGACAAAAGTGCCTGTAGCACTTTTTCAAAGATTTATTTATTGGGCCACCCGGGTAGCTCAGTTGGTGAAGCATCTGTCTTTGGCTCAGGTCATGATCCCAGGGTCCTGGGATTGAGCCCCGAGTCAGGCTCCCTGCTCAGTGGGGAGTCTGGCTTCTCCCTCTTACTCTGTGCTCTCTCTCTTACTCTCTCTCAAGTAAGTAAATAAAATATTAAAATATATATATTTTTATTTATTTATTTGAGAGAGAGAGAGAGAGAGAGAGAATGAGCAGGAGTGGCAGAGGGAGAGGGAGAGGGAGAGAGAGTCTCAAGCAGACTCCATGGTTAGCATGGAGCCCAATGTGGGGCTCGACCTCACAATCCTGAGCTGAGACCAAGAATCAGATGCTCCGCTGACTGCACCACCCAGGTGCCCCGTGAGCCTGTGGCATTTCTAAAGCAGGTTTGGTGACCAGCTGAGCCCCCATTCTCTCCCACATCCTGGGAGGCTCCCAAACTTCCCAGCTTGGAATTCGGGGCAAATGGCAGAGCTGGAGAATAACTGGTGGCTTTTGTGTGGTCTCTTGTTGAATTTAAGGTGACTCTGAAGTATCCAATTAAACATTCCCCATAAATGGTTGGAAATGTGTGTGTCTAGAGCTGGGGACTGAGATTCAGGCTGGAATAACAGCTCAGGGAGTCCTAGCAATTCAGGTGGGATCTGAGAACACAAGGGCAAGAGATGATCTAATTAGAAAAGGTAAGAGACAGGGATGCAAATCTGGGGAGCACCAATGTTTAAGGGACACAAAAAGGGAAGGGAAATAACTGATTAGTAAACATTAAGAAAAAAAAACCCAGGACATAGTAATGACCTGGAAGCTGAGGAGGTGAATGCTTTTTGAGAAGGAAGCAGTGGTTATTAGTTTCAAATGCTACAATTCAGGGATCCCTGGGTGGCTCAGGGGTTTAGCGCCTGCCTTCGACCCAGGGTGTGATCCTGGAGTCCTGGGATCGAGTCCCACGTTGGGCTCCCTGCATGGAGCCTGCTTGTTTCTCTGCCTCTCTGTCTCTCATGAATAAATAAATAAAATCTTTAAAAACAAAACAAATAAATGCTACAACTCTTTTAAAAAGATAAAGACTGCCAAGGGCTTTCCCTCTCTAGAACATTTTTAATGGTTCTCTCTGAGCGAAGGGAGCAAGGTCTACATCTTTATATTTCTATTTATTTTTAAATAGCTTTATTCTCATTCCACAATTACAAAATTATCCTTTGGAGTCTGGCCACCTTGGGGACTGTTTTGGGGAACCTGGGAAACAAGCGAGGGTAAGTGACTAAGAGCATGATGCATTTACCTTCAACTGCAGAGCCCAGCCTTTTGAAGGGCTCCCTGCGATAGCATGATACACGGGAAGGAGGCTGAGTAAATGTGGGAAATGATAAAATTGCTGATTTAGAGGGGCTCCTGGGGGGCTCAGTCAGTTAAGCGTCTGCCATGGGCTCAGGTCATGATCTCAGGGTCCTGGGATCCAGCCCCACATCGAGCACCCTACTCAGCTGGGGAGTCTGCTGCTCCCTCTGCCTCTCCTCAGGGCTCGTGCTCTCTCTCTCAAATAAGTAAAATCTTTTTTAAAAATTGGTGATTTAAAAATAGTAGCAGTACATAGCAGTAGGTGGGAAGAATCTTTGCTTCTAGTCAATTTCCCAATCCAACTTAAGAAAAGGCCTAAAAGGAAATTGTACCCCAAGCTGGGCACCGTGAATGGTTGTGTCCTGCCTGGGGTTGAATTGGAATGAAATCCACCGGGTCCTAGGCTACTAAATCCTGTCCCCAAAAGGTACCATTAGCCCAGAGGGGCTGCTCCTGTCCTAATTTGCATAGCTTCCAACTTTTGGCCACTCTGGTGTGCCTGCGTGTGCAGAATGGAGAACTGCTTTCTTTCTTTATTGAGGTATAATTGGCGTACAATATTATATTTGTTTCAAGTGTTATGACATAGCAATTCCACAGTTGTATACCTTAAGAAATGATCAACACAATAAGCCTAGTTACCATCTGTCATCTTACAAAACTTAATACAATATTTTTGACTCTAGACCTCACCTGTACCTTACATCCCCATGACTCTTTTATAACTGGAATTTTGTGCCTCATAATTCTCCTCACCCATTTTGCTCCCATCTGTCCCCCTGCCCTGTGGCAAACACCAATCTGTTTCTGTGAGTCTGGGTTTGGTTTGCTTTTGTATTTGAGACTGCACACATAAGTGAAATACACAGTGTTTGACTTCCTGTCCAATTTATTTCACTTTGCATAATACCTTTAGGTCCATCCTTGGTGCGAATGGCAAGGTCTCATTTTTTTAAATTTTTTTTTATTAATTTTTTATTTATTTATGATAGTCACAGAGGGAGAGAGAGAGAGAGGCAGAGACACAGGCAGAGGGGGAAGCAGGCTCCATGCACCGGGAGCCTGATGTGGGACTCGATCCTGGGTCTCCAGGATTGCGCCCTGGGCCAAAGGCAGGTGCCAAACCGCTGTGCCACCCAGGGATCCCTCATTTTTTTTTTTTTATGACCAAGTGGTATTCCATTGGATACGCAACACACCTTTATCCATTCATCTATTGATGGAAAGCTTGTCCCTATATTGTGGCCATTGTAAATAATGCTGCAGTGAACACAGGGGTATATGTATCTTTTTGATTCAGTGTTTTTGTTTTCTTCAGGGACATCACCCAGCAGTGGAATTGCTGGGTCATCTGGTCACTGTTCTGTGGGGCGGGGGGGAGGTGGGCAAGGGGACTGTTTTCTACTGTGGCTGTACGAGAGAACATCATTTCCTAATGCACACCTAGGCACTGTTTCTGGGAGCTGCAGCCCTGGAATCTGATGGGAAATATTAGGGGTTCCGTCTGGAGTTTGGATGAAGGGATATTCGGATGACACCACCTCTAAGCAAGCATTGAAGTGGAATGGCCACAGGAATAAGGTTCAAAGGAAGTTCAAGAAAGGGAGAAGAGCTACCATTTCTTGAGCCCTGGTGGTTCTGGGTTCTGCCTCAGATATTTTATATATGTCGCTCCTTTCAACCCTCATGAAAGCAAAAATAGGTGAAGGAAGGATTATCTTCTCGGCGTGAATGATGATGACCACATTAAGACTTTGTGTTCCAGGTCACAGAGCAAAAAAGAACTAGGACTGCTTTTGTTGAAATTGATGAAAATCCAACACAGATCAACGTAAAGGTGGAAAGAGAGTTGGGAAGACGTGTCCTAACAGCTTAACAGGTAGTGATTTCAAGGATTAGAGAAGAGAGTCCAAGAATACTTGCCTCCGACTGGAGCCTGTTTATTTCCCTCTTTCCTACTCAAGGAGTTTCATTTTTGCAGAGCAGGGGGACGGCTGCCGACAAATCCAGGCTGCAATCACACATTATGACCACCTCCACTGGAAGATGGATTCGTTCTCCCAAATTGTGTAAACAGCAGGGAGCGATTCTAACAGGTCACGCTGGAGTCCAGATCCCGCCTCTTAGGTCAGTAACTTTGGCCCCGTAAAAGTGCTATTATGTGTTTGGGCAGGTCCAAATCACAGATTAAACCAGAAAGAGGGGGATGGAAATGTTTAGAAGACAAAGTAGCCTCTCCCACCCCAAAATCTAATCAAACAAGCAAAAAATGCTTTCCACTCATCACTACAGCAAGGATCCAATCCCATGCCTGCCCTTTATTATTTCTATTATACTCTGATTCCTCCCCAGGTAAGTAGTGGCTCAAAGGCATCCCAGCAGCTCTAAACCCTGTTGACTCTGAAGTAGTGCTGGTGTTTAAGTGAAGGCGTAAGCACAGTGGGCCATGACTACCTGTTTGTGATACATTTAGTTACATCAGAAATAACCAGGTGTTCGTTAAAAAATGTCTGAACCTCATCCCAGACCCACTGGAATACTGATAGGGATGCCCAAGAGTGGTTCTGACAACACCCCAGGAGACTGTGGTTGGTAGTATCTTCCAATCCCGGCCGTCCCATCTGGAGGGAGGACTCGCTGGTCTTAGAAGGGTGCTCTTGGGAATCACTGGGACAGACGTCCGAGCCTGCACGTGCTGAGATCCTGGTGGTGGGGAATGAAGACAGGTCACACAGACAAGAGTCATTTCCCTTTTTAAGCCTGATTTTTCCCAAAGCTTTTGCAAAGTCTCTATTCCACTCTTCCACTGTGCAGGGAGCTCAGAACTTGGCCCGAGTCCCTTTGTGGAAATGAGTAGGCTAGTTCCAATACAGCCTCCTGAGCCTCGGGCAAACAAACTACTTTTAATAGCAGGTCTTGGGAAAGCACTAAAGATAGAACAGGGGAGCAGCATGCGTAGCCAGCGCGGGATCAATAGAGGCAAGTGGAGTGGAGGAGCCTCATCGCACAGGTCAGTTAGGACACGTACGGGTTGTAAAGCAAAGAAATCAAGGTCCATGTCCTAAGAGGGGCAATGAAAGACTGAAATGTAATGCTAGAGGGGAGAACGGTTGACAACTCCTAAATGGTGCTTGATGACAAACTATTTCCAAAGCTAGTTGTTAGCCTAAGAGGTTCTGCTTCCTATATTGTCATTGACAGATGAAAAACAAAACTTGCTGCATGTCACTTGTTTGAATTTTATTCTTTGTGTGGCACACACCTTGGCTTTCTGGATGGTTATCTCTAAAGAAAATGGAAAAAGTTTGTACCTGCCATTCTTTTTTCTCTTCTTCTTCTTCTTCTTTTTTTTTTTTTTGGAGAGGAAGAGAAAGAATCTTAGCAGACTCCACAGCCAGTGTGGAGTTCCATGTAGGGCTTGATCTTATGACCCTGAGATCATGACCTGAGCCAAAATCAAGAGTCAGATGCTTAACTGACTGAACCATCGAGGTGCCCCAGATCTCCTTCTCTTTGGACATGATCTACAGGAAACTATTCAGTAAAACCAGAGGAACTATTCAGTGCAGCTTTAAAATGCCAGAGGACAGTGTCCCTCTGCTCTCTCCATGGAAAGGGGAGGAGAAACAAAGGGGTTGGCTGAGACAGAGAAGTCAGCAGTGGTGGGAGAAGGGGTAAATGTTCTTACTGTCCATGAAAGAGACACTTGCATCCTCCTGAAGCAGAGACCAAGGGAAAATTGGATAAATTACAGGGATTGCCATTTTTTCTTACTCTGGCCACAAGAAGGTACATGGCTTAAGGTGTATTCTTTTGAAAAAAAAAAGGTTAAACTTATGTCCATGAAGAAAGAAGAAAAACCAATGCCTACAATCATATCATTGATATTAAAAAAGGGAAAAAAAGTGGGGAAAGTCTTTAAATACTTAAGGGCGAAACCCTGTGATCCCTCCATCTCAAACTTTCTCACCATTTCCTTCCTCTTTCTCTCTTTTCCTTCTTGCAAATATTTACTGAATGTCTGCTGTGTGCCAGTCTCTGGGCTATGTTCCACAGAATACACCACTACCAATTTTTTTTCTTTTCCCCCTTAGGTTTATGTGATGAACTGAATGTTTGTGCTCATGCCCCCGGATGGTATCTGGAGAAGGAATCTTTGAGAGGTGATTAGGCCATGATGATTGAGTCAGTGCCCTTACAAAAGAGATGGAAGAGAGTTCCCCCGCTGTTTCCATCATGTGAGGACACAGCAAAAAGAAGACACTCTGTGAACCAGGAAGCAGCCTCTCCCAGACATCAAATCTTCCAGCACCTTGATCTCAGACTTCCCAGCCTCCAGAACTGTGAGAAATATATGTGTGTGGTTCATTTTATTTTTTTAAATGTATTTATTTATTTATTTGAGAGAAAGCTCCAGAGAGAGCACAAGTGGGGTGGGGGTGCAGAGGAAGAGGGAGAAGCAGACTCCATGCTGAGCAGGGAGCCCAACCCTGCAAGGTTCAATCCCAGGCCCCTGAAAGCATGACTTGAGCTGAAGGCAGATGCCTAACTGACTGATCCACTCAGGTGCCCCAACGTTTGCTGTTTACATCACCACTGCTATAGTGTTCTCTCATAGCAACCCAAGCAGACTGAGACAGATGACTATGAACGCTCAATATTCATTATAGTGCCTTATATTCATAGTTTTAAAATCAGCTAAAATTTGTATTTCCAAATAACTTAGAGATGAATGCGGCTTTGGAAGGGCTGGACCATGGGCTCCTGACTCTCTGTCACCATCTAGAGGCAATTTATACATATTGCAGGGCTAGTTCTGAGAATATTGAATATATACACTCATCTCAGGAGTTGGGGATGGCTTAACAGTGCTTATATATTGACCCTACAGAAGAAAGTGGACCTAGTCATCTGCAAATGGATGGAATTGGAAGTTACGATCTCTCCAGCTATGAGTAGGTGAGAAATGGATTTTGGTTTCTCTACCACACCATCGGAGGGTGGGGAATCTACGAAGTGCAAAGGTTTAGTAGAGTGTGGGAGAACAGCTGGAAAACCAGGGGAGGGCAATAAGCCACTCACATCAGGTTCAAGGCCTTCACTCCTTTGGTGTCCAGTTCTTTACTGAGATCACATAAAGCAGCGAAGTCACCTGTATTAGAAGCACCCGCAGGGGCTTGCTACAGATGCATATCTGGGCCCTGCACCAAAATCTACTGAATCAGAATTTCCTTGGTGCACGGCCCAGGAATCTGCATAGTAAGCCAGCTCCACCATCAAAGGTGACTTTGATGCACCTTACAATTTGACATCGGATGTATGAAGTACCAGAAATACAGTGTATCCTCTGTTCTCACTTCTAAAGCCCCCATATAAAGTGTTCAGAAAAATACAGCCAATCCTTGAGCCATCCTTCTGATGCATCGTGTTTATTCCTGTTTCACAGATTATAAAGTGGAGGCCACTGGAGCTGAAAAGAGATTATGTTGGGACGCCCCCCTGGTTTGCTCAACCTGGATTTCCTCACTGTGTGGCCTTTCCCCTCGCAGGAGCGCTCCACTTGGGCGTTACCCTGTCACTGCTGCATCCAGAGAAACCGATGATGCGTCCTGAGCTGTGTCACCCAGACTAAGCTATGACGAGGACCTCATCTCAACCACGTCGGGACTCTTAGGGCTGGCGCAGGGTACACGTTCCCCTCTCCTGCTACCATCCTGGTCCAGGATGCCGTCATTATTCTCCCTGATTCTAGCACATTTGCTTACTTGCTCTCCTCTGGCCGGACCTCAGCACCACCCGTCCCTATCCACACATGATCTGAGACTTTGTACTAGAGATAGTGCTGTCCTCCACGCACACACACACACTCTCTCCCAGCTTAAATGCAATAGGATTTGTAGGCCAGCTTCCTCGGCCTACAGAGTCCTATTGGCTTGGCCATGTGCTTTCTGCCTCTCCCTCTGGCCCCTAACTCACCCTCCAGGGCCAGCACTTTTTCTGCAAGAAGACCTTCACTTAGGTGGCCACCCGCCTTCCCTTGTACCACCAGCACACCCTCTTTGGTCTTATGGGAAATGTCAGCTCTGAAGAGACACCTGACATACACACTCATCCCCGCCGCAGCCAAAGTCGATGCAGCTGTACTCTAAGTTAGGAGCCGCTTCTGTTCCCTTGTGGTGCTTGGGATTATTTGGGTTCTAGCGCTGAGTTATCCGCCGAGAGTCTTCCCCCCTGGCCTTGGAGACTGTATTTCGTTCGCCCCTGCCAACAGCAGGGATGCAAAGATCGAGTTAAATGTATTGAGTCCACGAAGAGGCACGCGCGGCAGGTGAGGCGCACGCCCACTGTCCACCGTGACCGCAGCGCTGTTTGCGGCTGCGGCCGAGCTGTGGGTTGCGGTGCTCGGGGCCGGGACTCGGTCTTGAGGAGGTGGAGGCGTGGTCCCAGGGGGGGGAGAGCCCGGCAGCCGCGAGGCCACCGCCACCAGCGCGCCTTGGCCTGCAGGCAGCCACACGGCTGGCGGTCCCGGGGCGCGGGGGGGGGGGCGGCTACTGGGTTCCTGGGGTGTAGCTGGGCTCTCTGCAGCCGGGCCGGGCCCACTGTCCCAGTCTCCGTCGAGGGGTTGATTGCTCCCTCGCCTTGCCATGACAGGGCCTGAGGTAAAGGAGCTCAGCGGGGAGGGGGTCGCACCTGGCGCTCGGGAGCGCCCCAAGGCTGGGCACCCCGGCCCGGCCCGGCCCGAGCGCTGTGCGGCGGCGAGTACCTGCGCCCGCCCCCGCCCCGCCCCCTGCCCGCCGAGCGCGGGGACTGCGTGCGCCGAGCCCGACCCGGGGCGCTCCCCGCCCGCCCGCGCCCTCCCGCCCCGCCTCCCCCCGCCGAGCGGGAGCGGGGATCCCACGCCCTTGCACCAGCCCGGGGGCTCGGACGGGCCCGGAGCCGCTGGTCGCCAATCACCGTGCGTGGAGGTGGGAGGCGGGCGCTCGGCGCGGCGCGCTGGGGAGTCAGCTGGCGCTGCTCGCCCCGGGAGCCTCAGACGCTCCCGCGGACAGACAGACGCGCGGGCGGGCGGCGGGCGCCGACACGGACACGGACACAGCCCCCGGCCGTCGGCGCTCGGAGCGCGGGAGCCCCGCGAGGCCCGGGGGGCGGGCGCCGCGGCGGGGAGCGCGCGGGCGGCCGCGGGGAGGCGAGCGGCGGCGGCTCCCACCTGGCGCCGCACCTGGAGCGCCGCGCGCCGGGCCGGCGGGGAGAATGCGCGCCGCCGCCCGAGCGCTCCGCCCGCCGCGTCCGGCCGCCCGCAGCCGCCGCGCCCGCACCTGACCATGGAGTGCGCCCTCCTGCTCGCGTGCGCGCTCCCCGCCGCCCGCTCGGGCCGGCCCGGGGCTCCCGCGGGGCTGCGGCGCGTGGCCAAGGCAGGTGCCCGCCGGGGCGCGCGGGGGGCGGGGGCGGGGGGCGGGGGTGGGGGGCGCCCGGCGCCGGCCCCGCGCGGCTCACGCGGGTCCGCCCTTGTCTTGCAGGCGCTCCAGCTGTGCTGCCTCTGCTGCGCCTCGGTCGCCGCAGCCGTAGCCGGTGACAGCAGCCGCGGCGGCCTGAACGTCGGTGCGTATCGGCTCCCCACCCCAGAAGGGCCTTCCCGGGCGCTCGCCCCTTCCCCACCACCCCCCCGCCCCAGAGACAGAAGAGTAGGGGGGCGCGCTGCACCCCCACCCCCACCCCCACCCCACCCCACCCCACCCGGCAGGTGTGCGCGCGTCCCGGGAAGAGCTCGCGTCGGCGGGTGGCTGCTGGGGATGTGGCAAGGACTCTCTGAACTTACCAAAAGAATCAATGCCTCAAGCTGTAAGTCCCATAAATGAGAAAACAGCACTTTCCTTCGTTCACAGATGGCTTGTTTTTTTTTTCTTTTTTTTTTAAGAAAAAATCCTCACTGCGGTGAGAAATTAGGAAGTGGACGAGGTGGCTGATATCAAAGGGCACCTCCCTGGTTCCTTTCCTCCTCTGGGAAACTAATTCTTGGTGGGCCCTCCCCCTCCCCCCGTCTTTCCTTCTCACTCTCCTGTCCGCTCGTGCTCCTCATCTTCCTTCCCTTGTCCCCTGCCCTTGTGTCAGGGATTCCCCGAAACTGTATAGAAGAAAGCAGGTAGCTTGAGATCTCTGGGACCTTTATATCTTCTGAGGTTCCCAGCTGCAAATCTCCAGAACACCCTGCACCTCTATCACATACTAACTTCTTGGGGCGCCCAATGGAAAATCCTTGTTGCCATTGTCCCACCAGCTTCAGGAGAACAGCTGATCCAGGCGTCTAGCAGGACCTTGACATCTAACTCAGATCCTAGAATTTTTAAGCCTTGCAGGGTTATCTCCTATTAGGGCGGTTGGGGGGGGGGTGTTGGGCAATGGCAGGGTCATGGAGGAAGGACTGGGAACATGTGGGTGAGCGAGGGGACAGGAGAAAGCTAGGAATTAACTCTTGAGGAATTCACTTTTTCTCCAATCAGGGAGGCTGGCTGCAGTTTTTAAAACAACCCCCCATTGTTCCGTTCGCATATAGTTCCCTCTGTTGCAGCCGCCACCTGTAAGGGTCTCATCCTTGGTGAGCCCCTGAGCTGACTGGTTAGATCACTCTCTACCGGCGGCTCTGACTGCCTCGCTTTCTGGTGAGGACTGGAATATTACCATCCACCTGCTCATTCTCTGCTTGGAAACAAACCAGTAGCTGTTTCTGGGGCTTGACTTTTAGTTTTTGTAGGAATTACCGTCACGGAGCTCACTGCATGGGGGCTTTGTGGGCTGATTGCCTGGAAGGCCGGCTGGATAAGGCTATCCCATGGCCTCCTAAGTAGAAGCAGGCAGAGCTTCAGGTGGGTTTGGACTAGGAGGTATACGGAACATCTTGCAGAGACTGGAGCACGTGCGGGCAGGGTTTTCCCACTTAGGTTTTTGTATGGGGAGGAAGGCGGTGGTTTTTGGCTAAGAAAGAGTTGCATTTAACCAAGAGTCGCATACCTGTAAAGCAACAGATTTTTAAAAGAGAAATAGTGTGTGGCCTGCTCATTTTTTTTTTAAGGTTAAGAGAGGAGAAGAAGTTTTCCAGTTGTTTTTTTTACGATGTGTGTCAGTTAGTAGTATTCTAGTTAAAGGAGTCAGAAAATGGGAGAAGCGAGACATAAAGTACACTGTGAGAATGGAAGTTGCTCAAGCAGTAAGAGTCACAGATGGTTCATACTGAAGAAAGCAGTTGAAAATTATCCTGATGGGATATTTTTTTTTCCCCAAACGTAGGCTCAATTAGAATCTCAGTCATTGATCCCTGTGAGCTACAGGGCTTCTGTTCATTCCTGGGCTTTTCTTATTTGGTTGTTGACTATTTTGGGAAAAAGGGAAATTCCTCTTTCTTTTCCTCCTCCAGTAACCAAGGACCCAAGTGACTCAAACATGCCTCTTAGTTATTCGGAATCTTCCTAACACTTTCCAAATTAGTTTCCCATTCTGTGCCTAGAAAGTGGAAACGCAGAGTGTGTTTGAACACGCGGAAGGCATACTCCAGATCATTTTTTGATGATACTTTTCAGTTTCAACATTTTGTGATAGAAAACAGTGTGCCGGCTTCAATTTTCCAGCAGCAAATAGTTGTGTTTTTTTTTTTTTTTTAAGCTCCTCCTCTTGAGAACAAGCAGCAATTAGTGCTGCTCTAGAGAGCAGTGGGGAAAGTATTTTTAAACATGCCTTTCCAGGTGTCCCCTGACTGACACTCCCCCACCAACATGTCTGAGCAATTTTAAACATCAGACTCTATAGGAAAGTTCTGACAATTTTGAGACATTTTTATGCATCCACTATATTTTATGTTTACAATGAAAGGGGATTGTCCCTGTGAAAGCTCAGAGTAAAATGTTCAGAGCGCTACGAGTGCTGGGGTTTTATTATCATATATACTTAATATCGGAAATATGAAACCGCTGGTACTTGCTCCTTATCTGGGATGTCATCTCGAGTTACTCAGCATTGTGTTATCATTTGAAATTTAAACTCGGCCTCCCCAAATGCTCCCAATTCAGTTGAAGCACGAAGATATTAATCTCCTCGAGGAAAAAAAAAAAAAAAAAACTGTTCTTTTCTCTACTCTTGTGGTTTTGCAGATATTTTGTCTCCAAAAATCACTTTTTATGTATGGATGGCTCTGACTCACATACTAAGTCCATCTGTCTCCCTCCAGACCATGAGAGAAAGTTGTGGCATTTTCCACAAACATTCTTGAGATTCATGAAGATTGTGCTTGACTTTTAGTTTTGGTAGGAATTACTGTCACGGCGCGCATTGCAAAGGCCACAGCATTCCCTTCATGAGCTGCTCTGAATTGCTGTTAATCTAGGTGCGTGGCGATAGGAACAAAGACACCTGCGAGCTGTACGCTGCGCTTTGCCAGCCCATTGGAAAAGTGACCCTTCGGCACTGTGAGTTCTGGGTGCTGACAGCTAAACCTTTCCCGTTGCAGATTACGTCTTTGTCACGCCGGTAGAAGTGGACTCGGGCGGGTCATATATTTCACACGACATTTTGCACAACGGCAGGAAAAAGCGGTCGGCGCAGAGTGCCAGCAGCTCCCTGCATTACCGATTTTCAGCATTTGGACAGGAGCTACACTTAGAACTTAAGCCCTCGGCGATTTTGAGCAGTCACTTTATTGTCCAGGTACTTGGAAAAGATGGTGCTTCAGAGACTCGGGAACCCACAGTGCAGCGATGTTTCTATCAGGGATTTATCAGAAATGACAGCTCCTCCTCCGTCGCTGTGTCTACCTGTGCTGGCTTGGTAAGTACCCCACCCTCTGGGTCGACTCCCTCTTTTCGGGTGTTTTGTGTAACTTGAATGAACAGATGTCTGCAATATTAAGTGTTCTTCCAGCCAACTCGACACATTCACACTGTCAGCTTTGATACTTATAATATTCTCAATTGAATTAATCTAATCTGCTCCCAGAAAAAGAAAATATAATAGAACTTTAATTACCATTTAGAACATTCTTTTGATGTTTAATGGTCTGGGCCTCTTTATTCTCCATGTTTGAGACGATCCCCAAGGAAATTAATTTGATGGATGCCATTCGCTTTGTAAAGTCTTGGGAGACCCAGGCATTATATAAATCTAACAAGCCGCATGCCTCTACATTGCTTTGAAATGGGAAAACTGTATTTCAATGCAAAGTTCTGTTCAGCAGCCCCACGAAGCCCAACCTTCACTGTAGAAGGGAGGCCTTTTGTTTTCTTTTAACTAATCTTTTCTTGTCCTGCTCACATAAGACATCCTTTTAGAATGTGGTATGGGGTGCTTGAGGGCTGGCAGGATTGAATCCAGGGATGCAGAGCACTTAAAGTATCTGGGACAAGTGTTATTTCCTCTCTGTGTAATCCTCAGCAGTTGAGCTCTAGGCCAAGGATATTGGAGTAAAGGATACTTGTTTCAGGATTCAATCAAATCTGTGAGGCAGTAAATGGGTTCTGGGTTCACATTGCAATTGAGAAGTGTCTTGAACTGACATCAGAGTCTGTGTCTGTTGAGACGCATCATGGTCGTGCTCTGGAATGGCTGGAAGAAGAAAGTGTGAGAAAGCCCGTTTGAGGATGTAGTTAGTAATGCACACAGCACAGCAGGACACAGAGCAAGAGGGGTTGAAGTAGGTGCTGGTGAATGAAAACCCCCATGTCCTTCGCTAGTCAAAACTTTATTATTTAACTTCTTTTTCACATCGTGGCCTGAACTTCAGCAAACACCTCTCATCGCGGAATTTTGATACTCTTTGGTATACTCTTTGAAGCATAGAGCAAAGCGAGGATTTAACCATTTCCAACTAAGCTTGATCTATTTAAATGATCAATAAGACTTACTAATGACCTATATATTCTAACATGATTGCGCGTGCGCGCGCACACACACGAATCCTGGGATTTCTTGTTTGGCTTGAATGTGATGAGTCTTCTCATTTCTGAGCATTCTCCATATTTCCCCCTCTCCTATCTGTTCCAGTATCCTAACATTTTCAGGAGGTTAGGCATCTCACCATAGCAGCTTAAACTATCCCATTACACATAACATAGTGGTTAAGAGTAGACTGTCCACCAGCACTCACTGGTAGGACCTTGGGCAAAGTACTAACTGCTATGTGTCTTAGTGTCTTTATCTCTGAAATGGAATAACAAGAGGGTTTACATCACAGGGCTGTGGGGATTAAATGACTTCTTCCAAGGAAAATGCCTTAGCAGTTCCTGGCGGAGAATCATTGCCCTATAGCTATTCTAGTTCCAGCAAAATGTAGTTAGCCACCTCGTATTTAGCTCTCTTGGAATTCCAATCTCTGTGAATGATAGGAAATCTGATTAGTTGTCTCCTATTAATAGATATCTGGTTATTTCTCTAAGGAGGAGATTTATAGGGAGCAAATGATCACTAAACAGATAGGAAATTAAAAATTTTCCATTGTGATGTAAAAATTGGGATGGATGTGAAAGAATTGACAATCATGTCTGCCTGTGTATGAGGCTGAGGTGAATTGGAATCATGAAATTCGAATTCTGTCTCCACTGCTCAACAAACCAGCTGCACGTACTTAGTTAAATAACTTTACTTCTCTAGGTCTCAATTTCCTCTCCTGAATCATGTAAAATGATTTCTCAGGCCAGTGCCACTCTAGGCATCTGACTCTAATTTGTTGACCCTGGCCAGATCCACTTGCTATGGGGTAGAGTGAGAATCACGCTTGTCCTCGTTGCATTACCCACCTCTCCATGACCCTGCCAAACAACTGTGAAACATAAGCACATACACCCACACTCAATTTAAAAAAAAAAAAGAAAGAAAAAAACATGCAAGAGAATAGAAACACAACTGAGAAACTGAGAAACTGGATGCCACTCTGAATACTTTATGTAACCTTGTGTTGAAGTATAATGTATACAGAAAAGTGCAAAAGTATATACAGAAAAATACAAAAACCATAGAGTACAGCCTAATGAATTTACACAATGTTTACACCCGTGTAACCACCAGCAAGATGAAACATTACCAGTGCCCCAAAAGGCCCAGCTGTGTCCCCTCCCCAGTCACTTGCCTCCAGAGGTAATCACTATCCTAACTTCTAATTTAGCTTAACTTTGCCTTTTTTTAAACTTATTTTACATAAGTAAAATTATACAGTATTCCTTCCTATTTCACAATCTTTCCATTTAATTGTTGATGGGCATTTAAGTTGTCCCTGCTGTGGGCTGTCGTGGAGTACTGCTGAGCATTCTTATATATGCCTCTTCGTGAGCAGATGGACACATTCTTTTGAGTTGTTGGTCCTGGTTGTACTAATTGCACTGCCATCAGAGTGTATGGGAGTTCCAGTCACTCCACATCCTCACCAACACTTACTATTGTCTGTGTTTTCCATTTTAGCTACTGAATCGATGCGCGTGACGTGGTACCATGTTATATGGGTTTAGTTTGTGTTGTCTTAATGGTTGCTGAAGTTGAGTTCTAATTCTTATGCGGATGGGCCATTTGTATATTCTCTTTTGTGATCTATCCATATCGTATGGACAGATAGTATAAATGTTTCCAGCCTACGGCGTGGTGTTTTTTCTTTTTCTCTGTAAATAGAAAAAAAAAAAAGAGTTCTGAGCAAAAACACTGCTTTGCTGGCTTAGTATCTCTCTTATTATGGCTCTGAATCTCCAACAATGCATTGATCTGCTTGTGAAACACTAGCAAATAGCAGTAGTGAACACTGTGAAATCATGTGAGCTTAGGCAGGGGACACTTCACGAGGAACATTGAGAGATGGTGATGGAGAGCAATAATCATGGCGGGAGGAACATTTCTTCATCCTTCTAGCCACCTGGAACACATTGAAATCGCCTGCTTCTTTGGCCAAACAAAGGGTTCATACCTTTGCTAAAGTTAATTAACAACTACTGTGACAGATTCAGAACAGTGAATGATTTTAAGAGTTCAGGAGAGGGACAGACCTCTAAATGCTTTGTGGAGAGATGACTCAGAGGAGACAAGCAACTCTTCTTGCCTTGATACAGAAGCTGACAGGAGGTGAAAGGGACTGATAGGTAGAGCCTCTTCCACTTGAAGTCTCTACATCAGGTTTTCTGCAACAGTGGAGGTGGATGGCTGGCATCAGAATGCCTTTAGGGCATTCTATAATGCAGCAACCTCCTGGAAAGCATGCAGTGTGTAAAAGGACAGTAGGTCACCATTCAATAATAGAGTACCAAGGCGAAAACTAACTATGATCCTGATTGCCAAGGAAGCCCCAGGAGAGAATGAGAAAGCATGGAAGGACTATAATAGTAAAATATATGCGTAGGTACATGCATGCCTATCTGTATATGTATGCATCCAGTGAGGATTTCTCCTGCAGAGAATTTTCCTCAATAATTCAGAATTAAACTGTGCTTGAAATATTTTCTTAAAATACACTCCCTTCCCCACAACTGACAGGGCTCAGTTTATTCAGGAGTTGAGCAGGTAGTTATTTACTTAGGATAATGGAAAAAAACAGAAGATGCAAACTTGCCTGAGTGAGTCCTGCCCACCGTGATGTCCAGGCAGGATTATTTTTAAAATCTTTGAATGCCTTTACACAGGAGCACGTGCCCTCCAGCTCACCACTGCCCCTACATCTGACTGCCTTGCACTATGGGAAGGTATCTAGGTTTGCAGCCTTTGTTGCAGAATCTTGGCGTCACAATTAATCTAATCACCATCTGCCATCCCTTCTACCTTATCCAGCCTCTCCTTGGCTACCACAGTGAGGAGAATGGGATGACCTCCAGGAAGCCCTCGCCGTTGTTGGGAGACTCTTCTTGATGTTGAACTACAACCTACCTTCTCATGACTTTCACCTGTATTTCTTAATTCTGTCTTCTGAGAGGATAGAACGAACTTGTGTCTATCTTCCTACAGACTGGGAGATCCAAAAGGCCTTTCTGCTCAAAAATCTTTCACCCTAGAGCTCTTTTTTATTAGGACAGTGTTTTTCAGAGTGCTGGATCAGCTGCCTTAACTTTGCCTGAGGTGTTGAAAATGTGAATTTCTTAACCCACAGCAGAAGGTCAAAGAGGCTAAGGTCAGGAATGTGTTTTTAATTCTCCAAATGGTTCCTAACGCATACTAACGTTGGAGAACCATTGGATCGAGACAATGAACATACACACAAATTGTGTTAATAATTACTGCTGGAAGAAAATGCTATTGGTTTGACCCCATTTCTGAAACTTAATGGAAATGTCCTGTTTTAAGAGCTGACTGGAAAGACACATTGAGTAACTACTTTGTTCAACAACTATTGATGAGCTTCCATTCAGGGCACAGTGGATAAAGTTGCAAACAAGTTGGATGCCATAATCGAGTTTATAGAAAAAGTTCATGGAGTAGAGTTTTAAAAATGGGAGGAAGCATAGTCAAGCTTAGTGCTAAGGCTACCTCTCAGAGCTTTACCATGCACACTAGCATGTTAACAACTTAGAAATGCCCTACATTAAAGACCTTTGTTTAAACCTAGAACTTTCATAACTTTGGTCATGGAAACTTTTTTTTTTTTTCCCAGGTAGTGTCTCTTTACAGTCTGGTAGTGACAGGAAAATCAAAGCAATGATTCCCCCCAAAAAATAGTTCTGTATTGATTTCTAACTAGTGAGAGATGCTCCAGGGATAAAAGGATTTCATGACCATATAAGTGGTTTCATGGCCATATATTCCCATAGAGTGAGGAAAACGTGAGGTTTACATGCAATTAGACAGAGTCTTCTGTGTGACACATTTCACACCTTTTAATATGCTAATGTGTATTGTGAAGCTCCAAGAGGTGGAATTGTATACTAATTGGACTACTCCCCCCTCTTTAAGGCATGCTTTCATCAACAACTTGTCCAGGTTTCTGCATAAACCGTAAAAGAGCAATTGCTAGATCTACGATTAACTGGACTTTATTGGGACCTGATAAACCTAATTACCAGGTGCTCCAGTCAGGGAAATGCACCCCTTGCTTAATAAACTCTGACACCAAGCTCCATTCACAATGTGAAGAGCAAGCGACCAAGCATGCAGAAACTGCCACCGTCTTGCTTTCCTGCCCAGATCTGTACTAAGGGTACTTGGTCCTTTACCTTTGATGAATAACCTCAGCAAACGCCCAGTGGGCAAGAGTGGAGGAGTGCTCTGAGGGCATCTTCTGTCTTCTCTGATCAGGCCCCAGCCTCAGCACTGTGTCAGGGCCTCAGTGGAAACTGCCATGATCAAGGCTGCAGGAGATCCCTCCAGCCTCCCTTCCTGACACACCAACCTAATTTTGCCTTTTAGTTTTTCTTTCGTTTCTTTTTTCTTTGTCCCCAACAATTAAACCATAAGTGGTGTTTCTCCTGCATGGCTGGCTGCCCCAGTGTCCTCATGTCTTTCTTAGTGGTGGCCTCTTTAGACCGTGACTGTGGGGACCCATCCTCTGGAGAGCCTGGGTCCCTGCGAGGAGCTTTGGAAACAGTTGGGTTTCAATAGGCGGTAGGGAAGCTTTGATCTCTCCTTTTCAGAAGTATTTTATGACTCAGAAGGCTCAGCCATTGAGTTGTCTGCTGCTGGCCACTGCCTGCCCAGCAGCCTTTAGAAAGCTGGTTTCCATTCATAAAAGGGTTGAAGTTAAATGACCTTAGTCCAGACAGGCAGAAAGAGACTGGGCTCTCGTGCTTTGTGGGGCCTCGTTAGCCAGGCAGGGGTTTGCTGAATTACATACACCCCCTTGTAACTTTACAGATCCTTGAGAGGATCATGTGAAATTAAGGATTAGACTGGGCTGTATTGCTAAGTTTTGGATACAGGCTGACCCAAACCAGAGATGTTTTCTTAGGTTATTGATTCATCAAGGGTAAAAACGTTTTTTGTTTTTGTTTTTGTTTTTGTTTTTTTGGCCACTCTTCAGAGGTGATTTGTGAAGACAATTATTTGCTTGTAGCAATACTTTAAGCAGAATGCCAGCCAATCTCTTTTTTGAAAACATAGCCAAGATTCTTGCCAGAGAGCAGGATCCCAAGGCTTACATGGGAGGGCGGAGAGCTGACCCTCCCCTGCACTCCCTGCCTGTTAGAAGGTGGCCACTGGAGGAGCTCACACCCTGGGGTTCCAGCATTGTGAGTACTGTGCTTTCTGCATGGCTCTACACTTGTTTTCTCATCTGTGATATGGATGATAACTCTTCCTCTCTCTGGAAGACTATGGCGATGCATGAGGAGTGCTTAGCCCAACATGCACTGGGTGCTCTGTCCTTTGACTGCTCTTGACTTTGGACTGGGAAGGGTTCTGGGAAGGAAATGGCTCCAATTCTGGAGCTTCATCAAGCTTATCAGAACAGGGAAAGGGCACCTGGGTGGTGGTAACATCCTGCTAGGCTGTTTGGAGATTCTGTGGGGGAATGTAACCACTGCATTATCTACCATGAAGAAAGGAAATGAGAGAAAGATAAAGAATCAAAGAGGAAGGATCAACAAACACATAAAGGTTTGGATTGGTGCACGCACAGTACAGCAATGTAGTGTACTGGCTTTGAGCTCAGACTTGGAAGTCCCAGTTCTGGACTCTACTAACTGCACAACTCAGATCAAATTACTGATCCTCTCTGTTTAATTTCTTCATTGGTAAGCTGAGGATAACAGGGCTTATGAATGGTGAACTGGAAGAAAAATAGTCTACATGCAATCCTTAAAACAGAGTCTAAGCACATAGTAATAATGTTGGTAGTGGTAACGAGAGAGGAATAATCATCATTATTGCAAGCCTCCTTCCATAACAGAGCTTCCAAAGCTGGCTAATGCCAACCCTCCTTACCACCCACAGGTGGGAAATTTTTAGCCAAGATAATTTAATAGTTTCTATTTATTGAGCACTTCCTGAGTTATTAAAACTGGCTGTGGAAAGGAGAATTCAGCTAAGACACAGACCAAGCCCTTCATAACCTGTAACTGCCAGTGAGCTTGTGCTTATTCAAGGTCTAAAGTGGCATTTTTTCCTCCATGCTGAAATGCTGAAAGACCTAGACAGGTCAAAAACAAACCCCCAGCATCCTACACTTAGGCTCTCCCTCAGAGAATTCCATGGGTCCTAGGTAGAGCTTAGGTATCCATTTGGGGATTCAGAAAAAAAATTCACAGGTGATCCCAACCCAGGGGGCACTGTTGACTGAATCAGTGTCCTAAACGTATCCACAAAGAATCTTCTCAGGGGAAACGGGATTGCTGAAACCTCTTTGGGACAATTATTTTTTGCTTTATGGAATGCATCATGACATATAAGTGTTACTGTCTGTGCTCTAACTCACATCAGCCAATACGTATACTAAAAGGGTCAGGCAGGTGGCTTAGTGCAGATTGTTCTTGTTTGTATGCCCTAGAAGTTTCACTGGCAAGTAGAACTCCATCTCAAACTAGGTGAGGCATAAGAAAATATATTTCTTGGCTCTGAGATAATTCTAATTCATGCTTCCCACCTCCACCCCTCCCTCCTTCCTTGTCTTAGGATGGCTAGCTTTGAGCAAGGCTGGATCCAAGGTACCCAGTGACATCATCACTGTTGTCTTTCTCTGACTCAGCTTTTTGACCTTGCTGGTTTTCCTTCTGCATGGAGGACCTTCTGAGTTCCAAGGGGAATCCAACATTTCCTTAGGTGCCTGTGTCTCATGTGCCTTAACTCAGCAGTGACACCACAGTTATAACCTATATCCTATATATATTATATATATATATATATATATAGTATATACACACATACATACACAACCTATATTCTATATGAGAATAAGTGTATGGAGCCCTGGACTTTATTTGCTCTCTGTAAGCCTCAGATCCTCAGAGACCACACTCAATTCATATGTATATCTGAACAAGACCAAATTATGTCTTCACTTAAGTATTGATAAATGAATTAATGCATGGAAGGAAGTCAGGGATGAGGCACAGCAAGCCAGCGATTCCAGTTATTGCTTTGAAGCTCCTTTTGAAGCTAGAGTTTATTACATCTGTGTGTGTGTGTGTGTGTGTGCAATGTGTGCACACATACATGTGCATGCATGTGTGGACATTTCAAACGTACATAGATGGTATTAGTCAATACCTGAAGCATTTTGTTTGATGGGAAGGGGGAGTGCTTGAAAATAATGTATATCTTGGCTTTCCTGCTTATCAGTACATGTACATCTATCTTATTCTTTTAACCGCTACATATTTAATCATTCCTTCTGGTTAATATATTTGTTTCCAGTTTTTTGCTATTGCTGAAGAGAACATGCATATATATCTCTTCTTAGTTGCATGCAATTCTATATTCCACAAGAGAGAAAGAGACACCAAGAGACCCACTTCATGAAAAGCTGAGGCGCCAAACACATACTAGACATCAGCTCTAGCCAGAAATTTCCTTGCTGATATAAACATTAGCCACCCAGCATCACTGGCTCTTACTGTGGTGGTAAATCATGCAGAGTTACTGTGAACTCATTTCACCTTTGTTTTCCGTGAGCCTAAGGAAGTCACTTGGGAGAATGGTTCTCTCCAGTGGAGTAGATGTGCTGGTAAAATTGCATGATTTCCCACCATCGACAATAAACAATTTAAGAGAAAGTGGTACTGATTAATTCCTAAAGTCCAAACGTAATGAGGCCCAGGGAGCACTGCCCACTAAGCACTGCCCAATGACCAAAACAATTTGCCTGGGCTTCCCACCCAGCTCTGTCCACAAACCCAGGACGTCCCTTTCAGTTATATCAAGTTATTTCCATGAAAGCCTGTTCCCATGGTTTCTCTATCCAATTACAGGGCAGACTCTGCTCAAATACCATAATACAAGTCTGGTGAGAGTGTTCTATCTGGATGGCATGCTCACCTCTCCTGAAGGGATGCCTTTGATGTATCGAAGGATTTCATTTGCAGCTGAATTCTTTTGATTGCTTATTCATGCCACTGAGTCCGGAATATTTTGTCTGCCCTTATTACCAGTATGAGTCAAGGGGGCATGCTTCCTAATATAAATTATATAACGCACACCACTAATTTACTGGAAGTCGGCTACCCTTATTTGAGAGAAGGCACTTAAAAGAGATGGGCATGATCTAGTAAAAGGAGATTATCTCTCCAGGGATTTCCCGAGTTCTCTGACAGCAGACTGCTTTGTAGCGTCTGTGGGTTCATTCTGTGGTTTTATGATTCCTCATCTCCCTTTCATATGGTACTTTGCCACTTCCAGGAGACAAATGGTTACCCAGGATTAATTTCTCTGTTGATAATGATGAACATAATTGATCCCCTACCTTTATTTAGTGTAGAGCTGTTTCAGGCAACACAGAAATGTGGTGGAGAGAAATTTCTACTTAAATGCGCTCTTGCTCTTCATACACACACACACACACACGTATATCTTATATACACATGTGTTTCCTATACTTTCCTATATCTTAGTCTTATCTCAGGGCTTTATAGCCACTGTTTTTCAGTAAGATGCATTGAAGCAAAATGAATTCCATGCTTTTTAAAAGGACTCTTTTTGTGTGTAAAGCAAATACTAATTTCTGTTTATTCCTGCCTATGTAATAATGATTAAATCATGTCTAAATCAGTAATTCTTAGCATAGAGAGCTTTAAAAAGCATGTATGCCCAGATCCTGCCCCAGACCAATTGAAGCTGAGTATCTGGGGATGGAGCCCTGGCATGTGTAGTTTTTAGTGGCTCCCCAGCTGGTTCTAATGCACAGTCAAAATTGAGAATCCCTGGTCCAGATAAATGCCAGCGGCTTCAGAGGTGCTGTCACCTTAGAAATGCCTGTGCAATAGTTTAAGAGGGCAGGTTGGCATGTTAAAATGCATGAGATTTTAGAAGCCCGTGGTTTGTTTTTTTTTTTTTTTCCGTGGTTTTTAATTGTTACGAGATCTCTGCGAAATTACTCTTTTTGAAGACCTTTTATTTTGAAATACTTTTAGCCTCCCAAGAAGTTGTGAAAATAATACAGAGAGTTCCCATCTATTCCTCACTCAGCTTTGGGAAATTATCGCCTCTCTGGGAATCTAGTTTCCTTACCTGTAAAGTGGAGTTGGGGGTGGAGGGAAGCCCTATTGATGGACTGCTTTGAGAGGGAAGTGACATTGATGGTGCCATGTACAAACTGTAGCTCTTGGTGTCCAGACATGGCTCTCCAGTTATCCAGTCATTATGCATGTACTGCTGGGAAGAGAATTTTGGAGATGTTGTCAAGGCTTCAAATAAGTTGACCTTAAGATAGGGAGATTTTCCAGGTAGGTCCAACCTGATAGTCCTATGATCATACAGAATCAGGAAAAGTCAAGAGGCTCATAGCTAGAGGGATTGGACATATGAGCGTCTCCGTTGCTGGCTTTGGATATCAAGCACAGGTGGCCCCTAGCAGCCTAGAGTGGCCTCTAGCTGGCAGCCCCAAGAAACGGGGACCTCAGTCCTACAGCTGGAGGGAGCTGAATTCTGCAAACAACCTGAATGAACTTAGAAGTGGATTCTTTCCCAGAGCGTCCAGCGAGGAATGCAGCCCTGGCTGACACCCTGACTGAGGCCTTGGGAAACCCAGAGCCGAGAACCTAGTCACACTGGGCCCAGACTTCTCACTTGCAGAACGGCGAGCTAACAAATGGGTATTATTTTTAAGCTGTTAAATATCTGGTGATTTGTAATGCCGCAATAAAAACCTAACACGGAAAATTTCTAGAGTGCTGACCTGCAGCAGGTGGGTCACATAGTAAGTCCCTTCTGTTTCCAGAATCATGGTCCTCTTATATCTTCCACCAACCGCTCATGCTTCCTCATGGAGCACGCGAGACCGTCCGTGGCTTCAAGGAGAAACAGCAAGTATCCGTAGATATTCCCTATTGAAGACTGCTTCAGAAATTATTGTACAATTTAGCACCAGGTTTCTTAGCAGGGCACTACTCACATGGATAGATGCTTGTGAGAACTGTCCTGTGCATTCAAGGATGCTTGACCATGCCCAGCAGATTCCAGGAGCGCCCCACAGTTAGGACAAAATGTTTCCAGATATGGCCAAGTGTAGCTGGGGGTATGTTTGTCACCAGCTGAGAATCACTGATAGCACCCAATCACAAGCTGGCTTCTTTAATAAAATGCATTTATGTAAGCATGTTTTTTTTTCCAGAGTATACTTGCTGTTGTCATTAAAATAATTTCAGTGACCGTGATGATTCAATAATGATTTTTACTTTTGAGACACATACCTAGGAAGACTGTGTATGACTGGTGCCTGGGGACCGGGGTGGATTGGAAGGCAGCAAAAAAAACTGTCTGGAAATCTTTTTAAGGATGTGTATTTGCTTTTGAATTGCACAGCATGCCAACCCAGACTGCTGAAAATAAATGGATCTCTGAAGAAACAGAGATATGTTTATAATAAAATTTACCCTTGCATTCTTATGAGGGAGGGAATCTCTCCATGTGGATATAGATTAGAGATGTGGATTCCATTTCCGGGTCTGCTGCCAACCTTATGGAAAAGTTAAACATCCTCTCTGTCCTGTGGATCTATAACAGTGGGAACAATGGGCAGCTCTGGAATGAGATCGAGAATGTTCTCTGGGTTTTTATGAACGTATGCTCAAGCCTGAGAATCTTGACAAGGTATACGGATTTTTCTATCTACTGTATTAGTTGGGCATACTGGAAGTTCACAGTACCTGAAGAGGCAAGGAGCTCTGTTTTAATTGGGGTGCAGGAGAAGGGAGCTAATTCTTTCATATGCATAGACTCATCAGCTGACCTGATTGTTGAACCTGTCTCCTTCATCACTTCCTTGACTAGACCATCTTTTGGGAGGATGTGGTATATTGGTACCTGGTACCTGTATAATAGCAACATCCTTTAAATTACCCAACTTCTTTATAAATGTAATAGGTTAGCAAAGTTAAGGTCATCTGGGGCGTTTGTACGCCTGGCTAATTGCTTGACATTTCTATTCCCTCTGTTCCTTCCTTCCTGCCTACCACCCACCCATCTCTACACCCATCCAACCCTCCACCCACCCATCCTTCTAATCCAAAGCATTTATTTCCAGCCTATTATGTGCTTTATAGTGTGATAGACTGTGGAAATATAAAAATATGGTTCCTAATTTCCAAGATAGTCCAGTGTGAAAGTGGAGAATGATGGTGACAGTGATAAAAACACAGAAGGACAGTGCAACAAAATTAACTTTATAATGTCTCGTTTAAGGCACTATGAGAACACAAGTGTTGAATGACTGGTTTTTAATATGGTGGGAAAGCAGGTTAAATGAAAATGCATAAATAGTAGGTGATCATATACACCTCCCCCCCTTGTACATTTCATTGCTCACAGTCAGTTGAATTGGGTATTTTGAAAATATACCCAATTCTGACCACTCGTTATCCCCCTCCTGCTACCACTGTGATACATGGCACTCTCCTCTCTCACCTGGATTCTTGTAACAGCTTCCAGTCTGATGGTTCTCCTTCCCCTCTTGTGTCCTTATAATCTATGCTTCTCACAGCTGCCAAGTTATTTCATCTTTTTTTCCCTGGCAGCTAATGGCTTTCCATTACTCCTAGTTTATAATCCAAATTCCTGACCATGACAGGCAAGGCCGTATGTGATTGGGCTCCTTTGATTGAATTTCCTGTCTTTTATACCATCATATACTTCCCACCCACCCCCCAGCCCTTCTGGACTCTTACACCTTTCAAGTCCCCCACTGCCCCTATTCCATTGACTTTGCTCTTTGGATGATCATCCCCCCCCCCCCCCGCCAACCCCCAGTATTCACCTGGATCCTCTCTTCATGTCCTGTGCATTTCAGTTCTCTGTAAATGTCATCATTGCAGAAAGTTCTTCCCTGCACCTGTCACGCCCTCATTGCCTTACCTTGCTTTCTTTTCTTCTTACTTATCACTCGTGTGATCAACACTTTGTGAATTTGCAAGTACCGCCCTCTGCACTTGAATAGCAGCTTGATGGGGGCTGGACTTCATCTCTGCTGTTCATAGCTGTGTCTCCAGTGGCAAGAATAGACCCTGGCAAATAGTAGGCACTCAATAAATATTTGTTATATGAAGGTATGTAATTAATATCCTGTAATTTAGAAATACATCATTTCTGTTTGGCATGCATCATGAATTGGATTTTTCTTGTGCATCCATGCATACGTTCATTCACTGTAGAAACTCATCAATAGGTCTCTTTATATGCAGGTTAGATATGGGGATTCAGAGTAGTGGTCACCTATAATTTCTTGTCTGCCCAGCATCTTTTGCCCTAGTCTTTTGGTAAAAAATGTTGCAGTTTTCCCTGCGGACCTACGTTCTCCATGTAGGAGACCAGTCGGAATCCCAGACGTCCTTGACTACAGTGATTGGTAGGGATTCACATACAACAGGACCAGAGCCAATGAAATAAAATCCTGGGACATCTAGGGGTAGCAAAAAGGAAAAAACGTAAGTCCCGAGTTGCCAGCCACCTTTATATCCCCTGAGAATTGTCATCCCAGTCTTGATACTGGACATTAAAGTACTTCAGGCTTTTCATTTGCATGAAACATATCCCCTTTTCTTGTTAGTCTGGTTTAACTTAGGTTTCCGTCACTTTGAAGTGAAAGTCCTAACTGTGATAGGAACGTAGAAGTCCTGGGTAGTTTCTGCAAAGAACCTCCTAGTCTCAAAGAGGAAGCAGGCAAGCAGGCAAGCAGGCAGCAAGGGCATTCAGCATACATTGGCCAACAAATAAATGCAGTGACACCTTGCCTGCGCTTTGTGAACGGACATTTAGTGGGTACAGAGCCCACTGCACGGAGTGTGACAGCATATACCATTGTCAATATTTGTTCTTGACAGCGCATCTTGGATGGATTATCTGTCTTCTTGATTCACTACTTTGTCAGTTCTCTTGTTATTACACACCTCTCCATGTCTGCCAACAATAACTGCAGATGGATTTAACACAACAAATACAAGTGAGTACGTTCTATGCCTGTCAGTGAGCAGTTGGAGAGAGACCGCTCTCCATGGTTGGCTTAGAGGATGACTTCACACTCCATAACCACTTTTAATTGATTTCTTTGATTTGTTTGGACGATGACATGTGGGGGAATGTTGTGAACCAAGAATGCTTATTGATGGATTACATTGCCCAATGTTCATATGCAGTTCATTTGCGTCTTTGAAGATATTTATTTTAATGAGTCTAATTTTAGTAAGCAGTGGGTTTTTATTTTTAAATAATGACAACAGAAGTGTGTTTTTATTCTCCCTCCCCCATGCTCTGTTTCTTTTTTGTGATGTATGGAATTCCATCTCCTCTTTGCTGTGGCACAGTGCTGTCCAGTAGAATGTAATACAAACCAACATATGTCATTTAAATTTTTCTAGTAGTCTTATTTTTTTCTAAATTAAAAAGGAAGAGGCAAAATTCGTATTGGTAGATTTTGTTAATCTAAAATATTGAAAATGTTCTTTCAAAATGTAATAAAAAAAAATGACATAGTTTGCTTTTATTTTACACGCAAGTCTTCCAAATCCAGTGTGCACTTTGCAATTACTGCACATTTGGTTCAGACCAGCCACATTCCAAGTGCTCACGACTTCACCCATACTGGACAGGATAGTTCTAGCCTTCTCCTATCTGGAAGTCCTGGGACTTGTATAGTGAAAGTAAATGGGCAGAAAAGAAAGATTCTCTTTTTATCTAATTTGCTAACATAGCATATCTTCCAAATAATACTCCCACAGTGTCTTTAGTTTTCTTTTGAATACTCTTCAGTTGTGGACAGGTTGATGTTTGGGTTTAGAGGCACTTTGCCACTATACAGTTCCATAGACAATTTGATGGTGGAAATCAGATGTAAAAAAAAGTGAAATGTTGAAGATAACTGGAGGTATTAGGTTTTGAAACATTTTTTAATTTACACATGTTAAATAAAAATTTACCCATGGATTTTCTTCTAATTATATTTGATCAAGACTTGCTAGTTTAATAACCTCTGCTTTTTTTTTTTTTAAGTGGAAGCCTCTTTATTAGGTCTCATTTTTTTGGATTTTCATAATAACCTTTACAGTTCTGCTAATTAACATATGTAGAAACCAGAGCAAAATAGAGTTTAAGAAAATCCATGGTCAGGTCAGGAAATTAAGAGGTAATGTCACACTATATTATAAATTTCCCTCTCTAATGGAAGGGTTCAGTGGCAAAAATAACGCAGATCAATGAATAGTCAAAAATATATTATATCTGGCTTAGGATCACATTTAATGTATCAGAAAATTTAGTTATCTTATTATATTTTTGCTCAAATGGTGATACCTGAGCAAATTTTCCTGGCTGGTGGCTGTGCTAACTGAAGCTGGCAACTCCACAGACAGGAGAAATCAACCAATAGGTGGATGGATGTCTCCATGCCCTTCCCCGTCGGCCAGGTAGAGCTGCCTGACTGTGGTTTCAGCAAGACAATCTCTTGCTGAGCCCTGCCTTCCTTAGGCCAGAAGAGTGGAGGAGAGTTTTCTCAGGAACACTTGAAATGAGGAGCAGGTGGCTTTTATTCTACAGAAAGGAGGGAGACTTTCTAAGTCCAGGGAAATGGCAGTGCATGCTTTCAGGGGAGCACCTTCCCTTCTCCATTTTTGGTGGTAGACTGGGCATGCATGGGGCTGTGTTAGGGTTCTCTGGAGAAACAGAGCCAGGTGTGTGTGAATTCTATATATTATACATATGTAGTATTACTATATATCAATATTATATTAGATATTATATTTATGATTAATAAAAACATAATGTATATATTTATATATACATATGTATGTTTATATTTATACACACATAAATTTATATGTACAAATTTACTTATGTGATAGATATAAATATGTGTATGGGAATGACTTACATATTATATTATGAAAAGCTGAGAAGTCTCAAGACCTGCAGTTGGCAAGCTGGAGAGCCAAGAGAGCTGATATAGTCCCAGTCTGAGTCTGAAGGCAGAAAAAGACCAATGTCCCAGCTTGAGGACGATTTCCTCCACATTTTTGTTCTGTTCAGGACATTAGTAAATGGGTAATGCCCACCCCCACTGAGGAGGGAAACCTGCTTTATTCAGTCTGCTGATTCAGTGTGAATCTCAATAAGAAACACCCAGAAAGACACACTCAGAGTACTGTTTAACCAAATATTTGGGCCCAGTCAACTTGACACATAAACTTAGGCCTCACAGAGTCTTTTTGCCATCCTTGGGCACAGTCGGGTTTGCATCTCTTTTTCTCCTACTGTGCTCCAGTTGTGCTTTCCTGTGTAATAATGTGATTATTTCAATAATGCTTGTCTCCTACACTAGACAAGTGTCACAAGGATGTGAACCCTGCCTTTAAGATTTTTTTTCCCTCATCATTGTATTTCAAGCGTCTGTCATAGCACCTGGCACTCACTCATTCACATTCTCTCTTGAAATATATAAATGGAAATATACATATACAAATATGCATCTCCACATTATATATTAACATAATGAAATAATATTGCTTTTTCAAGAGAATTTCCTCACTTATCAAGTGTGTACTGAGTGCCAGCCAGGACGTATCCAGGAGGCCTCTAGCCTAGCAGTAATAAAGAAGGATGTTAGCATCCTCCTGCTTCCCTTGTGAACCATGACACCTGTGCTTGACAAACTCAGAGCAACCTTAAACTCTCTGTGTTTCTCCTTTTCCTCGCCAGTGACATACGGATAAGATCACCGACCTCTTAAGGTTGTGGTCTTATATTCTTCAGATCACAATGCCTTGGAGAGACAATAGACATACAAACAAGTGAATATAAAGTATGTCAGAAGGTCAAAGTGCTCTGCGGTGGGTGGAGGGGTAAGGCACACCTGCTAGTGAGGGAAGGCTGGGGAGGGGGCTTTTGTTGTTCCCTGTTGGATGCTCAGGAAAGGTCTCACTGGTAAACTGACAGTTGTGCAAAGACCCCAGGATGGAGAGGAGCCCTGGTGTGGCTATGCTGGGGAAGAGCACCCTGCAAGGAAAGGCAGCGAATGTGAATGCCTTAGGGTGGGGGGTGGGGGGGATGGCCAGTATGCTCTAGGAGGCTCAAATATTCAAGGAGCACCTACCATCACAGTAAATCATTGCTGCCATAAGCTCCCTTCAGTTCATCACCTAAAATAGGTAGGCAGTAGGTATTTACGCCTCATTGGCACTTTACAGGAAAATCAGGGTTTCAGCTGGAAAAAATGAACTAGTTTAAAATGATGTGAAGGTCTTGTAAAACAGCTGGCTAAACAGGGAGTATCTGAAAGGCCAGAATGTTATATTCCTGCCCCCACTCTGAGGCTTGAGGATAAAAAGGAAGGTTTTGGAAAGATTCACTGTACTGAGCACATTGGGTTGCCATATTGATTAGAAGGGTTGATTAGGGGATCCCTGGGTGGCGCAGCGGTTTAGCGCCTGCCTTTGGCCCAGGGCGCTATCCTGGAGACCCGGGATCAAATCCCACATCGGGCTCCCGGTGCATGGAGCCTGCTTCTCCCTCTGCCTGTGTCTCTGCCTCTCTCTCTCTCTCTCACTGTGTGCCTATCATAAATAAATAAAAAAATTAAAAAAAAAAAGAAGGGTTGATTAGACAGAGTTGTCAGTTAAGTATATTCAGTCCTGGGTTTGGTTCTAGCTAATTTCTGCATAGGGCCACTTGACATTATTAGTCTTCCAATAAAGGGTCAGCTTTATTGTGCATTTTCTCAACAGAGGTTAGAACAGGGGGCAAGGTCGTTGACTACCTGCTGAGGTAGTCTGGGACTCTGGAGGTTTGGTTCTAGTCCCGAAGCTCTTACAAGCTACTTTGTAACCTGGTACATATCTGGGCCTCAGTTTCCTCTGGAAATGAAAAGATGGGATTAGAGAAGCATTTATCAAACTACCATTCTGTGTCTACTTGCAGAGGCATCGTTTGGAGTGCTTGATAGAAGTTCAGATGCTTAGGACCCATTTCAACTCTCATAATCTCTGGGACTGAGACCCGTGGAATCTGGACTTAAAAAAAAAAAAGATTTTATTTATTTATTTATTTATTTATTTATTTATTTATTTATTTATTTATTGAGAAAGAGAGGGAGAATGCATGAGCAGGGGGAGGGGCAGAGGAAGAAGAAGAGAGCCTCAAGCAGACTCCATGCTGGTTCAGAGCCCCAGGCAGGGCTCGACCTCAAAACCATGAGATCATGACCTGTGAGCCAAAACCAAGAGTCAGGCATCCCACCGACTGAGCCACACAGGTGCCCCAGAATCTGCATTCGAGTAATTCTTATGTTCATCAAATTTTGAGAATCTATGAAATTAAGAAAAAAAAAGCCTGATTCCCACATTTGAAAAACAAACTCTACTTCCTTATAAAAGATGTCCTCTTCAGACTTGGGGTTCCAACTGATCAGGGGGTCATGAATCAGCTTAGTCGCAATGAGCATCGGTAAGAAGGAAAATATGGAAGCATAAAATAAAGGAGTCTAGACAATGACAGATTATCATCTAGGAAAAGTATTTTGTGAATTTTGCAGTGTGGGTGTGTACATTTGTGTTTACTGAGCCACGTCATAAAATGTGTGGAGGTGTGTGTGCTCATGTTACAAGCTATGGCTTGTAGTGAAGGTGACTTAGGAGATAGTGTCGTAGGGCACCCATATTTAATGGATGTGCAATGTGGTCTGTGCAGTCGTCCCTCAAAAAAGTTGTATTGTGTGAGCCACTGAGAGCCAACCCAGACAAACACTGAGAACTGGACTGTGGTGACGTTACCAGGAGCCCCAGAGTCATTGAATGAATAAATCTTTTCTAGTACTGGTAGGTCTTAAAGCTTATGTACATCTCTATACCTTTGTGCTGTTTTTTTTTTTCCCCTTTATCCCAAAAGCACAAGAAAGATTTCCATTAAGTATTTGAACAGAAATGGAGCATTTTTCCTCCCATGTTAGCAAATGCCTGCCTCTGATAGACCAGCATTTAGCTGAGCCCAGATTCAAGACAAGGCTTGTTTGACGAAGCAGGCCTGTCAGAGTGCTTCACCATAAATGCCATAACCTGTTGATTTAAGGGTTTCAGTGTATACCGTGGGTCGTCAAGCCCCAAACAGAGCACATGGTTTTTGATCTGAGGATTCAGCTCCCCATTGTAAATCTGTCAACCTCCTCTGTTGAGTCAGCTACTGAGAGCGGAATGTCTGTGGGACTATTTATCCTGTCATATCAGCTTAGGTCAACGGTTTTTTGTTACTCTCTGTGGAATAAGCCAGTCCCCCGTTAAATGCTACTTTTGACTCTAACATAGTTTCTTATCTCTGCTTTCTTCAGTGTCTGCTTCAGTAGGACGGGGCTACAGGCAACCAATGGAGCTTTGGTCCAGAGTTTCTAATTTTTTTTTAATTTTTATTTATTTATGATAGTCACAGAGAGATAGAGAGAGGCAGAAACACAGGCAGAGGGAGAAGCAGGCTCCATGCACCGGGAGCCCAATGTGGGATTCGATCCCGGGTCTCCAGGATCGCGCCCTGGGCCAAAGGCAGGCGCCAAACCGCTGCGCCACCCAGGGATCCCTGGTCCAGAGTTTCTAACTAACACATGGCCACCCAGTTCCCAGGGTGCTTCTGAAGTCTTGCATACCACCCTTCTCCTTTCAAGAGTGTTGCAATTTCTGCTTAAAAAAAAAAAAAATCAGTCAAGGGGCACCTGAGTGGCTCAGTGGTTGAGCATCTGCCTTTGGCTCAGGTCATGATCCCGGCATTCTGGGATCGAGTCCCGCATTGGGCTACCCACAGGGAGCCTCCTTCTCCCTCTGCCTGTGTCTCTGCCTCTCTCTCTGTGTCTCTCATGAATAAATAAATAAAATATTTTTAAAAATTAATCGAAATAGCATAAATATAGAAAGATGCAGGAGGAATGAGTATAGAGAGCTCATTTATTTTTTACAAAGTGGCCACATTTGTGTCACCGCGGAATAGATCCAAATTTAGACCATCTCCTGCTTGTGCTTCCTCTCAGTTCTTAAATGCCTTACTCCCAAACGTAACCATTATCATGGCTTCAATCACTAAAGATTAGTTTTGCCTGTTTTTGAACTTTGCATCAGTGCAATCCACAGAACACTCTTAGTTGACCAGCTGCCTCTGTTCAATAGCATGTTTGAACATAGCTATGGTCGATTCATTTTTATTGTTTTTTTTTTATTTTTTTTTTATTTATGATAGTCACAGAGAGAGAGAGAGAGGCAGAGACACAGGCGGAGGGAGAAGCAGGCTCCATGCACCGGGAGCCTGACGTGGGATTCGATCCCGGGTCTCCAGGATCGCGCCCTGGGCCAAAGGCAGGCGCCAAACCGCTGCGCCACCCAGGGATCCCCATTTTTATTGTTTTAAAGCATCCCATTGCATAAAGAGCTGCATATTATCCCTTCTATTGTTGATGGACATTTGACTGTTCTTGGCTTTGGGCAGTTCCAGATAATGCTACTGTGGATGTTTTTGCAGGTCTTTCGTTTCAAAGGTGTACTCATCTCTGTAGGTTTCTAGAAGTAGAGTCTGGGTCATAAGGAATGTGAAAATTGGTTCTCCCAATTTGTTTTCAAAGTACTTCTAACCAATCTACATTTTTACAAGCAGTTTCACTTGTTCCTCATCTTTGCCAACACTTGGAATTTTTTATCTTCTTTTTAACAAATATGGAGTGTACATAGTCTACTACTGAGGTTTTTGCATTCCCCTAATGGCTAAAGAGGTTGAGGGATTTTCCACATGTTTACTGGACACTTTAATGTCTCCCAGTTCATCAGTCTTTGGCATCCTATGTCAAAACCTTTTCCTATACCCAAGATCATAAAGATATTTTTTCTGTGTAGAATTCTAGAAGCTTTATTGATTTATGTACCTTCATGTGTAGCCTACAATCTACCTGGAATGCATTTTTGTGAATGATGTGAAGAGTTAGTCAAGGTAACTTTTTTCTCCAAGTGACTATCCAATGGACCATTTATTTCACCATTTATTTCACCATTTATTTCAAAGATGATTCTTTTAAACACACTGCATTGCCGTATTATCTTTGTCATGAAACAGGTGATGGTATATGTGTTGGTCTGTTCCTGATTTGTCTGTTTTTTTCCACTTTAAAAATTGTCTTTGTTCTAATACCACACTTTATTAATTACTAATAGCTTTGTCATGGGTATTGATAGCAAGTAGTAGAAGTCATTTTTGTAATTCAAATTGTCTTGGCTATACTGGGTATACCTTTTCATATGCATTTTAGGATCAGTTTGCTAATTCCTACCAAAGTGCTACTGAGATATTTACTTGGATTTCATCGCATTTATGGGTTAATCTTTATAATAGGATTTTTTGATACATGAATATGGTTTATCTCCTTTGTAAGTCTTTAAATTCTTTCCTGTTTTATAGTTTCCATTATAGAGATCTTGATTATCCTTTATTGCTTTTCTTGACTGATGTTTTTGATGCTACTTAAAATGAAGTAATTGTCCTTATTTTCTAAATTTTTGCTACTGTTATGAGGAAATGAAATTGATTTTGTATATAAACATTCATCTGGAAATTCTTCATTATCAACTTTAGAAATTTAGGTATAAATTCTTTTGTTACCCCTTTTATAGTCGTATCTTCTGCGAATAGTGACAGTTTTTCCCCTTAATCTTTGTTAATTTTTTTTGGACCTTTGCAAAGTCAAAGACCTTAAGTATGGTGATGAATAGACATAATACTAAACAACTTCGTTTCAGTCCTGACCTTGGGGTGCAATATTTTACTCTTTTACCATTAAGTATGATGTTAGCTGTAGGTTTCTTTGTAGATATACTTCATTAGATTGATAACATTCCCTTATATTTGTAGTTTGCTAATAGATTTTATTAAAACTTCTTCATCTATTGAGGGCATATGATTTTTCTACTTTTTTTTTTTCCATTAGGCATATTAACTGACTTTTTTTCAAATGTAAAGCCAACCTTGTATTTCTGGAATAAACTTTATTTGGCCATGATGTACTGTCACTTTTAGTTATTGCTGGGTTTGATTTGCAAATATTTGCTTAGATTTACCCATGCGTGTTTGTAAGAAAAATTGATTTGTAATTTTAAACTCTTATTACAGCCTTATCAAGTGTGGGTATTGAAGTTAGGCTAACTTCATAAAATTAATGTAAAAGTTTTTTTTCTGCCACTTCCCCTGGGTTTGTTATTTATTTTTTATATAGAATCTTAGCTTATTGGTTTTCATCCTTTTGTCTCTTCTGATACATATGCTTTTAAATCTAAACCTTTCCATATAAGCATTACTTTAGCTGCATATCACAAGTTTTACTATGTGAAATGTTTATTGCCATTTATGTGAAACATTTTGTAATTTCCCATTGGATATCTTTTTTAACTCAGGATTAGTTAGAAGTGATTTGATTAATTTGCAGCCATTATCTTTTTGGTTTTGATTTCTAGCTTAATTTCACAGTGGTGAGAGAATATCCATCCACTTTTCAGCCCTTTGAAATATGTTGAGTCTTGCTTCATGGCCTAGAATGTGATCATATTTAGGGTAAGGATAAATATTCCATAAGCCCTTGAAATGAAGGTGAATTGAGTCCTTGTGTGCACAGTATTCTATACATCAATTTTGTCAAGTACATTAATTGTGCTGTTCAGACTATTTCTGTCTTTAGTGATTTTTCTGTCTGCTTGATCCATTAGCTTTTGAGAGATATAAAGTATCCCATTATGATTGTAAAGTTGTCTATTTTTTTTTTGTTGTTGTTGTTAGTTTCATGATCTCTTCCTGGTTAATTATCTGCCTTTAAAATATGCAGTGTATTGCAATACCTCTAGTAATGCTTCCTGCCCTCAAGTCGGCTTTGATTACTGCAGTAACAGTGTCATCTTGGTTGATGTTTTTGTGGTGTAACTTTGTTCCATGTTTTCACTTGCAACTCTTTGTCTTTATTTTGAAGGTAAGTCATTTGTAAACAGCACATAGTAGAGTTTTGAAAATCCGTGCTTTGAATCTTTGCATTTGAAATGGAGTATTTTATCCACATACTCTTAATATGATTACTTAAAGGTTTTGGCATTATTATTGCCATGTAGTTGAACTTTATATTTAAATCCAAGATATCACTATTGCTTATAGAATTCCATTTTATTTAGATTTACCCATTTTCCCTTCATTGTTATTCATTCCCTTTCATTTTCATTCTTCCATCTGGGAGTAAATAAGTGTGTAGGTGGGTGGGTGAATGGGAATGTGCATTCATTTATCCATATTCAACCTGAAGAAATCTCGTATTTATTTCCTTATATATCTGATAGTGGCAGACACTTCTCTCTCAGTGTTCATTTGTCTGGACATACCCTTATTTTTTTTTTCCCCTCTTCACTAGGTCTGGAATTCTAAGTTGACCTCTAGCTCCTTAAAGATGATCATTCTTGCCTCCAGGCTTCTACTGTTTCTGTCAGGCAGCCCATTGCCATTTTTGCTCTTGTTCCTTTGAAGGTAATACAACTTAGAACAAAACAAAACAAAACAAAAAACCTCCCTCCTGGGATGCCTGGGTAGCTCAGTGGTTGAGCACAGAGTCTGCCTTTGGCTCAGGTCTTGATCCCAGGGTCTTGGGATTGAATCCAGCCAACATCAGGCTCCAAGGAGCGAGCCTGCTTCTCCCTCTGCCTATGTCTCTGCCTCTCTGTGTGTCTCTCATGAATAAATTTTTAAAAAATTAAACTAAAAAATTAAAAAAAAAGTAAAAACTCCCTCTGGATTTTTAAAGAATTTTTAACACCTTTGATTTTCAATGCTAGTACTACGATGTGCCCAGGTATATTTTTATTTTTTATTTAAACTTCTTGGAAGGCACCTGAGTGGCTCAGTCAGTTGAGTGTCCAACTCTTGATCTTAGGGTTTTGAGCCCAGGCCCTGCATCAGGTTGTACTCTGGGCATAGAGCCTACTTAAAAATAAATCAATACATAAACTTCTTGGGGCTTGTAAAGCTTCTTAGGTGTGTGGCTTGAAAAGTCTTGGAAAGTTCTTGTGGCCGTTATTTTTTCAGATAGTTCATCTGTCTTAGGCTGTCTCACATCTTCTAAGATTCCAACTGCATATGTGTTACACACATATTTTTAGATAACCAATCACATGTATGTTATACATTTTCTACTTGTTTTCAAAGATATCTATTCCCCCTTTAGCTGTGTCTGAAATTCATTTAAATTCTTAATTTCGTTATTATAACTTCCATTCTAAAACATGAATGTTAAAATAAATTTTTATTTTCTAGTGAAATTTCCCACTGTCTCAATTCCCAATGAATTTTCTCACTTGTTACTTATTTTCTTGAACATGTTAACCATAATTACTTAAAGTCAACATCACCAATATTTGCATCATCCCTCTTTGGTCCTGTTTCTTGTTAGGTCTTGTGATTTTAATTAAATGATGAACATTATGGATGAAAAATTAGATTCTAGATAAGCCTTTAGGCTTCCTGATGCAGTAAGGTGAGAATAGATTCCATCAGGTAGATCAGTTTAATCCAATCAGTTTTTTGAGGTTGAACTTTAGTCTCCTTCTAATTTTCCTTTACTTCTAGAATATACTTCTCTGGGGTTCTTAGGTGCAGCCTGGAGGGTATTCACCAGTTTCTCTTCTTCCTTGGTCAGTTTTCTTTTTATCCCCCCTTGAAACTGTCAAGACTGCAGTTTGGCTTCTCCAAATTTGGAGTTGTCCCTCTCTACTTGGCTTCTCTGGATCAGCACCATTTCTGAAGTAGCAGATTCCTTAAAGAGAGAAGCATTTCAGACTCTTGACCTCACTTCTCTGCTTCTCTTCTCTTCTCTATGAGATGTTGGCCTTTCTAATCTTGGATAATTTGATAGCTGTAAACACAAGTTTCTACCTTTCTTCATTTTTTGTATCAAAAGAATCACACTGAGGTATCTGGGGGGCGGGGGGGTTTTGCAGTTGCTTTAAATTGGGGTTTATCAGCCTCTTCTTCGAACATGAGGAAACGATAATGTCAAATGCTCAGATCACCTAATTGTGTTTCCTTCACTCTAGGATCTCAACTCTTTTGGTCCTGAATGTCTAGATAGTTATTTAATATCATCAAACAGATTTTGAGGGGGAGAGCGGGGAGTAGAAATCTTACAAAATGTATCTAGTTGTTCTTAATGGAAAGAATGGTCCACTGGCAAGATCATCTTGATTTATGTCTTTATTATTACACTGTTGAGTTATTGAGGTTCTGGAAAAGAGAGAAAAGAAAAATTTTGGAATGATGGGAGCAGCTAACATAAACTGTACACTTGTTTTGTGGCCAGTACTGTGAGGAACTCTGATACAAAGAAGCCACATGGATATTGATAAAGAGACATAATCATTTTGCTTGTGATGCCACTTTATTTTTTATGAAGGATTGTACTGAAGAAGGTAGTGGAATACTCCATCCCCTTATCAGAATTCCTTCTGGATATACCTAGTTAGGTTTGATCCAGGGCCTAAGAATGTAACCACTATACTATACTCCCTTTCATTTGATAACAACAGTGTTTATTTCTTTTTAAAAATATGTTCCAAGTGCTTTACTTTGCTATTCATTTAAGTCTTATAATAAACACATTCCAGAGGTACATTATTATCACCATTTTATAGAAGGAAAAGAATTTTTTAAAGATTTTATTTATATGACACAGAGAGGGAGAGAGGGGAGCACAGCAGGGTAAGCAGCAGAGGGAGAGGGAGAAGCAGGCTCCCCTCTGAGCAGAGAGTGGGACATGGGGCTGAATTCCAGGACCCAATGGTAATGACCTGAGCCAAAGGCAGATACCTCACTGGCTGAGCCCTTCAGGTGCCCCCAGAAAAAGAAACTTTTTTAATGTTTTCTTTTCAATTTGCCACATATAGTATAACACCCAGTGCTCATCCCATCAACTGCCTTCCTTGTTGCCTGTCACCCAGTTACCCCATCCCCTTCCACAACCCTTTGTTTCCCAGTGTTTGGTTTGTCTCTCTTTCTAATTTTTCCCACTTGGTTCCCCTCCTTTCCCTTATAATCCCTTTCACTATTTCTTATATTCTACACACGAGTAAAACCATATAATGTTTGTCCTTCTCCAATTGACTTTACTTCACTCAGCATAATACCCTCCAGTTCCATCCATGTCAAGGCAAATAGTGGGCATTCCTCTCTTCTGATGGCTGAGGAATATTCCATTGTGTATATATAGACCACATCTTCTTTATCCATTCATCTGTCGAAGGACATCATGACTCCTTCCACAGTTTGACTATTGTGGACATTGCTGCCAGAAGAAGAAACTTTTAAAGAGATATTATGGACTGAATATTCCCCTACCACTTCCCTGAATTCATATGTCAGAGCCCTAAACCCCAATGAGAATGTATTTGGAGGTCAGGCCTGCCAGGGGTAATAAAGGTTAAACAAAATCGTAGGAGTAGGGCTCCCGTCTGATATGATGCCTTTATAAGAAGAGGAAAAGACACTAGAAGTCTGTCCTCCATGTGAGGACACAGCAAAAAGCCAGCTCTCTGCAAGCCAGGAAGAGCCCTCTGACCAGGAGGTGCATTCACTGACACCATGATCTCAGACTCCCAGCCTCCAGAACTGTGAGAAAATACATTTCTGTTGTTTAAGCCACCCATTCGGTCTGTGGTATTTCATTATCTCAGTCCTAGCAGACCAGTTCGGGAGGTTAAGCAGTCAAGGTCTCTCATCTGGTGAGGCAGAGGAAGAGCCTGTGTAGAAGTAATACTGGATTCTTGCTTATGAAAAGCAGTGCTTAAGACACCCTGGAAGAGCTCATTTCTTAAGCAGTGTTCTTCAACCTTAGATGGAGCCTGACTGGAGTCAATCTGCTCACTTAGAGCCTCAAATCTGTTCTGTTGACGAGTAAAATCAGGGCTGTGCTGGACTCTGAATTAGACATTACAGGATGTTCTCCCTCGTGGTTTTGGAGAGGTGCTCAAGGTAGTGAAAAGTATTCTATTGTTTCACTTTGGTTTTCATTCAGGATTGAAAAATACGGGATGTATTTGACCAAGGGCTGCTTGTCTGGACATGAATTTGGACTTAGCTGTCAACACACCACTGAAGGTGTCTAGATTTTCTCCCCCAGTCCCGGCACAGGGGTGGCCAAATGTTGCTTCAAAACAAAGTCTGAAGTGAAGTCTCTTGCATTTCCCTTGTCTGGATTTCAGTGTCACTTTTGCTCAGAGCTGACCGGTTCGAAATCACTTGAAATTTTTTCCTTACCAATGGCTGGGGTAATTAACAGCAGCGCAAAAAATATTTTTCTGGAGGCTCTGGCCTTGCTCTTTTGTGAAGACTTTGTTCAAGTATCCTTTGCACTGAGAAATCTCTGATGCTCCCATACTGGGTGAAGAGCTCCTGCTCTGTGCTCCCGGGACTTAACCTTTGTCATCATGCAGTGTTGCAATCACCTATTTTTTTGGCCATCATCCTCACGAGATAGGTAACTCCTTGAAGAAAGAAATCAGATCATAATCTTCACAGTTTCAGAACCTGGCATGGAATGAGTCACAGTAGATATGAAGAATCACAGAGTGGACTGCATAAGAAATACTTCAGAAAAGTAGATTGGCTTGATGACCTGGACTGGGCTTTGAGAATTTATAGCCTTTGGTTATACAAATAGAACAAACAAACAAAAACCAAGAGCGTTATTAACTAACCCATCTACCAAGTATTTGAGAGTCAAAGTATGTTTACTATTTTCCATGTGGATTTTTAAACAAGATTTAGCCATGGAGTTTACAGTGAATTTCCCATGATTTTATTTTTTCTTGTAATTTATTACAGTCACTGATTAGGTTATTAACTGACAGAGAAGGCCAGAGTCCATATGTTAATAGAAAAGGATGGAGCAGAGGCTGAGGCTCAAATTCTATTTCCTCTGAAAACTAGGTTTATGCGGTCCCGAGAAGTTGTCCCTCAATTCTATCTTTTTGTCTCTCCGAGAAGCACCCCCTTCCCTTTGGTCACCAGCATGCATCCATTGTCTCATGGGACTATATGATCATTGTAGCACAAGTGCAGAATCAATTCAAGCTTTTGATTCATTCATTCACAATGAATGAATTTGCTTCCTCTTCCTGTTAGGAGACACAGTTTAGTTGCCCCCCCCCCCGCCTTTATTGGCGGTTTTACTTTCCAGGGTTTCAGTTACCTGTGTTCAGGAAGCACATGGTTCTCCCTCTGACATCACAAGAGACTACATTCACATCACTGTTATTACAGTATATTGTTACAGTTGTTCTATTTTATTATTATTTATTGTTAATCTCTTAGTATGAGTCATTTATAAATTAAACTTTATCATAGGTATGAACATACTGGAAAAACCGTGATCTATACTGGGTTCGGTATTGTCCATGGGTTCAGGCTTTCACTGGGGGTCTTGAAATGTTCTCCCCACAGATAAGAAGGGGCTGCTGTATTCTTAAAGGTCAGGGCTTTTGATTCACAAGAACCACATCTGAGGAATTTTCAGAGGCACGGAAATGTGATTCCTGTTGTCCCTCAGATCTTTGTGTCAAGGTCACACTCTTAGGAAAGCCCTCTTCTCAAGTTAGGTTCATTTGTGTGTCTCTGTTTTACTTTCACGGCGCTGTCTCTTCCTAACAGATTATGTCTCCCTATTGGTGACTGTGCACTTCATTGTGTGATTGTGTGGGCATTGTTTATCTCTTCCACTAGACCTTATGAACTGTTTCTGATTTTGCTCACAGTATCTGACCTGAAAGTACCCACCCCCATCTATATTTTGAATGGAATGAATGACTGTCTCTCCTGCTGAGACATGAAGAACATTTACACTTTGTTCAGATACTAACTCAGACAGCAGCAGGCTGTATTCCATGCTAGAGAACCTAGATACCTGGAAACAGGGGGACTGTTGACTTCTAACCACATGGGTCCCTGAGACCTCCCATCCCCCACCCCGATTTCCCAGCCTCCCCGGTCATACCGCAGTGTGAGGTAGTGGGTTGAAAGCATAGGCTCTGAGTGTAGACAGTCTTAAATTCAAATCTTCTCTCTGCCATTTAATAGCATTGTGACATTGGTAAAATTGCTAAAGCCGTCATTTCTAAATGGGAATAAAATACTCTCTATGTTCAAGTATCAGTATATGGATTAAATGAAGTGACTCAAGGAAAGCATTCTCTTTTTTTGGAAAGCATTCTCAATAAATGCTTGCCATTATCATTGACAGTAATGGCACATCTTAGCCCAGGGACTTCCTTTTATTAGTGTAACTCTTAATGGCACCAGCACCTTCTTAATGACAAATTACTGTGCTCTCCTCTTACCATCTATATGATCTTGGGCGAGTTACATAGCCTCTTGGTGCATCAATTGTCTTAAGTATAAAGTTGACACTATTATCCCCTCTTTCATCATCCTGTAGAAATTAAAATTGGACTAATGCACAAAGAGAGGTGTAAGCAGTGCTTGGTACATGAGAAGTAGTTACATAGTAGCTTTGTTATAACTTATAATAATGGCGATGCCGAAAATAGTAATTATTAATTGTGCATGTGGGCATGTGATTGCGGCCCAGTGATTACTTCCTGCGTACTTGATAAAAGTTTGTGTTTTTGTGACATCGTGGGGCATTTCCCACGCAAAAGCCAGATGAAGAGGTAAAGAATTCAGGGCATTCAACTATGGCTGGAGTTTTTGGTCTTGAGCCAGGCATCTCTTAAAACTGCAGAGACTTAGGATGATTTTGTAAGAGTAAGAACTGGAAACCCAAACCTTCATTTTCTGGGGGGGCCAATAGCGCTAATCCAGCCTGACTTTCTTTGTTTTGTAAAAATGCATTTTCTATTGTTAGTCTTTGGATTGATTATCCATGTTGATCAAATGCAGATTCGTATATCAAGGGGATAGGAAGGCATATAAACATTCCCCTACTTAAAGTTGATTTTTAGAGTTGTTTACATCCTGCTTAAATCTGGGACTTAAAATGTACTCTCAAGAGTTTAAAGGCCCAGCAATAATTCAGCCGGCACTCAAAAGTGGGCTCCATTCTTGCTCCCCACACTCCAGTGCTTCTAGACGCACAGGAACCTGGAAGAGCCTCCTCTGGGTTAGTCTCTGTGTTTGGAAAGGTGCCCCCAGAACACTGACTGCTGGTGCCTCGGGCTGTGTCCAGGAAGAAGGCAAGAGTGATCAGAGGTAGGGGACCAGGCATCTCCCCATGAATAGCCCTTTCTTTGGGTGGGAAGCAAGTAGTGGGTGATTTTTTTGTGCTCTAACAGGAAATTTAGGAGGTTGAATATGTCATCATTTGACTGAAGTTCTTCTATACCTTTTTTTTTTTTTTCCACTTGTTCTGGAAATAGGCAGAGCTTGTGAGTTCTAGTGTCTGATGAGGACAATATGCACAGTGATTAAAGCTCTGGAGCCAGACCGGAGCCACCATTTGATGGTCATTTACTTGAACGCTCTATGCCTCGATTTCCACACCTCCAGGGCAGGATCAATAATATCACCTACTTTAAAGGACTGATGAGTGAATTTAAGTAAAGCTCTGGATATGTCATCTGGTACATAGTAAACATGGGTGCTGTTGTTATCAAGGATTATTGGGCCTCAGTTCTGTCTTCATTTGGTTTTTCCCAAAGCAAAAACTGAGACAAGGACTTAGGTGTAGGTGGTTTATTTGGAAGGTGATTCCCAGGAAGCAGAAGTGAGAGAACGGGGAGAATGTGATAAAGAAGGAAAAATAGCAGTATCGGGGTGCTTTCTAGAAGATTCTTCTGGGAGCACAGTGAAGTTATTTTCTCAAGAAGCATAGGAGTACCTTCTGGAATTCCCCCTGAAGGGTGACCTTCATGGAGTCCCGTCCTTTATTAGTTGAGGGTTGTCCTGGGGTCTTAACTCACTCCAGCCTCAGTGCTAGAAGCTGGGTGGGCTCCGACATAGAAGACGGCCACATAGCAGGTAGGCAAAGACAGTGCTGGCTTGAGGTGGGATGTGGCCAGCTGGATATATATGTGAAGCCCCCTTGATCTGCTCATTGCATTTGGGACTGGAATCAGGGGGGCTGTCAGGAATGTGATGCAAGGCACCACAGAAGTCTTCTTTGAGGACCTGAACCACAGAGTCGGAAGTTCCATTTTAAAGTTTATCAGTTTATTTGAGAGATCCGTGGGCATTGCTTCACTCTAACCAGTGCCACCAGGTACTTCTTCGTATAAGAAAGTCTTTTTGTTTATTTTAAAGATAGATTAGCTGGCACTGTCTTCCTAGAGGTAGATGCATGTAGGATTCTAGACTGTAGACACAAAGTAATCTGTGATTTCTACGAGTGACAGTATTACTCAGGCTGATTACAGTTGTAATTAGTGGTGGTGGTGGTCATTAAGTCCTGGTTACATACTGAATAGTAATTATGGTATGAAGTGCTTGGTATAACCCAGGAACTATGCTTTGGGCCTGACAACATCATCTTACTTTCAGCCCTGGATGGCTCTCTGAGTATATGATACCATCTGCCCCATTTCATGATTGAAGCAACGCAAGGTCAGAGAGATTAAGCAACTTCCCAGTATCCGAGCACCAGCAGGGAGTAGAGTCTCTTACTGAGAATTAGAGGAAACAACAGACATCGCTTCATTTTATCTTCCTTTGGGGGAGAAAACATATAAAGACTTAAGACTCTGTCACCCCTGAAGCTCTCTTTTCAAGAGTGAAAAGCTTGAGTCTCCTGATTTAAGTGAAACGGGAAAGTCTATCTAGGGCTTTGCTAGATTCGGCTGCTAAACGGGGTCCTCAGGACCTGGCGTGTCTCCATCTCCCTAAGTGGCAGCAAGGATGGCCACAGGAAGGGGCTACTCTTCCCCCAGTTTAGCGACCTCACATGGAGGCCAGACTTGTTCGCTTGAGCTCCAGCTGAGGGTGCAGGGCTGGCTCTCATGGTCTGCAGGGACGTGGCCTCATTGCCAAACCCAAGCAGAGTGGCAGCCCCAGAGCCAGCGGCAGGTCCAGGTAACAGCGGCCCCCCATGCAGTAAAAATGAAGCAGAAGATGCTTTCCCACCAAAGGTGGTGGCTTCTGGCCTGGCAGAGCTGCTGGCCAGGTCAGAATGCAGGTGGCTGCTCCGTGGGTTCACAGCATCTCTGTTTTCATATACGAACATAAACACGTAGGCCCTTCTTACATGCTCAGCATCTTCCTGCAGCATCATCCTATGACTAAGTCATCCTATGACTTTTTTACTCATCAAACCCAAACTTCTAGATATGGATTTTCAGTTCATCCTCTCTTCAGGTCTTGAACTGTCACTTCTTGGTCCCTTTCCATCCGTTTTCTACCTAGAACGGGGGTTCTGAGCCATGGATGATTTTGCCCCCCATGGGACATTTGGCAATGTCTGAGACATTTTCGGTTGTCCCACGTCTGGGAGGAGGAGGATGCGGCTGGCATGGAGTGGGCTGAGGGTGGCTTAGCCAGGGTAGCTGCCAGACATCCTATAATGCCCAGGAGGGACCCAACCACAGACTTGCCCAGAATATCTAAAGTGCAGAGGCTGAGAAACCAAGCTTAGATAAATGCCTTAAAATTGTTGTGACCAAAATTAGTTCTCACATCCTCCTTGTTGCTGAAACTGGTACATGGCTCTCTGCCCTTAGATTATCTAACCTTTTAAACATATTTGACAATTATGGTGATGGATCCTCCATTTCCTTGGAATATGTGATACACCACCCATAGGTTTCCTGCTTCTTCCTAGTTCTTACCATTATTGTTCTTTATACCTGGTGTCCCAAATGCAAATCCTGGCACCGGGGGCAGGATATGCAAAAAAGTAACACAATCTGGATGAATTATGCAAAAAGGAGGGCACAGAGGAGCCTGTGGCAAACAGGGGTAGGGGCCTCATGCCACCAGCTTCTCTCGGTTCTCTAGACAAGCCATGCATCCTGGATGTGACTCTTCCCATGTTTAATATAGACAACTTATTTAACACTTTTGTGGGAAGCTCTGTGTAGACAAAACAGAGCCCATGTTTGTGTCATGAGTATATAGCCACCTCTACCTCAAATACCAGAATTTCCTGGGGATTTTTTATTTTGGGGGGAAATTGGAAAAAAATGAGGATCCTGCTCATTTCTCTTTTACCACCTAGAGATACATAAATGCACAGAGTTCTTTTCACATGGTTGATTTTTCTTCTTTTCACTGTCTAAAACAGATCCTGAAACTCTTTTTTCATCTTTATTCCACTTGTGGAATTAGCAGTATTAGAGTTGGAACAATAGGAGTGTCTTAAGTGGCCATGCAGATTGGTACAAATTGAGAAGACGAAGCTGGGAGAGCTGTTAAGGGGCAACTCTCTGCAAACAATAATGTTTTGGGAATGTACCTGATCTGTGACTTTGGCTTACAAAACAAACCAATCTCCACTTCTTACAAGCTTTCTTAAAATCTAGATTTTCTCTGGGTGCCAGAATTTAGAACTTGCTCTTTGCAGGTTTCCTCTTGACCAGTTGTCTTACCTTCAACATTTGTTTTGTCATTAAGATTTTTACCTTCCGATATTTCCTGCGGTTTGGTTGAAAATGGTTTTTCAACTTTGTGGTTCTGATAACAACTTCCTTCAAAAATTATACTAATCATGTGAAACTGGTACATAACCCATATGGCGTCTGGAAACAGTTATTTTTAAATGACTTTATGCTGAAGTGTAGTCATATTTTTGTAAAAAGGCTGCGATCTGTTTTTAATTTGCGGCAGTTTGAAGCCATATTGATTTTTTTTTTTCTGCTGATATTTCAAATTTCCCTTTGTAGCAAACACAGTAAGTCGATTAACCTCTTGCCTTCCATCACTGTCAAGGGGCAATAGCTTTATTTACCCAATTCAAATGTCTCAAGATTAAAAATTCTTTGATTCTCAGTTGAGACTTGGGTGGAATATGGTAGAAAGCTATAGACTGTTGCGGCCTAGGGTTTGGGCTTGGTACTCAGGTGGCTGGTAGAAATTCTGGCTTTCTCATACCAGCTGGGTGGCCTTGGGCAAGTTGCTTAACTTTTCCTGAGGCTTGGTTTCCTCGTCTGCAAAGTATTAGTGGAATTTTTCTTACCCTAGAGTGCTATTAGGGTAGTTAAGTGGCCTGGCATCCTGCCTGGTTCATAGTGGTAGGTGCTTCCTAACCGTACGAAAGTACCACTACTAACCCTGGGGCTTGCAGTCACAGTACTCATAGTAACAATGGTAGTAATAATAGCAGGAATCCTATCTATCACCTTTTTTGAGAGTGCGTCTGAAATTGCCAAAAGCTTTTCCAAATCCAGATTTCTCCAGACTCTTGTTTACCGTAGTCCACTCCATCCTTTTGTTACTTTTTAAAAAAGATTTTGTTAGTTTATTCATGAGAGACACACAGAGAGACAGGCAGAGACATAGGCAGAAGGAGAAGCAGGCTCCCTTCCGGGAGCTTGATGAGGGACTGGATCCTAGGACCCTGGGGATCACAATCTGAGCCAAAGGCAGATGCTCAACCACTGAGTCACCCAGGTGCCCCACTTTGGTTATTTTTTTCTAACTCCTCAAGGCCAGGGCCTTTGGGACGCGCTAGAGATGCAATGATAGACTTTTTGAAAGGAATATTCCTGCTCTTGTGGAATTTATAGCTTATGACCTTTGCTAGAATGGATATGTCCATTAATGAATCCTCGAGATACACAGTTACATTGGTAAGTGCTTCAAAAGAAAGGTGTGTGGTGCACTGAAGATCTGCTTGGTAGAGGGGAATTGAGAAGAGATAGCCCTAAAGTAAACAGAGTTTAAGCTGAGAAGTAAGAGAAGGACATCTTATCTAGAAGGAGGGAATGGTTTGCACATGTGTTTTGTAGGAGGAGGAAGCATGAAGAACCAATGAGGCCACATGGTGGAGCCACACTGGTTGGGCAACTGGTGTAGCAGGTCGTTGGTGAGTCTGCAGAGGTAGGCAAGGGCCTGACCCCATGGGCATTATTGGACTTTCAGAGAACTTTGGCTTCCCCCATAAACACTCTTTCTACTCACCTCTAATTTCATCTCATCACATTTGCTAACTAATGATTGAGTTGGGAAGATGAAATAAGTATGGTTTCTAGCTTCCCTAAAGGCAAATTTCAGAAGCCTTCTTATGTCTCCTCTCATGCCATGGCTCACTCGGTACTTCCTCAGACCTACTTGGACCAGAAGATTATCCTGAAGCTCTACTCATGAAGGAAGATGATTCAGACCCTCACTAACCACAGGTAGCGTGATCCCAACATTACCAGTAGTGCCTGGCACATAGTATGTGATCATCAATTTGATGAAATGATTTGTATCACTTTTGTTCAATTTCCTATACCATGATTAGCCCATATGTGAGAGGGGCTTTTTCTGGTACTGAAGCTTCTATGAACATAGGTAATCAATGAACATATTTTATTAATAGCTGTATGAGTTATATTTTTCAAAGTTGAGTCACCTCCGTCAAATCTAGCAGGCCACTTTATCCCTTTGTGAAACTCTTTCAAAACTCAGAAAGTGAGTTGTCTGTTGATTTGAGATGAATCCCTGAGTCCCCCTTGCCTGCCCTCCATGTGAGGAAAACAACTTTTCCTTTTGTTCAATTTGAAACGAAATACAGTTGTAGTAGTTTTTGTTACTGTTTTTAGGTATTATAATTCCCATTATTTCCAACCCCAGCAGATTATAGATTGTTCATAAAGCTCCTTGCAGATATTTAAAGAGAAATTGAGAGAGTAACTGGATGGCTCAGTCGGTTAAGCATCTGACTCTTGGTCTCAGTTCAGGGTCTTGGATCTCAGGGTTGTGAGTTCAAGCCCTGTGTTGGGCTCCTCACTGGGCATGGAGCCTACTTGAAAGATGATCGATTAACTGATTGATAGATATATGGATGTATGGATGGAGAGAGATGGAAAGGGAGAGGATATTGATAGAACCCTATTGTTGACCCTTCCTCTCATCATGGCTGTCCATACTGCATCAGGAACACACAAATCATTGTTATCTGACATTGCCAGCTTCCTGCTTGTTTGCAGCAAGCCTCTGTTATATTCAACTGAGAAATCATGTAAGGCTGATCTTTACTCTTACCACATTTCTCTTCCAAATGCATGTATACAGGAACATTTAATTCATGCTCGTAGGTAGATGAAGGTTCCTATATGTACCAGTAGCCTGACATCTTTCAGACTTCAAAGGAAAGCAAAGCATAAATGTATAAAATCATGGACAATTTATTGGATATGGTTGATGGAAGGATGGTGGCATGGTGTGTCCAATAGAACTGTCTACACTGTCCAATATGGTAGCTGCTAGCCGCATGTGGTGAATGAGCCCTCAAACTGTGGCTAGGGTGACTTAGGAGCTGCACTTTTAGTTTTATTTGGGTTGAATGTATTAAACTTAAATATAAAGAGCCACCTGTAGCTAGTGACTATTGTATTAACAGTATAAATTTGATGAGTTCAAGGAGTTATCTCCAGAAAGTAAGCAAGGCTGAATGATTCTTTGTCTTTGAACCAGCCTCTGCATCTACAGAAAGGATCTGAGTAACTTCCTTAACCCATTTCCAATAACTAAACCCTCCTAAGTCTTCATTCTGAATTTTTAAAAATGTGTTTACTTCTTCTTTACCATCATTGCTGGGTTTCTATTGTCATTTTGTCTTGCAGAAACCCAGGCAAAGCCTCTGCTTTACATTTCTTAGTCTCGGGTTCTTGGCTTCCTTTCAATCATCATCCACATTTTAGCCACACTGACTCTCCTCTGGATTAACATCCCTGATGACTCTCTAGTTTTCTCAGGACAAAGTTCAAAGTTGCCAGCTTTAATGAACGTAATGGCTTCTTTGGTTTTCTCTTAAGTTGTGAAATTCTGGCTGTGTCAACGTCAAGCTGATTGTAAGTTTTACTGATAATGTTATTTTTATTCCTAATTACATAGGGATTCCACATTATCTTTTTATATTTAGGGCTTTTAAAAAATCTACTTCTTTCCACCTGCCAAAGCACATACGTGCCAGTGCACGTAACCATAATATGCTTGGCAAGTCAAACAGCTTCAGGCAACTGAGCCTTTCACCTTTGCTCCCTCACCTGGATATCCCTCCCCACCCCACCTGCCTTGCTAGCTCCCTCCCCCGCCCTGTTCACCTGGCTAACAGAATCCTCATTAAAGACTAAGCTTAGATAGCCCCTCTTTCAAGAAATCTTTCAGGGGCCAGCACAGTCTGATTCCTTGTCCCTAGGGCCTAGGTCAGAGCCGAACCTGTTATAGATACAAAATATTTGTTGAATTAATTCATCTAACAGTCATGTGGGGAATTTTACAAAGCCACCCTCACCTCCTCTCTCCTCCAAAAAAAAAAAAAAAAAAAAAAGTTACAAGCAAAATAAAACCAAACTCCTCATAATAGGACTGTCATCTTATATATGTTTTGTGGAACTAGCTAATGCAAAGATTGAGATACTCTTGCTTTTATTCATTATTAAATTGTGTCCTCAATCCTCCAACTAATGACTTCTTTGCTTAGTTGACTATTGCCAGCTTCATTCGTGGCTGCTGTCTTGTCACAAAAGCATCTCTTGGACATCATTCATTCAATCCGCAAATACTTATTCAGAATCTGTCATGCATCAGACACCACTCTTGGTGCCCGGAAGCTAGGGATTTAAAAAATGGGACAAGCACATACAAGGTCTTTTCTCTCTACTACCCCACCTACTAGTGGAAAAAGATAAACAACCAGTCAGTTGAGAAATATGATACTTTCAGGCAGTGAAGCAGCAAATGAAATAGGCCAGCCAGGCACTCACTATGTGTCAGACACTATTTTAAGTGGTTTATATATATTAGTGTCTTTAATGCTCAGAGCAAGCCTATAACCTTCATTTATCCTCAGGAAACTGAGGCCCAGAGGGTCAAGGAACTCAGCCAAGGTCACAAGTCTTAGAAGTAGCGGCGGCCGAAATTGAATGCAAGCATTTGGGTTCAGACTGTGGTCCACAGTGTTTTTGATTATTTCCTGAGAAGGTAAATCCAGCCTTGCTGAGAGCTGGGGGTTTCTCCTCCTGGAGAAAGTCAGAAACAGGTTTGGCAAGTTGAAAGAACTGCAGGAAGACCAGCCCTGCTTAGGAAGTGTGGTAAGGGTAGGGAGTGGGGTAGGGGTCATGAGGAGAGAAAAAGCCAGAGAGACTAGAAGAGCCAGTCAGACACTTTCTTTCTCATTCCTGCTGGGCAGGTGAATCCACAGCACCCAAATGAGGGCCAAAGTCATCAAGTACATCAACTACTGGATAGAAAACGTACCATTTTACTCATAGTCTTGGTTGTTGATGGATAAAAGTAAGATACTGGCTGTCTTCTCAGTTCACATGTTATTTTAGCAATGGTCAGAGAACCAAATGAAACCTTTTTTTGGCAGAAGTTAAAGAACTCAACATCTTGCTGTTGATTTTCTCAGTGTGATCATGGTAAACCTCTGATACGCAGCGTGCAATCTCTACTTAAAGGAGAGACAGGACAACAGAAACAGTTCACTCCAAAATGCTTTATTTAAAAGAGTGGGTATGTGGCTCGAGCATCTGGGTTGTGACAGAGGTACCTTTGTGTCTAAACTCTTGAAGAGTGCATTTTAAGATTGCTTCCAAGAACTAGCTGTCGATTTTTATTAGTAATCTGGAAGCCTACACAGACTTGGTTTATTGAAATACAACTTATCCTAGGACAAGGGTGGCTCGAGCCATCTGACACTGTGAACAACTTCGTAAACTGATCCATGACCCATGACAGACTAATATGTAACTGTTGATATCAGATGGAAGTGACCCAATGTTTGGCAAGAAAGCTACTTCTCGTCTTCCTGCCACACTGTGCTTGTAACAGGAAGAGAACTTGCACAACAGTTGGATGAGCCAAGGAAATCTATGCGAGCATAAAGAAAACCTTGGAAATCACTGCACACATTCAATTAATCCCTCAGTTTTATGTTAACGAGTTAACAGCATATGTGTTTGTCTAACATCCTGTCTCATTTGTGTCTTTCTGAAGCCAAATCTGGATGGAGGGTATTAGTTTAATTTAATGCAAAAGGTCATTTGCTATTTTTGCCTCCAGGCTTCCCTCCTCCATCCCCAGCATCTGTTTGGAGTAGTAATCTGGATACTACAGAAGGCAAGTTTGGTTCACAGAGCAGAAATGTTTACCCATTGCAGGCTTCTGTAGTTTGTTTCTGCATGGAGGCACCAAGTATTTGCAAACTCCCAGACTTCACAAGGTAAATAAACTATGCTGCTTTTCCAACCTTCCAAGAAAGCTGTGTTTATCTACCTGCCTCATGCAAACAGCACCACTCCTTGATCCCTTGGTGACTGTCACCAACCAGTGTACTTCTTCAACTGTTTCCTGATGGAATCCCAAGTGATGCTATACAAAAATAGAATTCTGTGTTATTCTCATTTGTACAGTTCAGGAAACTGAGGCAAAGGTATGGAATGCAAATGGTGCAAAGTTGCAAAGATTTTAAGGTGTGGATTCAGAACTTGAATCTACATCCAGACTCAAACTCCCAGTTTTTCTTTTTTTCCCTTTGCTCACTATAGACTCTCCATTCATAATCAGATCCTTTTTCCTTAACAATTACTTCTGTGTGCGACACATATGTAGAGTTGGCATTGTGCTGGATGATCTGGCAGTTACAAAAAAAGGACAAATGCCTTGGATGATGAGACATGATTCTTACATAAGCAGTGCATCAAAGATAGGGCTGAATTAAGGCAGAGGTCTCTAAGCCAAACGTCCACAGGCACAAGATTGGTCATGTAATGAGGGACGTGGGACAGTGGGGAAGGATGCATACTGTGAGAGCATATCCAACATGCTTAGGGGATTAGCCACTTCTTAGCTGCTGTCCAATAGCCATATATGAAAAACAGAATTCCTGACTTCTCTTGAAAAATTGGATGAAATGACAGTAACACAGAGTTGAAAACCCAGCCTAACTGAGGAGGGGGTTACATCAGCAAGAAGGTGGACAAGTTTCTAGTGCTTGTCCCCTTGTAGAAGCATCAGTTTGAATAACTGGCCATGCATGAAAATGCCTTTATGATAGTGCAGCTAAATGAATTAAAGGCTTAAGAATAAGACTGGAAACTGTAAAACTCTGTTAGAACACAAAAATTCAACTGAACAAATTTTAAAGATCTTCTTGGCTTTGTTCCATGATTTGGGAATTAAGGCAGCAACCCATCTAGTGGGTAGAAAGGAGCTCCAAGAAGCTGTGCAAAATGGAAGAGTTTTATAGGCAGAAGGGAGTAGGATAAGAAAGTTATATTGGAAAAATGCGGATTGATTATGGCAAGACCACCATCCTTGAGGGGAAAGCAGGGGTCTTTCAGGAAGATTATGTCCTTGGTACTGACTAGGTAATTTCTGAATGACTCATTTAGGGTTTCATTCCTGAAGAGACAGAAACTGTAATTAAGTATTAGGTCTGGGTTTGGGGACATGGGGTTTAGCATAAGTGATTCTATTTGGGGGCCTATTGTCTCTTTCTTAACAACTACTCCCTTCCCTCCTGGAAGGGAATGTAGGAAAAATGTTTTTTGACATTGGTCTGACGAATGAATCTTTGGATATGACCCCATAGATGCAGACAACAAAAGCAAATATAGGCTAATAGAATTGCATCAAACTGAAAAGCTTCCGTGCAACAACGGAAACCATAAACAAAGTATAGAGACAACTTTTGGAATGAGAAAAAATTTGCAATGTATATCTGTATATCTGGTAAGTGGTTAATATACAAAATATATAAGGAATTCCAGTGACCCAATAGCAAGAAAACAAATATCCAGATTTAAAAAATAGGCAAAGGCAAATGACCTGAGCAGACAGGCAGATGGCCAACTGGTATATGTAAAAATGCAGATCAAAACTACAATGAGATATCACCTCACACCTATTAGAATGGATGTTATCAAAAAGACAAGATAACTGGTATTGGCAAAGACATGGAGAAAAGAACCCTTGTACTGTTAGTGAGAATATATAGTCATTATGGAAAACAGTATGGAGGTCTCTTAAACAAAAATAGAACTATCATATGATCCAGCAACTCCACTTCTGGATATATACCTAAAGGGAGTGAAATTAAGATCTCAAGGAGATATCTGCACTCCCATATTCATTGCAGCATTATTCACAATAGCCAAGATATGAGACCAACCTAAGTGCCCATCAATGGATGAGCAGATAAAATGTGGTATACATGTACAATAGAACATTACTCAGCCTAAAAAAGGCTGTCATTTGTAACAACATGGGTGAACTAGGTGGACATTATGCTAAGTGAAACAAGCCAGGCAGAGGGAGACAAGTATTTCCTGTGTGTGGAATCTATAAAAGTTGATCTGTAGAATCAGAGAGTAGAATGGTGATTGCCCTGGACTAAGGGTGGAGGAAATGGAGAGATGTTGGTTAAAGGGTTCAAATTTTCAGTTATGCAAGATGAGTACGTTCCAGAGATCTAATGTATTACATGACAACTGTAGCTAATAATACTGTGTTGTATACTTGAAATTTGCTAAGGGAGTAGACCTTACAGTTTTCAACACACATATAAAATAGATAACTTTGCGAGGGGATGGATATGTTAATTAGTTTGACTGTGGCAATCGTTTCACAATGTATATGTCTGTCAAAATATTACATTATACAGCATAATATATATATATATATATATATATATATATATATAATTTTATTTGTCAATTATATCTCAGTACAGCTGCAAAAAACCCCACCAAGAGCCAGGCAGGGTCTGTGGACTTCAGTTTCTAGTATCTGTTCTAGAAGATTGGTTTTCAAATCTGAACTCTGAGAGTCCGAGGGGGGAGCTGCATCCTTAAGCTTGGTGTTGAGACTGGTCAAAGACAGGCTCTAATGCCTGTAACTGGGCTCTGATGTTACAAAGCGCCATCAACAAACATTTTTGTTGCTACACGTGTACTAGGCTTTCAGATAGGTTGCTGCCTGTACAGAGTTTGTACGTTGCATCACAGTAAGTTACCTACATATCATCCCAATTGATAAAAAGAACAGAATTCCAGATGTGGAAATGGCCTTAAATGATTGAGTCTAACCTCTTTGTTAAGTAGATGAGAAAACTGAACAGGAGGCAGAAATGATCCGCTGCTGATCGGTTGCAAGGCTTTGGGCAATGCCTTTGTTCTCTCTGGATCCCATCTCCTTTCTCTGTAAAATCGGAGGATGAAGTACACAATTGCTAACATCCCATAATCCTACGATTATTTTCCTTGGTTTTACCTTGAGGCAGGGGGTGAGGAAGGGCAGAAGAAGATAAATAACTGAAGAAAATTGGGACCAGCCGTTTTCAACATGGTGTTCATCTCTAGCTCTTCCACACACACTACCCCTGGGAGAGCTCGGGAAGTCCAGTGAGCCACCCAGCCACTCGGTGAAGCTACCCAATGAGTAGATGCCACGTGGCATACTTCATCACATCTCTGACAGCTGGTTACTGGCTTGGCTTCCAGCTCCAGCTGTCTGTGAAACAAATGAATGTTGTCAGTTCCAAAGGAAGCAGGGCAAGGTGGGGTGGAGAGCTTGACATAACCCATCACCACTGCAGAAACAAGTAAAAACATATGTCTTCCTGATGCCGTGCATCCGTGGGCAGCAGCCTTGGGAACGGAGCAGCATCATTTATTCCAAAAAAGGGATTTGCACTATCGTGCAAATACAGCAGACACTATTTGTGCTGCTCCAGCTGAGTCACGGGGCCCATGTCAATTGTTCCTTCTAGGAAAATCACTACTTTCGGCAAACATGTATTAGACATCAGCTACCATATTTCCTACTCTCTAAACTCAGAAACCAAGTAAAATTGGATAGTGAGAATTTAAGCAGTGGGAGATACCAATAATCTATTGATTATTGATTTTCAGGTAGCCAGGGGTTAGAGTTTGGATATAGTACTTTTATGAAAATATTTATCTGGATTAATTTGATATTGAGAGTGTAGGTTTCAATACCTGAATACCTATAGCTGGAATGCTTAGGCTCTTTGAGATAGCAATCTGAAGCAATGATAGTACAACAAGTTGAAAAACTGGATGCTACCTAATATGTAATGTTTAAATTTCCTAGTCTAAGTTTTTGGCATATTTCAAAAATGGCAGGCAGATTATATAGTGTCAAATTAGCATATCCTTCACTGTTACAGGAGGCAGAGTCCTTACAACTTGGGTCCAGCCATTTTTCTATAACATAGATGGATTCTTCTGGCGTGGCCTTCAAAACCCTCAGCTGTTTCTCACTGTACAAGAGTTTGATGCCATCCTCAGAGGTGGTCTGACTTTACACTCCCATGGAATTTTGTATATTCCTCTATTCCTTCAACATGATTGACTGTCATGCCAATGCCATCTGAGTTCCAAGAGCATAAAGTCAAAATACAGTGTCTGTACTTGCAGGGATTTTACATTACAAAAAAAGTTATATAGCTCCCTTTGATAAGCACTGTGGTAATGTACATGATGATAAAGAAGCCTATAAGAGAAGCTTGTAAATCATAATGATGAATCAGGAAAGAATATAATATATCTGATTAATTGGGTATGTGTTTGTCTCCCAAAAAAGAAGCATGCTTAAGTACAAGCATCAACGTCTCGCCTATTTTTAGATCTCTCTTAGTACCAGGCATGTTGCCTTATTCCTTCTTCATTAATTCTACAAATATTTACTGAGCACCTACCATGTGCCAGAGATGAGCAAGAGAAACACAAGCACCAGGCTTTATGGAGCTAATAGAAGCAACAGAGAATAAACACAAAGCAAACAACTACAGGACAGACCATCAAGTAACAATAAGGGCTCTACAGAAAAACTAAGCTGACTGAGATGGAGGATGACAATATTTGCTTTGTTTTATAGGGTGGCTTGAAAAGGTGACCTTTGGGCAAAACAAAGCAAGGCATCTGGGGACAGAGCCATCTAGATGCAGGAAACAGTAATCACCAAAGTCCAGGATGGGAGCTTGGCTGTCCTGTTGATGGAGCCCGTGTACCTAGAGTTTAGCCACAAAGGGTTGAAGATGGTTAGAAAGGCTACTGGGGGCTGGAATTGGATTAGACTGGACTGAAAAGTGGTTTGAAATTCATATTTCTTGGTTTGGCACTCATCTTGTAATAATAGAGCATAAATGTGACCTGTTTTTAAGTGATACTTTAGAAAAATAACTTTGGAACGAGAGAGGATAGAGCTTGCCAACAAGGAGACAAGATAGGAGGCCCCCCTGCTTTATTCTAGGCCCTCGGTGATATGTGGCCAAACTGAAAAGAGAGTATAGGGCCGGACAGGGTTAGGAGCTCTAGAGATCAACTGTGTTGAGATTTGTCAACATTGTTAACCACATAATGCTACATTCCATAGGACATTGTTGGAGGAAATGAGGATTGGAGGTTGGAAGCGTAAGTTTGGATTCTGAAATTGACATAAAAAACACAACTTCATTGGATATGAGTTATGACCATTTCCTCTCAGACATTTAGCATGCCCCTCGCTCCAGAGGATGCTGACATGACATGTGGAGAAGGAAGACTGTTTATTAGCAGACACAGCACCAAAGACTGGAATGATCTAGAGGGAGAGGCTGGCTGCACGGTCCCCTGCAAAATAGGCAGAGTCTGGTTTCTATTAAATCCAGACCTGCCAGCTATCTCCACTTGGTCCCTCACAGTTAGCCAACAGCCATTATGGTAGTCATGTGTTTTCCAAATGACATCCTTCCTTAAGCTTCCTTTGAAATGATCTGATTCTCAAGAGACTGGAGCAAAGAGGATCATGCGACACAAGGCTGTCAAATGGCTCCCTCCTTAGTCTTCCCCAGATGAGAAAGTCTTCATGACCAAACTGCCTATAAGGGTCATGGAGTTCTGATATCTGTTCTTGTTGATTGTCGAGGCATATTTAGCTTTCTGAGGAGCTGAGAAGATGTGGTTTTTCTCTTCCCTTATTATTCTGTGTATATCTCTCCCAAAGATGTGTGAAGTGCCCCTGACATGCAGGACATGCTGTGGTGGTTGCAAAGCAGAGTGTCCCAGCCCTGCCCTGAAAGTACGTGCAATACACTAGAAGGGAGGAAACCAGAGCACTGCAGAATGAAATCTGAAGCAGATTAGTAATGTCCAGTAAGGCCGCATTCCAGAGAGCGGTTGAGCCGGTTACCTCTAGATCCACGGAGAAGCTTTTTCAGTGACTGTTGAACGTCCACCCCTGCCACCCCTTTGGTGTGAAGCCAAAGGGAAAGGGGAAGCCAAAAGGATGACTGATTTTAGTGCCACTTGACCTCAGCCTTCATTTCTGGAGATCCGAGTTCATGGGTATTCCTCTATGTCCTTTGGATCCATCAGCATAGCAGCAAAAGGTCGTTGCCAGGAGGTTAGGACCTACATGAAGCCAACTCAGAAGTATTAGTTCCTCAGGAACTAAATAACTGTTATTTGGGCTGCTGCCCTCTTCCCCCAAAAAGTCATGTCCTCTCTGGAACCTTTCTTTTTTCCAACTTTATTGAGGTATAATAAATAAAATTGTAAGTTATTTGAAGCATATAACATGATGATTTGATACACATATACAGTCCCTCCCACTGAGTTAGTTAACTTATCAAACACCTCACATAAACATTCATTTTTGTGAAAACATTTGAGCTCTACTCTTTGTAGATTTCTTTTTTTTTTTAAGATTTTATTATTTATTTATTCATGAGAGACACAGAAAGAGAGAGAGGCAGAGACACTGGCAGAGGGAGAAGCAGGCTCCATGCAGGGAGCCCAACGTGGGACTCGATCCCGGGTCTCCAGAATCACACCCTGGGACGAAGGCGGCACTAAACTGCTGAGCCACCCAGGCCGCCCTCTATGTAGATTTCAATTAAACAATACAGTGTTTCTGGAACTTTCCCTGAATCCTAAAAAGGTGTGTGTTTAAGAGTGAGCAGAAGCTGTGTGGTCAGAGATCCCTGAGATACAGAGAGGTTAATAAAAGTACCCATCAAACTGAGCTGACAGGTGGGATTTTGCAGACAGCTTGCCTTGTACAGTGTCTGGTACATAGGAAACGATGAATTATTCCTCCAGGTGGAGCAACAAAAGAAGGGGGAGAGGGAGAGAAGGAAAGAGATTCCTCTACCTGTATGTATATATGTATATGTATACATATTCATACATACAATGGAATACTACTCAGCCATCAGAAAGGATGAATCCCCACCATTTGCTTCAACATGGATGGAACTGGAGGGTATTATGCTGAGTGAAGTAAGTCAATCAGAGGAGGACAATCATCATATGGTTTCACTTATACGGAGAATATAAGAAATAATGTAAGGGATTATAAGGAAAAGGAGGGGAACTGAGTGAGAAAAATTAGAGAGGGAGACAAACCATGAGATAGACTCCTAACTCTGGGAAATGAACAAGGGGTGGTGGAAAGGGGAGGTCAGCGGGGGGTTGGGGTGACTGGGTGACGGGCACTGAGGAGGGCACTTGATGGGATGAACACTGGGTGTTATATGTTGGCAAATCAAACTTCGATAAAAACAAATAAAGAAAAAAATTCCTCAACATCTATTGATCGTGATTAACCAATTGGATTAATTAATAAATGTTGAAACGTAGATGCTGTATAAGACTGCTTCTAAAAATTGTGTGCATTTAGGAGCATGTGTGCATTTAATTTTTTGAAATTAATACTAAAATTTAGACAATAGGTCATGGTAAACTGTCAACCATTTTGGTATTAATACAGTGTTTGGGGAAAAATGCTTTTTGGAGGTCTGTGCCCTTCTGAGAATGGGCACAGGCATAAATTGGAACAGAATGGGCTTATATCTCCCAACCTCATGTTGCATCGGGAACTGCTATACTCTGGGCTCATGAGCTTTGGGCTGTTGAAGTCATTAAGTGTTTATTTCAACAGACATATTTTTAATTAGCCAAATAAATAGGTTTCATCAATGTGTTCTTAATATCTTTGAAGAGCTGCTAGTATTGCATCTTTTATACCAGTACAGACGGTTATACTTCAAGCACTCTGAGGAAAGAGTCGATTCATCTTTGTGTCAGTAGCTTAAACCATTGCACATGGTCAAAGCCATGTTAGTTAATATTGTCTCGGAGCCAAATTTGGTTAGTGTAAGTGAAAGCAAAGGATAATTCATTTTCCGCCTACTGGAGTATAGGAAGAAGTAGCCCAACATCCCAGGCTAGGGAGGAGGAAAAAAGCCAGGCCATTTTAAGAACTTCTGAAGAAAGAGTTTTTTAGACTATTTTTCTAATCTATCCTTATCAGTATGACTCAGAAAACCATAGAGACTGACAGTACCTGGAGACTCTACTTGCCTAGTGGAGGTCAGGAGTCACCGGGAGAACTGGGCTTTGCCCAGTGATGCACCAGTGTGTGCGGCAGGTGGGATGGTTGGTGAGCATCTGTAATAATCTACCATAATCTCCAGGAAGTCAGCTCCACTTTTTTTCTCCCTGCAGTAACCTTCCATTTATTCCCATCAAAGTATCCTTTCCCCCATGATGCTGCTTTTTTTTTTTTTTTCTTCAGTAGAGGGCAGGTGGATAAGAGTAGGTCTTCAGAATGGACCAAGTCTGGGTTTCACATTTAACCTGGGAACATGCAGATGAGAAGTTAATAGGTCCAAAAAGTGTCATTGAAGAGGAGCAGCCTCGCAATTCCCCCTCTACGTGTCATTTGTCTTTCCCATCCCCATCAAAAGAAAACAACAAACAAGTTAAAAACTAAAACCTGAAACCTTTGGATTAAACAAGGTAGAAAAACTCATGATTTCTCCTCTGTCTTTAAATATCTTCAGTTATATTTGTGAGAATATCATTAATGTGTCTCATCACCTCTTAAAGCCTTGTGTAGTCTTTCGACTATTTTCTCAATAAACACAATACTTAGGCCACCTCCCAGAATTTCAGGTCCAATTGAAGGGGAAGATTATAATATCAACATATTACTAGAAAGCAGGATGACTTCTCTGCTTTCTCCCCTCAAATAATCAAATGGAATAATGATAACAATAAACATTATTGGATGTTTCTCAGTGCCAAGTGCTCTTCTTAGCACTTCAGAAGCATTAACTCATCTAATCTTCTAAAAATCCTCTAAGGGAAGTGCTATTATTATTACTCCCACTTTACAAATCAGGGACCGGAGTATCTGAGAGTTTTGTAAATTTCTTCAGGGCTAAGGGAAAGGAAGAACGAGTCACTTAACCATTACGGAATGTAAAAATTCTGTGGCTCTGCATCTTGGCCCCTTCTCTTGCCAGGCAATTTGGAGATACTGGTAGTATCTGAAGAAATTTGCACTGAGTGGGCTTTTCAGTTTTCTTGAAGGAAGATTGCTGTGTATATAAATCTGGAAAGTCTAAATGCCCTTCTACATCATATTTGTATTGTGAGTCCAGTTGATGATAATATTGCTATCAGTGAATGGATGGGAAATACCAGATTTTTGTTGACATGTGTATTTTTGTTTTTTTCTCTCAAAATGGAAGATTTTCTTCCCCTTGACAGTAATAGGGCATCCCAAATGTTTTTTTTTTCCCCAAAAGGCATGTCCATGTGTGAGGGCCTGTCCAAGTTGTCTGTTAAACCACTTCTACATGTATAGATGCAGATGGTAAAAAATTCTATGTCAGTGTCTTAGAATTGTGTGCTTTGTAGAGAACTGAAGATGTTACCAGCATCTGTATGCTCTCGGCATGATGTCATATTTTGTCTCCTCAGCCTGACCACTGATCCAGATAGTCTACTTGTTCTCATCGGGAACCTGGTGAATCATTTGTCTTTGATCTCAAGCTTCTTACTTCCTTTTTGAAAGTCACTATGGTGCTGTGTTTTATGTTTAGATTTACTGAGCAGTTGACAACTTAGCACAGTGCTTGATAAATAAATATTCACTTATTTGATCAGTGAGAAAACCCAAGTTAGAGATACTTTTATTCCCACTTCACAGATGGTATAAAAAGGCAACCAGAAGTTCAGAATGCTTAAGCCCAGCGAGTGAGCACTGGAGCTTCAAGTGTACCTGTAAAATGTTTACTTTTTGTTTGTCTGTTTTTTTAAAGATTTTAAAATTTATTTTAGAGAGAATAGGGGAAGAGCAAGGGGGGGGGAGAGAGAGAATCTCAAGCAGACTCCCTGCTGAGCACAGAGCCCATAGGTGGGGCTCAATCTCATGACCCCAAGATCATGAGCTGAGCTGAGCTGAAATCAGGAGTCAGATGCTCAACCGACTGAGCACTCAGGCACCCCTAAACTGTTGTCTGTATGTTGAGCATTTCCTTTATTTCATTGTCTTTGTGCTATTCCATTTTAGCTTAATTCTTGTCACTTCTTCACACAATTCTAAATCCCCAGTCCTTTGCTTCTTTGATGGTCCCTTTCTCTCCTCCTCCAGCCCCTGGACTGTGGACTCCTGTTTCATATTGACTATGCTTCCTTAAGCTTTTTGCTCACTCTAAACTGATATTTCCTTTTGGGGCATCCTCGTACATGCTGGGCAACAAATGAGTTAGTTATCCTTTAGTCCTGTTGTTTGGACAAAATAATTGTTTTTTTTAAAAAATGTGACAGCTTGACTGAAGTTTCAGTATTTTTGGGGTCACTATTGTTAACAATGGGTTAAAAATTTTAAAATGAAAAGTAAATTGATTTTTCATAATCACAAATATATATCTTTGCCAATATTTTCCCAGCCAGCCTCATGGGGGCTTTTTTTGTTGTTTTATTAGCCTTCCCTAAGAAGAGCAATAGAATGTTAAGACCGCCCATGGGGGTTCTTTTTATTATTATTATTATTACTTCAGGACCTTTCTTTAAGATAGATCATCTCACTTTTAGCAAACATCATTAATCCATTGAATCCATTTTTGATTACTTAATAGGTACGAGTGCTGGGATACAGGTCACTTAAGACAAGGACCTTGTCTTTTCTCGAATCTGCAGTCTCCCTTTTTTCATTAAGTTTAAAGCCTTTGATAGAACTTAAATATGACCTAGAGGGGTGGATGTTTTAAAGAGCAATTTCCTGAAGTATGATTTATACCCTACCTGAATCCTTAGTGTATTATTTGGCCACTGACATCCAAAGTAGGAAACAACTGCTAACAAAATATATTGTCTTATAGTATCTCCATTCTAAAAGTATAAAGTGGCCAACTATCACTGCATAGAATATTGACTCTTGGTCTTTATCCGTAGCAGTTAAATTTGTAACTGGGTTTCTAGATCTTTGAAACTAGAAAAGGTTGACATGTAATGCGGGAACAATATTCAGTCCAAAAGGGGACACCACCGGGCCTTTATCTCTGGCTTCTTCTGGCTTCTGAGAGAGAGGAGTCCCTAGTTTAGGGAGTTGGGGGCAGCTCTGAGTGTGTCACACTAGCCTCCCCAGGGACTTGAGGCCTTTCCTGTCCTTCCCAGACCTAGAGGATGCCTCAGTGCATCCTCAGGCTCCATTCCCTTCTGGTAGGCCACTGGGTCTCTGTTCCCTCCTGTCTACCCTCATTTCCTGCATGAGCCAGGAAAGGGCTCTGATCTCCCGGAAATGCCCATTCTCAGGAAAGCCTCCCATGTTCTCCCACACTCCTCACCCTTTTCCCTCATCTTGTTTTTTCTCCTAGAACCCTTTTTTTTCTTCATATTTTGCCCAAAGGAATATTGCATACCCATTTGTAATCTTGTCTTATCCCCGCTCCCCCATTTAACTGGAAGTCCCATGAGACCACGGCTCCATCTTGCTCACCACTGTTGGAGTCAGAACATTGCGTGTGTTCAGCAACTCAAGATGCTTCACACATTCCGCAAATAAACAGATGGCTCCTTTTGTAGGTGCTGGGTTTGGATTTTTAAACCATAAAATGTATTTATTTGGTCAGACTCCAATGTTTTCTGTCAAACCCAATCCAAAAAGGAATATATTTCTTCCTTAATAGCTAGTGCTGCAAAATTCTTGTTTCATTTTGAAGAATTATTCTAGATTTTTGTCCTTGTCACTCTTGAACTGAAAAAGAGAGGATCATGTGGCCTCAGTGTTTGTCCCAATATGGGAAGACAATTCTTATTTTTTTAGTGCTTTCTCAACACAGAAGCTTTCACTGTGCCTTTGAGTTGCCTTAAGGTGCTCAGGAAACAGGGAGAATAGAGAAAAAGCTTCCCAACCGGTTGGTCCAGTTAAGACACTTAAGTGGCTTAAGCCTTTGATATTAGTCTAACCAAGTTAGGAAGTTAGTAAGGCAGGAGGGCTTTCATGGATAAATCATTGCTCCCACCCCCACCCCCCACCTTAACTGTTCACTCTGCTGGGGACTGTAAATGGTGTCCTTTGTCTTCAGGCATGTAGAAGAGGTGGGGGCACTAGAAGGCCAGGGTTTACCTAGGAGGGACCCAGGTCTTCCTGTGCTTCCAGCTGAGATTTCTTCACAGGGTGGTCATGAAGTTTAAATAAAGCATCCCATGGAGTGTTCCAGGCTTCACAGCTCGACTTCAGAAAGAGTGCCTGGATTTTATGTATTGGACCTGTCGCTTCCCACCTCCAGTGTCCTCCGCTGTGGAGGGAGTGGGTGCTGGCGCATCCCCGCACGCCTCCGGTCAGAGATTCTTTCATTCACTCACTCCACAAACATTTATAGACTAATAAACAAATGTTGATTGGCTGATAACATGTGACACACAGCAGGGATGCCAGTGTGGCTTCTGCTGTCACAGAGAATTATGTTAAATTACATGTCCCTGGTGATGGGGAGAGGATGGCATTTTGTTTGCTTCTGTCGTTGTAGAGAGACAAGAGCAAAGAACTGTGGCCTCAGAGAATTTGGAAGTGGGGCTGGGGGGAAGTGGGGCCATTAGTGAATTTTCTTTGAGGGGAAGGGTGACAAAGTGGTGAGCACCAGAAAGCCAAGCAAGTCTATGGGAGCAGGAGATCATAGGCAAAGAAAAAGTATGCAAGAGTTTGTGGGGGAGGGAAAAATAATTTTCCCTCTACCCTACTAAGTACTTGGCTCACCCCCCTGTAATAGAAGACAGATCAACGGGAAAAAACAAAGATGATTAATAACATGGAAGGGACCCAGGAGAACTTTGGTATCTCTCCAAAAGGGCACAAGACACCACCTTAAATACGATCTAGATAAGAAGTTGAGAGGGACAGTTAGGGGAACTAATCAGGCCCAGTGCAGTCAGCAAGAGTGTGATTGTGATGCAGAGTTAAGTCCACACCTCTGTTGAGTAGTGTCTCCAGACCTTTGGTCATCCCCCTAGTCCTGGTACACAGAGGGAGACACTCTTATAAATGGAGATTTCCTTTATAAACATAACTGTCTCCTACAGAAAGATAACTTCTCGGGGCATCTGGGTGGCCCAGTTGGTTAAGCCTCTGCTTTCAGCTCAGGTCATGATCCCAGAGTCCTGGGATCCAGAACTACATTATTGGGCTTCTCGCCCCACAGGGACTCTGCTTCTCTCTTTCCCTCTGCCTGCCACTCTGCCTATTTGTTTGCACGCACCTGCATGCTCTCTCTCTCTCTCTCTTAAGTAAGTCTTTAAAAAAAAGGAGGGGGGTAACTTCCCTAGGCTTTCAGAGCTTCTCCTGTATGGGCTGAGTCTTAAAAATAACCAGCTTAAGATAATCCTTGTGCCAAAGAGGCATATTTTGGGGTGGCAAATTCTGCTCACCTTCAAGTAAGAGCACATAGTAGATCTAAGAAGTAAAATGTCTTGTTTTGAATGGTGAGGAGAGAGGGAGAGGGGATGGTTAAACCGCCCAGCTCCACCTGGGGCAGGTTATACAGGGATCTGTGGGCCAAGGAGAAGGGGCTTGGATTTGAGATCAATACCCGAGTGCATGGAATGAGTTCATTATGTGGGACAAAGAGACTATATGTGAGGAGGCTCACATAGGAGATGGCTTGGGGAGACTAAACAGAAAGTATCCAAATGAGGAAGGGAAACCCTACCAGCATGGCCCTGGGCTGGGTGGGAAGGGCAGGTTACTCTGAGATCCAGCCTGAAGATATGATGGACAGGATTCCTAGATTGTGGGATTTTACTCAACTGAATGTTTATCTTGCCAATCAATTTCTCTTCTCCTGTAATCTCCAGGAGAACATGAATGTGAACTGTTCTGTTGACATGTTGTGTGCCTCTGTTCTTTATGCCAACTCCTAGACAAGGGCTGCTATTGAGGTGCTCAGTGTGAGTTCACCGAGCCAAGCAAAGCATCTGTCTGTTCCCTGGTTCTAGATAATAGGTCAATGCTATAAGTCAACAAGACAATCTTTCAGAAGGCAGCATCCTTCTGAAGGGGGAGGAAGGTCAAGGCCAAACCACATATTCTGGGACTTATTTTAGGAATGAGAAGCTGAATCCTAACATAGGGCCCAAATTAGGCCTGAGCACAGAGCCCGTCTGCTGCAACCCCTGCACTCCATTGGGTGGATTAGGTGCCAGCGCCTCCATGTTCCCATAGTAATCTGCTCTCAGCCTGACACCCCCTTGGCATTTGGTACCATCCTTAAATTTTTAGGTGTCTGGCTCCCCAGCAGAGCACATCCTCTGTTTGTGTAACTCCTACACAGTTGTGTGCCTTGCACCTGATACCCAGTGAGTGTCGATTCAATTGGCGCATCATCCTCAACCACCCAGACTGCTGTAGGTGAGAGTGTATAAAGGGCTCCTACAATGGTTATTCTATCTCCCCTTATAAAGTAGTCAGGGAGGGAAGGATTCCTCCCCTTTTGCTCATGAAGAAGGGGAGGCCTAGAAGACGGGCTCATGAAACCCTTTGTGCATTGATAGTCCTTGGAGCAGTTCAGAACAAAAGTTCTGATGCATGAATCATGAGGAAAAAGATCTGGATTTTGATGGTATGCAGTTCTGCTTGGGAGTGAGGGAGTCTGTGTGCCTCTTGGATCCCTGCGTGTTTCTGATGTTCGGCAAAGTTTAAGAGTTGCTGGCCCAGGGGTCCCTGGGTGGCGCAGCGGTTTAGCGCCTGTCTTTGGCCCAGGGCGCAATCCTGGAGACCCGGGATCGAATCCCACATCGGGCTCCCGGTGCGTGGAGTCTGCTTCTCCCTCTGCCTGTGTCTCTGCCTCTCTTTCTCTCTCTCTCTGTGACTATCATAAAAAAAAAAAAAAAGAGTTGCTGGCCCACATAAGTGCTTCTCAGGGCTTCACAGACATGTGAATCCTGTGGGGATCTAAATAAAATGCAGCCTCTGATGCCACAGATCTGGAGTGAGACCTGAGTCTGCATCTCTGACAAGCTCCTGGGTGGGCTGAGACTGCACACCAACAGACCACACTTGGTATCCCGGGGCCTGGATGTCCAGAAACTTCGGAACCAAATGCAGGAAGAGAGAGGATGGAGATGTGGAAGGGAGAGTGGGGTGTGCTCCAGCTGAAATATCAGGTCCAAATATATACACTTTATGCCACAAACTCGGAAAGCGAAATTGTGATTGGATGGGCTGGCTGAGTCATGGTCATCTCCATGGAGGGGCCCGGGCTGCGCCATCGAGAGACAGATCTGCTAAGTGGAGGAGAGAGAGCGAACAGGGACTTCTACTACCTCCGCTTCGACCTCAGTCTGTGTGTTCTAATTGATGAAATTCTTCTTCCCAGCTTATTTCTTAACTCAGGCTGAAGAGCCAGTGGGTGGGACACCTGGGTGGCTCAGCTGATTGAGCACCTGCCTTTGATTCAGGGTGTGACCCCAGGGTCCCGGGATCAAGTCCCATGTTGGGCTCCCTGCAGGGAGCGTGCTTCTCCCTCTGCCTGTGTCTCTGCCTCTCTCTCTCTCTCTCTCTCACACTGTGTGTGTCTCATGAATAAATAAATAAAATCTTAAAAAAAAAAAAAAAGAAACAGCAGACATGAGAAACTCTCTGAAAACCAAGTAGAAGTTACCGTTTTACATTCATGAGGGAAATCTCCATTTTGGGGGTGCCTCCCCCTCTGTGCCAGGACCAGGAGGGTGATCAAATCTCTGGCAACTTGTCTGGGCAGAAGGCCAGGACGTAAATCCGCACATCAACCATATCTCTTTTTTCTGTGCTTTTCCTGGTAGCTTGCATGACTGCCCTTCTCCCACCCCCATCGCCTTCAACATCTTCTTACATCTTTAGCTGGAGACAGTATTTATAAGGTGGTGTCTGGGTCCCTTTTGGGGAGTTACTCACTTTTCCTGGATGACTCCCATCTCTACGAAAGATATACATGTTATTATACCTCTGTTTGTTTTTCTCTTGTTAATCTTTTATTACAATGGGGTCTGAGCCAAGAACCTAGAAGGATAAAGGGAAAATTTTTTCCTTCCCTACGATGTCAGTGCTCGCTTTCCTACTTCCTACCTTAGCCTCTGTCTTGTCCTCCGTAAAATGGGGATAAAACATGTAACTGCTAATGGTACATAGAAAATACCCGTCAATTACTTAGCACAGTGCCCGCACCCAGGAAGTGGCCAGTAAACAGTTGTTGAAAATCACCACGTAAGAGGAGGCCTGGAATCGTTCATGTTTTCTGTGTGTTTGGCTTTTTAGTCAGGTCTAATAAGGACGCAAAAAAACGAATTCCTCATCTCACCGTTACCTCAGCTGCTGGCCCAGGAACATAACTACAGCGCACCTGCAGGACACCATCCTCACGTACTGTACAAAAGGACGGCCGAGGAGAAGGTCCACCGTTGCCATGGCTACCTGGACTCCAGCGGACGTTCTTCCGGTCACTCCCCAACTCACACTCCCCGCACATCTCGGAGTCAAGAAAGAGAGCATCACCACCCAAGGTTGCAAAAGCAGCATTTTTGTGGACGACGCAAGAAATGTATGTAAGGAAACTTTTTCTTATTCTGTTCTCAATGCGGGGCCCTCCGTAGGCTTTCTTGAGTGTAATTGGGTGTGCTGACTTTGCAGGTTAAAATTGGGGCTACCCTGGGCATCCCTTGAAATCAGTCTTGGAGATGGACCAATATTCATCCCTGTCAGGCAAAAACTGGGCGACCAATTCTCAATTCTTCTAGGTTATACTAGGAAAGATTTTGATATGCTTTTGTTGGTTTTCATTTAGCATCTCCTATGTTTTAGTCTTGGGTCCCCATATTATCTCTGTTTCTGTGCTCATGAGAAAGGTACTGAGTCTTCCAATGATGAGAGAAATCAGAGGTGGATCCTCAGGTGTGGTTGGATGTTTGTTCCTTTTAAGCTCTTGAAGGAGAACTTAACAGGAAATGAGAACATTGGCACCTACATGGAAGTGACACTGAGATAGATACAGGGCCCCTTGGGCATGATTTGTGACCCAGCCATGGCATTCTGCACTTTGTAGACCAGTGGTGTCTAAGAGAAATAAATGTCAGCCCCCCAAATAGTTTTAAATGTTCTACTGGCCGCATTTTTTTAAAAAAATTAAAGATAGGAAATTAATTTTAATAATATATTTAACCTGATATACAAAATATCTCAACATGCCATCACTATACCAAATTATGAATCAGGTATTTTATATTAAGTTTTGGAAATCTAGTATTTGTTTGACAATTAGAGCACGGTTTTAATTTAGACAACAAATTTTCATCAGAAATAATTAATTTGTATTTGGGTTTCATGAAATTGAAGTTTGGAAGTGTAGATTTACATATTCAGGTTCTCCCAAACTCCCTTGTTTTCCAATAAGTGCAGCAAGTATTGCTTTCTTACTTTAAATCAAAATGAATTAAAATTAAAATTAAAAATTCAGTCTCTTCAGTGGCACCAGCCACATTTTAAAGGCTCAGTAGCCATAAGGGCAGGTGAGTGCCTGGTTGGACAGAGCAGCCAAATGGTGGTTCTACCCAAGGAGAAGGGGAATGGATATCCCTGAGCAGTTGATGGGGAGCAACAATGAAATACCATGTTTCTAGCATTTTAATTGGTCTTTGGGGATTTGGGGTGTTAACAAAAATTTCCTCTTTAAGGAGCATCTATTTGGCATGGATTTATAATAATAGTGATATTCATAGTGACAGTGATATATATTTGATAGGAGATATCAAAGCTAATATTTAAAGCAGGCTTCAGATTGGTATTATGGATATTAGACTCCTTTCATTGAGAAACTGAGACTTAGGTCACTTATCAAAGTGGCCAACTTGAGGCTTTATATCTAAACTATGTAATTTGATCTTTTAATTTCACTCTATGGAGAGCTATCTTGACTTCACTATTATGACTCTACTAGTTGTTGAAGTATTAAGATAACTCTGTTAGTATCACATTTCCAAATGCCCTATTGCCCCCCAGCAATCCTTGGACTTGTCCCTCTCCATTAACTGAAGGGATTATGCCTGGGGCCCAACATCCTGAGACTTCCAAGCCTCTTCCTAAAGGCCATGGCCAATATCCATTCTGTTAAGGTGGTGCCTGCACCTTACCTATTATGAAGTATTTCATATTTTAAATATCAGCGCTAACTATGCTATTTCCCCCCAAACGAGTTCAATATTAGGTCAAAGAGTCCTTATTGACCACTTATTTTGTGCTATATTCTAGCTTGTGTCGATGAAACAAGGATATTAGACATGGACAGTGTTCATTTCTGTAGGACGTATATTCTAAATTTTATTTAGAAAATAATATATAAAGTGTCATCATGAATTCAGAGGCAAAGGGTAACGTCTACTTCTGCAGTGTTTTATTTTATTTAGAATAAAATAAAATGAACATTTTCTGTTTTTAAAGACTATTCCAGCAAAATTGATTTTTGTCGACCTGTTATACCAACTAGATTTGTAGTTTGGGTGTGTGTGTGTGTGTTTACTCATTAGAGTATTTTTGAGTTATTGTCTATTCATCTACCAACTTGTTTGAATGAATCTTTCTCAACCAAAAACTAGGTACAAAGCCCCAGGACAAGCACTGAAAGCATCGTTTATCAGTAGATCAGTGAAGTGTTGGTTACAGACTCTCTCCCTGCCTTGTGTAGATTTCTTTCTATCTCACTCAGCTGTTCTCCACTGGTAATCCCTTCCAAATGCTCTTATGTTCGTTGTAGATGCCCCTAAGCCTCCCACGGAGGATACCTATCTCAGGTTTGATGAATATGGGAGTGCAGGGCGACCCAGAAGATCAGCTGGAAAATCACAAAAGGGCCTCAATGTGGAAACTCTTGTGGTAGCAGACAAGAAAATGGTGGAAAAGCATGGCAAGGCAAATGTCACCACCTACATTCTCACAGTCATGAACATGGTAAGGGAGTTTGCCAGGACTCCGATGCTACTCGTCCTCCAGAACAGCTAAAAATTAAGAGTATTGGGATGCCTGGGTGGCTCAGCGGTTGAGTGTCTGCCTTCAGTCCAGGGTGTGGCCCCGGGGTCCCAAGATCCGGTCCTATGTCAGGCTCCCTGCATGGAGCCTGCTTCTCTCTCTGCCTGTGTCTCTGCCTCTCTCTCTGTGTGTCTCTCATGAATAAATAAATAAAATCTTTTTTAAAAATGGAATGGTTTAAAAAATTAAAGAGTATTTCCTTGTGTGGATTGAATAGCAGATATAGCCACATTATTTTATTGGAAAAAAATGAATTTTGAGGAGATTGGCTTCATATGTACATATATTTGGTGAAGTTGAGGCCTGTATACTTATAAATATGTCTGATTGATACACAGAGTTTTGGGAATTTTAAGATTTACTTTATTTTTGTTTGATTTTGATTGTTCCGACAGGTTTCTAGCCTATTTAAAGATGGGACCATTGGAAGTGATATAAACATTGTTGTGGTGAGCCTCATTCTTCTGGAACAAGAACCTGTACGTGCCATACTTCACTTATTTCTTAATTCATTCTACCATTCAGGATCTACTTATTGAATACCTACTATGTATTGATCCATGAATTAGTCATTAGAAATTCCAACTTAAAAATATGCTGATCCTATCCTCAAAGAAAGTAGAATGTAATAGGGTTGTATATTCAAACAATGAAAACATCACAAAATAATTACATATATGTGCGTGTATATATGACACACACACAATGACATATATATACATATATAGTATAAATGTTACATTCTATATAAAAATACAAATATTATGTAGGCTTTACAGGGAAGGTGCCTTTGATATCAGATTTAAGGGTTAGTTGAATTTTGCACGTTGGATGTCCTGGGTACTTTGCAGGTAGATGCAGAAGGATATTTTGAAAATATACAGAATATAAGTTATCAGAAGATTCTTGTAGTAAACATACTGTTTCCCCAACACCATCTTAGTACTGCAGAGAATAAATAAGGAATATTTAACTGCCCTTGAATCGATTACCTTGAAGTGTAGGTCACAGGCACAGAGTAAATTATAAAACCAGAACATATAATAAAGTGTTAATTGCATGGCACCCGCTGCTTTGTAGTGTTTTGATGCTGAAACTGTATTTTTCTGAAGTGGAGACTACCACAGGTTTTTAAGTCCCCTGTGGCTTCTCCTCTTCATCTGCAACCCCAGTAATTAATGTACAAAGCAAAGAGTCAGAGACAAGACAAAAATTAATTGTCCAGGTGTGTAGAGCAACAGAGGTTAACAACCTGTCAGATTGTTCTTGGAATTTTAGAAGGGTAGAAAGGAGAATGTGTGTCATTGGGAGACACTTTTGTCTTTAACCTACCACTTATACCTTGCCCAAGGTCATTGAAGCCAGAGGCATCCTAATTCATGGATAATTAAAGACCTAGTCTAAAAACCCTCAACTTGATCCAAGTCAATAGTTTTAAGCAAAGATTTTTGGTAAATAATTATCTTAAGGCTAGGTCCTATCTTACCCTCTCAGAATCTTATAATTATTTGTTTCTACATCCATTCAGTGAGCTTTCATTTTATTGATTGATGGATGGATTGATGATGTGCCAAGCCCTTTGCTGGAAATTTTGGCATAGGAGTAAATAAGCTGTGGTCACTACCTTGCTTGTACTATTTTGAAGAAGGCATTGCACTTTATCAACAATAACTTATAATTAGGTTCTAAAAGCTATCACAGTTTTATAAAGGTGGTACCAGCATGAGATGGACACAGATATTCCAACTGATGTCAGGTTATTTATTTTTTTATAAAATAGAACTAATCATACAAACTGATACAAATCAGCCAAAACTCTATAGTTACTTGAAATATTGTGAGCATTTACCTGAAATATTTTTAGGTTTTTTTTTTATCAGTTGTCTCCAACCTTAGCTCAAGTGTTTTCCTCCACAGACCTTTCTCCCTAGAAACATGAGGTTTCTGTGTTTGCCTGTACAAATGGAATGATTCAACGTTCTGACTCCTGACAAATTCACCCTCTGGTTTGTGTGGGTTTCCCATAGGGAGGATTATTGATCAACCATCATGCAGACCAGTCTCTGCATAGTTTTTGTCAATGGCAGTCGGCTCTCGTTGGGAAGAATGGCAAGAGGCACGACCATGCCATCCTACTCACAGGATTTGACATCTGTTCCTGGAAGAATGAACCGTGTGACACTCTAGGTATGGTATGAAGGGAGGCTTCTCTCACGCCTGTGAAAACACAGTATGGAAACTTTCAACTGGGTGGGTGGCCCTTAAGACCCTTAATAAGAAGAAACATCATATTTAAATTGTGGGGTAGTATCTTCACTCAGCCCTGTGGTGAATATTGTTCTATTTAACCAAAGTCAAGGTAGAATGGTGAGCTTCATTTCCTTTATTTGTTTTGGGTGTTTCTTTATGAACTCTATGGGATGATCATTGAGGTAAATTGTTTAACCAGAAAAATTGTGGTTTGTTCCATAAGCATGAATGCAGCTGGGTAGCTGAATAGAATTAGACTGATCACCATAGTGTATAACTGTGCCCCTAGGTAGCATAGCAATGCATCCGTTAGAAGGTTACTTGACTTTTAAGGGACTCAGCTGTTCTATATTAACCTAAGACACTGAGTAAGGACTATATCTTCTACATTTATACTATGTTTTCTAGTATATTCCATTGCATACATTAGGAACTGAAGAAATTTTTTTTTTGGTGAATTAATGATCATCTAGATCAGTGGTGATGATGGCAGTGGTGGTAATGATGGTGTCACTGATGATATGTGCCAATACATTAAGTTTCTCAGATCATCCCGTGGACCTCATAGCAGCAAAATGGATTCAGTCAGTCTACAAGTATGCATTTTATACTGACTGGGTCCATATCCTTGTTCTGCACATGAGGACCCAAAACTGGGAAGAAAGACCTGTACCACTATCATGTGATTCAAGATAGAATCAGGTACTGGCTGAGATGATTTGATAGCTGCTCTTTGAAGGATGTGGTTTTGGGTTTTTTGTTTTGTTTTGTTTTTAAGATTTTTATTTATTTATTCATGAGAGACACACAGAGAGAGAGGCAGAGAGACACAGGCAGAGGGAGAAGGAGAAGCAGGCTCCATGCAGGGAGCCTGATGTGGGACTCGATCTCCGGTCTCCAAGATCAGGCCCTGGGCTGAAGGCAGCACTAAACCACTGAGCCACCTGGCCTGCCCAATGATGTGGTTTTTGAAAACATATTCACATTATAGTGAATATGAGAAAAATGCACTTAATCTGTTCACATTGTTCAGGCCTTTTCATGTTGTCTGCATCAGGAAAAGACCAGGATATATGTTCTCTTAGGAAATATACCTTGAGCTTTGATGCTAACAGCACTGTTAAGTGGACATTTTGCATCAGTTTAACTTAGATGAGGCCTATAAATGTCCTGCAGCTTCTTATTCTATATGCAAAATGGAAATTACAATACTCATACTGAGTTCACAGGGCTGTAAGGAGGATCTGTTGATGACAATATTTTTTAAAAGGCAAGAAATGTTAAATACTATGTTTATCTATCAGGGCAGGACAAATAATCATATGCCTATAATACTTTTCTACAAAAACATTAAGTACATTAATCAAACTAAAACTAATTGTGTGAATCAGTTAAACTAAAACACTACAGAACATTTTGAAGCCATAAGAAATGATCAGGTATCAGTATATGTGCCCTTTGGCCTAACATTTGAAATTGCTCTCTCAATAGGATTTGCCCCCATCAGTGGAATGTGCAGTAAGTACCGCAGTTGTACCATCAATGAGGATACAGGGCTTGGCCTGGCCTTCACCATCGCTCATGAGTCAGGGCACAAGTGAGTGACCCCTGGATTCACTACTTTACATGAAATTGGTTGGGTGATTCATTGGCATCCCTCTAATGGTTATTGTTAATCTAGTTAGAATAGATAGGCTAGATCTTGGGTAAAGCTTAGAATAATACCTGACTATAAGAAGGGTTGATAAAGGCCAGTCATTGTGACTAATGTTTTTTTTTTTTTGAAAAAACAAAACAAACAACAATGTTTCATAGCTGTACAGAATTACCGATGGACTGCAAGTCATCTAATGGACCCTCTGGTCTTTTAGGAATGTCTTCCATGCTGTGCTGCAGTGAAGAGTCTTTTTTAGTTCATTATGCCAAGGAAATAATCATGCAGATGTGTAAATTTCCAGAATGTAATGATACATTAATTGTTCAAAGACTTTCAGTGCACACACTGGATATTCTTGGTAGTTGGTGTCATTGCGTGTACTTAGTATTGTTGTCAGTGGTGTTAGTAAATCTTTCTGAGAATAGAATTTGAAATGAGAAATGAGAAACCTAAGAGTAATGAGTTGAATTTATAAAGCATGTTATCTGGTGCTGAGGCAGTTCTGGAGAGGATTTTCAAACGGTCCTTGGACAGTAGCATTCATATTGAAATAAGCACGCTGCTTTACAAAATGACCTTTACAAAAGACAAGTTCTTTGGATATATGAGTTTAGGAGTGTTTATGTGTGTGTCTCATATTCAGCATTTATATTAAATGCTCATTTTCAGTGCATCTGATTGATCTCTGACTTAAAAATAAAAGCAAAATCATCTCCACAACTATAATTTATATTTGAATATTTTGTATTTTGAATATCATGAGCATATTATATTCAGGAAATTTGAATCCTGTGTATGTGCACAACCACTTTCTTAGCAAGGTACAAATGAACCAATTTTATTGTGAACAGTGGTACAAAAATTCCTATTAGGTACAAGGCCCCTTTGTACAGAGCAGGAAAGAAATACGAATGTCAAACATATGTCTAAATTTATTTCTATACCTATCACCTCCTGACCCTGAACTTCCTTATCACAGTCTCACAATTGAGACTAATAAGAAAAAAAAATTGGTACTTGAAATAAAAGAGTTTGACTATCCCATCATTTTAATTTAACTTAGATATCTTGACCAAAAGTTTCTCACCCTTAAAATATAAAGCAGACATATCATTTGATTTTGTAGGCCAAGACATAGTAGAACAAAGCCCTTAGCATTCTTTAGAATTTTCTCCATAAATTTTACAGTACTATGGTTGACTTTTTTTTAAGGATTTATTTATTTATTTTAAAGAGAAGGAGCGTGCAAGCAAGGGGGAGGGGCAGAGGAGAGGGAGAAAAAGAACTTCAAGCAGACTGTGCACTGAGTACACAGAACCCAACACAAGACTTGATTTTAGGTCCTTGAGATGATGATCTGAGCTGAAATCAAGACTCAGATACTTAATTGACAAGCCACCCAGGCTCCCCTATAGTTGACCCTTGGACAGCATTGGTTTGAACTCTGTGCAGGTCCACTTACATGTAGATTTTTTAAAATATAAATACAATATAGTACTTTAAATCTATTTTCCTTATGATTTTATTAATTTTTTTTCTCTAGCTTACTTGATTGTAAGATATGTAACATGTAACATACAAAACATGTGTTAATTAACTTTAGGTTATTGGTAAGGCTTCCAGTCAACAGTAGGCTATTAGTAGAAGTTTTGAGGGAGATAAAAATTGAACTTGAATTTTCAACTGCAGGTGGGGAGGGTCAGAGCCCTTACCCCTGTGTTGTTCAAAGGTGGGTTGTATATAGTAACTCATTTTTGTCTGTCTTTTTTCTTACAAATTTGATAAATCTGTCTCTCACTTGGGTTCATTGATTGTCAATGCATCTTATTCCTTTGATTATAATTTGGAAAATGGGTTCACAGAAAGATTTCTGTTTTCATCTTTCTATTTCAGCTTTGGCATGATTCACGATGGGGAAGGCAATCCCTGCAGGAAGGCTGAAGGCAATATCATGTCCCCCACACTGACAGGAAACAACGGGGTATTTTCCTGGTCTTCATGCAGCCGGCAATATCTCAAGAAATTCCTTAGGTGAGACAAAATAAAGCCAGGAGTATTCTGAGGGTTGGAGTGGTGACAGCAAACCATGCTCAACAGACGTTTAAAATAAATACTCAGGGGATTGGTGATGGTGATGATGATGATGTTGATGGTGATGATGATGATGATGGTGGTGGTGGTGGTGGTGACAATGATATTGTCATCATTATTGCTATTGAAAAAATACATTGAAAGTCTAATACTGTACTAAATGCTCTGCACATGTTGCCTCATTCAATCCTCATGGCAATCCTATTATGATCCTTATTATCCAGTTGAGGAAGCCGAGTCATAGGGAGGTTAATTGTGTTGCTTAATATCCTACAGCTGCTAAGGTGTAGACTCAGAGTTAGGTGTGCTTCTGTTCCCAAGATTTATGCTTATAACTATCTCCCCTTTATGACCTCCAGACGCTGCTAGATATACTTTCTTACTGTGACTAATTATTTTAATCTGATCAATCAATTCAGTCATAAGAGTATTAAAAATGCTAAAATGCTACACGTGTTCTATAATGAAAGGAATATTGTCTTGCTTAGCTATTTTGTTTGAAATGACCATGAGCTATCTGTGTGTCCAGAACACATCCAACAGGGATGATAGGTATAAAATCTCTTTGGTAACTCAAAACTCCTATATGGCATTAGTAAAATGGAAGTTAGGAAGGTAGCACTATGTGATTCATATTAAATGATGAGCCCAAAGTTGAACTCTTTGAAGTTTCCTCTAATTTTATTTAGCAACCATATATATTTGACCATTGTAATTATAATAGCACTCTAGTTGTTATTATGTATCTCACCATGCTGTGTTGACTCACAAGAACACTTAGGTTCTAATCCCATTTCCCTTTGACCAAATGTTAGGGCAACTAACAAAATTTCTTTGGGAATTCATAATATTGATACCTTTTTTTAACCTGTACTATTGCATATTATTTGCAGATTTTTACAGAATTAGTAATACAGGGAAAGCTGATTAAATGTAAAGATGTTTAACCAAACAATGTCCCAACGAACAGTAAAATATTGACAAATTTTGTTAAGTACGTTTCATCAAATAGAAAATTATTTTGGGGCACCTGGGTGGCTCAGTCAGTTAAGCATCTGCCTTTGCCTCAGGTCGTGATGCCAGGGTTCTGGGATCAGGCCCCACACCCGGGGGGCTCCCTGCTCAGCAAAGAGTCTGCCTCTCCCTCTCCCTCTGCCCTTACCCCACTCATGCATGCTCTCTCACTCTCTAGTGTGCTCTCTCTCTCAAATAAATAAAATCTTTTTAAAAAATTAGAAGGTTGTCTTAATAGTTCTAAATTTATGATCGGGGCTTGAAATTATCTTTTCTATCTCATGTGATAATGGACTCAATAAATATTATAAATCAAGGTCACCTTAATCAGATTGAATTTCCATCATTAATATGATACAGTTAAATGTTTTGGGATGATGATAACAACAGTTGACTTTGAATGCTTAATATGCCTTTTCTTATTGGATCTGTTAAACTCTTATTGGAAGTCATTGTCAATAATGAGGAATATTAGCATTGTTCCTGGTCTCATGATTGACTCAGATTCCCATCTGTCTGCCTCCAAAATCATCCCTAATCACCATGCTATTTTGCCTCTCATTGGTACCATAGTTTAACTATGTAAGTTAAACGGAAGGAAGGTGCCTTTTTTTTTTTTAAAGATTTATTTATTCATTCATGAGAAAGACACACACACACAGGGACAGAGATACAGGCAGAGGGAAAGCAGCTCCATGCAGGGAGCCCAATGTGGTACTTGATCCCAGGACTCCAAGATCATGCCCTGGGCCGAAGGCAGGTGCTCAACCGCTGAGACACCCAGGGATCCCTGGAAGGTGCTTTTAACAATATCCACCATCAAGACTGATTTTTTTCTTAACACATCCCAGTTGAGCAACTTTGGGAAATTATCCTGCTTATTGCCCCAATGCATCCTTTCTCCTGATGCTTTCAAAAGACTTGTTTATTTTTTGCTTATAAAGATTATTTGAGGTAAAGCACATCTTTGACCACTGCCCCATTATTTATAAAAAAAAAAAAAATACAGCATGACTTTCAACTCCATGAAGACAGGTACTGTGTCTGGCTAGCTTATTTTGTATCTTTAGCACTTAGCCTGATGCTTACCACACAGTAGGCACCCAATACAAATTTGTTGAATATTGTCAAGTGAGATTGTTGGGGGATTTCCAAATATATTGACTTTTCCCATCCAGCAGACCAAATCAAACTACTTGGATAGCTCTAATTTCTCGTACCAGGTAAAATCTTCCATAGCTGTGTACATTTCACCCTCTTAGATAGGCTAGGATTCACTCTCTGGGAAAAAAATATATATACATTTTAATTTTAAGTATTACCTATATCTTTCACCATGCTATATTTTTCTTTGCATGAGTGCATTCAGAGGTGTACTGTTTTCCATGGAAAGATCACGGATAAACGTAGGAATTAACAACGATGTGTTTTCACGGCAGCACACCTCAGGCTGGGTGTCTGGTGGATGAGCCCAAGCAAACAGGACAGTATAAATATCCAGACAAACTACCAGGACAGATTTATGATGCTGACACACAGTGCAAGTGGCAATTTGGAGCAAAAGCCAAGTTATGCAGCCTTGGTTTTGTGAAGGTATGTTTGCTTGTGATTTCAAACTTACATTAAGATTCTGCAATGTGTCTGTGTCCCTAACAGAAATATAAACATTTGGTTTGCTAAGGCCAAGGGTTAGAGTCTGGGTTATCTCTAAAATGTCAGTTGTTTGGCATGATAATTAAGTGGCAATTTTACTGTCAATGAATTATCCAGGCTTATCCCCCATAGGCCATGCCTGGTTTAAATACCATCTGACTGCATCCTTGGAAGAAAATCCCTCCTGTGTGGATGAGGATTTCATCACAAGCAGTACATCTGAGTACAGTCACGTTTACCTACTTCTTATCATTCTACCATTGTTGTATTCATATTTCTTTTTAATGTGATACATTGAGAATCATCACCACCTCAAAATATATACATATGCCTTTATGGAATATGAAAACTACTGTTGGCAGCCAACTTCTTTGTGTGTTAAGTCTTCCCTTCAATATTATGAGGAACATGGATGGGAAAAGCAAAAAAGTCCAAGCGATAGAAATGGGAGAAACATCAAACAAATTGGCCAAGAAATCCATCATTGACCATCTCAACATCAATACTGTGGAATCAGTTTCGAGTTTTTCTTCCCTAGTATTCAGAGAGAAAAATGGAAATCCTAGGTATCTAGAAACAGGGAAATGACACAGTTTTATAGCTCTGTTTCCCTGTTCTCTTGCTATTCTTCCTCCTTTCTGTCCCTTGTCTTTTCCTTTCCTTCTTCTGCAACCAGCACCACCACCACTGCCAGCATCGTTGTGGATAGCACTGCCTCTTCCACCACCACCCCCATGTCCAGCAGTTGCCATGCGAGCCTCTGCTCCACATCAGGCACCTTCTTAGAGACTTATTTTACTTTTCCTCAATCTTCACAAAGACCTTTTGAAATGAGAGTTATCATTTTTTACATGGAGTTCAGAGAATGTGTATTCCATTTGCCCAAAGCCTCAAAACTTTTAAACAAAACCTATCAATCACATTGATGTTAAAACTTCCTCCTCTGCAGTTAATATGAGTGTTTCCTAAGCTTCAGTCACTAACCTCAACATCCAGTTCCTGACAACTACCTTCATTCATTGTGCTCTATCTCTGTATTGTGATTCACTTGTTGCTTTTCCAATAAATCGGCTCACTTAAAAATATGTAAGTCCAGGCCTAATAAATAACCACCAAATCACAGGTTTGATTTGGGATCACATATTTTTCTAATGCTCTTTAAATGTATAATTATTAGAAAAGTGTATCCACCCACCATCCACAATTTTTTTGGTGTCTCCTCCATGGTGCATGGACTTCACTTTGGCAAATGCTGGAGTATCATGGATACGCTAATAAATTTACAACTGCTTCTAATTGCCTGTTAAGTTGATGTGTTTGGCAGAAGTCAGTAGACATTCACTTTGTCGACAGTTTGTCCTAATTCTATCTCTTGTTCGCTTCATTCTTAAAGGTTTCACTAGTTTACGCATCCATTAATCAAACATTTATTAAGCACTTACTGTGCAGCAAATGCACAATTGGTAATAAGTTTGATTTTCTTTAGAAACATAAAGGAAATTTTAAGAATTACTCTCATTCCTTCAGGATCAGACATTCAACACACGTTTGAGGGGTGTTGATGGTGTCAGGGCTCACACAGCCATTCTTCAGTGACCGATATTTTTCTGGAACCATACCATATTTTGGAGAGACAGCACCTCAGCGTGATGGTCTTCCTATGGGAGCAGAGCAAAGGGAAGTGGGAATGGTAGACTAGAAGGCTGGATAGAATGAGGCAGGCACAGACGGGAACCTGGGGGACGGGGAGATTTGCTTCACGGAGGGATTTGAGATGACTATGAGGTAGGACAGGGAAGGTAGTGGATTCTGAATGTGAAATTTCCCACCACCAGCCCCCCAGCCAGGGGCAGAAATACCTGCTTATAACGAACCATGGCATGACCTCTGAGACTCCCAGGTAGTTCCTGCCTGGCACTACATGGGAGGAGTTTCCCAAACAAGCAAACCTCCTAATGGCCCTGCTGGTCTGGGCAGTGTGGACCCATCTCAGGGGCACAGATAAAGGATGGTGTTTGTTTTCAGAGTCTTCAGATGTGTCATTGCTTTGCTTTACACACCTGTTCTCCTCACTGTCTATTTTTTTTTTTAACTTTATGCCTCCTGGAAAGGCAGTTTTACATAATAGTTAGAAGAAAAAAAAAGAAGAAGAAAGAAAGAAAGAAAGAAAGAAAGAAAGAAAGAAAGAAAGAAAGAAGAGAAGAGAAGAAAGAAAAGAATGCTCCAGTGTCACTGAAGCCAGTGATGCAATTGTCAGTATCCCCTGGAACTGTTAGAAATGCACATGCTCAGGTCTCATCCAGGTCCTAAAGAAGGAGGTTTCTGGGTAGGGCCTGGCAATCAGTGCTTGAACAGGGGCTCTAGGTGATTCTGATGCCTGCTCAGGGTTGAGAACTACTGAATTAAGCAGTCTTCAGTTTTACACACACACACCACACACACCACCACCACCACCATCACCACCACCACCACCACCAAATTTTGGACTTCGGTAGACCTGGCTTTAAAATCTTATTTCACCACATCCTAGAACCCTGAGCGAATGGCTGAACCTCCCTCAGCTTTTGTGTCCACGTTTCTAAGGTGAGGATAAGCACAACTCTTCCCTGGTAACCGTGAGGATGAATCTCTTGGGATGGCGGCACCCATCAGCGTATTGCCAGAGCGTGCTCCCTGCCCTCCTCCTCCTGCCTCCAGCAGCTACACCCTCGCAGCCTCCTTTCTCCCAGTGACCTCCTTGTCTGAGGCCTGAGGCTGGCCATCCTTCATCCCTGTCTCACCTTCCCTCCTCTCCCAGCCACAGGTTTTCTGTCTTCAGTATGTCAAGCTTGATCTCTCTTCCCTTTCAAAGAGTTCAAGAAAATGAGTTGGTCTCTGATGGGTCCACATTATCTGGACAGATGTGAAGGAGGGTCACGTCCACAGCAATGGGGGAGAACATGCCTTTGGTTACTACACATGTATCCTGCTGCCTGGCAGTACGGGAATTGGTGCTGTCTGCGGAATGCCCCAAGTGCTGGAAGAGACTCTGGCCAGTGCTTCCCATGCATGCTGCTTATTTTACTAAGTTAGCAATGAGCAGCTTGGGCTCTGTACCTCAGCAGCCAGCAGTGACTGTCACATAGCAGAAGCTCTGTAATGCTCATGCTTACAGATGCACCAAGAGGGTTTGAAGCAGAATAGGAATTATGGGGAAGGTATTTGAATTCTAGTGAATATTTTCACGCTCATCACCTCAGAGAACATTTCCTTCGAAAGAAAAGGCATGTCAAATAGAGTAGGATGGGCATGTATTTCTTCTTTGAGAATCTGTAATGCATGCATTGTAATGCATAAAGGACATCAAAGGGTACAAAGATCTAGAAAATAGGTCAGGGAGATGCAATGTACAGCATGGTGACTGTAGATAATGCTATATTGCACATTGGAAAGTTGCTGAGAGAGTAGATCCTAATAGTCCTCATCACAAGAAAAATAATGCAGTAATGCATGGGGACAGATGTTAACTGGATCTATTGTGGTGATCTTTTGTAATACCTACAAACATCGGATCATTATGTTGTACACATGAAACTAATATAGTGCTACCTGTCGGTTATACCTGTTTTTAAAATTATTTTTAAAAATTATTTAAAAATTATTTTAAAAATTTTTTAAATTATTTAAAAAATTATTTTAAAAATTATTTTAAAAAAGAACTTGACATGGAGAGAAAAAAAGTGGAGACCAGAGAGAAACTTCCTGGTATTTAAATTTAAATATAATCAGTAAATTGTACCTACTTTGCAACTTACTAAATTTATTACATCAGGTTTCAGCTTTTACTAACTTCCCCCATGGACTTGTGTCCCAACATAAGTTGATGTTGATGTCCTTGTATTTTCTCAAACCGTCCCTTCTTTCATGTCTACAAGTCTTTGCATATATGCCTCCCAGCCTAGAATGCTGCATGACCACCCATGTGACAAATACGTAATCATCTTCTACTGTCATCAAAGATTCAGCTCAAGTGAGTGTTGCCTCCTATTTTCCCCAAGGAGATTTAAACATTCCTTACCCCCAGGCTCAATCTGCACCCTATAAACTTGTGATACTGTATTATAACTGAGTACGTGTGTGTCTTGTCTCAGTGGATGGCAGATACGTAGCACGTACCTGCCATGTTGGCAGCTAGATACCCAGGACTCATTTACTGAATTTACAGTGGTAACTAAAGCTACCATTTCTTTAGCACTCCCATTTTCATAGGGTGGAGGATTTTGCCTCTGTCCCCTTCTCATCCTTCCTCAAGGGAGCAGAAGGGACTGACTTCTCTGGGAGAAAGAGAGAAGTCAGGGAGTCAGGGATGACTCTAGGATTTCTGGATTGAGCCACCAGAATCACAGAGGTCTCATAACAGGAGCTGGAAGAGTCTGAACAGATTTGAGGGGAACAAATGGGGAATTTAGTCTTGGATGGGTTCAGCGCTTTATAAACTTTGACCTGCAGAGACCATTCACATTTTTAGCACATCCAGTTTCACTTGTAGGGGCATCCTTCAGAATCCCTAGGATGCAGTGGGACAACACGGTTAACAAGTGACAGGACAGAGTCATGCATAATGTTGAGACTCCCCTTAGAAGTTACATCCAGGCAACACGAGACCTTGGAGTCTCTGTGGTCATTTCTTTTTTCCTGAAATTATTACTTAAGTCTAGGGAATTATAGATAAGGAAAAGTTAGTCACATGTGCTGTGGAAAAGGAGGGAAGAGCAAGCAAAAAAAAGTGCAAACTCCCATTTCTGTTTACTTTGAAAGGGAGCTTTCTCAGAGGACTCTCCTGGTCGTCAAAGCATGTAGTTGGCTATAATTACGTTTGACTTATGTACCTCACCACAAAAGAAATAATATGTTCATACAGACTGTCTGATTTCACTCTGGATTCCTGTGTTTTTGTGTTTTGCTTTACTTTCCCGGTCTTCTCCAACTGTCCCTTCCCCTTAGCCCTGTGGCTTGGCATTGGCTGTGGAATCCGTGTCTCCTTTGCTTTGGTCTGCCCCGGGGTCATTTCGGTGGCTGCCACATAGGCTAGGGGTGTGGGTTATGGCTTCCTGCTGGCTGTAAGGAGGAAAACAGTTTAATGCTAAAAGCCTTTCTAACCATGGCTGTGTTTCAATGGTTACCTCTCATTTCTCCATCTTGATGTAGACTATCTTTTTCCACATTAAATTGTTCCCCTCAGGCCCAGGGTAACACATGGAGGAGCACAGAGATGATGAAGCTGATTCACCCGCTGGAAGACTGCCTTATGCTTTCTACTAATGTCAGTGGCAGGTCCACTTCTATGGGAAACATTGACATATTGTGTCTTATGACTTATTTTGAGATTTGAAATGGTTTTGTGTGGCACACGTCTGGGGCCATGGGTGGGTGGGTTTCCAAGGAGTGTACTGAGTATCCTTCCATGCTCTGTTGGGGGTAAAGACTTTATGGTCTACAAGATCAGGCTCACGGCACATATCTCTGGTTTCCCTATGTTTCCTTTTCTTGGTTCCGTGGAAAACTTTTTTTGTGAAATAACCTCCAAGCACGTTCTTGCCATATTTTCTCACCGTGAAATCTACATGAACCGGAATGCTTAGGGAATTGGGTGCCTGGTTAATTGAATTTTCAGGGCTACACCAAGTGACCACAAAAGTTCATTTTGTTTCCTCCCTGGTTGTTAATATTTTCCCCCAAATTATATTCGTTCACACGTCTATCCTAGTAAATAGAATGTGGCAAACAAAATGGAATCATTTTGACATTTCATGATTTTGACATCCTATTAATGACATAATTCTGAATAGCAACTGTAGCTGTTTGAGCTGGAAGGAATCTGGTCCAGTCCCCTTTCTTTAGAGATAGGTAACTGAGGCCCCAGAGAAGTTGAGAGCTTTCCAAGTCCCATTAATGGCAAAACCAGGTCCAGAGCAGTGGTCAAGGACTCTGGCTGGAATCAGGCCAATTTGAGTCCCGCATTTGCCACTTACCAGCTGTGTGACTTGGTGGCATTGAAAGTGTCAATAACTTGCTCAGTCTCGTCATCTAAATTAGTTTATATGGGGAATTAGTTGAGTGTCCACCATTAAATGGTGTTAGTAACAGTATTAGTTTTCTTTCTATGGCTGCTCTAATAACTTTCCACGAACTTGGTGACTTAACACAAATTTATTTTCTTGCAGTTCTGGAGGTAGACATCTGGAATGAGTCTCACTGGGCTGAACTCAAATGTTGGCAGGGTTGTGTCCCTTCTGGATATTCCAGAAGGGAAGACTTTTTTTTCTTTGCCTTCTCCAGCTTCTAGAAGCCTCCAGCATTCCCAGGCTCATGGCCTCTGCCCCCATCTTCAAAGCAGCAACATCCTCCTTAATCCTCCTCAAACTGCCCTCCCTCTGGCTCCCTTACACCCCCCTCTGCCCTGTTGAAGACCCCTCATGATTATCTTGGACCCATCTGGAAAATGAAGAGTTTCCCCATCTCAGGGTCAACTGATTAGCAACCTTAATTACATCTGCAACTTTAATTCTCCTTTGCTATGTAAGTGCATGAAGTCACAGGTGCCAGTGATGTGGATGTGGTCGTTTTGGGTGGGACAGTGTTCTGCCTACCACAGTGTAGCATGAGAGTCCAACCACTTCATGGTCTAGTGTGAGAATTGTCGAAATACTTGAAAGTTACTATAAAGAGGAGGAAGGTGATGATGGTGATCATTGGCCCCGTTTATCCTTGAGAACCAACCTAGAGGCAAGAGCTATGTTTATCACAGTTTGCACAGGTAAGAAAACTGCACATCAGAGACTTCTATAATGTGTCCGTAGGGTGCAGAACCACCTGGAATTCTATGGCAAGGATTGGAGTCAGATGTGCTCAATTCCAGACTTGGCCTCTTCTGCTTCACTGGTGGCAGTGTTGCTGGTGGTTATTACAACCCAGGTCTCTTAGTTTCTATGAGAGAGAACTACGATTACCTCCCTGTCATTACTAAACACGTATGCAGGTAGCATCGAAACTTCCTGCTTATACATTTGCTAGAACATGTTATTACTGGTTACCTTGCAGCTACCAACTTCACTTGCCTCTACTTCCTGGATAATGTCTCATTCCAGCTGCCCCAAAATATAATATTGTGTACCAAAGCTTTGGATATTTTCATTTTTATCGTATCAACACCCTTACTCGCTTCTTCTTACCTTTCAGGACATTTGCAAGTCACTTTGGTGCCATCGAGTGGGCCACAGGTGTGAGACCAAGTTTATGCCTGCAGCAGAAGGGACCGTTTGTGGCTTGAGTATGGTAAACTGCATACTTGTTAGTTTTTAGTGCTGGAAACATGACAATGCATAGAAACAAGCCGTTGTACAAACTATTTGAACTGAGACCTCAGAATGGAATGCCTTGGGCACATACATTTTCTGACTTGTCTTTAAATTAACCTGCATTATTTAGCAGCTATTATAAAAAAAACTCAATGTTAATATAAACCAATTGGCTCAATTGTTTAGAATTTTTTTTCTGCCTTTGGTTTCTATTTTTAGATGAAATATTTCTATTTCAATAAGCTGGAAGGTTTCACTGTATACTGTTCGCCTTTTAAACTTGATTCAGTATAGAAAAGCTTCAGGGAGCAAATGTCCCCTTTGGTAGCAAAGGAAGGACTGTCCTCCCATACAAAGCCCCTGCTGCTCACCTCACAGGACCTGTCACTGAGCCTCTGACAGGGGGAGAGTCCTGTCACTTAGAGGGACTCCTAGCAAAGGGTAAGCCGCATTTCTGTCTAGGTTGTACCAGAAAGCCATTGGCCAGTCAACCCTAAGAACCAGCTCTGATATGGGAGGTTTCTGTGTTTTGAATGAAGAACATTCATATATTAGTTTCTGGGTATTTTTCTCCTTTCCTAGTAGCATCTGGAGGAAGAGGTGCACTTGAGGCAGCAATAAATGACCCAGATTGGGGACATTCCTTTGAGAGATCATGATCGAGGAGCTGTGAGAGAGGGGAGCATGGAGATGCTCCAGGTTCTTTGATCTCTGCTTTTGGCTCTCTCGAGGCGGCACGAGCCTGCGTAGAAGCCTCGGTCATTTCAAATGAATTCAATTGCACAATAATTTATCAACTGCTGGGTATCAGAGACAAGAGGCTCTGGGGATATGAAGATGAATAAAATTCAGTTTTATCTCTTCAAGAACTCACAGTCTAGTGGGGAAACCTGTGCAGAAGCCAGTAACTCTGTCTTTCTTTGTAAACAGATCTTGAATCCCTCGTTGCTGTCAATGCTTGGAATTAGGTGTGCACTTAGGATGAAGTACAGGGATCCCTGGGTGGCTCAGGGGTTGAGCGTCTGGCTTTGGCTCAGGGCATGATCCCGGGATCCTGGGATTGAGTCCCACATCAGGATCCCCGCAGGGAGCCTGCTTCTCCCTCTTCCTATGTCTCTGCCTTTCTCTCTGTGTCTCTCATGAATAAATAAATATAATCTTTAAAAAATAAAAATAAAATAAAGTCCAGTGAGTGGGGACCCCAAAATGGATGTTCCTCAGCTGGGTGGGAGAGAGATTTTCAATGAGAGATTAATGACACAGGCAAAGATACAGGCCCACAAAAATTAGCAAGTGTCCAGAAAACACTTTCTAATATTTGTGGAGTCATTTATTCAACGTGTTTTAAAAGATTTGCATTTGTAACTCTTTGATACTAAAGAAAAAAACCATTTTTTAAAAATTGAGGTGTTAATGTGCAACTTTCCATCAGCGGTCCCTGTCTTAGGAAATTCCAATAAAGTCTCTCCTTGAAAATGTGCATGGAATGTTTTAGGTGTGATGAAGTGAAAGAGTGAAATAATTAATTGAACATGTAAGTACTGCTCAAGGCATCTTATTTATTTTATTTTTAAAATTTTTAAAAAGATGTTATTGGTCTATTAGAGGGGGAGAGAAAGAGCACCAGGGTGGGGGGAAGGGCAGAAGGAAAGGGAGAAACAGACTCCCCAGTGATCTGGGAGCCCAGAGTAGCTTGATCTCAGGACCCTGAGCTGAAGGCAGACGCTCAACTCACTGAGCCACCCAGGTCCCCCATCATTTTTTATTTTTAAAACATCAAAATTCAGGACTTACAACTCAAGGGTTAGTGACCATGGGGAAACCTGTGCAGAAGCCAGATCTTTTCATTATGAAAGCAGCAGCATTAAACGTAAGAGAGATGTACAAGAAAAGATTGCTCTAATAAGCAAGGAAAGTAAGTGCCAAATGGCATAGGGCTAACGTTTGTCTTACATTACATATGCCAGGGGGGTAGTTCCACGGGGATGAAAATGCCCCTGGATTAGACTTTAGTTACCGTAACCTGAGACAAATCAGGCCAGGAGTTAGAAAACAGATGTCCTAACGCCCCTCCTGCACCTCATTATTTTAAAAGACCAGACTGCAGTTCTAAATACTGGGGGAGCGCCCCTTGACCGAATGATAGAAGCCCCCCTGCTCAGCAGAAAGCCCTAAGAAGAGTGTCACCCATCATCACCCCAGTGTGATTGTTAGTGCCCCCATATGCACAGCTCTCCGACTCTTCCTCCGCTAGGGCATGGGACTGGTTCTCCCCTGGACTGGAAACGCCGTGAGGCCAGGGCCACGTCTCACGCTTTCATCTCAAGGGTCCTACAGAGCAGCAGCTACTCCATGTTTGTTCATTTGTCCCCTTGTAACTGGGCGCTCACTGAGTCCTTCCCGTCTCTCTCGTGGCCTTGGCCATTCGGTGATATTCGTGCCATGAATGCTCAGTAAACACGTGAGGTTGTGAAAGCCACATAGTTTTATCGAGTTACACATGTGAGGAAAGAAAGGCTTGTGCTCGCTGTCTGTCTGTTGTAAAAGCTGTCTGCCTGGTTACAGCCATTCAATTTGAAATGAAAAGTATATATATATATATATATATATATGAATAGATCCAGCTTTATATGCAGAATTTTATTAATGTGGATTATGCATGTGTGTATTCACATATATGTGTGTATATAGGATATGTATATTATGAACGAGGTCTACATGACTTAGCATAACTTCACACTTTCCTAAAAGCCTCTGCAATTAGAGTCAAAGAGGGATGTATGTGTGTATGTATGTGTGTGTATTCACGTATTTATTTCTGATTTCTATACTGAATGAAAAAGCCAGAGGAGACCATCTGTTAGCAACCTAAGCCAATACTAGGATGAATCCTGAAAGAAAAGAAAGTTAAATTAATTGAAGGTTGGAAACAGATTTAAAAACCTTATTTCGGGATCCCTGGGTGGCGCAGCGGTTTGGCGCCTGCCTTTGGCCCAGGGCGCGATCCTGGAGACCCGGGATCGAATCCCACGTCGGGCTCCCGGTGCATGGAGCCTGCTTCTCCCTCCGCCTGTGTCTCTGCCTCTCTCTCTCTCTCTCTCTCTGTGACTATCATAAATAAAAAAATAAAAAATAAAAAATAAAAAAATAAAAACCTTATTTCTAAAAAAAAAGAAAAAAAAGAAAGAAGAGATAGAAAAGAAAGGAAGGAAGGAAGGAAGGAAGGAAGGAAAAAGAAAGAAAGAAAAAGAAAGAAAGAAAGAAAGAAAGAAAGAAAGAAAAGAAAAAAAAGAAAGAAGGAAGGAAATTAGGTTTAAGATATATCAGTGGGCCATTTGCCTGTGAGGCGAGAAGTTTACGTATCCTGTTCAGAAGCTTTGGTTACTGAGTTTAAATGGAGCCCCAGCTAGTTGTGCGGCTGCTTGGGTAGCTGTGTTAGTATTTCTTTGCTAAATTTCTCATCCAGAAAATAGTTATTAACTCCTTAGCGCTTTGGGAGGCTTATGTTAGAAAGTGCATGGGAAGCCCTCCCTCCCTCCCTGCCTGCACCATTTCTGGCACCTGGAAGCGACTTCATAAAGCGTAGCCTCTGTTGGTGTTGGCTGTTGTTATTTTGTCTCCGCCACTGAGCTCAGCCGGGAGAGTCCTGGGGATTCCTGGTCCGGAAGATTCGGATTCCTGCTCGTGGTGGACAAAATCCTTTAACGACCAACTGCTTTCCCCCTAAAGTGCTCAACGGTGTTCTATGAGTTCATGCAAACTCTGAGACGCCAATTAAGCCAGGGAAAAGAGAGATGAAAAACACAGGGAGGAATCGGTGCACGGCAAGAACTGGAAGAGAGGAAGCAATGCCTTGACCTGGGCAAAGTGCAGCAGAAACAATAAGCAGCCAAGGAGCCAAACGTATCACAGGGGAAAGGCGAAGGCTTGGAAGTCCAGCGTCGTCCCCCGATTCCGTAACCGAAGCCCCACTCCTGGGCAGAACCTGGCAGGGTGCAAAGCCCAGCCCGTTGCATCCCATTGCGGAGGCTCTTAGGAGAGTGTGCAGTCCACCAGGTCATGCAGAACTCGCTCATAATAAAGCTCCGCAGGAATAAAACCACTGGCGGGGCGAAGGCGAGCCCCAGGGACAGAGACGGCCGCAGAGCCCGGGACGTATCGCAAAGGAGACAAACGGAGGTTGGCGCAGCCCGGCTTGGTGGGCGCCTTGGCAGAGGAAAGGCCCGGGCTCGTTCACAGGAGCTCGGAGGGCTCCAGGTCACCAGAGGCCTGGGGTTAGGAACGTTTCCTGCAGACCAAAGGTCAAAGGGCGCCGTCTGCAAGCACAGTTCACGGGCGGGAGCTGTTGGGTTTGGCGAGAAGCTCCGCAGGGGCGCAGGGCCAGTTGGGACGAGCCGGAGTGTCCCCACGACTGCAGCGGGTTTAGGAGGAGGTCGGCAGCCTGACCACTTCTGGGGCCGTACCTCGTGAGACGGCTGGTCCTCCTGAAGCCAATGGGCGACCCAGGCTGTCCTTGAAGGGCTTCGCTCGTGGGGCTCGGGGAGGCTCAGGTGCCGGCGGCCCGCACGGGCGCCCTGGGCCTGGGGTGGATGTTCTCTGAGCCTTTGGCCTCGGCAGCTCGCGAAGCGCACGGGCCGTGCCTGTGGGTGACACACGGCCCTTCCCTGGGTGCCAGCTCTTCGCCCCGCTCGCAGGAAACGCGGGGGGCCCGGGCCGGGAGGCGCGGCGGGCGGGGGGTCACGAGGGGTCACGCGGCCCCCCACTGGCCCACATACCTGTGTTCGCTGTCGATGGGCAGGTGTCTGCGTCTCCTCGCCTTCCCCGGGTGGACTCTGACGGGAAACATGTCGCATGTTCTTTCCACAGTGGTGTCGGCAAGGCCAGTGTGTGAAGTTCGGGGAGCTCGGCCCCCGGCCTGTCCACGGCCAGTGGTCCCCCTGGGCCAAGTGGTCCGAGTGTTCGCGGACGTGCGGCGGCGGCGTCAAGTTCCAGGAGAGACACTGCAATAACCCCAAGTAAGGCCCCGCCACCCCGCCACCCCGCCACCCAGTTTTTAACTGCACTTTCTTTCCCTCCAGAAAGGAACCTGGGCTTTACTGTTGGCTATAAAGGCTGCATGCCCTGGGGTGCGGGGGGTGCAGGGGTTTGGTGGTCAGAAACCTAAAAGCCACAAAGGAGTTAGTTGCTCTGAGTGTGAGTACAGTGATCAGGGACTCCAGGGCTAGTCTGAGCTGCTTTCTCAGCCTCAACTAGAGCCACCCAGTCACACAATCAGATGCCTGTGCTGTAGAGCAGAGGAGCTAGGCCAGTGGAATGTGTGTGTGTGTGTGTGTGTGTGTGTGTGTGTGTGTGTGTCTGCGCGCGCGCGCGCGCGCGTGCGTGTGTGTGTCAAACTGATGAACTGGAGAAAGTATGCTAATTTTTGCCTTGCAGGAATGTACATCAACACGTGTTGACAGATCTGCCTGACTTTTCAAGAGAAACCAGAAATCCAAAAAAACATGTGGGAAATTTCCCAACGGTTAAGACATTGACCGCAAATTCAATTTTCTTTGAACAGAACACAGTGAGGACTAATGACAATGTCTACAGATTGAGATTGGCCTGTGGTCACCTGCAGGCACCCTCTGGCCCGGGGTAGCCCGGGGTTCTGAACCGCCGTCTGTGTTCTTTGAAAACGAAGATGGTTTTATGTTCCTTTTATCTGCTCTAATTCCCACGTGCAACATGCATGAGAGGTACACTTCCTGACGGGCACAGTGATGGAGAGAGAGGCCAGGTTAGAGAGAGAGAGACAGAGAGATTGGACTACAAAATCCTGGGTCTGCTGCCTATTAGCTGTGTGACTTTGGGAAGTTCACTTGAACTCTGAATTTGGTTTATGTGTGTAACAGATATAATAATGTCTCCTGTAGATTTGGGGGGATTAGAAGTGGGAGGAGAGAGAGAGAGAGAGAGAGAGAGAGAGAGAGAGAGAGAGGCGCCTTACTGATGAAGCTGGACTTTGGAGAATGTGGTAGAGAGAGAAGAATGAGATGGGTCCTTGGAAAATAGGGATTTCACTTTACAGCACTGCTTGAGTGGTGGCGTGATGTGAGGGTCAAAAACATAGGCTCCCAATCCTGGAACCCTAGGTGTGCCTCCTGGCCCTGGCTCTCTCCAGCTATGTGGCCACAGACAACTTTCTCTCCCTTCCCTAGATGCCTCAGTGGTAAAAATGGGATGAGAAGAGTGCCTGTGTCAACTGAGTTAATATTTACAAAGCGCCTGGCGTGTTATAAGCATCCCATAAATGTTTGGTAGGTTGTGAATTAAAATAAATAACAAAACTGGAGCAGATGGAAAATTTTAAAAAGACATGGCATTTCATCTGAGTCAGCAGCCTGAGCTGGATCAAGAGGCCAGTTTGTTCCAAAATAGAAGAGGGTCAGAAGATACTTTAACCATGGTTTCCTAGATGCTCTTTGGGATATCAGGCTAATTGCATTTTTCATCTTTGGCACTATTGACATTTGAGACTGGAAATTTTTATTATGGGGTTTTCACAGTACATGGCAGGATGTTTAGCAGCAGCCCTGGCCTCTCCCCACTAGATGCCAGTAGGATGACGCTCTCTCCCTGACAGCCGTGTGATAGATAACCAAAAATGTCCCCTGGGACTATCAAATGTCCTGTAGAGGGTAAAGCCATCCCCAGTTGAAACTCATTGGTTTATTCAGATCCTATAACTAGGTGTGATGGTAGACAAGCTTGTGATGCATTTCCAGCTTATACCAGATTATTAAAACCACCCTCCTCATACTTTGCATGTAGCCCATATCTTGGATAGAATTCTTAAAATCATTATATTACTTTTCATTTTTTCAGCCTATTTTGTGGGTCTGGTTTTCATACATCACAACATTTTACAGCTCAGTATTTTCCCAAGAAAGAAATAGATTACCTAATTTAATAGCTCTGCTGGTAAAGTGTGTGAATGGCACCCCTGAGATTTAAATTAAAACCTCTCATATCTGTGGGATTGAGAACTCTCATTATAATAGGGCATTGTTCATGGAAATATCATATTGTAATTTTAGAAATGCCTAATAAAAGAATCACTAATGTAGTTCCATTTGGTGCTGTTTTATCATTTTCAACAAGATTAAGGCTCCTCGGGATACTGTTTACTTTAATTATGCATCACAAATAAAACAAGTACATGAGCAGCTGTCCTAAGGCAATTGAATTAGTTGTTCTCTGTTCTTATTTCACTTTGTTGTAGTAAAACTGGGTTTTTTTTTTCCCCCACTCCATTTTAAATTACTGATTCCTTTTTTTGCTTCAGTTTAAACATCGGGTCTGTTCACATCACTCCACCTAACCAGTTTCATTTTCTCATGTGAGAAGCAGTAGGAGCTTTGATTTCACATAATGATGATTTTCCCAGAACATATTTTGTTTCATAAAAATGAACTATTCCTGGCTGATTTGTAGACTCCTCCAACTTTTCAGCTTCAAAATTGTTTAAAGGTTATCTGGTTGTGGAATAACCGGTACCACACACATGTGGCCCTTATTTTTCCCCATGTCTAGGGTGGACATTTTTGTTAATTTTTAGTGAAAGCATGCGTGCAAGTCGGGGTGGGGGCAGGTGGAGAGGGAGAGAATCTCAAGCAGGCTCTGTGCTCAGCATGGAGCCCAGTGCAGGGCCTGATCTCTCACAACCCTGAGGTCATGACCTGAACCAAAACCAAGAGTTGGACACTTTACCAACTGAGCCCAACCAGACGCCCCTGAGGTACAGATTTTTTAATGGATTAGAAGCTCTGTTTTCTACTGAGCTGTACTGTGCTTCAGGAACCTCATAACATTTTCCCAGGCCTTTGCTCCCAATCTACCTAGAACAGATGCATGAGTTGCAACCTGTTCTTTAATCCAGTTACTTGACAAATGAGTAACCAGGGGAGGCGGAGGGTCCCAGACTGGCAATCTTTGCCCGGGTCACCAAGCTGGTAGTAGTAGAGTCAGACCAAGAGCCCACAGTTTTAATCCTCTGACATTCTTTCCGGTTCCCTGGCTATTCAATTATTACACTCTAAAAGAGCCTAGTGGAATTTCTGTAAAGTCTGTTCAAAAAAATTAATCGCAAAAATTGAGGTAGCGAATATCAAACATGCAAAGGCATTCTAGAACTTTCCTAAAATGCAGGTCAATTTGAGAAAAAAATAATATGCCACTACAGTCATAGCTCTGGAATGATAATTGAATCAAATCTCTGGCCCATTCTTCCCAGTAATTTCCAGGCTCAGTTGATTATCAAAATCACCAAGTGAAAAAAAAAAATCACCAAGTGTTCTTTAAAAAAACACTGATTTTTCTCTGTCTTCCTATCATATATTCATATTGTGAAAGTCTGGAGGGACCCAGGAGTGAGTGATCTGTCTGTGTGGGTGTGTATCTTTTTTTAACAGAGCTCCTCCACTGATTCTATTGATTAGTCAGCCAATAGTATAACTATTTGTAGCCAGGACATGATAAATTTTGCAGAAGTAAAAATGAACATACTTTATAATGGTCTAATAGAAGGAAAAAATCATGTTCCCAGACATTTGTTTTCTGACTGTTCATATTTTGGTTTTTAATCTTATTACACCAAGTAATATCATGGTAGGATTTTCTGTTAGTTTATCCTAACACTCCTGTTTACAGCTGCAGAAAAATGTACCTGCATTTGGAGCATTTGATGAAAAAGTACAAATTCTTGCCAGTTGTTAAAGCAGAAAACATTTTAAAATAGTTATGATTGATTTGTGCTAACTCTGCCCTAGACTCAGCCCTAAATTCTTTTTTTTTAGCATTGTATCCCATTTATTTTTACAACCTTTTTTACCATTTTATTTAAATTTTTTCATGATGGTAAGTGTAGTCTTTAATCCCCACCCTCTATTCCCCCAACCCCCCAAAACATCTCCCCCCTGGTGACCATCAGTTTGTTCTCTAGAGTTAAGAGTCTTTCTTGGTTTGTCTCTCTCTCTTTCCCCCTATGATCATTTGTTTTGTTTCTTAAATTCCACATGTGAGTGAGATCACACGGTATTTTTTTTCTCTGACTTACTCATTTGCTTAGCATAATACTCTCTAGCTCCATCCATGTCGTTGCAAATGGCAAGATTTCATTCTTTTTTTATGGCCGAGTAATATTCTATGGTGTATACATACCACCTCTTCTTTACCCATTCATCTACCAATGGCAACTTGGGCTGCTTCTGTACTTTATCAGCCCTAAATTTTTTTACAACACTTATCTCAGTTAACCATCCCAGCTGCCCCCATTTTACAGATCAGGAGGTGGAATGAAATTGCCTAAAGGTAAGCTGGGAAGAGGCAGAGAATATTTCAATCTAGATCTGCCTCATTATAAAAGACCAACTCCCTAACCGTTGTGCATGACTGTCTTCTCTTCAGCACCCGGCCCCTGCTCCCTAACTCAACTAAATGCAGGCAGAGTGAGTCGGGTAGGGATCCTGGGGGAGTCAAAGGCGGGGGGCTTAGCTGTGCACTGTCTCTTGCTGGCTCTGTGATATTCATTCATGAATATCGCAAATTTCATGAGCCTCCTTCATTTCATTCGCCTCATCTACAAACTGAAGGGGTGCTATTGAAGTTTCAAGATCTTTTTCCATGTTATGGTTTCTGAGTTGAAGAAGTAACATGTGGTCCTTGCTTTATTGAATCTAAGTTGTCTAAATGAAGGTTATTTGTAAACTCTCAGATGGAATGTCTTAAACTAAGAAAGTTTTAACTATGCCTTGTGAAGGTGACCAGGAATAGTAAGGCTATCAGATGGCACTTTAAGGTTTTTCTAAGTGCTTTTAAGATAATGATTTAAGAAGTCTTCAGGGATTTGATCTCGCACAATGGCTGCTGAATGTTTAAGTAGTTGCTCCAAAGTGTTTTGAAATACCAAAAAAATCTCTTTCTGGCAGCATGACACTTCCCGTTTCTGTTGAATCCATCTTAGCATGCAGTTGCACGAGGATTTGATAAAATATGCTGAAGCAAATCCAGGGGTGTTTTATAGCATTCTTGTGCTTCCTAAAGAGACAAGGAATTTTAATCACATAAATTTATTAACCTTGAGCGTTCTTTCATGTTACATGTTTGCATTGAGCTTTTGTATGAGATGATCCATAGTTGGGTTTTAACCTTTGGAGAAAAATACAAAAAGTGGGAATGAGAAAGAAAACAATTGCTCTGTGCCTGGAAGAAGCCGGATAAGCTGTTATTGGTAATTTTCAGTTTGGTTTATGCTCCTTTTTTTTTCTTATATTGCTTTCTGGTTTTTGCAGTCTACCTACCAAGAGCTTAAAGAGCCTGCCATTAGATCATAATTATTTATGTTCTAATGGGATTCCCTACTCTGGAAATCCATTTCCCATTGTGCTTGGCAGGAGAGGAGTAGGCCACCTACAACGTTAAAGAGTGATTATGCAGATGAAAACAGGGGAATTTTTGTTCACAGTTTAGGATCACCTAGAATAAAACATACACTAGTCAGACAATAATCAGAACATCAGCTCAGTGACTGACACAGCTGAGTTGGAGAACATGGCAAATGAGGCTTTCTGCCTTTTCTTTTCAGTGTCCTGATCTTCTCCACAGCATCAGGTGGGTAGCCTGCTGTAGGAAGCTGGGTGTGTTTAGAAATGGGGGGAAAGCTGGGGAATAGGTTGGGTCCACATTTGAAGAGCTTTGATGCCAGTGTGAGCGTGTGTGTGTGTGTGTGGGGGGTGTTCATGTGTGTAGCACACAGACACACATGTGCGTTAGAACATTCAGGTGCATTTACCAATTTCCCTAATACAGGGATGAGGGCCAAGAATATGGTTTCATCATTCTTTAAAGAAATTGCCAGAATATAAAACTGGGATTAGAGATGACAAGTTAAGTTTTACCTAATATGGCATTTCCAGTTGCTGAACGGTGGTAGTGCCTACCCAAGGACCTTGTTGAGAAAAGAAAGAAAGAACAAGCCCCTGGTTGATGGGTCATGCCTGCCATGGATACGAGGAGGGTCGTGGCATGTTGTATACCACATTATTTCCATCTTGTGATAGGCTGTATACACTGCATACTTTGTGACAATATTCATCGTGATTGTTGCTCCTCGTATTACTGCTTGTCACTAATCATGAGCCCTTTGTTTGCTGGCACTAAAGTTCTTTAATTTTATTTTCAGGCCTCAATATGGTGGCAAGTTCTGTCCAGGTTCTAGCCGTATATATCAGCTGTGCAATGTTAACCCTTGTAATGAAAATAGCTTGGATTTCCGAGCCCAGCAGTGTGCAGAATATAACAGCAAACCTTTCCGCGGATGGTTCTACCAGTGGAAGCCCTATACAAAAGTGGAAGGTAATTTGGTCTCTATAAGCCTCCAACAAATATGAGTCTATGTGCCCAGTAATGGGAACAAACACACAGGAGAAAATGCTGCCTACATAAAAGAATTTAGATGTTGACGTCATCCCCTAGACCTGTCCTTCCCCAGTTTTTCATTCACATCCATAGATTTTGTTTACTTTTCCATACTTTTTTTGTCCACAGGACACCCCTTGCCCCCCACATCTGCCAAAGGGTTCATGTGTTTGGAATGTACTTATGTTTCCAAACTTACCTTTGACATTTCAGCAATTAAGTCTCCAAGGGATGTTAATTGAAATTGGTATGCATTGTCCAGACCAAGAACTCGTGAAACCATATATGCCCCATAGAGACGCCATATTCAGCAATTGACATGTTAGATGATTGCGCACATGGGAAGGCCTATTTGCAGGGTATTACACACACACAGAGCCATGTATTTCAAAATGTCTCTATACTGGCTTCTTAGTACTTACTATTACTTAAAGTTATAGCTTGTATTTTACTTTTTAAATTGAATTGTGACCTTACTGAAGTCTCAAAACATTTATTTTACTTACAATGTACAAATTTAATTCACTTTCTATTACCTCCTCAGACTAAGCTGTCACTGGTGGGGTTGTTTGCCTTCTATTATTTCCATTCCCTTGCTTAATCAAAACACAGCCATCCTCCCTTGGGAAAGGGTAGCTCTGAACCCCAAGGGCACACATGTAGAATGGGAAGACACTGAATTTAGTGACAGTTCATGGAAATAAGACTGAGGGGCTGTAGCTGTGCAAAAGCTCCAAATGAACCTGTGTTATCAGTTACCATAGAGAAGTTACCAGAGTTAGAGACAACACACAACAAGTAACAAGGGATAGTGCTTTGCTCAGTCATTCATTGCAGGAGCACTGTATGGCTCTGGGTCATGACTTGTCCAAAACCACAGAGGGAGACAGGCATAGAAATTCTGCAATCTATGTCTTAGGAAGAAGCAATGAGCAATCAATCTATAAATGTCTACTTATATGTGTTTCTTTGTGTGTGTGTGTGTGTGTGTTTCTTTTTTTACATAGACACTCAGCACTTTGTTATTTGCAGGGTTTCAAATTGCACTAAGAGGTAATATATACGATGTTTACTAATGAATTTTTAACAGTTTTTTAAAAGTAATACACAATGGTAAACCTCTTTCTTGCTTTATGGAACAAATGTGTTCTTGCAAAGACAACTTGTCTAAGGGCCTTTTGGACTTCAGTGATAAAGCTGGGAATATATTCATTTAAAAAAAAAATTCTCCAGTAGAATCATTTGGAAACTTACCAAGCAAAAGAGAAAAGAAACCAGTTACCTACAAAAATTCAGCGATAGTAACTAGAAAAGGATTTAGATTTATTTGAAATCACTTCAGAAGACAGGATTAATTCAAGGGCTATGAACTTCCTAGCCATAGCACCTCCTCAGGGAGGCCTCCCTTGCCAGCCTGCCCAGAATATCCTTCCTTCATGTCATGCTCTGAATCCTTAACCTGCTTCATTCTTCAGAGCTCTTATCCACGCATGACTTTATATCATATAGTCACCTATTCGTTATCTTTCTCCCCCTAAGGATTTATGTTCCATGGGATGAAGCCTTTGTCCATGTTGAGCATGCTTGGACCTCCAGCATCTGAGAACAGCACTTGACACACATTTATAATTTTCAGACTGAATGGGTGAATAAGTATCAACTGTCCGTAATGGACTTTTATGAGTCGTCCGCTCCCCATCACTGGAAGCATTCTATGAGGAACTGAGCAGTTATCTAGGAAGGGCACTGCACAGCAGGTTCCCATGGACAATTAGAATACCTGCAGGTGCTTTCAAGTCCAGCATTTGAAGATTTATTTTCTCTTGGTTGAATACTCCCATAATCCCATGTTTCTTATGTATGGCTCTTTCCCCCAGATCCTATCATCCTTCCTTTTTCACTTCCCTTTCTGTCCTTGGCTTTGTCTTCTTGGATATTCTTTGGTCTTTCTCAGATTACAGATTTCATTCAAATACAGTGTTTATGGAATATGTTTTGTTATCAGCCTTAAAATAGGTTCTGTGTGGAGTACCTAAGGAGAAAGTGAAGCAAATAAATACTGTAACTGGTAAAATGTCTTTTGGTTTCATAAGTTTTTCACTAATTTAACTGCAGACTTACTAAGTAGAGAGCATGCCACTTTATTGATTAGCTCAACAGGTGTTTACTGAGCATTTAGTGCGTGGGAGCCATTCTGCTAGATATGGAGGGAACTACATTGAGTAAATCAGAGACCCGGCCTGGGGAGCTCAGGTCCTAGCACAAGAGACAGACAGATTAAGGCCTTTTGTCTCTCCCTGTTCTCCTTCTGCTATGTACCTGGAATCAGTAAATACAGACCTTCATGATTTTAAGGTCTTACGACCTTCATGCAGCTTGAGATGAACAAGGGAAGACTCTTGTATAAATGTAGACAGTCTGTCTTTCTTACAGCAGTGAGATTTTTTTTTTCCCTTCTGTGTTTCCAACAGACTAGTAGAGAAACTTGCTCAGGAGCCTGTGTGGGTAAAACTGAACTTTTTAGAACTTGTTAATTCCCGGGTGTGATGGAGAAAAGAAAGGGTATAGCTGTGTCTTCCATAATCTACTATGCAAAAATTAGGAGGTGTTAGAAAAGCTGTGAAAAGAAATTTCTAGGTAAAGGAGAAACTTTCAATCCATTGACACGTCTGCATATTGGGATTGTAATAATCTAACTTCTTTCACATTTAAGTTGTGACTTTGTCTTCTATCGAGAGGCTTCATGAAGCACAGCAATTTGCAAACTGTTTACACGTTTGTTGTACAACTGTTGTCAGGGCTTTTGCACGGTGTCTCCCACGCACGGTCTCCCATGAGAAATGTCATCTGGAGCTGCTGGCCAAGAAGAATGCTCTGTATTTGGGAAATTGGCATAACTCCTTTCTGATAACAAGAGCTCTATAGAAATGCAGTATTTTTTCCCTTTTGCCTATGATACCCGAAACTTCTCAGGAACTTTATGGTCAATAAGTTACATTTTTTTAGCCTTTAGCTTTATTTTTTTTCCTCTTCCTTTTCACGACATGAGTATTCTCTATATGTTTTATAAACATGAGCCATATGCCCCCCTTTCTTCTCCAAAGTGCCTAGAATTTTTTTCTCTTAACTGCAAAAATATCTAAAGTGATCCATGTCTTAAATCATTGTCACCAATCTATGGCCTTGGTGCCAAATCTGACCGGTTTTTTGTTTGTTTTTGTAAAGTTTTATTGGAACACAGAAGCACTCCTTCATCTATATATTGTCAATAGTAGGCCATAAGTCCTGTAAAGCCTAAAATATTTGCTAACCAAGGAGAGTAGCTATATAACCCACCAATCTTATGTATTGAGGCTATTACTGAGGATTAGAAAAATAAAATTTTTGCATGTTAAAACAGTTTTATTTGAATTGCAAATGCGATTCCTATTTTTAAAAGCGCATATATATGCATTCATGCATGCACACCCACATACAAAACTGCAACATTTCCCATTTTAGACATGACAGCTTTCTAAATAAATTTAGTTCATCCTTTTGGCCATCGTGTCATTTTCCTGTTATTTCCTCCTGATCACGTGCTATCTTGATCTCTTTGCTTCTAGAGGCAGATCGATGTAAACTGTACTGCAAGGCTGAGAACTTTGAGTTTTTTTTTGCAATGTCCGGCAAAGTGAAAGACGGAACTCCTTGCTCCCCAAACAAACACGATGTTTGTATTGATGGGATATGTGAAGTAAGAAAACATTTCTGCTTTGGGATGTGTGGTCACACTCGGGTTTCCTCAGGTCAAATGTGTACCATGAGAAATGGTACGAGAGATTCTGTGTCTGGAGAAAAGGCGGTGTAGGGGAGAAGGCTGGTGTTTGCAAATTGCATGTGCACACTGTCCACCGTCCCCCCTGACTTTCTGCAAGGCCCTGTCTGATAGTCTTAGTTCCTCTTCACCCATCTCCACATGTATGCAATGGAGAGGATGATGTCTCTACTGCATGCACTAGTTGCGAAAATCAAATAGGAATGTGAAGAGTAGTGGTAAACTTCTGCTGCATGTTTGCTAAGGATGTTCACTATGTGGTCAGAGCATCATAGTTGTGTTTTGAAATAGTCCTATTTACTGCCAGTTAGTATTCCTTTTAATTCCATGTGAGCTCTCATAGGGGGCAGGGTGCATCGGAGGCTCCCCATTTTTTATATTTCAGCCGTAGAGCTGGCCCAAATAAGCTCACCTGCCATTAGTAGAAGCAGTTTTCCAGACAAAGACAGCAAGCTTTAGACGAGGTCTGTAACTTCCCTAGTCTTGCATCTGCTAAAGGCAGAGCAGGGATTTGAACCCTGAGTCAAACTTGAGACTCTGCTTTTAACTCTAGCGCTGTACGATCTTCCTAATGTTCTGAAGACTAAAACCCAGTTAGTTATTCTTTGCCACTGGCTTTTCTGATCTTTTTCACCTTATTATTTTTCTAAAATTTTGTCACAGCCAGTGGGATGTGATCATGAACTTGGCTCTAAAGCAGCTTTGGATGCGTGTGGTGTTTGCCAAGGGGACAATTCGACTTGCAAGTTTTATAAAGGCCTGTACCTGAACCAGCATAAAGCAAATGGTAAGAAATGCCTGCCCTTTCATTGCTCTGACTTTGCTGCTGAGCGAGTTTGAGTCAGTCAAGCTGGAGATGGCCGAGTGGGTTTCCAGGCTCACCTGACACACACAGGATGGTGGCTTTGTCACCTTGCAAGAACAAGGAAGGCTGGGCGATTTCTCAGTGTGACGAGTTCTGTCAACACCTACCGCTCTGAGACATGTCACACAAACGCCTTTCTACTTCACGGTTTGTCCCGTATCCCACACACCTTCATTAAATGAAGAACTGATTTTGAAATCCTCAGTTTAGGACATGAATCACAGTTCATGCTCACAGTGTTAGGTGAATATCCGAAGCAAGTATCTAAAAGAATCCTGAGCAAAAGGAAACCTGGAGCCCTGTTTCATGACTATCACCATGGAGGTCCATGGTGCTGAGTTTCCTCCAAGTAGATTAAAGATAAAGAGCGTTCTTGAGTAGCGTGGCCTTGATTGTCCTGGGAAGGAGAAGAGTGTATCTCCTCTACGCACACACACACACACACACACACACACACACACATACACGTGCTTGGGAAAGGAACACACCCTTTCTCTCTGGTGTTCCTTCCACTGGGAACATGGAACAATTGATCATTTGCACTTCATAGGGTAGGAATTAATGTCCATTGGTTATTCAACAACCCCCCACCCCCCAATAAACATGGACATCACCATGTCTCTGAGTCCTCAGCCCCGTTTTGCAGTGTACAACATGGTAAACAGCACCGTTCTCTCCTTCCTGTTTAGAATATTATCCAGTAGTCACCGTTCCAGCGGGGGCCCGAAGCATCGAGATCCAGGAGCTACAGCTCTCTTCCAGTTACCTTGCAGTCAGAACTCTGGGGCAGAAGTATTACCTCACAGGGGGCTGGAGCATCGACTGGCCTGGGGAGTTCCCCTTTGCTGGGACCGTGTTTGAATACCAGCGCGCCTTCAACCACCCAGAACGCCTGTATGCACCAGGACCCACCAACGAGACACTGGTCTTTGAGGTGAGCCCCTTCCATTTGTTGAGTGCTCGCTGCGTCTTGCTGTGTTTATAGCAATGGCCCCACTCTGAGCTAGCTTGAAGAACGCCTATCCTCTGATTCATCTTTGTCTCCTAATAAGCAAAATTGCAAAGTGCAAAGAGGAAGAGACAGCATCTCCATTTGGGAGAAGAGGGCAGGAGCCCACTGGGTCTCCAAGAGAATGCCCTGATCTTTACATTTGGATGCCAGCCTCTCAGCATGGCACTTGACTGCCATGACACTAAGGGATGAAGTAGGACTGATTTTTAGATAATTCCATATAGTCTGCATCTGCTGTTGGGCTGGTCCACAGTGGCTCTTCACCACGTGGGTCACCTGGCCCAGGACATCGACTGATAAAGTAGAAAGAACACTTGCCTGAATGCCAAGAAAGTTTTAATCAGAGCAATCCACCTTACTTGTTCAGGTTGTTGTTTCCTTCGAAACGAGAAAAATGAACGGATAATAACCAGCCAGTGTATCTGCAGATGACTCTGCCAAACTATTATCATGCGTTCATTTTCCTTGTTTGTAAAGTGGGGCCGATGTCTGCTTGTAGAGGTGGTTGATTTGCTTCAGGCTGTGTAGAAGCCACGCTGGCTACAACTTGCGGAGGGCTGAGATTACCAGACACTCAAGGCGGTCTTCCTGAATTTCAGTTTCTCATCTACAGAATTGGGATAGAAAGCCTACCTCACTGGCTTGCCAGAAAAATAAGCAATGAAATGGAGAGAAGTGTTCAGAGGCTGGCCTAACTCACAGCTGGGGGAAAAGTAGAACTGAACAGGACTCTGGATGTTTTCCATCTACAAGTGTTTAAGGCAGCCTGGTTGGGGAGGGGCAGAGGAAGAGAGACAATCCCAAGCAGACTCCTCGCTCACGGTGCAGCCTGACGTGGGGCTTGATCCCATGACCCTGAGATCATGACCTGAGCTGAAATCAAGAGCCAGACACTTAACCCACTGAGCCACCCAGGCACCTCTCCATCCATAAGTAGGATGTCTATACTTAGTCCATGCTGCCCTCTTCTCAAATAAAGGAAACATTAGCTTAATTTAACTATTATTATTTAAGGCACTGCCTTTAAACATTTACTAAGAAAGATGAGTAGAAGAACATTGGGAAAAAAATGGTCACATGTCACTTTGGATTCTAAGTCAGACGTTGTCCACCTTGGATGAATAAGATGACAGATTCCTAACTAAGCAACTTGAACAAGCTATCGGGTTAAGTTCCTTAACATCCATGTCCCTTAATGTCCACATTTGTAAAATGGGTGGACGGCACCAGCTAAGTGTTCAGGTTATCCTAGGGAGAATTTAAGGCAAGTTCAATGCTTGCAAAGTACTCGGCACCTAACGTGTAACCATTCACATCCCTTTGCCTTCTGAACTTGCCCCGTATATATTTTTTAAAACCTTGGCAAAGGGCACTTGGGTGGCTCAGTGGGTTATGCATCCGACTCTTGATCTCAGCTCAGATCTTGGTCTCGGGGTCATGAGTTCAAGCCCCACATTGGGCTCCATGTGGGGCATGTGGAGCCTACTTAAACAAAAATAGAGATTTGGACATTTCCTAAGAGCAGGGAACTTCTGGCCCCAGTAGACATCTCAGTTTGCAACCTTAGTTCTAGATGGTGACCATGGTTTAAATCCATTTACATCTCCAAATTGTCTCGTCACTTGAGGTATTAGGTCCCGTCTCCTCTGTCTGTGTGGCGGGATGTCACTCAGATATCTCACATCACTTACTCAGAGAGAAGCTGTAGGTAGGAAAGATTCTCCCAACTGTCTCAACTCTTTCATTTCAGAGATGAGAGCAGGGACTCCAAATCGAATTGGACTAAAGGAGCGCCTGGGGGCTCAGTCAGTTAAGTGTCTGCTTTTGGCTCAGGTCATGATTCCAGGGTCCTGGGATCGAGCCCTGAGCTGGGCTCCCTGCTCAGCAGGGAGTTTGCTTCTCCCTCTCCCCCACCCCTCTGCTCATTCTCTCTCTCTCTCCCTCTCAAATACATAAAAGCATTAAAAGAGAGCAACTGGACTAAGGGTGATTGGGAGCTCCATGGATCCAGCCCCTGAAATTACTTCATTAAACCTAACGCACAGGAATGGAATTCTGATTCAAGATTTCTGGATATTTTTTAAACTTTTTTTTTTCAGATGTTCTATTTCTTTTCTATGAAGCATCTGAGCAGGAAACATCTTTTCCTTCTCTTTAGGAATGTCATATTTTCTTTCAAGGGGTATATTTAGCTTGCAAGGTATCCGTTTTAGAGCAACAACACTTCATTAGTTCTGCCAAGAGGCCTTTGATCCATCTCTGAGCAAATGTACACAAACCGAGTTCTGTGGCTGCAGAACAACCTAAGTCAGGAAGTGGGGCTAGGTGCCTCTCGTGGCTTGTGCCACGGGCAATCAGAGCAAAGTGCAAATCATTCCCGGGGAGAAATAGGTTTTCTACTACTTCACGACAAGCTATCTCTTTTTGTTGTTTCTCTCTCTGGTTTTGGTCATAAACACAAAGTCTTTCTAGTAGATTTTCACAATGCTGTCTGTAATTTCAGGTTTGCCATTAAACATATATTATCTGCAGGAAAACCACAACAAAAAGACAAGAAATGATGGAAAGAGCAGAGCAGAATAACAGAGTTCCCTCTTACTTTCATCTTGAGGACCTGAAATACCCCCTGGCCTTGCGTTGATCGAATTAACCAAATAATTGACACATTGTCACTGAACATTATACCAGCCTGGAGCTAAGAATTTTTCTTTATGCTTTGCTTAATTTAAACATAAATCCTTATCTCATTCATCCATATTTTGTAGCCCTGACTGACACTAAACCTTTAGAGTGCTCACCAGGTCCTAAATTTTTCCTGATGGAGCTATTTTTAAGGAATGGAAGGAGGACCTCAGTTAGTGATGGAGTTCTCCAAAATTGGCCAGGTCCATCATCTGTCTCCTTGCAAATACAGACGAAAATAGGTCAAAATGTAAGGAGAACTATTTGGCTAATACAGACACCTCCTTGAAAATAGGTCAAAATGTAAGGAGAACTATTTGGCTAAATCCAAATAAAATTATAAAAACATAAAGTCTTCCCTGGGTTCAACCGGATATGTATTTTTTAACAGTTTCTTACTACTATATGACTAAAATAAGAACTGTAATAATATCTACTAATACAAGGTCGTAGTTTTGCCACAATGGATTAAGGTCACATTTGCTTAGCTGTTGTAAAGAATTGTACTTTATGGACTCTTTCTACCTACAGGTTGAATGAAAGCTTAAATTAACATCTTAGGAATGTGACCTGTCTGAAAACAATCTAGAGGGAAACTCGTATGATTAATTGGACATGCCTGGCTTGTATTTTTAAAGGAGTTACAGTTTCATTCAAAAGTTGCAACCATGTTAGGAGATAAAAAAAAAAAAAGAAAAATCAAATCTAGTAACCTAGCATTATGTCTGTTTTATCTTTTAAAAGAATTTGGGTTAATGACTTTAATATATAAATTGTACTTTATTGCTCTGAGGAGGACATCATGAAACTTCTCAGTTTTTATCACATGTTCATACCTTTCCAACATCAGAAGAACAAGGTGATTTTTAAAACTTAAAATCACAATAAGCAATAATGTACATTTTCTAAAATGAAACTATATATAAGTATCCAAGTAATCCACGGCTATATTCTTTAAAGGAAGTTAAATAAAGTTCACGTGCCTTTCCATACAACTATGGATTGAACCAAAATGAATACTTTGGGAGCCAAAAATATGTTCACTCCAATATAAAAATGTTGAATGTGTTTTAATAGCCCTGTGGGATGCTGGAATCAAAGTGTGGGAACCTACCAAAGTGAAAAATGCTATTCCATCCACAGAAAGTATAAGTCTGTGAAAGAAAGCACTTTCTCTCTTGGCCTCTTAAAATTTCTGAATGTTCGCTAAGTTCTTATTATAGTGTAAAATTCAGCAGAAGGGTATGTTTGTCAAAATACATGGGGATGGCATTGGGGAGATCATGTTTCTCTCCTTCATATGTATTAATCAGATCCTCCCAGTATCTTAGCTAGTTCCCATCTTCAACCACCGTGGTATGTTTTGATCTAGATAGCTACTTTCAAAGCAGTTTTCCCGTTCACTTCCATGTCTGGTAAAAATAAAATTAAACAAACGTTCATTGGGCACCTGAAATTTTTGCCCAGTCGTGTATGAGGCATTGGAGATGCACAAGTGGGTAAGACATAAATCATGTTGCCAAAACATTATAGTCTGTAAAGAGTGAATTTTATATGTGGATCCCATTCTTGTTAGAAGCAAAATAGGTTAGAACAAGGAACATCTATACAAATGGTTGGCTCTGCTATTCCCTATGTCACTTTGCATGAGCCACTTAAACTCTCTGGGTCCCAATCTTCTCATTTGAGGCTAAACTGATGTCTTCCACTCTATCCTACGGCAGCACCCTGAGGTGCTTTTATAGCACCCCAAACCCCATAATTGCAGAAAGAGGACGTACTCATCTTTGTAGCCTCCAAAACTTATTGAATCATTACGTTGTACACCTGAAACAAATATAACCCTGTGTGTCAACTACTCAAGTAATAATAGTATTAATAAAGCAAATGAAAGGAGAGCTTCTGACCAAAGTCAGGAGTGACAAGCCGAGAGGCCAGCCTTCTCCTTTTCACATCCCAGCCCTTCAGTCCCAAACCACGGTCATAATCCGAAGTCCTCTGAAGAGGTCTGAACTTCCGTGATACACATTTTAAAAACCACTGGATTGCATCATCTCTTAGGACTAGTTCTCAAAGTATATGGTTGAAAGTTCAGTAGAATGAATAGCATTTAAAGGATTGAAATTTGAGCTCCTAAATTGCATTTGAGGAATCAATATGCTTCCTAAAATGCTTGCCTTTCCCAAAGTGAATGATTTGCACATAAGAAGTTGCTGACCACTTTGTTCACAGCAGATTTAGTTTAATTTGGGAGAGTAGCAACTTGCCCTCCCAGGGTGGTAGATTTTATCAGATCTTTTCACCCCCCCCCCCCCCCCCACCGCCCCGGGTGTAGCCTAGTGCAAGGCAAGGGTAATGCAATCCTGGGAATAATTGACTGCTGTCAGTTAACTTGTGGCCTGACACCAAAAAGAAGTGCCTTCTGCGTCTGGTTCTTTTTACATGTCAAAACCTTATAGAATGTCTTCATAGGGAAGCTCAGTTTAAACTAAATGGAAAACAGACCTTCACTTCTATCACTGAGTCACCCAATTTAAAATGCAGTCTCTGTTACAAACATTCATTCTTCTTGGAACCTTGACTCTACATGTTTCAACATTTGCAACAGGTGGATGTCAATTTAAACAGAGCTGGCTGCATTGATTTCCTTGGTGGCCAAGGGAAATTCCTAAGAGTAATCAAGGATTTATATGATTGTCTTAGGCCTTAAATTTTTAAGGCATTATTTAAGTCCATCAATCAAGTTTTTATTTTGAAGTACATTTGTACATATACATGTAAATGACTTGAAGAAAAGGAGCTAATTTTCAGAACCCTGTATTACATTTCTGCATCACCCAGGGAAAAACTATTCATACATGTACGTACCCCAGCAATAAAAAAAAATCAATATTGATTTGGCAATCGTATGCTTTCTGAGATCACTACAGAGACAGTTATTATAAACTAGATAATTTCCACATATTTCTTCTATTCAACATATTCCCCACAACATAAATCTGGCATAAAATCTATAGAATTTATCATTGAACCAGTACGCTCATTAGTCATCAGAAGGATTGAAAAGTCAGCTTGTATGTTAAGTCTTTAGGATATTATGTATGGACCTCACCACCTAATGTATATTTTATTGGGTTTGGGAACGTGAGAGAAGCTAAATGTGTTACTTCTATACCCACGTAGCTAGATTGGGTGTGTGTGTGTGTGTGTGTGTGTGCGCGTGTGTGTGTGTGTTATGTAAGGAATTAGATTTTGAACTGGCAGAAATGTGAAAACTGACCATCAGAGTTGAAATTTACACATGCTTTCATCAAAAAATGGTCATTTAATTTGAAGTATACACAGGTATATGTTGGGCTTTTTTGAGGATAGCTGAAAACTTAATATTTTTCCATGTTGAGGTTGAGATATAGGTAACGTAAGGTCACGCCCTTTGTACTTTGTTCAAGCACAGGGTAAAAGGCCTGTTTAACGTACAGTTTTAAGAGACCTTGACAAGAATTAAAAAAAAAATTGGGGCACCTGGAGGGCTCTGTTGGTTAAGCGTCCAGCTCTTGGTTTCGGCTCAGGTCATGGCCTCAAGGTCGTGGGTTCAGAGCCCTGAATCAGGTTCCACTCAGCATGGAGTCTGCTTGAATTCTCTGTCTCCTTCTCCCTCTGCCCCTCCCCTCTGCACTCATTCTCTCTCTCTACCTCTCTCTCTCTCTCTCTCTCCTCCCAAAACAAACAAATTAATCTTTTATAAACACGCAGAATTTATTTTTCATGATAAGGAATCTCCTTAGAGGTGACACAGTTTTTAGAAGCAGCCAAAGGTGAGCTTTTTTGCTACTTGATAGTTGATGCATTCTCTCCTTGTCATCCTCTCCCCTCCCCCTTATTCCTCTCCTCCCTTCTGGCTCTTTCTACCACTTCTTCTCCGTCTCCCTCATTTTCTCTTTCTCCATCCCTCAGTCTCTCTGTGTCTCTGTCTCTGACACCCCAAACAACTGACTCACACTCTGTGTCAAACCAGCATACCGTCAGAGGGAAGGTGAGGAAATTCATCACCAGTGTTTCATTGTAAAGTCACTTCATCTCTAGCTGATAAACAGGATTCAGGATGACAGGATACCATGGTTGCCATTCGGAGACCGAAATATGATCCCCTATGTTTTTACAGCATTCATTCCTTTTTTTAAGACGTCTTCAAAAGAAAAGCTCTCTTTTATGTTGAGGACTTCCTCCTCCCTGTTAGGCAGCGTGGGAGTGTTTAACTCTTTGGAAGCCCTCCTGCATTTCAGTGTCCTGCCCCCGACGGCAGGGCAGCAGCCTTGGCAATGCCAGTGCATGAGAAGTCGCTTCGCCACAAGCCAGGGCAGAGAGAGACCTCTAAGGAAAACTGCAATAAACAGCTTGGTCCACACTTGGGCCCAAGGTGATGATGGGGCCGGCGGGGAGCAGGCGGCGGGCACACGATCGATCGGGGACACAGTGGCCTGCGCCCCTCGACCTCCCCCTCCAGCTCTTGTGCCCGGACCAGGTCGGGGCAGGGGGGCGAGCGGGGGGAGGCAGCCAAGTCGCTGGCCTGAGCAAGGACCCAAAACACAAGAGGCAAAGCAATAATGGGGAAGTAATTCGGAACAGATGATGCAAACCTCAGACTCCGGAGGACGATTCAGAGGCGCTTTTTTGATGCCACATCATTCGTCTAGAGGCTGCCATTCGCTATTTGAAGTGTGGCCTCTGGTTAATTCATGGCAAATGCTTCCGTGACGGCCGGAGCACACTATTTATTTCTGATCATTAGACTCGGAGGCAGGCCGGCGGGTGAGCGAGAAGTGGAGCCAGGCTCGCGTGTCCGCCCACACCTTTGAAGGCGCCTAATAGGTGCGCGGCCCATCCCCAGCAGAGTCCGTGCTGCTTCCTATCGCACCAGAGCCCTGGTGACACCTGGTCGTGTTCTTCCAGCCTGGAAGCAATCGAGAAGGCAAAGACCACTGGCGGAGCTGCGACATCACGGGGGCTTCCAGGAATCGCAGGGCCTTAGCAAAAGGTGACAGCACGCCGCCCAAAGCTGTCCCTTCCCTGAGCGTCGCCCGGCCTGTAATGTCCTGTGCGAGTCTCAGTTTATCCAGAAGGGCCAACCTATAAAGCGGGTCGGATCTCAGTCATCACGAGAGCAACTGGGTAAAACATCCAAATGAACACAGGAGAAGACGGACTCAGGGGATGAGAAGTTGTGGAGGCTCAACCCAGCCCTTGGCCCGTTCGGGAAATACAGGTTCCAGGTGTGAGCCCCAAGCAGCAGGCACACGCTCCAGCGAGCCGCTGAATCCCCGGGAGACAGTCTTTCCAGCGGCTCGTACAGGGTCCAGAGCTTCTGTTTGATTTTTTAAAAAGATTTTATTTATTTATTCATGAGAGACACACATACACAGAGGCAGAGACACAGGCAGAAGGAGAAGCAGGCTCCCTGCGGGGAGCCTGATGCGGGACCTGAACCCAGGATCCCGGGATCACGACCTGAGCTGAAGGCGGGTGCTCAACCACTGAGCCACCCGGGCGTCCCAGTGTTCAGAATTTTAAAGTGCGGTCCCGGACATTGTGTTTCAGAGTTTGGGGAAGAGTGTTGTAAGAGAGAAGATGTCAAGTTGGAGTCAGTGTCAGAGACCTGAGTCCCAGTGTTGCCACTTAACTGGGCCCGTGCCCCTGGAATTGGTCTATTCAGCTACAGGACTGGGGTATGAGTAGCACTCAGCCTTCCTCATGATACGTGCTATTGTTACCAACTTTAAGTGAGACGATGCACATACAGTACTTTGGCATGCAATAAGTGCATAAGCATTGCTGTTATTTCAAAGCAGTCAAATGCATTATTGAGGACAAGAAACAAGCTTTCTAGCTTGTATTAATTAAAAAGCCAGTCTTTAAAGCCTCTCTGTAACTCTGATTTACATGGGAGAATTAGGACTTTTTTTTTTTTTCAAAGCGCCTTAAATGAGGGGGCCCCTGGGTGGCTCAGTCCATTGAGCTTGGGACTCTTAATTTCTGCTCAGGTGATGAGATCGAGCCCCACATGGGGCTCCACATGCAGCTCAGAATCTGCTTGGGATCCTCTCCCTTTGCCCCTCTCCGCCACGTCCGTGTGCATGTGCTCTCTCTCAAAAAAATAAATTAATCTTTAAAAAATTAAAATTAAAATCATAAAAGGCCTTAAATGGAAAAAATGCAACACTGGTTGAAGGCATTCATAGTTTTAACATTAAATATTAAAAGTGGGAGCAAAAGAAAGATGTTTACCAAGATTACTCAACGTGTCCTTTGTTTTAACTTCCTATGCCCTAGGCAAAAACCAAACCCCCTTCCCTCAGAGGGCAGTTGGTAGAGTCCAGCCCGTCTGTGGTTTTCCAACTTAAGAAGCTGTAAATTTTATAACTCTGCACCCTGCGGTCAAAGCTGCTGAATGTTGTGTCTGAAGTCAGGTGGTTCGTGTGTTAAAGGTAGACATTAAACAGTTCTACTGAGGACCTGGAAGTAGTTAAGGAGGTTGCTTGCCAGCTGTAAATTAGAGACCCAGTGCCAGTTGGCTGGAAAATTCTCTGGACTAAGTCCAGTTAAGTAGACTGAATCACTGGCGGTCTTTCTAAATTTGTGCATTTACCAGCTCGCCGTACAGTCTGACATGCAGCGTGGGGTGGCTCTGAAACAGTTATTGTGAATTTCTGCCACTGACGGAGGGTGGGGGGCATTCCCGTGACCTGGAGGGCATCTGCGTTCTCCACTAGTGCTGAGAACAGTTATTGACTGCTTTTGACAAGGTTGCTGCAAATGCTTTAAAATAGATGTGAGTGGCAGGGACTATCATGTTCTAAATCACCCCTTATTCCGGATGTTTCCAGACGTGTTGCCCAGCATTCATGGGGGCAGCTGGAGTCTCGGCTGTGTGGTTATCACGCATCATGCTTGTGCTCTCCAGGTTTGGGTGGGACAGCCTGTGATCAAAGGGATGGCCAGGGTCATACTGAGGCACTTAGGGGCAAGCCCACCTCACCAGAGGCTATAGTCCCCATATGGGAAGGGTGGGTGACATCAAGTTTAGAACCACAGGGTCATTTAGAACTTGAGAACTTGGAAAATCTAAAATTGTGTCTTAAGACCGGTACAGGTGACAACCTTAGAGATCAGATGAAGCTGGCCTTGTGGATGTGGGACTGGCAAAGTCTGCAAAGCCTCATGCTCAGTAGGACTCTGGTTTACTGCTCTGCTGTCACTAACTTGAAAGTCTTAATAATTTTTAAAAATACTTTATTTATTTGAGAGAGGGGGAGGGGCAGAGGGAGAAGCAGACTCCTGCCAGGCAGGGAGCCTGATGAGGGGCTCCATCCCAGGACCCCGAGATCATGACCAGAGCCGAAACCAGACCTTTAATCAACTAAGCCACTCAGGTGCCCCAGTAATGTTTCTTAAACAAGAGGTCTTGCGTTTTCATTTTTTTTTTTTTTTGATTTTTTTGCGTTTTCATTTTGTATCAGGCCCTACAATTTCTGTAGCCATTCTTTAGGATTGATTTTTTTGTTTTTTAAAGACAGTCCTCTCTTTTGAGAATAGGATGAAAGAGTGACTAACAGAGATTCTATTAGCTTGGCGGACACACTGTTACCAAAGGATTGACTATTTGCCGCATCAAACAGTGAGAGGCAAGATGATTGCTATGTAGTCTGTTCTTGGTCATTTTTCTTCTCAATACAGGATAAAGAAAAAGGCAGAGAATACCTTAATTATCATTGAGAAGCAAATAATATAATTGGCAAGTACTCATCTTTTATATACTTGGCCTTGATATCTATTTATTTAAATAATTACTGTCTTCCAGAGGCCTTTATAAGCTGATGTTAGACACTTAAGTCAACTTTGCTGGTTTATACAAATATTGTCTTTCAGTCTACGTGATGGCACACACGACTCTGCATGTGAATTTACAGCAACATAGACAATTTACTCAAGCCTTAAGTCATTTGACTTTTAGTGCTGAGAATCTTTTATTAATTTATGCATTCACTGAATGTATTAATGTGTTCCTCAAACAAAATATAAATGATGTGTCCTGTGTGCCATATATTATATGAATACATTCATATAATGTTGTGAATATTTGTAATAAATTGTGTAAGTTATTTCTCTTCTTGCTTTGGCTGGCTGAGTAAACTTAGTACTTTGATAATATAAAGTGGATTAGTAGCCCCCTTGGAATCAAATCTTTACTGCTGTTTTAAGTTTTAGCTCAAGAATGTTACTCTTCAGGTTAATACTTATCCTTCTCAATCTATTTCAAAAAAAGTGAAAAGGAAGGAAAACTTCCAAATTCATTCTATGAGGCCAGCATTACCATGGTACCAAAACTAGATAAAGATCCCACTAAAATAGAGAACTACAGGCCACTGTCTCTGATAGGTAGATACAAAAATCCTCCACAAAACTAGCAAACCAAATCCAACAATACATTTAAAAAAATCATTTGCCATGATCAAGTGGGATCTATTCCTGGGTTGCAAGAGTGGTTCAATATTTGCAAATCAATCAACATGATACATCACATTAATAAGAGAAAGGATAGGAACCATTAGATAATTTCAACAGACGTTGAAAAGCATTTGACAAAGTACAACATCTATTCATGGTAAAAACCTTCAACAAAGTAGGTTTAGAGGGAACATGACTCAACATACTAATTAGCCATATTTGAAAAACCCACAGCTAATATCCTCAGTGAGGGAAGAACAGAGCTTTTCCTGTATGGTCTAGACAAGACAGGGATGTCCACTCTCACCACTGTTACTCAGCATAGTACTGCATGTCCTAGCCACAGCAATCAGACAACAAAAAGAATTAAAAGGCTCCTACACCAACAAGAAAGAAGTAAAACTTTCACTATTCACAGGTGACATGACACTCTATATAGAAAACCCTAAAGAATCCACCAAAAAAACTGCTGGAACTGATACATGAATTCAGTAAAGTCACAAGATATAGAACCAATGTACAGAAATCTGTTGCATTTCTATATACCAATAATGAAGCAGTAGAAAGAGAAATTAAGCAATCAGTTCCATTTATAATTGCACCAAAAATAATAAGAAATAAACCTAACCAAAGAGGTAAAAGACTATACTTTAAAAACTATTAAAGCACTGATGAAAGAAATTGAAGATGACAGAAAGAAGTGGAAAGACATTCCCTGCTCGTAGATTGGAAGAATATTGTTTAAATGTCTATACTACCCAAAGCAATCCACACATTTAAAGCAATCTTTGCTAAAATACCAACAGCATTTTTCACAGAGCTTGATTAAACAATCCTAAAATGTGTACGGAATGTACAAATTTGTATGGAAAGACCCCGAATAGCCAAAGCAATCTTGAAAAAAGCAAAGCTGGAAGCATCACAATTCTGGACTTCAAGTTATATTATAAAACTATAACAAACAAAATTCTATGGTACTGGCACAGAAATAGACACGTAGGGATCCCTGGGTGGCGCAGCAGTTTGGCGCCTGCCTTTGGCCTAGGGCGCGATCCAGGAGACCCGGGATCGAATCCCACATCAGGCTCCTGGTGCATGGAGCCTGCTTCTCCCTCTGCCTGTGTCTCTGCCTCTCTCTCTCTCTCTCTGTATGACTATCATAAATAAATAAAAATTAAAACAAAAGAAATAGACACGTAGATGAATGGAGCAGAATAGGTAGCATGCTGAATGAAGTAAGTCAATCAGAGAAGGACAAACATTATATGGTCTCATTCATTTGGGGAATATAAATAATAGTGAAAGGGAATATAAAGGAAGAGAAAAGAAATGTTGGGAAATATCAGAAAGGGAGACAGAACTTGAGAGACTCCTAACTCTGGGAAACGAACAAGGGGTGGTGGAAGGGGAGGTGGGCGGGGGGTTGGGGTGACTGGGTGACAGGCACTGAGGGGGGCGCTTGATGGGTTGAGCACTGGGTGTTATGCTATATGGTGGCAAATTGAACTCCAATAAAATTTAAAAAAAAACAGAAATGAATCCACAATTACATGGTGAATTAATCTTTGGTGAAGTCGGAAAGAATATCCAAGAAGAAAAAGACCATCTCTTCAACAAACGGTGTTGGGAAAACTGGACACAACATGCAAAAAAAATGAAACTGTACTGCTTCCTTATACAATACCCAAAAATCAATTCAAAATGGATTAAAGACCTAAATGTGAGAAGACCTGAAACCATAAAAATCCTAGAAAGGAACATAGGCAGTAACTTCTTTGATGTTACCCGTAGCAATTGCTTTCTAGATATGTCTCCTGAAGCAAGAGAAACAAAAGCAAAAATAAACCATTGGGACTACATCAAAATATAAAACTTCTGCACAGCAAAGGAAACTATCAACAAAACTAAAAGACCTCCTGAATGGGAAATATTTGAAAATGTTATTTGAAAATGATATATCGAATTAAGAGTTAGAATCTAAAACATATTTTAAAAACTCATAAAACTCAACTCCCTAAAACCAAATAATCCAATTAAAAAACAGAAGACATGAACAGACATCTCTCCAAAGAAAACATATAGATGGCCAATAGACATATGAAAAGATGCACAATGTCACCAATCATCAGGAAAATACAGATCAAAACTACCATAAGATGTCACTTCACACCTGTCAGAATGGCTAAAATCAACAACACAAGAAATAACAGGTATTGGCAAAGATGTGGCGAAAAGAGAACCCTCTACTGTTGGTGGGAATACAAACCAGTGCAGCCTCTCTGGAAAGCAGTATGGAGGTTTCTCCAAAAGTTAAAAATAGGACTACCCTACAATCCAGCAATTGCAGGACCATTTGCCAAAAGAATACAAAAATACTAATTCAAAGGGATATGTGAACCCTAATATTTGTAGCAGCATTATCTACAATAGCCAAATTATGAAAACAGCCCAAGTGTCCAAGTGAATTGGTAAAGATGTGGCATATACATACAAAGGAATATTAGCCATCAAAAAGAATGAAATCTTGCTATTTGCAATGACATGGATGGAGCTAGAAAGTCTTAGGCTAAGCAAAATAAGTCAGTCTGAGAAAGACAAATACCACATGATTTCACTCATAAGTGTAATTTAAGATACAAAACAAATGAGCAAGGAGGGGCAGGGGCAGGGAACAAACTAAGAAATGGAGTCTTAAATAGAGAACAAACGGAGCGTTACCAGAAGAGAGATGGATGCGTGGCTGGAGGGGGAGTGAAATAGGTGATGGGGATGAAGGAGTGCGCTTGTGTGCCGTATGGAGGTGCTGAGTCACTATATTGTACACCTCAAACTAATATTATACTGTATGTTAACTAACCGGAATTTAAATAATTTTTTAAAATTAAAGTTTTACCCTTCAGAGGATCCTTAGATATTTTTGTTTAAACTGTGAGGCAAGAAAAATGGGAAACTCGGTATAAAGGTTTGCCCCTCATAAGGGAATAGAAATCCTCAAAGAAAAAATTCTCTGTTGTTTTGTGGCTTCTTTGTGGAAATCATCACCAAGATAGTTTATTAATGAAATGACAGCTCTTACAAAGCTTCTTCAGTTAGTCATGTGATCTGTTCCCCCTGCCCCCACCCCAAATTTCACAGTAGCATTTGATGTTCCTTCATGGGTTCTAAGGCACTTTGTAATCCCTTAAGTAACTGTCAGCAAGCGATTTTTATAATACTAAATGGTACAGCCTTATCTCCTTTATTGGAGAATATGGCTCCTCCTCAGCCCTAGAGCACCTTCACCATGGAAATCAGAAGAGGTGATGATGGTAGCTCAGACCAGAGAAGCAATAGTAGTGATAGACAAAGTGAGACAGGATCAGATTGGAGGTACACGGAACAACTGTGTCCTGATTGATCAGATGCAGAGTGGGAGAAAAAGGAGATCAGGATGCTTCCAACTTTTTTATTTTGGCCCGAACAATTGGAAAGAACAATTGCCATTACGTGGGATTGAGAAGAGTACAGAGAGGAGAGCCATGAGTTCCATATTGTATGATGATAGGCCTTTTCAACATTCAAGTAGAGCTACTCCCTAGGCAGCTGAATGTGTGAATCTGGACCTCAGAGGATGGGTTTCATCTCCAGCTCTGCTGCCTAACAGGGGAGCCTCTATCTACATATGGTTATTTAAGTTTAGATGTAAATTAAATGTAAAGTTTATTTAGTCCTAGTAGTATGCCAGAGCTCAGTAGCCACATGTGGCTTGTGGCTACCATGTGAAGCAACATGGGATTATAGTACCCTATCATCATTGTAGAATGTTCTCTTGGAAAATGTGGGGAGTTGTGATTTGGGAGTAGTCAGCATATGAACTGTACTTAAAATCAGAAATCCCATGAAATCACCTACAGGAATGTATGTAGAAAGGGAGACAGAACATGAAGACTCCTAACTCTGGGAAATGAACTAGGGGAGGTGGAAGGGGAGGAGGGCGGGGGGTGGGAGTGAATGGGTGAGGGGCACTGAGGGGGGCACTTGACGGGATGAGCACTGGGTGTTATTCTGTATGTTGGCAAATTGAACACCAATTAAAAATAAATTTATTATTAAAAAAATGAACATATGTAGATAAACGAGAGGTAAAGAGGTTGGAGGTCACTTTGATAAATAGTTAGAAGATAAGGAGGATTCAAGCAAAGAAACTAGGAAGGAAGTTCTGTGAGGCAGGAAAAGAACTGAGAGAATGAGCTGCTGGTAGCAAAGCAAGGAGGAAGTGATCAGTGTGTCCAGTAGGATGGGGCCCATCAACTATTGGATATGCCAGGGTGCCCTTGAAAGAACAGTTTCAGTGATGTGCGGGGGAGGGATGCTTGATCCAGAAGGATCATGGGTGAATGAGAAAAGCTATGGAGACAAAGAGTAAAGACAACTCTTTGAGGGATTTTTTGCTGTAAAGGGAATCAGTGAAATGGGACATGAGCTGGAGAGATTAAGTAGAGATCTATCCCACCCACTTATGCGGAATATTATTAAGATGAGAGAGATGATAGCATGCTTGATGCTGATGGAAAAGATCTAATAGGGACATTTCAGTAAAGCTCAAGATAAGGGGAGTGGGCAACTATAGTAGTGGTGTCATTATATAGATGCGGGAAGATGGAATCTGGAGGGTGGTGGAGAACCTGGACCAAACAGGAGCTAGAGTAGGGCATCCTGGGTAAAAGAAGGAGAGCTAGAGTATGAGTACAGATGCAGAAACAAGTTTGACAGGGGAGATGGTGTAAATTCTCCTTGTTGGTAGCATTGATAATTCTCTATGGGTAGCTTTCCTGGAGGCTGAGAGAAACTTAACATCTTGATTGGTTTTGTTTAATAATAATGACACTTGCTGCTTAATTTTTTTTTTCTTAAACTACATCCTACCGTTCACAGCAACATTTTAAAATGTTTTACAGTGAAACCACAGGCCACGTATGGCTTAGGTTCTAGAGTCTGTCTAAAAGATGAAAGTAGAATATATTTTCAATGCCCACTGAAAGTGTGTTAAACCCCTCTGAAATCACCACAACATAAGTCTTTTAAACTCAAAAGGCAAGAACTAATATTTTTAATTTTTCTCACATTTCCATTGGGCACCCTTTTGCCCTATAGTAGTCAAAGTCAGGATCTAGTTTGAATGGAAGAGAATGGGATGGTCTTAGGAAGTGGAGATAAGTGAGTGGATTTCTTTCTCTGTCATGTTTAACACTTGAACATGTCTCCCTTACGCCTGTGTGTGATACAACTCCATGGGTTGTAAAAATCATCCTGCCCCATGGGCTTTAGTGCTCACTATATTTCCTATGTACTTCACCTACGTTTTACTGCTACACATGGGCAGGTGCACTGTATTACTCTCTCCTATGAGATCTCTGTACAAAGAGATTTTTGCATAAAGAGATATGGCACAGAGAAAACAAACCCAAAGTGTTACATACAAGATACTACTTTAACTGAAGGAGAAATTGAGTTGAAATGTCAATGAGCATCAAGATTATTTTCGGAATGTAAAACCTCTCTCAAAATTCTAGTTTGCAAATAAAACTCTAAGTTGTTTACTTAATATCAAGAACAGTTGTATGACAGAGCTATAAAAAGAAGAAAAAGACTAGAAAGATCCTCAAGACTTCCAGGACCTTGATTTTGACATTTTCATTGGTGACTAATGAGAATTTGGCATTTGTCTGTTTTAATGGTATTATTACCTGCTGAGTGTTGGTTTGGGTTTGGATGGGGGCGACGGGAACAAAGACCCATCTGTCAGCATGTTGGTTGTTTCTGGAAGGCACCAAGATTCATTTTGTTGTACAACAAATGATGTTCACACCATGGAATCTTCAGAGTAAGCCATAATATTCCTGGAGACATTGAAACTAATAGCAAAGTGGAAACCACTTTGTAGCATCCTGAGCAGTGGTCTGGTATAATGAAGGTCCTTGAGCAGCTGCCACCCACCCAGCTTTAACTGAAGTGGGATCCCACCAGACAGAGATAGAGCCAGGGCTTCCTATTTTTAGCTGGAAATCTGCTTTGCTCTTTGGGCATGAATGCCCAGTCCTAGTGGTAAAGTATTTTCCACAAGACTCCTGGGGTGGGAGAGAAACAACTATTTATACTCATGTTGGAAATTAAAAGAAGGGGAAAAAAAGAAAAGCAATATTTAAGAAAAGAGAGCATCAGAAAGGGAGGCAAATAATGTTTGCCTACACCAAAAGCAAGGTGATAAATTTCAGTATTTAGGCACATTTTGGTGGTGGTCCCATTCTATTTTAAGTTTATTCACTAGTCCTCTGTGTGATTCTGTGCAAGTTCTTTCTTGTCAGTTTTTTTTTCCAATGAAAAAATAAGCAGCTATATTGTAGAGCTATTATAGGAATGTTTTGAGATAATGCATAGAAAATGCCCAGCAAAGGGCCTAACAAGTAGGATCTGCCAGTCAATGATTGCTCTTATTTTAGTGGCCAGACCTTATAGGATCAGATTTATCCTAAATCCTTGTCCTTTTTTAAAAATTCAAATTCTAGTTAATATACAATGCAATCTTAGTTTCAGCTTTATAATATATTGATTCAGGGATCCCTGGGTGGCGCAGTGGTTTGGCGCCTGCCTTTGGCCCAGGGCGCGATCCTGGAGACCCGGGATCGAATCCCACATCAGGCTCCCGGTGCATGGAGCCTGCTTCTCCCTCCGCCTGTGTCTCTGCCTCTCTCTCTCTCTCTGTGACTATCATAAATAAATAAAAAATTAAAAAAAAATTATAATATATTGATTCAGCACTTTCATACATCACCTGGTGCTTATCAGGACAAGTGCACTCCTTAATCCCCATCACCTGTTTTGTCTACCCCCCCCGCCGCCCCGACCACCCACCCCCGCTCTGGTAACCTTCAGTGTGTTCTCTAGAGTTAAGACTCTGTTTCTTGGGCATGTGGGTGGCTCAGTCAGTTGGGTGTCTGCCTTTGGCTCAGGTCATGATCCCAGGGTCCTGAGATCAAGTCCCTTGTTGGGCTCCATGTTCAGTGGGGAGCCTGCTTTTCCCTCTTCTGCTCCCCCTGCTTGGGCTCTCTCTCTCCCAAATAAATAAATGAAATCTTTAAAGAAAGACTCTGCTTCTTGGGCCACTCTCCCTCATTCCCCCCCCATGCTCATTTGTTTTGTTTCTTAAATTCTACATGAGTGAGCTCATATGGTATTTGCCTTTCTCTGACTTATTTCACTTAACATCATACTCTCTAGCTCCAACCATTTCATTGCAAATAGCAAGATTTCGTTCTTTTTTATAGCTGAGTAATACTCCATTGTATATAATACCACCTCTTCTTTATCCATCAACCAATGGACGCTTGGGCTATTCCATAATTTGGCTATTGTAGATGCTGCTGCTATAAACATTGGAGTGCATGTATCCCTATGAATTTGTATTTTTGTATTCTTTGAGTAAATCTTAGTGTAATTGCTGGATCATAGGGTAGTTATATTTTTAGCTTTTTGAGGAACCTCCATACTGTTTTCCACAGTAGTGCTCCAGTTGGCATTCCCACCAGCAGTGCGGGAGGAGCCTTCTTTCTCCGCATCCTTGCCAACACCTGCTCTTTCTTGTGTTGTTGATTTTAGCCATTCTGGCTGGTGTGAGGTGATATCTCATTATAGTTTTCATTTGTCCTTCCTTGGTGATCAGTGATGTTGAGCATCTTTTCTGGTATCCTAAGTCCATTTGATATTAGAGATTAAATCCATTCCTGTAAATACATTACCAACCCCTACTTCTGATCCTATTTATTTTTGTCTTATCTGTTCATCCTGGTACAAAATCAATAGACACATTCTCTTTGGACAGATTCTCTTTGGAAATCCTACTAAAGCCTGCTTGGATTCTCAAGTGGATGATAGGGGTAGTCTGCAGTTTTTGGAGTACCTCCCTTGTGTCCAGCTTCTCATGGTACCCAGGAAACTTCAAATTGTGGCCCAGGATATATAAATATATGAATAAATACACAAATATATAAATATAAATATATATTTTTTCAGTGTCCACCATTATCTGTGAGGCACCACTGTGTGTTAGTACTGTGTCATGTTAAATGGGAAGATTGGACCTCATAATATAACCTTACTTCCTTCAATATACTATAAAAAAAAAAGAGGTTTTTTTTTTTTTTGCTTTATTAATGGACCTTCATAGAGTTGAAGGTTGTGGGCGTATAGCAAATGTGAAGCCATATTTCACTATTGAGCATCTATCTAAATTACAGCTTTGATGATACGGAAATACACATTTTAAAGTATCAAGGGAAAACCTGAAATCAACATAAAACATACTTGGAAACAATGGTGTGACCCAACGTTAAGGTCAAAATTTCGTACAAATATCTTTAAGATGTTTGGTGAGATTTCTGGAATGCCAGGGTCTGACCTGTCTCTCAATCTCTGGTTTGTATCTTATGCTGTCCAGGTCCTGATGCAAGGCAAAAATCCGGGGATAGCTTGGAAGTATGCACTTCCCAAGGTCGCGAATGGAACTCAGCCAGCCTCAAAAAGGCACAGCCACGCCTGGAGTACAGTGCAGTCCGAATGCTCCGTCTCCTGTGGTGGAGGTAGTGGATTTCCCAATTCTACCTTCCAAGTCTCCTCTCAAAACAGGTTCTTTAATCTCAGACCTCTTTAAATTGTATGATTTAAATAAGCAACAAAAGAACTGTCTTTCATGGAAACCATCCCCATAAAAAGCAAATATTATACTCTTTGAGGATATTCCTACAGAGAAGGAACCAAGTCTCCCAAAATCCGAGTCTTTCAGAAGCAGGACTCAAAAGTTATATATCTGAATTTTGGAGGGGAAATCTACAAAAGACACCTTTATTTATATTTTTCTTTTCAGCCGACAGTTTAGTTTCTCCCTATACTGACTTTTCTGTCAGTAAGAACCTCCACTGAAGCTTGCGGAAGATAGGGTCAGAACCAGAGAGAACACAGGCAAGGCAAACATAAGGCATCTGGCTGAAACATGGGTGTCATATCACTGCATCCCCTCTGGGATGAGGCCAGCAAAATCTCTCTTGGGAGGGAAGTGTGTTAAATCTGAGAAATCCCTCTCCTAAGGGAGGGGAAACAACAACCATCCTCTCAGTGAGTAGAAGGCAACTGTTTTTATTTTGATCCAAAACACTCATATTTTTGTGTGTAAGGCAGTCTTTGCGTTATGCTTTCCCCCTTGAGAAGAAGAATGAAAGTCTCTAAATGGACCCATAAAACTGAAGCATGAAGGTTTGGTCACTCATTCTCTCATTATCAGAGCATCTGGTGACGGTGGGTCTCCCAACCGTGTCCATCCCCTAAGCACAGTGGGGCATCTTGAACCCGACACAGAGCAGAAATACAGAAAATGAAGAAGTTCTTCAGTCTATGAGGCTGCTTCGGGTGTTTGTGCTAATTAATAAAATACAAGGAAATACTTCTTTTTTAAATATATTAAATACTTGAAAGGTAATACATTTTTATAGAAATAGATGAAGGGGATTCAGAGCCCATGTATCATGATGGGCACTGAGCAATGCATAGCATTGTTGAATCAGTATGTTGTGCACCTGACACTAATACAACACTGCGTGTTATACTTAGAGAAGAGAAGAAAATGTAAAATGACCAAAAGTAATACATTTTTAGTAATACACGTTTTAAAGGCAACATGCTAGGCAGAAGAGAATAATTTTCCCTAATCCTTTAATCAGCTAAAGCCAATGTCAAGCCAAGACACTTTTGTCTGTGTCACTCTATTATTTTCTTATGCAAGTATAAAAAGAGGGGTGTTAGATGTTCTCAGACATATACCACACAGATCATATTCTTTTTTCACTGCACAGAAACCATGCTGTCGATACATGTTTATACTCAGCTTTTTTGCACTTGGTCTTGAACGATGAGCAGTTTTTCGTGTGTCAAATGCTCTTTGAGATCATTTGCACTAACTTCCTGGTATTTCCAGGAGAGCACAGTTCCTTGGGAAGGAGAGAGAGTCCATCCATTTTCCATTTATGGGGAATGAGTCCAAGTGGAGGGAGGATTATGCTAGAGAAGTGCATTGTGGGATTCTCCCCTTGCCTTGATTTAGCAATCCCTCCACATGACTTACAGACTGTAGTGTGTCCGAGGCATGTGAGAAGGAGAGTCCAAATGAATCAATGCTCTGGAAGTAAACGATTAATGTAAGGGAATCCTAGTGTTCGGTAAATGCCTCCTCCAAGCAGACCTACTTTGACCTAATCATTATTACAGGAGTGACTTTTCATTGTTTCTCAGATTCCATTTTAAGGAAAAATATAAACAAACAGAATTCAGAGAGGAATCAGCATTCCTATTTGGGGAACTGACAGACAAAATTATTCGCACACAAAAAATATGTGCCTCTGATGAGAAGTCCGGGGACAAACATTGCAAGTCAGGCAATAGGTGCCTCTGAAGCAAAACAACAAAACAAGAATAGCTGACAGGTCTGAATACATATTCAGAGAGTTCAACTTTTTGTTTCTATCCATTTCTTATGGAAGTAGAAGATGCTTCAGGGAAAAAGCAGGATAGTAGAGTTTCCACACATAATTAACCAACAGTTTTTCTTTGAAGAACATTTCCCAATAGATGGATGCAGCGCGAGTTAAAGTTTTTGAGGAGTTCCCCTTTCCAGCCACCCTGTTTTCAGAAGGTTGTATTTGTCACTTCATGGTTCAAGAATCCGCAGCGGTCTTGAAAACTAAGAAGCTACACATTAAAACTATTAAAATATGAAAACTATGATCTTGGGGGGGGGAATGGGATTCAAATTAGTTGCAGATTTTATCAAAAGGAGGTGTTCTCCACACAGTATTTGGATTCTGTACCTTAAGTAAAACATCAGAGGCCTGCTAAGTCAGAAGCTGCACTTGGAAACGAAGTTGAATCTGGTTATCTGTAATTTTCACTTTGTAACTCTTGATGTCTTATTAGGTTACATAAGCATAAAGGCCATTTGCTTACGAGATCAAAACACTCAAGTCAGTTCCTCGTTCTGCAATGCGAGAACCAAGCCAACAACTGAACCCAAAATATGCAATGCTTTCTCCTGCCCTGCTTAGTAAGTCATCTGGAAATGTCTTTCTGGTTATATTTGCACTTGTGTGCTCTTCTTGTTGATATGAGAAAATTAAAACCCACTGCCGGTGCTTCTGCTCAAGAGTGACCCAGAGAGAGATAGAATGCCCAAAAAAAGCAAGAGAGAAAAGAGACAATTGAGGTGAAAATATATAACTAGAAAAACACAGATTTGCTTTAGACTTTCATTTGATGCCAGCTGTCCAAACCTAACCACAGGATTTAAAGGTGTCTCTCTCTCTCTTTTTTAATCTTATATAGAGCCTCCTCTGAACTAAATCACACAGATATTTAAATAACACAAAATCTTATATTAAATTTACGTGTGGTTGTGTGCTTTTCATATAGTCATCCAAGAATCTAAAAATCATAATACTATGCAGACCTTCAATGAAACCCCAAATGCAAATTACACAGTAGCAGGACACAAAATAAAAAGAGGTAGAGGCCAAGTGGTAATCCACTTCTGATGATGGCACTCTTTGGGGAGCTGGGTGGGTTTGTTTTAGGATAGTTTTAGCCACGCTATTGTTTGAACACTAATTTTAAGTAATCTTCCCAGCCGAATGGAGTCTTTTGTGTGATTTATCGTCTGCCAAATGTATTTATATAGAATTGACAGAGTTTCTTCTAAAGCAGTGTTGTGTTCGCTAATGCTTCAGACCATCTTAATAAGCAGCGTTTACTTTGTGGTGATGCAATTATATTGCACAATATTTTTATACACATACATATATTTTTTCCTTATAATAGTACATTTATCATAATTGTTTGGGACTTCAGCTATTCACCAATCCTGTGTGCCCAGTTGTCCACCTAGTTTTTCTCCAAGAATGTGGAACCAGCTGTGTCCTGAACACAAAGAGTAGACAAAAATTTGGTGAGCTTCCATGGATTTTCCTGTTTTGCTAAGAATTATCTGGTTCTAAAAAAATATCCAGTGGCTCTAAGATATGGTTACCAGACAGTGTTATTGACACTTGGAGTAATGTCTTCTTTAGATACGTGTGTGTGTGTGTGTGTGTGTGTGTGTGTGTGTGTGTGTAGGAACTGTGAGTCTGCTTGAATGGCAAGCTGATATTTTGTGATTTTAAGCCTCCTTCCTATTGTTGGTTATTTCTGCTAAGCAAAGAACGGGACCCTACTCATATGTCCATCCATCAAAAGAGAGAGGGCCTAGCTTGTACCCGACTTTTAGAACTTCCATGATGACCATGTGTAGAAATGATGCTCTGCAGTAACCACTTACTGGCGATTTTTAAAAGATTTTTATTTATTTATTCATGAGAAACACAGAGAGAGAGAGAGGCACAGACAGAGGCAGAGGGAGAAGCAGGCTCCACGCAGGGAGCCTGACGTGGGACTTGATCCTGGGTCCCCAGGATCACACCGTGGGCTGAAGGCGGAGCTAAACTGCTGAGCCACTTGGCTGCCCACTTATTGGCGATTTAAAAGCAGAACAGGCTCGTATAATGACTGCAGGGTTGGTGTGGTACAACAGGCAGGATCCCCTCCTTCCCTTTCTTTCCTTTCTTCTCCACGTATCATTTATATCTTGGTATTTTCTGTTGGAATAATGGGACCTTCAGGGACTGTTGTTCCCCAGACATATATTGGAAATAAGGTCTTAGACTATTTGAGTTATAGGGACAAAGGAGTTCATGTGATCTAACGTTACTTTCTCATACAACAGCCATGTCATATGCACCTACTTGGTGCCAGCCTTGGGCTGACAGTGGGGGTCTGGAGAACTTGTATTTCCTGCCACCAGTGAGCTTACAATCAAAGGGAAGAGATGGGTGTGTAAGGAAATAATTGAGAGGCAGTGAAAGATGTGCTAGGAAGAGGTCATGTGTAAAAGAGCAAGGAGGAGAAAATGGACAGTGTAGGAGCTGGGCTCGGAGGCAGGGTCAATAGGAACTGAGGCTAGATGGGGAGTGAGCCTGGAGCCCATGGGTACAGGACCATGTCTGGCATACAAAAAATCTGCCTGTGTTGTGCTCTTTCCCTACTTTCAGGGACTCATCGTATTTATCACATGAAGGAAAAACTTGAATTGGGTAGACAGAAATGCCATCTTTATAGGAAAATGTTGAAACTAATAATCTCATAATAAGTCTCTTTTCTCTGGTAAACCAAGGTCAGTTTTAGACATCGCTCCTATGACTGAAATGCAGAAGGTCGCCTCTGGGGGATCTTGTTTATGCTAGGCCTTCCAATCCTAGATTATCAATTAATCAACTGTAGTTGTTGGGAAGGATTAGTAGGTTTCACGGCATCACCTTTCTTTCAGATGCACTCCAAGCCTCAGATCACCATGAAAAATGTGGTCTGGCAGTCTTTCAATAAAGAACACGAGGCTGTGTCTCTAACCCATCCATAAAGTTTAAGAGTAACCAGGATAGTTGGGAGAACTGTCTCCTTAGAAATAATTCCTATAAGACCACAGGTGAATGTGCCTCTGTCTCCTGCAGGCATCCCTCCCCGCTACTCCCCTGCCCCCCTTGGATCACTCTTCCCTCTATCTCATTACTGTACTTTGTATTAACATCTATTACAGCAATTATCCCATAGTATTGTCCTTATTCACATATCCACCTCATCACTGTGGTGTAGACTCCTTAATGGAAAGAACATTGCCCTGTTCATTTTTCCAACCCTGATGCCTAGGAGAGTCCCTGGCACAAAGCGAAGATCCCAGTAGATTTGGCTGAATGAATGAATTGCTCAGGTTTCCAAATGGCACACGTTTCTTCCCTAGCAGAGAGCAGGAATGTGTTTTTGCCCAGAACTGTGTGGTGATTAAATATGACTCCCTATCACTCCCTTAAATATAAGCCTATCACATTAGCATAAGCTTCAAAGCCCAGAGAAGAATAATTACTAGGATTTGGTTCTTTTTTTTTTTTAACTTGGAAATATCATTTGTTCTCACTAGACTCAGTGTTCTTGGTCGTAAGTGGAAGGAACAGATATAGATAAGTTACTCTCAATTCTGGCTGCATTTTCTTGGGGCAGGTAAATGTCTGTGCTCATCTCTATTTCCAGACCAATTAAACCAATCTCTGGAGGTTATGGTGTAGCTAGTGATTCTTGAACTTTATTATATGATTCACACAAACATTAAACACAGGTTGCTGGGCTGCATCCCCAGAATTTCTGATTATGCAGGTCTTGGGTGGGGCCTGCAAATTTGAATTTTACCGGGTTCTCAAGTGATGCTGTGCTAATAGCTTGGGGACCACACTTTGAGGACCACTGGTCTAGCATATGTGTAAATGTGTGTGTGTGTGTGTGAGTGTGAATATGTATGCATATATCTTATTGGTTCTAAAATTGACCGAAGGCTTCCATCAGGTGGTTAATGCTTAGGCAGTAACTGCTTTGGAAGGGATGCTCCAAAGCCTCAGCTTCACTGGAAGTAATTTTGTTTTTCACTACAAGCTGGAAGCCAGGCGAATGGAGTGTGTGCAGCAGGTCGTGTGCGGGGGGCCAGCAGAGCAGAAAGATCCAGTGTGTCCAGAAGAAGCCCTTCCAGAAGGAGGAAGCAGTGTTGCATTCTCTCTGCCCAGTGAGCACACCCACTCAGGTTCAAGTCTGCAACAGTCATGCCTGCCCTCCGGAATGGAGCCTTGGGCCGTGGTCTCAGGTAACTGGGCAAGACTTAGGAGTCATGAGTCTTGTTGCTTCTGGACAAAGGTGACAAAAATAAGGGGCACTCACCCATTTAATGCTTTCCCAGGAATCACATGGAGTTAATGTGACAAGGCATTTTAATTCACGGGTTTTTTTTGTGATTTTTATGCAACCTGAACTTTGGGAACCCCTGCACAATAGCTGAGAGTCTTCCTTAGAAGTCTAGAAAGTGGAGTATTGAGGGCCATTGAGGCTAGACCAGTGAGCACAGCTAGAAGGGATTTGAGTGTCAGTGATTGGCAGACGGAATGGCTCCTGAATTTTCCAAAGCAAATGGAAAACACAAATACAAAGGTGGTGCTGTAGGAAGGGTATTGAACTCTTACTTCAGGGGAAAGAGCCATGGGGGTTCGAGAGATACAGAGGGGGAGTCAGGCATAAAGTTTCCCATCATCACAAATTCTCAGGGAAAGGTAGAAATCTATAAAGTCATAACAGTCATAGACCTACCTGCCATTCACAGCTCGGAGGTGCTTAGCGGGGCCCGAGTTTGTCAAAGGTCCTCTCAGGTGCAGTGTCTAGAGGCATTTTTGACTGTCCCAACTTGGGGGTAAGATGCCTTGGGCATCCAGGTGGTAGAGATAAACATCCTCCAGCGTCAGGACAGCCACCTGAAACAAAGATTGATCTGGTCCCAGATGTGCTGACGGTGAAAATTCTGCTCTGTGGTAGCCTGGATGTCAGGCAAATTTTATGGAATAATCAGAAAGATGCAGGGGTTCCATCACCTGAACTGGGAAGCCAGGGAGAAGCCCACGATCACATTTCTACCATGCTTTCCTTTAGGGAACATTATCCCAGAGCACTGATTTCTGATTAAATATAGCCATGTACTGCTACATCCAGAGTTGTAGCAACAGAGGTCAGATTAAGGCTTTTGTTTCAATTATGGATCATGGGATTTTTTTTTTAATGTTAAAACTCTGTTAGGGGATTAAGGTGACAGCAGGGGGAAAGAGTATCTTTTTTTTTTTTTTTTTTTTTTTTGGGAAAGAGTATCTTTGACATGCATCAGTATGCTTCAAAATGAAGGAATATATTCATTTATAGCAGAAGGTCCATCTAAATAAGGGTATGGGGTCGTGTCTGGTCTCTTTCTCTGCAAGTAAGGAGGCACATTTTTTTACAAGAGGAGAATTCAGAGGGCTGTTTTAGCTAAATGTGTGTGGGTAGGCATGGAGAAAAGAAATGGAGGACCAAGCAGTTCCAAATGAGACATCATGAAAAGCTTTCGTTCAGAGTTTGCCCCAAATGGAAATATTTTGAGAGAGTGTTTTATGCCCTTAATTGGTTGGTTGGTTGGTTGGTATTTACTAAGACCAAATGTGTCCTTTTGAGAACATCTTCATGATGAATTTGAAAGGAGTCCCTCAAAATTTGTTACTGTAATCTGTTCTCTCGAGACCATGTCTCTGAAATCCTCTGGGATGCAATTTTAAGATGTCTCATCATTCTTAAATAAAAAAAAACAATGAAAACATAAGAATTCTATTGAGTAAGGATCAACCATTTTGCAATTTTGAAAGTGAATGAATGATGATTTGCTTAATGGTACATCTCCCCGTCTGATGCCCCACAAATCTGTCTGCCTGTCGCTGCCACGTGACAGCTGTTTGATCCTGGTCAGGTTCTCTAAGCTCTGAGTCTCAGATGACCCTTCTGGAGAACGGGACAAGAGCAGTTTATCTCAGAGGCTTGGTAGAAGATTGTGTGATAATAGGTGAACGTGCATCATCACATGGAAGGCATTAAATAAACATTCTCCGCTGCTGTGGTTTGCAGAGTACGATACTATCATCCTCGTCATCCCTTTTCCTTAAGGACGTGAAGAGCCAGGAGTCATGTTGATCCTCTGAAGAGGCTTGGAATCATGCCCAGATGTTTGCATATTGACAAAGAGCCAAGGCCCAAGGGGCACATTTCATATGGCCCTTCTGATCAGAAAACAGGGCCAGGGATGGGACATGTCCCTTGAGGGCAGACCCAGATCTGGGGCCAACACCTCCTAAGTGACCCTGACAAGTTTTTAACTATTCATCTGAAAGTGAGGAGATTACTCCCCACTTTCTCTCTCACAGAGTCCTTGGAAAGGACAAGAATGTGCTGGTGCAGGAGGGACCGGCCCATTCACGGACATCCGCCGATGCTTACTTATTTCTTCCCCTAGAGTTAGCACAGAGCCCACCCCAGAGGCAGCAGGTGGGTAGGGAGAAGAATTGGACCCCTCAACCCATTTCTGTCAACGCCATGATCTGTTGCTGCTACATGTGTACATGTGTTTCTGTTCTACTTCCTGTCAGGAGCGCGATAATCCTCCTTAGCCAAGTGCCCAGACCAATTTTGCCCTATGCCAGGGAGCGAGCCACAGTTAGGGCCGGGAGCAGGCCACGTACCGTTCTCCCGGTAAATCATGCGTGTTGCGCAGAGAAAGCCTCGGCCCCGGGCATTCGCTGGTGAAGGTGAATGCCAACCTGCATTTAAGGCCTCTGGAGGGAGGAAAGATTTCTCCTGCTGGCTGCCAGGGATTATATTGGGCATTTGGTTCTAAAGCTTAATGTTAGTTTTGTGAATACCTCATTAATTTGTTCCCAGCATGCAAATGACCTTTTCCCCCCATCTCCAGTGTTCCAAGACATGCGGGCGAGGGGTGAGGAAGCGCGACGTCCTGTGCAAAAGCTCCCCAACGGCAGAGGAGGTCCCGGAGGCCCTGTGCTCCAGCATCCCAAGGCCAGAGTCACAGGAGGGCTGCGTGCTAGGACGATGCCCCAAGAATAACCGGCTGCAGTGGGTTGTCTCCTCCTGGAGTGAGGTAGGAGTGAGAGTCTGCACCGCAGGGTCGTGTCTTGGAATGCTCCGCTCGCTCACCAGCACCCAGATGCTCACACCTCCTTCCTGCTCCACACATGGAGCAGGTGCCTACTACTTGTCCATTCTTCCTCCTGCCTCTTCATGGGACCCTGCCAAAGCCTCCATCGCACTGAGTGGGCCCATGCGTGGGCAGTGGAGGTGCAGGTCTCCACCCCGTGCATGGAATGTGCCGCGGCTGGGGCACACAGGGTGCTGCTGCACTGAGGGGTCTGTAGTGCCACGGGAGACCTTGGGGTCCCCCAGCCCTGCTGCCAGGAAGAGTCTTTGCCAGGAGAGATGTTCTAAGGAGCGTGAGTCTGACAGATGAGCAAGAACTGGGCAAGGGGGGGATTGAGGGAAGATCCTTCCAGAAGGAAGGTGTGCGCCATATGAGGGGGCGCGGGGAGAGAAGCCAAGAGAGCAGTGGGAGGAGGGCGTGGTGCAAGCTGAGGCCTCCTCAGGGCCGGGGTCGGGGCCACTTGGCACTGAGCATGGAGAGCGCAGCCCAGAGGCGGGCAGGGTGCTCCGGGGAGGTGGCCGTGGTTGGGAAGAAAGGGGATGTTTCAGGAGTGGAGATCTTCTTGAGCCCCCAAGGAGGCCATGCCTCGTTCCAGCATATGTGGTGGTGGTGGGGGGACAGGGCCCGTGAAGATGTCCCTGGGCTTTGTGGCGTGGGAAACAGCAGTGCACGCATAGACACAGGAGCCCTGAGCAGAGGAGGCCTGGGGGCTGCACGGGGTCCTGATGGCGGGGTGTCCGCTCCGGAGGGGACCAGGTGGCCAGCAGAGGCAAGGCCTCCAGCCCCGCAGCCCCTGGTAGTGGCCGCTGGTGTCCTTTGTTCAGTCTGAACAAGAAGCACCATACCCAGCAGTGCATGCCCCGCCCCCCATTCCCTTGGGGTTCTAGCCCCAGGGCTAAATGCACCTGCAAATGAGACGCCCCCTTTTCCCTGCAGCCTTTCCTCCCTCCTGTGCAACCTGGAGCTGCCCACTTGCCCCGCGGCCCCGCTTCCTCCCCACGCGGGGAGCTGCCGTGAGCTCAGCGCTCCCCTCTGGGCACCAGGCTCCGCTCAGTTAGGAGGCCTCGGGGCCTTACCCATTCCCCATCTCACCCCGCGATGCCATTTAAAGTACTTAAGTTCTCGCATACTTCCTCAGCCTCCAGCCTGCCCTTTTTCATGCTGTCACACAGCTTTGGGTGGTGGCTCTGCCCAGTGAGACGCAGGGTAGGGGACAAGTTGTGACTTGGTGGCTCCTTCCCACGTGGCCGCCCCTGTGCCCTGCTAGCCAGTTGGATGCTTAGCTCCTCAGAGCCAGAGGCCACAGGCGATCGGCCACGTGAGGCTGCACGATGCCCTGTGCCCATCCCCCGCCTGCCCGACTGTCCAGGAGCCGTGTCGCGCCCACAGGGGCCTCTTGGGGCTGCTGGACAGCGCCCACCAGGGACCTCCGAATTGCCTAGGCTTGGGTTCCTTTGCAGCGGCATGAGGGACACGGCTGCCGCATCTTCAGGATCCTCGAGCACGCATGGTTGACCCGATGCGATCCCATTCCTAGAAGTCCACGTGGACGATGCTCTGCTCAGCACGCCTGACCGCGGAGCCTTGCACACCTAATGCCTCCTCTCTTGGCTCCTAGTGTTCGAGGACCTGTGGCTTGGGCGTGAGGAAGAGGGAGATGAAATGCAGCGAGAAGCCCTTCCAGGGAAAGCTGCTAACTTTCCCCGAGCGAAGGTGCCGCAATATTAAGAAGCCAAACCTCGACTTGGAAGAAACCTGCCAGAGAGGGGCTTGTCCCGCCCATCCTGGGTTCAGCGTGGCGGCTGCGTGGTACTCGTCGCCGTGGCAGCAGGTGAGCACGTGCAGATTTTGGCTGCGTTCCCCAAAAGGAGGCCCAGCAAAGGCTGCTATTAGCCCCCCACCCTCCCACCCCCGTCCAAATGTAAAGAAGAGAAGCTCTAGTTCTGGAGGCCGAACAACTGGAGATCTTGGCCAGCTCCACCCCATGTGGCCCTGGGCCGGTTTCATAATCCATAAGCTTCGGCTTCCACAGCTAGAAAATCAAGACGATAATGTCTTGAAGAGCGGATTTTTTTCATGAGCTCCGAAGATAATACAAAGCACTTATACCAGGCTGGTCACATGGTGCTGAAAGGTCACCGTCGCTGCTGTTTTTAAAATCCCCACTAGAGTCTTCTGTATTCTGGAAACCTTGCTCATAATCTTGACTCCTTTGGTTTTTATGGCATGTTTCTGAATTATTTAACAGCGGACATTTGTTGCAACAGCCTGTTCAGGCGTATTTTTGTCCCTGTTTTGTAGAGGAGGCAAGAAAAGCTCAGAGTTGGTCAACTCAGGCAAGGACACCAGCTCTTAAAAATCATCAGATGTTAGAGGGACCCTTTTCTCAGAAGACTCGGATGATATTTTGGTTGCGGTAGTTCGGTTCTGATTGGCTGGGATTGGCCTGGGAGAGGGGCCGTGTGGTGGTCCTCACACTTCCCAACCAACAGATGTCACAGCTCTTTCAAGGACTCGCCGGCTTGAGAGGTGCCGCCCACCCCATCATTAAACACAGGGGCTAGGTGGGGGGATGTGTGAGCACAAATGGAGGTCTATGAAGTTGTGTCTATGTAAGTTCACCTTCATCCATACGTGTATATATAGTGTGCGTGTGTGTGTGAGAGCCTGTGTGTACTGGGGAAGATCTGAGAACTAACTACAGAGGAAAGGAAAGGAAACTAGTGCGATTGTATATCTCTAATCAGCTGGACATCATGCTAGGCACTATTTAGATGGCTGTGGGCCTTTTCAAATATCACTATCTTAGTCATTTAAGAGATTTGGAAATTGATTATTTTAAGATTATTTAGATCAGATATCAGCACACAATTGCCAACAGGCCAAATCTGTGCCTGCAATCTCTGCCTATTTTTTTTTGTAAATAAAGTTTTATTAGAACTCAGCCGTTAAAAAAAAAAAAAAAACACCACAGCTGTGCTCTTTTGTTTACATATCGTCTGTCCCCGGCTGTTTTTGTGCTTCAAAGGCGGGCTTGAATGGTTGCAACAAAGACAACATGGCCCACAAAGCTGACAATATTTACTATCTTGACCTTTATCGAAAAAGTTTGCCAACTCCTGGTTTAGATGATGATGGTCATAGGGCTATACGTGAACTTGGCATTAAATCCACAACTCATATGCTTTCTACTCCCACTTAGTTTTTCCAAATACCGGTCCATATAATGATGCTTGTTCAAAATGAACACTTAACCATATCTGCAAATAAGAAATCTGAAAATAAGAAAATATGTAGTAAATTTTTTAAAAAGCAAAACAAAAAGTAATCAATGCAAAGGGCTTTTTTCCTGATACTTTATTCCTTAGTTATAAAATATCTCTCTATTATGTGTCTGGAAAAAATAAAGTTTATAGTCCTTGTTAGTCATCTATTTTTTATTTTATTTTAATTGAACAAGGAAACCCTTGACTTCTATCTAGGAAACACCACACCCACTGTGCCAACTCAGAGTTTGGCTGGGCAAAGAGGGCAGGATTCCAACGCTGCCTCGGACGAAGTATTATTTATTCGCTGTCCTAATGCTGAACCACCCCCCTATTGGAACCGCAGAGATTATCTGGAATTCTTTAAATACTGTGAGGATTTGTTCTGCATTCTATGGCAGCTTCTGTATTTCTGGAAGCTCTCTCCTTTACGAGCCACTTAACTGGAGACACACTCTCTGGGCTGAGATAGACGCATCTGCCTAAGATCCCCTTCTAACCAGATCACAAGGCTCCCGTGTATTAGACCGTGGCCACGGGCCTGCGTGCCGGGCTCCGGCCAACCCCTGCTTCATCAGCAGGCGCCCTGGTCATGTCACGGAGGCTTCTCTGACACTGCTGACCTCTGAAGGGACACCTTCCAGCTGGGTGTCGCTGACTCCTCCCTCTTCCCCTCTTCTGCAGTGCACGGTGACCTGTGGAGGGGGTGTCCAGACTCGCCTGGTCCGCTGTGCTCAGCAGGGCCGGCCTTCCTCAAGCTGTCTGCTCCGTCAGAAACCTCCAGTGCTACGAGCCTGTAACACAAACTTCTGCCCAGCTCCTGAAAAGCGAGGTAAAGGGCCCCACGCCCGAGTCAGCTTTACTAGTCTCACCCATCCTATCTGGTTGTGCAGTTTATTCCTGGCACAACTCTAGGGGGTGCCACTCCCAGCGTGGTCGGTGTGAACGGGGCTCCCCACAGGTGTACAAGGCACAAATCCAGGGCTGCTCCTGCTCAGAATGATCTTGTTCACACACATGGGCAGGGAACACTTAGTTCTATGATACGACTCTTTAGCCATTAATTCTTACTTGGAAAGGGGGAAATGGTAATCTTGCAAGTCCCATTTTTTTTTTAACACCATTTTAATTGAATAAGCAAGTGAAAAAGTAACCACCGTGCACCAGAGATTACGCTCACGAGTAGGAACACAGGCGGGAGCGGGAGTCGTCCTCGGGGAACTTGAGCCATGAGTTAGCCAGGGACCACAGCTTCCGTGTGTGCGTGGCTACCGTCCTTCCAACGAAGCGCAGTGCGTGCTGCTGAGAAAATGGGCAACTGAATCATCTGCGTGAACTATACTGCCTTCCACTCGCCCAACTTTCTTTAAAGTCACCTGACAAACACACCAAGAAAGGTCTCTTTCCCCTAATCTGATTTCCTTGTGCTAAAGAAATTACGTTCCACCACGTACCTGCTGAATTTCCTTTCTTCCAATGACAGCTTTTCCAAGACTAAATTTCTTAGCCCGTGCTTCCCAATTGGTGGTGAATCAGATTCAGGACTGTCACTCTCCCTGTCCTCTCACTTCACATTTCTAAATCGTTATCCTTGTTTATCTACATCTTAGAGCCTTGGTTCCAGGCCCAGGGCATCAATTTGCCCCCCTCTGCCCTCTCTCCTTCCCTATCTGAGGCCTGCATGAGACCAGAAAACTAGTAATGTAGCAGCTTCTCAGAGCCACGTCACGTCCAAGGTGATACTAGAATTCTACAAACCTGCAGCCTTTCTCAGCACAAAGTTTATGGGGGAAGAAACCCACATTCTGAGCAAGTGGTCATGAACTTGTAAATTCTTTCTTTCCTATTGGTGACTTCCCTTTCCCCCTGTTAGTCAGATGACCCCGGACAAACCCACACATGCCAAGAATCAGTGGATCCCCCCTAGGTACTTTGAGACAGGCTAACGGACAGTGGCCAATCATGAAAGCTGCTGGGCAGGAGTACGTGGTGGGGGGAGAGCCAAGACACGTGTTAGTTCCAAGATTGGGAGGGAGGCCATTGGTGTTATTTTGTTCATCCAGCACCACACCTGTCACAGCGTAGGTGCTCAACATGTGTAAGTGCAAGATTGTGTGTAAAGTACTGTGAGGTTCTCTGTTTCATTCAAAGCCAGGTCACAGAGCACCTGCCACATATCCCTACCATTCTTCTAGGGATAAAAGAACAAGGCAACATCCTGTTCTTTTTTAAAAGATTTTGTTTATTCATGAGGGACACACAGAGACAGAGGCAGAGAAGCAGGCTCCATGCAGGGAGCTTGACACGGGACTCGATCCCAGGACCCTGGGATCATGACCTGAGCCAAAGGCAGATACTCAACCTCTCAGCCACCCGGGTGCCTGGCAACATCCTTCTAGATACACACATAGCTCACCTTCCTTTAGGGTCACCTTTAGGTCGCCTAAAGGAACACAAGCTATGTGCATATCTAGAAGGAGAGTGTTCCTGCCAGTTGGAACAGCACATGCAAAGGCCCTGAGGTGGGAATGTGTGAATATGATCAAGGAACAGCCAGACACCTGGAGGAGGATGTATAAAGTAGGCAGGTGTTAGGTGATTAGCTGAAGTTGGTCCTGGAGGCCTGGTCAGCCATTGTAAGGACTTCAGATTTAACTCATCGTTTTAATGGTCTGTTTTTATCCTGATGCAGTATTTCCACTGCCTCAATAGGATAATCTCTATGATTTAAATAGAAACTGACTCAGAGGGATCCCTGGGTGGCGCAGCAGTTTAGCGCCTGCCTTTGGCCCAGGGCGCGATCCTGGAGACCCGGGATCGAATCCCACGTCGGGCTCCCGGTGCATGGAGCCTGCTCCTCCCTCTGCCTGTGTCTCTGCCTCTCTCTCTCTCTCTCTCTCTCTCTCTCTGTGACTATCATAAATAAATAAAAAAATTAAAAAAAAAAGAAACTGACTCAGATGTACATTCTGGTGGATTAGGCTATGTGCTAGTTGATTGGGATAGAAGATACTGTACAAGTACATATTAAAAATAATTGAATACAGATCCCACACCCTTCTCCTGGGGCCCCACCCCTAATCCCTGTGATGGTCCAGGTCAGTATGCCCTCTTCTAGATGCTCAGAACAAAAAGCCTGTTGTCCTCCTTTTTTCTCTTATATCTTTACCAGCCTGTCACAAAATTCTCTAGACTCCATATCCAGGACTTCCTGAAAAGAAGAAAAATTCTCTTCCTTCACCATTATACCCAAGTTGAGACTTTGTGGGTTTCACATTGGTTGTTTCAGCCATGATAGTTAGAGGGAAGCTTATTTTTTTTTTACAAACATTTTCTTGAGCAGCTACTCTGTGACAGGCACTAAGCATTGGGAATAAAGTAATGAAAACAGTCAGCGAACTCTGCTCTCGAGGATTTTACGTTCTAGAAAGGAGCCAGACAATAAGGCAACACATAATAGATGAGGGCTGATAGACCCAGGGTAGAAAAGTAAAGCAAGGTAGGGAGGAGGGAGTGCTTTCTGGGAGGCCAGGGGGCACATTGCTTGTATGGGGGAGTCTGGGAAGGCCCTCCTGTCAGTGGCCTTTGAGTAGAAACTAAAGGGAAAAGAAAGGATCTGGATGCCTGGATCAGTATGCCTGGCACGTTATGGCATCAGGCAGGTGGCCCATGTTGGGGAGGGGATGAGAGGAAGAAGATGAGTCAAGCAGTAGTGGGGGAACCAGATCCTTGGGCCATGTCAGCCGTTGTAAGGACTAAACCTTTCATTCTAGGTGGATGGAGGGGCCAAAGGAAGAGTTTGGGGCTGAGACATGACATGAACTGTCTTACCTTGAGAGGATCAGCAGGACTAATATGAGATGGGAGAGGTGTATTTTAGCAGAAAGACAAAGGCATGGGGAAAGAACTACAGGCAGTTCTGAATCAGAGAGAGCAGGAGACAGATCGGGAGCAGCCGGAAAAGAAACAGGAGAGCCGAGAGCCTTGCAGCCATGTCCAAGGGCACAGAGCAGAGCTACTTAAGGATATTTTTTTTTCATGCAAAAGGATTTTATGTAACTTGAAATGTTTGCCTAGTTATGACATAATCTTCTTATCTTCATTACCAACATGTTTTTTAGCACATCTTTTGTTATATGTAATTTTGCCTATTTCCTATTTTGATGCTTTATTTAATGTGACCTTTATCATAATTGATTTTATTGCTCTTGTTTCCATTTTTCCCATTTAAAATTTTTTATTTTTTGTATTTTTTTTATTGGAGTTCGATTTGCCAACATGTAGTATAATACTGAGAGGGGCACTTGAAGGATAATTTTGGAAGGGATGTAGGTAGGTGCCTGTGAATAGTAGGGGGCGTTGGGCAAGGTGAACGTAAAGTGACTTCTAAGCCTTGCATAGATGAAGGGGGAAACCCTTCCAACCGTGAATGAGGACATTTATTTATGTACGAGGTAGGCCATAAGCACTCTTTTTTTTCCTTAAGCACTTCTGAAGTGAAAATTCTTTGAGAATCCAGTAAAACAGCTAAGACCCAATGTGCACGGAGGTTTATATAAAGAAAATCTTACATACAGCTTCACACGCATTCTGTATCTAGGGAGGGCCTTCTGGGTGAAAATCCCTGATGTACAATGTCCTGCTTCCACGGTCCATAATAACATCTGTTAATAAAAGAAGTTAGGACTGGTGTTGACTTAAATCCACTTAGTTGCAGACTGGCTATGAGATTTAAATTGATGTGGAGTACTGCAGCTGGGCCTCAGACCCAGGTGTGATGACTCCTGATACATTAGGCCTCTTGTTCCCCAAAGTAAGGTCTGTGGACCAAGTAGCAGCAGCATGCCCTGGGTGCTTATTAGATATAGAGCCCCTTAGCTCTCACCCCACACCCTCTGAATCAGAAGCAGTGGCTTAACAACATCCCCAGGGGATTCCTCACATGCTGTGCTAGGGATGCAGAATGGTAGCTCCAGGCTACTGGGGTCAGACATGAATCTCTGGCTGGATAGAACATTTTTAACATCCACTTTCCCCCTCCTGTCAACATTTAGTCCCTTCTGATGTCTTAATCCTGCTTCCCCCACCCTCCCAGCGAAGTCCTAGTGTATAATGAGCAGAACCACTCAGAGGCATTAGGCTGGCAGATCCAAGGTCTTTGACCTGTAGGCTCTCACCTTAAGAAAAAAGCTAAGGTTTCTCCTAAGGGGTTAAATACTTTTTCTCATTGCAGAGGATCCATCCTGTGTGGATTTCTTCAGCTGGTGTCACCTAGTTCCTCAGCACGGCGTCTGCAACCACAAATTTTACGGTCAACAGTGCTGCAAGTCATGCACGAGGAAGAGCTGATCTCCATGCCCTCCCTGACACCTGAGGGCCAAGATCTTACCTCTCGCCTCTGGAGAGACCAGCCACATTTCACATCGAAGGCTGGTCACTGCAGGCCACCTCTTTGCTGCTGCAGCATCTGTGGAGCTGACTCTCAAGAACAGACAGGCTCCCCATTCACTTCCCCAAAGCACATGGTACTCCGAAGCACTTGAACGTGGGAAGCGAGGACAAATCTGACTTGCAAAAGAAAGGACAAAAGAACTTTGATTTGCACTGTTACACGAAAGAAGTGATGGATCACACTGAGCTACGTCACATTTTAATTCTGACAAAGTGAGAATCTGGTCAATGCTGGGAGAGATTGCTCCCTTTGAACTTCAGAGGGTTCCACGGCAAGACCTCCGTTTTGCAAAGGTCCTTGAAGACTTCAGGTCAAAGACTGAGGCTTGGAGCAATCAAGTCTGGATGGAACACATTGCCTAACTGTTACCTGGAGCTCACAGTTTGATTGGCACTGTGGACAGCCCAAGCTCGGAGTCACACAGGAAGCCAAATGGTGCTCATAACTGTGCTTGCTGCTGGACTAGCAAGCTTCATGTTACGTTTATCTCGTGTGCGTGTGTTGTTTTTATAATTTTGTTTAGAGGATATTCTGCTTAGAGAGTCTCCAAGACTAAAATTTACAACTTGAAAAGTATTCCAAGGAATATTCTGAAAACAGGGCAACATGGACTATTTAAGATCTCCATTTAATTGAAGTTCACATTAAAAAAAAAAAAAAAGCCCACAAACTCACATAAAAGGCAAATGTTGATGTCCTATGCAGTATATCAACCTCATAACTTTTGGTGCTAGTGGAACAAGTACACGGAAGCCTCTAGTCTGCTCTTTGGGAATCAGAACTGGGGAGATTTTCATTTCTGGTAAAAATCTAGGAGGAGCTAAAGAGCAAAACAGCAGTGTTTTGAAGGAGAGTAGACCATCATTTATAAGGCTCCCTACATAATATCAGAGCTGCTTGGAAAATTAAAGACCACTTGTGGTTTTTTTTCTACCAACTGTCATGTTTAAATTTTCCCTAAGATTTAGTTAACAAGAAAAAAGAGTGGCAATAGAAAACCCCATCTGTCTTCTTGCTATGTTAACATTAATAAATCATAATAAGCCAAGATCCTTCAGTGAATAAGAATATTTTATAATCTTTCAGATGATGTTTTTAGTCACCAGAAGCCAGCTGTTGATAGGCACTAATGAGCTTAAAATTGTTCTCAATTGGAAAATACCACACTATTTTGCCAAAACCAAAGTAACTTACAAGGCTGAGTCCTTCTGTAAGTTTTTGAGATGTGGTTAAAAAGGGCATATTTATATAATTCTACTCTATTCCTCAATTTCTTTGATGAATGTAACCCAGTTTTACTGCTTTATAAAGTCTCAATTCAAACAGGGATTTGCCAGCTCAGCACAACCAACTAGACAGTGGTTTGTTAAATTTAGAGCATCCTTTGTTCCCGTTCTAATTAAAATCATGCGTTCTTGAATCTCAGAGAAAAAAAAATGATTAGCATAGTCTCTCAATCCACTTGGCTTGGCCTAGGGTTGTGGCCATTTTATCATCAGAAACACACAGTTCCATACCACCACCCTTGCCCTCTGAAAAATTGCAAGTTATTTGTTTCTTTATATAATGATCATTTTATTATTTTATGGAAAAATTAATTTATTAATAGCCTATTCTTATGTGTTCTCACTTGCTTCTCTGAGTAAGTGGTATTAATTCTGAGGAAAACTGTTGAATAAAACAATGGGTTATAGAGAAGAGTCGAAATATATGTGTAATATTTAATTATTTTATAAGTTTTATAATAAAGTGTTCTGTTTCCTTACCTTTGAAATTTGTTAAGTTCTTGAATAAATGAGAAGTCAGTTACTTCAAAGATCATTTAACTGTATAAATACTGATTGGGAAACTCAGTAATTGCTCAATGAGAAATCGGGAAGATAAAGCACTCATTGATTTTTCTTGCTTGTGTCTAAGAAAATTAGAAACCACCAAAAGTTGGGGTGAAATGGAAGACATATTTAGCATCTTACGGAGATACAGAGTATTTTTTCCTGCTGTAATGCTTTGTCAACATTTATGGAAATCATCCAGGTTAGATAAATCTACCCTAAGTGTAGTTGGTTTTCTCCTTTATTTTTTTCCATTTGAACAGCATTCTGGTGAAATCCTCTTGCAAAAAATAGAGGAGGAAGGAAAAACAAATTAAAAAGCAATTATTTCAGGTTTTCCAAATTTGTAATCAGACCAATGGAGAATAAAAAGTTTGGGCAAAGTCAGTCCAGTTGACCTGAGTATATAATATTCTTCTCTATGTGATATCTATCTATCTATATATATGAATATGTCATACATATGTGAATGTATGTGTGTATATGTGTATCATTTATGCATGCAAATCTTTATATTTAAGATTTTTATATGAATTATTGCTATTTGGCAAACAAAACTGGTTAAGAAATGAAAAACAATAGATGGCACATAAAACAGAAAAGAGAAGATATCCTTGTGACTTTTGGTGATAAAATATTAATGAAAGCAACCACATATTTATTGTTTAATGCGTGCCAGGGAGTGTGCCAAGCTCTTTTTATAGGTTACCTCTTTTAATCCTCACAAGACTCTAGTTAGAAAGATACTACTTTTTTCCCTTTGTAGATGAGGACTCTGGGATCCAGAGATATCACATATTTCATCCAGGTAGCCATAAAAGTGAGGTCCATAAATAATATAAACATTTAAGTTGTTCATTTTAGTTAAAATAGTCATTAATTGGTTTACAAAATTCCTATCTATAAAAAAAAAAATTCCTCAGCGAGAATAGGGGAGCTGTTCAGAGCTCCTCAGGAATATTCAATTTCACATCACTAAGTTTAAGATAAAGAAGGAATTTTCTGTAAGATGATTTTTATCTTTAATCCTAAGTTACATTTGTGCATAGAAAGGAAAATGGGATCTATTTAAATGTACTTTTCTGGATAGACATTGAGAATAATGATGTAAGTGACTTTGGTTCCAATTGCTCTGTATAGAGAAGCCAGCAGGAGCCATATCCAGAACATATCCTCCTTTGCTTCTGCAAATTCATGCCTAATTGCCTTACCCCTGCACACCACCACCATCCTATTTGAATGTTATGAAGACATATGTGCTGGGTATAGTTGTTTTCCTAAGCTATTTTTAGTGAGGAACATAGTTGAGTTCATAATCAGGTCATTTAATAACAAGCAATTTATATAATTGTTAATTATTTTAATGAACAAAGAGGTTCAGAGATTGTTCCTAGCATCCTAACTTGGATGAAAAAGAGGCACTAACGTCTAGGAAAATGAAACCCTTAGGCCATGTCTCCCCAATACTCCTGTTTATTCCCACCCCCTCTTCCCCTCTTCCTGCATCTCCTTGGCCTCCTCATTCAGGCTGCCTCTGCCCCATAGAGGTTAGGCCATCACCTGACGCTACCTAGCGCTGCACCCTATGGCCATCCCACACGTTAGAAAAGACAGGATGAACACTTGGTACTCCTCAACCTTCCATCTTACAACTAATGGACTTTCTAAACCAAGTGTGCAGTACAGAGGGGCACTTTTACTGTATAAAGTTAACAGAGCCCTTGAGAGATGGTCTTTGAAGGTGAACCAGGGCCAGCGGCTCTTCCTGCTGATGGCGAGGCCCAGACATGTCTCTCCCGCTGACTCCCTCTCCTTTCTTTCCTTTCATGTGGCTGGAGCACAGGAAGGACCAGCAGCCCCCCGCCCCCCTCCTTGTCAGAAGGCCAAGCCAGCTCTACTGTTCCTTAGCTTGCTCCTCTGTTTCGGCAGCCCCATGTCATGTACCATGAGGCTGAATATCTCCCCTTCCTTGGAAAGAAGGTTCTTTCTCCCCTGCCCCATCCTTTTTGAGAGCCAGATTGGATCTAGAGTAAGTCTCAGGGCAACAGTTTCTAAATAATTAGCTGCATTAACTATCACTTAGGGATATTTTATACATTCCTGGGCCCCATTCCAGAAACATAATTAATTAATTCTGGGAGTAGGGCCTGGGAATTTATATTTTAAAAGGCATGCAAGTTTCTCTGAGGAAAAACTCATTTTGGAATCACTTGTCTAGGATAGATAAAGGAAAGCACCTCGAGTCGGTCTTCCTTGTGTAGGCAAAGGAGTTCCCTTGGCACCATGCCCTCTGCTACAGCTCCGCAGGGGTCTGAGCTAAACCTGGCCAGTAATGAAGGGGGCTTTGCCATCCTGTTGTCATCCTCTGTGTGGATTTCACCGGGAGACCCTCAGGGCTGTAAATAGTGGGTCAAGAAAAAGACTCACAGGCAAGGACCAGTTCCCCAGCCATCTTTGTCTTGATTTCTTATTTCCAACCATGTCGGTAGTTGACAGCAGGGTTGGATGGGCAGGCAGTAGAAGAGGCGGATGGAGGGAAGTTGGCCATTTCTCTCAGGCAAGCACCCACATGCAAGAACTAGTACACTGTATTGTTTTTTGTTTCTTTGTTTTGTTCTGTTTTGTTTTTTAAGGACACACAATAGAGAAGCCAATGAAATCCCCATTGGAAAGTGGCTTTTGGCAAATTACTCCAGGTCCTTGTGTGTGTGTGGAGACACCCCAGTGCTTGAAAGAAACAGTTGTGTTCCTGAGATCCAGAGTCAAGGCAGAATGAAGGCTTCCATCCTATTTCCTGCCAGGACACTGGGTGCCAAGAGGTGAATTAATCACTCGTATGAATCAGGCCAACTGTCACTTGCTTACAAATTGCCAGAAATGCATTGGCTGACTCGAGTCAATGAGAATTGTAACTTCAGCTTTTGTATGACAGAAGAAAAAGAAACAAAGCCTTTGAAAAGATAGGGAAGAGCAGCTAGAATGATGTTTTTGGCCGCACTAAAGTATAAACAAGGTAATGTCATGTTCCCTACAATTGCGCTGTTCTGGGACTTTGATTTTTCTCATTCAGTGGCTCATTTCCTTAATTTACAGGTTTTTTTTTTTTTAATATATTGGCCCCACATACTTAACATGAACATGTCTGTCTATTTATGTATCTGCATGGTCCTAAACCAATAAAGGCATAATTGTTATTGTACTCAGCAATTTTCTCCCCTTTGTGAGGATGCCCACATTGTCTAGGGCCTTTATTACTTGCAGATAGGTCTGCCAAGGGAGCAAACAATTCACATTTTCTTAGAGGTTAGCATTTACTTTCATGCTAAAAGTCTCTCTGACAGAGTAACGCTCACCCTTTTTTGAGCTCTGCTACACCAACTTTTTTTTGCATTCTTGCTAACCAAAATACATTCGTTCTTTGCAGCCAGCATTTATTGAGCACCAACTGCACTGTGAAGTCCAAACACAGAAACAGATCTTGTTCCTGATCCAAGGGGATTGGTATTTGAAAATATGGGATCTACATCCAGTCAAGCAATGGACCAAGGTCATATAGTCCTGAGGTTTTCTTTTAATTCCTCACTGTCACATTCACCCTAGTATATATTTGATCATGTGTTTTTTAGGCTTGTATTACTGTCACATAGGATATGATGAGATCACATATCTGCAAATCACGATCATGCAGACTGCAGACTTCTTTTCCCCTTCAAAATTAGTAAAGTCACAAAATTACAGCATTAAGCAGAGTGGGAAAGGGAAGTCACCAATAGGAAAGAAAGAATTTACAAGTTCATGACCACTTGCCCACTTGCAAGTCATTGTATAGAAATTAAGAAATCGAAGAGGATTTTGTTATTTCGCTCTCTCTCCATCACAGATGTAGACAGAGAAATATTTGAAGGCAGTTCCTAAAATTACATAATGAGTCACTGGTAAGTCTAGATATAAGGCCAGTTGTAACAATTTTCATGCAAGTATATTTTCACTGTATTATAAAATATTTACTGATTTTTCTTACTTGACGGGCAGACACTTTTATTACATTTAAGGACAATCTTAATGAGTAGTAAGTTTCAAATAGAAACCTAGTATCATTGCTGATTTCATGTGCCATCTATGCTACTAACTTAAAATCCCCTGCCCTCAAAGAAATACATACTCTGGTACCATAAGAAGCATAACAAATGTTGTCATATTTCCTCTATGTAGGGCAAAGGTGATCTCATGAAAGTACCAATTTTTAAAAACATCTGACCCCTTCCCTTTCCAATTGTCTGGTATCCCAAGGAACCGAGCTATTGCTTTGCTTTGAGCCTGGAATTAAGAGCAATATCGGGCAGCCCAGGTGGCCCAGCGGTTTAGTGCCACCTTCGGCCCAGGGTGTGATCCTGGAGACCCAGGATCGAGTCCCACTTCGGGCTCCCGGCATGGAGCCTGCCCGCCCCCCGTGTCTTCAAGAATAAATAAATAAATACTTTTTTTTTTTTAAAAAAAGAGCGAAATCGAAGGTCACAAACTCTATAGATATACTAAAAACCACTGGACACTTAACATGGGAAGATTTTATGGCATGTAATTTACATCTCAATAAAGCTGTTTAAATTAAAAAGTAGGCGATGTGGGCTCAAGACAGTGAACTAGGAAGATCCTGAGCTCACCTCTTACAGACACACCAAAACTATACACATAGAACAACTGTCTCTGAGAACAAATTGAAGACCAGCCGAACAGATCATAGATATAAAGACAGGCAGGGAGGGCAGAGACCCGCTCTAGTCAGGGCAAACGCTCCTGGCACAGCAACCCACAAGCAGGAGAGATATTCCAACTGCAGAGCCCCTCCATAAGGAACAAGGAATCTGAGCCCCACATCTGGCTCCCAAGCCCAGGGAACCTGCAAAGGGAAGTTGAGCCACCATTATGTCTGCTTTGAAAACCAGCAGGGCTCACGTCAGGGAGAGCCTGAGGGCACACTGCTCTCCAAGAGCATCTCCACCATCTTACTCCTGCCTAGTTCAAGTGCAGAGGCACCAGTTTGAAAAGCACCTGGGTTACACATGAAGGAACACAACTGGCTAATTGGAGGGCATGTGCCAGAGGGATCCCAGGGGTAGAAGTGATTGTGGGCACTAGTTTTTGTTCATTCCCCTTCTACTAGCTGGGCCCATTTCTTACACTTTCCTGTACATCTACTGCGAAAGCACTACTTGCCCCACCCAACTGGCCTGCCCTGGATGGCGCCACTCCCAGGCAGCTCCCATGATGCCATACACAGCAGGTAACCTCACCTAGCCCCAAGCCCCTCCCAAACAGGCCACCTGCACTGTCACACATAGTGAGCAGCCTCAGCAAGCACTGATGTTCCCCCACCATGCAGCCTCCACCCCAGGAGCCAACCTTGTTCAGTCAAGTTCAGGCCTCATAGATATCCACACTGTCTCCCACACACCAGGGAGTCTGTATCAATCATGGGCCAACCACCACAGGAGGATACATGAGCACACACAGGGGACACCTGGCTCAAGTGACAAGGGAGACTGTGCTACTGGGCCCCACAGGACACCTTCTAGATAAAGCCACTCCTTCAAGACTGGGAGACATAACTTATCTACCCAATACATAGAGAAAACACAGACTAGACAAAATGAGGAGACAGAGGAGTATGTTCCAAATGAAAGAACAAGACAGAACCTCAGAAAAAGAACCTCATGAAATGGAGATAAGCAATCTACCAAATAAAGAGTTCAAAGTCATGGTCATAAAGATGCTCACTGAATTTAAGAATAGATGAACACAGCAAGAACTTCAACACAGAGGTGGAAAATGTATAAAACAACCAATCAGAGCTGCAGAATACTGTAATTGACATGAAAAATACATAGAATGAACAGCAAATTAGATGACGAAGAAGAATGGATTGGTGACGCTGAGGACAAGGTACTGTATATCAGCCAATCAGAAGAACAAAATGAAAGAGAATTTTTAAAAAGCTTTTATTTATTTATTCATGAGAGACACAGAGAGAGAGGCAGAGACACAGGAAGAGAGAGAAGTAGGTTCCCCACAGGGAGCATGATGTGGGACTTGATCCCAGGACCCAGGATCATGACCTGAGCCAAAGGCAGATGCTCAACCACTGAGCCACCCAGGTGCCCCAAGAAAGAGAAATTTTTATGGGAGTATAGTTTAAGGAGCTCTGGACAACATCAAGCAAGCGAATATTCACATTATTGGGGTTCCAGAATGAGCAGAGAGAAAGGGACAGAAAACTTATTTGAAGAAATAATGGCTGAAAATGTCCTTAACCTGGCAAGGGAAACAGACATCCAAGACCAGGAACCAGAGAGTCTCCAAATAAGAGGACTCAAAGAGACTCACAATGAGACACATTATAACCAAAGTGTCAACAGTTAAAGATAGAGAATCTTAAAAGCAGCAAGAGGAAAACACTAGATCCATACAAGGGAACCCTTATAAGACTATTAGCTGGTTGTTCAGCAGAAAATTTACAAGCCAGAGGGGAGTACCACAATATATTCTGAGTGCTGAAAGGGAGAAAAAAAAACTTACAACCAATAATATTCTACCAGCAAGGTCATAACTCAGAATTGAAGAGATAAGGAATTTCCCAGACAAGCAAATGTTAAAGGAGTTCATCACCACCAAACTGGCCTAACAAGAAATGTTAAATGTTCTTTAAACTGGAAAGAAATGGCAATAACTAGAAATAATTAAGAAAGAAAAAAATCTCACTTATGGTAAAGTAAGCATATGATAAATGCAGTGGATCAACTACCTATATAGCTAGTATGAAGGCTAAAAGACTAAAGTAGTAAAATCATTTGGACCTACAATAGTCAAAGAATACACAAAATAAGAAGATGTGAAACATGAAGACAAAAACACAAAATATAGGGAGTGTGCAAAAATGTATTGCTTTGAGAGTGCATTTGAACTTTAGCAACCACCAACTTAAAACAGGATATTATATATGTAGGAGTTTATACATGAACCTCAAGGTAACCAGAAACCAAATACCTAAAATAGGCATTCAAAAAATAGAGGGAAAGGAGTAAAAACACTAAGGAAGATGACCAAATCACAATGGAAGAGAGCAAGAGAAGAAAGAGGCAGAGAAGAACTACCAAAACAAACAAAAATCAATGAAATGGCAATAAATACATATTTGTCAATAATTATTTTCAATTTAAATGGACCGAATGCTCAAACCAAAAGACATAGGGTGGTTGAATGGATAACACCCATGTGCTGCCTACAAGAAACTAATTTTGGATCCAAAGACACATACAGACAAAGTGAAGAAATGGAAAAAGATATTCTACACAAATGGAAATGAAAACTGGGGTAGCAATACTTTTATTAGATGAAACAGACTTTAAAACTAAAACTATAACAAGAAACAAGGGAATTATGTCATGATAAAGGAATCAATCCAATAAGAGGATATAACACTTGTAAATATTGATACATCCAACATGGAGCACTCAAATACATAAAGCAAAAATTAACATAAATGAAGGGAGAGATTGACCATATATTATTAGTAGGGGACTTTAACACACAACTTATCAGTGGATAAGAAAAATCAATAAGGTCTTGGCCTAAAATGACATATTAGACCAGATGGACTTAATAGATATATACAGAGCGCTCTGTCAAAACAGCAGAATATACATTGTTTTTCAAGTACACATGGAACATTCTCCAGGATAGATCATATGTTAAGCCACAAAACAAGTCTCAATAAATTTAAGAAGATTAAAATCATACCAAGCATCTTTTCCAACCACAATGATATAAAACTACAAATCAATTATAAGAAGAAAACTGGAAAAAAACACAAACACATGGAAACTAAACAACATGCTACTAAACAACAAATGGGTAGAAAAGAGTCAAATAGGAAATCAAAAAATACCTCCAGATAAATAAAAAAGGAAACACAACAGTCCATAACCTATGAGCTGCAGCAAAAGCAGTTCTAAGAGGGAAATTTATAGTGATACAGGTTTACCTCAAGAACAAGAAAAATTTCAAACACTCTAACCTAAAGGAAATAGAAAAAGAAGAACAAATAAAACCCCAAGTTAGTATAAGGGAGGAAATAATAAAGATCCAAGTGGAAATAAATAAAGACTAAAACATTAGGGGGTGCCTAGGTGGCTCAGTTGGTTAAGCATCTGCCTTAGGCTAAGGTCATGATCTCAGGGTCCTGGGGATCAAGTCCCATATGGGGCTCCCTACAGAGCGGGGAGTCTGCTCCCTCTCCCTCAGTGCTCTCCCTCTCTCTGTCAAAAATAAGTAAAATTTTTTAAAAACCCTGAAAAAATAGATCAATGAAACTAAGAACTGTTTCTTTGAAAATATAAAATGGATATACCTTTAGCCAGGTTCCTCAAGAAAAAAAGAAGGCTCAAGAAAATCAAATCAGAAATGAAAGAGAAGTTATAACTGATAGCACAGAAATACAAAGGATCATAAGCGACTATGAAGAATAATTATATGCCAACATATTAGGACACCCTAGAAGAAATGGGTAAATTAATAGAAACACAATTTTCCGAGATTGAATCAGAAAGGAATAAATCTGAACATACCACTTACTAGTTATAAAACTGAATTGGCAATTTAAAACCTCTCAACAAACAAAAGTCCTAGATCAGTTAGCTTCACAGGTGAATTCTACCAAACATTTAAAGATAAGTTAATGCCTATCCCTCTCAAACTAGTCCAAAGAATTGAAAAGCGCGCTTACAAACTCATTCTATGGGGCCGAAACCCAAAGACACCACAAAAAAAATAACATTAAAGATCAATATTCTTGATGAACATAGTTGCAAAATTCTAAACAAAATATTAGCAAACCAAATTCAACAATAAAAAGAATCATATACTATGACCAAGTGAGATTTATTCCAGAGATACAAGAATGGTTCAATATCCACAAATCAATCAACATGATATAGCATATTAACAACAAAAGAGGCAAAAATCATATCTCAAAAGATACAGAAAAAGCATTTAATAAAATTCAACATCCACTTATGATTAAAAAAAAAAACTCTCAACAAAGTGAGTATAGAGATTACATATCTCAACACAACAAAGGCCACAGCTAACATCATACTCAATGGTAAAAGCTGAAAGCTTTTCCGATAAGATCAGAGAGAAGACAAGGACGTCCACTCTCACAACTTTTATTCAACACTGTATTAGAAATCCTAGCCCTAGCAATCAGAAGAAAGAAATAAAACGCATCCAAATTGGAAAAGAAGTAAAACTGTCACTATTTGCGACTGATGTGATACTATATATAGAAAACCCTGAAGACTCCACCAAAACACTATTTGAATAGATGAATTCAGAAAATTGAAGAATACAAAATTCATATGCATAAATCTGTTGTATTTCTATACCCTACAGTGAAGTATCAGAAAAAGAAATTAAGAAAGCAATCTCATTTATAACTTCATCAAGAAGGAAAAAATACCCAGAAATAAACCCACACTTATATATTCGATTATTCCTTGACAAAGCAGGCAAGAACATACAATGGGGGAAAAGTCTCTCTCTTCAACAAATGGTGTTGGGAAAACTGAATGGCTACATGCCAAAGAATGAAAACGGACCAATATCTTACACCATTCACAAAAATAAACTCAAAATGGATTAAAGGCTTAAATATCAGGCCAGAAACCATAAAACTCCTAGAAGAGAGCACTGGCATTAAGTAATTTGACGCTAGTCTTAATAGTATTTTTTTGGATCTGTCTCCTCAGTCAAGGGCAACAGAAGCAAAAATGAACAAACGACCTATGTCAAATTAGAAAGTTTTTGCATGGAATTTTAGGATTTTTAATGTTTGTTTCATGTTTCTCAGCTTCAATAAAAATCAGTAAATCTCAGGCTTTCTAAAAAAATTTTTTTGCACAGTGAAGGAAACCATCAACAAAACAAAAAGGCAATCCAATGAATGGGAGAGGATATTTGTAAATGATATGATTGATAAGAGGCTGATGTCCAAAATATATTAAAAACTCACACAACTTAATATAAAAAATACAAATATTCTTTTAAAAAATATTTTACTTATTCATGAAAGACACAGAGAGAGACAGGCTCCCCGCAGGGAGCCTGATGCAGGACTCAATCCCAGGACCCCGGGACCATGACCCGAGCCAAAGGCAGACGCTCAACCACTGAGCGAGGTGCCCACAAAATACAAATATTCTGATTACAAAATAGAGGAATCAAATAGACATTTCTCCAAAGAAGACATACCGATGGCAAACAGACATGAAAAGATACTCAATATTACTAATCATTGGGAAAGTGCAGATTAAAACCACCATGAGAAATTATCTCACACCCATCAAAATGGCTAGTATCAAAAAAACAAGAAATAACAAGTGTTGGCGAGGATATGGAGAAGGGAACCCTCATGCGCCCATTGGTGGGAATATAAATTGGTGCAGCCTCTACGGAAAACAGTATGAGGCTCCTCAAAAAAAAAATTAAATCTAAAAGTACCACATGATGTTGCAATTCCACTTCCAGGTATTTATCCAAAGTAAATGAAAACACTAATATAAAAAGATATATCCACCTCTAGGCTCATTGCAGCATTATTTACAATAGCTAAAATATGGCAGCAATCTAAGTGTCAATAGAAAGCTGCATGGATAAAGAAGTATGTGTGTGCATATATATACAATATAATATGTACGGTGTTTGTTACATATGTATACACATGTGCACATATACACATTTATATGTATATACATGTATTGTACATATAATATACATTATGCATGTGTGTACAATATATACATGATACATGTGTATAATATACATATTACATATACATGTATACTATGTATGATATATACATACTATATAATATATACACAATATATTATACATAATATGTATAATGCATTATATTGTACATATATGCATAATATGTATATTGTGTGTGCATATATGCATAATGTTATGTGTACATGTATTATGCATATATATACACACACAATGGAATATCAGTCAACTATAACAAGAGAATGAAATCTTGCCACTTGGGACACAAATGGATGGACCTAAAGAGCATTATACTAAGCAAAATAAATAAGAGGAAGACAAATACCATATGATTTTACTTAAATGTGGAATCTAAAAGCCAAAACAACCAAACCAAACAAAACAGAAACAGACTCCTAGATACAGAGAACAATCTGGTGGTTGCCAGAGGGGAGGGAGGTTGTGGGATGGGAGAAATAGGGGAAGAGGATTAAAAATTACAAACTTTCTCTTATAAGATAAATAAACCACAGGGATGTAATACACAGCAAAGGGAATATAGTTAACAGTAGTGTAACAATTTTGTATGGTGACAGACGGTAGCTAGATTCACCATGGTGATCACTTCATAATCTATATAAATGTTGAGTCACCATGTTGTACACCTGAAACTAATATGTCAACTACACTTCAATAAAAAAAAATATGCTTAAAATGATGATCGTCTATGCTCACACTTAGAGTCACACAGGAGCTTTTCTGGGAAGCATCAATTTTTCCTGTATTGTTCCCACACCACTGGGGATATTTACTTGGGGCAACACAGAACTCCAAAAAAAAAAAAAAATGTTTGTTGCTGAAGGGGCAACTTTATTCACCCATTTGCTATTTCACTGAACAAATAATCATAGAATGATAATTTTCAACCATTGTCCTTGGTACTGAAGATGCGATTAGAATGTAAGGTCCATAAAGGCAGGGAAATTTTTGGTATCACTACCTAGAATTTTTTGAACGGATGATACACAGAGAAACAAGACAGACATACTCTCTGCCTCTTCAAATTTATAGCCTAGCAAGGGATTCAGAAAATTAAGTAGCATTTTCAAAACAATTGAAATACTCTATGAAAGAGGATTTTTGTGGGACTGGAAAAAGAACACTATGTGAGATGGTTTCTAAAGTTCTTTCTTGTGACTATTTGATGATTGAGATGAAAAAGACCATCTAAACCTTAGCATTTGTTTTAAAAGTTTTCTAAATTGGTTCCCTATACTCTTTTCAAATGGAGAAACATTCCCGGTATTAATGTTTAGGCCGCAGATAGTAAGCGTGTTTTTTGACCCAAATGATGTCACGAATCCGTATGCTTTAAAAACAGCTATATATGCCCAGTTAAAAGAGTAGTTTGATTTACTTTACTGCTTTGTTCAGAAACAAAGGACAATAAAAGAGTTGAAACAATGATAATTAAATCCTCCTGCCCCTGACTGGATCGTAAGGGGAAATAAACCAAATTGGAAGTAAACTCTTCATTTTCATTATGTCGTCACTGAGGGATAAGGACCTTGTCGGGAGCACGCCTGTTTCTGCTGGAAACACTTCTGAGGTTCTGAATTCTAGTTGCAGAAAACAGGAGGATCGGGCCCTACCACTGGCACTATACCTTACTCATTCAGCCTACACTTCAAGAGCACGGCAGGTGCTGCTCCTTCTGCATTTGTAACCACCTCCCTCCCAGGGGAAGAAAGTATCTACGATGAGGTTGGGGCTGCAGAGGGCGGATGGAAAGAAAAACTAATCTGATACTACTCCCTTCTTCCTACCCCACACATTAAAAGAGAAAAAGAGGCACACCTAGAGGAAGGTGTTTTGGACACAGTGTTCTTTAACATCTTGGTGGAGTCTATGAAAGATATTTTTTTTTAAGAGTCATCTAATGAAATTTAAATGTTTTGTTTATTTCTGTAAAATTTTCCTAGGACCTACTTGGAAAACCAGTAACAACAATGTAGTAAGATACTAGAATTCCCAAAGACTAGCAAGAGGAATGGGAAGAGCAGGGAGAGGCGATAATGATGTCATGATGGCTGATATCAATGCACATCTGCTACGTGCAAGGGATTTTCCCTGTATTAGTCTGAATTTTCTGACTCTTAAAACAACATGTGAAATAAATTATTATGTCTCCTAAGTTTGCATGTGAACCAAGGCTCACATGCATTTTATATGATGGCATTAGATTACAGAAACCCCATACTGTAAAGAGCCAAGAATCTGCAACCACATGATCCTCAAGTCCATCTCCCAGGTACCCCCAAGGAATCCACCCGGTCAGCAGCAATGGTGCTTCATCTCTTTAAGCCTTAATTTCTTCATCTAGGAACACAACTGTAATCATTCATTCAATGAAAGCACCACTGTACTGGATGTTACACGGTTGGAGAGAAACAGGGTTCTACCAACATTGGGCTTAGGATCCATGCCCATGGAGCACCATTAATCCAGTCATTTCAGACAAACACAAAGTTTCAACCATGATAAGGGTTAAGCAGAAGAGGTATATGATCATACTGGAAGCTGTATACCGTTCGGTCCATTCACACTTGGAACCTTTAGTCATTTTCTTGCACACCAGTCTGTGTACCTGTGCATCCTCTACCAAGGTTCTGCTCTCACTGCCAGCCCCCACTTTGCCTGCAAGCACAAGTGCCTGGAAATTTAATCCCCCGCTCAACCCTGTGCAGACACTGGCCCAGTATGTCATTCATTCCCGAGTGATCACCGAGTCAGGAGTAACTATAGTAACTAGAATTTTCTGAATGTTCAGTAAGGTATTGTGCCCTCAACGGGAGCGCCTGGCACATGGCAATACTCGACACATGGTAACTATAAAAATGACAATCAAGAGAAGAACCCAGAATGGTGAAGAAGGCAGCAGATGCTCTTGTGACAGCAAAGGAGATTTGAAGGGTAGAAGATGAGTTTTAGGATTTTGCAGCTTTTCGGGAACCGCCTTCAGAAGCAGGCTCATTTGGGGCTGACATTTCTCAAGGCCCTGGACCAGCTGACCCCCAGCTGCCAGCCTCCTGGCACAGGTGCATGGCTGGTGTCCTCCAAGGATTGAGAGCTGGCAGCCTGGGAATGGCCAGCTGCCAAACTCCTTTTCCCCAAGTGGGAGGAAGTTGGTTCCTGTGTGACTATTAATTAAATCCTGACTGGGTGGGCACTTTTAACGTTCTTTCCAGGGGCAGTCTTACTAGCCGAGTTCATAACTGAACTGCAGCCAGCCTCGGTCAGGGAGCAGGAAACCACCTTTGGCTGGGGCCAACTCACTTGTTCCGCATCCAAATTTACTCACCCAGGTAGAGGTCTGAGTTGGAGGTCAGCCTGTGATTCTCAATGGATTGATTGTTTCCACCCATCTCCCCTCTGCAAGGTCCGGAAGACATGAAATAGGATTTGGGGGGAAGATTAACATGCTGCTTTACCATATTGTCTATCTGGAAGGCACACTCTGGGTATTGTTTGCTAGCACAAAGAGTCTTTCACAGTTACCCTATAAAGGACTGCTTTTGGAAGATTATGTTTGGGAGTTAGGTGTCTCAGTATCCCCCAGGACAAAGTGGCAGGGAGATTTAGCAGTGATCTAGATAATCTTATCAACCCCGATAATTCAGATGTTGGTTTTACTGCCTTCAAATGCACTAGCCAAATAGTCAGCAGCTCGTTCCATTCCTTTCCAAAGTGTTTACTGCTACACAGAGAGAAGGGAGCTGATACTTACTCAGCCCCGACGGTGTGCCAGGTGCTGTCCTGGGCACTTCGTGTGCACGCTCCCCTTAATTCTCCTATCAAATCCCTCGTTATCATTTCCTCCCTTTAAGGATAAGGAAACGAGGTTCAGTAAAAGGAAATAATTCACTTAAGGTCACACGGTAAAACCTGATGTTACAGGGTTTAGAATACAGGTCTGTTTCAGGTAACAAAATACTTGGGAGTGAGTCAGAGCTTTTGTGTCTCTTAAGCTCATGGAGGTGTTTCTGGCATGCAGCCAGGACAAAGAATCACAGCCCTAGACTGAATGTACTCAATCTAAGTCGCATGGCTAGTCTATGGCAAAGCTGATACCAGAGCCCAGTTTTACCGGACGTGCTTTCTACAAGCTCTGCTGCCCCTTAAAAATAATAGATTCAGCCCAATCCTCAACAACAATTAATGGAAGCCAATATTCTGGTGACCAAGGATCCTGGCTGCCTGAGTTTCATTACTTAATGAAAGAGATCTTAAGATTTACTGTCTCTCTTCCCAGAATTGATTAAGTAGACATTACTAAGTGCATTACTTACTAAGTACATTGGAAAGAAGACCACGTTGGAAACCAGAAAACCTGGGCTTTAGACTTTGCTCTATGTTAATCCCCTGGATGGACTTGATTTATTCACATAACCTCCCTGAGCCCAGGAGATCACTGGATCTTGTGATTCTCAACCCTAAATGTACATTGTAATAACCTGGAGAGAATGTAAACAATTTTGTGCCCATGCCCCACCTCCAGAGTTTCTGATTCTATTGATTTGGGATAGAGCTATACGGTCCCCTCACGTTATTCTTATATTCAGCAGGGCTGGGAACCAGTGATTTAATTCTAACAACATGGTAGATGAGTCATGTCAGGGCTCTTCCAAGCCCTTGAATCTTCCATAATTTTACGATGGTTTCCATTCTCACTGAAAATCTAAGAATGACTTCAGCCTATTGTGTAAGTTGCCTGAAAGTACAATTGTTAAAGCAATTTATCTATCTGCCCTGGGTGGGTTCAACAAGCAAAGATTAAAAACATCTGTGCTGAGTGTTAGTTCCCGCAGTGACATGGGACACAATGAGGATGCGGGAAGTGGTCCTTGGGGAACTTGTTGGAAAACTCAAATGAAAACTTTTTTATATGTAGATCACTGTTGCTATGATGCTATATTGATGGATTTGGTACAATGGGGTGCTTGACTTCTCTGGTTTCACAAACGATTTTCCTTCTTTTCCCCCCAATAACATCTGAAAACTCACACTGATATTGGCCTAACTCTGGAGTGGCAACTACTTATACCTTTTGGATGGTGACGGTCACAAAGGAAATAGGACAGGGGCATAAATGAGCCCTGATGGGCCCAGGGAAAAAAATAGCTTAAATTCAAGCTTACATTTGCAAAAATTAGTGTTCTCTCTTTCCAACTGCCTTGATTTCCTACTCCTAAAAGGAAGTTTTAGTGTTGAATATTGATCTTCAGTACTTGCTTAGCGAGCCTGATCCACTGTATCTATTTTCCCTTTTCCAGAGAAAAACCACCTCACTCTGGAAGTTAGGGCTCTGCATTAAGAGAAGAGAATGTCGGAGCCCAAAGCAGAGGTGAATGGGGTCTCCTCCAAGTTTTCTCTTTTATTAAAGAGCTTTTCTCTACCTATGTCTGGCACCAGATGCCTGAACCTCCTCTTAATGCTGTGGTGTTAATATCTGTTTTCTCTGTCCCTTTTGACTCATTCAATCAATTCAATCTATATGGCTTTTCTTCCAGCAAGATTTATGGGGATGACATTAGACATTTTGGATTATGAAAGGTATAGAAGAATAAAAATCAAATTTACTCAAGTGATCTAATTCTCTTCTAGTTCCTTCCATGAAAAAAAAAAGGTGTTAAAATTGAACTCGGATTTTCCCCCCATTTCCAAAAGGAATAATTTGGGCAACGTAACTTTTAAGGCTTTTTCCTGCCCTAATAGCTACAATTTCTATTTTATCTCAGCCTTCTCCCACAAAAAGTTGTTTTCTATAAAAAGTGAACTTAGATTTAGTGTTTAATAATAAAAAAATAACACATGCTGCCTTCTCAGGTGTTATTTTGTACTTTATTTCATTAGCATTGATTTTGGCCCCTAAAAGTAGGTTAGGGTTGATGAAGGGAAAGAAAGGAAAGGATAGTTCATTGATCTATTCTTTAAGTATCCATTATTTGCCAAAATTTAAGTCAATATTAGAAATGCCAGATATGGCCCTTTCTCTTATATGTCGCTTTGTAGAGATAAAATTGTACAATGAAATGCATCTTCTTTATGAGATAACATAGAATTACATACAGCGTGCTGTGGAAAAGCAGAAAATTAATAATTATGTCTAATGGATTCAGAGAACACTCCACAAACCAGTGGCATCTGAGGAGATTCTAGAAGGATGGACAGGAGAGAACCAGATAGAAGAGAGGCAAGGGCAGCTGAGGTAAAAGAAAGAGCAAGCCTGACAGAAAGTCCCCAATGACATCTGCCTCCTGGTACTCATGCCTAGTCTTGTATGGTCCCCTCTAATACTGAAAAAAGCCAACTTTTTTTTTTTTTTACCAGAATAACAGTGTGTGATTTCCAAAGCAAGACCATAAAAATACTGTCTGGTATTGTGCCCTATTGGATTTACACTGTGGGGTGGTCAGTCTCCGTGTTGTAATGATGCTCAAGCAGCCCATGGAGAACCTCCCAGAAGAGGAACTGAGGTCTCCTAAGGGCAACCAGAGCCAAGTGAGAGCCATCCTAGAAGCAGATTCCCTAGCTCAGCCAAGTGTTCAGGTAATGGAGACCCATCTGACATCTTTCCTGCAACCTCATGAGACACCCCAAGTCAGAACCACAGACTTAACCATTTCTGAATTCCTAGGAGATAGTATGTCCTTATTGTTGTAAGCCACCGTGTTTGGGGATCATTTGTTACACTGCAATAGATTGCTGATACAGGTGGCATCCAAGTTTATGTCATGCTCTGAGATAAGAAGGGGAATAATAAGAGATGAGGTCTAAAGGGAAGGAAGAAGATCAAATTGGAAAGGTTTCATAGAATGGACCACAAAGAAGTATTAAAGTGGATTCTTGCTGATTTTAGGAAGGAAGTGATGCAATTGGATGTGTGAGTTAGGAAATACACACCTAGACACTAGAGCATGAGCTGAAGGAAGGTGTTAACAGATACAATATTAAGCATAAATTATAGGGTTTTTTTTACACTGGATTACTTGTCTACCTTTATTAAAGAATGATTTTGAGTTGCAAGAGAATTTATAATTCCTACCTCCTTCCCTCTCATTCAGAGCCTACTCGACAGATGACCTTGCTCTCTTTGCTTAAATATCTCTAGGGATGGGGAACTCACCACCAGTTGAGCCAGTCCCCAACATGCTGATTTGAAAAGCTGTTTGGCTCCCTATAATTTTAATGGGCCACTGGACTGGGCTTTAGATTTGTCTCTCCCACTGAAGAACTGGTAGCCTTAGGACTAGAACTTTTAAGATCAGTGCAGATTGGATAGGGTTCAAGATTCTAGTGTCTGCCACTAGCCTACTCATCCTCTTGAGATAAGCTCACATAGATTAGTAATAAATAATTACCTCAGAGATACAAACTCTAGGTTGGGGTCTGAGAAGTAGAGGAATAGAGACTTTACACTTACCATTTCTAGACCTGGCCTTACCAAATTAAGTAACAGAATCACTTGAGAGAAAGATGACTACATCTCAATCTGTCTATTTGACATCTTATTTTGCAGCTATTTTAAAGCATCGGATTGAAAGAAGAGGCTTTGTATTGATGTGTGGTTTTCTGAATACTCCAGAGAGTTGATGTAGCACTAGATCCCATGCCATCTCCCTCTGATAGCTCTCAAGTGGCCATGGATGGCGGTGGTCTGAAGTTTGCAGTCCCAGGATATCTATGATGTAGATGAGGTAATGGTTAATCAAGACTTGGCTCAGACCAAACCCTGGTAGAGGAAGCATGAGAAGCAGTCCAGCTTGTATAAATCCTTTGCCTTTCCAGCCCAGGGTTACAACACTTGGCGACCATCAGAGCCCTGTTAAGTGATTTGGATGTCCACACAGTTGCTTAATCAGTAGGTTCAATCATCTGGGATTTTAATAACTTAATCATTCAGTATATTCTATGATCTCTGTAGGTCCTGCCAAAACACAGTTTCAAGAGAGAGAAAACAGAGTAATGGAAGCAAGACTGAGAACAAGAAGGCCAACTTGTATCTTGTTTTACATAGGAGCTTAACCTTGAATGTCATATTCATATTGTTATTATGCTGATATAGTTCATCCGCTGGTCTTTGAAGCTATTTCAAGATATGTAACAGGAGCCCCCCTAAGTTTCAAAAGTGTAGTGTAGTGAAAATGGACCTTAGGGTCAGACTGACCCACTTTCAAATCATGACACCGCTGGAACATCTAAGTTGAAATGGCAAGGCTTCCAGTTAGCTGGGAATTTCCAGCTGAACCACCTTCCTTTCAAACCTCAGCTCGGCATACAGCGGGGATACTGGAGGACAGCCATTTCTGCTCAACGTGGGACATCTCTAATGGGCAGTCTTTACTCTGGAGGTCCTGGCTGAATTGATCAATACTGCATCAAATCTGCGTCATGGTCTGTAGCCCTCCATGCCACATCCCACGTCCCTCCCCCACCTCCACCCCCACCTCCACCCCCACCCCCTGTTTCTTTGACAAGTGCCAGATCCACACTACAGTATGAGGATTTCCCCCCAGCATTGTCTCCTCCCTCTTTTAGCTTCCAATCTCCCACTGGGGCCCCTCCCACAGAATGATCCATTTGGACTCCTAAACCCATCTGAGAGTCACCCCCAAATGATATAACAGATTAAGTTATTGAACTCTGAGATCCAACTTCTTTATCTTCCCAATCCTATTGCAACTGCCTACACCATCAGAATTTGAACAGCATAAATGAGGTGGAAAACATACAGTATCCTGGCTTATAAGTAGACCATCACCAAGACTTTTTCCCCCCTTCACTCAGCTCATCAGTAGGACCACTGGTGTGAAAAAGAAGACACATTCTTCGCTTTCATTCACCAACTGTGATATGCCTAGAATAGCATTAACTGTCACGAGGGGGATGGGATCCTGGAAACATACAGCTGTGGGAGAGTGGGACACATCTGTAACAAGCCTGTGAGCATCTTTGATGCTGGAGACTATGGGTTTCCTAAGTGCTAGGACAAATGTCAGAGAGCAGCACAGAGCAGGGGCACCTAGCCTGGAATGTCAAGAACTACCACCTGGGGAGGAAACACTTGATTTGAGTCTACAAGAATGAGTACATGTTCACCCAGCAAAAGAGGCAGGTTGTTGTCAGAAGAGGCAGCAGCCCTTGCTGAGTCTGAGACACACCAGAGAGCAAAGTTAAGATGTTCTAAAGCTATTATAGAGCAAACTGGGGAAGAGGGAAGAGGCACCCCAGCAGAGCTGCTCCATGAAGGGCTTGGGCAGAGATTCTCTGCCCTGCGTACAGAAAAGATGCAGGTGGGGCCCACATGGGTTAAATGCCTGGCCCAAGGTCACAGAGTTGTAAAGTCACCGACATCCCCCACCCCCGAGCCAGAGCCAGGTGTCTGGTGCTGCTCTACCTATAAGTATAGGTAACTTTCAGGCAGTTCTCAAGGTGATCTGGAAACAGGTCTTACTCAGCAGATTGCCTACAGACTGAGAAGGGTGCAGTTAACCTCAGGACCAATATTTGAGGCTTTCACTGCAGACTGGATCTCCATGCTCAATAGTCCAGGGAATTGGAGCCCCTTTAAAGCATGACTTTGGGGAAACAGAAGCCAATGTACACATTCACAGCATTTAGTTCCCCTGAATCAATTATGTTTAAGTGATGTTAAGGGTCTGACAGAGCCACAAAAGAAAGAACAATCTTTAACCTCAACACTGAAGCTGATCCCTGTGCCTTAATCTAAGCCATTGTGTCTGGCCCTACTTGTAAGCTCAGGTCTGGTTCTCATTGCTTTTGCGGATTTAAGCAAAATCCTTCACATAACTGAAATTAGGGTTTGTGTTGATATTTCTTTTGTTATAATATAAAAAAAGAAAGAAAACCACCCGAATCCCTGCAGTCCAGGCCATTGGTCTGGTGGACACACACTGCCTCAATAGAGCATCTTCTCAAAGAACGAGGGTGACATTGGCGTGGCCATCGGCATGTGGGGTGTGAACTGCAGCCCCTTCTGAAAGAGCCAGATGGGCTTGAGTTGTACCCCTCCTGCCATGGCTTGTTGGTGCAGAGACGCTAATGGAAACCACACAGTATCAGGCTGTTGCTATTGAAGCTGCCGTATGCCTTTGCTGCCTTGAAAGTAGCCTTTGGATGCCATTTACCTAAAAGAAACCACATTTCATGCTAGGAAAGACTACCGAGACTAGGCTAGCTCAATTCCCTCACCTTCTAGGTGGGAAAATGCAGGATTTGATTGGACAGGTGACTTGCTCCAAATCAAGGTCAAGGCACATAGAATTACCATCCAAACTTTCTGGTTTCCAGACCATCACTCTCATTTGGCTTAGCTCCTCAGAAGACAATGAAAGGCTTCTGGTTCCAAGTTTTTCTTTCCATTTGGGTGAGAAAAATGGGACACAATTCCGAAAGAAAAAGTTACCCAGGGAACAGTGGAAAAATCTAAAAACCAGTTTTGGCAGCAATGAGAATGTTGTGAAATGCATTTTTAGATTGTGCATATTATTATCTTCTGTGTGCATGCACTGATGAGTGTGTATTTTACCCATGTGGCTCGGTATAAATATAGATCTGTCAGTTGCCTGTGCCACATGGTTTGTGATGGACAGATGGGGCCAACAACAGGAAAGCATCTCCCCTTGTACCTGATGTTGAAATTATAGAAACGAATGTGGAATATAGGTGATGGTGGTAGACAGAAAAGATTGCCCAAGCTGAGAAGGCTCCTAGGAGATCACTTAGACCAGAATGTCTCAAAGAATAATCCATGGGAGGGTGATTTATGATGGAGGGGAAAGTCCTGTGGTCAAACGGTTTAGGAAACATGAATCCAAATTAAAGAGGTTTCCTTACTACAAGGCTCCTTTATGCAGAGTCCTCACTATGGTTATGTATATTAGGGTGTTCTAGAAGAGGAATGCAAGATAGAAACTTTGCCAGACTTACATATCCACTGAAGCTCTGTTCACTCTAAGGCCAACTTCATGAAACTAATATTTCTTGGAGAATAACCTTTGAGTGTTGACCTTTCCCATATCCTAATTTTACAGACGAGAGGAAAGAGTGTCAGAGAAAAAGTGACTTTCCTTAGGTCACACTAGTCATCAGTGGGCAGAACCAGGACACAAAAAAAACCCTAGACCTTCAGACCAAAGGACCAAATCCCTTTCTTGTTGCTCTATCCCCAACGTCTTTCCAAGAGAGTTACCAGCAAGTAGTTCGACAGTGACTAATAAAAATAGCAAAGTATTTTACCTACATTATTTTATATGATCTTTATTAAAATCCTAAGAGATAGAGACTCTTATTAGTAGAGTAATAAGAGTTGGTTGGCCTGGGGCAAGTAGTAGCACATGGAAGATTGGTTGGCCTGGGGCAAGTAGTAGCACATGGAAGACAAATGAATGATTGAATAAATGATATAGGGTAAGATACTACTATGGATTTAAACTACTCCTGGATACTTCCCTGAAAAGCAACAGTCACGGAAATAGAAGGAGGAAGGGACACCTGGGTAACTCAGTGGTTGAGCATCTGCCTTTGGCTCAGGTCGTGATCCTGGAGTCTTGGGATTGAGTCCCACATCAGTGTCTCCTCAGGTAGCCTGCTTCTCACTCTGCCTAGAACTCTGCCTCTCTCTGTGTGTGTCTCTCATGAATAAATAAAATATTTTTTAAAAAAGAAATAGGAGGAATAATAAAGGAGTATGGTTTCCCTATGACCATGGCAGAGATCCTGTTCTCAAACTAGAGCTGAAGATCAACCCCAGGTGCAACAGGTCTGTAACTCAGTCCCATGACCAACAGTTTGTGCAGACTAGAGAAGACATACAGCCTGAGATGTCCCATTCAGGCCAGAAGGAAAGCATTAGCCCAGCCTGCCCACACTTCTATTGGTCTCTTCAGTGTTACTCAAGCTTTTGTGCCATCACAGAAATCCCATCTCATGAGATTTCAGATTGTTTCCCATCTCTGCCCTTAATTTTGTGTTCCTGTCTCACAACGGAAAACCTTAAAACTTTAAGTTGGGCCTGGGATTGTGCCCTAGCTCAGGACCTTACATGCTGTTTGACCCTGGGCAAATCACCAGAGAGATAACACTCCCTACTGTCATCGTCACCATCATCATCAAAGTGCTTATTATTGGCTTTACCTTCCACGATCAGCTTTAAGCTTCCCAACAAACCACTGGGGCAACTGTGATTATTGTCCACATTTTGTAAATAAGGAAATGTGGCAAAGAGAAGTGAAGCTAGTTCTTCAATTCATGACCTTTGTCAGGTTGCAGAGCTAGAGTCTGAACACAGGTAGTTAACCGCTTAACAACCTGGAGGTGCATATATTGTGTAAGAGCGAATGAATTCTCCTCTGCTGTCACAGGCCTATGACGTAAGTAGTATCCTGCCCATCAGAAAGAGGAGACAGGAGTGTCAAAGAGATTTAAAAGTCTGCCAATGTCCCATGGCAAGTAAGTGGAGCTAAGAGCTGTGCTTCTCTAGAACCCAATCTCTTCTAATTGTATCCGGACACAGTTTCCTCATTTGCAAATTAAGGTAATGATAATGCCTGCTTCTCAACGACTGCAGCGAGGATCATGGTACCTGAGAGACCTCATAATCTATACACTCAGTGACGGTCACCTAGCCTCACCTTCGTCTATGTAAACCAACAAGGAGTCATCTCTCTGGCAGGCTGCCATTTGCTGACTCTGTGTTCGTGTGTTGGCTGGATGTTAGATTCACTCACCTAATTTTTTAGGGCCTTGTAAAACGTATGAGGTAATTCGTCTTTGTTAGTGAAAAAGATTTAGTGATGAATTCACCCTACAGCATAATTAGCCCCAGGCCTGTCTGTCCCTGAGGGAATCCTTCCTATCTTAGCAAAACATAGGCAACCTGAGATTCAGAGGCATGTCATTTTACAGAATCTAGCTAATCAAACACAAAATGCGTCGAATCAACAGGTCTCTATTTCTGCCACCTCTAAAGAGACTCCGCTTCTCCCCAAAGCAAAACAAAGGAGGAGTTTTGCCAACATTAAGGTTGGCCGAACAACGTCAATTCCAACTGGTAACTATAAAGAATTGTTGGATGCTTGGTTTGTATTTCTACAGATGCTCCTTGGGTTTCAAGGAACAAAGAGGTATGCTTAGGAAGCGGAAGACACTTGTTATACTTGCTATTGCTTCGAGAATGTGCCTCCACTTGATTTTCAAAAGACTTTCTGAACTAAAGGCTACGTGGTTGCCAGACTGCCTCAAAATGACAGAAGGATTTGCTCAAAGGAGAGAGTTTGCATTTTAATTTTAAATCATGCTCTGTTCCTGCCCACAGAATAAGCAAACATGTGCGGAAATGTTTGCTATCCTTCCCCAGTGGCTTAGGTCATTTGGCTATCATATGACCTTCGTTGATCTAAGTCACCTCTCTCCTGGCTTTGCCAAAAAGTTGATTGCTGTTCATTTCTTCCCCGCACTAGCCATTCGGCAATAAAACGTCTTTTCCTTACCAACTGAAGACAAATCCACAGGAGAAAAAATAAATCTCCTGTGGCAGTCCAGGTGGCAGTAGATGCGTGTTGGCTTAGACAGCTTCTGCCCTCAGAGCTAAGTCCACATGCTTTCCTCATGGGCCTCAGAGTCACTGGTGTCAGCATCCACAATGAACCAGGTGGGTCTTTGGCAGCCAGCTAGGAGAACAGTACATCTCCCCTACTCCTGGTGAGGTAACATGACCAAAGCAAGGAAGTAGGACTCTCAGAGATAACCAAACTGGGGGACACAACAAGTGCCAATAATTGGCGTTTTGACCAAATCCAAGGAATGAAATAATTCCAAGGCAACTTTATGCAGCATCTGTGGAATGACACTTCAGATATATAAAAACAAAACTCAGCACCTGGGTGGCTCAGTAGTTGAGTGTCTGCCTTTGGCCAAGGGTGTGATCCCAGGGTCCTAGGATTGAGTCCTGCATCGGGCTCCTCTGCCTATGTCTCTGCCTCTCTCTGTGTGTCTCTCATGAATAAACAAAATCTTTCAAAAAAAAAAAAAAACCTCATCATGTAACTCATTGAGGGAAATGTTCTCTCGCTGAACTCCTGCATTTGAACATACAGGGATTTTTCAGCAGGATTTGATCCTACGGGGCTCTTTGTAATCTTATGTCTTTCAGTAGGAAAGACAGTCTTCTTTATCTGGTGGTCACAGCATTTCCAGAGGACAAAGGAAGACTTTTCAAAGCATCTTGATGACTCACGTAGTATCACATATGTCCTCAGTGTAAGAAACAGTGGAGGGCGCTCGGGAGGTCTAGCCAGAGGCACTTAGTACCTGCCCCTCTGGTCTTTCTCCTCCCGAAAGGTTTTTCTCTTGCCAAAATGTTGCAGCAAGAACTTGGCATCGCCAGGAGGGGTCTGGCCACAGCAGAGTAGAGGAAAATGATCATGGTCATTGTTTAGAACTTTATTCTGTTCTTAATGCCACATCATGCTCATATGGCTTTACTGGAGAGATGCACGATCCAGGTCCCGGTGGCCTTGCTGCCAGCAGCAGCTCGTGTGAAAGAGGCATCTGGGCCATGTTCGTTCCAGTCTCACCTTGACCTGAGAATATGCACTTGATTTTATTTAAGAACGTTCTAGAGAACAAGCGCAGCAATTTCCACTTAGCCTTGTTTTCAAATCGATATGGTCACTGGGCTTTTCAGGTGCTATCGTGATTAGAGAAAATTGTGTTTTATGCAGTGCTCCTGCAAATCCACCCTGAGCCAGAATTCCATCCTACATTCCATTTAACTTAGAACTTGCCTTTGGTAGAAAAGTTTCTATGTAGCACTTGGCAAAAGTTTTTGTTTAATTCACCTGTATTCTATTTGGAAAAGGAAAAACAATTACAAGTGGCACTAACTTCCTTCCAGAGGACTGATCATTTCTTGTTATCCCCATGTTGTAGGAGAAGCAGTTAGAGGCTGTACAAAGGAGAGAGTGTTTGGAAGCAGATACATTCAGGATTGAATCTCTTTCCTACTGCTAGGTAGTTTCTGATGTTAGAGAGGTGACTAAGAAGGGACAGTAAAATGTACAGAGGGGGGATGGAGTTACTTCTCTTGCAAAATTAAGCCATATAGGAACGCCTCGGTGGCTCAGCGGTTGAGCATCTGCCTTCAGCCCAGGGTGTGATCCGGGAGCCCCGGGATCGAGTCCCACATCAGGCTCCCTGCATGGAGCCTGCTTCTCTCTCTGCCTCTCTCTGTGTGTCTCTCATGAATAAATAAAATCTTTTTAAAAAATTAAGCCATATAAGCCTGGGTGGCTCAGCGGTTTAGCGCCACCTTCAGCCCAGGACGTGATCCTGGAGGCCCAGGATCGGATGGAGTCCCACGTCGGGCTCCCTGCATGAAGCCTGCTTCTCCCTCTGCCTGTGTCTCTGCCTCTCTCTCTCTCTGTTTTTCATGAATAAATAATTAAAATCTTTAAAAGAAAAATTAAACCATATATATATTTATACATATATATTAATATATATTATATGCATACAATTTCATTTGATAGATACATCCCTGATCCCCGAGCCGAGCAGAGAAATGCACACAATTGGTCTTAGTTTATTTGCTGTTGTTTCCTACTGGATGCAACCTCTGTCCATCCGGTACCCTGGTTGACCTGGGAGTCTACCAACAAGTCCCACCACTGAAACATGTATTTAGCACAGGACATTTCTTGTGATTGCCAAAATGTACAACAGTAGGTAAAGGAGAAATGGTACCTTGAGATTTGGTAGTTCATTGGCCCTGTCTCAGCATAGGAATCATGTGTGCATGAGAGCTGGTGTGTAACCATTACCAGTGTAGACAAGGGCCCTCCTGTGAATAAGCATAGGAGTGAGTGAGTGTGTGTGTGTGTGTGTGTGTGTGTGTGTGTGTAGTTGCAAGGTGGAAACTAGGAAAGGAGATCCTCTGAACCAGCCGGTTCTTGGAGCCCTCTTGTGTTCCTTAAATATATCCCCAGCGCTGGGAGCCGACGGGGTGGCTGACATCTCTGAGCACATGCCGCCATCTCCTGGTCAGACCCACATGTAGCAAGTGTCGGATTGTTCACTGCTGTCAGCAGGAAGGGGCCTTTCTCACCAGAACCCCCAGACTCCGCCTTGGGAAGGCACGAAAACATAAAGGAAAAACCAGCTGGCTGCCAGCAGAGCCCACGATTACTTCCAAACATACTCTGCACCCATCCTCCCCTACACCAGTCTCTGCTTAGCTTTTTTTTTTTTTTCCCTGGGCTTTGAAGACTCTCTGTAAAAGGAATAATTCTGCAACATCGTTGTTATAGGACGATTTTGTTGGGGGTGAGAATGAAGCAACTTTATCAGAAAGTTAGCTTTACGGTTTGTTCATACCCTGAAACAGGTGATCCAAAGTACTAGGAAATAGACTGTAACCTAGCAGGTACTTTTCACGTATGAACTCCTTTCTAACCCCCACCCCAACACACCACACCCCAAACAGGCCTCTTACCCTAGTGCCTCAACCACTGCACACAACTGTGACTGCACAGTCGTCAGCTGCTGCCCAACCTGTCTGATTACCTCTGCTGACAGACCTCTCACTACCCGATGTGGCTGCTGACTCTACTGTTGGGACAGTGCTATTTGTTACAAATCCTTGTCTTGCTGGTTCTTTATCACAGAGAAAATATTCCTATGAACAAAGGATTTCAGTATCAGCTCTCAGTTCATCAGAAAAAAATATATTTTAAGATTTCAGAGAGAGAGAGAGAGAGAGAACGAACACGTGTGTGTGCACATGCACAAGCAGGGGAAGAGGGAAAGGGAAAAGCAGACTTCCCACTGAGCAGGGATCCCAATTCCGGGCTTGATCTCCAGACCAGAGAACATGACCTGAGCCAAAACCAAGAGTTGGGGGATCCCTGGGTGGCTCAGCGGTTTAGCGCCTGCCTTTGGCCCAAGGGCGCGATGCTGGAGTCCCGGGATCGAGTCTCACGTTGGGCCCCCTGCATGGAGCCTGCTTCTCCCTCCGCCTGTGTCTCTGCCTCTCTCTCTATGTCTATCATAAATAAATAAATAAATCTTAAAAAAAAAAAAAAAAACAAGAGTTGAATGCTTAACCAACTGAGCCATCCAGGTGCCCCAGGAAAAAATATCCTTAGATTCTTCAGTCTGAGCTCTCATGACATAGATTTCAAAATCTTTATCATACTTTCCCCACTGGATGTGCTTCATTGTATTAATTCCATCTCAAACTGAGTTTACTCGAGTTTCATGAAATGCTGTGAGCAAAGCTAAAGCAATAGAACCATGATCTCCTTGCTCTCAGCACTAGAGTTGCACCAATGTGTTTAAAGATGCCAAAACAAAAAACATTAAATAAAATAAAGATGCAAAAACATGGGACTCCTGGGTGGCTCAGTGGTTGAGCGTCTGCCTTCGGCTCAGGGAGTGATCCTGGGGTCCTGGGGTCAAGTCTTACATCGAGTTTCCTGCAGGGAGCCTGCTTCTCCCTCTGGCTGTGTCTCTGCCTCTGTCTCTCATGACTACATAAATAAAAACCTTTAAAAACAAAATTTAGAGATGCAAAAACATGATTTTTTAATGGATAATAAATATTCTTGCCCAATGTCATCCAGATTTCTTTCACAGGAACCTCTGCTTAATTTTCTATATACTGACCCTGGTCCTTCAGCAACATAGAAATCACATTTGTGCCATGGCAGGGGTTCAAGCACTCTCCTATACTCATCCTCCTCTCCCTCTAATGGGGACGGTTTAAGGCTTCGGTTTCTGTTTGCCATCCTTGAAATAGGAAACGTGTTTACTGCCTTTGGTGCATGTCCTCACTGGTCAGAACTGTGTGGAACCCACTCATTTCATTTTAAATATCTCTTTAGATAAACGGATTCTTTTTGTACTTAAACTTATTTAAAAGTACCTTTTCGGTATTATCATGTGAAAATCTATCACCAGCTGTCTTTAGAAGGAAAATGCAAAAATAGAGGGAAAGCTTAACAAACACATTCAGTTTTTTTTTATAATAAATTTATTTTTTATTGGTGTTCAATTTGCCAACATACAGAATAACACCCAGTGCTCAACACATTAAGTTCTATAAAAAAAAAAAAAAAAAAAGAGTTGCTGGCCAAAGGTGTTATTGAAAGGAGAGGGGGGCATTAGAAGTTTCAGGGATGAATTTTATATCAAAACCAAAAACTTTTTAAAAGCATATTTAACGATTTTGAACATGTTTGAAAGGAGAATAACATCATTAGGACGTGGAGGCACCTGGTGACTCAGTGGTTAAGGATCTGCCTTTGGCTCGGAGGCCTGACACCAGAGTCCTGGGATGGAGTCCAGCATCCGACTCCTGGGATATGCCTGGCTATACAAAAGGATAGGTTTTCTTTGTTCTTTAGTGGGTTGCTTGGGATATGCATCACATTCGCGTTTAATGCTTGTTCAAAAACGAAACTGTCTTCTACTTTGTGCAGAGAGGTTTTCTGGGTTGGCTGCAGATTTTTAGTTATATTTTCCCAGCAAGATGGCACAGTGAACCAGGGCGGAGTCAGAAAAGGAAGCACCTGATACCTAGCCAGCTGCTCGTTCTATTGGCCCCACTGCCATTTATGGCCGAAGGGGACGAGAATATGTCACCATAAAATATGCCTCTTTGGCATACTATTTTGAGCTAAGTTTGTTTTGAAGAAAAGGGACACACAGGAGAAGCTCAGACAAATGAGTAGAAGTTACCTAAGGTAACTTATCCTTTGTGATGTGAATGTAACATTTACATTTATAAGGGAAATCTCTCTGGGGAAGGGTGTCTCTCTGTACCAGGAAGAGGAGAAGGACTCTAATTTACCAAGAATGAAGGCAGGGATTCTTTTTTTTTTAATAAATTAATTTTTTATTGGTGTTCAATTTACCAACATACAGAATAACACCCAGTGCTCATCCCGTCAAGTGTCCCCCTCAGTGCCCGTCACCCATTCCCCCCCACACCCCGCCCTCCTCCCCCTCCACCACCCCTAGTTCATTTCCCAGAGTTAGGAGTCTTTATGTTCTGTCTCCCTTTCTGATATTTCCCACACATTTTTTTCTCCCTTCCCTTATATTCCCTTTCACTATTATTTATATTCCCCAAATGAATGAGAGCATACACTGTTTGTCCTTCTCCGATTGACTTACTGCACTCAGCATAATACCCTCCAGTTCCATCCACGTTGAAGCAAACAGTGGGTATTTGTCGTTTCTTTTTTTTTTAATAAATTAATTTTTATTGGTGTTCAATTTACCAACATACAGAAAAACACCCAGTGCTCATCCCGTCAAGTGTCCCCCTCAGTGCCCGTCACCCATTCCCCCCCACCCCCCGCCCTCCTCCCCTTCCACCACCCCTAGTTCGTTTCCCAGAGTTAGGAGTCTTTATGTTCTGTCTCCCTTCCTGATATTTCCCACACATTTCTTCTCCCTTCCTTTATATTCCCTTTCACCATTATTCATATTCCCCAAATGAATGCGAACATACACTGTTTGTCCTTCTCCGATTGACTTATTTCACTCAGCATAATACCCTCCAGTTCCATCCACGTTGAAGCAAATGGTGGGTATTTGTCGTTTCTAATGGCTGAGGAATATTCCAGTGTATACATAGACCACATCTTCTCTATCCATTCATCTTTCAATGGACATCGAGGCTCCTTCCACAGTTTGGCTATTGTAGACATTGCTGCTAGAAACATCGGGGTGCAGGTGTCCCGGCGTTTCATTGCATCTGAATCTTTGGGGTAAATCCCCAACAGTGCAATTGCTGGGTCGTAGGGCAGGTCTATTTTTAACTCTTTGAGGAACCTCCACACAGTTTTCCAGAGTGGCTGCACCAGTTCACATTCCCACCAACAGTGTAAGAGGGTTCCCTTTTCTCCGCATCCTCTCCAACATTTGTGGTTTCCTGCCTTGTTAATTTTCCCCATTCTCACTGGTGTGAGGTGGTATCTCATTGTGGTTTTGGGATCACTTCCCTGATGGCAAGTGATGCGGAGCATTTTCTCATGTGCATGTTGGCCATGTCCATGTCTTCCTCTGTGAGATTTCTCTTCATGTCTTTTGCCCATTTCATGATTGGATTGTTTGTTTCTTTGCTGTTGAGTTTAATAAGTTCTTTATAGATTTTGGAAACTAGCCCTTTATCTGATACGTCATTTGCAAATATCTTCTCCCATCTGTAGGTTGTCTTTTAGTTTTGTTGACTGTATCCTGTGCTGTGCAAAAGCTTCTTATCTTGATGAAGTCCCAATAGTTCATTTTTGCTTTTGTTTCTTTTGCCTTCGTGGATGTATCTTGCAAGAAGTTACTGTGGCCAAGTTCAAAAAGGGTGTTGCCTGTGTTCTCCTCTAGGATTTTGATGGAATCTTGTCTCACATTTAGATCTCTCATCCATTTTGAGTTTATCTTTGTGTATGGTGAAAGAGAGTGGCCTAGTTTCATTCTTCTGCATGTGGATGTCCAATTTTCCCAACACCATTTATTGAAGAGACTGTCTTTCTTCCAATGGATAGTCTTTCCTCCTTTATCGAATATTAGTTGACCATAAAGTTCAGGGTCCACTTCTGGGTTCTCGATTCTGTTCCATTGATCTATGTGTCTGTTTTTGTGCCAGTACCACACTGTCTTGATGACAGTGTATTTGTCGTTTCTAAAGGCAGGGATTCAAGCTTACATAACAGGGATGCCTGGGTGGCTCAGTGGTTGAGGGTCTGTCTTTGACCTAGAGTGTGATCCTGGGATGAGTCCCACAATGAATTCCCTGCATGGAGCCTGCTTCTCCCTCTGCCTATGTCTCTGGGTCTCTCATGAATAAAAAAATAAATAAAAATAAAAAACCCCCACAAACTTACATAACAGCCTTGCTCTGGTTTGCTGTGCTCCCAGTAACTTCCCCTAACTGGCCTCTCCCTCTTATCCCCTACTTTTGTCTTTCTCTAGAGATGCTATTTAAGGTGGTGGCCTTAAATAGGAATTACTCAGTTTTTTTTCTGGGTACCTTCCACATACACAGGAGGTATATATTTTAGTAAACTTCTGTTTTCTCCTGTTAATCTGTCTTTTTATTACAAAGTGGAGGGGTCTCAGCCTAGAAAGGTCGAGGGAAATTTATTTTTCCTTTCTCACATGAACACAGTGTTTCATGTTTGTTATTGTGTATGGTGCAAGTCTTTTCTCCCTGCGATCAGTTGATTGGCTCCTCTAGAGCAGAACTTATAACTAATACATTTTCTGTTATTTTCTCAAAGCACCAAGGACATGGCATAGTCAATAAATGCAAGTTGAATCACTGAACTTGGAAAAATGAAGTCAGATGGATTGTGACCTTTACTCACTACAAAACTGTTAACAAGCCAGCAGGACCTAAATGGAGTCGCGTATGCTAAGCCTCATGTCATCAAACTGAGATTTCATTTACATTTCTGGTTCTCCCAAAGCTGGAATCTTAAATTAGTCCATCAAGAATCACTTAAACAGCACTAGTTGGCTCATCTTCCTGATGGACCCCTGCTATTCTCTACAGGAAAGTGAGCTTGCAATAACCAACCAGCTTTTTTGCCTCATATAACTTCCTTATTCCCCTCCCTTCTGTCTCCAAAAGCCTTTCACTTGATACAGCGCCGTGGAGCTCCTTTCTACCTGCTAGATTGGATGCTGCCCAATTCATGAATTGTGGCATAAAAGCCAATAAGAGATTCAACATTTATTCAGTAAATTGTGGGCTTTTTAAAAGAGATTTTATTTATTCATGAGAGAAACAGAGAGAGAGGCAGAGACACAGGAAGAAGGAGGAGAAGCAGGCTTCATGCAGACAGCCTGATGCAGGACTCGATCCGGGACTCCAGGATCACACCCTGAGCCAAAGGCAGACGCTCAACTGCCAAGCCACCCAGGCGTCCCTGGAAAATTGTGTTTTTTAATAGTTTGGTGGCAATGATGGGATCTTCTGATGACTTCAGGGACAATGAGAAATGCAGGTGTTGGTACCCATGAGCCTTTTGAGTTCTCAGTCCACCTCACTGTTTCCAAGCCATGGGTAAGTAAGTTCTTGATTCTAACTCTGCCATCTTTGCGATAAGCTCCAACTTGAATTGGTTTTCTAGTCTAGGGTCAACAGATTAGTCTAGATTGGCAGGAGGCTCTCACAGAGCTCCAGCTCTCAGCCCCTGCTCAGTCCAGGGCTTAGTGGGTCACCTTGAACCAGCAGATGCTTCTCCCTGGAGCCCAAGTCCATAGCCCTTGATTCATTCCACAGCCCCATTTGTTGAGATCTGCTGTTCAATCTCTGGTTCCATTTTAGGAGCTGCTGATCCTGTACACCTAAAGCCTTCTCTTAGCCTGTCCATGGTACCATCTCTTTGCTTACTGCTGGTATCCACAGTTCTATTATCTTGGTTATTCTTGGTCTCTATTAATATGCATATGGCATAAAGGAACAAAAGATCTGTTATAAATGGAAATCTCAGAATCCACAGCCATCAAATTAATGGGCACAGGTTAAACACTTCAAAGCTGCTAGAGCATTTGCCATCTGATTGTAAGAATCTTATACAATGATAAATTGGTCACAGAAAAAGTTAGAGGGACACCTGGTAACCTATCGATCTCAAAATTTCCATGCAAGGAAGTACACTGTAAAACACCACATAATCTCCTAGCCAGTGGCTTATCCCTCTTATATATTAATTTGACTCCCAAAAGCTAACACTTAGAGAAATGGAATTCTCAAGTTTCAAAGAGTTGAGCGCCCCACCTTCTGGCATAGCTATTTCTATATCCAAGAACTCTGATCTCAGAAGCTATAGATATCTATAAAAATGGCAAAATCTTACTAAGACAACCTTACTTACTAAGACAATCTTACTTACTAAGACATCCCATAATTGCCACCAAACTATTAAAAATACGATGGCCACTATGGAAAACATTCCAAATTGACAAGTTCATCTAAGAAGTACACTTGAAAACAAGGGCACTTGGAAATTAAACAAACAGAATAGGATACCAAACTCAAAAGCAGAAGCCTCCAAAAGTCTTCAATATCCCAAAATGGCAGGCAGCCTGGGAGGCTAAGCAGTTTAGCGCCACCTTCAGCCCAGGGTGTAAACCTGGAGACCTGGAATTGAGTCCCATGTCGGGCTCCCTGCATGGAGCCTGCTTCTCCTTCTGCCTGTGTCTCTGCTGGTCTCTCATGAATAAATAAATGAATTATTTTTTTAAAAAAGATTCTGAAATGGCTTTATTAAATTAAATTGAATAAAATTAAATTGAATTAAATGCAAAATTTAAAAAATTTAAAATTTTTAAAAAAAATTAAAATTTAAAAAAAGTTAAATGCAAAAGGTCAATGAAAAATTAAAGAAAAATGTCCCTGAAACAAAAGACTGACAGGATTCCTACTACCTCCCCCCCCTTACCCTTTACCTGTGTACTCAGTCTACTAATCCTCTATTTGAATTGCCTTTCCACTTTGAAGAAATTACAAGACTGGTTAAAAAAAAAAAATCCACCAAATTAGCAGCAGCCATACAGGTGATCTGATATTTACCCTGGAAGGAGGGCCCCCCCTACAGGCCCAATATTTACCTCTAAGGGTTGTTGGAACTCAGAGAGATTCTCCTATTAGCAGTTAGCAGTTATTCCCTTAAATAGCCAAGGGGAAACTAAAATTAATGGAAAACTTGTCAAATTCTGCTAAATATTGCAACTACACTCTAAAGCCCAGTCGTTCTGGAGCCTGAACGAGGGATTCTCAGAATATTACAGAAGCTGGCCAAGGGTGAGAATTTTTACAAGTCACTTCTTCTGGATCTCTGTCTGTGATACCCAGTTGAGAGAGGAACATAAAATTTCACATCATCCCTTCCCATTGGTTATAGATCCTCCTCCCAGGGACAGCTACTGCTCTCTGGTAGGTCTCATTTTGTGTCCTAAGAACATACCTTGGCAACCACTAGGGTGGAGGGGCCCCAAAAATGGCTGGACAGAAATCAGTTGTAATCCATTTGTGATTGGAAACCTACCATTTGCTAGCTTTCAGGGGAACTGTCTTTTGGGTGATTATCTCTCGGTGTGACTCTGGATCTTAGGAGGGAGTTTCTTTTGCACTCCTTTTTGAGGATGTCTCTTGGGTCTATGGGGTTGTTCAATACTCCCAGGAATATTTTCACTGGCTGTCCCAACTGAAGCCTGATAAAATATTTGAAAGGATTTAAGAAGCTCTATAGTTCAAAATTGGCCAAACTGGAAGCTGGTATGCAGAGCCTGATATGAATTTTTTTGAGGCATTCTCCCCCAATCTAAATGTACCGAGAAAGAAAAACACTCCAAAGACAAAACTCAAAATCTAGAACATAGGAATCTTTTCATTTTCATCTTGAATATCTTCTGATATAAAGAAGCCACCTGAACATAATGCAATTGGATCACTAGATCAGCCCTTTTGAAATCATTCATACGGCAACCCAATTATTTGATAAATTAAACTGTCTTTGTCTTACTGTTTACAAGAACAAAAATACAGCTCTGAGAGCAAACCAAAATCTACCTATCCTTCTTATCAATCCCCAAACCTCCCCATCGCCTCAAAAAGCTTGTAGATATTGTAAAACTGATGGCTTTAAGAAACAGAAGTCCTTCCTAGAGGAAGCTGCATTATTTCTCTGTGTTATTGAGATATAAAGGTCCTACGGTCTTCTCTAAAAATTCTTATCCAGGCCACCTCTTCCAAACGCAAACTTCAAAGAGATAATTTTTATCAGAAGGGAAAAAAAGGGGAGGGCTTTTTGGAAATTAGATGAATAAAAACTCTTACGTTTCTGTTCCACAAATATTAGTAACAAGCCTTAGCCATCCAGTAGGTAACCTTAGCATTCCATCTGCCAGAAACACAATTTGTATCCAACCCTTCTTTTATAAACGAGTGAGTTTTGCATTATCATTTGTGTCTCATAGCTAAAGTTTTCAAATAGGAGCTAGAAAATCTGTTTACATTTGTCTGTATGCTTAGGCATGTCTGTGTGTGTATATTATGAAAGTGTGATTTTTTTCTACTCCAAATGGTATTGCCATAATTAATTTGTAAAGTGCTCTTTTTAATTAAGGACAAACAAGTGTTATATAAATCATGTATATGCTCAGAAATCAAAACTAACCCAAATTTCATGTGATTTTGGATAACCTCTGGTAAATAGAAGCTAGTTTAAGTTTGTTGGTTTAATTTAAACTAGCATGTTCTTAGAGTTATCAGCATTAAATACAGTACTTTTACTCATTTACTAAAAGTCAGATAAGCTCATATCTCTGTTACAGAATCTGTCAGCAAGGATCATTTAAGATGATGGGTAGCTATTGAATGACTTGTGAACCTTCCTAACCTATCTAAACATAATTGTTAAGAATAAGTGAGTTACATAGACATAAGCAAAGTTTACAAATGAACTTTTCTACCATAAGTAGGCTTTAGGGTAAGTCTACTTATAAATACTTTCCAAAATCTTTTTGTTAACTCGAAACCTTAAAGTCGTACTGAGATAAATTATGGGCATTCCTGGGTTACCTAGGTCATTTCCAAATAAAGAAAAATACTGAAACACTGATTGCTGAATATGGAGTTTTCCATCCCCCACCCCCTTTTTTTTTACAGAGACACTAAAGATATTGGGATCTAAACATGTTTGCACCACCTTGACAAATCTACCGTGAGGAAGAATATGCTTCTGGAAATTGTGAAATGTATTTATAAATTTGCCAATCACAGAATACAAGTGTAACAGACCAGCATTGCTTACTTCTCAGTTTTCATTAGGAATTTAGGATTCTGAGGGTTAAGAATTCTGATATATGTATTTAAAACTATTTAGAAATAATAGGGGTGAAAGGAAATTACTGTGTATGAGAAGTAGGTAAGGGGAGTAGAGCAAGTGACTGTTCCATTATGAGCAAGAGGACATAACCTTAGAGGCATCTGGGAAAGCTTCCTGGAGGCAGTGACTTCTCCGCTGAGATCTGAAGAACTACAGAGGTTGGTGAGATAAGAGATGGGGAGAACATGGTCCATCCATAGTCAAAAATGTACCCCGAGGAGGGAGAGTGTCGAGCAGCTAAGGGTGAAAGAAACGTGTTACAAGATTTGGAATGTTCAGGGAATGGAGAGGGGAAACTGGAGACATTTAAGAGGCCTTCATAAGCCACATAAAACATGCAAACTGTACTAAAAAATTCCATCTCAGGATCAGAGACCACTCCTAACTTCAACATCCATCCGTCAATCTTGCCTACGACAGAAAGAGTATTTCTCAAAATTATTATAACCATGATATTTGCAACTTGTCTCCGAAATTAAAAATAATAATAACAGTGATGATGGGAAAAATAGGTTTCCCATAGCTATATGACTTTGTTGCCAGATTACTAACAAAAACACATTTCCTTCTGTGGACCTAAGTCTTAGCATCCGGACAGGCAGGCAGGCAGAGGTGGCCACGGTGGACAGTAAAAACTGTTGGAAATTCTGGAAGCGCTTTGCTCAGTGAGGGATGGCAGATGCCCTGACAAAGCAAGTGTCTCTAGGGTATCCCCTGCCACGGGGGGGAGAAGTCATTTAAACCTAACTGTAAAGATTCAAGGGAGGATTTTCCTTTCCTCTTGGCTCATCATCACCTTTACTACGCGATGCCTGGAATCTCTGCAGCCAGCAGGCGACATATGAAGGGAGCTGAAAAGCAGGAGCCTGAGCAGAGAGACAGAGGCATCAAGGACTTTGAAGAGGTCAGCGAGAGGCTGGCCACCCCAGCTGCGAGCCAACCACTCCCGTGAATGATCGTGATGTCGGAAAATACGCCCCTCAGTGCACCGGGCATCACGGTAAGGATGGGGTCCACCTGGGCCCACAGCGGCCTGACTGGCAAGGGAAGCCCGGACAGCCTCCGGCACGGAGCTCAGAGAAGCAGCGCGGGGGCTGGTGATCTGGTCAGCAGGCTGGGATCTGGTCCAGCAGCTTAAACTTTTTTTTTTTTTTTTTTAAGATTTTATTTATTTATTCATGAGAGACACAGAGAGAGAAGCAGAGACCCGGGCAGAGGGAGAAGCAGGGTCCATGCAGGACTCTATCCTGGGTCTCCAGGATCAGGCCCTGGCCTGAAGGCGGTGCTAAACCACTGGTCCAGCAGCTTAGAGACGACCCGATCAAGATGTCGTGTGTGCTTTTAACCCCAGCAAGCTAGAGACGGAGACAGAGAGAGAGAGGACGCTACTGCTTTGAGAGGGAATGAATACATGATCCCCGCAGGGGAAGCCCAGCTACTAAAACAGAATTCCTTCTCCTCTGACTTTATATAAAACATGGATAAATGAACAGATATGTGTGAAACACGTGTTAAACCCCGGTTGATTTGAAAGCTTCTAACCTCCCTGCGCCCTCAGTGGTGCCACAGGAGCCTGACAGCCGAGGGCAGGAAGAGATCCCACGCAGCCCCACCTGGTGCAGGTGCAGGCCCAGCCCCCGGCGAGCCCCGGGCCCTCAGGGAGAAGCCGCTCCAGGCTCCTGCTGCCGCCAGCGCCGGAGGGCCCGGGGAGGAGGGGACATGGGACCGAGCCCGACTGTGCCAACCGTCCTCTAGGTTCTGGGAAATCAGGCAGGGGGCCTGTGGGCTCCACGATGCCTTCCTCCTCCGAGGGCCTAGACGGCCACGCACCTGTGGGAATGCACCGGAACCCCGGGGAAATGGGATAGTCGTGGATGCGGGGAAGGCTAATAAGCTTTAAAAGATGCAGTTTTCCAAAAAAAAAAAAAAAAAAAAAAAAAAGACGCAGTCTTCCTTTAAGTAGTTGGTATTTTTGTTTCGGATGATGGGAGCACTACAGATAGAGAATGGGGTCAGGTAAAGGTTTTTGGCTGAGAATCTGACAAAAGGAGCACAGCTCCCATTCCAGCCACCCATCCCCTAAAAGCACACGGGGCGAACTCTACAACTATTCTGGAGGCAGAAATGTCAGATGATCCAAGTGGAGGAAGAGAGAGGATACAGCATGGTTCTGGCTTATAAAATTAATTGTCATGCAGTCACAACAGCTGGTCACTCTGGAGCCGCCACCCCCCTGTGGGAGATCCTCCGTCACCAAGGGCTTTCTTTCACAGAGATTTTAGGGATCACGTAGTACAACCATCTTTTGAGCCTCACGATACTCTACAGGGTCTCCTCTGAGTGATCGCTCAGCCTAAACCAGACACGGAATCACAGGGAACAGAACACCAGCAGTTTCTAAGCCCGATTCCTAAAAAGAATCTCCCCAAATAGGGACACACACTTGTGCACTCAAACATGCCTGCTCTTGGACGGAAGTGCCACCCACACCCACACCAATGGTGCTATTATTAATTGCAGTACTGACATGATGTTTAAACCTCAAATGACCATGGATCACACTTGGGTTGAACTGACAAGGTAGCTCCTCGAAGAGTCTGAAATTAGGAAAAAAGGAAAACTAGTGGTTCATCTTTATGTTTACAGGCCATTTTGTCAAGCATTTGACTCATCTAGGAAACCGAATGAAAACAGGGCAGCACTTCGAGGTAAATTTCTTCATGGCCAAGTTGGAACTCCAACACCATGTTCCCAACCTGAGTACTGGACACTTCCCACTGCAAAATCCTGATTCTTGTGACACAAATACTGCAATGTTTAATGTCACCGAAAACAGACTTTTCCCTGTGTATTTCTCCAAAGACAGAACATAAGATTAAACTGTATTAAAGTTCAGAAACAAATTTAGCAATTTACTGATTGATCTCTCTGAGGTGTGCTTTCTTTCAAGCCTGACTTCCAAATGATTGTGTGAGAGATAATGGGATTTGAAGAACCCAGAGGAAAATGGGATTCTTGGTAACTTTAGCATAACAAATCTTCATACTTATATTCATTGCATCTTTAAGGATAGTAAAGTTGTAATACTGTATTTTTAAATGTTTGTGAAATTTGTAGCACAGAAGGATTTAGGATTCAGTAGATAGTACAGTCTCTTAAAGGTTGATATTTTCAATGGCAAATAGCTGCCAGATATGAAAAAAAAATAGACTGTCTATATACACACATACACATACAGCAGGTAGCCCAAATTAAAAAAAATTCTCTTATCATTATGTGGTCGGGAAGTAGTAATTTCATTATTTATATTTCATTCCATACCCTACATTATATTTTTAAGAAATATTGTAACTACATACGGGATGCATGTGTCACAGGAAACCAAAGGTTGTATGCTTCTTGTGATACATCGAGTTCTGTTCTAAAGGAATTCAGAGATAATTTTCCTCTGTTTAGTCCCTGTAGAGTATTTTAAAATATTTTAAAATTCATGGGAATAATCAACACTCAGAAGCATTACATCTTTGGCAATGAAAAACAGATTGAAGGATTTTAGAGCCTTTGCAGACTGCCACTCAAGCTTATTATTTATGAACTCTTTGCTCTTTAAAATTGAGAACAAAGCAATTAACTATAATTTCACACCTCCAGAAAGATGAGGAACAGAGTCTGCTAGCTATTGTAAATACCCAAGGGTATTCTTACACTTAAATTTTTTGCATGGAAATTTTCCTCTTATTCAAAAGAAATAAAGTGAATCTTTTAGTTTGTTCACTGAAAATAGTAGGAAATGCATGGCAATCTACTGCTAAGAAAATAAGTTTAATAGACCCCATTGTCCAGATCATCGCAAAGCCAATATTTTCGAACATGAAGCACAGAGGTAGACCGTAATGAGGGAGGCAACGTGCTGGCTGGCTCGCTCACTGAAGGCAGTGATCAGAACTTCACAAACACATGCCTTGGCAACAACAGTGTGTTCAGGTTACCCAGCATGGCACTTGCTGGGGGTCAGGTCCTCGATCCCCACGGTGGCTGTGCTATGCTCCTACTACCACGAACCACCCAGGGGCTTGAAGCAGGGAGATCAGGGAGGGTCCCCCAGGTGGGAAGGCATGGACTGGAGCCCGGGCCGTCTGACCAGCATGCGAGCACCCCTCTCTGTTCACGGCTCTCTGCCCAAACAGGAGTCCCCAGCAGGGCGCAGGGAGAGGCTACACAGCACGGATGACGTCTGTACCAAAACACCCCAACTCAACACAGGTGCCACCAAAAGAAAGTAACGGGATGTCCCTTTGGAAAATAAAAATAACAAAACGACTCACTTGTTTTTCATATTTTAGAGCTACTCAAAGAAGGAATTAGAATTGAACCAATATCTCTTATGCCTTAGACCTGAACATTATCCTCTCATTCTTCCTCTTCCTACTGCCTGAGGTAGGCCCCTGTCACCGCCTCAACTATTACACTAGACTCCAACATCATCCTTCCAACCTCAATCTCCTGCTCCATTCAATTTTTCAGAGGGACTCTGCTCACAACCAGTCTGCTGCTCAAGGAAACTTCCGATGGCTGCTCCTGACCATAGGATGAAATGTATACAACCCAGATGTCTTGGGTTCGGGTCCCAACTGGGCTCTCAACACTCTCCTTCCTTCTCTCATCAAGAAGTAACCACCAATCTATTTCCGTGCAGTTCCCCTCCCCCACCCCCACCTCACGACTAGTCCATAGGTACTTACCAAGAACATGCTACATTTAGTGGTCTGTGCTGGGGGGAGGGGGGATGGGACACCCTGGTAAATGCAAATATAAATTCTTCACGGATCCTACCCTCAAGTTGCAGGTACTTAAGGCTCACAGGTACCATGCATGTACCCAGCTAAAATGAAACGACCCAGAAGACTGAGGGCAACTTTGGGGATTTTATCTAATCAGTTGGGAACTGTGTTTTTAGCTCAGCTATTTTAGTCATCTTAACAACTCAAGCAAATGAGCATATCTGGTGTGGAGACGGGGCTGGGTTCAGGCAGGGGGAGATTAAGGCCAGGGTGTTGACGTTCAAGGAGAGAAATGCTCGGTGACTTTTCCCCATATTCTGACTTCACTTCTATTTATTTTCAAACCTGCCCAAAGTTTATCCATTCAAGATAAGTGTATGTTGGACGTTTCACAAAGGCAGAGCATGTGGATTCTAGCATCTGAGGTGGTTTCCTGTTTACCTTTGCCATGGCAAGTCTGTGCATGACATGGTAGGGGACAGGAAAAAGATGAGGGTCGCATACTGGCCATCACAGTGACTTGATTCTGTGAAGTGTGGCCATTCTGTGTACACCCGTACGTGGAGACAGCAGCTAAGGGAGGAGGAGACTGATCTACGGACGCCGGTCAGCCCTTCCCACAGCACAGGAGCCAGCTGGCTCTACCAGGTTGAAATGGATCCCACTCGCTCCACACAGGGGTGACTTATTGCCAGGCACGGAGCACATCTGTCAGCAATAAAAATGCACGAGGGATCAACAGTAAATGGCCCTGCCTGCCCATTTCCCTATCGTTTTCCTACATATATAAAATAATCAAACAGGTGCCTAAGTGTTATACAGGTGATTGCCATTTAGCGTCAGGGAAGGAAAAATTCATCAACACACCCCTTCCCCACAGAGGGTTATAAAAAACACCCAGGAGGAAATGTGCTCCTCAGATGTAAAATATTTGTTAGATTTGCTATTGTAATTATTTATTTGTAAGTAATTTTAATTTATTTTGATCTAGTCAATATATATTTTTTTAAGATTTAATTTTTTTATTTATTCATGAGAGGCAACAGAGAGAGAGAGAGAGAGGCAGAGGGAGAAGCAGCTTCCCTGCAGGGAGCCCAATACAGGACTCAATCCCAGGGCCCCGAGATCACGCCCTGAATCAAAGGCAGACACTCAACCACTGGGTCACCCAGGTGCCCCTCTATTTGTAATTTTCAAAGACACAAATGGGTTTAATAAGATTAGGAACATGAGTAACAAACTTCAATCACAAAGCATCTGTGCTTTCTCTAGCTGTGTACCAAATTAGCATCAACTTAGCTGCTTAAAACAGCACATATTTATTTTCTCCCAGTTTCCATGGGTCAGAAATCCAGCCACAGCTGAGCTGGTCCTCTGCTCACGGTCTCACAGAGCTGCAAACAAGGCATCTGTGGACCTACGTTCTCATTTGGAGGCCTCACTGGGAAGAATGTGCTTTGTGCTCATTTGGGTTGTGGTTAGAATGCAACACCTTGCAGCTGCCTGACTGCCCAGGTCTCTGCGGGCTGGTGGCTGGAGGCTGTCTCGAGGTCTTAGGGGCTGCCTACTGGTCCTAGAAACCTCCTGTAGTTCCTCATCTCAGGGGCTTCTCACACACATGGCTACTTACTTCATCAGGTTCACGAGGGGAGGCTCTAGCTCCAGTCGGCTCTAACAGAGTCTTCTATAAGCTAATGTAATCTCAGGAATGACATCCCACTGTGTCTTCTCAGAAGCCCAGCACAGGCCCTGCCTACAATCGAGGAGGGGGCCCTGCACAAAGGCAGAAACATCAGGGACTGGGGATCACTTTAGGGTCTGTCTGCTGCATTAAGTTAAATGGACAACCTATTAAAACACATTTATATCCATTATCTCAGCACCTGAAATTAAAGGGTTCAAAGAAATGACTTATAAGCTAGACTTCATTAAAATTAAAAACTTCTGCTCTGAGACAATGCCCAAACAACAAGACGAGCCACAAACTGGAATACTGACCAAAGACACAGCTGACAAAGGACTGTCTGCTAAAACATGCATAGAACTCCTAAAATTCAGTGTGATTAAAAAATGCGCCAAAGACCTTAAGAGACACCTCACCAAAGAAGATATACAGATGTAAAGTAAGTATCTGGAAAACACTCCCTTGATTTTTCATCAGGGAAATGCAAATTAAAATTACAAGCTATAACCACACAGCTGTTAGAATGGCAACAATCCAGAACACGGACAACAGGAAATGCTGGCAAGGTCGTAGAGCAACAGGAGGGGGCAGCCATCACTAGGATGGGAGTGCAGGAGGGAGAGTAAGGCAGCCACTTGGGAAAACAAAACTAAACCTACTCTGAGAATATGATCCAGCAATTCCGCTCCTTGGAATTTCCCCCCAAAGAAGTGGAAAATGTATGTCCATATGAAAACATGGATGTGGGGGATCCCTGGGTGGCGCAATGGTTTAGCACCTGCCTTTGGCCCAGGGCGCGATCCTGGAGACCCGGGATTGAATCCCATGTCGGGCTCCCGGTGCATGGAGCCTGCTTCTCCCTCTGCCTGTGTCTCTGCCTCTCTCTCTCTCTCCGTGACTATCATAAATAAATAAAAATTGAAAAAAAAAAAAAGAAAACATGGATGTGGTGGTGGCTTTATCCCTAACTGCCTAATCTTGTAAGTAACCACGATGTCCCTCAGCAGGTGCAGATAAACAAACTATGGTCCATCCAGACCATGGCATATTACTCAGCACCAAAAAGACATGAGCTACCAAGCCACGTAGAGACACAGAGGAACATCAGGGGTTGTATTAATGAGTATTTCTAAGTAAAATAAACCCATCTGAAAAGGCTACATACTCTAGGACTCTAAGTATAAGGCATTCTGGAGAAGTTGAAACTATGCAGACAATCAGATCAGTGGTTGCCAAGAGTGAGGTGGGATGACTAAGTGGAGCATAGAGGATTCTCAGGGGAGATAAATACTCTGTATGATATCATGATGAAGGATATAGGTCATTATACCTTTGTCCAAATCCACAGGATGGCCAACATCAGGAATGAACCCTCATGTCATCTTCCTACTTTGAATAATTATAATGTGCAGAATCGGTCCATCAGTTATAACACACGTACCATTCTAGGAGGATGTCAACAAGGGGGAAGCCATGCGTGTGTGGGGTAGGGAGTATATGGGAAATATCTATATCTTCCCCTCAATTTTACTATGAAACTTCACATTCTCTAAAATAATTTCTTTGAAGGGACACCTGGGTGGTTCAGCAGTTGAGCATCTGCCTTTGGCTCAGGGCATGATCTGGGTCCCAGGATCAAGTTCCACATCGGGCTCCCTGCGAGGAGCCTGCTTCCTCTGTGTCTCTACTTCTCTCTGTGTGTCTCTCATGAATAAATAAAAATCTTTTAAAAAATAAAAATACTAAAGAAAACTAAAGAAATACCGTTTCTTTTAAAACACTAAAGGACTAAAAAAAATAAAAATAAAAAAAAATAAATAAATAAAAAAATAAATAAAACACTAAAGGACTGATCGAGGTATGTGTAGGATAATATTTCCTGTCCCCATTTCCCAGTGATCCTATACAATGTCAAGTTCTTAAATCAGGGATCCTCATAAGGGGCTTTAAATACAATGAAAAACAGAGAATTTTTTAATTAAGGTTCCTGATTATGTTGCTATGTTTATCTAGGAGCTTTGCATTTAAGAATTAACACTCTCGTAAACCAACTTTTTTTCTTAATTTGCTTCTAGAGAGTAAAATAAAAATCATATGTGATAAAAATAGAATCCTAGCCTTTTATATTGGGATGGAGCAGCTGCTTAAAATTCAGTCTAGCCTACAGCCAACAGTGATATTTGAATGTCAGTGGATAACCTGGGGGGCAAACAAGTAAATACTGCATTCAATGATTGCAAATTATTATTTTTAAAAATCTTCAGATTGATTGAAGCCTCTGATTTCTATACAGAGGCTTATATATTTAGGTCTAAAATTTTTGTAAATAGTCTGTAGTATAAAAAGTTAGTGAACACTCCATTCATTCATTTAAGTATTTTAAACCTTTACTGAGAATCATCTAAATATATCAGGCATTATTCTAGGTGTTGGAAATTTCATAAGTTAGGTATTGGTACTTAACAAAATAACCCCCAAACTCAGGAGGTGAAAAAGAAAACACTAACAGTTTCTGAAGATCAGGAATCCAAGAGCAGTGTCCCTGGGCATTCTGACTCAGGGTCTCCCATGGGATGGGCATCAAGATGGCAGCCAGGACGCTGGTCATCAGAAGGTTCCCCTGGGCTTTTAGGATCTCCTACTAAGGCCATTCATGTGACTATTGGCTGGAGGCCTCAATTCCTCACTATGTATGCTCCTCCCTAGAGCTATTCATAACGTGGCAGCTGACTTTTCCCTTGAGTGAGCAATCCAAGAGAGCAAGTACACAACCAAGCAGCAGTTATTTATAACTTCATCTCAGAAGGGACACACCATCCTCTCATCTGTATTAGACTGGTCCTAGAACCAACCCTGGCCCAAGTGGGAGTGACCTGCAAAAAGGTGTGAGTCACTGGGAACCTGGTACTCGCAGTAAGACACAAACGAGCCATATCAGAACAAGTGTCATTATCTTACTAGGTCGGCTTTATATCTGATGATAACCAGGAGTCCTTGGTGCCAATAGGATGAATAAAGAGCATGCACGGGCTGGGTAATACCTGCTTGTGTCGAAACACTCAGTCTGTAGCCATCATTCCATTCTCCCCAAGATTAGAGCATCGTGCCTCTCCTCTGCTCACCATATTCCACCCCTGGACCTCCTTCCCAGCCTGCGAGATAATGCCCATTCTTCAAGTATTGGTTCAAATGCCGCTGCCTCCATAAAGGTGTTCAACATCCCCTCTTAACCCAATGTTACTCTCTTCTGAATAAGGTTTCAAAGGTCTCTTACACCAACTATAACCTTCCCCCTACATAGTAATTATTAATCTAAGCGTTTCTTCCCACTAATCCAGTTTCAACATTGTGTGAGGAAGGACAGGGTCTTCTTTCCTCTATGTCCAGCATGGCAGGTGTTCCACCTTCTTCTTTTATTCAATATAAGTTAATGCAGAAAATGGTGCATTACTGTGTGAAGGGAGATATATTGACACAGCAAGCTGTCGGAAGGACTCACACACAGGGAAGGGCCCAGGCGACAGGAAGACATGAAGGCAAAGGGAAAAATACATTTTGAGGCTGAAGGTAAGACAAATAATTACAGAAATATCCTTTTGAGGACAGCTCTATCTACCACATTGACCATATTGCCTGCATGCCTTTCTCCCAAACTCTCTAGTGAAGCAAATACTCTACTAACTGGAGACTTTCTTAACATCTACATGGGTCAAAGCACATGCACTTCACAAGATTTTAAGTTTCTACTCGTTTCCATCTTCTTTTGAAAATGTAGACATCCAGGGATCCCTGGGTGGCACAGTGGTTTCGCGCCTGCCTTTGGCCCAGGGCGCGATCCTGGAGACCCAGAATCGAATCCCACATCGGGCTCCTGGTGCATGGAGCCTGCTTCTCCCTCTGCCTATGCCTCTGCCCCTCTCTCTCTCTCTCTCTCTCTCTCTCTCTCTCTCTGTGACTATCATAAATAAATAAAAATTAAAAAAAAAGAAAACGTAGACATCCAGACTGAAAAACCATTGCATCTCCATCACATGGTCTATTCCTGAATCCTGCTTGACATACCATCTTCTCATATAGAATATTGGGCCATATTATATCCTAATATATCAACAAACCCAGGATTTATTTTCCAATCCATTGAAACTCAACAGAATCATGTTAAATATTAAACATGAACTGAGATCTGAATCTGCTTCTACCACTTCATCTTAGTCTGTGTCACTTCAAAGTTACTGTCATTCCCTTCAGCATGTTGACCCTGTCATAATGTCTGTTCTTTTCCATTGGGTGGTCTGGGGTGGTTTGTGTTCATCATTAAAGTAGGTGCCTATTAATGTTTAGAGGATAATAGTATTTTAATCAGTAACTTATATTGAATAAAAGAAGTAATATCAGTTAGTAAAGAAGGAATGGCATTACATCCTGACCCCTTTTGGCCTCTATTTGATTTACAAAGTGCTAAATAATCTAAACCACATCTCCCCTAACTTCAATTCTGCCTCCCTCTCAGCACCCTGGCTCCCTTTCCATTTCTCAAATATTCAAAACTTTGACCATTGACAGTCTTCTCATATTACTTCCTTTCATTTTTCACATGGAAGACTGGTCATCACTGAGTCTTGGTTTATTTTTAAGAGACGAGAGAGAGAGAGAGAGAGAGAGAGAGAGGCAGAGACACAGGCATAGGGAGAAGCAGGCTCCTTGCAGGGAGCCCGACATGGGGCTCGATCCTGGGCCTCCAGGATCAGGCCCTGGGCTGAAGGCGGCACTAAACTGCTGAGCCAACCAGGCTGCCCTGAGTCTTGGTTTAAATATGAATTCCTTGAGGGACTTTCCATAACTACATTTCTGAATAGAAGCCCAACTAAGTTATTCTCTATCATAGCACTCAAATGTAATTGTATTATAATATAAAATTTAAATTTTTCCTTGTTCACTAACTTATTGACTCCCTCAATAAGGAGGGAGATTTGAGTTCCCAGGGCAGTGGTCTCCCCCCCGCCCCCCCCGCCCCTTATAACCAAGCATAATGTGGTGTGCTTAGAGCACGGAGGGAATTCAGGAATACTTTTGAAAAAAAATGAACAAATAGCTCATCAATCAAACACCATCTTTTGCTACTAATCCTTTATAAAATTTCACCCTGCATTCCTGAGCAAACATTTTAATTCAGTTTTACAGAGTTTTTGTGTTATCATTCACCCAAATGATCCGCCTATCTAAAGTACATTTTAGGAAATGAAGTGAAAGCCATCCCCAGGATGGGACACACCACAGAGACCTTGGGTGGACATGCAGGGCAATAACGTGCCATCATCGAGTCTAGGATGGAAGAGAGCCACCAGTCTGAAACAAAGCAATTTCCAGAAACTGAAATGGAAAGAGCACTTAGAGAATGTCTCTTTGAAAGAAATGAGAGCGTGAAGATGCCAGCTAAACATCCGTCCCAACTGTGCTGCAGAGAATGGAGAGGTTTCAAATTTTTATTAAACCACATAGAAAAGACAATAAATAACCGCAAAGTCACAGAGCTATACAGCAAGAGTGACTGGACCAGCCTAGTAGCCTCATTTTTCTGTCCTCTCATTGTCCTTTTGCCTTCCTATCTCCTTCATTCTATACTCAGCATGAAACTCTTCTTATCCTTGTCTTCCCTGCCCTGTTTGTGACGACCCTTCACCTGGACATGCACACAGCCATTATTGTGCACTAAAACACATGCATATATAAACTTTATAATCTTTAAAAAAAAAGTAAGAAATAATGGGTGCCTAAGTGGCTCAGTCGGTTAAGAGTCCCCCTTCAGCTCTGTTCATGACCTCAGGGTCGAGGGGATCAAGCCCTGTGTTGGGCTCCCTGCTCAGTAGGGAGCTTGCTTCTTCCTCTCGCTCTGTCCCTCCGACCTTGTGTGCTCTCTCTCCTTCAAATAAAGTAAAATACAAGAAGCTATCATTTTGGAAATTAACATTTTTTTCTGTTTGCCTTACTTTACAGAAATCTTTTTCCCGGGTTTTTTTATTTTTTATTTTTTTAAGATTTTATTCATGAGAAACACAGAGAGAGAGGAGAGACAGAGAGAGAGAGAGAGAGAGAGAGAGAGAGAGAGAGGCAGAGACACAGGCAGAGGGAGAAGTGGGCTCCAAGCAGGGAGCCTGACTTGGGACTCCATCCTGGGTCTCCAGGATCAGTCCCTGGGCCAAAGGTGGCGCTAAACCTCTGAGCCACTCGGACTGCCCAGTTTGTTTCTATCGTGGACATCCTGATGTCTTGCTGGTATTTTGTATGGGATGTAATAAACTCTGAATCATCCTAAAGTAGAATATTATGATTTAGGATTGAACTTGGATATCTAGAATGTATGTATGTTTTACTACCTCTGTGGAGGATGGATGAGAATACTTCACTATCCCTAAAAAAGCTTTTGAATGTGGACTTAAAGCCACCAAGATATTTGACGAATTGAGAAACTTGCTGATACTTATTTCTTTACAATACTTCTAACAAAAATAAATTATCATCTACTTCAATGATCCCCAGCAATGCTTACACAAGCCCTACAGATTTGAAGATAGGCTTAAGTCTTTAAAAATCAAGTGCTCTAAAATTACAAACCAATTTACAAGTGAGAACAATGAAACCAAGCTACCAACTTTTATAATTAGTAGTTCACTCAGAGCTACACTTTTTGATAGATCAATATTATTCATTTTACAGATGAATAAGTCTAGACATAGCATTTTGCAAGTTTGATTAAGGTCATATTTCCAATTAGGCAACAGGCCAGATATCAAACTATAAACCTTACTGTGCCTTGGTCGGCTCTTTTTCTAAGATAATTAATTTAGAGAGTCCATCTGTAGTGGGTTCAGTAGTGTTGCTCCAAATTCAGGTCTACTCAGAATATCTCAGTGTGATTTTATTTAGATATAGGATCTTGGCAAAATTAGTTAAGAATTAAAATAAGAACATACTGGATTAGGATGGGTTCTAAATCCAGTGGGAGTGTCCTCAGAAGAGGCATAAAAGTGTGCCCAGGAGCACAGGAAGGAAGGCCATGTGAAAGTGGAGACAGAGATGGGAGGCTTTGTCCACAAACCAACACACATCAAGGATTCGCTACAACCACCAGAAGCAAGGAGGGAAGGGTGGGGCAGGTTCTCCCTCAGAGCCCCCAGAAGACCTGACCCTGCCAATGCCTTGATTTCAGACTTCTTGCCCCCAAAACTGTGAACGAATCCATTTCTGATGCTCTAAGCCACCCTGTTTGGGGTATTTTGTTACAGCACCCTGGGAAGCTAGAGCACCCTCACTTATAGAAAAGGATGTTTAGTTACTAACGAAAACCATTTTCTTCATGAAGCCAAATGGGCGTTGGTTCTAGTGTCTCTTGATCTATGTAATAATGTGAATTGTTCTGTGCTGAATCTGGAATCTTTGAGATATCAGAATCATTGACAGTGTTTAGATTAGCTCCCTCTTAACATTCGCAACTGCAAACAGAATAGCTAATGTTATGTATTGCTGGTTCTCTTTCTAAATTTCTCTCCTGACCTTGATTTTTCTTAATGGTTGTATTTAAATGCTCTTCCTTTTTCAAAATAATTGAGTTGCAAACTCATAGAGGGCAAAAATCAGGTTTATGCACGTCTCGCAGATTACCTGTTGGACCGAACCACTGGAATACCACGCACCGCCTTTTTATCGAACCAAACCCCTGGAGAAAGTTCCAGTGTTCCACCTGTCTCTAACCTTCTGAACCCGACAGACCACCTCCAGGAACAGAAACTCTCCCCGAGGCTGAGAAAGAGAAGCTAACAGTACCTTCTCTGAAGATTTCCAGGATCTCAAGGCAGAACAACTGCCCCCCAGACCTCACAAGCCCGAGTCCTCCATCTGTCCTTCTTAGACTGAGTCTGTCCTTCGTCGTGTCGGTCATGGAGCCGATGTACTACATCGGGTGGATTATCCTGGCGACCCGCCCCTCTTTTCACCCGCCTTCTCCAACCATGCCCATCCCTTCCCTTTCATTTACAATCCTATCAAGATGACCTTTTCCTAAACCCACGTTAGCAAATATCTAGGACCTAATTCTTCAGGGAAAAACAGTTAAGAATAAGTTACAGCCCCAAATTTAACATCTAGAATCGGTCCTTTCATCCAGCACTTAAACACAACACCACTTCTTTCTTGGCTACTTTATGGTCCTTGGGGCCCAGAGACCCCAGCCAGCGCACGGGAGAACAGGTCCACCTGCCCCAGGGGCCACCTGCAGGAAGCCAACCGGCCACCCCCGGGCCTCGGCAGCCAGGCCAGGAAGCCGAACAGCAGCACCTCTGGCAACTGTCCCCAAGCTCCTGGGACTTGATTAATAACTGACAGTCTTCCTCATGTTGGCCCTCACTTCCACCTTTGGACCCACACGACAGAGCCGTAGCCAACGCACCAGCAGAAAGCAGCCCTCCCCAGCCACACAGGGGGCTCCTCGGGGCAGCCCCCACCACAGCTTCCCCGAGCCCACAGCCTCCAGCCAGGGCCGCTGGCATCGTGGGCTGTTTGCACCATGAAGCTTTTCTTCTCTGTCTGCCTTGGAGAATCTGCCAAATGTGCGAGGCGGTAGCGGACTCCCTGGAGGAGTAACTCTGAGTAAGTAGCTCCGGCCTGTGCTCGTCCAGGTGGCGGCACTGACTTCCACAGGGGAGCCAGAGGCAATGCTCCCGCCTGATTGGCACTTGCAGAGATTGCGATGGGACTGTTCCCTACGCAGGACCACAAATCCTGCTCTTCCTCGTTTCGGGGGCTGATTCTTTTCAGTAACGTGGGCCTATATAATAATTCGTCCCCTGTCTCAGCATATATGCTGTGCTCCTTGTCCAACTCTACAAATACTGGCATAGGGCAACTTGACTCCTAGCTTGTGCTATGTAATACATGGGATTCATTTTATTAGATTATCTCTTAATTCTTGCCTGCATTTTTATTTCTATTAATTTCATTTACTTTGCTACTTAATTTTATTTCTACTAATTTAATTCTATTAATCTATGTGGATTCCAACCTATCAGAAATGCCAATATGCTACGAATTGAAATATAATCATGTAAGGATTAGATTCTTATTTTCCATGTGTGTCATGTTCACGTGGAAAACTCACAAGTGATTTCCCAACAAAATTAGTCAATTACTCAGGAGGCTGCTGCATTGCAAAGAGAAACAGCTGGTCACTCAGCCACACAGGACATCGCTGGACGGCGTACAGCGACTCCCTACCTCAGACCAAGGCATCAGAGGACAAAGGCTGAGCGAGTGTCTCCAGCTCCTTCCATGTCCCATCTTTCACTGGTCAAAATTTTCCCTACTGGGAGTTAACGTTTCCAGCTGTTGTCATCTGAGCATTTCAGACGTTTACTGGTAAAGCCATAAGGCACCCTCTGCTGTACCATATGGCACCACTTCCTTCTTGCCCAGACGTAGTGGGAGCAAACAGAGCCTTCGTGGATCCATCAAGTCAGAACTGCTTGCTGTAGCTTCTGGGTCTCTCATCCAGTGGTGACATAGGAGTCCTTCCAGATGCCAGCACTCACCTTGGGGGCCGGGCAGGGAGATAAGAGAGCCCATGCTACTAGTGGGTGATGTCTCAGAGGTCACAGTTTGGAGGTGGCAGCCAAAGCAGAGACTCACTCCATAAACAAGTAGTCAAAGCTCAAGACACAATGAGGCCAAGAAACATTTGATCCTTACACTTTTAACATGAGGAGATACTGACAATCGAAGTGTCAGCACAGTAAAACATCCTGAAAAAATCATTCTATACAACTAGAAATAGAAAGCTGTAGTACCCCAGAATTTATGTTACTGGAATATATAGCCACCTGTCCTCCCAACAGAGTGAGCAGAATAAAATCAAAATATTTAATAATGGCAACGTCCAAACAATTTGTCTTCAGCTGGTGTCGGTACAGAGAAGTAACAGTGAAAATTGAGTCAATCTACCCACTCAGATTAAGGACTGAGGTTAGGCTGGCCAGGCCTAAGATAAAACATAGAACATAAGACATTTCCAAAGCTTGAAAGTAGTTATTTTGGGGGAAAAGTTCGCTATCACCTTTGACATATAAACATATTCCTACACACACAACAATGAAAGAGCATCCATTCAAGGAAAAGTCATGCTAAATGAGCTGCCACAGTTTTTACCTGTTTAACTGAATAATACTATTGATATTTTAATTAATATGCATGTGTTACAAGAACTTAGAGAACCTCAATTGGAAAAGGATTACCAAGTGAGTCTGCAGGTCTCTGAGTTATGAATGAATTAGGTCGTGGAGCCCATGTTCTCTTGTAAGATTCTGATCATCAAAAATGATCCTGAAGCATATTAATAGGAGGACATTAACGCTGATACCTGTGGGATATGCAAATATTTGGCGATCAGATTACTTTCCCTCTGTAGGTCTCCAATTCCCGTGGCTTGTAGCACAGCAATGAGCTCCTTTGTGTTCAACGTGGTTTCAGATACAGGAAGGCCTTGCTGTCACCTCTGTTCCCTCTGTCCCAGTCCCGTCCTCCTCCCCGACCCCCAGGGAGGCTCTTCCCACGCTTCGTGGTTTACCTTCCCCAGACTACATCGTGCACTTCGCCCTTAACCCGCCAGAGGAGACCGCTCACCAGGCCGAGCAGTCTGGCACCTCCACATGCCTGAGCTGAGCTGGACGCCTGCGCTGATTAAGGACAGTGACTGGAGCTGCCACAGGATGTAACAAATCACAAAGCGCTTGGAGGCAGGTGTGGTTTAAAGTGCTAAGCCCCATGATGCCGGGAAGGTAAGGGACCTCTCTGAGGAGTGAGGCTTCCTGGCTCAAACCGGGAGTTCCCCGCCTGCATCAGAATACAAAGGCAAGAGTCCTAACAAGACCCCAAACAGGGGGAGCCTGAGCAAGGCTGCAGCCGATTTCCCCTCTGCCTCTGCAAGGATCCTAAGGTGGCACCTGGTGTGGCAGCTCTAAGGGCCAAGGACTCAGGCTCCTCCTTTCTTACTGTTCTCCCCTGGTCTGCAGGAGGGAGGTGGCCCCAAGTCAGTTGACCAGAGGGACTCCTAGCAGGGAACACACCCCTCTGTGTGGAGGGCGCAGGCAGGGCTGTGCTAGGGGGCCCAGGGCCAGCTGTCACATGAGTTGCTAAACACAGCTTTTATTACAAATTCAATTACAGAAACCCACAGTTTATATTAAAAACGAGGGCGCCCTTCCTAATGGTGTATTTTACTGTTGTCTATGCTCTTACAGTTGGTTATTTACTCCCAATGTTCACGCCCACGTTTCTCCCAGGATATGCTCCTGCGTGTTTCTTGGACAGCGGAGAAACTTCAGTTGGTGGCATGAGATCAATCACGGTGGCTGTATTTACACCGCAGACAGTGGCAATTCAGCTTCCATGTATTGTTTTGTTGATTCTCTAGACCAGCAGCTGGCCAACAGGTTCACACCTGTCTTTCTGTCCTTAATCTAAGCCCTTGTTACGTTTTAAAATATGAAAGGAAGAGAGAAAATAGGGGACCGGGACTGCCTGGATGTGGCTGCAAACCTGAACTACAGGCCAGCAGGCCCTTTCGGAACCTGCTCCCGAGCTGGCGGAAAGTAGTCACGAGCCAAGGAGCCTGAAAAGCCGTCCCTGCTGGCTGACAGCTGGGGACCCCGGGCTCACGGAGGCCGCACCTTCCTGGTCACCTGGGCCCTGGAGCCTCAAAGCCAGCAAGGGCGAGACCCCGCGGGTCAGATCCCTCCCGGGCTTTGCGTCCGTGCAGCGAGCGCCCAGCCCCGTGGAGGCCCAGGGAGGCCCAGGGAGGCCCGTGGAGGCCCAGGGAGGCTCAGGGAGGCTCAGGGAGGCCCAGGGAGGCCCGGCCCGCGGCCACCCGCCCTGGGGTCAGCTGCGCCCGAGGCCCTGATGAGAGCGGCCTGACCCACCCCCAGGGCTCCGCGGTCCAGTCCATGTTTCCTTCCCGGGAACGTGCCGGGGGGTGGGGCCCGGGTACGCTGCACCTGCTGCACCTACTGCCCCGGGGCGAAGGCGTCACCGCCCCCCGCACACCCCTGCCCGCCCGGTGGGAGCCGGGGGCCAGGCCTCCCCCTGCTGGGTGTGGTCCTTGTTCCCAGCCCCTCGGGCAAGTCCCCCCCTCGCTCGCCCACCTGCGACCCCCCCCCCCCCCCCCCCCCCGCTCTCCCTCTTTGCTCCTGTGTCTCCCGGACCCCGAAGCCCGAGTCAGCCCCGGGGGGGGCGCCCCCCCCCCACACCGTCTCTCGGCCGAGGCCCCAAGAGCGAGGCTGCAACCCTCCAGCGCCCCCCCTCCCCCCGGGTGGCGGTGCCCGCGGTGCTGGCCGAGCTGGCCTCGTCTGCAGGGTCCCGCGGAGCAGCTGAGCTGAGCCTTGCAGGGGGCCGAGTCTACGCGCCCCGGGCCCCGCGGTCGGCCGCCTGCGTGGACGGCCCGGAGCCTCCGCGTCTGATTCGGGCTTCTCTGGAAGCGGAGCTGGCGGGTCCGGAGGACGGTCCACGAGGGCCCACCTGGGCCAGCACGAGGGCGGGAGCGGCCAGGTGTGCCGGGGAGACGCCCCACCTGCCGCTCGCTCGCCCGCCTGCCTCCACGCCCCGAGCCTTTCCCCCAGGACGAGGACCTGCCCCGCGGGGACAAGGCCACGGGCCGCAGGGACCGCGCCGGAGCCCCTGTCCCCAGCCGGGCCGCGGGGGCCGTGGCGGTGTCCGCTCGGGCAGCAGGAGCGCGGCCAGGGCTCGGCCGACCAGCTCCCGCTCGGGCGGGCACAGCCACCGCGCTCCGGCTCCAGGCCCCGCCCGGCCCCGCGCTGGGATGCTGGCGACGCCCTGGATTTTGCACAAATGACCTCTTAAGGATTGTTAGTGTCTCAGGTGGTCTTGGATAGTTCTGGGTCGGAGGCGGTGGCACAGGAGGCCCCCGACCTCCCCAGGAGCCAGAGCAACGGCCACGGCGCCCGCTGGTCCCCAGGGGCCCTCTCGGTCCAGGGTCCTGGCGCCAGGGCCGGGCCTGAGGACGCTGCAGGGATCTACGAGCGCTTCTCCGGAGGGATCAGAACCGGAACCGACCGGGCTAGAGCGGGTCTGACTCAAGCTGGAGGGGAGCCCGCCAGCGGCCTCGGTGAATGAAATTTTAAGGGAGAACAAGCAGGTGAAACATCAAAGATAATCCTGAATTAGGGTGGCCTCAGTGGAGAACTTTTAACCTAGATAAGTTTATCCATTTAGAAGCGCCCTAGAGCAAAAGGGGTCTCAGGCAAGCACTCACCATAAAGGGAAGGGCGAAAGTTACTTTTCCTCCTTTACAGTTTTTCAAGGATGAGAGCCCAGGGACACCCCACTCATTACAGAGCCTGCAGATGGGATCCTGGGAAAACTGGCCTAAGCTGGCATCAAAAGTCCAAAAAACCAAAAAAGTAAAATCAATGAATCACTAAGGTAGTAACTTGGTAAAAAAGTTTATCATGCACCTACCAAAAAGACAGTTGCAAAGCAGTGCTAGTTAGGTCATTTTTTGAGAGACCCCTACCGTCTCCTAAAATAAAGTGACTTTGCAATAACCAACTCTTTTTAGCCTGGTGTAAGTTCCTCGTTCCTGCTCCCCTTTAACCTAGAAGTCTTTCACTTTGTACAGCTCCTCAGGGCAACTTTCTATCTGCCAGATTGGATGCTGCCTCAATAATGAATCATTGAAGAAAGCCAGTAAGATCTTTAAATTTTATTCAGTTGAATTGTTTTCTTAAAAAGTGAAGCAAAAAAAGGGGGGTATTATATAAGACAGATGAGTCACTGACCTCTACTTCTGAAAGCAATAATACATTTTATGTTGATTGATTGAATTAAAAAAAGAAAAAAAAGCCAGATCAACCTGGATGGAATAGGAAAGAATGCAGCATGCTGTGGCATACAGAACAAGAATTCTAGACTCCATATAGGAAGCCCCGGGCTTGAATAGTAGTTCTATCCTGGTTTTTCTATGTTGTTTTTTTTAAAGATTTTATTTATTCATGAGAAACAGAGAGAGGCAGAAACACAGGCAGAGGGAGAAGCAGGCTCCATGCAGAGAGCCCAATGTGGGACTGGATCCCAGAACTCCAGGATCATGGGGAGCCAAAGGGAGAAACTCAGTCTCTGAGCCACCCAGGTGCCCCTCTATCCTGATTGTTAAGCGATCATCAGTTTTCCTTTCCTGACAGAAACCTACGGTGTTGATTAGGATTGCTGTGGGACTGCTCAAGTGGTGACACAGCAAATATGAAAATTCTTTGTAACGATGGTAGCTGTCTCCAACAGAGTGCTCCTGCTGTGCCGAGTCTTGTCTTAGGCACTTCCTCCATATTATCTGTTTCCTTAACTCTCACAACAATGCTATGCTTTACAGAGGAGGAACCTGAGGCTCAGAGAAGCTAAACAACCCGGTGAAGTCACAGAGCAGGTGTATGGCCGAGCAGTCTGGCCCCAGGAGCCCACAGGTCAGTCGCCCAGCCTGCCCCATGGCCTGGGCAGAGGATGCAATACCCCAGAATGTCTACTGAGGTCGCTGGGACTCTCCCTCACCCACCCCTCTGTAGGAACCCGTCAAGTCCCTCTGGCTCCTCTGCCGGCTTCCCACAGTTGGCTCCAGTCTACCTCGGGTTCCCTGAGGCATGCTCTTCAGCTTTTGCAAATGCTGAGCTGCCCCGGGGCCATTCACATGTGAACTTGAAAGACAAAGGAGCAAAGTTCTGAGAAAAAAATGACAGGAAATGAATACAAGCCCTGCAGACAGAGGCAGTAAGCAGGGGGCAGAGGGAGGTTAGCTGAGCCAAGAGAACAAATAGCAAATCAAAAGCCAACGGGCCAAACTAAAAGGCATTCTATGGAATGGGAGATGTTGGCAAATGACACATCAGATTAAGGGCTAGTATTCAAGATCAGTAAAGAATTTACCAAACTCAACACTCAAAAAAAAAAAAAAAAAACAAACAAAAAAAAAAAAGTCTAGTCAAGAAATGGGTAGAAGACATGAACAGACATTTCTCCAAAGAAGACCTACACATGGCCAACAGACACATGAAAAAATGCTCCACATCACTTAGCATCAGGTAAATACAAATCAAAACCATAGTGAGATACCACCTCACACGGGTCAGAATGGCTAAAATTAACAGGAAACAGCAAATGTTGGCAAGGATGCGGAGAGAAGGGGACCCTCTTGCACTATTGGTGGGAATGCAGGCTGATGCAGACACTCTGGACAACAATTTGGAGGTTCTGCAAGAAGTTAAAGATACAGCTACCCTATGACCCAGCAATTACACTACTGGGTATTTACCCCAAAGATACAAAGGTAGTGATGCAAAGGGGCATGGACACCCCAACGTTCATAGCAGCAATGTTCCCCATAGCCAAACCGTGGAGTCAAGATGTTCGTTGACAGATGAACAGATAAAGATGTGGTATATAAATATATATATATATACACAATGGGATATTACTCAGCCATCAGAAAGGACCATTTACATATATGTGGATGACACTAGAGGGTATTATGCTGAGTGAAATAAATCAATTAGAGAAAGACAATCATATGGCGTCACTTAACATGTAATTTAGAATGTTCTAGCCACATTAAAAAAAAAATTAAGAAAAAACAAGGTGAAATTAACCTTAACATTTTACGTAAGCCAGTATGGTCATTAAATATTATGACTACACCTACTCACAAAATAGTATCATTTACATATGTAATCAACATAAGAATTATTCATTAATAATTTTGCATTATTAATAATGCATTTTAATTTTTTTCCTTCTTCCAAGATTTTGAAATCTGGCAGGCATTTTGTACTTGGGGCATGCCTCAGTTTGGACCAGCTAATGCCACTCTAAGTGCTCAGTAGCCCCACGTGGCCGGCCTGGAGCTGTCATGCTGGCCAGTGCAGCTCCCACCTACGACTCCATCTTTTAAAGGTTCACTTCTCACACTGCTGTTCCACAGTCCCAAATATCGGTCTCCTGTCCTTTTAGTCTCCCATTCCAAGCCCACAACCCCAACAGAATAAAGATGAAAAGACTAAAAGGATTCCCTGACTGGAACACCGCTTGATCCTCTCCTTCCCCGGGAGGGGGTGGGGGGGAATAATTTGACAACTGCCCTTAACCTACAAGCAGATGACAAGGGAAGTGTGTGAGAGTGAAGAAGCAACCACTCCAAGTATGAACTTTTGGGGAACTCCAGGAATATGGAATAAGCCAGTGTTTATTTTATATGAGAGAGAAGAAAAACGGTTAAGAATAAGAACTACGGGCACATGGAAACAATGAAAAATTAATCATCAGTAGCTTCAGATCCAAGGAAGTTCAGTGGATTCCGTGCATGTACAAAAATATCCGGGCGATGGCTGAAAGGGGCATCTGTTTTCAGGAGGGGGTTTTTTCAGGCCTTTTACTGGAACCCAGGGAGACACAGTAGGGCTGGTCAGTCTCCACTCTTCAGGGTTCAGCCTGGGAGGCAATCGACCATCTCCTTATACTGTACCCACAGGAGGCAATCGCACTAGAGGAGCAAGGAGGTAGCTAGGTTTATAGTGATTTCTGCGAGGTTGGTGTCACCATTTGGCAAATCTGGCAGTTGTGTTTGGGAGACATTAATCACTTTGCTGAGGTTACTGTGAGTAACCTCTGCCAGTGAGCAGGGAAGCCAGGATTTGAATCTAGGAGGAAAATAATAAATTGGCATAATATCCAGGCTGTCCCATCTGTGTGACACAGAGACACCAAAGGTCCCCTAAAGATGCCTGGAGGCTGGCCTCAGGCAGGTGGACAGCAGGCCTGCGGATCCAGGAGATAACTAGCATATACTGAGGGTTTGCTGTGTGTCAGCGCCCCTTCCAAGAGCCCCACACACAGACTAGACAGGGCCAGACGTGGCTGGGTCCCCAGCAATTCTCCAGTATTAACCCCCCCACCCTTACCCTTTACCTCACTGTGCTCCAGCACACTATCTCCCTCCAGATGTTTCTCAAACAGAACAAAGCTCGATCCCACCCCACAGCCGATACACGAGCCATGCTCCCTGCCAGGGGCACCTTTCCCCAGAAGCCCAAAGGGCTCCCTTCCTCCCTTGCACCCCTCACCCCCCTGCTCTGGCACCACTGCCTCCCTCAGTGAGACGCTGTCTAACCAGCCATTTAGGTTCACAGGTTATGCTGCTGCCTGGCACCTGGCAGACATCAGCACCGGCATTTTGTGAAGACGAGTTCAGGGAGTGGACAACACCCTGGTGCAAGGTGCCTCTTGAAATAGGGTCCCCCAGGCCAGCCTTCAAGGAAGTCGACAGACTTCACAGACTTGCAGCTGTTAGAGGCCTAGGGGAAGGGGGTCCCACAGGAGGGCACCGCAGGGCAAAGGCTGGCAGAGGAAACAGTGCTCCGCCAGGGTGCCAAAGGCTAAGGTGCGGTGTGTGGGGGTGGGGGGCAGGGGGGCGACTGAGGGGTCAGTGGGAATGGGGGGAGCAGGGCGGCCTGCGGGTCAGAGGAGGGGGGGAGCAGGCTGCTGAGGGGTCAGTGGGAGTGGGGGGGGCAGGGGCGCTGAGGGGTCAGTGGGAGAGTGGGGGGAGCAGGGGCGGCTGAGGGGTCAGTGGGAATGGGGGAGCAGGGGCGGCTGAGGGGTCAGTGGGAATGGGGGGAGCAGGGGCGGCTGAGGGGTCAGTGGGAATGGGGGGGAGCAGGGGCGGCTGAGGGGTCAGTGGGAATGGGGGGAGCAGGGGCGGCTGAGGGGTCAGTGGGAATGGGGGGAGCAGGGGGGCTGAGGGGTCAGTGGGAGTCAGGGGAGGCGGAGTCAGGCCTTTCATGGAACTGGGGGGACAGGCGGCCTGCGCAGGGTCACTGAAAAAGGGCGGCCAGGGGCGCTGCGCTCAGTGGGAGTGGGGGCACGGGGCGCTGAGGGTCCAGTGGGACATGGGGTGGACAGGCCGGCTGAGGGTCATGGAATGGGGGAGCAGGGCGGCTGCAGGGGTCAGTGGATCGGGCTGGGGAGCAGGGGCCGACGGAGGGTCAGTGGGAATGGGGGGGCCAGGGGCGGCTAGGGTCAGTGGGATCGGGGGAGCAGGGGCGGCTGAGGGGTCAGTGGGAATGGGGGGGCAGGGGCGGCTGAGGGGTCAGTGGGAATGGGGGGGGCAGGGGCGGCTGCGGGGTCAGTGGGAGTGGGGGGGCAGGGGCGGCTGAGGGTCAGTGGGAATGGGGGCAGGGCGGCTGAGGGTCAGTGGGAATGGGGGGGCAGGGGCGGCTGAGGGGTCAGTGGGAATGGGGGGAGCAGGGGCGGCTGAGGGGTCAGTGGGAGTGGGGGGGCAGGGGCGGCTGAGGGGTCAGTGGGAATGGGGGGAGCAGGGGCGGCTGAGGGGTCAGTGGGAATGGGGGGGAGCAGGGGGCGGCTGAGGGGTCAGTGGGAATGGGGGGAGCAGGGGCGGCTGAGGGGTCAGTGGGAATGGGGGGAGCAGGGGCGGCTGAGGGGTCAGTGGGAATGGGGGGAGCAGGGGCGGCTGAGGGGTCAGTGGGAATGGGGGGAGCAGGGGCGGCTGAGGGGTCAGTGGGAATGGGGGGAGCAGGGGCGGCTGAGGGGTCAGTGGGAATGGGGGGAGCAGGGGCGGCTGAGGGGTCAGTGGGAGTGGGGGGAGCAGGGGCGGCTGAGGGGTCAGTGGGAATGGGGGGAGCAGGGGCGGCTGAGGGGTCAGTGGGAGTGGGGGGGAGCAGGGGCGGCTGAGGGGTCAGTGGGAGTGGGGGGAGCAGGGGAGGCTGCGGGGTCAGTGGGAGTGGGGGGAGCAGGGGCGGCTGAGGGGTCAGTGGGAGTGGGGGGGAGCAGGGGCGGCTGCGGGGTCAGTGGGAGTGGGGGGAGCAGGGGTGGCTGCGGGGTCAGTGGGAGTGGGGGGAGCAGGGGAGGCTGCGGGGTCAGTGGGAATGGGGGGGGCAGGGGCGGCTGCGGGGTCAGTGGGAGTGGGGGGGCAGGGGCGGCTGCGGGGTCAGTGGGAATGGGGGGGGCAGGGGCGGCTGCGGGGTCAGAGGGAGTGGGGGGAGCAGGGGCGGCTGCGGGGTCAGTGGGAGTGGGGGGAGCAGGGGCGGCTGAGGGGTCAGTGGGAGTGGGGGGAGCAGGGGCGGCTGCGGGGTCAGTGGGAATGGGGGGGGCAGGGGCGGCTGCGGGGTCAGTGGGAGTGGGGGGAGCAGGGGGGTTGAGGGGTAGAGGGAGTCGGGGGCTGCCGGCGCCCGGGGAGGCTGGGCGGGCCTCCGGACCACGGCACGGACAGGCCCCGACGTGGGTTCTGCCCGCTCCCCTTGGCGCCTGCTGGCGGACAGACAGGACGGGGTGGGGCGGCGGAGGTGGGGTGCTGCGGCGGCGCCCGAGCCTCCCGAGCCTCCCGAGCCGGCCGAGGCCCGCCCCCGCGCCGGGCACAGACTCAGGCGGGAGGGGAGGAAGCGCCGAATCTTGCCTTTATTTCTCGGCCTTTGGGCGAGCGCGGGGCGCGGGGCGCGGGGCCCGGGCGGGTCCTACTGCTCTGGGCGCGGCTGCAGGTCGTCGCGGGGGGCGCCGGGGCCCGAGCCAGCCTGCGGGGGCCGCGAGTCAGGGCGCGGGCGGCCGCTGCCCCCCCGTGCCCCCCGTGCCCCCCCGCGCCCCCCGCGCCCCCCGCGCCCCCCGCGCCCCGCTCCCCACGGACGCTCTCCGGGGGCCCCGAGGGCACCCCTCGCCGCCATCGCCAGGCTCCCTACCGCTCCTTCGCAGGCTCGGTGCTTTGGGGCGCAGTGCGCTTGGGCAGGACCCTGCCCCCCGAATTCCTCGGGCTGCGCCTTCAGCCTGGAGAGCGGCGGGCGCGGGGAGGAAGAAGAGGACCAGGTGGGGCGGCGCGGGGAGGACCGCCGGGACCTCAGACGAGCAGCGCCGCCCCAGAGGCCCCGCGGCCCCCCTCCCGGGCCGGCCCATTCCCCGCCCCCTGGCTCCTGGCTTCAGCCCGGGCTCCCCGCCGCTCTCACCCGTCGTCCACCGCCTGGACGCCCCGGGCCCCGGGCGCCGAGCTCAGCCGCCGCTCCACGTCCTCCAGCTTGGCCCGGGCCCGGCTCTCTGCGGGCGGCCGGGGCGTCAGGTCCCCGGCGGCTCCCGCGGGCTCGGCGCCCCCCACCCGGCCCCACCGGCCCCCACCGGCCCCCACCTTCGGTGAGCAACTGCTCCCTGCTGCTCTGCAGAGCACGGATCTCCCAGGCCAGTCGCTGCTTCAGCATCTGCGAGAGAGGAGACCTGTCCGTCCGTCTGTCCCCTTACCCGAATTATGTCATCCATTCATTCAACTATTACCTCGATGTGCAGTTCCAGCTTGGCCTGGTGGTGATGGGGACGCATTTCCTCTCCAGAAGCTCTCCACGTCCCAGGGTACCTCCAAAATCTCTCATTTCCCTCATCCTCCACCCGCTTCCCTTGCTCTCCTACAAATAACCCGGGCAGGCTTCAGCCTCAGGGCCTTGGCATGGGCCTCTCCTTCTAACAGGAACATCTGCACCAAGATACCTGCATGTTTTCCTCCTTTATGTCTGCATTCAGATGTCACCTGCTCAGAGACCTTCCCCTGACATTACATGATCCACTTATCTTTTTGTTTAGAGTCTGAGTATGCCTTCCCTGCCCCCCGCCATCCTGGGGACAGCAAATAGTCGACCCCTTTATCTCCTCACTTTCTCTTCCTTTATTCATTAGTTGAATGAAGGAATGATCAGACCATGGCTTCAATATTCCCATTTGCCATTGCAAGGGGAGCAAACTCGAGGTGAGTAGGAAGGAAGCAGGATGCTTAGCAACAATCTGGGCAAAGATGCCGGGCATGGCAACGGGACATGGTAAGAGGTGGCTAGATTTAAGGTAAAAGCTGAAAAGTTTAGTAGGTGGGTAAGAGGAAGAGGAGTCAAGGAATATCCCATGGAGTTGGGGTGAGCAGTGGGTGGACAGTGAGTCACTCAGTGGAGATACTGAAACCAGGAGAGGAAGGGCTGTGATTGGAGACAATGAGGATGGCTCACGTGGAATTCCCAGAGTTCCTTGTGCTGGCCCATCAAATTCTCCAGCTGTTCTTCAACATGCAACCTACAGGCGAAGACCGAGGAATGAGAGGATACATGGTAGGACTGACAGCCAGCCTGGCCCAGTCTGGGGAGTCCTCTGGGAGTCCTCTGGATCTTTGCCCTGTGCTCCCTCTCCTAGGATCCCCTTTATGGGCTTCTTCCTCCAAGCCTTGGTTCCAATAGCTCCTCTTCCAACAGACTCCCTGATGCAAGCCCCACTCCCATGTTCAACCAGCACCACACTGGGCCATAGACCAGCGTTACCCCAGCAGTTACCCCAGCTTCCTCTGTCTGCAATTCTCTGTGACCTGAGAGTTATGGATAGAAATTTGCTCTGTGCAGTCCTGCAACATGTTCTTCCTGGAAGGAGAAAGACAACTCTTAGTCGTATCTCTGAATAAGCCCTCACTTCCTTCAGCAGGATTGGGAAATGGCAGTGGTCTGTTCACAACTTTCATCATTGTCCTTTCTCCTGTGACTGGATGTGCAACTCTATGGGCCTCTATTGAGATGATCACCCGTCCATCCTGTCCCTCATCAAACTATGCCTTCCCGAGAAACCTCTGTGAGGGGTATAGTAGTTTAGCTTAATAGATTCTGAAGTCTCAGCTTGAGTCCTAGATCTGCTATTCCACTCTGACCCTGGACAAGTTACTTAGCAAGTCTGGATCTGTTTCCTCATATGAAAAATGGTGATAGTGGTGGGAGGGTAACAGTAGTCCTTAAATCCTATAATTAATGTGAGGATTAGGTAGAAAAATGGACATAAACTGCTCATCAGACAGTCTGTGTGGTGTAGTGTAGTTAAGCATACACCTACTTTATCATCAGGTTTCCCACATAGTTAAAATCATGGTACACCAGGGTGTGAGACCTCTGGTTACAAGTACGTGTTAAGGAAAGGTTCGAAGGATGGAGAGATGGATGGATAGGTGGTTGGATGGACAATAACTGATGGGTGAATGACTGGCTGAAGACACAACGGCTGGTTGGAGAAATGATGAGTGGAGGGATGATGGCTGGACAAAGAAATGAATTGCTGGAAGGATGGATAGATGTCTGGATGGATGACTGGGTGAAAAAATGATCAGCTAGACGAATGGGTGGTTGGAAAGATGGAGAGAGGATGAGTGGATGATTGGATGGATGGAAGACTGGTTGGAAAGCTGGAGACATAATGCCTGTCTGGGAAATGATTACATAGATGTGTGGATGAATAGGTGAGTGGGTGGACAGGTGAGTAAGTGGATGACTGGGGGCCTAAATGGGTAGATAAATAAACAAATGAATGGATGGTAGAAAAGATGAATAATCAACAGAAAATGATTTAGAATAATACCAGTGAGTGAAATTTATTTAATAAAGAAATGAATAATGAATGATAAAATGAGTGACTTAACCTCAACACCATCATCTGATATCAAAGATGAGCAGAGAAGTCTCTTGTCTAACTACTCTATTTTATGGAAAGAAAAAATGAAAAGTGTATGTCCAGAGTATATTTTCCCTAGCTCTTGCTCCCTCCTCCTTCAGGTTGAGGAAAAATTGAGCAGGACTTCTTACCTATTAGCTCCACTTTCCTTCCTTTGGCAGTACAACTGGAGGATCCTCAGTGCCTCTGTAGGAAGAGGAATCAAGGTAGCCTGTGTGAACTCTTGGGGATTCAAGATTGGGTGGAGGTAATGGGCCCCACATCGTATCACACATTGGAGGGCACTTGGGGGCCTTTACTGTCTTTGAGTCAGGTGGCAGCCAAGGGAGAGGTCTGAGCAGAGAGCGAAACACCCTGACTCAGGTTTCAGTGGGACTCCTCTAGCTGTTCTGGGAAATGTGGTCTCTTGTGGGTAGAATGGGGGTAGAACAATGAAGACAGAGCAGCTGATAAATACCTTGCTTTTTGTTCAAGACCTCCTCTAGATGCACTTTCTCTTCATTCACTGGAAAACAGTGACACTTTGAGCCTCCAGAGGTCACATTCTGTGCCCCCATTGCAACTTCATGTAAAGGCATATCAAAGTTACAGAACGTATGGTACAGTGCCAGGGCAGGGGAGGTATTTTTTCTTGCCACCCTCAACCATCTCCCATTGGGGACCATCTTGATGCACATTCTCTGTAAATGACAAAGGAGTGAAGCCCTTGCAGAATGCACGGGGGTTTATACCAATGGGAGAGATGCCTAGAAATAAATACACTATGTCAAGTGGAAATAAAGGCTCTGAAGAAACAAATCCCGCCGGGGAGTGGGAGTGACAGAGGGAAGGTGGTAATCCATATTTAGATGGGGTGGTCAAGGTAGATCTGTTAGAATAAAGTTTGGGCTAAGAGCTGAAACGTGACTTGCGATAGCAAAGAGACAATCGGTATCATACAGATAAGAGCATTGCAGATGGAGGGAAGAGCCAATGCAAAGCTCTGAGGCGTACAGAGAACATTGGCGGTGCTCATAAGATCTGTGGGTCCCTCTTTTGGTCCCACTTACAGGAGTCCAATTCCCTATGCAGGGTCTCCCAGAGAGCTTGGGCTTCTCCCAGTTCCTCGCTGGATTTCTTCTTTGCTGGGCAAAAGCAGAGAAGAAGACTTTGTGTGAGTGCAGCTTCTAACTTTGCTATTCTCTTGCACACTATGACACTGCACACTCCTCTTTCATCAATGTGAAGGTGCCTGGACTTTATAGATGAGGCAGTGGAGGCATTCAAAGTCCAGGTACTTCCTGGCTAGCTAGGAAGTGTAGGTCCTGGAGTTTACCTTGCTGAAGCTCATTAATCCGGTTAATCAGGTCTTCAATTTGTGGTTCCAGGCTTCCCTCTGCAGCATGAAAGAAAGATTGAGCCAGAGAAGACAGATGCCTGGCTGTCTAAGGCAGATAGAGATGGGTGAGTGTTGGCACAGTGTCTCTGATACTAGCAATCAAAACGCATTTATTGAGTGCCTGCTGTGTGCTGGGCTCTGTAAGGGGCCCTTGCAAGGGCTTCCATTTTGCACTGGTGGGATAGACATTGGGCAAAGATATTTGCTATCAATGTGGGTGGCGATAACTGCTGCAGATGGAAATAAAGTGAAGCAAGGGGTTCAAGGGTGAAAGGGTAGAAGGTGCTTGATATGGAAGGGCCCTACCTGAAAACCTGCAGTTTTGTCGGGTGGGGAGTAGGGAGACCGTGCCAGGCAGAGGGACAAGTACAAAGCCCCAGCAGTGGGATTGAGTAACGCACATGCCCAAAGTAATGGCTAAGGGGCTGGTGGGGGCGGGGCGGGGGGAAGGCTGATGTGAGTTTAATGAGTAAGGTGAAAGTACCAGGAGGCAAGGTAGGGGAAAGTGGGGTTGACAGATCACACAGGGCCTCCTGGGACATGACATGGTGGAGGCTTCTAGATGTAATTTTGAGTGAAGTGAGAGACAGTGATCTCCACCCTGTTAAAAGCCTGGCAGTCACTGCCCATCTGACTCTGGTATTGGCCTCATTTGAGAAATGGGGACAATGCTGTTTTCATCTCGTGGGTGGCAACTTTCAAGCTTTCCAGTGATGGAGAGATCATGCTCTCTTTAGGGAACCATCTCTAGCTTCTTACAGTCCCAATTTTTGGGCTCTGTTATGGAGAAGACTTCCTTCTCATCTCTCTCTGGCTTCAAGGTCAGCAGCACAGATTTGGGGCAAAAGCTTCCCAACCCTTGCTGGGTCTCACTACCAACTCTGACTGGAGTTCTGGAGTTAATAAACTCAAGCCCTTGATTTTCTGAGGCCACCAAGTCTATCTCCTGAGACTGCTAGGAGAGTGAATGCTCTCCAAGGTGCTGATTATGACTTACACTCCTGAGGGTCTTCATTTTACTCGAGAATGTCATGGTCACTCTGCATTTCCAGTCCTGTAATTTCTCTACCTAATTTTAGCCTAGGCAGTAACCCCAATGCACTCCTCCAGGTAGTCATGAGTGTGCAGGGCTGGAGGAAGAGGGTTCTCTTTTATTTGGAACAGATCAAACAGACCAATGGATCATAGTATTTTAAGTTGCTGGGCTGGGGGCCAAACCTCAAACCTAGCCAGCACTCTGCCCCCACCCAGATGTAGGCTGGCTCCTAGGCCCCCTCAACAAGCGAAGCAAGTGCAGTCATTTCAATTGATATTTGCTGTTTGTATATAAAAAGGGAGGACAATATGTATATGTTCTAATCTCTGGGAAAAAACCTAAGACTTTAAAAATAGTTGCTGCTATCCCTTGGGCCAAGGACACGGATGGCAAGTGCATGTGTAAGAGAGTAGGCTTTTCTGTCCCCTTAATACTTCTTGAATTTTGAAGCTGTTCTTTTGGTTCAAAGAATTAAACTGTATAAGGGGGAGAATGCACAATGGGATAATTTCTCAGGTTGTGAGTTAAGGGGACTCAGTTTGAACCACATCTGCCTGCCTCAAAGCCCCACACTGAGCCTCAGACACAAAGAGATGCATGACCTTTCTGCAGCTTTTTCACCATTGCCAGCAAGTCTTCAGTCATCTTCAAAGACTTGGTCTGCCCTGCAGAGATGAAAACCAGAATTATAGGATGGAGGAAAGGTCCAGGCCTATCTGGGAAGGGAGGAAGAAAAGGCACAGTGAGTTCTGGGGAGCCCCTGAGCTGGAACTGAGGACAGGCTGAGGGCTAGGTTTCCAGCCAGAGCAGGGCTGCTGTAAGACCTCGTTCCTTGCCCCTGAGGTTTATGATGTGTGCTGGATGAGTCAGAACTAAGGGTCAACTTCTCCTAAGAAGTCAGAGAACACCACAGGCATCCCCTTAGTGAAATGAAATTCAGGGTGAAAGGAGGGGATGCACTTTTGCTGCTGCTGCTGCTGCTGCTGTTTAAAATCAATATGAAGTTCTAAGTGATGCGGTAGGGCAGAAAGATTGCATATGAATTTTTAAAAAATCATGACAGGCCACAATTTGCAAATTTTTAAAGAACTGATGGGTGTAGGAAATGGTTGTTGCTAGCAACAAAAAGAGACAACCAGATGTTATGAGCCTCCTCATGGAAGAAGACAATACCGCTTATGAAGGATTCTTGCCAAAAATCAAACCAAACCAAAACAAAACAGTCCAGGAATCTTACCAGGTTTCTTTACCTAAATACCAATTCAGAAGAAATAAAAGGGGGAGAAAAAGAAACATGTTAAATGATACCATGGGGATGCAGATGCTGGGAAACTCCACAGGACAATTTGGTTTCTTCAATAGATCGCAAAGAAAAAAAAAAAAAAAAGAGGGAGGGGGAAACTAGTAAATCAAAGGGACTTGACACATCTATCATTCAACTGTAAGGAAAAGACCTTATCAGATCCTGACTCAAAGACACTTTTCACCATATATACTTCCGTATGTATTTAACATGAGCCTGCATTACTTTTTTTTTTCTCTTTTTAGCCTGCATTACTTTTAAAATTATAACAACAACTAAAAAACCCCCCACAAATTCCTCCTAGGCCACCTGCTGGATTAAAGAGCATGTGTATTACTAAATTTGACTAGATTTATGAACTTGTTTTCCACCTGTTTCAAGGATGCCCACAAAAGATTCCTTCCTCGTATCCTTAACAGCCACATATGCTTTCTAATGTCATCATTTGCCAATCTGATAGGCAAAACCATGATTACATTTCAAGCTTTTTGGTAATAAATATCAAAAAACTATTCAAATCCTCTAGATCATAAATTCCATATTTAGGAATCTATCTCAAGGAAATAAGTAATGGTGGGGAAGTTGTTCATTGTTTTTAATCTTAAAAAATGGAAGCAACCTAAAGATATTTTAGTAACTACAGCACATTTATAGGATGAAATCTTTTGCAGCCACTAAAAATCATGTTATAGGGGCACCTGGGTGGTGCAGTTTGTTAAGTGTCTGACTCTTGGTTTTGGCTTGGGTCATGATCTCAGGTCCACACTTGGCGCAGAGCCTCCTTGAGACTTTCTCTCCATCTTCCTCTCCTTCCCACACCTGCTCTCTCTCACTCTCTCTCAAGTAAATAAACACGTCTTAAAAAAAATCATGTTGTAGGTCAGGGGTTTTTAACCTAAGCTTATTAAGTTTTGTTAAAATGTTTGGTGCCATATTTACTTTCTTTACATGTCTTTTTATTTATTTATTTTTTTTAATTTTTTAAAATTTATTTATGATAGTCACAGAGAGAGAGAGAGAGGCAGAGACACAGGCAGAGGGAGAAGCAGGCTCCATGCACCGGGAGCCCGACGTGGGATTCGATCCCGGGTCTCCAGGATCGCGCCCTGGGCCAAAGGCAGGCGCCAAACCACTGCGCCACCCAGGGATCCCCTTTCTTTACATGTCTTGTTTGAAATCATCTGTAAGTTAGTATGCATTAATTTGATTTTCATTTGAATTTTTAATTCCAGAATAAACAAATGTAGAAAAACATGGACTAAAAAGTAAAAGCTTCTTCTCAGCAACAGCCCCTTCTTCAATAAGCCGCTCCCCTCCCCAGAGGTAAATACTGTCAACAGTTTGATGAACATACTCAGACCTTTTAGTAAAGCGTATTTCATGTATTCCTGTTTTTAGTTTCTTACCCAAAAAACATTCAAACACTACAGAAATATGTGAAGTTAGAAATGAAACTTCCCCTTCTCTCCTTGGCCCTAAATCTTACTGCCTTTCTCCAATAAAATCACTAATAATAGGTTCTGTACTTCTTGAGACTTTTTAATTTTTATAATACTCGTAATATTTGGAAATGAAACAATTAAAGCTACTTTATTAACAAGGGGAAGTATCTGTAATTATTTGTTTTGTTATATTTCATATGAAAATTTCCAAACACACATGAAAGTAGAGAGGACACCATGATGAACTTTGATTATGCATGGCTAAGATCTGACGACTCTTAATATTCACGCATATTTGCTTCAGCTGTTTTGCCCGTGCTATTTTCAAGCAAGCCCTATGCTTTATGTCATTTCATGCCCAACTATCTCATTAAGAGTCTCAGCTACTTGAGGACATTTTCTTAGATGTCTCCAATCCTGTAATCACACTGACAAGATTAACAATCATCATGTAATATCATCCAGTGCCCAGACAATGTGATTTCGGCTTGGATCGTGATCTCGAGTCCCCATGGCTTTTACAGCCAGCTTTTGTAACTATTTCTGCAAAAGCTCTATCTATCTGTGTTTTTCCTCTCCATTTCTAGTCCTAGTCATCATGAGTGATCAGTAAATCTTAAATAACCCAACTGACATCTTGATAATTTTGAGAAATCCATATTACAAAACAGCCTGTACAGCATGAATCCCTTTTAATATTTTATTTTGAAATAATTCCAGATGTACATAAAAGTGGTAGAAAAAGGCCACAGTGCTATTTGCCTGCGTATTGGATTTCTCATCTGTAAGCATTTCTGTACCATAAATTGCAGACATCATGGCCCATTATTCCTTAATATTCCAGTGTATATTTCTTATATACAAGGGGACCCTACCAGGTAACCACAGTATAACCATCAAAATTGGGATGTTAATATCGATCAATATTAATATATGATCCTCAGATGCCTTTCAAAATTTCACTTTCTCTATTTAAACATTATATAGCACTACATTTTCCTGAAAGAAAAAAATCTTTTAAAAAATCACAAAAATGCCTCCACCTTTGCACGCTCCTAAAAATATAAGTCCCTTGTGGTGAGTGATTAGTTAGGCCTTTAGACATTGTTCTGTGCAATATATCTGGGGCTCTAGTTGACACTGCCCCTCTTTTACTTTTTTTAAATCCCAACTTGCTTTTCTCTCATGAAAGTATGATCATTTTTGAAACTCATTCTTTGTCAATAAACCATGATCTTACTCTTTAAAAAATGTTTATCTTATTTTTTTCCAACTGCTTAAAAAAAAGTCCACCAGGCATTCCACAGTGGGCATGGGTATATCTAAATCTAGACATTTCCGATTGCTCCTTGTGTTTTGCTTCTAACAACATTCCAGTGATCCTTCATAGTCCACACATCTGCATATCCTATGATTACCAAGCATGGTGACTAAAGATATGGAATAGCATTTTAGACGCTAAAAATATTCTGCCAAACTGCTTCTAGCAAAGCCTTTACTGGTCAGTTCTGAGTGAGGCAAGAGAGTCTGCTTCCCTACAGAGTAATCAATACTAGATTTATCCCTATCTTTTTAAAGCCATTTCCAAGGGGCTAGAAATGGTAACTTATATACTTTTCAATGTTCTCCATTGCTGGTGAAGTTAATCATAACTTCAATTTTGACTAATTTGAAAGCTTGACACTAAAATGGTTTTTAGCATAGTTGCGACTATCTTAAGTGCTATAGGAAGTGCTCAATAAATGAGATCTATTTGCATCTGTCTTCTTCCTGCCTATCCTTTGATGGAAGCTGGCCCTTGATGGGTAACCCTAACCTAAGAGAGCTTGCCGTGTGACACTTATTATTCTTACCAAAAAAAAAATAAATACTGAGCACCTACTACATGCCAAGCAGGCATTGTTTTAAGTGCTGGGGAAGTAACAATAAACAAGTGAACAATCATAATTATTGTTGATGTCTGCATAGATAGATCCGGAAAGATGCAGTCCAAATATTATTATTAATACAGTAGTTTAAAGAGTGTGCAGGAAGGGGGTACAAAGATAGATCAAAGGAGGGCACAGTCCAGAGCTGCTGAAACAAGAGTGATGGGTACATGGGCCTTCACCATGCTGTACTTTGGTACATTCCAAAAATGTCTACAGTTAAAAAAAAGTTAGTGGCATAGCAGTGGATCACCGAATTGGGAAGGTTTCTTCTTCAAGCTCCGCAGTAATCTCTAATCATCTTTAGGGCAATAGGCTGTGGATGTCATTATGGACAAAGGGCCCCATAGAAAAGAAGCCGTCCGTGGCAGAGGCCATTCTCGATTCTTAAGTCTCGTGGACTTAGAGTCCACGAAAAATGTGACATGGGCTGGGTGTGAAGTGATACTGGGGGAATTACTGCTGCGTTTCCTCGGTGTGGCAGGAGCAGGGTGATTTTTGTGACAACGTCCAGCCCCCTTTTTGTTTGAAGAAATGCATACTGAAATATCTAGTTGTTTCTTCCAAACACTTAAGCCAATGTGCCTGATAAAGTGGAGTTAATCTGAATGATGAGAATATGCACGTTATTTGCCTCCCCTTTGGTGAAGTTTTTTTTTTTTTTTTTTTTTTTTAAATAAAAAGCTTAAATGCTTATTTCTTAGTACTGCTCTTTTACCTCCCATAACTGTAACGGGACACAGGCTCCCTCCCTCCTGCTCTGGCCGGGAAGAGGCCGGCTCGCCCTCACTACCTTCAGCCTCCTCAGCCTCCTCCACGACGTCGGGGGCCTCCATTCTCAAGGACTCCAACTTGCCCGCCATTCCCCAACGGGGGCCTGAGCTGGCGTGCGCCTTGGATGACTACTGCTAAAAACAAAACAAAAAACCCAACCAACCAACCAAACCCGGCTGTGCGAGCCCCCCCCCCCCCCCCCAGGCTGCGCGGTGCGCATGCGTGCACTGCGCGCCCGCCGGTCGGTTGACCAGCACAGGAGCAAGGCTTCAGCTCCAGCCGAGCGGCCCCGCGGCCCTGAGCCGGTGGCCCTGAGCCGGTGGCAGCGCGCATGCGTACGCCCCCCAGGCCCACCAGCTCCAGTGCAGGGAAAACACAAATGGGTCGAGGAGGGAGCGCTGGGCACGCGCATACAAACTCTGGGGAGGCCTTTTTCTAGGGTGCTGTGTGGTGCAGGTTGTGGAAGTCTGGGACAAATGCACATGTGCTTTGCGGTGGTACCCAAGAGTTCGAGTCCCCTTTCGTTCACAAATCCTAGCATAACCGCCTATGCGAGGTTTTCTGCACTTCACGGTGGAGTTCAAAGAGCCTTCAAAGCCGAGTGCACCTTCCACACAGAAAGTCTGATCTCAGCCACGTGTGAAGTCAGGTGCTCTGTCCTCGAGGGAGGCTCTGGAGGCCACGCGCTCACTGGTGTCAGTAGCAGGTTACACTGATGGGGGCCACTTCTGACAGGGTTAAGATGGAGTATGTGAAGGGCAAAGGAATGTCCTTGTAGGAACTGAATTTAGGTCTTTTATGTACTGTTTCTTGCTGAAACTCTCCAAGCTGGTTCCAGTCACAGGCCCGCCATGCATTCCCAGTTCCAGAGCCCCTGTGGACCACTCAGCGGGACCCTGGCCAGCCCTGGACACTCAGGGCTGAGAGCCCATCAAGGACGCAGACTCCTGATGCAGGACAGGGGGTGTGGTACCAGGACTGGAGGAGATAGCCCCTGACAGAGGCGAACATCATCCAAGTGGAGGAGGTGAGGCAGAGGGAGAGGAAGGCAGAGGAAGGCCTAAGGATTGCCCCAGAGGTGGTAGAGCATGACAGAGCTGTGGAAACAGACTGTCCTCTGTGCCTCCTGCCCCATTTCCAGGGTGGAGACAGAAGGTAAAAGCCTAAGGTAGTGGTTCTCAGCATTGCCCAACCTGAGAACTCTGCTTCTCAAGATCCAGTGAATAAGCCATTATGGGAAGGCTGGTCTGTGGAAGCAGCTGGGGCTGGTGGGGGTGTGGAGTACTTGGGTGGGTACCGAATGAAGAGTCGATCCTCCTCTTTCTTCACCCAGCGCAGGAGTTTGGTCACTACCAAGATGGCACCTGCCTTTGTCACCAGGGGGCTGAGGCAGGTATAGAGTTCAAATTTGGAAGTCACCTGCAAGTTTAGAAGAGTCAGTCAGTTGGGCCAGAGCTGGCCATGCCCAGTCCTGTCCACCCCACCCAAGCCCCATGCCTGTCTCTGGTTTGGAAAACACATCTGGCAAGGGTTCCCACCTTGTGCTACCTGGTCACTGGTCTAATAGGTAAACTAATATTTTGTCATGGTGGGCTAGGGGTTTTCAGCTAGGCCAAGGAATTTGCTGGATCTAGTGACTTCAATTGGATAATGCTGGCTGTGTGTGTGTGTGTGTGTGTGTGTGTGTGTACTCCCTGGATCTCAGTTTGCTCATCTGTGGACCAGGTGTAACAACAATGGTTAACATTTACTGAGCAGTTGTTGTATATAAGGTTTTAAGCTCCCCATACCTGTTACCATTCTTTGTAGTCTGGGCATAATCTGAGGATTAATTCAATTTAATATACGAACCAGAGAGACCTTAACTTGACCAGGTCACTATACCTCTCTGTATCACTTGTCATTGCTCTCCCCCTTGCTCACTCTCCTCCAGCACTCTAACCTCTCCTTGCTATTCCTCAAAGATAGCCAGGTTCTGTCTCACCTCACAGCATCTGCTCAGTTCTTTCCCTCTGCCAGGTGTACTCTCGCTCTAGACACCCACATGGCCTGCCACCTCCCCCTTAGATACCATCTCTTCAGGGAATCATCCCCTGACAACTCAATTTAAAATCCTAGGCCTACCATATTTTGGTTTTGAAATGCCATTCTTCACTACAAGGGCTCCTTGGACAAATGGCTGATTCCAGGACTAGCATAGAGAAAGCACTTGATGAGCCTGGAATATCTGTGCCAGAAAATTGGAATGCTCAAATAGTGATGGAGATGTATCAGAAAGACACAGGGGCCAGTTGGCTAACTTGAGATACTTTTGTCATGTACCAAAGTAAATGACAGAAAAGGCTTTTATATGAACAAATGAGTTAAAGAAAAATCCATGAGGCTATACTGATATAAAATTAAAAATTCAACAAATAAATAGAGGGAGGAAAAGTTCTTCTGTATAGTAGTAGAATCTCAACCAATATGCCTAGAATGGATGATGGAGTTCAAAAGTCACTACCTGGCAAACACCAGAGTAGTAACTATTGCAGACAAGAATCATGGATATTAAAATGAGTGCATGAAGATATGATGTAAAAGAGAAACCTGACAAAAATCACAAGATATTTACTAATTATAAAGGGGGAAAACACTAACTTTATAGTAGAGAAATTTGGAAGATCCCACCTTAACCAAGTGATCTAGATTATATCAACAATGGGCCAAACTGACAACGTGGATCTCCTGATCAGATGCAGAGAAGAGCACATCATTCACTCCTTGGATATTCTTGCCAAAAAATGCATGACCTTAATTCAGTCAAGATAAAATATTAGAAAAACCTAAGTTAAGGGACATCGTACAAACTAGTTAGCTGGTACTTTTCAAAAGTGCCAAGCACATGTCAGAAAAAAAAGAGACTGAGAGAGGATTCTAGAATAAACAAGACTAAGGAGATAACAATAGATAAACCAACCTATGATCCTAGGCTGGCTTCTGGACCAGTGAAAGGACATTAGTGGGGCAACTGGTGAGATCTGAATTAAGTCGGTGGATTAGTTGTATTGATGTGAATTTCCTTTTTTTTTTTTTTTTTTTAAGATTTTATTTATTTATTCATAGACACGGAGAGAGAGAGAGGTAGAGACACGGGCAGAGGGAGAGGGAGAAGCAGGCTCCATGCAGGGAGCCTGACGCGGGACTCGATCCCGGGCCTCCAGGATCACACCCCAGGCTGCAGGCGGTGCCAAACTGCTGCGCCACCGGGGCTGCCCAAATTTCCTGATTTTAATAAGCTCCCATGGTTAGTGTCTGGAGAAACTAGGTGAAAGATCTACTTATAGTAATTATTTGTATCATTTTGCAGCATCTTTGCAAGTCTAAAATTGCTTGAAAATTAAAGTTATGAAAATTTAAAAATAATAAAATCCTGCGGTTAGAACAATGCCTGATACCCAATAAGCATACAATAAGTGATTTAATACATGTGTGCTAAATGGCAGAGCCTGGGGAAGGTTCTGTTTCCAATGGGGTCACCTTGGCCAAACTCTCTGAATAGCTGACCCTCAACATGGGAAGTGAGGAGAGGAGCCCTGAGGACCTCAGGGGAGGACACTCAGGTAGAAGGCACAGCCTGGGACCAAGCCTGTAGTGTTCACGAGTGCTGGGGCTCCCAGAGGGAAAACTAAACAGTAGGGCTCATGCACAGGCAGGGCTTATGGGAAAGCAGTGGGCACACTGATGGTGGTTTATGGGACCTCTTCAAAGTCGAAGATACTATACTGGTTGCTAATGGGGTAACAATGAAAGGAAGAGTGGTACAGGAGGCTTGTAGAGTGTGCAATTCTCATGTGTTTCAAAGACACATGTGTAATGGTAGGAACAGCGCCGCCAGCCAAGGCCTAGCCCAAGCGAAGGCATACTGTGACTCATGGTGCCTGTCATGGTCAGAGGGGACAGAGTGGAGGAAAAGGAGGCTTGAAGTCAGGAATAAAGTCTTTCAGACCCCTCTTGGACTCACCCAGGCCAGCAGTGTCTCCCTCTCGGCCACATGGTAAATGAGGCGCAAGGGTCTGGAGGAGCTGTGGAGGCGTGCGTGCAGACGGTGGTACAGGTCCGACAGGCGCTGCCGCTCTTCCTCCCTGCTGTACGGGGCCTCCAGCTCGGGGCTGCAGTGGTGGAGGGAGGGGAGGCCAAGGTCAGTGAGAGGCTTTCTTGGCTGGCCTGTCTCCCCTTAGTCTAGGGAGTTCAATTAAAGGAGGGAGCTGAGCCTCCCCCATTAGACTTGAGGTTTCTCAGTGGTTGGAGGCCCAGCTTCCCCAGCAAACGAGGGGGTTCCTGGAGTACTGGGGCCCTCTTCTTCACCAGAATAAATGATTCCTTGAGGTTGGTGGTTGAGCCTCCCCCATCAGACAGACACCCATTATATTTCATCCTTCTAGAGAATGCCTGGCTCTCTCCTGCCTCAAGTCTATGAGATGCTGAATCTTTCCTGCCTAGCCAACTGCCCACAGGGTCAGGGCCTACCTGGTAAACTGGGGCAGCTGGCGGTGATGGTCGGGGATATCCAGCGGCTTATAGAGGAAGTGTCGGAGGCCAGGTGCCCCCACAGCCTGCACACTGTAGGCAGGAGCATTGGTTGATGGGAAATTTGAGAAGCTGGCCGCCTCCCCAAGGGCACGCATGGCACCAAGGGTGTGCATGCCCTCTTCAACCAGGCGCCGGCAGGTGGCCATGTCATGGAAGGCCTCAGGGTCAGTGCCGAGCAGCAGCAGGCAGACCGGCATGGCATCCAGGCGAGCCACGTAGGCGTAGAAGAAACCGTCAGGGTTGAAGCGGGGCAGGCACACAGGTGCCCATGCCTCCCCTGCTGCAAAGGCCGGGGCACCCACCCAGTCGAGCAGCAGCTGCAGGTCAGCAGGGTCCAGCCGGCACTCGGCTAACACAGTCCGCTCCTGGGCTGCCGTCACCAGTCGACCTCCAATCGCCAGCACTGACAGTGCCAGGCCAGGTGCTGTGCACCGTCGGAGCAGTGCACCCAGTGCATCCCTCAGAGGGCGAGCCAGAGGCACACAACGCACGGCGCCCAGGAGCAGGGCACCAGGGTCCCGTTCCACACTGTCCAGAAGCCGGTCTAGTGTGCGCTCAGAACCGGCCAGCAGGCGGCGGAGGTCGTAGTTCTGCTTGCGTGCGAAGATGCGGGCCACACTCGCACGTGTCAACGTGCTCACGATCTGTGCGTGCACAGCTAGCAGCTCCCCCCGCAGCTGGGCTGCTGACTGAGGAGTCCTTGACACGGCCACCAGCAGCAGTGGGCCCTGCTGCAGGAACACCAGCTTGTGGTCCTCTGGGGGAGGTAAGGGAGGCGAAGGGGTAGAGATGGGTGAGCAGTGACTGGAGGGGTCAGGCGGGGCTCTTCTCCTCTTACCCTGAACACACACACTCCTGGCCCAAGCTCACATGGTCACTCTATGGTACACTTGGACTAGGATAAGGACAACTTGGCAGAATTTGGATGTTTGTAGAGACATGATGTGATGGTCAAGGAATCAGCTTAGACACACAGCATGGATCAGGGGAAGACAGAGAAAGGACTGACACAGAACCCAGAGGCACGCAACTCAGCCACAGAGCCCTCAAAGTCACGCTTGTAGATAAACAAGGAAGTACCCAGCCAGTGAGTCAGATCCAGGTGAGTTAATCACTCAGAACCAAGCAGGCCAAACAGACAGACAACAGACAGTTGCCTGGCCAGCCATCCACATACAGGGACTCACCCCTGGCTGCCTGGATAGTCTCCCAGGCAGCCAGCCGGCCAGCCAGTCATTTTCCCAGTCACCATCCCCTGCTCTATCTCCTCCTCCTTTGCTCACCAGCATAGATGGCGCGGATGGCATCTCCTGCACTCTGCACGAAGGACACGAGGGCTGTCATCACACCCATGGTCGTCGACAGAGCCTCCACACTACCGTATCTTGAGTAGATGGGCTTGCCTGCCTCGCTCAGCACAAACACGTGCTTTCGCTTGCTGCGCCAGTCCTCATCACTGGGGTCCCCACCCTGGCCCCCAGAGCCACTCTCAGGGGCCCCCATGGGACTATTTTCGGAGGCTGCAGGATCCCAAAGCCCACAGGTGCACGATGGGGCCTCTGACTGGGGCAGTGGTGACAGCAGGCCAGGTGGCTGATCCTTCGTCTCGGATTCTGAAAGGGAACTCCTGGTGGGTCATCTGGCTGTGGACTCCCATTCACCCCATGTGCCCAAGGACTACCAAATCTCTACTAGCCCCCCCAAAGACCCCTGATGCTGACACACACCTCCAGGTGTGTCCTCCACCCTTCAATGACCTCCACATGGTCCCCCTAAAGCCCCAACAATCCAATCTCTCACTGTCATTACTGAACCCTCTATGTCCCTAGAGAGTATTTAGTCTCCTTTCAGTAACTGCCACTTCCAAGTCTTCAAAGCACCATATTGCTTCTGAATGAACATTATTAATATCTTCATCTTCAGTGATCCCCTATAAACATCTCTGACCCCTCATGTATTCTCCTAGTATCTACTCACCACATTGGCCACCATGACATCCACTAATATCTCTACATTCTCTCATTCAAATCCTTTCCCCTGCCCCACCCCTCCTTAATCCCTTATTTATTCTCACGGATGTTCACTGATCCCTAATGACCTCATTGACTCTTCTGGTCACTCATGTATATTTTTGGTGATAACCACTAATTCTCCCAATGACAGCCATGAATATCTACTAGCACCCTAACACCCTGTTTACTCCCACTGCTGTTCACTAACATTCCAATGACCCTGCATTAACATCACTAACACCTGGTCTTAAATGACCTCCAGTGGCGACTTCCCTGACACACAATCTGTTTTACCACGTGTGCATTCCATCCCCACTATGACTACCATTAACCTCTACTAACAGCCAAGACTTTGATGACCTTCCCCGACCCTCTTGTATTTCATTCTTCCTTCCCCCAATGACTACTGGTAATCTCCACTAACATCCAGGACTTCAGCGACCTCCTCTGACTTCCCTGATCTCCTTTTATTCTCATTGATAATCCACTCCCCTCCTTACAATACCCACCATAATATACACTAACACACAGGACTATAATAATGATCTCCACCACCCTTCCTCATGGCCATCATTAACAATCAGCAATGAAACCCACGACTTCCCTTGACACCCTTCCCATTTCCAGTCAATGTCCACCGATCTCCCAGTGACAACCATTCTATCAACAATTTTCCCATAAAATCCCAATGACCTCACATTTCCTCATTCTCTGATTGACATTCACTGATTCCCATGTTCCCAATGATCCCTATGCCTCCCAGTACCTACCACTACTTGCCAATAATTACCAAATTCACTAAGACCACGACCGCCAGCACCCCCCCCCCTTATCCTCAGTGATGCCCGCTCATCCTTCCTGACGCCGCTGCTAACATCCACTCATTCTGATGTGGTCCATGAGCACTGATTCCCCATGACTCCCACTGAGTCTCCACCAAATACCTTTACACAACCACCTAGGTCTTCAAAGACCCTCCTACTGGTCCTCCGACTCTCCAAATAATCTCACCGATGTCCACTGCCTCCTCACCAATGATCACCATTAACACCTGCTAATTTCTGGTTCCTTAAAGATTGCCACCAACAACCCTCCACTGAGTCCTCATAAACACTGAGTGTGCATTGGTTGCCCCTGATCCCCCTTCCCACCTCAATGACTTAAACAACACCCTACCCCCAAAAGACACTGACTTCTGAATAGTTCCCCTTCGGCTGTATTAACTTTCTTCGGGTCATTCGTTCATTGACCTAAACATCCTAAATCCCCATTGCCCCTCATTGACCCCCGCTGATCCCTTTCTGATTCTTCAAAGACCTGAACTCACACCAAGTCCCCAGTGAACATCCACTGACACCCACCGATTTCCTGTTCATTGCCTGATGATTTAAATCACACTGTGTCCACAATGGCCTCCTACTGATCCCGCTATGGTTTAGACTACTTTTCTGAGTCCAGAAGGCTCCTCGCTGGCCCCCCTCTCCTCCCCCAACAGTGACACCCTCTCGGTATTCCTTCCGAGACCCTCGTGAGGGGAGGGCACACCTGTTTTCTCCAGGTCCCCGTCTCCAGGACCCGGCGGGTCCTCGTGAACCCCTCCACCGTCTCCAGCCTCCTCACTGGGGAACCGCGTGTCCTCCAGGTCCTCCGCGTCCCCAGGGGCCGGGGCAGCAGTGTCTCCTCCAGCCTCCATCTGCACATCCCTGTGGGGTAAGGGAATTGAGGGTGACAGCAAAAGGAACGTCTTAAAAGCCTCTGCTGAGCCCGGCCCTTGGACACAGCCCTAGTGCTCGGTTCCCCTCGGGTTTCAACAGGATGAGACAAGCAAAAACATGGCCAAATACTTGCGCCCTCCAACATTTCCCGAAAAGGGAGGTTCTAATGAGCTCCAGCATTTAAAGAGAGAGAAACACCTGTTTTAACCCCGTATCCCAACTGGCTGGGTACCATCCCTTCCCGAGCAGCCGAGCATCCCACTTCCGGGTGCGGCTGCCGTCCGGCCACACTTCCCGGTGCGCGCCGACGCCGCACACTTCCGGTTGCGGAGCTGGGTTCGCTCTGCGCCGCGCCGGAGCCCGGGCTCCCGCCGCCCACTGGCGTCCGCTCACCGTTGAGGCGACGCGTGCCACTCCCGGGTTTACGTCGTCTGGTCGGGGACCCGGCGAGCCGCCCGTGCGCCCCTTCCGCCGCACCGGCTCGCACGGCTCTCAGGCGAGCCGGGCCGCCTCTCCTACAGCCGGCTGGCGGCGTGACGGGGGCGCGGCTCACGCTCAGCCAATCCGGAGCCGGAGGGCGGCACCGCCTCCCTTTGTGGGCCAATCAGAAGAAGCCTGCTCTGCCCCACCGGTTCCGCCCCCTCTCCGGCCGCGCCGGGTCTCCACCAATCCAGTGCGCTGCGCTGCGATTGCCCCCGCCCAATCTTGACTGACAAATCCCCGCGCCCAATCGGAGGCTCGGGCCGATTTCTCTCCTCACTCGGGGACTTCCGCAGCCGCGGTCGGGGTGGACACCGGTGCGCGGCCAATAGGCGTGCTCCCCCGGAACTGAGGCGGAGACGGCGAGCGGACGAGGTGGAGTGGGCGGTGCAGAGAGGAAATGCTTGACGGACAGGCCCCGCTTCCAATAGGAGGGCTGTGCGCAGACTGGCCAGCCTATGGGGCTCGGCTGCTCAGAAGCGAGAGGCGGGCTTCTCAGAAGTAGGAAGTGTTCGTGCCTCTCGGGGGTCGTCCAGGCTACGGGCTCGACGGCCTCTGGAAAAGGTAGCGCGAGCCGTGGCCGTGCTCGTGGAGAGGGCGGGGCGAGCTTACGAGGCAGCGTGCGGGCTGCTCGCGGGTTGCCCAGATCTGCCAAAGGCCCGGCGGACCTGTCTTAGGAAACAGCTCTGCGGGCGGAGCGATGCGGTTCCGGGGTCCCGGCTCCGAAAAGCCCAGGAGCCCTGGTGGGTCGAGGAAAATGCGCCCCAGCCTCGGCGTGCACCCTTGGCCCGGCGAGGGACCCGCGCCCCACGGAGTGCCCACGCCAGCCCAGAGAGCCCGAGGCGACGTCCCCGGGTAAACGAGCCGACTCCGCCCACATCCGTATTCCCAGCAAGATACCGGCAGGAAAACACAGCTCTGCAGGCAGGACTAAGCTTCTGGAGTCGTGAATCCTGGGACGAAGCGAGACCCCGGACTCACGCAAATACTTTTCCATCCTCATTACAGAGGCTCGAAGGAACTGAAGGGTATTTGGGTTTGTTTATAGGGCTGCTAAGGAGACTAAGTGTGCTCACATCCCAAAGTGGGCGTCTCCGGTGGGGACTTGTGCATTTGGGTTGAGTTGATCAATCTCATGACCTTTGCCATCTCGTTCTTTGCACAAACACTTCCGTACCGGGCTCCACCCACAAGCCCAGGAAAGCCTGTCCTTTCTAAGGACTTTTTTTTTTTTTTCATGAGGCCACTAGAACATTGTTCCCAGGTGTGCACAACCATGCCTGCTTCTCTACTTGCCCCCAGGATGCACAGCGCCTCAGAAACTGACAATGCGTAAACCACACGAGGAGCCTGCCTGTGCCCATCTGGATACGTTGTGATGAGCCTCCTGCCCACGGGTTCTTGACTCTCTAGACTTCCTGAAAGCTAGGAAATTGAACTTGAATATACAGGTGGACATTGGAGTGGGAAGAACACAGCTGTGAGAAGAAACAAGGCAACTTGTCGTGTACTTGTGCTGTCACTTGTATGCACTGTGCAGGAACATTTGTGACCTCGATTTCACTACTACCTGTCCCTCTTCTGTTCCTTGCTAATTCTCTCTTTTCTCTGCCCCTCTCACTTTGTTCCAAGCTCTCTTCTCCGAATTGGTATCACTGCTCCCCGCTCCTACTTACTGTTCCCTGCTGTGTTTCCTTGGTCCTCGCTCCCTCACCTAGTTCTTTGCCTCTTCTTTCTCTACCTTGTCACTCTCCTTGCTTTGGATCCCTTGATCTTATTATCGCCCCCAAACTGGGTTGGGAACAGGACTAGGGAGAAGAGGAATGATGATCTTAGCTACATGTACCACATTCTTCCATGAGGAAAGGGTTGGGTGCTTTCCTAAATACACAGTTTTGAATGGAACACCCCTACCCTGCATCCATCAAGTGCAAAAACTGAACAAGTTTAGCCTACCCTATGTAACTAACCAATGTAAATGGAACAAAAAAATTCATAGCCTTCTCTATTTCACCTGACAGACATCTAGCCCCATTTCCAAGTTTACTATCCTCCATAAGCCAACCAATTTCTTCAAATTTCTAAATACCCAAATCTACTAATTTAACCAAGCCCTTAAACACTCCTTAAGTCATCGACCTCCATAAAACATCCAATGTCTCCAATCCCAAAACATCCCCAAATGCTATCTTCACCCCAAGCCCCATCTTTACCACACTCACCAGTGTTCCTAAAACTCTCACTCTTCAAATGGAAGAGTTTGGAAAATGTCCAAAGCACCTAATCATTCCACACACCCCATGATCCATTAATCTACCCACATCCCTAAAGCTGCCAATTTCCACAAATCAGCAACCTTCCAAAAACGCTAGTCTTCAATACCAAATACACTAAAACCTCAACTTCCCCAAGGTCAACAACATTTCATGCCCGTCAACCTCCTCAAGCCCAACAATGTCTGACGTCCATGCCCATCAATTGCCCCAACAATGTCCCATGCCCATCAAACCCACCATATCCTTATGCTATTCAGCCTCTCCAAACCTGCAAACTTCCTAAACACACCATGCTGCCTGAATATACCCATTTATTCAAACACATCAAACTCTTCAAACCTCTATCCTCTCACAAGGCATCAATATCTCCAAACCCTCCAAGCTCTTCAAGTCCTGCCTTTTCCATGAGGTTCAAATCCCGTTCTCAACTCCCCAAAGCCACCAGTCACATAACTTTCAAGTGTATCAAGCCCTAAACCAATCCACTGAATTTCTCAAGCCTCAAATGGCTAATTTCTTTAAGTCTCCAAATACCCATCCTTGTCTCCCTAGTCCCATATCCTCCATAAAGCCCAAATCTCTAAGTCCATTGAAATCCCACCATCACTTTCACTCTTCTCTCTTCCTCAGATCAGCACATCCAAACTTCCCTAAAATATGAACTGTCCAATTGCTCAAAGCCACTGATTTCTCCAAACAAGCAACTCTCCCCAGCACAGAAAACTGCCCGTATAGCAGCCCCCACAATCCTGCCAGATTATGGATGTCAACAGCCTTTCTAAACCATGCCATCTTCCCAACACCATTAGGTGCCGTCAGTTTTGAGGTGCTCTATTTGGACTATCTCTTGCTCTGGGTGCTGGTGGGAGGGAGTGTAAACTTAATAAAATTCCTCAATTCACTCAATTCCTTGTTGATATCTTTGGTTTCTCTTTTATCTAAGAACCACATCCCTGTGTCCGTTCCTTCTTGCTTGGAGGTACGCCATCTCTTCCCACTGGGAGCAACTAGACACTGGGAGTAAAGAGAGTATGAGATACAGACAGTCTAAGACCACAACAGGCATGGCATGAACATTGCTTGGTGTTCTTTCTTTCTTTTTTGATTGAAGTATGGTTGGCATACAGTGTTACAGTAATTTTGGTTTCAAATGCAAAAACCTCTGTGGGTCCAGGGAGAAGACTCTGGATTTGTGGTGGGCCTGGTCCTAGGTTGAGTGCTCTGTCTCCACAGAGCATACACAGGCCTGGAGAATTGGATCTGACAAGTGACTGGAGCCTGAGGGCCAGGGCCAGGCCAAGTGTCGCTATCAGAACTGTGGTGATATTTTTCCCCAACATGCCTGTGACATTCCTCAATCTGTTTGACCCTGGTTGTAGGGTGAAGAGGTTGATCTGTGATAAAGAATGCAGAGACTGCTAGTGCAGGGCACACAGCTCAGAAGAAAGCAAATCCCCTTGCATAGACAATTTCAAAACTCAGAGTCCTCTCCCATAAAAGGTTATGGCTCAACCCAGGGTAAGGCCACTGTGTGGCCATCCTGGGGTTGGGTGGGGTGAATAGACACAATCACTGACCTGTGTGCAGTCTCATGACTAGTCCTGGATGTGTACTGTGTGGGAAGAACCTGGGGCAGACCTCTACTGAGTGTCTGCCCAGCCCTGAGAGGAGGGCCTGCTTGGGTCCATAGACTGTTCTCCAGAGACTGTTCTCCTACTCTGGAGGAGAGTTTGTTCATTCGTTCTTTCTTTCTCCGTCTCTTCTCTTCTCTTTTGTCCCCCTTTCTCTTCTTCTTTCTTTCTTTTGGCTTAAATGGGGGGTAGAACCTCATTTATAAAGCCTTGTTATTTGTCACTGCAATTTTATTCCTTTCGAAAAAAGATTTATTTATTATAGAGAGGGGGGTAGGGGACAGGGGGGAGGGAGAGAGAATCTCAAGCAGACTCTACCACCGGTGTGAAGCAGGATCAATCTCAGGACCCTGAGATCATGACCTGAGCCCAAATCAAGAGTCGGATGCTTAACCAACTGAGCCACCTAGGTGCCCCATCACTGTAATTTTATTCCTAATAAATATGGTAAAATTGATACTAATGTTTAGTATTCAGAATAATGGCTCACTAAAAATACCTACATCTCAATCTCAAACCCCTTAACCTGTGAATCTATGGCCTATATGGTAAATGGAGCTTTGCAGATGTGCTTAGATTAAGGTACTTGAGTTGAGGAGATTTATCCTGGCTTATCCAGTGGCTCAGTGTTATGATATGAGTCCTTAAAAACAGAGAACATTTCCCAAATTGAATCATAAATAGTTATGAAAATGGAACGCGTCAGAGAGATTCTACATGGTTGGTTTGAATATGAACACAGGAGGCCAATGCTGTCAGCTTCTGAAATTTCACAAAGCAAGGCACAGATACTCCCGTAGAGCCTCCAGAAGGGAAAATAGAATTGCTAATATGTTGATTATAGTCTGGTTGAAGTTCTGACATACAGAAATGCAAGAAATCAAATTTGAATTAAGATATTAAATACGTGGCTAAGCCTGTGGTGTTAATGTTATATACATAACAAGAGTGAGCTAATACCTGATAATGTTAAGAAATGCACAAAACAGTCATAACAGCAACATACACTGAGGGATTAACATGTACCAGACACAGCTCTCTGTGTTTCATGTGCTTTTCAAGTTATTGGAGAATACATTGAGAATACAATGATCTTGGAAGAAAAATTATTCTCATATCACATTAAAGAGGGACAGAGGGGATGAATGTCCTGTCCTGAGGAAAGAGAGCCAGGAAGAACATAGCCTAGATTTAGTCCTGGGGTCGTTTGAAGCCTGGTTCCATTCTTGTCTCCACTGTTTTTCCCAGGGTGATTGAACAGAAACTTGCTACAAGTATCTAGTATCTATATTTTGTCCATATTATATTGCTACACTGCTGGTGTCAATAGATCAATAAATACTGATGTCAGAAAATGGGTGAAAAAATGCAGCTTCAGGAGTTTAACAACAGGAAGATAATGCTATCGACACTTTCCCATCCTCATTCCCTGCACACCCCTGCTCTTCAGCTGCTGTGGCAGGTGCCGGGGGGGGGGGCGGCGGGGTGTTCCAGGCACCCAAAAGGTCCTAGTGAAACAGCAGGGTTCTTTTTCCCTCCTTCACCAAAGATTTTCCTTTCTTTCTTTTCTACGCACGTTCTCCTTACAGATGATCAAAAGGCCTGAGGGACAAATGATATCTTCAAATTAGCTAGGTCAGTGATTCCGTATTATAAGACCAGTGAGGTTGCCTTTCCAACAGAGATTTCCTCACATGGGGTATGTTGACCTCTGCCAGGTTTCTTTGTCTTATTATCTCACAGAATGGACTCCTGCATCTTGGACCCCATGCATGCACCAGGTCACCCAGAATGCCCCTCACTCCAGGCATCCCGCCCACTGAGTCACCCCCTGGTAGCTGTATTCACAGATCTGGCAGCTCTTGGCTATTTCTGCACCTGCTTCAGGGCTTCTGAGCCTCGGGACTGACCACCTATGACCTCCAAGCAGTGTGTGCTTGTCAGTGGACATCTGTACACACTGTGCTGACCCTTTTGCTATAGCATCTGTTCCTGTGTGGTGATTTGGATAGTAATAAATTATTTTTGATCGAGTATAATATGATTTCTTGCAGAGAGGTCAACAAAGATGAGAAAGAAGATTGTGAGAGAAGAAAGAGAGAGTTACATCTTCTAGTTTGAGTAGCTCTAGGTTGAGTAGGCTCTCCAGTTTCTGCAGCCAGGTCCTGGTGCTAGTTTTAATTCCTATCTTCTGTTTCTTTCCTCTATTTTTTTGCTCCCTTACCTGGAACAATGCTCCTTCTTTCTGCTCTTGCCTGGCTCTGTGCTCTTGCACTCATCACATCTCTCTATTTTGAATGGAGTAGGACTCAGGGAAGGAGGGTTGGGGGTTAGGTTTGCTGAGGTTTCCCCCCTCCCCAGATTATTATGGCACTTACATGACTTCGGTCAGCATCATAATGTAATGGTGCTGGGCACCTTTGTCCTCTCTGATGGCTTGCTGTACCCCTCCCCACACGTGGAAGAGAGCAGCACTTGCATCTTCTGGCATTAGGCCTGAATGTATCTTCCAGTTCCTTCATGTCATGCTATCTCATGGCATGGTCTAAGACTATGACACTCCCAGAGAGCACTTAATCATATAGTCCATGAACCACCTGGAGCATTTCAAATATTATCTGTATGGGTGTTCTTCATGACTTTCTCTTGGTCTGAGTGCTGCAATAAACGGGAGGTGGTTTGTTGAAATGTGTAAATGCGTACACAACTCTTTATCTGGATTATGTATCAACAAACTCAAGGAAGTTCAAATATTAATGAGCTACAAAGAATGTAAAAATCTCATCATGTTGACAGATAGTATCTATACCTTCATTCAATTCCTCTTCCCACCTCATTCTTTTTATTTATATAATTGCAATTACAAATATAGATGTGTTTTAAAAATATAGATGTTCTTGTAAACTAGCATTAGACAATTCATAGTGTATACACACACAATGGAATATTACTTGGCCATCAAAAAGAATGATATCTTGCCATTTGCAATGATGTGGATAGAACTAGAGTGTATTATGCTAAGCAAAATGGGTCAGTCAAAGAAGAAAAATACTATATGATTTCACTCATGTATGGAATTTAAGAAACAAAACAGATGAACTTAGGAGAAGGGAAGGAAAAATAAAATAAGGTAAAACAGAGAGAGAGAGGCAGGCAAACCATAAGAAACTCTTAACTCTAGGGAAGAATCTGAGGATTGCTGGAGGGGAGGGGTTGGGGGATGGGGTAACTTGGTGATGGGCACTAAGGAGGGCATGTGATGTAATCAGCACTAGGTGTTATATGCAACTGATGAATCACTGAACTCTACCTCTAAAAGTAATAATATACTATATGTTAGCTAAGTTGAAATTAAAAAAAAAACAAAAAATAAATAGAAATGAGTCAGAATTTCATTTGGAAGGCAGTGTTCATTACTGTTGCAATTTTATTCCTAATAAATCATAATGAAAGAAATATGTAGAAATAAGAAGAACAATAACCCCTACTTCTTACTCCTGAAACCTGTCAGTGTTATCTTACATGGCAGAAGGGACTCTGCAATGTGATTAAGTTTGGGGATCTTTAGAAGAAGGAATTTTTCTGGACTACGCAGGTTGATCCAATCCTAAAATATGAGTTTTTTTAAAAAAGAACCTTTCATGGCTGTACTCAAAATTAGGTTTAATGGAAGAAGGAGGTTTAATGGAAAAAGGAGGGGTGCCTAGGTGGCACAGTCAGTTCGGCCTCTGACTCTTGGTTTTGGCTCAGGGCCTGATTTCAGGGTAGTGAGGTCAAGCCCCACGTTGGGCTCTGTGCTCAGCTCAGAGTCTGTTTGAGATTCTTTCTGCCCCTCCTGCTTGTTATCTCTTTCTCTCTCTCTAAAATAAATAAATAACTCCTAAAAGAATCAATGGGAGAAGGACATGAGAGAGATGCTCTGTTGCTTGCTTCGAAGATGAAGTGGTCCAAAAGCCAAGAAATGACAGTGTCCTATAGAATCCCCCCAAACAAGGAAACCGATTCTTCCCCGGGATCTCCAGAGGGAAAGCAACCCTGTTGACACATTGGTTTTAGCTTGGTAAGACCTGTTTTGGACTTCTGACTTACAGAACTGTAAGATAATATTTTTATGTTGTTTTAAACCGCAAAGGTTGTGGTGCCGTCTAACAGCAGTAAGAGGAGCTAAGACATAATCATTTTGAAGATTTATAAAAACAAAACCAGCAATAAATATTGAGTTGTTAATGTGTGCCACGTACTTCTCTATGTGCTTTACTGTTGATTTTGACACTGTATTTTGAGGAGCAGAAAAATATCCTGCTCTGAGATGTCACACCTAAATGAAACACATCTTGGATTTGATCCTAGGATAGTTTGAGGCTGGCTTGGTTCATTTAAACATTGTTTTTCACAGGATGATTAAAGGAAAACTTTTGGGGAATCTCAACTATGTGTTTCCATGTTCTATCAATATTATACTGATGCTCTGGTGGTGCTGATGTCAGCAGGGACACACAAAGTAGATCCGGACACAGAAGCTGAAGATGACTGGCATGCACACCAAATGCTCATAGAAGATTCAGTTATCTTCAATTTGCATCTGGTTTTCCTATAAAACAGGCTAAGAATTTAAGTAAAATTAAACAGGAAAAAGTTTAGAAAGAAACATAATCCCTGGTCCTGAGTAAATGAATGATGGTTGCCTCTGTCCTGAGGCGTGATTCCAGCTCCCTACCTGCCCGACCTGCCTCAAGTTTTTTGCCTGAAGGAAGACACAGAATATCTGTGTTTGCTGTATATTAATCCATGATATGGCAAGGGTTTACTGTCATCACTAAAACCATCAAATTTCCTTTCCTTTGCTTTGCAAGTGGCTGACATGGGATTTGATATTTTCTTATTTCTTACCAGACTTCCCAAGGCATGGTGTGGGAGCCCATGCTGATAATGGTGCCCATAGGAAACATGAATAGTGATCCAGGTGATCCTTTTAGAGGTAGCTAATAAAAGAAGATGATTTCAGTCTGATGAGTGAAATCACTTTCACCCATTTCCTATTTCCTACTTTCACCCATTTCCTATTTCCTACTCTGGTAGATGGCCAGAGGCTTGATCTCCAGATTAAAAGGTGGGGGGTGTGACTCACAGGCTATTCTGAGATTGACAACCTACTCTTAAACTCTGGCTTCCTGCAGGACCTTCCAAACTGGCAAAAGCAGGTAGGAACTCCATGCGTTCTCTGCCATTAGTCCCTGGGGAGACATTCTGTTTCCCCCAGGGCGGCAGAGATCAAAGATGGTAGATATTTTACAGAATCCATCCTATCTCAGATTTTAGTGGGTAGATTAAGTTTTGCTGTGAGACAGTTGCAATTGTGCTTTTTGCTTTCAGGCCCTCACCATGAAACATATCCTCCTGCTTCCCTCTACTGTGGTGTTGTCCCTGTTTGTCATCTTTGCTGTATCTGATTATAACTGCTTCCAGCATAAACCCCAAACTGTTTACTTCAACTTAAACATTGGTGTGCTTGGTGAACATGAGAAGGGCCACCACCATGAGTCTCATGGGGATTCTCACCAGAGGTTACTGAAGGTTGAAAAAAATCTCCTCCTCCAAAAGGTTGCTGGCCAGGGAAACTCACTGATTTCCATAAATTCTATCATTTGGAGGCTTGAATATAGGTGAATGAAGAGAAACTTGAATCCCTAAACATGAGGAGGGGTAGAGTTTTTATTGAATATTTTCTTCTTTGTTGGTAAAGACTAGAGAGTCATCTACATTACTCACAAGCCAGCGTTTCATCATCACCTAGGTGAATCATTCAGTTCCTCCCCAAACTCATCTCCCCACAGACACACAACCCCCTAGACCTTACTGCAGCTGAGGAGGTGAGGAAGGTGAGTAGGTCCTGGTGATGCAGCAAGACCATGGCCCACTGTCTCATAAGAGCTTCTCTGTCCTTTAACACTCTTCCACTTTCTTCTTACAGATGGTCAAAGGTACTGTGCCCTTTGAAATTTTTGAATATAGACTAAGCCATCATGTGATAACATCTCTATGAATATATTTCCCAATGAAGAGTTTCTCATATAGGTAACCTAACCCAAGCCCCATGTCCACTTATCCCCCTCCCCTGCATGGACTCTTTGACATGAGCCACATTTGTGAGGATGGCAACACGGTCACTTCCACTCCTGACTCTCTCCTCACAGAGTGTTCCAAAAGATACTCTGTCCTCTGACCTGGCTGTCCTGTTTATACCTGCCTTTGGGTGTCATGAAATTCTAAATCTGAAATCTATGGGTCAAAATGTATGTATTCTTGTCTATGGACATCTGGACATACTGTGCTGATCCTTTTGTTACAGGATCTGCTCCTTTCAGATCCTCTGATTTTTAAAAAGGTTTTATTTATTTATTCATGAGAGAGAGAGAGAGAGAGACAGAGGCAGAGGCAGAGACAGAAACACAGACACAGACACAGACACAGACACAGGCAGAAAGAGAAGCAGGCTCCATGCAAGGAGCCTGATGTGGGACTCAGTCCCAGGTCTGCAGGATCATGCCCTGGGCCAAAGGCAGTGCTAAACCGCTGAGCCACCTGGGCTGCCCAGATCCTCTGATTAATAAAAAAAAAAATCAACTAAATGTGACAAAGGGTGATATGATGTCCTGGGAGAATGTCAGCAAATACCCAGAAACAATGCCTTCATGGATACTAAGAGGCAGATGTAACGCACTGTGAGTAATCCTCTCAGCCCTTCCTGCAGCCCAGGAATTGTTATTTCTTGTTATCATCTGCTTCTTGTCTTTGCTACTTGCTCCCACAACTTGAAACTTCCCCTTTTCTGTGCCTTTTGGTCTACTTTCTGCTCTCCAGCCCCTGCCACACTTGTGGTAATGAGATGGAGCTGAGTCCTGGGAGGGAAAGTGATGAGTGTTGCTGTGACCTCTCTCCAGATACAGTCTGAGAATGAAAGATCTGTCAATGTTCACTCTGTCCACATGTGCTGATGATACCAATCCTGCCTCAGCTCCGTGGAGCTGTCACACGTCTGCAGCACCAGTGCCTACACCCTGTATCTCCTCTTGCCTGCAGACGGAAAGGTAAAGTGAGGCCATCTAACCTATGCCTCTATCTCTCCCACGGCATGCCATCTCTTGCATTTCCAAATATCTACCCGAAGACCATGAGACTCATGAAGAACATGACTCTCATTAAGTCAATGAACCACTCCAAGTGTTTTAATTATTGCCTCTTCAGGATGTTTGTCAAGGATTGTTTTTCAATCTAAGTACTTCAGTGAGGGCTGTGAAACCTCTGTCAAGATGTGTAGGCATGAACATTTATGATGTGCACATATTTTCTTATGTAGTTTCGGCCCTAGAGGAAGCAAGTCTCCAGTATCTGTATTTCATCCATACTGATGTCATGCCGGTGGTGATGGTGATGTCAGCAAGGTCAGCTGATGACACACTTTCATGGATACACACAGGTCAGTGATTGTGTGTGGGGGCCACCAATGAGGCTAGGATCCCCCTCAAAGGTTTCCTCATGCGGAATCATCAACTCATGCCAATCATGTTGTCCTGCACAAATTCCATGGGTTAGTGCTCATTCATATATCAGGTAACACAGAATACCTCATGTCAGGCATTCTGGCCTCTGAGCTGTCCCCAGAACACTGGAGAAGAACAGGAAGTCCTTGTGGGTCCTGTACCTGCCTCTGGGACAGACTCCTGTGAACCATGGTGTGCCCTTCCATGGGGCTACCTAGACGCACTGTTTAGGCTCTAATGTTCCATGCAGTCCCTCAAAGTTATCTGAATAACAGAGAACTTTAATATTTGCCACATGGGTTCCTGGAAGGTGCTCCTTTTTGGGCAAAACCAAAGCTTCCTAGAGGTAGGATTAAACTTTACCATGATCAGTTCCCTAAACTGTGCCTGCAGCTCTGGGGACTAAGGCTGACTTCTCTCCCTGTCCCCTGTTGCTTCCCTGCGCTCCTTGGTCCCTGCGTCCCCTCCTGGGTCCTGCACTCTTTCCTCTTCCCAGAATCCCCTACTGTTGTGAGCTCCTTCACCTTGTTCCCTGGCCTCTTACTCTGCTATTCCATTACCCCTCTGCTGGGCGCCTCCATCCTCCGCTCCTTCTCTGCTTGCTTTCTGCCTCCCTCAGCCTGTCCCCATCTCTGCTCTGTGGCTTCACCATAGCCCATTTCTTTCTCTCACAAGCCCCCATTCACTTCTCTCCAACTGGGGTAGCCTACAGTAACGGAGCAGAGGGGAACTGACGCTGCTGGACACTGACCCCTGGAGACCGACTGCAAAACTAATGGGAGTGGCTGCTTTCCTGAGTCCTGTCCTGTCTATGGGCACAGTGGCCTGAAAATACTGAGTTCATTCTCTTTTCCTTGACCAGCTCCTGCTCCCCCTGCCACCCTGTCACTGTGACTAGAACTATATAAACAAGAGCTTCCTGCAATTCACTCATCCCATCCAACTGATGAGCTGTCTTAATCCCTATGCTCAACATCCCCCCAGGACCACCCATGCTCCCAAACACCATAAGGCTACCAGGCGCCCCAGTCATCCAAAACACTCTATTCTCTTTTTCCCTCAACACCCTCCAAACCCTAATACTCACCAAGTACATGATTTCAGATCTGTGCTTGGGCACTTATTTTGTTCTGCTTCTTGATCTGCATCCTAGTGAGACGGATGTGTAGACTTTGTTACAACTCACAAAGCTGTACACACACCATGTTCACACATTTTGTCATTCAGTTTATGCATAATATAATGTAATAAATAAAAAATTGACAAATTTCCTCTCTGCTTCTTCATTCCATTTCATCTTAGCACTTTGTGTCCTCCTTCCTCCCCAAGTCACACTCTTGACCCCATTTTTTTCAAGCTCAGTTACAGTTTGTGTCCTTGTCCTATTGAAAGGATAAACCTGGAGATAGAGAAGGTGCCATATCCAGAGTGCTCTAGGGTAAGAAAACTTATGAAACTTCTTGTGAATCTCCCTCAAATACTGGAAGCCATGAATCATCTCGGGCAGGGAGACAGGGGAGACACTTAGCCTATTTGGAGGGTTGAGTGTTAAGTCTGATCCCTGATCCGTATAAGATCTTGGTTAAACACAGGAGACAGGCTTTAGATGTGAGTTTAATTTAAGGAGTAGAGCCATGCTTCATGGATGCCATTGGCAGCTTGACTGTTTTACTCTGATAAGCCTAAGCCTGCTTCTCAGTCTAAGGCAGGAACAGGGCTATGGTTCATGAGGTAGTGGACAGGCCTGTGGAAGGGGCATGATGCACAGGGAAAGGTGCCTATGTTGCTTGTGACTTCCTCTTGTCTAGTTTTGATTTTCCCCTGAATCTCAAAGGCTCAATATCCTTCTTCCTGGTCTTCTGATCTCAGGGAGCCTTTGGAGGAAGTATACTGCTTGAGGCAGGAAGCACATATCTTGGGTGCTCAGGAGTTATCATGGCAGACTAGGTGAACTAGTCAAGGCCCAGACAATCAAACCTACCTTCTCCAAAATACCCTGGGGACTTTTTAAAAAAATTTTTTAATTTATTTATGATAGGCACACAGTGAGAGAGAGAGAGGCAGAGACACAGGCAGAGGGAGAAGCAGGCTCTATGCACCGGGAGCCCGACGTGGGACTTGATCCCGGGTCTCCAGGATCGCGCCCTGGGCCAAAGGCAGGCGCTAAACCGCTGCGCCACCCAGGGGTCCCCCCCTGGGGACTTTAAGAGGCCCAACGTACACCTAATCAAATGGATTTATTTCGATATGCTTGATCTCCTGCTGTGTGCAGAGAAGGACCATTCCCTATGACCTTGGGGAATGGTTATGGGCTGGGGTCACAATCCAAGTGTAGGTTCCTGGAGGGCAATAGGGCCATTGGTGTCTGACCTGCCTATGTCCTTGAGCCACATGCCTGCTTATCTTTGGGACTTCCTAGAACAGGGAAAAAGCTGAAGATCTGACTACAGATTGATATGGATCTAGCATTTATGAAGGCATTATGACTGCTTTCTGACCTGTAATTGCCCACTCATTAAGTCTTTACTCCAAAGGACATTTCCTTGCTTGACTTGTGCTCTCCTATGACCTCCTCACAAAGGGTTTTCAATGGTCAAGGGGACATAAGATTTTTAGGAAACCAACAAGCTATAGTGCAGGCCAGCTGAACTGATTAAGGCCTTGAAGACTTGGATAAAAGGAAGCCTACTGCTCTGTCCATCCCATGAAGAGGCATGGACTGGCCTTGCTAATGACCTGGGCATGGCCAATCCTGTAGTTTGGAATAAGAGCCATAATCATTGATCACTGACCTGTGTGTGACCTTCCAGTGAAGGCCTGACAGGTATTGGACATTCTTAGGATGGGAGTGAGGCCATTAATGTTGCATATGATTGGCCCGGTCTAGGACCCGGGAACTATGCTGCATCTCTAACTGTTCTGTTGTGGTCATATTTACTTTTCTGAGAATCAGGAAAGGCTCTTTACTTTTTAAGATTCAGGCAACTAAATTGAGCACACCAGATAATCCAAAATAATTTCCCCATCTCAGTGTCCTTAAATTTAACCACACCAGCAAAATCCCCTTTACTATGTAAGGTAACATATTCACAAATTCTCAGGACTAGGACATGCACGTTTTTGGGAGGGCCATTATTCCGCCTACCTTCTATGAATTGAATTATGCCCCCACAATTCATATGGTGAAGCCCTAATCCCCAGTGTGATGCTATTTGGATACAGGGCTATTGGGAAGTAAGTAGGTTTAGAGGGTCATGAGAAAGGGTTCTCATGATGGGATTAATGGCCTGTTGAGAAGAGACTAGAGAGCTTGCTTTCTCTCTCCACCATGTGAGGATAAGCAAGAAGGTAGTGGTCTGCAAACCAGGAAGTGGGTTCTCACCAGATACCAAGTCTGTTGCCACCTTGATTTTGAACTTCCCATCCTGCAGAACCGTGAGAAAAAAATTTCTGCTGTTTGAGTGTCCTTGTCTATGCTATTTTATCATAGAAGTTTGAGTTGACCAAAACACTCCTATACTCCTCAAACCCATGCCACACTCCTACCCTTTGTTACAAGTGATCAAGGCAACTGAAGAGGTAGCTGAGTTCATTTATATGACTTCTAAAAGTGGGCACCTTGGGAGAAATTCCTCATCTAGGGTTAATTGATCAGCCTCCAGACTCTTACCCCTAACCCTTGGCATGTGTTCCTCAAAATTGGAGACCCCCATCTTCTCAGGACAAAAGGTCACATTATGCTTCATGAGGCAGCCAGGACACTGTGCTCCTGTAGCTGGTGAACCATGCCCCATTCTCCATCTGCCCCAGGCCCCTGGGCCTCTGGAATAGACTATTTGTGGACCACAGTGTGTTCTTTTCTGTGGACATCTGCATGCACTGAGGTCACCTCCAGGCAATGACTTCTGTTCCCATGAGTCTTTCCAAATCATAAGAAATTAGAAGACAAGCAGCAGGAATTACTCAGATTTCTAGTTGGGAGAAGTAACAAGGCAAACCATAGATCTACAAGAGAGAATGCAACTATGCTATTTTAGACTGTATCTTGAACACTTTGATTATTATTTGACATGGTTCTTTTTGAAATCTTCCATTTTAGTAAGTGCTCCCCTGTCTGGTTTTGGAACATGCCACTCTGGCCTACTGCTATGGGCTGTAGCTCAGCTATTAATTCAGCTTACCAAGCCTTTACAGTAAGATTTGGTTTCTCTTACTTATGTGCTACTCAGAGGCCAATTGTGAAACATGCTCAGTATTCTATACTACAGTTCATATCTCAGATCTTTTGCTGTCAGTCTGGTCATTTTTTTTTTTTAAGAATTTTATTTTATTTTATTTATGATAGTCACAGAGAGAGAGAGAGAGAGAGAGAGACAGGCAGAGACACAGGCAGAGGGAGAAGCAGGCTCCATGCACCGGGAGCCCGACGTGGGATTCGATCCTGGGTCTCCAGGATCGCGCCCTGGGCCAAAGGAAGGCGCCAAACCGCTGCGCCACCCAGGGATCCCTGGTCATTTTCATACATGCATCTCTTAGGAGTTTGCCAGGATATCGTATACAAATTTAGTGAATCCCCTTCTCTGGCTACATCATTTCCATAAACAATGTCTATATTCTCTAGCTGGGATATGTGCCATTTTATTATTGAGGGGAAGTAATAAGGATGTAGGGATGGAATTCCAAGCTGTAGGAAACAAGATGACAACAGTCACGAGTACACTGTGGAGGAAACAGACTTTATAGAATTAGTCTAGGCAAGTCACTAGACAAACAAAAATCTAGCAACCACCACCACTCACAAGGCAAGAACAGAATCCAAAGTTGATACAATGCACTATCTAAATTGCTGATTTTTCAATAATGCATGGAAAGAAATAGGAAATTGTGCCTTCTTCACAGGAAAAAAAAATTGTCAGTAGACATACTCTGAGGGGGCTGAGATGTTGGACTTAGCAATAAAGGACTTCAAAACAGGTATCATAAATATGTATTTAAAATGAAAAGAAAGTATATATAAAGAATTAAAGCAAACACAATTATATGGCTCATAAAATAGATAATATGAATAAAAAGTTGAGATTATACATATGAACCAATAAGGATATCAGGATATGGGTAATTCACTAGAGAGATTCCACACCAGATTTCAGCTAACAGAAGGAAGAGTCTGCAGAACAAAGAGTTGCAATAGATACTGTCCAGTTGATGGACAGAAAGATAAAAGAATGAAGAAAAATGAATAAATCTTAAGATACCCTTGGGAAACCATTAAACATACTGCATTAAATATGTAATGCTCATTCTAGAATGAGAAGAGGCATAAAAATATAATGGCTGAAAGTTCCTCAAATTTAAGGGAAAGTATTAATGTGTACATTTAAAAAGATCAACAGATTCATAATGGCTTAAGCACAAAGGTATCTGCCCCTGGAATCTGTAGACTGGATGCACCTAGTCTAGGTCACTCATAAAGAATTTCCCCTTTGACCGTCTTGGCTGAGACATTCCATCAAGTTTCTGCAAGGCCCTCAAGCTTCTTGGAGGATGTATAGTCAACTGCACTCATTTTCATCTTTTGTGGCATAACCATGAGGGAAATAGAGGCTAATGATGGGTTCACAAGTCAACTGGAATAATTCTTCTAAGGTTCCTCTGTATTGGTCACCAACTCCATCCACCTGCCCTTGGACTCCTTTATTTTATTTTGCTTATTCTCTTTAGGCACTTTTACAATGATGTTTTTATTTATTTTTATTTTTTATTATTCTTTTTTACAGTGTTGTTTTTAAAGCCTGGCTTTTTAAAAATGGACTTTTAGGGGCACCTAGCTGGCTTGTTGGTAGAGCATGCTACTCTTTATCTTGGGGTTGTAAGTTCGAGCCCCCTGTTGGGTGTAGAGATTACTTAATAATAAAATCTTTTAATAAAATAAATGAACTTTTAGTTTGGAATAATTTTAAACTTATGGAAAAGCTGGAAATTCAGTATGGATATTTCCTGTATGGCTTTCATCCAGTTTCTTCAGGGGTAATATCTTACATAAGCACAGTGCACTTGTCAAAGCAATGAAATTAACACTGGTGCAATACTATGAGCTAAACTATAAACTTTATCCTTTTTTAAGTAATCCTGATACCCAACCCATATTCCTTTTCACTTCTCTGATCAGATCCAGGAGTCTTCTTGTGCCTTTAGCCTTCTACAATATGTGACAACTTTCAATCTCTCCTAGTTTTTCATGATTTGGATAATTTTGAAGAGGACCAATCAGGTATTTTGTAAAATGTCTCTCATCGTTGGTTTGTATGTTTTCTCTTGGTTAGGTTTGGATTACAGATTTTTGAGCAGAATATACCACAGAAATGGATTACCCTTCTCACTCCATCGCATCAGGTGATACATGATATCAATATGAATTATCCCTGTTTATATTCCCCTGGTTAAGAAGGTGTCTGCCAGATTTCCACTATACAGTCACTATTTTTACCTTTTCATACTTTATTTGGAAGTGAGTGAGTCACTAAATGTAGCCTGCACTCAAAGAAGAGGGATGTGAAGTTCGCAGAGTTATCTGCTTATCTTATTTGGGATTATTTTGTAAGAAAGACTTGCCTTTTCATTTATTTCTTTATTCAACCTTACACTTATAACCATGTGGTCATAGATATTCACTTTATTCTTTTGGGGGTATGAGACTGTACTACCAATATATATTTTGGGCAAATTACTCTAGTTTCAGCCATTGTAAGCTCCTTTAGATGGACTCTTGTGTCCTTTTGGTATAACTGTAACTTTTATTTACTTATTTAAAAACTGTACAACCTTCTAGACCATGGTTACCAGGGCTGGGGAAAATGGGAAAGATTGGTCAAAAGGTATAAACTTTCGGGCAGCCCCAGTGGCTCAGCGGTTTAGTGTTGCCTTCAGTCCAGGGCGTGATCCTGGAGACCTGGGATCGAGTCCCACGTCAGGCTCCCTGCATGGAGCCTGCTTCTCCCTCTGCCTGTGTCTTTGCCTCTGTGTGTGTGTGTGTGCCTCATGAATAAATACATAAAATCTTTAAAAAAATTTTTTTTAAAGGTACAAACTTTCAATGAGATGGACAAATTCCAGGGATCAAATGTACAACATGGTGACTGTGGTTAATAATACTGTATTGTATACTTAAACTATGCTAAGAGAGTAGATATTAGGTGTTCTTACCACACACACAGTCATTATGTGAGGCGATAGATGCGTTAATTGAGCTTGACTCTGCTAATCATTTCATAATGTATACATATGTCAAATTGTTACATTATATACCTTAAATGTATATAACTTTTATCAGTTGTATCTTAATGGAACTGGAAAAGATAGGTCTTTGATTTATGGAGCTCCAGGGTTCCTGTGTATTTTCCCTTCTTCGGCTCTGGAATCAGCTGTTTCTCCAGGGTCGTGCATTCTTATCATATCCTACCATATTTTTTCCTAACTGAAAGCCTCCCAAGGGGTTTCCATGAAGTCAATAACTAGGAGAAAGTCATACTATATCCTAGCCAGGGACGTGATGAGCCTGCTAGTAAAACAGGGGCAATATCTTAATAGAATAGTGGTATCTAGCTGTCATGTACTGACAAGAGCCAGGGGGTAGCCATGGGACCAGAATCTGTGATTGGTGGCCAAACAGTATGGAAGATTAAAACTGGATACAGGACTTCACACTACAGCAGGAATTGCAGTAGGTGGGTGAACACATTTCTAAGATGGCTCCTAGGGATGATTTCATGATTCATGTGGCATCATGAAAGCGCTAGATGGAGAAGCGTCAGAATTGCTATGGCAGACAGCAGGAGTAGGCACATTCGAGTGGATAAATTGTGGAAGACCAGGTAGTTTTCTAGCACCTGGTAGTGTTTTGAGCCATGCCTATTCCTTTTCTGACCTACTGTCTTGTGTTGACTTCCAAGTTAGATGAAACAGAGATGAACAACCTCCGCCAGTCCTTCAGGCAAATCCCAAGACAGGTTTGAACACACACACACACACACACACACACACACACACACACACACTAATTTGCCATTAAGGTCTACTCTGATCCTTCTTGGTTCAGGGAGGAGGGTACCTCTCTGGGAATGTGGGCTGCTATTGTTCTAAAGCTCCTGCGTAGCTGGGGTTGGGTGAAATAAAGGCAAACAAGATCACCATGGAACTCTTCTACTGTTTTGAAGTCATGGTTTTTTTTTCTTGATTCAGCATTAGCTTGGTTGCTGTCAGCGGTTGATTGTTTTTTGGCGTTCTGATAAAATTGGTTCTGACATTTTCTGCTTGTTTTTTTGATGTGTCTCTGAGGGGATGAGAGCTTGGAGCTGCCTACTCTGCCATTCTGATGACATTACTCCTCTAGATATTGGTTTTTAAAGACCATTCTCTGATTTAGAAAATATGGGCTTTGCAAATGGGTATAGAAGCCAACCTGAAATTGCTCCCAATAGGCAAAGCTGGAACAATTTGAGCAAATACATAAATAATATTAGGACTGGATTATAACCCCCCAAACAAAATAAATAGCTAGGAGCCCATAATAATAGTGAATAATTGAATCAATAAATAGATGGGGCAAAGGGATAAATCTCCTCACAGAGCAATTTGAATTAATTCCAATTACTTTCCCTCCCAGGAATGTGGGCTGGATTTAGTGACTTACTTACAATGAAAGGATATGGATGTGGAACATGAAAAGTGGGTTTACAGTGATGAGACCTAGTAGTAGCCACTTTAACCAAGTGATCAAGGGTAACATCACTGGAGATGATATGTACACATAATGCACCCCTGATATGATCTGATGAGAAGGGCACTTCTTCGTGGTAGCTTTCTCCATAAAAACCATAATCTCAATTTAATAATGAGAATATAGGAGACTAACAAAAATCGAGAGACACTGCATAAGATAGGTGATGAGGACTCCATCATGTTTTCTAAGTTAATGGAAAACCAAGGACTGAGAAACTGTCATAGGTCAGAGATTGAAGATGTGGTGATTGAGGGCTGTGGTGATCTAGATTAGATTCTGGCACAGAAAAACATTTGATTTAGTGGAGAAATTAATGAAATCTGGGTATAGAGACTGTCACTGAGTTAACAGTATTGTGCCCATGTTGACTTTTTAGTTCTGACCAATGTCCCCTGGTGATGTAAGGTGGTCTCATAAGGGCAAGGGTTAGGTGAGGAGTATGGAAAAAATTCTAGGTACCGTCTTTGAAACTTTTCTGCAGATCTAAATTTATTCTAAACTTTAAAAATGGAGTAGGATAAAAAATAGAGAAGACACTGTTGTGGAAGGAATCTGGACAAGATTGAAGTTGATGAACTATGTTAAGGGGAGAAATTCAATCACCAAAAACATTCATTGTTCAGACCTCATTTATTCTGTAAATTCTCTACAATTTCAACCTGGGTCTGCATCTTGCAGTGTTTTCATTTTACAGAGTTTATGGTATTTGATTTTATTTTGGAAAACATGTTTTATTCTAAAGTAGTAAGATTGATTAATAATAGCCTTCACATTTTGTGCTTTTGTATCTTGCAGTCCTAAAAGATAGTCTTTTTTTGTGTTAGTTTTAAAAGTTAAAGGTGTTGTGCTAGGGGAATGAGACTCTTCTCTCTTTTCTCATCTAATGATTTCTTGGTTCAGCAAATCATGTAGGGAAGTTTCAAGGTGTGTTTGCTGGAGTGTGACCCTAGGCTTCTCTGGATCTATTCCATTCTGTAGGCTTTGTTTTGCTTTGGATGGAGTGAGGCATCTGCTTTTAGAGAACCTTAGACACAATGTGTCTTTCCATTCATTCGAGTTAATTTTATGTCTTTTGAGAATGTTTATATTTCATATTATACTTTGGAACTTATTTATTGATGGTTTTTAATATTTTTGAAAATTACATGCACATTTTATTGCTAAACCACTTTGAAGGTAAATTGCAGACATCAAGATATTTCACCTCTGAATACCTGCATCTCCTAAGAACTAGGATATTTTTATACATAGCCAAGAAATTTACATCAATTCATCAAGCTTACCTAATATACACTCAACTTTCAGACATTTTTTTTTATCATTCAACTAACAAGGTTCCACGTTCTTGGGCCTCCAGATTCTACATCATAGACCGCTCTGTCTAAACTTCATTTATCCTGCAGACTCTACCGTAGACAAAATAGATTCCACATCTCAGATATTTCAATCTCCAATTCTAGACATTATTTCTAGAGACCCCATGGCTAACTCCAGAAAAAATCCATTTCTGATTCCAAAATCTTTTAATGATTCAGCCCTCAGCCCCACTCACAGACCTAGAGAAATTTGCTACTGAGCCCACAGACACTAATCACTGACCCAACGCATGCCTATCAATGTCTCCATACACCACCATTAATCTCAAAAGCCTCATCACCTATTTCACAAACCCAGTTCCACAACCCACAATTCCAGTGAGATTTATGGGTAAGTCCTCAGGTAGATCAAGAAAGAAGAGAGGCCCTCAAAGGCCCCATCTTTGTTCACATAAAGATTGTTGTCCTTCTCAAAAATGACCAGTAGATGGCAGAAAAATCCATGTTTTTGATATCTGCTCCAAAGATCATGGAACTTGGAGAGAGTTTTTGAGACCAGCTCATCTGTGATTATTGTGATATCAGAAAATTCCCCATCAAAACCTTTTCTTCTCAGCCCACTTCAGGCCATCTCTAATATCTCATCCCACTTCTATGTCACTAATCCAAATCTGTACCTATCTGAAGGGTCTTGTGCTTCTCTCACCCTTTTCTTCACTAAAACCCATTGGGAGGAAATAAATACATTGAAAACTATTTATGAAAGTCTTGCATGTGATATTTTATGTTTCCTACTAGAATTTTCTGCATTGCCATAGAGATTATTTGGTAATCCAAAGTGATTGATCTGTAATAGCCAGAGTGGTGTATATAACATTTTTGGATAAGGAAAGAGTCCATCTGCCTCTTAAATTAGGTTGGTGGAGGCAGCCTTATACTTTTGGAAGTAATAATAAGAGCTGATATTTGTTTAGCATATACTATGTGCTAGGCACTGTACTAACCACTTTTCATGGGCAAATTGAGTCTTCATATTAACTCTACTAAGTGATGGCTATGAAACATTTTGTTACTAGGAAGTACATTGATGCCCAGAAAATTCAAGTAATGTGTTCAGGTTCCTACAATCAGAAAAATGCTCAGGATTATATCTTTCCATATATTCATACTACATGTAGTGAACAATACGGCGTTAGCATTGTTGGAGCTTTGTGGATTCAAATGAAGTTACTGCTCTCTTGCTGCAACATGTGTTGGAATCTTCTCATTATTGGATCTGGCAAACAGTTTTAGCTGTTCTGCCTTGGGTAAGTATGACCATTAATCAATTCTTCAGGAGAGTGGCATTGTGACAATACCTAGGCTGATGTTAGCAGAATATTTTCAGCTAGGACTGTCCCACTGGCTCCTGGTTGCATGACTCTCTTTAGGGGAGTGGAGTGTTTAGATTACACATCCCAGCTGCTGCCTGGGACCAGTTCAAGACCATCTTCTTCGCCCCTGCAGGCAAAACATCACTCAATTTTTCAATGTGATTGCGTTTCTCTGGCAGTATAGCTGGACACTCAGGACGGTGAGCAACAGCTCTGGACCAGCACCCCTGGGGCTGTTGTCAGAGACATGGTGTACAGTGTCATAGTCCTGTGCCTAGAAAACAGTCTCCCTACTCATCATCCCATTTCCTACAACTCGCTTTGGTAGTTAGGATTCTGGGTTGAATGTAAGAGAAACCAATGCTAAGGCGCTCATTTAAAAGGGAGGTAAGGAAGTGTTGCTCCTCTTTCTCTCTCAGGAACTTCTCCCTCACCCACATGGCTCTTTTAGTCATCGCCATCCTTCCCTGGTCACAAGAGTGGAAAGCTTGAGCCAAGCCAGTCCAGAGTACACCAGCCCAGGCCATACAGATTGGTCAGTGAAGGGCACATGACTCAGTGAGAATTCTTGGAAATTTTGATGCTGGAGAAGATTAAAAAGCTGGTTATTTTTGGTGAGGCTGCTGAGCTGGCAGATGGGAGCCTGTCTGAGGAAGGATGCCAGAAGAGACAAGCAGAGCTGTGAGGTAGAGAGACAGACCAAGAGTCATAAAGGTTCTGAGTCTTTGCATCAAGCCAGACCTGAAGCCAGGGGGGCAGTTCTGTATTTCCCAATTATGAGAGCTCATAAATCCCACCTCTTATGCGTAAGTGACTTTGAGCTAGTTTTCTATTACTTATAATCTAATGTACTAGCTTGTTATGTCTCAACCTACAACAGGCTCTGAAGGTCCCTCAGTCCTGATTTAATCATTTCCTTAATGGATGATTATTTTATTTGTAAAGATCTTTAAAGGAGAGCATCTAACTAATCACCAGAGCCCTAGAAGGTCACCCTTCATAACCCTTCAAAGTAGCCTCCATATCTGGTGCTGGGATTGGTATTATTCGGTGTTGCAACATAAACACATTCATAGGCTTAGGGATGTTATCTTGTTATTTTCTGTTTTCCCTTAGATGAAATATTTAGGGTCAAGATCATGAAGTAATTCTTATAAAAACAAACTGCTGAACTTGAGGAGAAAATTCACTAAAAAATTTCAACTTTAATATTAGGCATTTCTAAAACCTAAATACAGAACCACACGTGGAAACAAGGGATAGTTATGTCTGCACAAAAATTTGGTGTCAAGAGCATGAGTTAAGTCACACACAGATCACTTACTTAAATTAGTGCAAACTGTCTGATCCCAATCATTTGTTTGCCAACTCACTTCCCTGATAAGCTATGGTGGTATCCACCAAATGTTGCAGAGACTCCCAAATTCCGCTCAGCTTGCAAAACCAAAAACTGAACTCAGTATATGTGAAAGAGAGAAGTTTGAAACAAACAAGATCTGGAGATTATCAAGTATACTATTTTTCAACATATATGTGCTAAACATCTTAAAGGCTAGAATATCTCCATCTTCCATCATTACCAACATGAATTCGTTATCGCATAGGGAAGTAGCCAATCTGAGTCACATTCTCAGCAAATATCCTGGAAGACCAGAAAGCAAGAGCCCTATATGCCAGTAGTCCCATTTTGAGATTGTTTGCATTGTATTAGTGGGTCCTAGGTGACAAAATTCAACAAAAAAAAATGAGGACAATACTGTATGGTCAGTATTTAATTTTGTTGCCTTATTTTAAAGTTAGTGGTTATAGGTTCCTTGATACAAATTTAGTATAACAGATGTTTAGAAAGGAATTATGACTTAAATACAATGCAGTATGTTACATATTTAAGTAAATTTCACTTTTAAAAGGGAATAATATTTTTAAATATACTCCGGGGTGGAGTATGTTTTTTATTGCATCATATCAGGGGGTATATGATGCTACTCTAAATGATCTCTGCTGATATTAGCCTTGATCATTTGGTTAAGATGATTTCTTCAGTGTTTCTCTATTATAAAATCACTAGTTTCTCCTTTCCATATTCTATTATCTGGGATATGGTAACTCCTTCTCATACTTAAGAGAAATGAAATTAATTTCCCACCTCCTAGAAGGCAGAAATCTACAATGCTATTTGGAATACTTCTATAAGGAAGATTCGCCCCTACTCCCCATTTATTTATTAAATATTTTATTAATATTGGTATAGAATGATGATATTAATTTTCCTTTTTGAGCTATAATTTAATACTATATATTTATTTTTCTAGGAAAAATTTCCCATATTTTAATTGTCCCAATTGTTGTATATTTTGCTTGGAAAATTGTTTCAGCCATGGTCATTGGGAGTTCTTTCATATTGATCCATGTGTCCTTTTAACACACATGGGATCATCTTGTGTTTTAACTGCCCCAGCCCTGTATTCAGCCCTTTTCCAAAGGGCCGTGAGTTCTTCTATTGGATAATGGTGTTTAGAAACCAAGATCTGGGCACTAGGTGTTCTCATTGCTATCAGGATGTCAGCGCTTCTAGGTGTGCTCAGGAGACAGTCAGGAAACAAACAAATTTTACAAATAATATAAATATGTATCTATATATGTATATATATACTATATAAGCTAATCTTTGTATATAACCATATCTATAATAATTTATGCATCTGTGTATCTGAATATATATTAAAATAGATGTGAATTCATACTGTACTCATATCTCTGACTAAGCCTCATCACAGGATTACAATGTAGCCTTTTCCCCCCTTGCTTATGCAAGGTTTTGGATGAATTCATGGATGGCACTTAAGAGGCCCTAATAGGGCATGGAGACAAGCAACCGATCCTTGACCTATTTGTGACTTTCTCCTGAAGCAAAATCCTAGGCATTGGTTAAAATCATAGCCTGAAAAAGATTGCATGCTGTAGATCAGAGGCATGGCTGTAGGCCTCTGATGTACAAGTAAGATCTAGTTACATATCTTCCTGGACTTGGGAATTTGCAGAGGAGAGGAAGAGATTAGGTCATGGCCTCATGGTCATGGCCTCTCTGTTGAGTGGTCAGTGTGGATGAGGATGCAGGGGCATAGCTATGTACAAGAAAATTTATGGCCAACTTTGAAGGATAATGGGGGAAATGATTATAGGAACGAATCTCTGAGAAATTTTGTGACATTCTATAGAATTCTTTCATATCTCAGGACCTTTCCAGGGACAAAGAAGTAATGGTAAGTATGTTGGCTTTCTCTTTGAAAATACTAGGTTCCCTTTAGGAAGTGTGGATGATTTCAGTATGTTGTTAATCTGAATTAACATAATACTATAACCATGATTAATACTAACCTGGTGAATCTTGTTGTTCCTTTTTAATCTATATGAAACTGGGATAGCTCAAAACTCAGGGAATAAATCTATATTTTTATGAGTATGGTGAGGTTTAAAAGAGGTAGTTCCTTATTTATTAAAGTAGTTGTCATTATTGCTAATGTTAGTAATAATAACTACTAACCATAGAGTATACAAGTTGAAATTTATTTAGCGCTTACTTGGTATCAGATAATAAATACTTCAAGCATATTCCATGTCTTAAATATTTAATCTTGGCAGTGGTCCTATAAGAGAAGTTGTGTAATTATCACATTTCACAGTTGAGGAGTCTGAGGAGATGAGCTGCTCTGAGGTCCTACAGCCAGAAATTAATGCAATTTGGATTTTAACCCAAGTACCTTGAGTCTAGGTACCATTAAGTTAACCTTTATGTTTCTCATTATGATTAAAAGAATACCTATTACAAGGCTCTAATATTATTTATCCACATTCTTTAATATTATAATGCTACATCAGTAAAGACAGAAGAACTGTATGAAAGTCTTGTCCTAAATCCTTCATTGTCCTTCAGGCTCCCACCTGGCTCCCACCTTCCTGGTGGTTTCTGTATCCTTCTGGCTATCTTGGCCATGCTGGGCAAGTCTGCGCTTAGGCACTATTATACTACTGGATTCTTTTCTTAGAACTTGGTGAGTCTGTTAAGAATGAAGAGTCCCTTGCTATGGAATTTCACCATTTGGTCATAAGGGGCAAGAATTCTTGATATGGTGGTTGAGTGGGGGATCGTGGACATGGGTGCAGTGGGGCTGCACTTTTTGTCTTTAAGACTTGGCTGGAGACACACAAGTGAAATCTTGAATACCTAAACATGCACAATTTTTCAATCTCCCAAACAATATTGCTTTATTCTAGGGCCTGGGCATTTCATCAGGAGAATGCAGGTCTATAAAATCACATTACCAGGTTAACACTACCAACTCCTCTTCATACGTATCACCCCATGAGAACAGAAGATTCTCCATCCTACTCTGACTGAATGTGTCTGTGTCTGACAGGTCCCAGTCAAACATCAACACTGTAGCACCCACACACATTCCTGAGTGCCATACCATTTTTCCTCTTTTCTCTGCAGATGATCAAGTCTCCTGAGGAGGCATTTCAATTTACCTACACATCTGATGAGGAAAAAAATACCATGGTCACATTTCATGAGTGGATATTTTCCAGCCAAAAATACCTCATCTAGGGTGAGTTGTCTTCTTTGACCCCTTGCATGGAACCCTTGCTTTTGGCCAATAGACTAGAAACATAGTTATTGTTTCTCTCTGTGCTCCAATGACTGCCCATCTATGGCTGATTTGCTTTCTTGCCCGGGGTATGAAGCCCTAGGACTGGATTCACTCAAACTACAGAGGGAACACAGTGTGCAGACCCTCCAAGTTTGACTTCTGTCTTTGTGAGCACAGTATCTTTGTGACTCTCTTTACCCTGTCTTTGAATAACAATAAATTAAAATTGATTAGATGTAATGTGGAATATGGGAATGTACAGCTAGAAGGAGAAAGAAGGGATCTTGATATCTACAAGGCAGAAGGTAATTCTATCATGAGTGACCCACCAGTTGTTCTTTCAGCAAGGAGCTATTGCTTCCTCTCTCTCACTGTACTTTGCTCCCTCTCCCTCTTCATTTTTTCTTCTCCTTTTCTCAATCCTTGTTGTCTTTCCTTTGTCCCTTGTCTTCGTTTTTGCCCTTTCTATTTGGTGAGCTTCTTCATCTTCCCTTCTCCCTATTAGCACTACCCACATCAAGCCTTTTTCTTTACACACAACTCTTGACTCCCTGATGGACAAAGACAAATATAGATTAATAGATGGTTTGGCTTGATATGTTGAAATAAGGTGGAAATGGATGGCTACTATATGATATGCCAAGTCAAGGGTGATTTTGAAAAAAAGAAGGGAAGGAAAAATTCTCCTAATAAAAAGAGTATAAGAACATGCTCCTAGTCATATTGTTTCTGTGGAAAGAGAAATGACCTGAAATTAAAAGATACCTGTATTAGTTTTCTAGGACTACTGTAACAAAATACCACAGACTGGGTGGTTTAAACAACAGAAATTTACTTTCTCACAACTATGGAGGTTAAAAGTTCAGGATCAAGCTGGGAATCATTCTGGTTTCTTCTGAGACTTGTCTTTTTGGCTTGTAGATGGCTGTCTACAAGCTGTGTCTTCTCATGGTCTTTCTTCTGTGTGTGTCAGTGTCCTAATCTCTTTTTATAAGGATGCCAGCAATATTAGATTAAGGCCCACCCCTGTGGCCTCATTTTACCTTAATCATTCCTTTAAAGACCCTCTCTCTGTCTGGCTCAGTGGTAGTGTGTCTGACTCTTGATTCCAGGGTCATGAGTTTGAGCCCCACGATGGGCATGGAGCCTACTTAAAATTATTTTTTTTTAAATAAAGACCCTCTTTCTAACTACAGTAACATTCTGAAGTACTATGGCTAGGACTTCAACATATGAATTTTGGGGACACAATCCAGCTTATAATAATACATGAACTCATGGGCAGTGGCAAATGGATGTTCCAGTCTATTTCCATAAGCAGTTAGCTGCAGCCCCCAGATAGTGTCACATGGAGAGGAAGCTCCACCTAGCCAACCCTGGGAATCACAAGAAGTAATAAAATGGTTACCAATTTAATCAAATTTATAAGGCAAATGGATACACAATGCACCTTGCACATTTCAATCACATGTTCAAAAGAATTTTTATGAATAAACACACTATGTAACAAGACCTCAATCAAGATACAGAAAAATACTCCAAATCTCTCAAATCCCTTCGGACCTAATCATTCTCTTAGGCTAGATTCAGACAAATATTGACTTAATATCTGTAACTATAGATTAATTTTGCATATTCTCAAGTTCAATGTAAACAGAATACTTTAGTGTAATCTCTTTGATGAATGGTTTCTTCCTCTCGGGACAAAGCTTATAAAATTCATCCATGTTGCCTATACTGGTAATTCATTTTCTTTCTTGGTGGCTATTACATTGTATGAATAAACCAAAATTTGTTCAATTACTGGTGGAAAATGTTTATTTTCCAGGATCTTGGCCATTATCAATAAGGCTATTATATACATTTATGACAAGTCTCTTTGTTTTTAATAGATGGTTTGGCTTATGTTTTCATTTTTTATATAAATACTTAGGTTGTAATCTGTTTATCATATGATAATTGTATCATTACCTTAATAAATCATTGAACATTTTCCAAATTGGGTGCAATACTTTATACTCTCAAGAGTAAGTTGGTGGAGAGGATGTGGAGAAAGGGGAACCCTCTTGCACTGTTGGTGGGAATGTGAACTGGTGCAGCCACTCTGGAAAACTGTGTGGAGGTTCCTCAAACAGTTAGAAATATATCTGCCCTACGACCCAGCAATTGCACTGCTTGGGGATTTACTCCAAAGATACAGATGCAGTGAAATGCCAGGACACCTGCACCCCGATGTTTCTAGCAGCAATGTCCACAATAGCCAAACTGTGGAAGGAGCCTCAGTGTCCATCGACAGATGATGGATAGAGAAGGTGTGGTCTATGTATACAATGGAATATTCCTCAGCCATTAGAAACGACAAGTACCCACCATTTGCTTCGACGTGGATGGAACTGGAGGGTACTATGCTGAGTGAAATAAGTCAGCTGGAGAAGGACAAACATTATATGGTCTTATTCATTTGGGGAATATAAAAAATAGTGAAAGGGAATAAAGGGGAAAGGAGAGAAAGTGAGTGGGAAATATCAGAAAGAGAGACATAACATGAGAGACTCCTAACTGGGAAACGAACAAGGGGTGGTAGAAAGAGAGGTGGGCGGGGGTTGGGGGTGACTGGGTGATGGGCACTGAGGGGGGCACTTGATGGGATGAACACTGGGTGTTATGCTATATGTTGGCAAATTGAACACCAATAAAAATAAATAAAGTTTAAAAAAGGAGCAAATTGGAAGACTACCAGTTACTTCAAATCCCTGTCAACACTTGGTATTGTCAGTCTTTTAATTTTAAGCATTGTAATGAATACAAAATGGTGTCATGTAGAGATTCTATTTTTGTTTTTCCAATAATAAGTATTTTTAAGGACTTCTGGCCATTCGTGTATCATGTTTTATGAAGTGTCTATTCAGATACTTTGCTCATTTGTATTATTTTTCCTTTTGAGTAGTAAGAGATTTTTTTCCCCTTTAATACTTTCTAGATATAGCATGTTTGTCAGATATATGTGTTTTGCATTTAACTCCCCTCTCTGGGCTTATTCTCTTATTTTTGGAATATCAACTTTTGAAGAATGAAAGTTTTAAATTTTAATAAGGCAAAATTTATCAGTTTGTCTTTTACCATTTTTACTTTTTGTGCCCTATATAAGAAACTATGGCCTATGTCATAACTGATGTTTCATTTCATTTAGGCTCTCAGAGGATTAAGCTAGGACATCTTTGCTACATATGTATACACAATTATGTATAAAAATTTTTGTGACTCTGTGTGTGTATGCATATGTGTCTGTGTGTGTGTGTGTGTGTCCTTAGAGCCACAGAAAACATGCAACCGTTTCCTTCCCAAAGTCTGTGCCGGGTATGCCATCCATTCTGCAGTGTTCTTTTTCCATAATTCTGTTCTGATTCCAAGGTCAATGGTTGAATTCCAGGGAGGGCGAGATCACAGGCAATTGATACATGGATTTTGCTGCCTTCCCTATGTCTATTAAACCCCAACCATGTCCACTTAGATTCTTGATTCTCTGCCAGGAGCTCTATGTTTTCCTGAGAGTTGTAAATGGAAAGCCCTGCTCATTGGAAGGTTGAAATTGGGGGTCTGCATAAATTAGGTCGGAATGTAGATGTATAAATATCAGGCAGTACCTTTATTCCTTATAATGCATGCAAGTTCACTCTGATTTCTGAGTCTGTGCCAGGAGCACTATCTCTTTTATAGGGCTTCCTCTCCTAGAATAGACCTCAGTAGATATCAGGTGTACTTGGGAACCTTTGGGACCTTAGGGTAGAAACTGTGCATTTGAGTTTGAATATGTGGATTTATGTAAAAACTCCATAAACCTGATATTCTAGTTGGTAAATTTACTTTACAGGGGTGCATGTTGACAATTCTGAAACTACTTTACATGTATACTAGGGTTGAACACATAAGTAGATAATATGAGAGTCAAGTTTCTTATTGTCAGAGAAAAAGTGTACAATCAAGAGTTGCAGAGCTATCATGAGCCCTGTATTACTCTGTAGTTGGTATTAGTATGAGACCAATGCTTATTTTAATATATATTGAGAGAAGTAGGGTAATATTTTTTTAAAGATTTTTATTTATTTATTCATAGAGACAGAGAGAGAGAGAGAAAGAGAGAGAGAGACAGAGACACAGGCAGAGGGAGAAGCAGGCTCCATGCAGGGAGCCCAATGTGGGACTCGATCCCACGCCTCCAGGACCACACCCCAGGCTGCAGGCAGTGCTAAACCGCTGCGCCACAGGGGCTGCCCTAGGGTAACAGTTATAACCATGTAGATATACATAAATTAGTATGCATACATATGTTTCCTGGCTCTGTGTACTGAGAAGGCCTGGAAGCAGTGATACCTCAGTAGCAATGAATAACCCAGAGCCCAGGTATGGCTTTCTAAATTCCACTGATCAATTGAAAAACAATGGGGACATGGCCAACGGAGTATATAGGGAGAAAACAGTGCCTTTCCAGTGGAGAAATCTGGCAGATACCACCTTAACTAGCTGACCGTTGTAAATACTACCAGTGATACAATGTCAATGCTATGTACTTGTGATATAGAACAATAAGAAAAGTATTTCCTCTTTGTGGTATTCTCCAAAATTAACAGTCCCAGTAAAATCATGAAAATACATTAAGACAAATCCAAATTGAGGGGCAGTTTCCAGAATACCAGTACCCTGTAAAATTGCCACGTCATCAAAAATGATGTTAAATTAAGAAGTCACAGACCAGGAACACCTGAGTGGCGCAGTTAGTTGGGTTTCTGACTTGGTTTCGGCTCAGGTTGTGATCTCAGAGTCATGAGATCAAGCTCCGCATCAATACAGCAAACTAGGTAACAGGTATATATGGATACTTTGTGCCATCTTGGCACCTTTTTGATAAATCCAAAATTTAAAATAACTAAGTAAAATAAAATTGCATAATCAAATCAAATCATATTAATAATTAAATAAAAGAGAAGGCACTCTTTCTGGAAGGACTCTGAGGAATTTTTAATAAATTACTTTCAAAGGGAAACTCCAACCAATTCACCCAAACATTCATTGTTCAGACCTAATTTTATTTTAAAGATTCTACTTATTTGAGAGAGTGAGAGAATAAGCCCAGGGAAAGGCAGAGGGAGAGGGACAAGCGGACTCCCCACTGAGCAGGGAGCCAACACAAGGCTCCATCCCAGGACCCTGAGATCACGACCTGAGCCAAAGGCAGACGCTTAACTGACTGAGCTCCCCGGTGCCCCTGTTCAGATCTAAGTTTTACCATAAAGCTGTAAATCCTCTATAATGTCAATCTATGCCTGCATCTTATATTTTTATAGTGTTCATCGTACTTTGTTTTATTTGGAGGAAGCTATTTTATTTTAAAGTCATGGAATTTATCAATTTTCTCTTATATCTTGCACCTTTTATGATATGAAGTCCTAAAAACATTTCTTTCTGTTCTTATAAAAGTTCAAAAGTTTTCCATTTTAAGAACTTTTACATGACAAGGGATGACTTTTATATTTACAAGAGAGTCTTGATTCTGTGGGAACAAGGAGCATCCTTTCTCTCATGATTTTTGGTTTTGGAAATCATCTGGGGAAGGTTAAGGATATGTCAGGTGGTATCTGGCCCTGGTCTCTCTGGATCTAGCTCTTGCTAGATCCAGGCTCTTGCTTTGATAGATGAGGAAGTGTCAGGAGCGGTGGAATGAGGTTTCTAGAGGAATAAAAAATAGAACCTAACTGAAGAACTGAGAAGATAAAGGGAATTTCTCTCCAGGGTGGGGTTTATCAACTTGGGATTTATTTTTTGTAAATTTTATTGATGCACGCACTACTCACAGAAAATAAACACAACTGAAGTGTACAATTCAAAGGAGGTACAACTCAAATGAACTCCATTCTGTTAACATCAGCCAGGTCAGAAAACAACATTAAAACTCTAATAGATCACTTAGGTACTAGTGAATAGAGAAGTCGCTGGGGTTGAGGCTTGGTATTGATAATCCTTCTGGATATGGGTCCATTTGCAGACCCCGGTGTCGGTGAGGACACACATGGAGTACAAGGAATGGTTTCCTTCCCATATTTTGTAGTTACAGTCCTTCTGTTTCCACACACACTCTCCTATGTCAGGTTGAGGGCAGTCATGCCAGCAGAAGAGGCAGGGCTGAATCTAGGGGTGGAGGGAGATCCAGGACTGCCCACCTCCTGTTTATAAGCCCACCCATCCTGGACAGAGAAGGACAACAGTGGTCTGGGCACAAGGAGAGGCTAAAGGGAACAGTGGGGCGCAGTGGTGAGGACAGGAAAAAACAGTGGGAGGAGGTCATGGCCAGGGGACAGAAGAAAGGTGAGAGAGCAGTGATCATCCAGAAAGGGAGACAGCAAGGGAGAAAGACCTGGGAACAAGGACATGGGACAAGAGTGCCTGGGCTGCAGAGAAAAATCACTTAGGTGGCTACTCACTGCACATTTGCATCCTGTTCTGTACGCTCCCTCGAAACCTCGCTTCTGCTCTCTGGTGAGCCGGTACCAGAAGTAGACCAGATGGCATCTTGTGAAGCGCAACGTCCCTCCCCTCAAATAGCCTGCGGTGATGGGCGAGCATGGCCTGAGTTGGCACAGCATGTATGGATGTCCCCTGTGAAGTCAGCCCAGAGGGTCTGAAACCCTAAGTCAGCCATGAACGAGGGTCCAGTATTTCTCTAGGAAAAGTCTGTCATATTGTGGAGAAAGGGCCCTTGGTCTTTGGTGGTGTTAGCTGTAGAAGTCAGGTGGTTCTTTTTCAGGGAGGGGCAGCAAGGCTGAGAGGCTGTATGTGGACAGGGATGCTCACCTGCGATAAGTAATAGTGACTGTTGAGTGGTCCTCAGCTTATAACCACAGTCCTTCCAACTGATGGGTGAGTAGATATCATGGATTCTTGGGGTGTTCCGGGGAGCCTTGAGTACCTGGGATGGGAGGGAAAGAGTGGCTAGGACCTTAGATTTTCATAGAAGCTTCAAGGCTCCAGAGACCACCCAATTCAGCAAAAGCAGATTGGAACAGTCTTGTTTGAGGAAAGGAGGTACTGAGTTTACCTTAATGACATTGACTCTGAAACCTTGTCTTGTGACGGTGTTGTTTCCTGGTCCCAGTATATCAGCTAATATGACTGGGAGGAAGAAGAAATGGGTCAGAGGCCCATAGGTTCATTGATTTAGGATTTCCTCATCCAATGTCTTCAGGTCACATTGCTCAGATCACTAGAGCTCCCCCACCTCCACATTTCTATACCCCAGGGTGAGACCTCCTTGGTGGAGACTTCTCTGGTGTTTCCCCAGCTCACCGATATCCGATGTGCAGTAATATGTCTGAGGGTGCTCAATTTTACAATAACAAGCATTGCAAGGTGTTGACAGGGCCAGGAGCAGAGGAAAGGCCAGCAGGAATGAAGGATCCATGGCAGGCACTAGGGGACATAGGGCATGAATTACAGCATGAACTTCTTCTAGCCCAGCTCCCCCATCCACTTCTAGACAGAAACTGGGATGACTGTGGACACTGTGTACCCCCCTTAAAGATTGAGGACCTGAGAAAGTTTGGGTCCAGCTTCCATGATCTTGTGGACCAGATGCATGAAGTCTATGCCCTGCATTAAAAATGTCTTACCTCTGTCACTCTGAGCCAAGGTGTACCACAGCTTCTGCAGAACACCTAGCACCAGGAAGGATAAATAGTCATCTGCACTTCCTTTTCGCCCTGGGGCATATCCATCAGGGAGGTATGATTTGATTACTGGGTGTACTAATCAGGTACAATCATTTTTCTCTCATCTGCATTTCCTTTCATCCTTCAGGCATATTAACCAGGCAGGTACAGTGTGACTGTTGGGTACACTTGTCGCTTGCAATCTCTCTCTGTATGGTTATTAAAAAAGCCACTGAACTGACCCATTCCTGAGGACTATTTTGGGCTGAGCTGTGTCCCCCTAAATTTTGCATGTAGAAGTCCTAATTCCGGCCCCTCAGAATGTGACTGTATTTACAGATAGGCTCTCTAAAGAGGGAATTAAAGTAAAATGAAGTCATTCAGGTGAACTGTGATCTGATATGATTGGTATCTGCATAAAAAGAGAAGATGAGGACACAGCCACATATAGAAGGAAGACCATGTGAAGATAGAAGCAGAAGGTGGCCATCTATAAATTAAGGAGATACTCTCAAAATGAAACCCAACTGACACCTTGGTCTCAGACTTCTACGCTCCAGAACCGTGAGGAAATGTTTCCATTGTTCAATCCACTCAGTCTGTGACACTTCGTTATGGCAGCCCTAGAAAACCAACAGACTCCTTTGTTTTATTTTTAAAAAATATATTTGGGGCCTTTATACAACTTAAATTCACATTAGGATTTTGAGAAAACAAAATTTATTCAGTCATTCAACTTCTGTTCCTTTCCCATAGCTCTAGTCTCTGCCACCCACCCCCCAGGCTTCTATTTACTATGTCGTGGTTTATCCTTCTATTGCTCTTTTAACTGAAATACCTATAAACAAAGACACAAGCACATCCATTGTGGCACACTGCATATACTTTTTGTCATCTTGCTATTTTAATTTTAGGACATCCTCTATGATGACATCAGACTGGCATATATTCCTTTATTCTTTATACAGTTGTATAATCTTCCATGTTGATAGGCTCTGGATTATCCAACCATTTCCTAATTATTGGTTCTTTCCTTCAACAGTTTTCTGTTGAAATACATCTTTTCTTGTATTTAAAAAATGTGTATTTTTAAATTTTTCTCATTTTCATTTTTTAAAAATTCTAATCACTGGGTGCTCATCAAGACACGTGTACTACTTATTATTTCACCCATCCGACCCCCCGCTCCCCAAATCTTCCTTCTGTTAACCATCAGTTTGTTCTCTATAGTTAAGAGTCTGTTTCTTGGTTTGTTTCTTTCTCTTTTCTCACTTGTTTTGTTTCTTAAATTCTACATATGAGTGAAATCTGTAGTATTTATCTTTCTCTGACTTATTTCACTTAGCATTATACACTCTACTCCATCTGTGTTGTTGCAAATGGCAAGATTTCATTCTTTGGTAAGGCTGAATAATATTGCTGTGTGTATCTCACATCCTCTTTATCCATTCATCAATCGATAGTTACTTGGGCTGATTCTGTATCTTCAAGAGCGTAAGGAATGCTGCTATAAGCACCGGGGTGCATATATTCCTTTGAATTAGTGTTTTTGTGTTCTTTGGGTAAATAGCCAGTAGTGTGATGGCTGGTTTTTGGGGAGCTCTATCTTTAACTTTTTGAGGAGCCTCCATACTGTCCTCCATAGCTGCACCGGTTTGCATTCTCACCAACAGCGCATGACAGTTCCTCTTTCTCTAATCCTTTTGTGTTGTCGATTTTAGCCATTCTGACAGGTGTGAGGTGGTATCTCATTTTAGTTTTGATTTGTATTTCCCTGATGATAAGTGATGATGAGCATCTTTTCATGTGTCTATTGGCCATCTATATGTCTTGTTTTTCTTTAAAGAGTTTATTTATTCATGAGAGAGAGAGAGAGAGAGAGAGAGAGAGACAGGCAGAGGGAGAGGCAGGCTCCCTGCAGGGAACCCAATGTGGGGCTTGATCCCGGGTCTCCAGGATCATGCTCTGAGCCAAAGGCAGACGCTCAATCGCTGAGCTACCCAGGCGTCCCTATATGTCTTCTTTGGAGAAATGTTTGTTCATGTTTTCTCCCATTTTTTAATTGGATTATTAATTTTTGGGTGTTGAATTGTATAAGTTCTTTATATATCTTGGATACTAACCCTTTATTAGATACGTTGTTTGCAAATATGTTCTCCCATTCCGTAGGCTGCCTTTTAGTTCTGTTGATGGTTTCCTTTGCTGTGCAGAAGTTTTTTATATTTTGATGTAGTCCCAATAGTTTGTTTTTGCTTTTGTTTCCCTTGCCTCAGGAGACCTCTATCTAGAAAGAAGTTGCTATGGCCAATGTCAGAGAAAGTACGGCCTGTGCTCTCTTCTAGGATTTTTATGGTCTCACATTTAGGTTTTTAATCCATTTTGTTTTTTTTTTTTTTTTTTTTTTAAATTTTATTTATTTATGATAGTCATACAGAGAGAAAGAGAGAGAGGCAGAGACACAGGCAGAGGGAGAAGCAGGCTCCATGCACCGGGAGCCCGATGTGGGATTCGATCCCGGGTCTCCAGGATCGCGCCCTGGGCCAAAGGCAGGCGCCAAACCGCTGCGCCACCCAGGGTTTTTTTTTTTTTTTTTTTTAAATTTTATTTATTTATGATAGACCATTTTGAATTTATTTTTGTGTATGGTGTAAAAAAGTGGTCTAGTTTCATTCTTTTGCATGTTGCTGTCCAGTTTTTCCAACACCATTTGTAAAGAGACTATCTTTTTCCCACTGGATATTTTTTCTTGCTTTGTTGAAGATTAATTGACCACATAACTGTGGGTTTATTTCTGGATTTTCTATTTTGTTCCGTTAATCTATGTGCCTATTTTTGTGCCATTACCCTACTGTTTTGATTACTAAAGCTTTGTGATATAGCTTGACATCAGGAATTGTGATACCTCCAGCCTTGCTTTTCTTTTTCAAGATTGCTTTGTCTATTCGGAGTCTTTTACTGTAAAGTTTTTAGGTTTGTTCAAGTTTTGTAAAAAAAAAACGCTGTTAGTATTTTAATAGGGACTGCATTAAATGTGTAGGTTGCTTTAGATAATACACACATAAAATGTGTCTTTACAAGTGACTTCTAGAAATAGAATTGCAGTAAGGGCCATTTGCACTTTTTTTTCTGTGAGTTGTCCGTATCACGCTATTTTTTCTACAGGGTTATTGACTGTTTCTCTACTTTTAGAAACTGTACATTAAACACATTAGCTTTTCATGGTATAATTGCATTATTTTTCTCATTTAACATTTTACTCCTCTTGAGTTAAAAAATAGTTTAACAATATAACCACATCTGGAATTTGAGTCACAGCAAAGGCTTCTACTACTAACAGGTATTAGAAGATTTTTACCATAATTCTATCATTTCACTTTTTATTTAGATCTCTAACCCATTTGGGATTTCTCTTAGTATCCGTATATGCATGAACACAATTTTATTTTTGTCCTTATGGATATCCAATTAACCCAATACCTCCATTACAAAGATATCTTTTTCCATACTTAACTGAGATGTCACCTTTACCATATACTAAATTTGCACATGCAATTGAGACTATATATTTTCTGTTCAATTTGTCTATCCGTTCCTTCATCAGTATCACATTACAAATATTTTAATACATTACTGATTATGTTCTAGATATTTTAATATTTTCTAGAAAATAATTTTTTCTTTTTCATTTTTTGCTTTCTCCAATACTAGACGCGTCCCCCAGGTTTAATCTAATGGTGCCTTTTTGATCTTCCAAGCCAGCAATGGCTACTCAAGTCTTTCTCACATCACAATGTATGACACTGACTCTTCTGCCTTCTTTTTCCACATTTAAAGGATCTTTGTGATTACACTGGCTCCACTCTGATAAGCCAGGATAATCTTTATTTTTAAGTAAGCTGATTAACAAACTTAATTCCATTTGTACCATTAATTCTGCTTTGTAATTTAATATAACACTTATATGTTCCAAGGATCAAGAGGTGGTCATCTTTGGAGGAGCATTATTGACTACAATAAGGATCTCTCTCTCTCTCTCTCTCTCTCTCTCACACACACACACACACACGCACTTTTCCTATCCAGGATACAGAAAATCAGAGCTCCACCAGACACACCATTTTTTAATGCTTTGTGAGGCTCCTCATTGGAGTATTATCTCCAGGCAAATGGAAACACATTGCTATATTTAAAGTTAATTGTTTTATTATTTTTCAACTTTATTGCATAAAATGTTCACTATTTTCTCTTAGTCTGGCTTATTTTATTCTCCTTACAGTGTCTTCTGAAAAACAAATATTTTGTTTTAATTATTATGTTTTAAATCCTTCATGGTTTTTGTTGTTGTTCTAATATAGGAATTATTTGTCTCTGTCAAGATTGCAAAAATGTTTTGTTTTCCTCTAGAAAGTGCAGGCATAAACTTTTACACTTGAGTATATGATCCATTTCAAGTTAATGTTTGTATGTGGCCTGGGGGCAGAATAAAAGTTACTTATTTTCCATATAACATCAATTGTCCTGGCATAATTTCTTGAAAAGACCCATTTTCTCTACTATGTTACCCTGGCCTCTTTGTGTATATTTTGTTGAAAATAAACTCACCCTATATGTGTGAGTTTGTTTCTAGATCATTTCTTTCAGTACCTATACAAGTATTCTCATGCTAAAACCATATTTTGTTACTTGTAGCTTTATGATGTACTTGAAATTCTGTAGTGTTATTCTTTCAAATGTATTCTTTTTCAGAACTACCCTGGCTATTTCCACTGCATGTAGAGCCCACTGCATATACAATTTAGATATCTACAAACATGCTTGCTAGGCTTTTGACTGGGATTGATTTGAATCTATAGATGATTTTAAGGAAAGCTGGTACCAATATTGAGTCTTTCAAACCATGTGCTTTTTTTCTCTCTCTACATATTATACCATTTTAAAATTTCTCTCTACAATGTTTTATATTTATTGCAGGAGTCTGGCACATATTTTGATAAATTTCTTATTTTTACACTATTGTAATAGGTATTATTAATTTCTTTTTTTAAAGATTTTATTTATTCATGAGAGACAGAGAGAGAGAGAGAGAGAGAGAGAGAGAATGGCAGAGACACAGGCGGAGGGAGAAGCAGGCTCCATGCAGGGAGCCCGACGTGGGACTCGATCCCGGGTCTCCAGGATCACACCCCAGGCTGCAGGCAGCACTAAACCGCTGCGCTACCAGAGCTGCCTGGTATTATTAATTTCAACTTTAATTGTTCCTGTCATATACAAATGAGTACAAGTGAATTTTTAAAAAAGATTTGATTTATTTATTCATGAGAGACAGAGAGAGAGGCAGAGACATAGGAAGAAGGAGAAACAAGCTCCTTGCAGGGATCCAGATGCGGGACTCGATCCCGGGATCCTGGGATCATGCCCTGAGCTGAAGGCAGACTCTCAACTGCTGAGCCACCCAGGCATCCCAAGTACACGTGAATTCCGTACACTGGTCTTGTCCTTGCGACCTAGTTAAATTCACTTATTGTTACAGTAGCTTTTCTTTAGGTTTTTAAAGAAATTTTACATATAAGGTTATGTCATCCATGAATAAAGACTGTTTTTCTTATTCCTTTCAAATCACTGTGAATTTTATTCCTTTGAATTGCTTTATATACTGACTAGAACTTTTGCTACACTGAAGAATAGTAAGGATAAGAGCAGCAATATTTACCTGTTGCTGATCTTAAGGAAAAATCATTCAGACTATCACCATTAAGTATGATATTAGTTGAAAAGTATACATTCTTTAATAGGTTAACAACTCTTCTGTTGCTATAGAAGGTGTTATCAAGAATAATTGTTAGATTTTCCTAGCTATTTTTCTGTATCCACTTATAGAATTAAATCGATTCTCTTTAAACACTTATTTGGTTAATGTAGTATACTAAATTATTTTCTTTTCATAAAGATAAATCATTTTTCAGTCACATTACTGGATTTGATTTGCTAATATTTTCTCATGGAATTTGTGTATATGTTTCTGAGGAATACTTATGTTCGAGGGTTTATGTATTTGTATTTTCTTTGATTTTAGTGTCATAATTTTTCACTGATAAAATGATTTAAGTAAAGACTTATTTCTCTTTTTTTTTCTTAAAGACGTTGTGAATGAATGTATTATTTCTGCCTTAAAAGTTTGACAGGTTAACCAGGGAAGCAAGGTTTATTTGGATTGTAAGAAAAATTCAGTAAACAAAGTCAATTTCTTTAGCCGATACAGTGGTATTGAAATTTCTATCTGTTCTTTTTTTTTTTTTTTTTTAAAAAAAAGATTTTATTTTTGAGAGAGAGAGAAGGGACAGAGGGACAAGCAGACTCCCTGTTGAGCAGGAAGCCCAAATACACTCCATCCCAGGGCCATGAGATCATGACCTAAGCCAAAGGTAGACACTTAACCGACTGAGCTACCCAGGAGCCCCTATTTGTTCTTGTGTATATTTTGGAAACTTTTATCTTTGATGAAATTTGTCCAATTCATCTAAACTTTCAAATTTATGGGCATAAAATTCTTTAAAATATTCCCTAATTTTATTTTTGTATATGTAAGATCTGTAGTGATGTCCTTTTATCATTCCAGATAATGCTATTTGTACATTTTCTCATTTTTCCTTGCTAATGCACCCACTGAGTTGTCAATTTGATTGCCTTTTTCAAAAGACAACCTTCTGGTTTAATTAATATTCTCCATTTTTCTGATTTCCATTCATTTTGTGAAAGAGGGAAAGAAGAGAAACTCTCTTTGATCTTTACAACTTATCCTAGAAATAGTGCTTGGTTAGTGTGTGTATAAGACCTGGCAGATGGTGATGGGAGAAGGCCTTCCATAGTAAAAGAGAGAGCAGTAGCATCAACAGCATTTACTGTTCACTCACTATGATAGCTGCCAATTATATTAACACTAATAAGCGAAGGATGACTCTACGCTTTTTCAACTTTGTAGCATCTTTCAGTTCTTATTAAGGCAATGTGATATTGTCCAGCAGGTTTTTGTTTTTAAAGATTTATTTATTTATTTGAGAGAGAGAGAGAGAGGGAGGGTACAAGCAAGCAGGGATAGTGGCAGAGGGAAAAAGGGAGGGAGAGAAGCAGACTCCCTGCAAGCTTGGAGCCCAATGCAGGGCTTGATCTCATGACTCTGAGATCACGACCTGAGCTGAAACAGAGTCAGATGCTTAACTGACTAAGCTACTCAGGTGCCCTGAGATTGCTCTGTGTTTTAAGTATTACTCTTGACTCACTTAATAAGCCTTGGTCTTTGATCACCTCACAGGAATAGCAAGTATTATCTAGCCAAAATCTATCATTGCTTGTTTCCACTTACCATGTATCTTGGATCAAAAAGGAACAGGGATTTAGGCTGGGCAATACAAATCAACTTGCCACTGTAGTATCTAAACTTTCATCCACTAGTTTGAGTATCAAGAACTAGTTTTAGTTTCACCATGAAACTGCTTTATGATAAGGAACTCTCTGATTCAGTTCTTTTCTAAAAAAGTAAGAATGATGTGCTAAATGTTTTTTTTTTCTACAGTGGAAATATCTTTTTTTATAGCTATTAGATATAGAGCAAAATACAATCTTTGTTAACAGTCAGTAAAGCTGATTTTGAACAGCTAAGCTCAACTTGAGTTGGGAAACTCAGAATTTGACCATTTTGCAATATTTCACCTACAGAAGAACAACTAGTCTTGAGTAAAGGCAAAAGTACTAATCAATACATTAAAAGGTGGAGAGTTTAAGAAGTTTAAAATGAGTGACAGAGAAAATTTGGTAGAATGATAAAAGAAAACTATGAGGGAAAGATGAGGAAGGATGTTTTGAATTTATTTTTATTTTTTATATTTACATTTGCTTCATTGACTATATGAATAGGGTCCATATGTCATTCCTTGATTCAAGTGTTACTTATGGAGCACCTAATATGAGCCAGTCCCTGAGGAAACAGGACAAAGACAGTCTTTGGCTTTAAGGACTCCACGTTAATAGAAGGTGTGTTGGTGGTGATGGGTGGCTGGGAAATGTATCTTAATAGTGTGACAAGTGCGTTAAGATGCATAAGAGATATCTTATATGATCTTGGGGGTAGGATACAGTATGGAAGGAATTTATTCTAAGCTTGACATTCAGGGAAACATGCAAAAAGTAGTAAGAGAATAGGAGTTTTAATGGTTAATCACTACATTTTGGTGAAATCAGCTCTAGGATGGAAGAGATAAAATTGACTTGGATGGTGACAAGGGGCCAATATCCCCATTGCTATTTTATGTATCTATAAGATACAAAGAGCAAGTGAAAAAAATTTAAGGTCTTGTTTCTTTATAAAAGATTTTTAAAAAATTATTTAAGACATAAAAAGGAAATCAAAGACATGGAGGTGAAAAGATTTTGTAAATCAAGATAACAGGGACAGCATGACCATAACAAGCAAGAACAAGTTTAAGTATTAAGAATAATTAATCTCCAAAACTTATAAATAAAGGAAAAGATGACAACATGTCCTTTTGAAAATCATATTAGGTCATCATTAAAAGGTCTCATGCAAGAGAGGATGCATCTGTGTTTGAGTTTGTTCTTTATTATTTGATGGGAGGATCGATACTATGATTTTATATGTTCATTTGTAGATTTCTGACTGATCGGAAATCTAAACTCCAAAGGTTACAGGTTATAGCCCTAAAGAGCATTAACCGGGGATCCCTGGGTGGCACAGCGGTTTAGCGCCTGCCTTTGGCCCAGGGCGTGATCCTGGAGACCCGGGATCGAATCCCACGTCGGGCTCCCAGTGCATGGAGCCTGCTTCTCCCTCTGCCTATGTCTCTGCCTCTCTCTCTCTCTCTCTCTCACTGTGTGCCTATCATAAATAAAATAAAATAAAATAAAATAAAATAAAATAAAATAAAATAAAATAAAATAAAATAAAATAAAAAAAAAAATAAAGAGCATTAACCAGTTTTGTATCCATTAACAAGTTCATTTCAGTATTCCTTTGAATGAGTCTTTAAATTTCTGTTCCTTGAATTCTGCTTTGAACCAGGTATATCATTTGATTCTTTCATTTATTAACAAACTGAATTAAACTGTTGGCATGTCCTTATCATATATTTATGTTTTTGCCTTTTTGAATTTATCCCCAAAAGTCATTACTAGTAAAGCCCAACAGGAAATACTGATATTGTTAGACATTATTTAACAACAGACAGCTCCGAGCCCCTCTGTTACAACAATCTGAAAGCCTAATTTGCTACTGGCTTACAATCTGTATCAAAAATCTAAAGTTACCAGTGGGTTCCACCCCAAAAAAGAAGGACCTAGAGATATAAAATGGTCTGCCATCACATCAAGATTGAATCTTATTAAGTGAAAAATCCATTATTTTGTTCTAGTACTATTTTTATATGTTCACACAGACAAATTTGAAAGGATCATTACCATATCTCAGAGCAGAAAGGTATAAAATGAAAAGGGACTTTCATTTCCCACTTTATACAATGGTATCACTTAAATATTTGAAAATGAGCATCAGCTTTAATAAACTAAGAAAGCAAAACAAAATATCTCACACTGAAAAATGGCAATTTCATATTATCTATATTAACTATGCCTACTGTAACCCTTTGCAATCATCATGGATAATTTGGAATGGAATATTCTGCTTAAATGTTTTCCTTCACTGGTTGAATATTTAAAGCCCTATAATAACTACTGGTAGTACCCTCCCTTCCTTGGGTTCCTCCCCCCACTCCTCTGGCCCTTAGAACTGCAATTCATGGAATCAATATTGTGTATCATGTGTAGGAGATATTTGATATATATATCATTTAAACCTCAGCCCTACTTTAGAATGGATATAACTATCCTATTTTAGAGATAATGTAAACAGAAGCTTAGAATGGTTAAATCATTTAGTCAAGTCGAATTGGAATTTGCATCTCAAGACTTCATGGCACCCAATTCCAAGTCTCATCCACCATTCCACACCAGCTCTGCTCTACTCCAGTGTTCATATTAAAATGCAAAACATGAGCAAGTTTCAGAACTGCTTGGCTATAATGTAAGGCCATGATCATCTTATTATTCCTTTGGATAAAACCAATCTGGTCACCAAAAACTCAGAAGACATAAATTGCATAATGGTGATGGGTCGGTGCCTTTGTTTTCATAGAACCCTGGATCCCAGATCTGTTTCTCTGTGAGGTAATGAAGCCAGTCAGCATCATCACTCTTCAAAGAATTAGAAAACAAGAAGGAACACAAAATCATTTCCAAGTCACCTGCTGCCAGTTAAATAAGATTTGAATGGATTTTCTAATGTTTCAAAGTACTTCCTTGCAGACAGCCAAGAAATTCATAAAACCAGCCATGAGAGTTATATTGCCTTTAAGAGTAAACAGTTATGATAGAGGAGTAACTGCCTACACCCAGAGAGCCTTTTAAGAGGAGACTGATAAGAGTTTATATATCTCAGACTGAAGGAAAGGGCCCCTTTGATCATTCTCATGCAAATCCCCAGTAGCTGACAGAAACCTGCTTTAGGTTGTGCCATATTTTCTTTTTTAAAATGCATATGGAACAACTAGCTTAGAACTAACACTTTCTTTTTGAAGACTTTTTTTCTTTTCTTTTTTTTTTTTTTGAAGACTTTTTTTCTTAAATTGGAAACAATTATGGGAATTAGACTCTTCCTCTTTTTTAAATAGAAATTTCCTTTGTAACTTTTCCTCTGAAAAATTCCTTTAGAGGTATAGGCAACAAAACAATGCAATTAGCTTCTGGATTTGTTTATCAGAATGGCTCAAAGTTCCCTCTTCTTTTTCTTCATCTTGTATGTAATCAGAAAAAAAAAGGCACAAAACATCAGCACCAGCTGCCTCATTTCCTACTCCTTGGATTTCAATAGACATACCAAATGGTCTCACGACTTAGCTAAAAGAGGTAGAAAGTTGCAGTTAGGGATGTTTTTAATTTTCTGTGACCTCCTTCTTTGAGCAAAATCCCTTTCTAGTATCCTCTGCTTCTCTGGTCACTGATGGGTCTTGGGGTTTTTAGGAGAGGTGGGGTCCTTTATTAGTTGCTTCACTCTGGTGCTCTAATTATCTGAAACAGTGATGTAATCCTGAACAATACAGTGGTATTGTCCTATTAGGCAGGGAGGCATGAGCACCTGCCTCCTCTCCCAGCCTAGAATGCCCTACTCCCTTTACTCCACGTACATCTTCACCTCTTCACCATTCAGTGTTAGCTCTACTTCTTCCACTGAAAGCCTACCATTCCCACTGGCAGACATCACATAACTGCCTGGAAACTTTTGATAAATGTAGTCATCAGGCCCAGAGAAGACGCTGGGACTTAACTGTTCTGTAATTAGTTTTGGGTAATTTAGCTTTCACTTATTTCATTAATTGCACACATAGTCCTTGGGGCCTTCTGGGGGATAGATGGAAGAAGAAGAGCACACAGTCCATGCCCTAAAGGACCTGCCAGTTTTCTGGTGATAGTAGACACTAATCTTTGAGATGGTAGTCAACAACCTCTGAGGCTCACTCAATTGGATAACTCTCCTCAAATTCAAATTGTTTCAAACTTCACTTCATTCCTCCCAACTCATTTCTTCTCCTAGTTAATGGCAATGGTCAGTCCCACAGTGATTCAGGCCTGTTTCCTTGGGGTCACACTTGCCTCTGCCTTCTCCCCCATGCTCAGGTCCAGTCTTTAACAATCAAGTCAGCACCCCCAGAACCTCATGAGCACTTCTGGGCCTTTATCCACATTGTCCTTTCTGCCTGAATATTCTCCTTCAGTCTGGTAAAATTGGAAGGAAAGAGTCTCTTAAGGACTAATGCAAAATATATGGAAAGTATGCATGGGGCTGATATGAGTTATGAATTATTATTATTGCTGGTATTCTTATTATTGCTTCAAAGGGCAGAAAACCCAATTTAAACTGCCTTAAATAATAAATGTGCTTTGTGGGCTAACTGAAGAGAAAGGAAAGACATGCTTCAGGTGAGACATGTCCAGGGCTCTAATGGTCTGACCAGGATTCAATTTCTTTCTCCATTTCTTGCTCTTCTTTGTTGGGGCTCACAAGTTTTTAGCAGTCTCTTTCCTCTCATTCCAAAATGGTTTCACCAGTTTCTTTGGCTATATATGTCCAAAAGGGTTGGAGAGAGTCTGTTTCTCTGAAGTCTCTTTGGAAATCTCACTGACTTGGGTTGGATCTGGTGTCTATTCCTGAATCAACCACTGTGGCCAGGAGACCAGTTATTTAGAGTGGCCTAAGTCAATAAAGATTCACTCTGGCTTTGGAAGTGAAGTCAAGACTACTTAAGCCATAGGAGGGGAGTACTTTTCCAAAGACAGTTCAGGGTGCTGCAGCTGGTGGAAGGTAGGAATGCTGAAGAGGTGATAAACAAATGTCCCTCCTAGTGCCCAAAGAATGCTTTGATGGCAAAATGTAGGTTTGGACTTGATAATGGCAGCAATGGAAAGCTGGTGGGACCTTCAGATAGTTGATTATTTTCAGAGTCCTCTCTCTTAACTATTGAAAAAAGTAACCATGAAGGGAAAGGTGAGATTTTAGAAGCAGGAAGAATGTTTATATGTTTTTATATATATATATATATATATATATATATATATATATATATATATAGTAGTATATATAGTAGTATATATATATACTATATACTATAGTATATAGTATACTATATACTATAGTAGTATATATATAAACATATATATGTTTATATATATATATATTATATATATATATTAGTATATATAGTAGTCCTTTTTGGAAGGGATTAAGCCAATGCTGTGTCTCAGCAAATGGGAAAGTCTACATTAAGTAACTCCAACACATGAATAAATGACTGTGTATTATTGGTGTGACTAGCTGTTCCAGCATTCATTAAGGAATATCTGAGTATTAAAAATAAGCCACCTGCTCATTAATCTTTGTATTTTACTTATGAACTTTAGAGTAAATGAATCAAAATTCATATAGTCTTTACACAGCAATTAAAAAGGAAGAGCTTCTCCTAGAGGAAGATGATGTCAGAAACATTATACTTACCCATCTTATCACTGAACTGTCCAAAGGAACAGTAAATTAGTTATTGAAATGTTACACTTCTCCTCGATTTAGTTTTATTAATGAAGTATATATATCTTTTAAACAAATATTTGTAATCTGAGAGACCTCAGAACACCAAAATATTAGAGCTAGCAGAGATCGGCCAGTGTGACCCATCTGACAGATAAGAAAGTGGGTTGGGACAGAGAAACAGCAGGCCTGAGGTTACCTAAAGAACAGGTGGCTAAGATACTGGTCTTCGGATAGCCCGTCTGGGGTTCGAACCTACCTGCACATCCAGGCCTTTGTGTTTCTTTCCATTTCATGGAGGGTCTCAGCCCCTGGTAAGCTGAAGAAGATGTCTGAGAGTTACTTTTGCTGCTTTAAATTGCTTTATTAAAGTATAATTGATACACAACCCCTGCACGTATTTAACATGTAAGATTTAGTAAGTTTGGACATATATGTACACCTGTGAAATCATGATTCCACCTATATGAGGTACATAAAATAGTCACTTTCGTGGAAGCCAGTGAGTTTCTTGTGCGGTATCCAGGGTGGAACACCTTTTTTTGCTCACCTAAAGGCAACCGTCCTCCAAAGTTGACCACTAGATGGCAGAATAAATCCATGTACCTAATAGAGAGGCACCTGTTCTAAGATTTTGGAGCTCTGAGTATCATCTCTGAGGAGACTAGCTCATCTGCCTGGTGAGTATGGGGGTCAGCCCAACACATGTCAATTTTGCAAATCTGTACTTCTCTCAAGAGTCTTCTGGTTAATCTAATCTTTTCATTTAAATATACTAGAAGGAAATAATCTACTTTGAAAACTATTTTAGAAAAGGCTTGAATGACCATTAGTTGGTATTTCATATTTCTTACCAGTATTTTCTGCATTACAGAAGAGATTATTTGACCATACAGAGTGATGAGTCTCTAACAGCTAGAGTGGCATCTGAAATACTTTTAGGCAAGGGGGAGTTCATCGGCCTCTGGAATCAAGTCAACGGATGTAGCCAGATACTTCTAGAAATAATAATAGAAGCTTGAACTTGTTCAGCACCTACCATGTGCCAGGCACTGTGCTGAGCACTTAAAGTTGGTAAATCCATTTAATATTCACAATAACTTTAAAGTAATGCATATTAAATCTGTTTTTATAAAAAAGTATACAGAGGTCAAGAGAGTTTAATTAATTTGCTCAAGGTCATATAATTAGAAAAATGTGACTTAAAAATGTACTTAGACTGCACAGAATTAACAATACGGTGCTTGATGTTAGCATCGTTAGGGCTTTATGAATCCAGATGAAAAGTAATTGCCCCTTTGGCCCTGTGACTCATGTATTAAAAGCATCTATCTCGATCACTGGAACACTGGAACAAGTGGATCTGGAAAACAGTTTTAGCTGTGTTACTCTGAGTAAGGATGAGAATAAATTCTTAAGGGAGCACTGTGAAATATCTAGGCTGCTGTTAGCAGAGTATTTTAGACTAGGATGGTTCTGCAGGCTGCAGGTCAGATGGCCTTCTGCGCAATGGAGTTGTGTTAAATCACTCAACCTGGCTGCTTTGAGAGGCCAGCTCAAGTCTATCTTCCGTTTTCTCCACAGGCAAAACACATCCAGTCTGATGTATTTCTTGGATGTATAACTTGATGGTCAGGAATTTCGTGTACCAAGTCAGCACCCCTGGGGCAGACTGGGCTTTGTTGGTGATGTGATCCTGTGTCTAGAGAATGACCTTTCTACTCAGCAATGCCCTAACATTTGATGCAGTTGTTAGGATTCTTGGTACAAAGTAAGAGAACCCAACTCTGGTGAGCCTATTTAAAAAAATGGTTATAAAATCAATTAAAATACATCTCATGGCACATAATGGAAAGCAGCTGGACTTCAAGAGGTCTGGCATTAGACACTGGAAAGATACTGAGATCTCTTTCTCTGTCCACCTCTTTTACTTCTCTTTACATCTTCATTAACTTCTTTCTTAGCCCTGAATATTTCCTGCTTCTTAGTAAAAACACTGGCCATTCACAGCGCTGAAATCTGCAGGTTACGTGTTCTGCTACACAAGAAAATCTGACGTCCAAATTTCTCATGAAAATACACAACAGGCTCATTCTTAGGCAATATTGTGCAAAGAGCTGAATTTTTCTGTCTCAGGCCATAACATGTTTTAGGAGTTTTTTGTTTTGCTTTTCCATCATGATGGGGCTGTTCTTGCTCACTTTCAGATAAGGCTGCATCCGCTCTGCTAATATAACCTGTTAATTTCAAAGGACTTTATAAGTTGGCTGTAATTCACATTCTCAGAATTGGGAAAATCTGTGTCTTTTGAGATAGAAGAGTTCTTTTCTTTTTCTTTTTAACTTTTGTTTTATTTTTTTCTCCTAAAATATCAGAATGCTATTTTTCCAGGTGCCATGTGGCTCTTTGACAACACACAGGCTGCTTTAGTTGTTTTTAATGAACGTTATCGCCAGCTGCTCAGCTGTGGCAACTTTTGTTTTAATTTTTTTTTTTTTTAATTTTGGGAGGTGGCAGAGAGCTCCTTGTAAGATTTGCATGCTGAATGTCATAGCCTGCATCACTGATGTTCTCCGGGCTACCAGGAACTCTGTACTGCAGGGGGCGCCAGCACCCACCCTTTCTCTAACTGCTCGCAGAGGTAAAGCCTCAGGTGGAATTGTCAGGCATCCACCTGGTGTGTTTGGACCCGTCCCGTCCTTGTGTTGCCCCTTTGCCCCTGAATGCCTTCCCTTGTGTGATGTGTGATGATATGTTGGGTTTGTGGAACTTGTCTGATTGCCTACGAATTTAAAAATGGAACCCAAAGCTGAGGGAAAAGAGGCATCATAGGTTAAACAACTAGAGGCAGATCCCAGATTCTCACAGAAGTCTCCAAGCTATCTCTGCTGCCTCAGTCTCATCCCTCATCCTTTCCTGCCAACCTTATATAAACAAAAGATTTGGAAGAGGGGCAGGGTGTGCTGTGGCTCTTCCCACTGTGCTCTAGCCTTTGAGAGCTTTTCCAAGACCATCCTTTATGAGGGATACAGGCTTTAGGAAAACAGAAAAGCAATCTTTTCTGGGCTGGGTGTGTCTGCTCATATAGGAGATTGCCTTGAAGAATAGAAAAGGGAATTGGCACAGGAAGCAGGAAGGGAAGATGACAAAGTGCAGTGGAACCCAGTAATTTTGGGAGGGTCAAGGTCATGACAGTATCCCATGGATCAAGAAGGGTCCACTAAGACTGAACTGGTCTTGAGTAACTCTGGTGGCTTGACTGTAAAACCAAAGTTATCATGAATTCTTTTTTATACCATAAACAAGTCAATTTCAGGTGGCTTGTAGCTCTAAATATGGAAGCTAAAACAATGATGATTTCAGTATATAATTTAGGAAAATATCCTCATGACCCCATGACTGTTAACAACCTCTTCAACACTCACATGTGCTATGTCAATGTTATATGGTGCCAGGTATTTAACAAAGTTTATGTTCTACTTCTCGCACAATCCTAAGAGATAATTCTCCATTCCTGTCCAAGAAAATAAAATTCTGTATCTGACTGGCTGCTGACTTTGAGGACTTGATGGGCATGTGATGGAAGTCTGCTCGCAGTTCTCATCTGAATGCTCATCTCAGCCCACGAGTTGGCTGCAATATTTTTCTAGTTAAAATGGGGGCTCTTTTCAAACAGAAGTTTTGAATATCTCAAATTAAGCGAAAACAAATCTAATATTCATTAAGTGCATAACATGTCAGGGACTAAACTAGTTCATTTATATGCTTCTTCTGCTCAATACTTACAATAGCCCTGTGAGGAAAATAAAATTATGCCCATTTTTATAGTTGATAGAATTGATTGATAGAGAAGTTAAACATCCTCCCAGAGGTCACAAAGCTAGAAACCTGAGGAACCAGGACTAGATCCAGATAGTCACCTTCACTCACTGTCCATGAAGTGAAAGGGGAAGGAGTTTTTTGGCTTAGAAAATTTTCAGAACCCACTGTTGGCCTCCACTATGGGATAATTTTCTTACCATGGAACCATAGGGTTTCCATGTTCTTCCTTTTCAACATCCAGTCAAGTGGTTATTTTCCAATTATACTGAGAGATGTTTGGGGCTAGATTCATTTGGCTTTTGGAAATTTTTGCTTAATGATTTTATTTATTTATTTATTTATTTATTTATTTATTTATTTATTGGCTTAATGATTTTAAATGGCATGTCTACCTATAGGACTATGGATGTTCTATGCCTGATATTTCAGAGCAGTGTTTCCTGCTTCCTTTAAAAACTTTAAACAATTGTAAATTTCCATTTCACCAGCTTCATAGAACTGGCAAAATATGGAAAAGTACTATGGGGCATAGTATAATATTTGTTTTGTTGTTTTATGAAATTATTTTTATTGTCCAAATTTGTTTAAAAAATAAAAGGTTAAGAAGCAAAGAGAATATCACTGATGAAGACCATCTATCGCACTATTTGACTTAAACCTTTATACCTTTTGCCTCCCCCTTTCTCCTTCAGGATTATACACAAAATTTTCTGTGAAATCTGTCTTTCACTCAGCCTTCCCCCAACCTCTGCCCCTCTCCCCCAAGTAAGCACCAGAGACTTAAGAAGTAGATGGTAGGCTTGCTGTTGCTGGCTTGAAGATGGAGAGGGGTGTGTGAAGGTCGTGAGAAGGAAATGAATTCTGTCCCTTTTCCTCTACTGTAACTAGGATTTGTAGAACCGAGAGTGGACCCGATGGGCAGTGATTGCCATCTCTGTGGGACAGCTCAGATATAGTATCACAAACTAACCTCAGAGAGATGCTGGAGCAGCGGGTGAAACCAAAAATGCCCATCTTTGGAGGTAATAAACCCATCCATAACTTTACTAGGAAATAACTACGCATAAGAGCAGCATAAACCCACCAATGACATTTTTAGGAAATAACTATATAACTTAATCTTGTATTTTAAATTATTTTAGGTGTTTGGTTAAAAGTCATGAGTTAGTGCTGCTTCTCTGAAAAGTGGTTTATCCTGGATGGAGAGTCATAGAATAATACAGTAATGTAGTTGCTGAAATACTGATTTAGAAGGATGGGAGCTAGTCACGAGAAGCTTAGAAACGTGGAGGGGGGTTGATAACCTGCAGAATTCGTAAGGTTCTTTTAACTTTAGCTCAGCTCAGGGAGGAACATGGCAGCATGAACCTAGAGGTAAAGTATGTTCAGATCTTACCTGGAAGGATGCCTGGAGGGATTATAATGGTTATCCCTGGATCCAGAAACTCCAGGCAGCAGAACCTAGTAGAATAAGTCAAGTTTACATACGATGTCTGTGTCAGATAGAGGACAATGGCTTCCTGATACCAGATAGCTTTATTCTGAGTGGGAACTGGAGTTAAGTTTTAAAAAGTAGTTCATAATATACCACTTGTCGGTTTAATTACTCATCCTTGAGGAAGGGTCTATCTCTTTAACTCTTGTTTTATGTTATTTAAGGGTTAACAAAAGAACAAGGTTATGTTTGGTTAAAGATAAGAGCTGGATTTTTTTTTTTTACTAAAATGCATTTTATTAAATGGTAAAAATAATAATAGCAAAGAAACAGGAAGATCTAATGGAATTAACTGTGGGTTGAAATCAGATATTGTTGGGCTTTGAAATCTCAACTTGCTACTTCTTAGCTGGGTGATTGTAGTCAGAGCACCTAATTATTTTGGTTTTCAGCCTCCTTCTTTTTAAAACTGGGATAATGGTATCTAACTTTCAGGGTTGTGAAAAACAAATGAAGTAATAAACAAAAAGCTCTAGTTTAGTGCTTGAAATTTAGTATGCAACCAACAATTCTGTGCAAATGAGTATTACTCTAGTCTCTTGGTTACACACATCAAGGGAGTTATATTTAGTCCTGAGTCCTTCTTCCCTGGCTAGCACCAACTTTTCTAACAAAACAGAACATACAGGTGTAGAGTTCATGAAGAAACAATTTCTTGCTAACTTGTTTTGTAAATGCAAGGTATTTTAGTAACAGCAAATCTACGCTCCTGGCTGCAAAACTCACATGAAGTTTCTCCTTTTCCCATCATAAAGTGCTACAGAGATTTGTACTAAGTAACAATTAGAATCATGGAGAGACCATGACCACATCTTTAAAACTTCCAAATAAGCGGAAAACTGAGTACCCTTTGGGAAGAAAGTAAGCCCCCCCTTTAGCTCAATGAACCAGATGAAGCCACCAATAATTCTGCCCGAGGAACAAAAATAGTTGAAGTTGCATATGCATGTCATGAGAGAACAGTTGCTTCTTGGCGGTTATAATTTAGCAAATACTTTAAAGATAATTCAGAGACGTGTAGCTTTAGGCACATCAAAACGGTTTCACAAGGGACAGCTCGAGTGAGAACTCACTGTAGTAATGTTTAAAAAGTGAGACTGGGGAGAGCCAGGACATCCCATTCCTTCAGACTCCCACTTCCCAGAGCTCAGCACCCCTGCATGGAGGTGAGGTCTGCAAGAACTGGTGGGACTCAGATCCATGGAACAAACCAGGGAACAGCACGGTGGTAGTTTCTTACAAACACAAAGTTGATGGCTGCATTTCAACCAATTCATCTCTTTATCTCATCCTACTCCTGGTGATACTAATATTTGTAGCCAGGGAATAAAAGTTCTTAAATACTTTTTACAGCATTTCACTGTTTTGCTGAATCAGGATAATGACACAGGAGGGCTGTGGCTGCAAAGAATGGAAAATGAGTCTGCATAGCTCAAATGCAAAGGGAAGTTATTTCAAGACTACTGGGTGGCTCATCAGATTGAAGGAAGAATTGAAAATCAATCAGGCACAGTATCAAGGCAGCTCTAAGAACCCAGTAGCAGGAGTGATCATTGATAGATGAATGGCTTAGATCTACCTCCACTCTCACGGTGTGTCATTCCTCTTGAGACTCAAGTCCTGGGGAAGGAAGCTGAATTACTCTGCATGTCCAGCGGGGAGGGGAAGAGTATAGGGCACCCCGGTGGACACAACCATAGATGATGATCAGTTTTGCAAAGAAAAACCAGGGCAATGTTACTTAAAGCATACTGGAAGTATTCTGGGCAGGCAAAGCTTGTCTCTACAAGTCACATCACTCTGGCAGGTAATGATTTTACCTGGAGTAAAGCTTTCCCAGTAAATCAGTTGCTAATGATGAGTGAAGTATAACAGCAGCTAATTATCTGACCGACACCTCACTCCTATTAGAGCCCAGAAACAGCAGGCACTTTGGCATACATGATTTTGCAAAAAAGAGGAAACAGCAAGAAAGAGGAAAGAGGGAAGGGAGGAAGGAGGAAGACCCAGTAGCTCACATCAAAGCCAACCATAACCCAGTGAGGGCTGGGGGGGTGGGTGGAATAAGTATCTTCAGCCCTTGCATCTTCCCCGTGTACAACATGTGCCACACAGTTTTTCGTCACCTCACAGGGCACCTGGAAGAGCATGCAGGTAGAGCCTAGAAGAAAGAAAATCTTTCTTCTAGATCAGCACTGCCTAAGAGAAATAGAATGCCAACCACGTAAGCAATTTTAATTGTTTTTAGTGAGGCACACTAAAAGCAAAAAGTAACAGGTGAAATTACTTTTAATAATTTATTTTAGGGGCGCCTGGGTGGCTCAGTCAGTTAAGCAACTGCCTTCGGCTCAGGTCACGGTCTCATGACCCTGGAATTGAGTTGGGCTCCCAGCTCAGCAGGGAGTCTGCTTCTCCTCTCCCTCTGCCTCTCCTTCTGTGTACATGCTCTCTCTCTCTCTCCCTGTCTTACATAAAGAAATCCTTAAAAAATATTTTAATTTATTACATCCAAAATTTTATCAGGTGAACATATAATCAATGCAAAATATGAATGATGTATGTTACCTTCTTTTCACACTAAATCTTTGAAATCTGGGTTGTATTTTACACTGACAGCACACCTCTGTTGGGACTAGCCACCCTCTACTAGCCACATGTGCCTACCATACAGGACAATGGAGGCTTAGCAGATACTGGCATTCTGGTTTTGCTTTGAAACATCACAGTAATTGAATGATTATTGTACAATTCTACAATCTGTATCTGGTGTGTGTGTGAGGGTGGGGTGTTTTGGCTTTCTTTCATTTTGAGCTGAAGTAAAGGCATACACTTTATTTCCATTGCATGTTTCCCAAGCTAGGGTGTTTTATTTTTGTCCTGATTTCCAGTTGCAGTTTTTCCCAGTCCTGTTCTGAAAAGAAGTCAATGTTCTATGAAACTTCAACAACGGCTTCTTGGAGACAAAAGAGAAGACTCCTACACTGATGAGGAACATGAGGCCACGTGAGGCTGACTAACTTGCCCAAAAGGCTGGGTTGGTGGTAGAGCTGGGATGGGAACCTTATTTGCCTCATAGGCAGAGTGTCCCTGAGCTTTGTCCTGCCTTAGACTGCTTAGTGTATGACCAGGCCAATTTCTCCAAATCCCCATTTCCTTGCTACTGACTTTGCTACGTAGCTCACTGCTCTCTGAATCTCCAGGTAAAGATGGAGATGGTCAAAAGGATAGGTGCCCCACTTGAGACTAAGGGAAAGAGAAATCTGCCTGTGTCTTCTGTGCTCAGAACCACCTTAGTCTACTCCCTACAGAGGTAGACTCAGTGGTGTGATAATGAAGTGTTTGATGATACACTTCTAACACTTCATTCTCTTAGTTACAGGGAAGCCATCTGAGGGGCACAGGAGAGCTTGGAGAACGATTCTGTTCTTTTTTTTTTTTTTAATCACTTACTTACCATATGGTATATTATTCGTTTCAGAGTTAGAATTTGGTGATTCATCAGTTGCATGTAACACCCAACATGGCTTATCACATCACATGTCCTCCTTAATGCCTATCACCTCGTTATCCTATGCTCCCACCCAATTCCCCTCCAGCAACCCTGTTTGTTTCCTAGAGTGAGGAGTATCTTATGGTTTGTCTCCCTCTCTGATATTGTCTTATTTTTCCTTCCCTTCCCCTATGTTCATCTGTTTTGTTTCTTAAATTCCACATGAGTGAAATCATATGATATTTGTCTTTCTCTGACTTATTTAGCTTAGCATAATACTCTCTAGTTCTATCCACACTGTTGCAAATGGCAAGATTTCATTCTTTCTGGTGTGTGTGTGTGTGTGTGTGTGTGTGTGTGTGTACCACATCTTTATCCATTCATCTGTAGATGGACATGTGGGCTCTTTCTATAGTTTGGCTATTGTGGACATTGCTGCTATACACATTGGGGTGCATGTGCCCCTTCGAATCACTTTGTTTGTATCCTTTGAGTAAATACCTAAGTAATGCAATTGCTGGGTCATAGGGTAGCTCCTCTATTTTTTTTTTTTTTGAGGAACCTCCAAATTGTTTTTCAAGTGGCTGTACCAGTTTGCCTTCCCATCAGGGGTGTAAGAGGGTTCTCCATTCTCCACATCCTTGACAACATCTGTTGTTTCCTCAGTTATTTTTAGCCATTCTGACTGGTGTGAGGTGGTATCTCATTGTGAATTTGATTTGTATTTCTCTAATGCTGAGTGATGTCAAGCATTTATTCATGAGCCTGTTAGCCATTTGTATGTCTTCTTTGGAGAAATATCTATTCATGTCTTCTGCCCATTCTTGACTGGGTTATGAGAATGACTGTTTTTAAAAGATTCACTTGGATCATTAGTAGCACTCTTCCCAACTCACAGGCTGATGTGGATCATCTGTAATTTTTTTAAATGTAGCTTTTTTCTCATTATGACAATAGTACATGCTTAATGGAGAAAATCTTGAAAAGAATAGGTCTGTATCACAAACATAAATGAAAATCACCTGTATTCCTAACAGTCAGTAAAGAAGGCTCAAAAATTTGATTTTTGATATATTTCCTTCTGGTATTTTTCAAATATATAAATATGACACATACAGTTTGCAGTTCTATTTTTTATTTTATTTTTTTCAGTTTGCAGTTTTAACAGGATCACACTACACAATTTGTTTTATAACTTTTTTTTTTTTTTTTTGGTCTCATGAGTCCTGTGGGTAGACTGTGGTTTCCGGTCTTTCTCCGGGGCTGCTGAGATTGCTTTACACAAGTCCTTTCTTATTGTCCTCAAAATTTGCTGAGACTGGACCCACTGCCCCAGGTCTCCATGGACAGAAAGCCTCCATTAGCTACTCTGACTCCTGCTAGATTCCCCAAAGAGCCCCAGGATGGAGTATTCCAATAGGCTAATTTTTCAAAATATACAAAACTTGCTTTGGCCTGCTGGACAGCTCCAAATATAGCTAGAAGTATGTTGAAGGGCTTTTGCGGGTTTGGAAGAAGGGTGTCTGCCACTCTGGAGCTTCAGAGGGTGTGTTGGAAGAGAACAACGAGTGTAACACATGTGAATAAATGCAAGTTCTCAGCCCAGTCTGTGATAGGCAGACATGGTTACACGAAATGTAGGATGCTGCTACCTAGCCAGCTCATGCCTGGTCCTCTCCACCCCTAACACCCACCCCAGCAGTCTCAAGGGAGGCTTAGCTTTCCTCTCTTTGAGGATAAGAACCTAGACAGGCCTTGAGAGGAGTTGTTGGTTGTCCAGGTAGTATGTGTGGGAGCAAGGGGCAGTGATGGTGGTGCAGGTCTGCCTCTGTAAGTTAATGTCCCCATTCACCAGATACATTTGGCTTAAGAGTTTGCCTTTGGCAGGGAGAGAGACGTTCTGTTTCCTTCCCCTAAGAATCAGGAAGCAACTGATTATCTTTTCACACTAATAAGCACCAAGAAGCAGCGAACATTTCTTTTCCTAGTTTTCTTATGATACATTTGTTGACCTACTCCCCAAGTTCAGCATAGCATGTGCTGATAACAGCAAGAGAGAAGCAAGGAGAGAGATTTTCCAACTGCTAACACATGAATAATGGCATCTCTATTTTTCCTTTCCTTAAAAAATAAAACATACTGTCTACAAATACAGAGGATGACAAGAGTGTATGCATAGATAATTATATGAATTTAGCTATCCATTTGTCTAGGGAAATCAGCTCTGTTTCAAAGAAGATTAAAAAACAATGCTCTCCCAGAGTGCTTTTCTCCTGTTGATCACCTTCTGATTGTTGACAGTGAGGTTTGCCAATTTCTTTCTCCCAGAAACTTTGTGCTCACGTCAGGATTCTCTCCAGCAGTGTTCCTGCAGAGGTATTGATTATTCTTTCCCTCAGTAAAAGAACAGCCAAGCCCACCTTCAGTGAGGCCACTCTGGCTCTAGAATGATCAAACGTTCCCACATTATGCGACTCCGGGCAGGTCACACCACCTTCATGACCAGACTCCTAACCTGCGAGATGGATGAGGCTATGGACCTCATTGGGTTGTGTGTGGTGTGGACACAATGTGTTGTGATTGGGAGCTTGGAGAAAACGCATGGCTCATAAAAGCAACAGTGTCATGGTCCTCCTCCCTCCCCGGAACAGAAAGATAGTAACAATCCCTGCCACTTATGAGTGTGTGATAGGTGCCAAGCATCTAACCTACATGTTCTCCTTTAATCCTTGCAACATTGGAAAAATGTGATGAGGTGAGCATTACAAACCCACTTTGCAAAAGAGAATAATGAGAGACTTAGGGGATTCTTTTCATTATAAACTAGAGCCAGAATGTGAGGTCCAATGAGTGAAACTTCAGAATGGATCATCTCTAGCACTGTACCTCCTTATAGGGAGGTCTTGTCTGATGGATCCTAAACAAGTGTGTGTGTGTGTGTGTGTGTGTGTGTGTGTGTGTGTGTGTGTATTTCATCACTTGGGAGTAGAATACAAGTAAACACTGGGCACAAAAATATCCTCTTCCCCCATAAGGAGGCATTGTCTATTACCTTCTTCTCTACACTCCAGAGTTGGTGGAAACCAAGCCTGGCCCATGGTTCCCTGAGGCATGGAGAAAGGCTTCCTTTCAGAACAGAGGAACTTAGAGGGCTGGGTCCCTGAGCATCCTCTGCCCTTCGAGGCATCAACCATTCGGTCCCTTGCTACACAAACTCAGAAGCTTACTGGAAAGGTGGCACCACTCCCTGCAAGCAGCATCTAGCCCTGTGCCCACTCAGAGTGGTGAGGTAGCCTGGGTGATAGTCCTTTTCCACCTTATCAATGCATGCTGCCTGTCAGCTGCCCGATTCTGAAAATAGCCTATTTTCATTATTTTACTAATATATAGTTCTCCCTCTGTCACAACAATGCTCTGTGAACCTTTGCTTTGAATCCCTAAATTGTTTCTTGGGCCAGGTTCTGTGCTAGAAACTGGGGACTCAGCGGTGGCTGAAACAGGCTGTGTGATGAGTGTCACACTCTCTCATCAGGACAACAGATATGAAATAACACATCCCAAACTAGTATTTGTAGGTCTCTGTGCAGGTAAGAGAAGTACTGAAGGCTGTGCAGGCACAAGACTAGGACCACCGAGTTCGTCAGAGCCTCACTTTCCTCATCTTTAAAACTGGTACTAAAATCTTTTGTCCTGCTGATAATACCAGATTGTTCTGAGAGTCAAATTAATAAGATGCTTTGTAACCTTTAAATGTCTCATAAATTTTTTTTAAGAGAGAGAGAGGTGCACTGGGGGATGGGGGGCAGGGAGGAGGGGAAAGGATGGAACAGACTCTTCGCTGAGTGTGGAGCCTGACATGAGGTTTGGTCTTGGGACCTCGAGATCGTGACCTAAGCCGAAACCAAGAGTCAGACACTCAACTAAGTGAGTCACTCAGGCGCCCCTTATAAATATTCTTTTAATGCTTTTTAATAGGAATAATTATTAGGATACCTAAATTATGAGAAAGCATATTACCATTATTGGTTATAAAATAATCACATTGAATTTTTTTTTTTTTTACCTTCTCTACACACAGATGAAAGAATTCCACTTCCCAAATCTTCTCTATTCTAGTCATTTGTATAGATGTGGTTAGAGCTGTTCCTGGACAAACTGCTAGGTGAGTGGGGGGGGAGTGAAGGGTCATATGCAGTGGGGGTCAGAGGTGACTGGAGATTGTTCATTGAATGTCTCCTATCTGTGCGCATCTAGCAACTGCTCTACAAGATGGCTGTTCTTTTCCCTGTTTTCTGAGAAGGAAGCAGTGTTTAGGGTTTTCACTGACCTTGTCAAGTCTGCTCAGCTGGTGGATAGTGCAGCCATCAGCATCTGGAGCCCTACTCTCCAGCCAGGCCCAAAAGCCTTCCATGAATAGGAGCTTTGCTGCCTCTTTGCCCCCTGGGAGGTGCTTACTGAGCTCACACTTTTCTGGTTTAAAAAAGGTAATGTGACTGACACTCACTGAAGGTGTTTTTGACTTAGTGTGAGTTCCCTATCCCAGTGCAGAGCTCCTTGAAAATGGAAACTCCCATTTGTGGTTTTTAATACAATGAAGCTTCTAGAAGGTATGCAATACAACGTTTTAAACTGAACTAAATGACCCCTCTCAATGTCATTTCCATTATAAAAAATGACTCCGAAATGGCGCTGGCTCCCCTTGGCAGTATTTCAGATGGAGAGAAAGTCTAGAGAAGCAATTAGTGGTGTGCATTCTGGAGTCTATGGGGGCACCCTCAAATCTGGCATCCTACTCCACTGACTCATAATTCTTGCTGAGGCTGGAGCTCTTTTCTGGAAGGCACTTCTCCAAGTTCTACATCTGGCCTTGGTCTAATTCTTAGTGAGCACAATGAGGCCCAAGTTCTGTAGCCTGCCAGGATACAGGGTAGTATTTCCCATTTGCTTTCTTTCTGTAGAAAAATCATTCAACGCAGGGAATTTAAAAATGTAGCAGACATATGCATTTTTTGGGTAGCAGCAAAGTCTGGGATATATGCCCTTCTATTGCAATTAGACTTCTTACTTGTTCACTTCAATCTCCAATAATATCTTACACCTTGACATGATTTCTGATGTGACATTTTTCTGTATAGATGCAAGGTAAGACACTGATACTCACTTTGCATTTGAGAGGAAGTTGTTATGGCAGCATTTGCAGCTTGGAAGATATAGGAAAATAAGTCATCTTTGCATGATTTAGTCCCAAAGCCCATTATAACAAAAAGCTCCTGATAATTCAAGTTCATATTAAATTTCTGCCATTCACAGAAAGAACAATTTGGGCAAATAAGTGCTCATTAAAATTTATTTAGAGGGAGTATTTTCCATTAGGGTGTTTCATTATTTAAGAACAAAATAGAAACCTATGTAGTAATGCATAATGCTCACACCAACATGGCATTTCAGATAAATTACATTTGGATAAAGATGAACGTGTTTGGGTTTGGAAGACTGATTGATTCTAGCAGGTACTGTAGTTGCATAATTATAAGCTGGGTTGAAAGAAGTTACCCATAAAACAAGGATGAGCCCAAAGAAATCCACCAACATGTCAATATGAAATTATTCCATGCTGGTCTAATTTTTGTTCCCTTCAGAACTGAGGTTCTGCACCTCCATACAGGTGGAGCAGGCTCATGTGCATATGGAGTCTGGGATGGCTAAGGGGATAGACAGGTAGTTTAAAGAGTGAAGAGGGAATAGCGGGCACCCTCAAGAATACAGACCTTAACCCAGGGAATGACATTTCATTTTTTTTAAGGCAAAGAAGGATGACTTGGGCCAGATCTGGGGCTTGGTCCACTAACGAGCAGCCATGCAAGAGCTGCATTTTTCACTAGTAACTGTGGCTTGATAACTTTCTTTCATACAGCCTCACTACAAATTATCAGGATGCCCACTTTCTGCATCAAGGCCCTCTGCCCAGACACACTGGAAGATTTAATTTTTTTCTCTAAATAGGTTCTGATACACAAACAGGTGTGTGTGTGTGTGTGTGTGTGTGTGTGTGTGTGTGTGTGTTTGGGGGGGGTTCCCACATACCAGCAATCAATTCTCCAATTCTCAGATTCTCAAGAGGGTGTCTTACAATTCAATTCTGACACCATCTATCTGGAGATAGCATCGGATTCCGCAGGTTAGGGGCTCAGTCCTGTAAGACTGCTCCCCCAACCCCCTTAGACACCAGTTGCCCACCCAGACTATTATCTGTTCTGACTGGCTGGCTATAAAAGGGAAGCTCCCAAGAGCCCATCCAGTTTGATTACTTTGCTACAGCAATTCATAGAACTCTAGTGGAACATTTTATTTACCAGATTACCAGTTTATTATAAACAGATGTAACTCAGGAACAGCCAGACAGAAGAGATGCAGAGGGCAAGATTCTTCTAGCACTTCCATACGGTCACCACCTTGGAAGATTTCTGAACCCTGTTCTGCTGGTTTTTTTTTGTGTAGGTTTCATTACATAGGCATGACTATCATTGGCACCGGTGACTGACTCAACCCCTAGCCCCTCTCCCTGCCTTGGAGGTACTGAACGTTTCAACCCTCAAATCCTGTGGCTTCCCTGGCAACCAGCCCCCATCCTTTGATGACCTAAGGGCTTTCCAAAAGTCACCTCGGTAATATAATAAAAGACACCTCTGTCACCCTTCACCCAGAAAATTCCAAGGATTTTAGGAGCTGTGAGCCAGGAACAGGTTGATGACCAAATACAGATTTCTCACTGTCCATCAGTGTCATACTCTCCATTTCCCATCCAGGTTTCTACAGCCAGCCTCCTTTCTGCCTCCACCTCTTCCCCACGAGGCATTCTCTGCACACAGCTACCATGCTTACTCATCTTTCTGCTGTTTCCACTACTGAAATCCAACAAGTTTTACACCAATTCCAACTTGCCCTCCTTTCTCACTCTTCAGCCCAAATGACTGCATGCTTCTGAGCCAGAAGAAAGAATGAGCACAGCCCAGGGAGAGAGAGTACCACATGATCAACCCATGGTTTTGGGACCTGGGCCAAGGAAGACCATTTACTGTTTTAAGCCTCAGTTTCATCATTTAAGAAATGGGTATAAAACATACCTTTCAGGGAAATTCTTGAGATGAAATGAGATAACATATAGGAAAAGACAAGCAAGCTGCTATCAATTCAACAAATATTAATTATGTTTTATGTGCTGTGTAGTACACAGTGTTTCCTGGTCCTTGTTTTCCATTATACTCATTGTCTGCTGTCTGGAATGTGGTTGGCAGTCAATTAATAGTAACTGAGAGTGACACTACCAAAAAACAAATATTTTCTTTATTCTACATATTGAATTAAGTGCTTAACTTTTTCTTTACTCAACTCTGCATATGAAGAAGGTTTATGTAATATTCTAAGCAGGTTTCCTGCCATAGCTTAGAACTCTTGAATGCCAAGGGCCAAATCAGATCCTTATCTCATACAAAGGAGCATTTGGTGAAAGCTTCTGATAGATTTCAACCTTATGTCACTTAGCATATATTAGGAGCAAGTCTCCCACATCTCATTCATCAAGTGATGTCCAACATGATTAAGATATGAAATATGTACTTACCCAACTGAAATAGACAGCTGCTAGTGAGTTAAAAATTGGTATCGTTCTTCATGTTATTTTCCAAATTAAGTAATTGCTGGCTAACTTCAACTTCAAGAGTAATAGCCAAGACTTTTAAGACCTATAAAGTAAAATGAATTTTAGTTCTAGATAGGCCATCAGTATTTTCCTTTTTTTTTTTTTTTGTCCTACATTTTTTTTTTAACATCATTTATCATGTTTACTTGAGTGGCTCTGATTCCTCAGGGAAACAAAATTGATAGCATTAGAGATGCACTTTTCAGAAGTATCAAAATAAAGCACAAAAGAGGAAATCAAGATATTTAATTTTTCCCAAGATGTTTCTGGAAAACCTGGAGTTTTAAGTCCCATGCTTTTAGTTGATCACTCCCTGTACTTATATGTTGCCATCCTAGTGAGGGCCCAGTTTTGCATTCTCATGGTTTTCACTGAAGTCAGACTTGGGGTGGGGAATAATGGGGATAATCCAGGACTAGGCCTGCAGTGAAGATCAGTGGCATGTTTTCAGTCCTGGAGCTAAGAAATGGTTAGACTTTAGAGTATCTTCAGACACCTATATCCTCAGGTACCAATCTCCTAACTAATACATGTTTAGTTTTAATTTTAAAGCCTTAATCTTAGAACTCAGATTGAGTTTATTCTCATATGAGATGCTCATTAAAGTCAACTGTTACTTATTTTATTCTTATACTGTTACTTTCACCTCAACTGCAGAACTTCACTCTCATCCTGTTCATGTTCAATTTAGTTCACCTCATTGTGAACAAAGTCATAACGAGGAATTAATACAACAAATGAGTGTGTATTTTTGTTTATAATAAACTTTTATTTCCCTTCAATCCTGAGATTTTCTAAGACTATATCTTCTTTTTTTGTGGCTACTTGGCTGGAAAAGGAAATACAAATTTGGGCATTGTTCTGCCCAGAACCACAGAGAAAACATAACTTAGCAATGGTGATGTTAAAAAGTGTTGCTTCCCTACCACCAATCATGTATGCTTCATGTTCACCTACATAATAGAAAATTTAACTGTTTATAGTTTATAGGGGTCAAAAAAGAGTATTACCATTTCCTCAAAAAACTACGATTTTTAAAATACATGATCAACCAGGACATTCAGTTGAGATCCCATAAAGTCAATGCCATTTGGATAAAGATATGTGTTAGGACAAAACTGTAGCAGATCCAACCTCACAAAACCTTAAAGTGTTCCTTGCCAGGAACAAAGTGATCTGTTGGCATTTTAACTGCAACCAGGACAAAAGCTAACCCTCTTTAGAGGAAGATAACATAATACAGAATCTCATTCACAATGTCCAACGTGCAATAAAAACGTTACCATACATGTTAAGAAGTGTCCAATTATAAATAAAATAGTCAACAGAAACAGACCTAGAGATGATCCAGAGTTATCAGGCAAGGACTTTAAGAAACTGAGTACTATATAAAATAAAATATAAAATGAATGTAAAATTGATTATTTCAATGGAAAATTGTGATCTATAAAAAGAATCAAATCAATGTCCTGGGAATAATAAAGTACAGTATTTGAAATAAGGAACTCATTAAATGGGTTTAGTGGCAGAATGAACACAAAAGAAGGCAGGATTAGTAAATCTGAACAAATATCAAAGCATAAGTCAATGTACATGAGGCATGACGAGCAAAGGAAAACAATAAAAAAAAAACTCAGAAGTGAACAAAAAGGAAATGTGGGAACACTGTCAACAAGTCTAATGTATGTATATTGGAAAACCAGAGAGGAGAAAAGATGTACAGAAGTTATATTTTAAGAAATAAGAGCCAAGACTTCCAAATCTGATGACAGACATTACTCCATTGATCAAGAACCTCAATTAACACCAAGCCAAATAACTACAGAAAATACCACACTCAGAACATTATATTTAAATTGCCAAACACCAAAGATAAAGAAAACCTTAACAGTAATTGAGCTATGTGTGCATTTTGTCGTTGCCATGGTTACCTTTAGTAGGAGAAGTAGGTGTGATTTTGTTGTTGCTATGGTTACCTTTTGTTCTGTAAGGGAAGAGGCTGTGGGTGGGGATTTAGGCCTTTTGTACCACCCCATCCTCCATCTTTTGTATTAGTACCCAATGATGTCCATGAATAGTAACCTGTAAATTGGTACAAACTCCCTTCCCATCTGAAAACCTCAGGGGTTCTATATTCTCACACTTGCCTATGCTTGGTCTTAGTAAGTCATTAAATTTTTAGCTGAAATTTGACCCATTTGTTTGGCTTATATGGGTTGGCTTGGTGAAGAAATCAGAATTATCTCCTTATTCAAGGTATAGCTGTGTTTGTATCAAGCTTTCTTGGATTGTGGGAAGCCCAAACAATGATGGGGAAAGGAATATTTGGCCAAATCTGTCCATGGTGTTAGTTCTGTTAGTCTCACTCTCTGCACCCAGCCCCACACCTTGGCAATTACTGCATTTGAATGGTTCCCTTTTTTTGGGAGGAAGGAGCTGTGGGCCCAAGCAGTTGATACATTCCTAAAACTATGTATTGATTTTGTGATTTATCAAATCTTATACTCTTTAAAGATAAGTGTGATACTCTATTGCATTCCCTATGGAGCTTCATAATCTGTGGATACATGTGGAGCAGAAGGAATCTTCCTAGACCCTTATAAGACACATATGCTTTTAATATAAATTGCCCCAACCCACAACTCACACTGGCTGAAGCACAACTGGTCTTTTTGGAAGAAGTGAACTTGTAAGATTTGAGGTGCAAACTTTAATTGATTTTAAAAGATCAAAAGGGTGGAAAGTACTTATCATGGGGGAGGATGGATCAGGTGTTTATGTGTATGGAGGAGAAGAGAGCTGGGTGGTTTGCTAAGGTTTTTGTGTGTGGGGGGGGGGAGCGGGGGATGTTGTGGAAGTAGAGCTTCTTCTTTTGTTAGATTTTTTGTTTGTTTGTTTTTTATGACACCTGGGATGGTGGCAGCCAATCTATGTCCTAGCAGAGTAGCAAGAGAGAAAGATCATAGCTCCTTGATGATGATGGTAAGACACTGAAATACGAATTGGAGTCATATAAAAATCTAAGCAATATAAATAATCATGAAATGACAGTATCGATAACTTAAAAGTATGTACCAACACACTCTAATTTTAATAAGTATCATGTTTCCTCTAATAATAAAATGAAAACACATCCTTAGGGAAAAAGATAAATGTAATACAAAAGTATATCAACTTCAACATGGACCTTTCTCTGTACCACATTCTCCCTCTTCTGGGCCAAATCTTTCTTTACCTCCTCTGAAGTAACCACCGGCCATTGTTGGATTTCCTTCTCATTCTTTTACTTTGCATTTGTATACTAACATGGGCTTATGCATACACATATAGTATTATTTTACAAAATGGAAACACAGCATATGTATGTATTTTCATAGTGATTTTTCACTTAATGTCTTTAGATTATATTTCTGATTCATCATACACACTATATTTATGTACTTAAAAAAAAGCAATTCAGTGGGACTCCTAGAAGAGGACTTGCTGCATCAGTGACTATGCCTATTTAAATTTTGGCTGATATTACCAGATTGCTATCTAAATCAGCTTTAGCAGGTTATGCTCTCACCAAAAGTGTGTGAGAGAAAGCAATTTTATGTTTTCTGGAAAACTTCTTGGAGAGCAGAAGACCATCAAACCAGTAAGTTGTTTTTCTGATAGGTATCAGACTTTACATTTTTTACAGTGAATTCCACGTTTAGAAATTAATCTCATAGAAATAATTACAAGAGATGTCAAAAATATATCATAAGGATGGCAGATACAGAAATACTTACAATCCTGAATTGGAGACCACTAAACATCTGACAATAGGCAATTTGTTAAGTGAATTATAATATGAAAGACTATGTACTTCAGAGAGATTTAATATGTCACATAACCACCCATCTCAGGGAATATATGTTCAAAGAACATAAACCCTAAAATCTAAGGCTCCTAGTTCCAGCTGTCTTTGGGCAATTCCATAAACATTTATCCCACAGGTAAGGGATTAAGATCTAGCAAATGAGGTGTCAGAAGACAGGATTTCAAACTTGTATTCTCAAATGTTTTCTCATAATTTTGTAAAAAAGACAAAAAGCCCACAAACTATTTGACCTCAGGACTTAAAAGATGAGTCTCAAAATCAACCAATAACAATTAGGAAGAAAAATGAACTCAGATGAAAGATATGAAAATTTTAAGTAGAAGTGAAAAGCAGAAATGTTTGATAGTATGTATACATGATGCTAGAACAGATGCTTTCAGTTCTATCCAATATATGTTCCTATCCTCTCACACAGCAATAGAATTTTGACTTTTTTTTTTTTTTTTCCTGATGGAGAGCCACTCAGGCTGCACTCCTAGCCCTCCCTCGCATCATGTTGTGGCTCTATGACTAAGTTCTGGCAGATGTGTATACAAAAGTATGGTGAGGAACTTCTGGGAAGGCTAAGAAGGGGGGGAGGTGCTGAATCATTGGCAATTTGATCCTTTTATCATGCCTTTCTTCCACTTGCTGCTGGCAGAAACATGAATCTGATCATTAGAGTGTCAGTAGTTATTGTGAATAATAAGGATCATAAGGATGGAAGCCAGGTGTTGGGAATTGGAGCATGAAGGTAAGTCTGGGCCCCTGATGATGCCAGGGTGCTAACACATCAGTCCCAAGCCGCACACTTCTGGACCTCTTTTACATGAGAGGGAAATGAACTTTTGTCTTAAGATACTGTTCCTTAACTTTCTGTAATATGCTATGTGTTCTACGTTATATGACACAAAAATATACATTTTATTCTTTAAAAAGACTACAGTAAAAAGGGAAAACCCTAGCCCACCTAATAAACATAGAAAATGAATGTACAATGTCAATAATGAAATATAATCTTAAAAAAACAGATAAGCTTAAAGATTTATATGAATGCAACTTGTACAAACTCACCATAATAAATTTGGGAAATCTGAAACTGGTTACTTGTCATCAAAACATACAATACCTCATTTGACCCAAAATGAGAAGATTTGAACAGCCCAATAACCTTAGCCAAATCTGGTGGCAGGTTCAGATGGTTTCACTGAGTTTAATCTAAATTCACACAACACATAATTCCCATGTTATTTTCAATAATTCTAGTCCGCAGAGAAAGATGAAAGTTCCCAGTTCACAGTATAAAGTATTTTAAAGATGGCACACAAAAGAAAATAAGATGAATTCCTATTACAAATATAGAAGCAAATATTTCAAATAAATCCATTAGAAGTCTGAATCCAGCTATTCATTTATAAAATTATGATATAAACAAATGGGATTAATTTTAGTAATGCAAGGGCTTCAGAAATAGGAGCTTTGTCCACATATTTCATTACAACAACAAACTAAAGGAAAACAATAGATGTGGAAAGCTATTCAACAAATCGCAGAGCTACTGTGCATTAACTACAAGGCCAGTAGCAACAGAAGGCAGCCACTTAAACACATAAAGGCTATTTGCTGAAAACAGCAAACACTCTTAAAAGGTGTAGTAATATCAAAGCCAGTTGCCACTAAAAACTGGAATCAGTACTAACCCCGTCTCATATTCACTCGTTTAATCTTCCCGTTGGTCCTTTGGGGGAAAACTACTAATGCGCCCATTTTAAAGCCAGAGAAAGCGAGGCAGAAAGGAGCTAAGGTAGCTTACAGTGAGCCAAGCTCTGGACTCGGGCAGTCGGGCTCCGGAAGGTTTTCTCCGCATCCGAGCCGGTTTACCTGGTCCCCGGGACACTCATGCGCGCATCCCCGGCGAGGCCCGCGCCTCCTCCACCGGCAGCGTCACACCTGGGGCCGGTGGGCTCGGGGCCGCCGGCAGCCGCACGACGGTGCTGCGGGCCTGCAAGCTTCTCTCCATTTCCGGGGTCCACGTGTCCTTCCGAATCAGCCTCTGCCCTGGCTAGCTGGAGGGTGACCCCCCCTCGGGACTCCCCGCCCCCACCCCAAAGCGCAGGGGCCCGGCGTCCTGCACCACACCCCTCCAGCTGGCGCGGGCCAAGGCGCATGCGCAGGGCTCTCCGCGCCAGGGGAGCCGCACGTGGTGCACGAGGCCGACGAGCTGCATGAGGCGCATGCGCATCGCGTCTGCCCTGCGCAGCGGGTCTTGGCTCTGCTGGGCGAGGCGCTGCTGCTGCTGCTGCGTCTCTGGCTCGAGTCGTGGACCTGGTCGTGGTCCCGGGGGGCGGTGATGGGACTCTGAGCCTGGGAAGCGCTTTGTCCTCGCCGTTGCTCGCGGGCTGAGCATCCCCTAGCCGCTCTCCGAGGCAGGCTTTGCGGGAGGCTTTGCGGGAGGCTTTGCGGGAGGCTCAGGCTGGAGGCGGCGCCTGCCCTGGGGCTCGGGCCAGCGCAGCATCTTCCTCCCGCCCCGAGGGCCCCCCCCCCCACCAACGCGCTCTGGGATGGCCTCGCGCTTCGCAGAAGGTCCTCGGAGGCGACGACAGGCTCGCCGCAAGGCCGAAGAGCTGGGGCTGCGGTCCGGGTCCTGGGGGACGTTCCTCCGGGGCCTGAGGCTGCTGCGGCCCCCGCGTGGTCGGTGGTCGGTGCCCCGCGTGCCCTGCGGGGTCCTCCTCGCAAGGGACCCCGCACCCCCCCCCCGCCCCCGGCTGTGTTACCTGCGCCCCTGCAGCGGCGAGACACCAGGTCATTTTCTCTCCTGTGGATTTAGTTCTCTTTGGTTTGGCGTTTTCCTACCGTATCTCTTCCCATCCTTTTACTGCTCACCTGTCTATTCTTTATAGCGAAAGTTCGCATTTTGTGGCTGACCGGCAGTTCTTGGTTTTTATCCTATTTGACCGTCTCTGTCTTTTACTTGCAGAGCTTAGGCAGTTTACAATCAATACTGGCATCGGTATGACTGGATCCAAATTTCCTGTCTTACTGCGTGTTTTCTGTTGGTTCCCTCTGTTCTTGAATCCTCTCCCCCCTCTTTTCCCGCCTTCTTTTGGGTTAATACAAGTTTTGTTTTGTTGTTGTTTTGGGGGGGGGAGAGGGAGAGAGAGAATCTTAAGTAGGCTCCGCCCAGCACCAAGCCTGGGGGGCTCTATCTCGCCACCCCAAGATCATGACCTGAGCTGAAATCAAGAGTTAGATAGAGGCTTAGCTGACTGATCACCCAGGTGCCCCTATACAGTATTTTTTTTTCCTTAATGCCAGTGTTCTGATAAGTTTACCGTGTATCCAGATGAACAAATTCTTGTCCTTATAAAAGAGTTGTTTTTCCAGATTTGCCTGGATAGAATGAATTGCAAGAATTTCCTGTAGGTAATACTGAACTTTTATTAGGTTACAGTCTTTTTTTTTTTTTTGCATGGGGCTCTCCAGGAGCAAATAATTATATTTTGTTGATTCAGGTGTTCTCTGTTCTCTAGCTAAGTTTAACATACCCCACAGGGTAGGATGACATTGTCACACAGTTGAATATTATACAGCAGTGAAAATGAAGTAGCATTAGGAATCAACATGAAGTGATGAATATCAAAAGCTGAAAAAAGCAAATTGCTAATGAGTACATACAGTAAGAAATCGATGTGAATTCAAGAACTCGTAAGTGGTAGAAATACAAATAAAAATAGAGGAATGGTGAATACGAAGTTCAGAATAGTTACACACCCCCTCTTTCACAAGATGAAATTAGGGAAAAATGGGATCAGGAAGTGTCACAGTGAAAGCTTAAATAGTACTGCCATTTGTTAATGTAAGTGACCTATTCATGGTTCTTCAGGTTATGCTTGCGTAGACCATATACATGATATATATTTTTTATTTAAAAAATATTAATTTGAAAAGGCAAAATGCTAGACTTGAATAGTACTCAGAAAGTACTTTATCACCCTCTTCCCTTTTCCATTCAAGCATAACTGGCATTCATTCATTCAGTCACCAGTAAATCAGGGCATTTTCAAATTGCTTCCACACTCCAGCCCACGGCTTTGTCTCTGCAAAATAAGGAGAAGCTGTTTTTATGACCACTGAAGTTCCTTATGGAACTAAAATGCCTTGATGTTATAACTATATTTGAACTTGCCAAGAAAACCCCAAAAGCCAAAAAGCAAAATTGGAGTCCGGAGTCTACCATTACTCTTATTTTAATCTTTTTTTTTTTTTCTTTTTGGAGCAGCAGCTAATGCAGTGTGGACAAGAAATGAATGACTTACAATGAACATTGGAGAAAAGAGACATGATTATAAAGTTAAAAAACCCAGGTGATCCCTGGGTGGCAGGGGATCCCTGGGTGGCTCAGCGGTTTGGCCCCTGCCTTTGGCCCAGGGCGCGATCCTGGGGTCCTGGGATCGAGTCCCACGTCGGCCTCCCGGCGTGGAGCCTGCTTCTCCCTCCTCCTGTCTCCTGTGTCTCTGCCTCTCTCTCTCTCTCTCTCTCTCTCTCTATGTCTATCATAAATCAATCAATCAATCTTAAAAAAACCCATGAAACTCTATTGAAAACTATGAAAATTAAGAAAATAATTTATAATAAAGTAGTGAACAAGGTATATAAAGTGTTAAGTGCCAAGAAGAAAAAGAAATAAGAGATGTATTAGAGGTTGTCTGTGAAGAGGTTTCATAGTCTATAAAGGTGAACAGAGAAGGTGTGTCTGAAGAGAGATTTTAGCAAGGCCTTGAATGATTAGATATGTCTTGACTGGAGATGGAAGATGAGAGTCAAATCCAAACTCTGAGTATCCTCTAAGCCAGTGGTTTGTGGATTCAGAGAAAGTGTCAGATTTAAAGACCTCCAGGACACATACCTGTTTTCAGTGGGAGGTTGGAAATACTGGTGTTCCCAGCTTCCAGTTGTTCTCCTAATTCTGGTGCACTGGTCCATGGTGAGCCAGAACAGGAGATGGGAATGGTCTTTGCAAATCTCAGATTTATCTTTACTTTGGGGGAAGAACAAACCCCTCTGCCTAAGTCTGCTGGTTTTGGATATGTCGGAAACATTTTTTTCCTGCAAGCGAGGTGAAAAATTTCGACAGCCCAGTGACCACCAGGGTCACTTTTTTGCCCAGCAAAATAGGCTTATTAATGCAATGAGGGAGGGTGTGCTAGGTAGAGTCCTGAAAGTATCTCTTGGTTCAGAAGGAGCAGGGATAGTTTTACTTTATTTATTTGTTTATTTTTGAGACTTGTGCTGGTGTTACATGATTTCTAGGAAGGGTTAGAGGAAGCAGGAATCATCTCTGAATTGTTGGCTATCATGGTGAGGTGGAAATTGCAGAGTGGGGCTGGGGACACCTATGTAAAAAATCAGTAGCCCTCAAAAAAGAGGGTCATTCTGATATTCTACAGCTGCAACATGACCTTTGAAGAAATATTCTTTAATGTTAACTTTGCAGTTGGCTTTATTGTGTCTGTTATCACAATCAGGTTAATGGCAGGCCTGATATTTAATACCTCAGAGGAAAAGTGTAAAATGTCCCTGACATTTTTACGAAATCAGGGCTGTGATCAATAGTGTTTTTAGCCCCATCGTACTTGAAGTCAGCAGAATAAACCCACTGAATAGCCGCAGGCTGTCTTTAGTTAGATTGACTATCTTCCATCCAAATCAGACTGACCCTGAATTGGAATGGTTTATTTTGCTGAACTGCAAATTGAATCTAAATACTTTTTTTATTGTACTAAAATATTTTTTCCCAAAAAATACTACCCAAGGAAAAGCAACCTAACAAACTCGTTCAGATGAAAACTTAACAAATTTAACTCTAAAAATTTTAATTTTTTGTTGTTGTGTCAATACATGACATTAATTTTACCATCTCAGCCATTTTTAAGTGCATAGTTTAGTAATGTTAAATATAATTGTGTGTATTCACATATTCACAACAAATCTCTAGAACTTTTTCATTTTTTAACATTGAAACTTTATATCCACAAGCACTACCTTCCCTTCCCTCTCTTCCCTTGGTAACTACCTTTCTGTTTTCTGTTTCTATGATTTTGACTATTTTAGATATTTCATATGAGCGGGATTGTACAGTATTTGTTTTTCTGCACCTGGCTTAATTCGCTTAGCATAAATATCCTCAAGGTTAATCCATATTGAAGCCTGATAGGATTTCCTTTTTTTTAAAGACTGCATAGTATTCAGTTGTATGTAAAAACCCCATATTCTTTATCTGTTTGTCTCTCGATGGATATTTGGATTATTCCACCTCTTGACTATTGAGAATAATGCTGTCATGAACATGGATGTGCAAATATCTCTTCAAGATCCTACTTTGAGTTCATTTGGATATATACTCAGAAGTGGAATTGCTGGGTCATATGGTAATTTTAGTTTTAATTTTCTGAGACACCTCCATGTTGTTTTCCATAATAGCGCACCATTCTGTGTTCCTGGTAACAGTGCACAAGTGTTCCAACTTCTCCAGATCCTTGCCAATACTTGTTCTCAGTTCTTTTGATAATGGCATTCCTGATGGATGTAAGGTGATGTCTCATTGTGGTTTTGATTTACATTCCCTATTAGTGATATTGAACATCTTTTCATGTGCTTATTGGTCACTTGTATATCTTCAGAGAAAGATCTATTCAAATTCTTTGCCCATTGTTTCATCAGGTATTAACTTCTGTTGTTGAATTGTAGAAGTTTCTTACACATTCAGGATATTAAGCCCTATCAAATATATGACTTGCAATTTTTTTCTCTCATACTATAGGTTATCTTTTCACTCTATTATTATTATTATATTTGATATGAAGAAGTTTCTGAATTTGATGTGGTCTCATCTGTCTAGTTTTTATTTTGTTGCTTGTGCTTTTGGTGTCCCATTCAAGAAGTCATTACCAAATTCGGTATCCTGAAGCTCTTTCCCTATGTTTTATTTTAGGAATTTAATAGTTTTAGGTCTTACATATTAAGTCTTCAATCCTTTTGAAATAATTTTTGTGTATTATGTTATTGGTGACACAAATTACTTCTTCCTATATTGCATATCTATTAGCATAGATTTAAAATTACTTTTTATGCTTTAATAATATTCTGTATATATTGATAAGGCATTTACTCATCTACCTTACAATATCACAGGCTTCTATATTTGTCTGTATATTTATCTGTATAGGACCTTGATGAGAGTGGAAGGATAGTGCTGTAATTACCTGCTGGATTTTGATGGGGTTGACTTCATGCTCATTTATGGTGCAGGAGCCTTTTAATTAGGTTCTGCATTTCTCACCAAGGTATTTTGTTGGTTTGTTGTTATTAAATCAGTGTTTCTGAGGGAGGGAGGGTGTAGGGCTTCTTATCCCACTGTCTTGCTCATGTCACTCCTCCCAATCTACTTTTTAAAACAAGAACCTGCAAATAACTCTCCACTCAATTTAGTTTGAGGTCTTCAGCACAGAGTTTGTAGAAAATCTGTGGTTGGAAATGTCTGGAAGAGGCTTAAAGTATGCATACCAAAATACACTCAAATTTATTAAGCAGAAGCAGAGTGCTTGGTTCCTCCCTTCCTTCTCTTCAAAAATAGAATGGAAAATATTTTCAGTGTTTTCATGCCAGGTGCTGTGGGAGAAAGAGGAATGGTACTATCCATGTCCATATTTTACAGAATTATAAACTGAAGTTCAAAAAGATTTAAAGAAACTTACCAAGAAATACATCTGGTAATAGACCAAGCTAGGATTTCCATTTTTGCTGTCTGAACCCAATTCTTTCAAGAAAAGCATTGTTGAGGAGAAATCAATACTTTTAGACAACTATTTAGGTGTTTCCTAGGTCTTTTCCCCACACACAATCCTCTTTCCTCTTAAAGTTTGTTTTTTTCCCTTTCTTTCCCCTGCTGCTCTGTCTGATGGCCCATTCTCCTTTGTCACCCAACATCACTTAGGACCCCAACATGGATAAGTATGAAGGAATGATGCAAGAAAGACCTATCCTTAGCTTTCTCTGGATTCAAAGGAAAAACAAACTTCAGTTAAGAACCAGGCGTTGACTGAGCTGATATATGATTTTCAGGAGTGTAGCCTACATATTTTTTTGGTTCTGGACTTCTTTTCTTCTGTTTATTAAATGAGGGTTAGTGAGTTCTGTCCAGTGAGAACACCTACCCTTGAGATTGATAAAAACCCAGTAGAGACGGCACAGGCATTTCAAAGAGCAGCATCATTGAGCATCCCTGCAGTTTTCAATTAGAAGGTTACTGGGAACGTAGCTATCACTGTAGAAAACAATTTTTGAACGTCCACTCAGGAGTGTAGGTGGCCAGCCTGGGAGTCTAGAGGGGATTGGGTTGTTATTATTGAAAGAAATACCACCAATTATTTTCCTCTCCTAATAAGATGTTCAAGCTGAAAGATGAAATGAGAACTAGGTTCAGAGTGCTACTTTTGAAGGCCTTCAGCCAACAAAATGATAATCTTGCATTTGCATCCAGCCTGGAGAAAACAGTAAGACAGTAATGCGGCAGGAAGTTTTTTTTTTCCTTTGCTTGTTTTTGTTTTTGTTTTGGTTCTGAGGTAAAATCTAATGAGGGAATAAAATGCAGGGGAGTGAAATAAGATTTGATTGATATTTCTCTGGTGTTTTTGCTCTTCCTTCCTTTCCAGCCTGCACGGGGCTGCTCAGGGAGAGAGCACTTAATGAACTATGGCAACAGATGCCTGCTTTGTTATGCAGTTCTTCAGTTTGTAAAGGTGGAGCACACCTGAAGGATGAATAATATTTTTCTCTAACCAATCCAAAAGAGAAAGTGCTAATAATTGCTTTGAAGGAAAGGTGATCTACTCTGGGGAGGGATGATATTTTATGGGCAGTTGAAGATTTGCTGTCAGAGGGGGTCGGTTGGCCTCAGTTGGAGTGCAGCATGTAGAAAGGAAATGTCCTTGGGCATTGTTGGAAATGGTAGCAAATGAATAAGGAAGACCAATATAATGGCTAGTCTGGTGTTATAATCCTGGATGGGGAAGGCAATGGAAAGTGGACTAGCCAGAAATTTAAGAGGGAGATGTAGGAAGAAAGCACCATCGTGAACAATGATAAGCTCTGCGTGTCCCTGAAAGTTTATACAGTTGTGCATATGCATGAGGCCACATATGCTGGTGAGAGGGCCCTAACATTTTAGATGTGTCTGGCTGAACCTGATGCCTTGTACCTGTGCAGAGGTGATATGATAAGGCTCAGCCGACTTACAGATTATGTGAATTATTAATACATTTCTCAACCCACACACAGATTCATTGGCCATTAACTCAAACTATTTGAACACAACCTATAATGAATCATTGGCTGACCCCTAATCTGTGATGACCCAGAGGTGACATTGGGAAGCCAGACTTAAAAACTAAAAACAATATTTGAAAAAAAAGCGAGCAGAGACTTCAGTGTCTGCGCATTGCTGGTCAGATGCACTCTGTTTACACACTCTATTAATTAACACTAGTGTTAATCCAAGCATGTCACTAAATAAAGACAAAAATAAACTAGAAAAAATCCATATCAAGGGCATCATAATCCAGATTTGTTATAAAATATTATCTGAAAGGTACAGTTCTCAACAAAATTTTGACACAAATAGATGGGAAAATGTAACCCATGCACAAGGAAAAACATTAGTCAACAGAATCTTTTTCTGGATCCCAGATTTTGGACTGAGAAGACAGACTTCAAAGTAGTCATTAAAATAAACTCATAAGGGACACCTGGGTGGCTCAGCAGTTGAGCGTCTGCCTTCAGCTCAGGGCATGATCCTGGGGTCCTGAGATCAAGCTCCTTGCAGGGAGCCTGCTTCTCCCTCTGCCTATATGTCTCTGACTGACTCTCTGTGTTTCTCATGAATTAATAAATAAAATCTTAAAAAAATAAGCTTATAAAACTAAGAGAAAACATGTTTGAACCCCTAGAGGAAAGTATGAGGACATCGATTCAAGTAATAAATGATCCAAATGAAAAGATAGAAGTTACTAAGAAAAGAACCAAATGGAAATTCTGGAATTGAAAAAGAGACAGTAGCTAAAATGAAAAATTTACTAAAGGTGCTCAACAGCAGACATGAGATGGCAGAAGAAAGAATAAGAAAACATGATGGTAAATAAGTCAATAAATTTATCTGAACTGAATAAAAGAAAGAAAAAAATAAAGAACAAATCCTCAGATACCTGTGAGGTATCGCCAGGCAACCAGTGTATGATAATGGGAATTCCAGAAAGAGAAGAGAGATATAAATGACTTAAAAAATTTGAATAATAATGGCTGATGTCTTCCCATTTCAGATGAAAAAAATTAACTTTACATGTGCTTAGTAAACGTTTGTCAGTCTCCTAAATCTTAAATGTAGAATTACAATACGGTCCAGCTATTCCACTCCTAGGAATCTACCCTAGAGAAGATGTATATCCACACAAGGACTTTTATTCATTATTCATAAAAGCCTATGATGGCTATGATCCGGTAACCCTGAGTAATGCAGGGCAAAGTTTCTACATGAGGATTTATGTCTGACAAGCAATGGCCATGGCAGGACTATGAAGGTGTTCCCTCCCAGCTCCCCACTCAGACCCGACTACTGGGGGAGACGTCGGCGTTACCGGTATTGATTTCAAATTCAATGTTTTATGCTGCTAACTTACTCATCTTAAATCATATAACAGATATTTGTACATTAATGTCCACAGCACCGTGATTCACAAAAGGTGAAACATTACTGAAATGTCTATCGACAGATGGATAGATAAACAAAATGTGGTATTTACGTATAATGAAATACTATTCAAGCCTTAAAAGGGAACAGAGTTTTGACACATGCTATAACGTACATGAACTTTGAGAACATTAGGCTTAGTGAAATAAGCAATCAACTAGATATGAAAGGACAAATATTGTATGATTCCGTTTAACAACCGAGTACTTGAGAAGTCAGACTCATAGAAAGTAGAGTGGTGGTTGCCAGAGGCTGGAGGGAGGGGAAATGGAAGTTAACATTAATTGCTTAATGTTTACATGGTTTCAGTTTGGGAACGTGACAATGTTCTGGAGATGGAAAGTAGTGACTTTTGCACAACAATGTAAAGGTACTTAGTGCTGCTGTAGTGTACGCTTAGAAATGTTTAAAATGCTAAAATTATGTATATTTTATCACAATACAAAAACCCTAAAAAATAAAAAAGAAGGCAGGCCTTTCCCCCACCGTAATAAATTGCACCAAAACCCAACCCCCTCCCCCTCCCCAAGAACAAGAAAGTAATATGCGTGGTTTTATTAGTATTGTGGTTTTATTAGTATTGTGGACAGATGTGGGGGAATAATGTATCGGTGTTTTTAGGGATGAAAAGTAGCCAAATGGAAAAAAAGAAGTAGCCAAATGATTTTGAGACATCTGGAAATGTTTTTTGGGCACCAAGCATTGTATAAATGAAGCAAAAATACATGTATACTGTAAATAGAAAGTATACAACCATGTATTTCCAATGCTTCCTTTCCCTTCCTCACCAACATGGGTTTGTCACGCATCCAGGAGCCACTGTGGGTCTGCATGAGGTTAGCCATCATCAAGGAGTGTTTAGAGTGACAAATACTGAGTGCTTTCCTCGATCCATTCCGTTTACAACTTATGAAAACCCAGGGAACCGGCAAGGGTATTTGTTAAATAAATCAGTTTGGAGTTGAAACTAAGTTGAAAATAAGTTAGTTTACAGTTTTATCCCAGACACTCCACATTTTTCTCTTACATCTTAAAGGAATCACATTTGTCCGATGGAAAGAACGTGGATTTAGGACTCATAAAATTGCTTCTGTATTTGTGTTGTAACTTTGAACTTCTCAGTATCAATTTCTTCATTTGTAAGTTGGGGGAAATGACTCTGACCTTTCGGAGTTTCTTTGAGGAGTAAATGAGATGAGCAAAGGGCCAAACCGAAGAGCCTGACACAAAGCAAATATTGAGAAAGTGCTAGTTTGTCCCCCTCTCTCTCCCGTCCCCTCTTCACAGTTGATCAAGATGTCAGAGGTGTGGGTATTAGTTTGGAAGGCGTAGTGTGGAGTGGTGGGTAAAAATGTGAGTCATAATGAATGCCAGCTGTCAGAAATAGAATCCCAGCTCAGCAATCTGCCAGCTGTGTAACCTCAGGCATGTTTCTTTAATCTCTCATTTTTCTCAGGAATATAATGCAGCGTATAAAATTATAAATGTACTCTACATTTTTTATGGAAACAGTGTGAAATAGAATTTATCAGAATTTCTGTGTTTGTAAGACGCTCTTCTATAGTACTGCAAACAGAAGGTACATATATAAGTGAAGTTGAATGTTTTATGAGTACAAACTATCAAAACTAAAAAAAAAAAAATTAACCATGCTAGAGGAAAGACCAAATTAACATTCTATTCTTTCTAGAGAAAATGAGATTACAAAATTATTGCTATGTAAGAAAGCAATCAGAATATACAGGTTACAAAAAAAAAAAAAGGAGAAAAATATTTTCTGGATGCGTATTAGGTACCCAGTTAATAAAAGTGTCATGTGCTGGATTTTGTAATAATGGTGGTATTTTTCAGATTTTTATAGATAATTTCTTTGTGATTTCTCATTGTAAACAAGCACACACATATGGGGCACCTGGGCGGCTCAGCAGTTGAGCTTCTGCCTTTGGCTCAGGTTGTGATCCTGGGGTCTTGGGATTGAGTTTCACATCAGGCACCCTGCAGGGAGCCTGCTTCTCCCTCTGCCTATGTCTCTGCCTCTCTCTATGTCTCTCATGAATAAATAAATAAAATCTTAAAAAAAATAAGCACACACATTTGTACATGATTCTGTATTTATCATTTTACGTTCTTTTTCTTAAATTGGACACCGTAATTACTTCCTGGAATTGCCTCTTACCAGATCCTCATTCAAGTAAGTTGATGAGGGAAGGGGAGCCCAGACTACAAGAAATGGTTTGGGCCCACAGGAGGCAAGAATTCCACCTATGGAATCATGTCATCTTTCTGTCACTAGCCCCAAAACCTCCAGTGATGAAAATAAATAGAAGAAAAACTAGTTCTATGACTACTCTTTCAAGTTTTATTATTATTTTCACATTTTGAGACTTTCTATGCCAGGCACTGTGACCACTTCCCATGCATTATCTCACTTAATAACTACAGCTTTATGGGGTACATACTGTTATTATCTCAACATAATGAGTGAGGAAATGAGGTTTGGAAAGATAAGCCCTTGTGCACAGTCTCCAGGCTAGAGACCACATTATCAGGTGTTTGGAAAGCATAACAGGAGCAGAGGTTATGACAAGTTAGGAGGGTGGTGGGCATTCCCATCTATTCGAATGCACATGCAGGCACATTACTGGGCGAGTACCTGCCTGCTAGTTTTCTACTTGTACTTCTGCTGTAGGTTGATGAATGCAGACACTGAAATCTCTACTGAGACTTGGTGAACCTAAATTTTTCTAGCTGCTGAATAGGGACAGTGGCATTTTTACAAGCTTCCATTTATTGCAACTGAAGAGGGCCTGTGGGGGGAAGGAGTCAGGTTTTTTTAATTGTTTGTCATTTTAATATGAAAAAGTGCTTTCCAAAACTGGCATGTTTTTGTCATGATTAAAATGATCTTTTTTTATTTCATTTTTTAAAGACTCTAAATGCAAAGGCTCAACTCTCTTGAGATTTCTATTTAATTTAAATGATTTACAAACTGAATAAATAAATGAATTAATTATACTAACTGCAATAGTATTACCATTTGGTGACCCAGACTGAGGTCAATATATGTAAATGATGCAAAATTAAGGGACGGAGGGGTCTCACTTTTTCTTTGGACAGTGAAAAATGATGTCACAAATCACGTACTTCATTTTCCAAGTTAATTTTTGGATTATTTAATCTTTGCATAATTTATTTATATAAATGGAAACACATTTTATGATATAGAGCCAGTAGGAACTTTTATATAAGCTAAGTGGTTTATATTATAAATGAAGGCGTCTACGTGCAAACGAAGTGGATTTGGTTGTATAAATAGTTTGGGAGACTTCAAGACAAGGCTTACAGATTGATAATTTTAAGTTTCAGAAGTGACATTTAATAGTCTTAAACTTCATGGTTCATTTTTCAGAACTCTAACTATGGAAAATTTCAAAAATCACACCAACTAGGGAAATAGTATTTTAAAAAATCCCATTGTAATCACTATCTGTATTTGGCAAAGATCAACCTTGTATTTGTCTTAAAAAAAATCTATCCCCCTTCATGTATTTTTACTAAAGTATTTTAAATTGAGTTCCGTATGTCATGCCATTTGATCCATTAAACATAGAGTTAATAACATGGAAGGCAAAGACAGTACATGGTCCCTGAGATGACAGGGTTTGAAGTCAGATTCCGTAGATACCACTGTGGACCACAGACCATGAAACCAAATATGGTGCATATTGATTCACAGTCAATTTCCAAAAGCCTTGGCCTGTGCTTTCTATAGAATGTAGCAAAGTAAAAACAATCACTGTGGATTGGAGCATTTGAAAAAGATGAATGGAGAAGTGTGTGTGTGGGGAGAGAGGATGCACCAGTCCTGCATAGATGACAGGGATTTAAGAAGAGAACAGCGGGTACACCTCAGATTTTGAAAAAAGTAATAGCATGGTGAAATGGTACTTAAGAAAGAATAATATATATAGGATGAACCTGAGGACAGATATGATGATGGAGGACTGGGTACTCTTGCAGTAGTGCAGGCATGCCTTTATAGATTAGAGTAGCAAGAGTGGGAATTAAGAGAAGGAGGAGATCTTCAGATATCATCAGTAAATATACGGTTTTTTTCCTGACTAGAAAATAAAATTCAAAACATTCTAATGGTGTTCAAAACAATCAAAATTCAAAACAACCAAATGGTGATTAATTTGGGCAATATGGAAAAGTATGAAAAAGGAAAGAAAAACTGACCATGTTTTCATTGCCCAGAGATGATGATTATTAATGTGTCCTTGACTCTGTTTTTTTTTAATTAATAAGCCTTATTTTTAAGAGCAGTTTGAAGTTCAAGGAAAAATTTAGCAGAAAGCATAAAGAGTTGCCATACATATATCTCCTGTCCCCCAAACCTACAACTACCCCAATTATCAACACCTTGTACTAGAGTGAGCCTGCATTGAGATATGAGTATCACCAAAGGCCCACAGTTTACATTAGGCTTCACTCTTGGTGTTAAAAATTCTGTGAGTTTGGACAAATGTATAATGATATGTATCTACCATTGTAGTATCATATGGAATTGTTTCACTGCTATGTCCTCTACTTATTCATCTTTCCCTTCCCTTTAACTCCTGATAAAGTCACATAATTGTAATCATACAGTCTTCACATAATATGCATTTGTTTCTTCCATGTTTTTTATGGCTTGATAACTCATTTATTTTTAACATTGAATAATAATCCATTGTCTTGTCTTGATGTACCACAATTTATTTACTCATTCACCTAACTGAAAGACATCTTGGTTGCTTCCTGGTTTTGGTGTCAATGAATAAAACTGCCGTCAAATCTGTGGGCATACTTTTGTGTGGACAAAAGTTTTCAACTCCTTTGGGTAAATGGCAAGGAATCGAAATGCTGGATTATACGGTAAAAGTATGTTCAGTTTTGTGGGAAACTGTCAAACTGTCTTCCAAAGTACCTATACCATTTTGCATTCCTGCTAGCAGTAGATGACAGTTCCTGTTGCTTCACATCCTCACAAACGTTTGTGATCTGGATTTTGGCCATCCTAATCGATCTGTAGTGGTATCTTGTTTTCATTTCCATTTCTCTCATGACAAATGATGTGTAGAGCATCCTTTCATATGCTTACTTGCCATCTGGCTATCTTCTCTGGTGAGGTGTCTGTTAAGTCTTCTGCTCATTTTCCCCCCTAGCTTTATTGAGATATGACTGACAGAAATTGTATATATTTAAGGTATACAGTGTGATAATTTGATATATGTATACCTTGTAGAGTGATCATCACAATCAAGCTAATCAACAAATCTGTCACCTTGTATAGTTTCTGTTTTTTTTTGTGCTTGTGTTGAAAATGCTGAAGATCTATGCTTTTAGCAAATTTCAGATATACCATACATCTTTATTAACTATAGTCACAGTGCTGTACATTACATTTCCAGAACTTATTTATCTTATAATTGAAAGTTTGTATCCTTTAATCAACATCCTCCCACTCCCCCAGACCTTGGCAACCACCATTCTGCTTTCTGTTTCTGTGAATTCATTTTATAGAGAGCAGGGATCATAGCTGGGTAGGCAGCTAACATAGCCTATGGCAGATAAGAGATCATCCTTTTGGACATTGAGATAAGAGTAAGAACTCTCCATTATGTATCTTCCACTTTCATATTTTTTCAGTAGAATGCCTGTAGAATAATACCTGCTCTTTAGCTGTAGGTTGAATATATAAGTGAATGAACAAATGCTAGTTCTTTGGTAACTTGTAATTTGGACTGAAAATTACTCAATCCACTGATAAAAATAGAAAATCAGGAAGCATACTGTGACTACCCTAAAATTGTGTGCCCAGAGAAAATTTTCAGTTAAAACTAAAGAGAATCTGAAGTATCACATTAACTAAATTTTCTAGCTTTTACATACATACGAAAGCTTCAGAATTATCAAAGATTTAGTATCCTTTAGCAGTACGTAAGCCTCAGAGGTAGACACAAATGGGCTCCTTACCATCTTCCCACTAACCATTAACACTAAGCGAGGGCATGCTTCAGACTTCTTTCCTGCGAATGCTGCTGTAGCAGGACAAGCTTCAGGAATAAAAAAGGTTTAATTCTTATTGGTGCTGTGTCCTAGAGCAAAGCTTTCCCATATGGTTCTCCATACATGTGAGTGTGTGTAATTCTCTTCATATGTGAATCTGAACTTGGTTTATATTAGAAGTTGATTTTGCATCACACATTCAGGTAATTAATGTACAATGATTTTTTCTGTCACATAAAATTTGAGATCTTAGCAGGTAAGAATTTGAAATTCTTTGAGAACTATAGGGGAGTAGACGTTCACTATCAGTATATGATTTAGATATTAAATGTCAATGTAAAACTCTCATAATCTCGTAATCATACTTGCTGCTAACATTTTGTTAGATTTCCTTACTAGATCTAACTTAATGTCATTTAAAAGTATAAGATAAATGCATGTTCGTTGTAAGAAATAAAAGCAGTACAGAAGGCAGATATCTGTTGCTTCCTTAAACCCCAAGACTTGTTCTTCAAAATTAACTAGTGCTACTGGTTTATAGCCTATTTTTCCCAGACATTTCAGCATGCTTATTTTTAAAGCTTATAAAGCATTTGCCACCGCACATTATCTTGTTCCACAAGAAGAAGAGTGGGATTTTACTTAACAGAGAGAGAGGCTATACTGAGGGTCATAATAGATAATGTGTTTGACTTGAATATGAAAATCTTCCAGCTCAGCCGAAGAACCACTTTTGCAGTTCACTTAAGTCCTTGATGCTGTTTTATACCTTCACAAAGAGATGATAATAACTTTGGAATGCATAATTCAATTATTTCATGAATGTTTATTTATAGTATAGCTACAATATGCTTGGTATAGTAGTGAGTACTCAGAGGACTATGGAAAAGGTCCTGAGCAGAGTTTGTGTGTTTAAGAAAGGAAAGTGAAAATTTGGCAACTGGTTGTTCTAGTTACCTATTTTTATATAACTTATTCCCCTAGTATGGAGGTGGCAAATATGCAATTTCAGCAGGGCTCTTACCTCTGCTCCATGTAGCATCACAGGAGAGGCTTGGCTGAGGGATAGAGGATATACTTAGAAGGTGGCTCACACACATGATTGGCAGTGTGGTCCTGGCTGTTGGCTTCGAACTCTGCTGGGGATTAGGGGCCTTTGACCTTTCTTCTTCTCTGCTTGGCCTTCCCCACAAACTTAGCTGTAGCATTGTGGCTAGTTTACAAGAGTGAGCATTTCAAGAGATAGAATAGCTGCCAGTTTCTTTGGCCTGGAAACTGGACAGCGTCACTCCTACTACACTGTATCAGTCATACTGGCACAGAACCAGATTCAAGTCCAGGAGACGTATAGGCCCATTTCTTAATGGGAGGTGTGTTAAAGGGATCTGAAGTTGTGTTGTGCTGTGTTTGTGTGTATGTGTGTGTGTGTGTGTGTGTGTGTGTGTGTTCAATGTGGCATTCTCATCCTTCCTGTGGTAGGATCACTCATCTCTCTGTGGGGAATTTTTTCACCCCTACTCCCATTTTATAGAATGCTGGTGGGGCTTCCACACTGTTTTCTCTCCATTGACCGCCAAGTGGAGATATGATTTCAGTCTGGCCAATAGTAATGCTGTATGCATATGGCTGAAATGATTGGGCCTGGAGTGAGCACATGGCTCCAGTAGGTCTATCATATTCTTTCACTGGGACTGTTACAACAGAACCAATACAAAGCATTCCTCCCCAGTTCTTTTGCTGTTGCTGGTGGCAGTGGTAAAAGACTGTGGCCATGTCTTCACTCTTTGCCACGTAGAAAGAGCTTGTCTACCACAGATTTGAATTTTATATGCTGTGTAAATACTTGGCATATCAGATAGCTTCCCTGAGTGTCAGTTTCCTGCCTTGGTAATAATATCTACCTTGCAAGGTTGTTTTAAGGACTAAATGGGACATGGTAGGCACTGACTAAATGGATTATGATTATTATAGCATTATTGATTAAAATAGGTATAAATGGATGAAAATCTTGGAAGTGTAATAAAACAAGTTACCAGATGTTTCAAGTTATTTAGATCTTACCTTTTGGAGGGCATGAAAAGTTAATCAAAGGCAGAGATGTTAATTATCTGGTTAGCAAAAGTGAACACACATAAAATGTATTTTGATTTGCATCCAGGGACCCGCATTATGAGAAGTCTCAACTTAGTTATTAGAATAATTAGACATTACAGATGTAAGTGTGATATTGAATTATCCATTTGTTTTCTTATCTAAAATATGATAAAGTAAATACATTTTACGTGCACATGTGACAATACTGGTAGTATTTACTCCCTGTAGGTAGCATTTCAGCAGATGTATCTAGAATACATGAACTGTTACAAGAATGAAGGAGGGAATATATAGTCAATATAAGGGAACAATACTCATTTCAGAAATTGTATCCTCGTGAAAGTTGAAATATCAACATTTCACAAAAATGGGAATGTACCTACAATTGTAAGTATGTACATAATTAAGACTCATTTTTCTTATTTCTGCATTTTATAAATAAAACCTTACCGTTTCACCAATGATTGAATACATACCTCATCTGTGATAAACTCTGTTTTAAGTTCTAAAACCACATGTAGCCCCATTTTGTATTCATATCTTCTCTCAAATGGTGTGAGTGTACGTTCTTTCAAATAAAAGTATGTATCATGTGAAGTTGTCCTTAGACTAAATAATTGCTGCTTTGCGATGGTTATAGTATATACAACTCAGAATAAAGCACGGGATGATGGTTAATGCATTTGTTTTCAATGGATTATTCACTTACTGAAAAGCATAGACACATATGCCAGCAATAGTAAATGAGATATGCCTTCAGGAGGAACCAAAAGTAGAAACTCAAGAGAAGGGGAAAACATATGGTACATATGCCCTGGAAAAACTGTGGAGCAGTCAAGAGTGCTGACACCCATTGAGTGTGTTCATTATGTTTTATATCAATGAGTTCTCACACAGGAAACTCGATCTCTAGATGTAAGAGAGGTTGAAGTGTTCTAGGTGGGTCGATGGAAAGAAATCCCTGCAGGGATGCATGCATCTGAACATTGTGCTGTTCTAACTCACAGGAATAGCCTTTTCTGTCATGCACAGTTATGCAATGCCAGGATGTGTCTTTGAACTTGAAGTAGTTTGGCAGTCCACTAGAGAGAAATCAGAATCTGTGGTCCATGATAAACTGGCTAGCCTGGCTTATAGTTTTTAACTTTTATCACCATTTTTATTTTGTTGTTGTTCTCAGTGTTCCCATCAAGTAAAGACTAATGCCCCTAGCATTTTTGTATTCAAGAAAGCAAAGCTATTAAGTAAGGTCTTTCCCCCTCTGTTTGAAGGAGTGGGGGGAAATCAACAAAAATAAGGACTCCAGGTAACTGAAGAAGTGGCCCTGCAAATGTTCAAGTTTCAGGTGCTTCCTATTTACATCTCAGGGTGCTGAGATGAAGAGTCTGGGTAAGATAGCAATACTATTAAGTGGGTTCATAGCCCATTGACAGTTAATTAATATGTGCCAGGGAGGGGAGAGTTGGCAGTGGTGTACTACAGGGTCTCTGCCTGTCCTTGGTTTGCTCTTCCTCAACATCTGGATGAGGATGTAAGTGACACTTCTTTGATTTTTTTAGGTGAAAATGATCTTGACAAGCTTGAATAATCCATGGGTTGCTTATAAGAGTATAATAGAAACATATAATAGTATCCTCCACTTAAATCTTTATATTAACTGTACTATGTGGACAAAGGAAAAATCGAAAGAGCTAAATATTTATATAAACAATCCTGAATTCATATATATCTGGGAGTATTTCTGGAAGGAGATAAAAATACGGTGACAGTGGTTACTCTAAAGAGGGCTTGAGAGACTGGGGATCTGGACAACAAGTAATATTTACTTTGTCCCACCTACATTTTTCTGTTGCTTGAATTTTCTTTTTAACTATTTGTCCATGTGTTAATTTTTCTGAATATGTTCCTAATCAGAAGGAGCAAGTGAGGATGCATAGGATTTTAGGAAGATATGGATTAACAGGAGCCAATTGGAAAACCCCTAGGGATTATGATAATTGTAAATTCCAGTTTGAATCAGTGCTTGGGTGTGGTTAGTTGACAGCAAAGTGAATCTGTTAGATTTCCTTACCAGGCTCTGGTCAGAAAGACCTGATACCCTATTCAGTTTACCTGGTTAAGGGAGCAGGAGTAATAATCCAGGTATTATCCTTAAGTAATTTTCTTTTAAAGGCCTAAACGGCTCTTCCATTTACTGGTTGGACTGCCCAGGGTTTTTCTGTAGGCTTCCAATATTCCTCCAAAACCAGAAGATTACCATGTTAGATCCTCAGACTTGAGCCAGAAACAAAAATGAAACCAAACACATCCAAAATGATGAATTAATTTTTTATTTGTAGGAAAGTTTATTCTCAATAAAGATTTCCCAACATTAGCCTAAATTAGGAAAGATGGTGGTAAAATCAGCTTTCATGACATCTTAGGATATTTACAATAGTGTAATAGATGAGACTATATGATTACCAAAGATATTTCCATTTCGAGATGATATGCAATGCTTATTTTTACGTGGGGAATATATTGTTACTCATTTTGCTATATTACAACTGTCTTTAGTAGAATTCCCCCTTTATGCTTGCTATCCTTATTTGCATATACACTTGATTTTGCCTGATGTTCAGTAATATCAATTGTCACTTTGAAAAAAAGCAGCAAGACAACAGTGTCTACTGATGTAAAAACAATTAAATCTACTGACTTTATTTAATCAAGGATGTAATGTGGTTGGAACATTTGATGGTATGTTCTAGGCTAACTATATAACTTGATTTCCTATGGTGATTCATACTTTGAGTCATTAATTGCATTAGAGTATAATGGAACAGTATTTGATATCCTTTAAAAGGCCGTGAGAAACACCCTACTTCCATCAGAAATTGTATTTTAAAAGTACCTTTAAGTTATAGAATATGAATATATAGAGTACATAGATACATATTCTGTGTAAATATATGGAGTAAAAAATTGTAACTGAAAGATTTCTGACCATATCAGCCTCTGTGTGCTTTTCCCTGCTCCCTATAGCCTTTTTAATTTCTTTATTTTTTAACTATTAGAGAAAAACAATCTGGATGCTGGGGAAGTTGGAGCCAGTCTGGTATTAAACAAATAGGCACAGATAATCTTCCCTAGTTACCATCAAGCTTTCTCCCAGTGCTAAAGCTGAACCAACAGTAAGTACTCCCAAGCAAATCTATTTTAACCACTATTTAAAGAGATTCCTAAAAGAAACAACAACAAAAAAAACTCCCTCACAGGTGCAGATCATTTTTTCTTAATCTCTACCTTCCACAGAGTGGGGTTTTAGAATAGTTTCTGTTGCTCATGGCACTGCTGGAAGAGATAGCGGGTACAGGGGAAGGATGTCGTTGACACCTGCTGCCGTGGGACTGTACCTTGTTCCCACACCTGCCAAAACAGCTGGCTCCCTGCTTGGGGACAAAGACACAAAGAGCCTGTTTGAATGAGTTACTTCTTTTGATTTGAGTTGGTAGGAAATTTAGTTTATTGGGGGGAAAACTCAAAAAAGATCACAAGTACAACTGTAATGTGTATAGATGGGATGTAGCTAAACAGAGCATAATAACAGTTATCTTTGGATGGTGGCATAATGATTATTTTAATGTTCTATTTTCCTGGGGTTTTCATATTTTCTATCATATATACCAACACCTTTTATAATCAGAAAAAAGTTATTTAAATGTTTTTTGTTGTTGTTGTTTTTTTGGTGTTTTTTTGCTTGATCCAAGCATCTCCTATCTAAAAAGATCATAGATAACAATAAGACATGTCAGAATTGAAGTGTTTTGTGGTCATGGTTTATTTCCTCTTTTGTTTCTGAAACAGAAGAAACTAAAAGCATTGCCTAAAGCATTTCCTCTGGGCAACTATTCTTAACCCCAATTTACGCATCCCCCTTCCCAGATTATTCCCGGGTACATAGTGCTATTGCTGGTTGGTTCCAAGGTGAGACAATTTTCAGAGCTCTGTGTGGAGACTGGTGGTCACTTGGAGCCACAGTCCTGATGGAAGCAACTGAAACTTTGCCTGATAAAAGAGCAGATAATAAATTGTTCAACCTATAAAAACTGACTCAACTGGGCCTAGGAGTCATTGGTTACTTTGATCTATTCCTCAGCTGCTTAATTTACTTATGGGGCAGTTCTGGCTCTGTAGGTCTTGAAACTGGAAAATAGACTTCTTGATAGTAAATCCTTTTGAAAGATTAGGTAGAAAGCCAGTTGCCATGTTCACAGTGAAGTGGTTCAGATTTCTGAGAAAATTCACAAGAAGCTGGCAACCGTCATCTTTCAAGAGGAGGCTTGGCGTTTTGAAGTGTGTGGGAGGTGACCTACCTTTCCTCATGTGCCCTTTGAAGCTGTTTGCACTTACGACTTTGCACTTGTGCTGCATTTTCAATTAAGCAATAAGTAATAATTGTGCATGGCTTAAACTTTTATTTTCTGACTTTTCATGACATGATTTTCTACATTCTACCAGGGATGACTTCACTAAAAGTAAGTGAAAATTTTTTTCAAGAAAGGCAACAGGTTCTTAATATAAAGTTTTATGAAATATAATTGGATATACTTGGCTCTCAACTTCTTTTCCCCCTCATGGAAAGGCTCTTTAGTGTACCATTGTCCTGAGGAACAATGTTTTTATTTTGTGAGGTATCATGAGATGTTACTGATATCTTCTTGTACTTTTGGAAGAGGAAGGGACTCCATCCTGTCTTCTCCCAGAGTGGTTTGGTGTCACCAACTCCACTCTCATTACCTTCCTTGCTTTTTGGATGTCACCTGGAAACCACACAGACAATTCATTTTCAGCTTCTTAAAAACATTTTTTTTCTGCCTCTGCACCCAAATCAGAAGGCTGAGAATCACTCCTGATCATCCCTGCACTTAACTCTGTAATTCTCCTCCCCTTTCACAGCCATGCAGTCAGCCACCTAGTCCTGAGGTAGCTAAATCTTTGACTCTTTCATGCACCCTTATACCTTCCTCACTGTGGACTATTCTAGCTCATTTTTTTTTTCAACTCATTCATGCATCAGTGCAAAATCTTCTCATAAATATCCTTGCTCCCAGTCTAGTCTCCATCTCATCCATCCCTTGATTGGTTGCCAGGTGGTTTCTCTAAAATGTGTATGTGATCTTGTTGCTTTTTAAATTTAAAATCCTTTGATGACACACTTTTCTTTCCCTAGAATATTATTTGCAAGGTTGTTTCTGACCTACTCTGGATGGAAACTTCCAGCCTCATTTCGCAGTACCCTTTTACACTGTAACTGTGCTTGATTTCTTAAAAATCTTCTCAGTGGGTCATGGTCTCTCTCTTCCTTGTCATGGCACATCCTATTTCCTTGGCCAGAAATGCCTTATCTTTCTTAGTGCCTTCTACTTCTTCACGAAGTGGTCCCAGCCTCATCTTCACCAGTCCTACTTCTATTTTTCTCTTGAGCTGCTCCTAGTACTTAGCTATGCATACATTTACTCTTGCCCTTTCTCTATAATTTTAATGATTGGCTTGCTTATTGCTCTTCATACTAGATTATAAACTCCAATTTATAATTTGGAGGGGGTGTCTGAGGGAATAGTTTGGAATGGTAAGGGAATATATACTTATTTTGAATTCCCACTTGACTCCATTTTTGATGTTTGACTACTGACAACTTTTAATCCCCATCACTCTTCTTCCCCTTTTGCCCCACATTTGGGAAGGGTGATAAGAAAGCCTAGGTTCTTCCTCCTTTGGCATCAGCAAGAAGTTCAAACAGTAGAAGCCCTGGCCCATAGGCAGGAGCCCTCACACCAGCCCATAACCAGCCCCAAAACCCAAGCCATTCTCTTCTCTATCCCCTGAAGACATTCTTAGCCATGTTTGGGAGCGCACCCAACTCTCCACAGAGTGCTTCATTTTGTGAGCAATAACTTTCCATACCATGTTGGTGAGTGTGTGGCATCATCAGTCTTGGTAACTGAACCAAAATTTGGTTGGTTGAGAACATCCAGCTGCTTCTCAGGGGTGAATACCACTCCCCCATACACACATGAGTCTCCAGACCCAATTAATATATTTTATGCACATAATACTCATATAGTACTTATTAAGTAAAGATGACACATTCAAAAGCATCTCAGTATGTAAGTTCCTCCATTCAGATGGGAAGTTTGGTTTCCTTTTTGTCTGGAACATGAGAAGAGGTGAGGGAATGGGAATGAACATAGGCATTTATCAACCACTAAGGAAATATAAATATGAACTATTATTTATTACATCATAGGTACTTGCTTCTCCCAGATTCTGTTAAGGATGCTTGAAATGAGTGTTTATGTATTTCACAGAATATAAATCTGTTTTGGGGTATTTCTTTTGTCACAAGATGTCCTTTGACTAGTGGGATGTTTTCCATAAGCTCATTTTAATAAGAACACAGCACTGCCCCAGAGCTTGTTTCCTGCACCTGCCAACTTCCATGAGTAAGTCCTAGCATAGTCCCATGAGCATAATTTCAGTCCTGTAGTATATCACTCCTAAACCAAGCTTGGTCAAGTCACGTCAGTTTATTTAGGTCTTGTGCGCTGTAAAAGGGTTGGAGGGCTCATGATAAATCCAAGACCTCTTGCTCAAATGGTGGTATCATTATAGTCTGTCTTCCTCTTCTGGGCTTTTCAAGGTCATGGTGTCCTAGCCCTTAAAAGGACTCAGCAAAGTGATGAATTTTGCATTTCAGGCCATATAAAAATTGCGTTACTGACTAAAAGAACAAGAAGCCTCTTACTAAGTAACTAATCCCAATTCAAGCACTTTGAAAATAGCTATAATGAAAATCACACCAGGAGAAGGACATCAGACGTCTGTTAGCAAAACAAAGCATAATGAAACCCTTTACTTTACTCTATTACAAGGACCCAAATCACAGGCTACTGAAGAGATTTTATAGAACACCACTTCTTTCTTCCTTCCTTTCTTTTTAAAAAATGTCTAACACATTGATGTAAGTACACAAAGGAAATGTCAAAAATAGAAAATGTGTCCTATAATTCAGTTCTTTTCAATATGCATCATTACTGTTTGAGCCTTGTTCCAGTGATTATATATTTTTAAGTAGATATAAATCTTTTATGTTCTGTTTCATTTTAATGGATCATATATTTTTTTCTTTTGGAAGCATAGTTTTCAAAATGATCATTTAAAAATAACTGCATAACAATACATGTTATTAATGAATCACCTTTTCCAAAACTATACCCCTTTGGTTGGTCACTTAAAAGTTTTTTCCAGGTTTTCTATTATAATTACACGTAACAATGTTTTTTTTTTTTTCAAGTGCAGAATCCATTTGTATGTTGAATCTTTTATGGAAACACAGTGAACATCTCTTAATTGGATCTCTTTATTGGTCTTTTTACAAATAGGAATAGGAAACTGCTAATCATATACAGTGGTATTACTATGGTTGGAATTCTTTTAGACCAAATGGTAGAGCTGAATATAGTTGTGTGGTATTTCTTTCAACAAGCATATCAGAAGTCTTATATGCTCTTTAGTGCTGAGCACACTGATATTAAACAATATAGCAAACTAGGTCATTACTCCCTAATACTGAAGACCTTGTTTTTCAAGATAAAGACATACTTGGGAAAGAAATATTTTTAGCTCCCACAGTTCACAAATATTCTACCTGAGGGGAAAAAACACATTATCATGGCTTTACTCGACCAAAATATCATCATAAAATTAAAGAAAATATTAATTTATTGGGGCAACAATTAATTTTAAAACGGAGACAGGTTTGGTCTTTTTCCTTGGGAAGTTGACATTTTAATGGAGGTGATGGACAAGTAAAGAGGCAATTAAAATGTAGTGAGCTGCTAGACCAATCCTAATGAGACCTGCCTTTTCTGTGATCAAGAATAATCTTTTAAATTATTATGATCATGGGAGGGAGGCTGTTAGGAAATGTGACAGATTTTGAAATGAGCAAAAATGATAAATGGATGTCCTTTCTGGTAGATTTTTCCAGGTTATCTGTGTCTTTGCCTGGCTTGGAGCTATTTCACAGCTCTGTAAATTATAGAAAACTGATAGCCATGCAAATGATTATTGTCTATAAAAATGTAAATAAATTTTGTCTGGTGCTATACAATAGATTGTTGCCTTGTGGCTATTCACCAGTCTTATATCTATTTGTAAATTCATTTTGGCTTTCCTGGTGGCCCCTATATGTGTGTCATCTAGAATTCTTTGAACAAATTTTAACTTTTTACTGATTCCCTCATTAATTAATGAGTTAAAATCTCAAGTGTTCATCTAATATTTGTATGATGGTCATGATTTTAACTTTTTCTTTTTTCCCAAAGAAATATCTTTTAGCACTAGGGTACAATAGCTGCTTAGTAATTCTTTTATATATACAACCTTCGGTAAAGGCCACACTTGGCATTTCACAGGTTTTCTAACAAGACTGACTTTCAGTGACATAATTTTGCAATTATCCAGCCTAATTCAAGTCTACGAAGATTTATTGATCGCTTGCTCTGTGCATGCGGATCAGAGATCAATAAGATCCACTTGGGTCCCATATAGTCCACATGGGTACAATTACAACTCCAAGCCTGACTCTGTCGTGTATTATGCTATGTGTAATAATAGAATCCTATGCAAAATGCCTTGGGAGACTGAAGAGGAAGCAATGAATTCCAATGAGATAGAATGTGCTGTGTTTTACCTAGAAGGCAGAGTTTTATTTGACTTGAGTCTTATAGAATAAGTAAGGTTTTTACCAAAGGAAAGGACACATTTTCTAGAAAGTGAGTGGGATATGGAAGGGGGTATCTCATCTAGAGAATAATCACTCAGGTAGGTGGGTGTGGCTGGGATAGGGGAAACCCTGGGGGTAAATGGGGAGATTTGAAATTTGGAACAGGCCAGTTAAGAAAGCTTTGAGTGTTAAGCTTTAGAATCAGGACTCTATTCTAGAGCACTTAAGACCCATCACAGGTTTTTAGGCAGAGAGTGAGTGATGCTATCATATCTTAACAGAAGAGAAATGTTTGGAATTGTGGTATCTTGAAATATTCCAGCTGCTAAACTACTAGAAGAGATTTGTGATACAACCAGTGAAGATGGGTTATTTTCACACTCAGCTTAGAAGGGTGCCCTGGACAAAATGTCCTGCTATTGTTTTTCCTCATTTTAGTCTTTATATTTAGTCAATATATTCCTGGCAGTCTCCCTCATCACGATAATCTTCTCAAAATTATTCTTGATCACACACATACAAAGGCTGATCTCACTATCACATTTCTCATCCTTCATAGGCTGTTGGAAGTATCACAGGGATTTTGGGAATCCAACTAAAGAGAAATTGATTCAGAGATATATTTGGTTAGAGGTCAGTATTGTATATTGTACCATTTTAGTCACTTCCATGCAGAGATAAGTTATTGCTAGTCATACTAGTATAGGAAAGTCTTCCAGAGATATTCTTATCATCTACTATGCTGACCCATCTTGCATAGGACATGAAAGCACAGGACTAGAAAATCTCTGGTCCTACAACCGCATCCTGTGGCTCTGGGCACTATAAGGAGTGGGAGAAGAAAAGCTTATATAATATCCAGAGCCAGATGCTAGTATCTGGAAAATTATTAATGAAGGTGTGTCAGATGAAGAATAAAATATTTTTGTGAATATTTTCTGCTTTTTTTTGATATATGTGATTTTTTTATTCTGAAATGATTTTGTGTTAATAATTTTCTGTTGTTTTTTCTTAAAGAGAGATCCCCCAATTATATAAACTTCATGTTCCCTAAAACCTGGATCTACCTTTGGGTGTGTGACAATAGATTTATTGTAACAATGTTATATATTATAACAAAAATAATTAAAAATGCAACAAAAAGGATCTCCTCATCACCCATTGTCTTCTGACTCCCTCCAACATCATTGCACTGAAGAACTTGCGAACTTTACCAATCACCTAATTACTATAATCTGATGAGTAATTTTCTCTTTGAATTTTATTTTTTTTCCTCTTTGTTGTTTTTTTAGAGAGGTAGTGGGAGGGGCAGAGGAGAAAGAGAGAATCTGAAGCAGGCTCTATATCCAGTGTGTAGTCCCATGTGGGGCTTGAGATCTCATGACCCTGAGATCATGACCTGAGCCAAAATCAAGAGTCAGATGCTTAACTGAGCCATCCAGGCACCCCTCATTTAATTTTAAAGTAATTCCAAAAATAATCTGACAATGTGAAGAATGCAGGACTTTGAGAAATGATTAAAAGTGTACATTTTCATTCCTACCACTCCACTCTCAGTTCTAAAGTCCATCCTACATCCAGTCATTTTTAGTAGTTTGAAGGGTTCTTCCATAACTCTTTTTTAATGCATCTGTAGGTATCTATGAGTATGTATATGTGTTTAAATATGTACTTTATTTCTATATAGACCACTAATTTAAACAATTTTCTGTTATTGAAGTATAGTTGACATACAATGTTATATTAGTTTCTAGACTAATTTTTTTAGATCACTAATATTCCGCAACTTGCTATCTTTTAATTTAAGAATACCTTTCAGAGATTTTTTTAAACGTTATTTTAAGATTTTATTTATTTATTCATGAGAGACAGAGAGATTGGAGAGAGAGGCAGAGACACAGGCAGAGGGAGAAGCAGGCTCCATGCAGGGAGCCCGATGTGGGACTCAATCCCAGGACTCCAGGATCACACCCTGGACCAAAGGCAGGCACTAAACCACTGAGCCACTCAGGGATCCCCCAGAGATTTTCCATATGGGTACAAACATACACCACTTTCCTTTTATTATTTCTAATATTACATAGGATGGGGTTACCATGGAATTATTAACTATTGTGTTATTGAGAGACACTTAGCTATTTGCTAATTATTTGCTAGTGCCAATAGTGTTGCATGTGAGTACCCTTGAATATATGACATTATGTAAAAGTATGTGCATTTCTATAGGATAAACTTATAGAAGCAGAATTGTTCTTGAGATTAGAAAATAAGGGGTATTTGTATCCATAAAATAAGTGGGAATAAAGAGAAATGAGAAGTTGAGAAGACAAGTGTTAGCTGGGGATTCATCAAAATGGAGAGGAAATTTATAGTGGAATACAGGCTCTGTTTTCAAATAGGTTTGGAGGATAATGAGGAGGGATTTGGGAATGCCATGGGATTTGTTCTGAATATTTGAATACCAGTTTGTCTCATGGACTCAAAAGACTATTTTCAAACAAGATCTGTGTGGGATATTATGTACCAGGACTTGGAGGCTATGCTGACAATTCATGGGAGGTTTTACATAGTAATGGGGGCCTTGGGGACTATGGCATTTTGCAGAATATGACTTTGCTGGGAGGGAGCACATGCAGCAGGAGCCCTCCCCAAGACTTAGAGTGACATCACTGGAACCAGAGAAGGCAAAACATCAGATGCTACCAGGTGGCTGGGAGGAGTTGTAAGCCACTTCTAACAGCGTTTTAAAAATAACTGCAAAGGAATGACTGAGTGAGGAAGAGCCACAGCAACACACATTACCTGAATCCGTGAGATCTAAGGGAAAGGATGAGCAGGCACATCTCAAGTGATAGTTCTCAAACCTTGATTGTACATTAGGATGGCTGGGCACTTTTAAAAATCCTGATTCTCAGGCCTCTGCCCCGCCCAATTAAGTCATAATCTTTGAGAGTGGATTCTGGCATCAGTATTTTTGAAGCTCTCTAGGTGATTCCAACGCACCTGACTAATGGAATTAAAAATAACTACAATGAGTATTCATCAGTCACAAAGAATTATAGAAAATGGACTCGACAGGTAAGGCTCAGATTTGGAATATGACCTCAAGTTATGTGGCATTTAGGAAAGATGCTTTCCCTATTTCATCCCCCTATAACTTACTCTGTGATCTTAGAGAATTTTATTTACTATTAGCAAATAAGTATATCTGTAGGTATTAAATCTGTGGTACATGTTTACTGATTTCAACTCATTGCAGCTCCTGTGAGCAGGTATTTGTCAGATGTGCTTTTCCTTGGGTTTATTTTTTTGGACTTGACATTTCCTTGCAGTGTCATGGAGATGAAAGCATTAGCGGTTCACACAGGGTGTCCTTGTCTCCTGGTATAATTTATCATCTGAGGTGGGGAACTGCCTTGTATTCACCTGCAATTATTTCTTGTAATTAGAGCTGCCCTCACATGTAATAATGGTCTCCCCATGAGATCCCAGAGAATACATTTAAGGGTAAGGATCATTTAATTCTTCCCCAGTGAACTGATCCCTCACCCAAGTGTTGCAATTTGTATTGAAAAAGTGCTATGTGGGGTCAGTCCTTAGATGAGTTTATGTTGTTCTGTCATTTTGCCATGAAATATTTCTACAAAATTTTCCCCTTAGTTTAAGAAAGAGACCCAGCGGCAGAAAGAAATACAGAGATTGTCTTAGGTTGAGCTCTTTGGGAAGCAGACTCAGACAGAGTTTAGTAAGTAGGACGCTTCATAAGGAGAGACCTTGGAGCCGACACCTGTCGAAGGGAGGAGCAGTTAGGAGTTGGAGAATTTGAGCTGCTGTCCAGGCCCAGCATCACTCTTGCCTGAGCCTGTAGGGGAGATTTGGGCTGCGGATTACCATTCAGAACTGTCCCAAGTTGGACCTAGAGGGCCAGGACTTTAACCTCCCTCATCTTTATAGGCCAGTGCAGGAAGGGGTAGCCGTTGGGTGAGGCAGCTCAGCAGCTGAGGCTGACAGCACCCCCAGCAGCTGGGGCAATGAGCCGTCCCTTGCAGGGTGATCTTGGCAGCACATCTCAGGGTCCCTCGCAAGGTGGAAAGAAATCTGTTCCTGCATTGACAAAGCCCATGGCCTGGTGAGCTAGAAAAGGAAATTATTATGTCTTCAGATATATTCCAAGGGTCAGTGCTGTGAGTGAGGAGTACACAGGCTGCTAAGGATGCATGATGTATGAGTATGCACACACAGGCTAGAAGCCAGGGGGAGGCAGAGTGTCAAGCCATGCTGTACTTTTCGGCAGGCAGAGTTTCCATAATCAAGTCATGAAGTCATTTGCTGACTCTGAGGGATTGGGAGCAGTTATAATGGGGAAGACAGCAGAAACTCACTACTGTGTCTGATATCTATTTGGTGTTCATCAGAGATATAGTGATTGGTCAACTTTAAACAATAAGATAAAAGCCAAATAATTCTTTTAAGTGAATGTGCACGTTGCTTGATGGGCAGGCAAACGTTGCGTGATTTTCCTTTTCTTCCACATTCCCTAACAACAGCATCTTCTGCAATACACAAAGCGTGATTAGGCAAACAGTAATAAATACCCAAGCTCCACAAACGCCCCTTCCTTACCTTCAACATCATTGATCTGAACACAGCTGCCATGGAGAATTTGCAGCCCAATGGCTATGTCTGTCGATATAAAAGCCTGAGTCATTTTCCTGCTGACACATGTTCCACTTTTCCCCTTCCTTTGGCAAGGAGGAGGGGTAGATGAGAAAACTGACCATGGAGCAGCTGCTGATTTATAGTTCTTTTCTGGACCAGGGAATTCATATTGATTAGTTGGATGAATGAGTCTGTCCCTTTGTTTCAAATGATTAGAGTGAGTGTCTGCCCTTGGAATATATCACAACTCCACTGTGACATAAGGAATAAGATCCACTGTGTTTTTTGTAAATCTCAATGCCTTTCCCATACTTATGAAATATACCTGTCGATGATACTTAACCTGGTTATGGAGAAACAGGTCTTTAGAGAGTTCTGAAGAATGTATGTGCCAGCAGGGACATCAAAATGTGTTAGATTCTTTCTTCAGGCTCTTTCATGTTGCTTAAAGTATTTACACTGAATTTGTCATCAAAGTGCTTGATGACATATTTGTGACTCATCTGAATTCAGTTTTCCTGTTATTATTCTGCTGTGGGATTTCATAATTGATCAGTGCTTCTACAAATAACTTTTGGCTGAGTTTTCTTTTCTGCAAGACTCACTTGCTTACTGATGGGGGGGGGGGGGAGGCATGACCATAAAGTACACTTCTATATTTTAATGGGATATTTGTCTTTAAAGTTTATAATTAACTGTTTACAAAAACATATTTAACATTTTATGTTTTCCAGGAATTCTCTGGGTGATAGACTTTTAAACCAAATGTGCTTCATTCCCAAATTGTTAGAAATGGATTTATTTTTCAGAGCTCAAGTTTGTTTCCTTGAATTCTTCCCTTGGCACTTCCTGGTTTTTCTCTGTGTAAGACCTCAACACAATATTCAACTTTTTCAACGGGCAATCCGTCAAATGTTGAAGACATTTCTAAGGTTTTTTATTAAGTTTCTCATCTCCTAATAGACTATCTAATTTTTTCAACCATTCAAAAATTAATTCAGTAATTAATGGTTTTGATGCTTAAGTCTATCTATTAATATCCCTCCAGGTAATCAAGGTCCAGAGGAAGTGCCTGGAGCCCTCTCTGCTCCACCAGCAGGAACTTATCTCTTCCTTGTCTGTGTTGCGGTAGATTATGCACTTTAGTTGTAGCATTGATCCTGTGCTACCCAGGTGATTTATGAGTTTCTTAGCTCCCCCTCTCGCAGTGCTCGGAGCGCCTTTGTTTCCAAGGAACCTGGAGACAGTTCTAATCAATTGGGCATCCCTATCTCAGTAAATTCTTACATGTGCAGGATGAGACAACGAGGGATGTGGTGAAGGGTGAGCAAAGAGTAGTTGATGAAAAAAGTTTGGAAAGGGAACATCATCTTTTTGCAAATGTGCTCAGGAGTCAGTGTCTATCGTACAGAATTAGCCCTAAGTGAAAAAATATGTACTCCAGACATGCTAACTTCTAGTTGCAATTCAACTTCAAATAGTACTCTTTTCACCATATTCAAGACTTGAGCTTTAAGTGATATTCTTGGCAACTTATCTAGATGTAGATTGAGTATCCCTAAATCTCCACAAATGCTTCCAACTTATACATAAATAATCATGTCAATACTTCATAATCATACCTATCAAATGTGTTTTTATAAACTCAGTTCAGAGAGCACCCTGTGCCATAACCTGCCTATCTTTCACCCTGTGAGTAGATAGATACTGCATCATTCCACCACCACTCCCAAGTACAGAGGATCATTTGCAAAGATTTTGCTCCTCTTTTAATTTTGAGCACGCAGCTCTATCTTAGCCTTGCTTTTGTATGTTTGTAGTGTCTTTAACTTTTGATTCAGGGCAAGGTTCATGCTATGAAGCATGCATTTTGGTTTTTAAATATGTGGTATATTCTTTTAAAATAACCATGAAGCTGTAAATCCGTATATCTCTTCAGATGCCATCTGATGAATTCCTCAAAAAGTGCTATTGCCAGGCTCCTCATTCCCTGCTGCTCTTGGCAGCTTCATGCTATAATGTCCCTGCTAGATCATTCTTCTTTCCCTTATCTACGGTATCATATTCAGTCAATAGCTGGCAACTGTGATTAGTGGGAAGAAAAAGCTAGCATTGAGTATCCAGTGGGTAAAATAAAACATAAATGGGATTGAGAGCAGGTGAAGCAGTGAACACAGCACAGATGAGGGTGACTTGCTGAACACTAAAAATCAAAGATACGAGGACAGCTGAAGTGAGAATTTATGGAGCTATCTCTCTTCTCTGCCAGTGTCCCCATTGAACTTCTGAAAAAAGGAATTCTGCCCAGAGCATGTCCCACTGACAATGCCTGGAAGTCCCCAGTGGGCTTCCCACACGTCCAGATTCTCCAAGGCTTTTCATGCCTTAGTCCTCTCCCCCAAGCCTGTCTGGGGTCTTGAAACCAGGAGACTCCTGTAGCCTGCCCTAGAAGATGACAGTAATTCTTCTTTAGCTCTTTCTTTAGATATCTCCTGGATTCTACCGGCTAACTGCTGGAGTTTCCAGACTTACTATTACCCTCTGCTGTGGTTTCTTTGGCTTTAATGTTTTTCCAGGTCATGAATGGACTCTGATACAGTCTTGGCAGTGTGGGTCCAGTGTGGTCCCAGGTATGAGACACATGGCAGGGACAAGTTCTGGGAGTTGGGGCCACCCAGACCACAGTGCACGTTGGTCCACTCAGAAGTGAGCTGTCTTAGGCATGTGGTGCATATGGCTGAGTATTTTGAGGAGAAGCCACAAGGAGCTCTGGTTTTGCACCACCATATGATATGAATTGGTGAAATAAATCCAAACAAATTAAGCTCTAAGTGTAGGGATAGCCTATGACGTGCCAGACCTATCCTAAAAGCATCTGGAGGAGTATGAGTCATGATCCTTGGCTATCACTGTGCTTATAACCTATACAGGGAGATAAGCCATGAGTGAGAAAAGCAATAGCAATATATTAGAACAGTGGCAACAAGAAGGTACTAAGCAGGGAGAGATATGTTGAAGAGTTATGAGCCATCTTTACCAGTCTGATTTAACCCTGATTTATGACAAACTGGTTATGTGTAGGAGTGAACTTTTGCAGTCTGGCTGATGAATGACTGAGCTTTGTGATGTTATAAATGTGAGCTTTCAAAGAATCGGATCATTAATTGATTGCTTTAATATGAAACACATTTTCCTATGGAAACAGATGCTAAAAATGGTGGTTGGGCCTCCAAAAGCCAATTTAACTAAAAACATAACTGAAATATTGAGCTGTTGTATTATAGGTTTCCATTTTATATTCAAGGATGAAGTATTCCATACTCTGGGTCACCTGGCTGCAGTCTTTTCTAGGTGCACATCTCTGCTCATTAGTACCCAGCCTTGGGGTTTATTCTTCTTATTTCCCAGCCCCGAAACAGTATATTTTTCTTCCCTCTTCCCTCCTCTACCTAGGCCATGAGAGGGTGTCTTCTTCCCCTGCCCTTTTCTAATATGTGGGCAATGCCAGTGAAGTCTTCCACCACTCCCTGCCCCAACCTATCAAACACACATCCTTTGTTTCTAGCAGTAGTGATTAAATGATCACTGGTAGAAACATTGGAAGAAGTTTTTGGTATAAAAGAGTGCAGAAATGTATTTCAGAGAGAAGGTGGGGGTGATAGGGAATGTTGGGGATAGCTTAATGGTAATTAAGATTGGTTGGATTGAGAACAAGCTAAAAAAGTAAGGCTGCACATAATGTTCACATGTCTCAGTGACAAATACCTATAAGCTGTGGCTGCCTATGTTTTACTGTCCAGATGTCTCCAGAAAGTGGGAAAATTCCTGTTGACCTATACGTTTCTCCCATTTTGCTTAATGGCTTGAAACAGTCACTATGTTATGATCTCTTCCAGTTGTGTGAGCTGATTGGGTTCAGCTAGGCAGTTCTCTAGCTCAGCCTTGGGATTTCTCATGTTGTTGTGGTCACATGGAAGCTGAGGCTAGATTCACTGGAAGGTTGACTGAGATACTTTGACAGGTGGGTTTCTCACCACCTTCATCCAACATGTCAGCTTTTCCTCTCCATGGAGCATCTGTATAAGATTTCTTCATGTGATGTCCCAGGAGAACATCTTGACTTATATGATGACTTGGGTTTCCTGAGAGCACCAGGGCAAGCTGCAAGACCTTTTTAAGGCTTTAGGTAGCTTCTGTTGCTATAGCTTCAGGGTCACTGAGCTTTTCTTTCTCAAGTATCTAATCTGCTGTAGAATATGAGTGAAATATTGAGTGGAATATTCATTTCATATGAGTGAAATATTGAATGAAATATTCATTTCGTACCTTGCAATGTTCATCTCTAAAATTCCCAGTTGGTTCTTGTTTATATCCCACATTTCTTTTTTCATTATTTTTATGTTTTTCTTTAAATCCTCAATCCCATTGAAGAGACTTACAAAGATGTTTTAAGGTCCTCTGTCATTTTGGTAATTTCTGATGTGTTTCTATCGATTCATGTTTTTCTCCTGATGTGGATCATATTTTCCTATTTTCCTGTCTAGTAATTCTTATTGGCTGTAGGACATTATGAGATTTTACTTTTTTTATTGCTTTTTTTTCTTTAAAAACTTGGATTTTGTTAGGGGTGGGCAGTTAAGCTACTAAAGTATAAATCTGATCTTTTTGAGAATTGCTTTTGATCTCTTCCATCATGAATCTACTGTAGGATTACCAACTATCCTGAGTTTTCTGGGAGTGAGGGATTTCCAGAGATATAGGACTTTAAGTGCCAAAACCGGGAAAACTGTGGGCAAACCAGGGTAAATTGGTTATCTTAGACTTCATCAGACCTCTGAAAAAATTGTGGAAAGTAACATTTTTGAGACCATGTAGACTAAAAAAATGCCTATATTCTGCCTTTAAAATTAACTCATATCAAGTTTAGCATAAAAATAAGTTGGAATTTATTTCATCTGATGATTCTGAAGGCATTGTTTTATTGCTTTTAATTTCCACTGTTGTTATTGACAAGTTGGAATCTATATGAATCCTTGAAACTTTGCATTGACCAGTGTCATTTTGAGTGGAGTATGTCCTTGGTTTTGTTTTTCCTTTCTGAGAACCTGTAGATTCTTCCCTTTTTCTTTTTCCCTCTGTGTTCTGAAATTTTGTAATGAATATGCCTTGGTCTGAGTCATGTCATTCACTCTTAATCTGGCAACCGTATCTTTCAGTCCTAGGACATTTTCTTGTGTTTACATGTGACCAAGTACCTTATCTCTGGTCTCTCTCTTTCTCTTCCTGGCACTCCTGTTTACATATTAGGCTTCTTGGACACCTCCTCTGGTTTTCTAATTGTTTTTGTCAATATTTCCCCATTGTTCTCATTTTTGGAAGATGGCCTCAACTAAGTTTCCAACTTTTCTATTGAGTTTCCCACATCTCAATAGAAGACTCAATTTTTCTATCACATTTTTAATTTGCATGAGTTTTTTTTTTTTGTTTGTTTTGTTTTGTTTTTTTGCAGGGAGGCTTCCACATGTGTATGTTCCCTTTTTCATACCACCCTGTTTCCTGGCTGTTGTTCTCTTGGGCACTCTCAGAATGATGGTTTTGATTTTAAGTTTTTCCTTTTCCTGTATAAGCCTCTCATTCTTCTAAGAGAATGTAAAGTGTCAGGCTTTCTGTGAATGTGTGCTGAGGATCTAGGCATCTGTCTTTTTCTTTGGCAGAGTCTCAAATCATATTCTTACCTTCAGCACCATACTTTCATGCTCATGTCCTGGCAGTTTAGGGAGTTGAGGTATAAATCCTCTTCGTATCCATCTTTCTCAAGTTGACCACATCAACGAACACTTGTTCTGTTTCTCAGCTTCCAAAATATGGTTGTTCTTTTTTCCTTTGTTCTTGTGTTTCAATGTCTAAAAATATCTTTAATTTTAATAGAATTTGGGAAGAGATCTAAGTCTTTTTGTGTGCTCAATCCATTTTTTTTTATCCTACTTGTTTCAGTTTAACATTATAATCTACAGTTGTTTTTGTGAACCAAAATATTTACAACAGTTTTTATTGCATGCATCTTAGATATTTTGCTTAAACATTGTTTAGGCTTACTCTGGATGAAAAAAATTATTTCCAAGTTTTTTTAATTTTTTCAAAATTTCCATAGAAATCTGGAAATAGTAATCATTATTTTTAACTTCTCAGAATCAAAATATATATCAACCTAAAATTATGAATCAGTATTTAATTGCAAATGGAGAGTATTATTACTGAGAAACAACATGATTGTAGTAGTAATAAGGTGAAATTAATGCCAAATTAAATACCAGATTAAATTTTTTTAAAGATTTATTTTTATTTATTTATGATAGACAGAGAGAGAGAGAGAGAGAGAGAGAGAGAGAGAGGCAGAGACACAGGCAGAGGGAGAAGCAGGCTCCACGCAGGGAGCCCGACGCGGCAGTCGATCCCGGGACTCCAGGATCGCGCCCTGGGCCAAAGGCAGGCCCAGGGATCCCCCCAGATTAAGTTTTTAATGCTAACAGTTTTTTCTTGGATTGCAAGTATTGGTGCATTTTGTAAATTTTATTTCTTGCTAAGAGCCTAAGCTCATTGCATGTTTTTTCGTGTTAAGTTCTTGGATAAGGGTAAGTGGTTTTAATTGTGCAAATTAAACTAATCAGCCATCAGGAGGTATACAAAAAGTGTATATCTATTTTCCGATTTGTTCCTTCCCACTGTGGACACTGCCAGTAACATATTCATTTGGAGAGAACCATTGCAATGTTATTTCTTAGTGATGAAAATCAAAAAGGCAGGAGACAGAGTTGAAAGCTAGAGCAGGATGCATTTTTAGATGGCCAGACTGCTGAGTAAAATAGCTTATTGCTTTTTAAATTGCCTTATATTTTTTTTCCAAATTCTTAAACAGGCTCTAGAGAACAATTCGTCCTATGTCTTTCAAAACTAGCTACTCTAAGAAATGCTGATTTGGTTTTTTAGTAGAAGTTGCACCAGTTGGAGAAGATGGTATAGGATTTTGGTCTTATTGTTGCTGTGTGCTCAGACAGTGGGCCTCGGGTTTCTTAAATGTAATGCCAAGAAGCTCTGAATGGGTGTAGTTCAGAGTTGATCATTCTTTTCTTATATCATTCTGAGTACAATTCATTTGGTTCTTCTCTGGGTGCTTCTCTGTGTTTTTAGTGTTTATTCTTTTTGTTTTATTTGAGTCAGTTTCTCAATCCAGTCCAGTCTAATCCAGTCCAATCCAGTTCACTTAAGTAAACATTCATAGTGTAAATCTTACCACCACTTTCCTTCCCAAAGAAAATTACATGGGAGCTTACGCATATATGGACCCCAAATATTCAAACTTACTTTAACTTGTGCTTCTTTTGTCCTCTTTCTCTTCTTTACCACCTGTTTACCCATCTCAACACTAGTCCCTCTCCTTGTGCTATGAGGTGCTTTACTAACCCTGTTTTTGTTCATACATCCAACCTCTCTCACTCAAGATCCTCCCACTAGTTTCTAAACATGCCCAGATATTAAAACAAAAGTGGAACATTCCTCCTCAACTCTACTCTTTTCTAGAGTTTTGCCCTATTTTAATTTACTCATCTCAATTGAGTAGTTTGAATTCAGGGTTTTCATTTCCTCTGAAACCACTGAGTACTCAAACCAGTCCAGCATGTCTTCTCTGCTTATCACACCATCAAAGCACTTCTCATGAGGCTCACAGTGATCTCAGCATGGCAGAGTGCAGTGGGCATTCTCAGTTCCATCTTTACCGGACTTCTGCCAGTTTTTGACAACGATGCACACTCTCTCCCTAATACATTGCCTTAGGTTGGTTTCCTCCTGATATTTTGTTCTTTTCCTGTCAGCTTTATACACTCAGCCTCCTGTATGGGCCTCCAACTATTCCTCATGGCTCTTACTTGGGTCTCTTTTCTTCTCATTGTGCACACTTCCTCATTGGTCTCTCCTTTATGCCTATGGTTTTAATTATAATCTGCACACAGAATACTTAAATCTATACCTGAAATGTAGGCCTTCTGTGCAATTCAGAGTTATATACCCACTCCTCTTCCAGGGAATGTAAAGCCCCCTGCCCACAATGGAACTCTCTGTCTCCACTGACAAAGTGAAGTATATTCTTTCCAGTTCTCTCTCTCAGTAAAAGACCTGTCCTGCCATCCAGTTGCACAGATTAGAGTCCTGGGACCCTTAAACCCCGCCCCCCTTCTCCTGTACTTTCATATCTAATCTCTGAGTGCTATAAGTTTTAATTTCAGTTATTTTCTGAATATGTGCACATCATCTCTCCTCTGTCACCCCACTCTGCAGAAGCAGATGTCATCTCTTTGGCCTTCTGCCTTCTGCCTGTTTGCCCAGATCATCTCCAAGCATCTCTTGTTTGGTCTCCATCCTGGAGTCAGAGTAATCTATTGAAACACAACCTTATTGTAAGCCCTGTACTTAAAATGGTTCAAAAGCTGTCCACTATTTTTTGAATAATTTGACATCCTTACCTTTGCCCGATAGCTCTGCATAATCTGGTTCCATTCTTTACCAGGCACCACTTTGCTTTCTGCTGCAATCATAAAGGCATTTTATATTTCCTCATTTAAATCCTCCTGATCAATTCACAGATTATTTACACATGATGTTTCCTCTCCCCAGTAAACCTCAATCTTTCTGGTTTAATCTCTCTCTTCCTTGAGAATACAAAATCTATCAGTATTTCTTAAGGAGCATTTTGCTTTAATCTCTTTGATTTGGTATTTTTTCCCCATTTTATGGCCTTAGGTACAGGTGATGCAGTATGGTGTACCACCAAGATCACTCCTTCATTGACAGAAGATTCATTACTCCCACCTGCTGGGAGTATTGGCCACTGATGGCTCCTGGCCCTGTCTCTCTTTAAGCCCTGCCTCAACCAAACGGTGCTGTACCACTAAAACCCAATCTAAGGCCCCATATGCTATCTTTCCTCCTGTTCATTCATGGTCGCAAATATATGCCTGCCTTGGCTCTTCTACTTAACAGTTCTGTGATTTTGCTCAAGTAAATTATGTTGCTTGTGCCTTAGCTTCCTTACCTATTTCACTGTATTAAATTGCTTAGGACAGTGTCTTTGTTAGTTTGGGCTTTGCCATACCAAATTACTATAGACTGGGTGGATTAAAGAAAGGGGGTGCAGGGGCAAGGGAGGGGGAAGGAGAGGAACCTCCTCTTTTTATAAGGGCATTAATCTCATCATGAGGGCCTACCCTCATGACCTGATCTACCCACAATTACCTCCCAGTGGCCCTCCCTCCAAGTATCACATTGTGGGTTAGGGTTTCAGTATGTGAGTTTGGAAGGGGATGTGAACATTCAGTCCCTAGCAGACAATGTCTTGTATATAACAGATTCTCAATGATATCTGTAATTATTATTGTGTTGTTGTTATCATCATCATCATCATCATCATCATCATCATTCCTGTCCCAAAAGAGTATTGATGCTTGTATCTAGAGACAGTCTAAAATGTGAATGCCTTTAGGAGATGATGCCTTAACCTGAAGTTTCACTAGAGTATTGTTGTAATTACACTGACCCACGAGATAATGCACAAATGAAGAATTCTTTGTTTCAGTAAGTGTGAGAAGAGTTCACAGATCTCACTTTTGGAGCCTCAGGGTGTAAAGACTAAGCACTTAAAAAAATAGTCTGCTTCACTTTTTAAATCCAATAGTCCCCAAATCCCCACTATGGAGACATTTCCTCAATTAATATCTATCAAGCTTCTGTGGCTCTATTAGGAGTGCTTCAGCAGGGGTGATTTCATGAAGAGTAAGACAGGTTTGATGTGATTGCAGGATAGGGAGGGGCTGAGGGGCTGATTACCCACATATAGTGACTTCACAACCAACCACCAAAACCCAGTATCCAAGAGGAGATTGCAACACAAAGCAAGGAAGATTACTAATGAGTATTTGGTCTTCTAAAGCCACAAATTGCCTGGAGTCTCCCTTTTTTCAATGTAAGTAGAAGTATCCAGCAGAGGAGCTTGCTGTGTCCTGCTGCTGTGGGCAGTGTGTGGCAGTTCCTGGCTTGTTACCACAGTTTTCTGATAGCAGTGACTGATGAGGTTCTCATGGGAATCCCATACCCACCTGACAGAGCTTCCTCATCAAACTGTTTCTTTTATTTTTAAAAAAAAATTTTAAAGACTTTTATTTATTCATGAGAGAGAGAGAGAGAGTGAGGCAGAGGGAGAAGCAGGCTCCATGCAGGAAGCCCGACGTGGGACTCGATCCCAGGTCTCCAGGATCACGCCCTGGGCTGAAGGCAGCGCCAAACCTCTGGGCCACCCAGGCTGCCCCAAACAGTTTCTTTTAGTCAATTCTACTGATATGAATACACACGTACACAGAGAACTTTCCTTTGGAAAGGGAAAACACATTTCCTTTTTACTGAGGTGAAATATATGAATAGGAATTTTTGTGCAGATGTGGATAATTGAGATGAAGGAAAGTGGAGGAAAAAGAGGGAGGCCAAGAAGTCTGGTTGACCTTTGAACAGCAGTGAGTTTGAATTTGTCCACTTACACATGGATTTTTATAGCACTGTACTGTAAATGTAGCTTTTGTTCCTTCTGACTTTCTTAATAACATTTTATTTTCTCCAGGCTACTTTGTTGTGAGCATACGGTATATAATGCAGATACAAAAATGCGTGGGTTTCTTCTTGAAGATTTTATTTCTTTACTTAGAGAGGAAGAATTTGTGCAAGCGTGTGTGACAGGGGAAGGAAGGGCTGAAGGAGAGAGAGAGAGAGAATCCCAAGCAGACTCTGTGATGAGTGCGGAGCCTGAGGCAGGGCTTGACGCAGGGCTGGATCTCACAACCCTGAGATCATGACCTGAGCCAAAATCAAGAGTTGGACACTTAATTAACTGAGCCAGCCAGGCACCCTACAAAATATGTCTTAATCAACTGTCTGTTATCAGTAAGGCTTTTGGTCAACAGTAAGCTATTAGTAATTAAGGTTTTGCAGAATCAAAACTTATATGTGGATTTTCAACTGCAAAGGAGGGAGGGTGTCAGTGCCCTAACATCTGTGTATTCAAGAGTCAATTGCACTAAAATATAGTGTACTAAACTATGATGCATGAACTAGTAATAGCTCCAGTATTCCCAAAATGTTTGAGAGATGAAAGTAAAAGGATTTTTATATATATTATATATAGTAATAGTCCTTTTGTGTCCCTTCAGAATTTATATGTTGAAACCCTAGTTCCCATCTGTACTGGGAGATAGGACCTTTGGGAGGTCATTAGGTCATGAAGGGGAAGCCCTCATGAGTGGTATTAGTGCCATATAAGAAGAGGCCAGAGATAGGGCTAGTTCTCTTTCCCCTGTGTGAGGATCCAATGGGAAGATGGCCATCTGCAAAGAAGGATTCAGGCCTCAACAGACCCTGGGGCCCTGGCATCTTGATCGTGGACTTCTGTCTCTCCAGAACTGTGAGGAATAAATGTTGTTTAAGCCACCCTGTCCATGATAATTTGTTATATTAATCTGAACTAAGGCAGAATACATAATATATATATTTTCAAGAAGATCAGTTAAACCTATTTCGTCCATCCCTGTGTCCCTGTGTTTATTCATCCATCCATCCATGCATCCACTACTACTTCATTCCTTCAGGTCAATATGGACTGAGGTTCAAAGCATATAAAAATGTCATTGGTGTTGAGTTTAATAAGTTCTTTATAGATCTTAGAAACTAGCCCTTTATCTGATACGTCATTTGCAAATATCTTCTCCCATTCTGTAGGTTGTCTTTTAGTTTTGTTGACTGTATCCTTTGCTGTGCAAAAGCTTCTTATCTTGATGAAGTCCCAATAGTTCATTTTTGCTTTTGTTTCTTTTGCCTTCATGGATGTATCCTGCAAGAAGTTACTGTGGCTGACAGATGCAGTGAAACGCCGGGACACCTGCACCCCGATGTTTATAGCAGCAATGTCCACGGTAGCCAAACTGTGGAAGGAGCCTCGGTATCCATCGAAAGATGAATAGATAAAGAAGATGTGGTTTATGTATACAATGGAATATTCCTCAGCCATTAGAAACGACAAATACCCACCATTTGCTTCGACGTGGATGGAACTGGAAGGTATTATGCTGAGTGAAGGAAGTCAATCGGAGAAGGACAAACATTGTATGTTCTGATTCATTTGGGGAATATAAATAATAGTGAAAGGGAATATAAGGGAAGGGAGAAGAAAAGTGTGGGAAATATCAGAAAGGGAGATAGAATGTAAAGACTCCTAACTCTGGGAAACGAACTAGGGGTGGTGGAAGGGGAGGAGGGCGGGGGTGGGGGTGAATGGGTGACGGGCACTGAGGGGGGCACTTGACGGGATGAGCACTGGGTGTTATTCTGTATGTTGGTAAATTGAACACCAATAAAAAATAAATTTATTATGATAAATAAATAAATAAATAAATAAATAAATAAAACCGGAAAAAAAAACAAAGCATATAAGAATAAATTTTGTTTATACACCATTTTCAATTATAAAAGACTGAATTTCTGTATATTCTCTGTTAAGTGCTAGGTAACTGAGAATCAATAGCTGGCGAAACATGCTAACCACAGATAATTCTCAGAAAAGGGAATATCTGGGAATATTCTTTAAAAAATATTTGTCTTGGAATAATTTACTACATACCTGCCTCCTAACTCCAAAAGGTAGCTTAACGCTGTTTGTGATAGAATGGCAGTGGAAATGACGTTTTGGGAAATGCCAGCCACTGCTAAATGGTAATCCAAGTGTGGAATTATTGTACAACTTGATATTTTAGATAGGCAGGGATTTAAAAATTAAAAAAAAAAAACAGGGTAAAAGATATACCATCCTGAAAAATCCTTCTAATTCTCTTGATCATCGCCAACATATTTCTAATGACACCAGAAACAATAGACCTTTCCAAGACTCATTGTCTCTTCCAGGTGCTAGTATAATTGAACTGAGGAACCTGTTAAGTTTCATTCCATACTGAAGTTAGCTAGCAGCTTCTTGAGAACTCGGCGAAGCATCTGGTCCTCATTGCTAGTATGTACTGATTTTTCTATTTTCGAGATCAGTTCTTAAAGTGTGGCCTGTCTTGTTAGATACATATTATATGTTTATAAAAAAGGTGATATATATTTCTATCATATTTTATATGTATATAGAAGTATATATTTATAAAACTCCAGATAATTTTCTTTATGTGGATTGAAGGCGAGCTGAAATAAGGTCTTTAGAAATCTTCCCATTTTGAGAACATGTTTGTATCTTTTATATCTTTTTAATTATGAACAAAAGCACAGTAGAATAAACATAGTAAAGCAAAGGGAAATAAACCATACAGGATTAAAAGGAGAAGAAAATGAGGCAAGATACAGGACGGTTTCAAAAGCAATGTTATTTTTTATTATTTGGTGCAGAAAACTGTGAAGCACATAAAACAATCTAGAGGAAGTGGGAAAGATTTCTTCTCATTACTGGCCTTGAGGCGATTTTTTAAGCTGCCATAAACTGACAAACAGACATGATGGATATCATTATAAAATACACTGAGTTGGAAAAAGGAGCACAGAATGAAATGGTCCACATCAAAAGGAAAAAAAAAAAGGCCCATGGAGTCGAGTGAGTAGCTCCAATACTGTTAAGGGCTGATATCACTAAATTACCCCAACCTTGCATTGCTTTTTTCCAGAGGACCATATGATCTTTTCTTTATTACTTATACCTTGTGATTCCAAAATTCATGTCAAGACTTATCAAGTAAAATTAGACCTAGTAGACTTAATATTGAACTTTAATAAACAACTATTATGATGCATGTACTTCAGATTTAAATAATGAATTTCAAGAGTAAAAGACATTAATGGAGATTTCCCCATGGTTCAAACTCATGGAGGGTGGGGTGTGTGTGTGCATCAACCCTTTTGGGCCTCCCAAGACCATTATGTTTGCATCAATACCAAACTGTTCCAGAAGGGTAAACAGCAATTCCTCTAACATATCTATGTACCCCTTCAGGTTTCAGGAGGATTTGCACTGGGCCCCCAGTAGCCTATCCTGTAGGAAACCTCCTCAGGTCCTGCTCCAAGGCCATGCAGATCATTGCCAGATAACAGAAAGCTGTGTGGTCCCAGCCAAACTGTGATGTGATGGAGACACAAATCTGTGGGTCCTGGCATCCCCAACCCTGCCCTAAGCTAAACTGTGGGACACACATCCCTTGGGTTACCAGTGTTTGGGTTAGTTTTCTCATGGTTATAGCAAAGCCTACCTTACCTGCTTATAGCAAGAATGTAATAGAGTAAGTTGTATATCAGGAATATAAGTCATTGTTACCCTATCTGCACCTGTTGCCTGTCATTATTGTACTTTGTCCTGTTATGTGTTGGTGATTCAGTTTGATAATCCGAGGATTTTTACATCTGTGCTCATGAGAGAATTGGTCTATAATTTTTTCTTTTCTTTTTTAAAAAAAGATTTTATTTATTTATTTGGAAGGGAGAGAGAGAGAGAGAGCACAGAGTGAGAGGAAGAAACAGATTCCCCACTGAGCAGAGAGCCCAATGCAGGGCTCTATCCCAGGACCCTGAGATCATGACCTGAGCTGAAGGCAGATGCTTAACCAACTGAGCCACGCAGGTGCCCCTATAGTTTTCTTTCTCTGTACTGGTTTTGTAGGTCAGTATCGCGGTGATGCTCACAAGATAAAATGAGTTTGGAAATGTTTCCTGCTCTTTTGCTTCCTTAGAAATAGTGTAGAATTCATATGATTTCCTCTTTAAATATTTGGTAAAATTTGCCTGTAAAATCACCTGAATTTTTCTTGATATAAATGTGAATTCAATTTAAAAATTTTATCATTACTGACATTAATAGTTTTCATATATTATTTTAATATCAAAAATTATTGATAACTTTTATTCTTGATATTGATCATTTATACCTTCCTTCTCCTTGTCTCCATCAGCGCTCTTGCAAGAGCTTTATCAATTTTACTGATTTATTTAAGGCTTTTCATTTTATTTTATCTGTTCTTCCTAATTTTATTTGTTATTGCTCTCGTCTTTAATATTTCCGTTTTTCTATTTGATTTAGTTCTATTTTGTTCTCCTTTTCCTAATTTCTTGAATTATTGATTTGATACTTTTTTTCCCCTAATACAAACATTTAATGCTAAAAATTCTCTCCAAGGACAGCTTTAGCTGCATCCCACAAATTTAGATATACTATATTTTCATTTTCATTCAGTTTGAAATGTTTTCTAACATTTCTGGAGATTTACCCTTTCACATATGGATTGTTTGTGCATGCATTCTTTACTTTCCCAGTATTTGTATATTCTTCTTTTATTTTTCTCTTAATTCCTAGGTTTGTTTATGGTCAGAGAAAATACTTTGTATGATTTTAGTTCTTTGGGTTTGTCATGGTGTGTTTTATGACTCAGGATATATGTTTTGTCTTGGTGAATATTCTGCAAATACATGAAAAGAAGGCTTATTCTGGTTTTTTTTTGGTGTCAGGAAAATATAAATAAGACCCACTTGGTTGATGGCATTCAGTTCTTCTAAAACCTTGTGATCTTTTGCAAAGACTTTCTTTTTTAATTAAATGTTAGAGCTCTTTATTGGGAAACATTTCCAGAGACACTTTCTAGGTACTGCCAGAACTTAGGGTCCCAGTTAGGTGGAAATCCAGGCACACAGCCAATCATTAGTGCCTCCATTGGAGGAGAGATGGCCCAGGCCCTGGAGGGCACTGAGGACAGCTGCCATAGGCAGCTACCTCCAGCGGCATGAGGCAAACCCCAACCCCACTGCCCAGGACTGGCCTGAGGCCTGCACCCCCACAATAACAGTTACTAAGGCAGATAGTGTGAGAGGAACCTTAGGTGGCCCACAGCCTCCCCAAGGTTATTTAGATCTGCAGTGACTCCTGCTGGCTCTGCCCCAAATCACTCTGCCTCTTTGTCCCCATCTTCCTGGCCTGCCTTATCCTCCACACCCTTCTTCTCCCTAATTTCTGGTCTTCAGCACCTTTCTCACTTGCCTTGACTCAGTCCTACTGGGATCCACCCTGACAACACCCTACCACGAGGGCTTCACTCTTTTCCCCATCCCTGGGGTCAGAAATCTGGCTGGGCTTTGAGAGACTCCACTGGTGAATTCTGAGGCCTGAACTGGCAAACTCTGATGGTGTGAGGAAGGGGGCTCCAAAGACTGTTTGCTTCCCTATTGACAGCCTGAAACAAACCCCCTAGACTACTATAATAACAGCAGACATTCATTGAACACTTACTATCTTCTAGGAACACAACTAAATCTCTTATGTAGATCATTCCATTTAATTCTTGTAAAAATTTTAAGAGGTGGACTCTAGAAACTGAGACTCAGAAGAAAAGTAGTTAGTAAATGGCAGGTCCAGGTGGATTCAGATCCAGGTCTCTGACTTCAGAGTCCATCCACTCTACTATTTTACAGTTCTTGTGTCTGCTGACAGCCAAGACTACCTGTGTGTGCAAGTGTCTGCTGAGTATTCACTGCTTTGGGGAAGCGTGCCTCAACAGGTATTACCCCATGCCCTCCAGGCATGGCCCTGTGATCTAAACCTGGCAGCCATAACCTTAAAACTGGACTGCAGATTTGATTGTTGAGCAGAAGAGGACCCACCCCCTCTTCTGCTAATTTCATGTGGATTTATTTTGGACTATACCTGACAACACAAGTTAAAAAGTGGCCTGGATGGAGATGACTCCACCCCCTGTCGTCAGGGGAGTCAGTCATGTGATTCAGGCCTGGCCATTCAAGCACCAAAATATCCTGCCCATAGTGATTGGTTCAGGAAGGACATATGACCTAAACCTGACCAGTAGAGCTGATCCTGGAATTTTACTCCAGCCTCTGATTTTCTGCTCTGGAGTTGCTAACTGGATATGTGTCTGGCAGGATCTACCAGGACTGCTGCCTAGGAGATCATGCCTGAGAAGGCAGCTGACACAGGAGAGCAAAGACCTGTCCTGATGGCATTATTTGCACTGTGCCCAAAATAGATCCACCTGGACTTTTCAGTGACCAAGAGCCAATAAATTACTTTTTTTGTTGTTCTTATCTTAAGCAAGTATGAATTGAGTTCCTTCCTTTGAAACAGAGAACTAGCAAAGCTTCACTACCATTGTTTATGAATTTATGCTGTTTTTATTCTTTTCTTTTTAGTTTTGAAATTCTCTTCTTTTGGATCCTTAACTTTTTAAATACCATTTTATTATTTTTTTCACCATGGTAAGTATACTTTTTTATCCCCATCCCCTGTTTCCCCACCCCACATCCCCTCTGGTAACCATCAGTTTGTTCTCTAGAGTTAAGAGTCTGTTTCTTGGTTTGTCTCTCATTTTCCCCCCTTTGCTCATGGGTTTTGTTTCTTAAATACCACATCTGAGTGAGATCATATGGTATTTGTCTTTCTCTGACTGACTTATTTTGCTTAGCGTTATACTCTCTAGCTCCATCCATGTTGTTGCAAAAGGCAAGATTTCATTCTTTTTTATGGTTGAATAAAATAGCATTTCTTCTTTATTTATCTGTTGATGGACACTAAGGCTGCTTCCATGCATATCTTGCCTGTTGTAAGTAATGCTACAATAAACATATCCCTTTGAATTAATGTTTTTGTATTTTTGGGATAAATACTAGTCAGATTCCTGGATTATAGGATATTTCTATTTTTAATTTTTTGAGGAACCTCTGGGCTGTTTTCCATGGTAGCTTCACCTACTTGCATTCCCATCAACAGTGCACAAGGGTTCTTTTTCTCTACATTATCACCAACACTTGTTGTTTTTTAGCACTTATTTTGTGAAAAAAAAATCAGAATGGATTCAGGGTCATCCAGATAACAATGCACTTTTGAAGTAGGTCGGGTCTACCCTTGGGGTGTGTCTTCTGTGGGATGTTGGCCAGTAGGTGGGGGGTGCAGCTAGGGAGAACAGATGGAGAATAGCTGGTATAAACTGGTGACAACACAAGACAGAGTGAGGTACACACAGCCTGCTGTGAGACCACAGGGAAAGGAATGATTAATTCTGGCATGAACTATATGCACAGAGGGAAAGCAAGAGAAATACAGCATAAATGGAATCAACAACTAACCTTAACTAATAAATAATGCATATTGGTGAATTATCTTTGTGGTGGTCTCTGCAGCATCCCTTTGATGTCTATGTGATGTCACCATGGAGAGTTGGCATCTGGAGCTTGGGAAATAAACTGGTGCTTGGATTTTGTTGTTGTTGTTGTTGTTGTTGTGTGTGTGTGTGTGTGTGTGTGTGTGAACTTATTTCCATAGGTGCCCTGTGACCCAATTTCTTTATTTCTTGGCATTTAGCCAATTTTCTATTCTCCGAAGTTTGAGTCAGATTATTTTTTTGGAGTCAGGCATGAGCGTATGTAGTAACAATAGCTCACTTCCTCCTGTTTATAAAACTGCAGTAAGAAAGCGATACCCCCACAGCCTGCTGGAGAGATTGATGAGGACGCTGGGAGCTGGCAGTAACACAGGGAGCTGAGAGTCCTTAATCTTCCAGCAGAGCCACAAACTCCTTGGGTCTGCATCTAGTGCACCGAATGTTCTAGCAGCAGCAGCAGCCCTGTTAACCTCTCAGGAGAGGCATTTGAATAAATGCTTTTGAACTCAGGTAGTATATTTTATCTGTAAGGATGGAAGTACATAGTTCACCCTGACATCCTGTGTATTTCAAATTACTATTGATAAGTGCTAAGCTGACATTTTTTGGAGGATAATTTTCTAGTCATTTAAAATAACATTTTTAGATGCTCTTTGTAATAGCTATTTGAAATTGGTCCAGGTATTATCCTTCTTTTCATAGCATATGGAAACAATGGCCCCAAAGGAAAATGTCTTTAAGGAGATGAACTCATAGTCACTTAACACAATTTATAACATTCTTTTATATCAGAACAGTATGTTTGCATTTCTAAACACACTTAATAACTGCTAATGTATTTTTTGGGGGGGAATGAACAGGGTGACCATTATTGTGCTCCTTTTTCAGAGACAGAAATTGAGGACACAGAGGGTGCCTATGGTAGGAGAGCCAGACAGATCATATATCTTGTAATTCCTCTTTCATCCAGGAAACAGAAGGTAGTGGAATGGGTAATTGAGCCAAACACACACACTCCCTCTTTAGCGCAGATGAGATAAGGTTCTGTAAAGGCAAATCCTGCAGGAAAACATTTCCAGGAAGCCTTGTGGCCAGAGGAAATCTATCCATGAAGCTCCGAAGGCTATTATAAAAGGACATGCAATTGTGTGACCTCACCAAAATAATAGTAGGACTCACCCGAGAGGTGTAGATGGACGTTTGAGGCTTAACTACTTAGAGCAGAGAAAATCATACCAGCCGTCTTGAGAGCAGGCTCTGGGTGACTTAGGCTCATCCTGGGTGAAACAAGATGCCTTATAGTTATTGTCTTGATGTAACTTTTCTGTACACCTACCATTAGAACAAATTTAGAATTCTTTTGTAAAAACCGAGAAGTTACATTATTCTTAAAAATAATTTTATGTATATTTGAATAGTAATTCAAATTCATTACAAAAAACTTGGAAAATAAACAAAACAAGAAAAACTGTTATATGTACTGCTCTTCTCCTCATACTTAGCATTTTGTGCCTGGACCATGAAGTCGCTTTAATGAAGACTTACTGACTGACTGAAATGAACTCACAAACCCAACCAGGGAGATTTACTTTTAGTATTCAGTGTAAAATGAAAATACTTTTATGTGTTTTTATTTTAGTTAATAATACACATACACCTTGCTCTCTGTGTGCATATGTGCATTAACCTATATATATATAGTTACATTATATATAGTGTATATTTTCATATATATGCGCATACATAGGTACATTTACAAAAGATAAGATCCAATGTACATTTGGGTAAGGGTATTTTTGTAGATGTAATTAAAGTCCATAGTCTGCTGATTTTGAGTAAAGGATATTCTCCTAGGTACTTTAACAAAAGATAACTACATTTTTTCCATAGTGTTGGCAACTATTGGACACTTTTCACCCTGTTACTTACAATATTAGCCTGGAGAGGTGGAATTGGAAGCTCAGGAAGTTTAAATAAGTGGGCCAAGGATGTGCTGGTGACATGTGATTGACTTAGGTTTTAAATCCAGCTCTATTTACAAAAAGATTTGAACTCTGAATTACTGTCCCAAATATTCTGACATGGTGTTAATAGTAAAATGTTGCAGCCATTTCATCTTGCTGTTGGATTTTGCTGTCAGACATTTTCTAATGGCTTGAAAATTTTCCATTGTGTGAATGGAACAAATCTTTATTTAAATATTCTACTGTTTGGGACCATTTTTTTTCCTTCAGGAAATCCTTAGGTTTTACTTCTAAGGCCTTTCAATTGATGAAATTTGGCACACTCAGGTTACCTAGGATAATCTCCATTACTCAGAATCAACAGATTATAGACTTTAATCATACCTACAAAAATACCCTCACCCAGATTCATGTTGGGTTGAATAACTGGAGACGGGAGCCTAGCCAAGTGGACCCTACAAAGAAAGGCCATCACACCCATCAACACCTTAGTCCTAGTCTGTTCTGTTTATTATTCATTGTACACAGTCAGTGAATGTTTGTGAAATATGTGAATGAATAAAATGACTTTCAAATTGATGCTCTTAACTATAGGCTAACTTTATTCCTTCTTTTTTTTTTTTTTTTTTTCTGCTTAAGAAGCTGTAATACTTCCGTGTTAGCTAGCATTTCTAATACAGCCTTTAAAATCTAGCATTCTACCTGGTGATACTAACTCCTGGTCCTCTGGCCATTAGGAATCCTCAGATTCCTACAGATACTGTGTGGTTTTTTGTATTTTTATGCTGTTACTCATCAAACAGCGGTGCCCCAGCCCAGATCTCTGGAATGGATTTTTACCTCTTCCTTTGCAAGAACATGATTCAAAATTCTTCTAAACAGTAATCTTTCTCAAGGCTTTTCTAATCAACAGTATGTTATTTTGTATAACATTAACAGTAACAGTATTTATTTTGTTTTAGGTTTTTAATTTAAAACTTGATATTTTGGACTTCTTAAGGACTTCTGTATTATTTGTTGTTTTTCTCTTTTTGTGTTCTGAATTGATGAAGCATATTGAGAATAACATCAATGTTTCTTGCACATGGTATGCTGTTCTTTAGGTCATAAATTCTCACTAAATGCTTCTCCATAGACTTGGCTCAAGTCCCTGACCTTCCAATATCCTAGTTCTGTGACTGAGCCATGTGCGTTGGGATGCTCTAAAACACAGTTACGGAAGAAAAAGCTAAATCTTGTATGCCATTTTAGCTTTCATCTGTCAGTAAGTTTGAGTCTTCTGTTTATTTTGCAAGAGTAAATAAGTAGTCACACATAGTCTGTATCCTTTATATCCTATAGAGTTACTATTCTTCTTATAATCGATCATCCAAACATTTTGGATGGCACCTTTGAGAGTATAATAAAAATTTTAAATAGTTGAATTTATCTAAATTTTTTCCTTAATTTCTCCTGCTGATAGTTTTAATTATTGAATTTTTAAATTATTTGTCTCTTTATATCTACATTTACCAAGTTAATAGTAAACTTCCGTATTTATTAACTGATAAATTTGGATCATTATATATTGGTGGATCTATAGTATAGTTTTATTCCAAAACCATTTCCTCAAAAAACACAATTTTTATAAAACTAAAAATAACTTAATAAAAAAAGAAGACCTCTTTTTAAAAGATATTTATTTGAGAGAGAGAGAGAGAGAGATCATGAGAGGGAGGGGCAGAGGGAGAGACAGAGAATCTCAAGCAGACTCTGTGCTAAGCATGGAGCCCAGTGAAGGACTGGATTCCACATTTCTGAGATCACAACCTGCGCTGAAACCAAGAGTCGAACACTTAACCCGCTGTACCACCCACCCCCGCCCCCCCAAAAAACCTCTTTATATTGATTATCTAGACATTAAAAAAGAGCATATAGGAGAAGGTTTCTTGGTTCATATTCATGTATTTTAGTCTGTTTCTTAGCTCTGTCTTTAATAATGTGTATCTGATGTTTTCTGATTTCTTATTTCTAAACATTATTTTAATTTTTACAAATAAAAGTGCATGCTCTCGTCTTCAGAATTATATTTGGTGGTTAATAAATATGAAAGTATTTGTATGTTCAAGTGTCTCTTTTACATAAATCATAATATTTTTAAATTTAAGAAAAAATGATAAGTGCCCAGTCATCAAGTAGAGTCAGGGCAAATTCTGCTAAATGAAGAATAGCCTCAAGTCTCTTTGTTTCACGCTGGGACATATAAATATTCTAGCCTAAATATTGTCATAGGCACTGGCTTTTTGCCCATATATAAAGTACTTTTCTTTGTCAAATATGTATATAAGCAAAACTTTGACAAGTTGTTTCTATTAGTGATTATTTTGAATGTTTAACCCAATTTAGATGTTTCACCAAACTGTAGGTTTTCTCAGTATGGTTCCAAGAATATTTTTTCAAGTTATAAATGGGAACTTGGGATATCCTAAAATACTGTGATGGAAGTTCAAAACTAAATTTTATATACTGGTTTAGCTCTCATCTGTAAGTTTGGGTCTTTTCTTTTGCAAGAGCAAATATCATTATCATTCTCTTTGCAAACTTTATATCAGTAATTGCAAGTTCCCAGAAGTTCCAAAGCTTCCAAAGCTTCAGCTTATTAGGCTGTTCGTTTGATATGATATACCTGCCAAATTTAAGTGTAGTGATGAAATGATTGATATGATGTGTGATAAATGCCAAATTTAAATATGTTTCTAATCTATAGATTTCTTAATTTATTAACAACATGGCTTTTACCAAGATTCTGTGTCCCACCAAAATTTCTATTAGAGTTATCACTACAAAATCAAATAATATTTTCCTCAAAATAAAACTTTACTGAATTTATAATAGCACCTACAGTAACAACAGATATTTTACCTTTTACTAAATAAACTTCTCAGAGCTTAAATTTAATTCCAATAACTGGCTGGAAAAAAAACAGAACACTTATTGAAATATATTAACAGATAGTTTTGTATTTAAAGTATGTGATGGTCTTGATATTAAATGACATTTCACTTCAGTTCTTTTGTTGTTATTTTACAAATGGAGCTAACATATTAACAGCTACCATTTTACTTTTTATGTGTACTGAAAATATTTGGGATTAAACTAAGCAGAATTAATTATGGAGGACAATCTCTTGATCTAAATGAAAAGTCGAGCACTTTCTGCAGATAAATAAGGATCAGTGACTTTGGGTTTGTCTTCTTAAAATAGCAACCAATTTTGAAATAAATGCTAATGCTTCTTTAGCAAATCTGAGTCTTCTGGTTTTCCTGTGATTGGTGAGATCTAAACACTATACATTCACCCTCAAATTTTATGATTTTTTAAAAATTTAATATACAATTTTGAGCTTATCAGGGTCTAAGGTTTCAAAGCCAAATAAAAAAGCATTAAAATACATAAATGAAATAAAATAGATACACAACATGATAAACGACAAAACCTCTGCAGCAAGAGTTTCAGACTATTATGTCTTTGTACTCTTATTTCATGTACCTAACTTACAAACCATCTAACCTGTAATTTCCTTTGTTCCCCACTGCCCCCTGTTTGCCTAGCAGGTGTGTGCTCCCCACAAGTGGTGGAGCCAACCACCGCATAGCCCTCTGGGACACTGAGTAACCAGCAGCAGTCTAGAATCCTCCTTCCTTCCCATCACTGCCCAAGACCTGATGAAGTCCCTGCCCTAGCTGCTCCTGTCATAGAGCACTTAATTTTATCAGCGAGTGCCCTGCTTGCTATCCTTGGGAGGGAGGTGTTAATTACCTTGTGTCTGTAAGGTGTTTGGAAAAGAGAGAGGTTCTAGCCAGTTATCGTGTGGATCCAACCACATGTTTCAATAAGCTCTCTGTTTTCCTGCACCTATGACTCACATATTTCATTTTCAGGCCCTGGCAGAAGCTGAAAGGACACAGTGCAGCTCTGTCAAATCCAGCTTAGCTTATGCTAGTGTACGTATTAAAATAATACCTTATTAAAATATGAAAAATCCAGGACACGTGCCAAGCCAGACAGGATGCGACAATATGCTGGGCCAGCAGGGATAAACCGGGACACATGGCTACTCTATTTATGAGGATGAAACAATGCATAAGAAAATTCTATATTGAACTGTAATACAAATTCGTAGTCTATACATGATGGTGGCTATTATTTTGGCTTAACTGGAAGCTAACACTTGGAGAATCATTTATTTCTCAAATCCAGATATAGTCTTTTTTTTTTTCAGTAAAGGGCTAAGTAATTAAAATATACTTTTCATTTGTTTATTTATTTATTCCACAGAAGCATCAAGTATTTTCTTTGCAAAAGCACAAGGTTGTCTACAAAGTTAAGTAAAGCAAAAAATGGCTATCCTCAAGACTACTGTTTAGGGGCACCTGTGTGGCTCAGTGGTTGAGCATCTGCCTTTGGCACAGGTCATGATCCCAGGGTCCTGGGATCGAGTCCCACATTGGGCTCCCCGTAGGGAGCCTGCTTCTCCCTCTACCTATGTCTCTGCCTCTCTCTCTCTCTGTCTCTCATGAATAAATAAATAAAATATATTTTTAAAAAAGACTGCTGTTTTGTTTTTTGTTTTTTAACATTTTGAGGGGTCTGATGTCTGGATCTAGATGAAATGAAAATTCTCTCCAGCAAAAATATGCCTATACACATGTTTCCACAATAATTGCAAGATGTCTCTGATTCCAGACCAAGGCCGTGGATCTCTTTGTCTAGGGCCTACATGTATATGGATGTATGAAGATGGAGATCGTGTGTATGCAGAGCAGAATGTGAAAATAAATGTATTAGGGTTCTTCAAGAGAAACAGAACCAATTATATAGAGACATATCTAGGAGATTATTATAGGGATTGGAGAAGTCCTACCGTCTGCCCTCCCCAAGCTGGAGAACCAGGACTGATGGTGGTGCAGCTCAGCCTGAATCTGAAGGCTTGAGAAGCAGAGCTCTGATGTCTGAGGGCAGGAAGATGCCCCAGCTTAAGAAGAGAGAAAACTTGTTCTTCCCTTGCCTTTTTGTTCCATTGTTGCCATCTATGGATTGCCTGCTGTCCACCCACATTGATGACGGCAAATTTCTTTACTCATTATAACGAGTTAAATTCTAAACTCTCCAGAAACACCCTCACAAACATCACCAGAAACAATGTCTTACCAGCTATCTGGGCATCTTTTAGCCTAGGCAAGGTGACACATAAAATTAACCATCACAGTAAGTAGCTCAAAAAGTGAAATAGCCAGAATATTCTTTCATTATGTTATCTTTATTAAAGGACAGGCCACTGTAAAGATTGAAGCCAGAGTCTTTGAGATCCATGTAAGAGGAACAAATAAAATTCCTTGATCATCTGGGTAAAGTAGTATGAGTCGGTATTCTCCACTCTAAAGTTATTATATTTCCCCTTCCATAATCTGTGTATTAGAAGCAATTCACTAAGTCTGGCCCACAGTCACAGGGAACATGTCAAGGCATACCTCCTGGGAGGAGCATCAAAAATTTTGTAGAGTTAAGTCAAAACCACTCCAATAATTAACAAAAGAATGTTTGTTGGAAGTACTTGGAGGCCATGCAAGTACTCTTTCTTTTCCTGTTAAGTTCTACTCACTAATTTTAGCATTCTTCCCTGACGTTTTGCCTGTGGCAGTTATTACTGTGGTGTTCTAATGCTGATTTTCCATTTGTGTTTGGTTCATTCTGCAACCAGACACAAATCCATCTGCCTAGAATGCAGCAGAGCCAATCACTGAGATAAAAAAGAGACATCAGGTTTGCAGCAACAAGTTTTTTTCTAGAGGCAGCCAAATGAGACAGGAGGTCATGCCTCAAATCCACCTCCCCAAAGAGGGAGAGAACAAGTTTTTTTTTTTTTTTTTTTCTTAATCATAGGGGTTGAGATTACATACATATTGATGAAAAGGGCAGGAAACCTCATGTCTGTTCACAAAGAAAAATGGCACATGTGCATTGAGCAAACATGTATGTAGCATACATTCCATGTTCACGTTGGGGTGGAGACTTAACATCAGAACAAGGCAGAATTTGGCCCGTCGTGTCAGGAGGTTGTGTTCGGACAAAGAGAAGGGGCCACAGTTGTGCTCTGGGAGCTGGTGTGAACTGGATGGGATCTTGGTCTCCTTATTTCGGGCAAGGAATGCAGGACTTTGCTTGTTCCTAGGCTGGAACCCTATCAGTTCACCTTGAATCCAGGCGTCTGCAGAGGCAGCAGGTTTGTGAGTGGGTTTGGAAAAGACACAACAGCTGATTGGGGAAACAGTTCTCTGAAAAATAGGCTTTAAATTTTATGCTGGTTTCAACCTCACTAACCCTATGGAGCATGGTTTCAATTTCCTCTGCATTTATTATCTGACATTCTTTAGTGAGGAAGAATTGTCTCTTTTCTCCTATTTATTCAGTCTTTATTAATATCAGTACAGGCTCATGGATATTTATTTTATTATTAGGATTATAGTTCAATAACATCAATATTTATTTTACTGCTAAAGTTGTTCCAGTTTTGGCGATTGTGGGCTCTTTCCACTGACTCCTGTCCCATGTGATAGTCCTCATTCTTTTTTTAAAAAAAATTTCTTTTTGTTTAAGCACTGTAGGATTTTCCAGATTCACTGTGGATATTTCCTGCCCCAGTTCAAAAAGCCCATTTCTCCAAAGAGCCATGGTTCCTTTTTTTGGAGTAGAATTTAGAAATTAAGATTTGGGTACTAGGTGTCTTCACAGCTGCTACTGGGGCATCACCAATTCTAGGCCCCCAGAGCTAGGAAATAAATGTTTGTATACTAACTCATGTATACATACTCCCGGTTTTTATTTCTGTATCTATCTATAAACATGAGTTTATATTTATATCTACAGTCTAATCCACATTCTAGCCTTCTCCCCTTGCTTTTTTGTAACTTCTTTCTGAGATAATGAGAAATCTAGCTCCCACGATGTACAAATTATTTACTTGTTTAATCCTGGTACGCATATAAAGTAGCTGCAGAACTGCTAGCCTGTACTCCTGTGAGAAACAAAACTACCCATTAGAGTACAATGTTTATGTGCAGATCTTTTGTTTTTAATCTTCAATATCCAGTCAGAACACTGTTTTCCAAAGTTATGTAGGTCAGCTCATTTTCTCCCCACTACCTCCAGTGAGGATACGCCATACATTTGTAATGCAGTGTATTAGATTTCTAGTGCTGTGTTAATTTACTACGACCTAGTGGCTGAAAAGAATATCTATTTACTAGCTCACAGATGGTTAGGTCAGTAGTCTAGGTGGGCTCTACTGGGCTCTTTCCTTAAGGTCACACAAGGCAGACATCAAGAAGTCAGTTGTGCTGGACGTCTGTCTGGAAGTTCTGTGGGAGATCCTGCTTCCAGGCTCATTTAGGTCATTGGCAGATGCCACCTCCTTGCAGCTGTAAAAGGGAGGTCTTTACTGCCTTGCTGGCTATCAATCATTCTCAGCTTCTAGAAGTTACTCTGCAGTCCACCTCAAACTTCAAAGCCAGCATTGACCTCTTTGCTTCAAAGTCAGCAGTGAATCCTGCTTAGAATCCAACTTCTGTTCCAGGCTGGAGAAAACTCTCTACTGTTAAACTGTTCATGTCATTAGATCCATCTGGAAAATCTCTTTTGATTAACTGAAAGCCATTTGATTCATAATTTTATCTGAAAAATCTCATTTGACACATAATATAACATAGTCATGGGTGTGAGATCTTATCATCTTCACTGTCCCAGGGGTGGTAGAGGAAATTCAGGGACCATTTAAAAAATTGCTTAATACATGTTGTTAGATTGACTTGTCATCATCTGCATTCCATGCTGGGATCCCCTGATAGGCAAGTTGAGTGTTTCCAGTTTGGTAAATGTTTGATATGTCTGTTTCCTTGATAGTGCTAATGGTGTCATGGTTGTTTGCATATGTGCAAACTTATCAAATTGTACACACATTAAATATATGTAGTTCTTTGTGTATCATTTATATATCCATAAAGCTGTGTACAAATCGAATAAATGCTTGCATGTGGTTAAGTTCATTCTTGATGGTATGGAAACACATGGTTGTGTATCTAACCATCAAAGTGGCATTGCAGAACAGTTTTGTCACTCTAAAACTCCTTTGGGCACTTTGTAGACAACTGTCCTTTGTTTGTTTTTTTAAGATTTTATTTATTTATTCGTGAGAGACACAGAGAGAGGCAGAGACATAGGCAGAGAGAGAAGCAGGCTTCCTGTGGGGATCCTAATGAGGGACTTGATCTCCCCAGAATCACCACCTGAGCCAAAGGCAGACACTCAACTACTGAGCTACCCAGGCACCCCGACAACCATCCTCTTAACAACCTACCTTTGGCAGCCCAGATCTGAATCTGTTTATTTTCCCTAGAGTTTGTATTTTCTAGAATGTCATATGAATGGTGTCATATAGTATGTAGCCTTTTGGGTTTGATTTCTTTCACTTAACAAAAACCCATTTAAGATTCAACCACTTTGTTGCATGAAATAAGAGTCCCACCCTTTTGTATAGTTCTAGTAGTATCCAGTGTTTGGATGTACCAAACCTCCCACTTTAGTGTTAAAGTAACATAATGTTCATTCACTTGACAGTCTGTGGCAACGAAAGAACTCAAGTTTGTCTTGTTATAGAAGTAAACTTTCATAAATAGTTTTTGTAAGTCTGAAGGGACGTGCATTCACAGACACGTGTGTGTATGTGTGTGTCTAACTGACTTCTTTTTGACTTGGCTTTTATATCAAATTGACTTATAAACTATACATGAGCCATACTGACACCTCCAGCTTGACTTGGAGGGAGTTTCTCTAACCTGGAAAATGAGAAAGTCCTGTTTTAATCCTATATGCATAAAGCCTTCTATAACCAGCCTCATTTCCTTTTTTTTTTTTTTTTTGGTAGAGGCTTAGTCAAAATTCCAAATATTTACTTAATCGCTATACAACAGAGAAAGGACATTCTGTAGTTTTTGGGTGGTGCCTCCAAAGAATATCACTAAATTAAAAAATTGTGAAGTTCTGTAAGAAGCAAATAATTTAAAAAATCATCTTAAATGATCTGCAACTTAAAAATTGCAACCCAAATCCTTTAATTCTACTAATTTTTTTATTAATAAATTTATTTTTTATTGGTGTTCAATTTGTCAACATACAGAATAACACCCAGTGCTCATCCCGTCAAGTGCCCCCCTCAGTGCCCATCACCCATTCACCCCTACCCCCCGCCCTCCTCCCCTTCCACCACCCCTAGTTCGTTTCCCAGAGTTAGGAGTCTTTATGTTCTGTCTCCCTTTCTGATATTTCCTACCCATTTCTTCTCCCTTCCCTTCTATTCCCTTTCACTATTATTTGTATTCCCCAAATGAATGAGAACATATAATGTTTGTCCTTCTCCGATTGACTTACTTCACTCAGCATAATACCTTCCAGTTCCATCCACGTCGAAGCAAATGGTGGGTATTTGTCGTTTCTAATGGCTGAGGAATATTCCATTGTATACATAAACCACATCTTCTTTACCCATTCATCTTTCGATGGACACCGAGGCTCCTTCCAGTTTGGCTACCGTGGACATTGCTGCCATAAACATCGGGGTGCAGGTGTCCCGGCGTTTCATTGCATCTGTATCTTTGGGGTAAATCCCCAACAGTGCAATTGCTGGGTCGTAGGGCAGGTCTCTTTTTAACTCTTTGAGGAACCTCCACACAGTTTTCCAGAGTGGCTGCACCAGTTCACATTCCCACCAACAGTGTAAGAGGGTTCCCTTTTCTCTGCATCCTCTCCAACATTTGTGGTTTCCTGCCTTGTTAATGTTCCCCATTCTCACTGGTGTGAGGTGGTATCTCATTGTGGTTTTGATTTGTATTTCCCTGATGGCAGATGCAACCCCAAAGATAATTCTACTAATTTAAGGAACATATTGTAAGAGGTGGAATATTTTCCATGAAAACATTGAAAAAGAAAATTTGGACTTTTGGAAAATGTCTGACTTATGTGTAATTTATTTAAATAAAATTGCTCTTTGTCCCAAATCCTATGTTTGCATACAAGTGAATGACTAAAATAATGCATCCTGTGCAAGTATTTCACTCAGATATACTGCTGATCAACTAATATTCGAAAGGAGGAAAGACTATCCACTGGAAGAAAAACAGTCTCTTCCATTAATGGTGCTGGGAAAATTGGACATCCACATGCAGAAAAATGAAACTAGACCACTCTCTTGCACCATACACAAAGATAAACTCAAAATGGATGAAAGAAAAGAAAATGGATGAGAGATCTAAATGTGAGACAAGATTCCATCAAAATCCTAGAGAACACAGGCAACACCCTTTTTGAACACGGTCACAGTAACTTCTTGCAAGATACATCCACGAAGACAAAAGAAACAAAAGCAAAAATGAACTATTGGGACTTCCATCAAGATGAGAAGCTTTTGCACAGCAAAGGATACAGTCAACAAAACTAAAAGACAACCTGCAGAATGGGAGAAGATATTTGCAAATGACGTATAAGATAAAGGGCTAGTTTCCAAGATCTATAAAAAACTTACGAAACTCAACAGCAAAGAAACAAACAATCCAATCATGAAATGGGCAAAAGACATGAACAGAAATCTCACAGAGGAAGACATAGACATGGCCAACAGGCACATGAGAAAATGCTCCGCATCACTTGCCGTCAGGGAAATACAAATCAAAACCACAATGAGATACCACCTCACCCCAGTGAGAATGGGGAAAATTAACAAGGCAGGAAACCACAAATGTTGGAGAGGATGCGGAGAAAAGGGAACCCTCTTACACTGTTGGTGGGAATGTGAACTGGTGCAGCCACTCTGGAAAACTGTGTGGAGGTTCCTCAAAGAGTTAAAAATAGACCTGCCCTACGACCCAGCAATTGCACTGTTGGGGATTTACCCCAAAGATACAGATGCAATGAAACGCCGGGACACCTGCACCCCGATGTTTATAGCAGCAATGGCCACAATAGCCAAACTGTGGAAGGAGCCTCGGTGTCCATCTACAGATGAATGGATAAAGAAGATGTGGTCTATGTATACAATGGAATATTCCTCAGCCATTGGAAACGACAAATACCCACCATTTGCTTCGATGTGGATGGAACTGGAAGGTATTATGCTGAGTGAAATAAGTCAATTGGAGAAGGACAGACATTATATGGTCTCATTCATTTGGGGAATATAAAAAATAGTGAAAGGGAATAAAGGGGAAAGGAGAAAAATAAGTGGGAAATATCAGAAAGGGAGACAGAACATAGAAGACTCCTAACTCTGGGAAACGAACTAGGGGTGGTGGAAGGGGAGGAGGGTGGGGGTGGGGGTGAATGGGTGATGGGTACTGAGGGGGGCACTTGACGGGATGAGCACTGGGTGTTATTCTGTATGTTGGCAAATTGAACACCAATAAAAAATAAATTTATTATTAAAAAAAGATATACTGCTGGGTCAAACATGTCATTTAAATATGATTTTTTCAAAGATACTCATTTAGTTTTAAAGCATATGTATATAAGTAGGAAAAAGTAGAAAATAAAGCAGCATAATAGATATTACCGTAGTGGAACTATCTTATGGATTTGAACATAGTGTGTTTCACTGTGATGATTTTAAAACATTTGCATTATGTATGGGTTGAAAACCAACATTAAAAAATAACTTTATAGAACAATGTAAATATGAATTTTGAAGTAATATTCATGATTGAGGGCAAAATAATATTCAGAAAAGAAAAAATATTTACTTCTCTAAGAAGCTTATTATAATAATCATCCTACAGATGTTAGAAAATAAGGCACAAAACACACTTAGATGAAGTCATTTTGTGATGCATTAAGTTAATAGCAAGGTTTGTATCACCTTTTTCTTTTCTTAGTTCAGTTCAGTTTTTACTGGAATTCATTTTCTTTTTTGGGACAGGAAAGTCTGGATTATCCCCGCACCATACACACACAGCACAAAAACACATGTATGGAAGTTAATGCTTCATCCAGCCAGTGAGTCACAAATTGTACCATACCATTGCTAAAACTCCCTACTCTCTGTTGAAATGTGGATAGACTTACCATATATACACATTACTACACATGATGTATTGGAACTGTATTTCCTTCTCTATCTACTTTATAGAAGATGCAGCACTCACTTTAAACCTTGCTTTTTTTGGAGAGAAGTATAAAATAAAAACAAAAAATACAGCGAAAATACAACCAATCGAAATCCCTTCAATTTAAGATGGAAACCATCAAGTTCTCTTTGCTTTCTCCTTTTCTAGTTCTTGGTAGGTTCACCTAAATAGGAATACCAATGGTATTCAGTTGTTTCATCTTTAAACTAAAAGAATTTACTTCTTAGGCTAGGTTTCCTCCATCCTGCTTATATGCAGGCAATTTCTTTTACAAAGTGATCACAGGGAAAAAGGGTAACAGACAGGACTGTAAAACAAAGGAGAGTGGACCAGTAAAAGGTCTCTTTCTGAGCTGCCCACTTTATGGAGAGCCAGTTAGGTTATGATTTTAATAACCAAATGAGAAAATTAGGTGGACAGCAGCAGAATGGGGGAAAAGTACAGGGACAGGTTACAACAAAATTCATTGAAGCAATGAAGGAGATAAAAGTTAAACAAAATGGTATTAGGATGTGCTTGATAAATGAAATGAAGCAGCTTCTGATAATTAAGACCAGCATCTCTAGCATTCAGGTCCTTTTAATCCCTTTTTCTTTTTTGCAGTCACATCTCTTCTGCTTTTGAGTCTTGACTTACCTAGTACTTTTGATAGAAAAGAAATAGGGAATGCACATATTTTAGATATTTTACATTTTGGGATCATTGTAGGTTTTATATGTTTTTGTTTCCATTTATATTAAAGAGTTATAATTAAAACATGTGGACCTATAAATTTTGAAACAAAATTAACAGTGCTAAGCCGCAATATTATCAGGTGGCTTCAAAATCTCCCATTTGAGTATCAAGCTGTATCACCTGAATGAAAAATTTAGAAGCTTAAGTCATTTATGGTGGTATAATGTAAATTACAAGAAGAGAAATTATAGTCCACAGCCTTTGCTGGGTGTTGGACCTTAACAGCATGCATAATTCATAGAAAAGTACTGTAAAAGAATATGGAGTAACCTTCAAAAATAAATCAAGGAAAACCGGTTACTAATCTACAGAGTAGTTTACCTGGAGGAAGGTAATGTGAAGGAAAACAGTCCATCATTTCACATAGCTTAATGCCATCCCTGATGAAAGTTACCCAGGGCTACATATTACACGTGGAATAGAAAATATTTACGCCCAAATATCTGCCACTTGGAAAGAAATCAGCCAAACAACGATAAATGAATTTAGGAAAGCAGGTATTAAATTAAACAGATAAATTTCACTTTGATTGTGAAGTTCAGCCAGAGGGGAAAGTTAGGAGAAGAAGCCATCGCTGGGAGCATCCAAGTTTGTTGTACAGGGACAAACACATAATCAGGCTTTAGGACTGAAATTAACCCCTCTGTGCACTTCATCAATGAGCACCTAAAAGGCAGTCTAATTTTCTGGATAAACAGTAAATCTCCTGATGGTAATGGAAAGCAATGCTCAAAAAAACTCACCAGTCTAAGGAAGACTTCGGTTTAGATATATTTCCAAATTCATGTTAAGTTCTGATGAAGTTTATAGACTTCGAACAAGTTTACTTCGATACTTATAAAGTGTAGTCTAATAGCCTTTAACCTACACTTACCTAATACCTAATCCCCTACACTTTACATAAATTTTCTTGATTTTTGCAAACAGAAAGTGGCAACTAACGTAAGTTCAAATTTCGAATCCTTTTACTTACAAATGAGTTTCTATCCAAGTTGAGAATTAAGACAGATTCCAGAAGATATGATGATTTGAGGATCAAACATGAAGTGTACACTGTATCCGAAAGAAATGATCTCCTATAAGATACTGTTAAGCACGACACTTGGCTTGGCTTTGATTTGTAGGAGGACACACTCATGGCCTGCTTTTGATTACGTGTGACACCGGGGCAAAAAGGACTGAAGAGAGAAAATTCTTAGTTGTGCCCATCAGAATTCTCTTTTGACAAGAAGAGAGAAGGCTAATTGACAAGCACAGGTACTCATCCACTGTTGCATTATGGATTGCTTTAGGATTCCATGATCAGGGGAGTGATTAGGGGAAGAGTGGGCTCTGCATTCCCTGATCTGTTCCTCGCCTAAGCTACACACTGTAATAACCTATTGTAGTTTACAACAAAGCAGCTTCAGATTCAAGTGTTTATTCAGGAGGTAATTTCAGGAAACAATGATAGGGGTTTGAGAAGTGAGACAGGGCAAAGAAAGAAGCCCATAAAGGTTGTATTTATGGAGTGATTTGCCACCAGGCTATGGAGGCTGAATCGTGTTAGTAAACATCGAGAATCTGTGTCAAACCTCAGAATTATCCAACAAAGGGACAGTGAAGATGGGAAATGTATTCACCTACTTCATTCCTTCCTTTACTTTTCCAGAACTTTCATTCAGTCCTCCATGTGGGGGCTTAGAGCAATAGAACACCTTCAGCTTATACCATGGTATCAAGTGCCTCTCCATGGGGCACAGACTGAATTTCCTGTATGTGCATATTCCTGTGTTGGAGGTTTCCTTGATAATCACTTACACATCCTTTCCAGGTTGAGTTAAACAAAGTGTGGGGGAGGGCAAATCAGGTGATTCTGCCCGGTTCTAGAGTACATCAAAGTGGGCAGTGTTTGTCCCAAGGGTAGGATTTGGGGACAAAGGCTGGATTTTAAGAATTACTTCACTCATTGATCCTCAAGGCTGGATTTATCTCTAAACTTCCACGAATTTGCAGTGATTTGAATTCCATGGAGGAAAGAAGAGTGCAGTAAAAGCCTTCATGGATTTCAAAAGGACGCTCACTGTAGAAATTAGAGGTGGTGATTTGCAAAGTGATTTGTTCATTTTAATTGCATTGATTCCACTCTTGTCAATGGGGTAGACTTCCGGAAAATAAACCTCTTGAAAAGAATTTAAGGGAGTGTGGATGAAGATGGTTTCATGCACTTTATGAGTCAGGCTCTCTCTGGAAACCCATCAATTAGAGGTGAAGACAATAAAAGGAAAAATTTGCCCCATCTGGTTCTACATAAAACTCCCCAAGAGCCTTGACAAAAAGTCTTCTTTGCAAAGAGAGGCCATATCTCTGGGGAGGCATTTGTTTTTCAGGCTTGTTGAAATGCTTTTCTTTTTCAGGGATGTTATTTCAGTAGAGCCAGATGAGATGCGCTTGCTATTTTTACAAGTTTTTAAAGGCTTAAGCAGGGCAAATATGTCTCTTCAAGCTGCCTTGTGCAATAAGCCTGATGCTAAGGCAGCTTTATGTCCCATAAAGAGTAACATTAGCCTCATGGAGCTACCGACGATTTTTGATAATCTGGAGGATGATTCCTTAGTATCAGATTAGTGTAGGAAAGGCTCGTATTATTTTCCAATGTTTAAAAGCTACTAGTGTAAAATAAATTGTATTTTGACCAAAATACTTTTTCTCCATTTGACCAAGTTAAGCTATGACAATCTATGTTTTTACTAGGTATAGGAATTTAGGCTTTTGAAGAGAGATTTTATCTTATCGATACATGGCTCTCTCTCACGTTTCTGTATCTGGCTCTGACCATTAATGTTATAATTGGGGTTTTGTGTCGCCTTCTTTACATGATACTTCCCACATGGGAAACCTACTACCATTTAAAATCAAGTATATTAAAGATGGGCTTTATTTCTTCATCCGAAATTCAAATTTCCACCACCGATGTTTTACTTGACTCACAAACTTGTATTCTTAGATTTTAAAAATATTTCTTCATCCTCAAGTATTGAGTCAAATCTCTACATCTTACTTATTTATTCTAACATCAAAGTCCTAGTATGATTTCTGTTTTCTTCCTGTTTTCTGGTCCATACATCTAGTTGCTTCCCAATTAACAGTGACAGCCCTATTTCTGGCTCTCTTACTGCCCCAGCTCCTCCCATCTTTAGTCTGTCCTGCTTGTAGAAGCAAGATTTATCAACAGATTAAGATTTGACTATATAAAGTATTTTTTGAGGGGGATGATTTTGAAATGGCTTCTAGTTGTTTCTAGTTTTGAGGGGGATGATTTTGAAATGGCTTCTAGTTGTTTCTTAATGCAAATTAAGGTCCCTAAATGTGGTTCTCCAAAAACTGTTCACAGCCTACTTCCCTTGTTGTCCTAAGTTTTCTCCTGTCCCCTGTGTCATTCTCTTCACGTAACAAATCAAGACACATACTCATGCCTCTATCTTTGGGCATGTTGGAGATGGTATTTGCAAATCGATATCCCTGTATTTGCCATCTCTGTTACACACAAGCACACACACACACACACACACACACACACACACACACATACACTTTCTGTTTTCTTCTGAAAGCTGCTCAAGATTTGACCCTGGGCAGCACCAAGTCTCAGAGCCTCTGGATTATAATGTCACTAATTTATTGTGCAGCTTGGGAAAGCCCTGACCTCTCTGATCCTCACTCTTGTTGCCAATAGAATGAAGGTGATGAAAGCGGTATTTTCCAAGGTGGATTCAATTGAACCTTTTAAGATTTGCAATACAATATCTTTTTTGATTAACCATACCTGGCTATTATCACCAGTCACACCATTTTAGAGATTGTGTAGCCCCCAGCTGTTTACGTGCAGTTAATGTACGTCTTTGTCAGCTACAGCCACTAACAAATTACAAGCTTGGAGTTTGCCAGATAGTCATACAGTGGGCATTCAGGAAATGTTCAAATCCTTAGCACATGTAAAAACTACCCCACACAATCTGGTTTTGTTTCTAATAGAGTTCTATGTGCTAAGAAATATGAGTATCAATGATTTCAATAATGCCTAATTGGGAAAATATGAACTTGCAATTTTTAAATGTGCTGTTTGCTTCTTTGCTTTTTTCCTTCCTTCCTTCCTTCCTTCCTTCCTTCCTTCCTTCCTTCCTTCCTTCCTTCCTTCCTTCTTCTTCTTTCTTTCTTTTTCTTTCTTTCTCTTTCTTTCTTTCTTTCTTTCTTTCTTTCTTTCTTTCTTTCTTTCTTTCTTTCTTTCTTCTCTCTTTCTTCTCTCTCCCTCATAACAAATGCCAATTTTAAATTTCAACATTGCCTCTGAATTGGAGCTCTTTGCCAACTTCTCTTATGTTCATGCCCTGCCCCCCATGAGCTGAATGACAACATGTTGCAAGCAAAGAGCTTCATTTCTCTGCTATATTTTACTTTTAAAAACTCCACATCATATAGCAGTGCCCAATGTGATCATTAAATAAAACTGTAATTAAGGTGACATCGGCAGTTTCGGTAATTAGAGTCTTGCTGTAACTGTAAGAGTAAAAATAACATTCCCTAGCGCTGAGATGGGGCAGCTGTGGGCTCCTGCTGATAATGTACCTTGGCAATTTAACATGACTAATTGTGAGAGCACTTCTTCACAGGGGATTGTGTTAATCTCCCAGAGTTCTTCTATCTCTGTAGTTTTTAGAGGCTATATATTTTTGTTTGTCCTAGTGCTGCTGTTTCTCCCTTGCTTTGTAACAGCTCCCACTGCAGTTTCCCAGTCTCGGTGGAGTCTGATGGGACTCATTCTTGTAGCTGTCTTGATGGGCTGCCAGTTCTGACACTCTGATTGAGAAGAGACTTAGGAACAGGCAGGCAGCAGCATATAGGAGGTTGCTTAGAGCATCTTGTCAGCTCTTCCCTTCTTGGTGGAGTATTCTGAGTGTTAGATTTTTAAATGTGCTGTCCGAGGTAGTTGAATGACAAGATTTGTGATGTTCTCGAATCTGGCCACATATCAAAGTCATCAGAAAAGAGCTTTCCTTCTATTATTTTGAACCTGTCTAGGGACTGTTCTCTTCAGCCCTAGGCTGTCCTCCTCATTTCCACATGCATAGTCCATACTCATTCTTCAAGATCATACTCATTCTCAATAGCCTTGAGAAAGACCCATCTTGGTGGATGGTTATTTCCATTATCCCATGTGGCCAAGAAGAAACATGGTGGCCCTCTTGATTTCCATCCGTGATTCCTTCCTCATTCCCTGAATTTTTGATTTCTTGAGTAATTCTCTCTTCTACTCTTATTGCCACGCCATGGATGGAACAACTTAAACATTTCTCTCTCTTGGCCTGACCTCTTGCCTTATCCTTTTTAGCCCATTCTACAGGCTGATACAAGGTCATTCCAGCATGCCCATCTGAAATCATGTCCATCCCCTGGCCTTATACTGCATTTTTTCTCCACTTTACCTTGAGGATAGAATTTGATTCCATTCCAGGACACACAGGACTTGCCATGAGAGGGCCCTTATCTACTTTTCCAGTCTTACCTCTCAGCATTCCACATCTTTATCACTGAGTTCTCAGTATTAAATCATTTGCAGTTCAGAGTTAGCACTTAAAGAATCCTGAGTGTCAGTGCCTTCATGTTGGCATCCTAAGGTGTCTTACTTTCTTCCATTTGGTCCTGGTCCCACATGATTGTAGTCAAACTTCTGTTCACAATGACTGGCTGCTGGTCCAGGCACACAGTCAACGTAACTATAGGTTATTGGTTGGACTTGATGAAAGTATGGAAGAAAAGAGTCTTAAAGTAAGAAATAAACATGCGGTTAATATCATTGAATGAAAGAGAATGGATTATGTATTTGGTGGCAGGAGAATATGCTACCATGTACATAGGAAACAGCTCTTTGGAAGTTAGGGAGGGGGAGAACAACAGTGGTTGGAATCACCATGTAAGGCACTCTTATGAAATAGTGGATCAGCATAAAGATGAGAACATGGCCTTTCACAAAACAGCACTGACTAAGGCAGAGGAAGGTGAGCATAACCTGTGGTAGGGACAGAGGGGTTATGCAGATGGGTGTTGCATATCTGGACACAGGAAGTCAACAGGATTTTGGGGAAGAATATACTGCACCATTTTTGAGTCTTTTAAAAAATGATTTATTTGTTTTGGGAGAGAGAGAGAGAGAAGGAGAGGGAGTATGATGGGACAAGGATGAGCAGAGGGAGAGGGAGAAGCAAACTCCCCGCTGAGCAGAGAGCCCGAGGTGGGGCTTGATCCTAGGACCCTGGGATCATGACCTGAGCTGAAGGCAGATGCTTAACTGCCTGAGCCACCAGGGGTCCCATTTTTTATTCATATAACTGAGCTTTAGTTATTTCTGCTAAATTACCTGTATGCTAGTAATGTAGTCATTTTCTTAGATTTGCTACTTGAAGTTCACTTATTTTTCTTGTTCTTCTTCCCCTCTATGTTCAGTCAACTGCTGGTGTTATACAGAATCATTCTCTTCAAAGCTCACCCATCTGCACTCGTTAGTGGACTCTCAGTTATTTATTCCAAGCATCTTTGTTCATTTTAGCAGAAAATGGTATTTAGGTTAAAAAATCTGGGTGCTGAGGGCTCCTTGCTTCTGAGCTGGGCAATTATTTCCAGGCCTTTTCAATGGACATAGCTAGGAATATGTTTTTGTTTCTCTTTTTCCAGAGAAAACATATTGTATGCTCATACTGGTATTTCTTTTTTTAAGATTATTTATTTATTTATTCATGACAGACACAAAGAGAGAGAGAGAGAGAGGCAGAGACACAGGCAGAGGGAGAAGCAGGCTCCATGCAGGGAGCCTGATGTGGGACTCGTTCCCGGGTCTCTAGGACCACACCCTGGGCTGAAGGCGGTGCTAAACTGCTGGGCCACTGAGGCTGCCCTCATACTGTTATTTCTGATTCAAATTTAGAATTACAGAGTTTTAATTCTTGGATTTAATATTATATATAGTGTAAAAATGAAATATTGATTAAAATAATTCCTCATTTCTTTTATTCTACTTTGTGTGTCTCTGTGCTTGTTTGCGTGTATATATTATAGTTTCAGACCAATAGCACCAATATTATTGTAAGCAGTATTATACAACACAGTTTAAGATTTCTTAACTTTGCTTCTGTTTTGAGGATGTCTCCCACTAGTCAAATTGCTCTGTTTTAAATTCACTTGAAGTAAATACTTCCTGAGCTGTTAAGCAATCACAGTAGTAGTTAGGTTTATCTGTTTCACTTTGCTGTTGACTTTTATGGATTAAGTTACTTCAAAACAGTTTAATCCTGTTCAGTTTTGCTATTAAGCTTTATTCTGTGAAACCAAAGCAACATTTAGAGTAGAGCTAATTCTGCCCCACTCCTAACATCAGGCCCCAAAATTAAAATTGGTGCAAATGAGTTATATATTGCTAGATTCCCCTTTATATGGGTGTTGTACCACTTTTCCTTCCTAGCAACAATGTATGGAAAGTGTCTGTGTTTTGTGAATCTTGTCATCCAAGTAAATTGCCAACCTGTTTGCAATAAAATAGGTGGTGAATACGTTGGTTTGCAAGCTGATTCCTGTAGATGCAGGGCAAGGAGAGACCTTCAGAATGGCAGGTGACAGGTTTTAATAAGCAGAGGAATCAATCTACTTACAAGGCTTTTCTTGGGCAGCTTCAAGAACAGATCTGCACATCTGCCTTTTGGGATCTTTTTTTTTTAAGATTGTATTTATTTATTAATGAGACAGATTGAGAGAGAGAGAGAGAGAAAGAGAGAGAGAGAGAGGCAGAGACACAGGCAGAGGGAGAAACAGGCTCCATGCAGGGAGCCTAACGTGGGACTCGATCCCAGGTCTCCAGAATCAGGCCCTGGGCTGAAGGCAGCACTAAACTGCTGAGCTACCTTGGCTGCCCTGCCTTTTGGGATCTTAAACGTTTATATAGAGACTTTAACTGAGTTCAGTCATGTGTAACATCCAGATGTTCTCAACAACATCTTACTCTCTCAAGACTGTCTCCTTGAAACAGTTTCCACTGTGGGACCAGCAGTTGAAATGTACATTCCAAGGATAGTGGAGGGGGTCAAAGAGCCTCTGATTGCCTGGGTCTAGGTCTTGGGTCAGTTAGTGGCTATGTTCTCTTTGATTACTTCCTTTAACGAAATGATATTTATGAGTATTTTCGATCTCTATTTTGTAAGAAATAAGTAAGGTTAAGCATCTTTATTTTTAAGTGAAGAGCCATTTGCATTCATTTTTCTATGAACTCCCTGTGCATGGCTCTTGCCCATTTTTGTCTTTGGGTGTTCTCCATTTTTAGGTGCTCTTTATATAGTAAGGATATAAATTGCAGATATTGTACTAGTTTATAATTTGTCTTTTTATTTGCTCTGGTATTTTCAGCACATAATTTTTTTTGAACGGTCAAATTTATTGATCGTATATTGTTTCTAGATTTTGAGTCCTAGTTTAGAAAAGCTTTCCCTAATACTAGTTTATAGAAATTTATACATGCTTTCTTCTAATATCTCATTTTAACTTTTCCCACACCACTAAGCAATTATCTAAATACAATTTTTAAAAAGTAAATCATTTTTCTTCACTGCTTTGATGTGAAGACTTATCATCATATACTCAATTTCCGTATTGGTTATCAACTTTTGCAATATATAGTTTTTTGAGATTTATTTATTTATTTATTTTAATGAAAGAGAGAGAGAGTGTGAGTAGAGGGAGGAGCATAGGGAAAGGGAGAGAGAATCCTAAGCAGACTCACTGCTGAGCACAGAGCCCAGCATGAGGCTCTATCTCATGACCCTGAGATCATGACCTGAGTCAAAACAAAACGTTGGATGCTCAGTCACCTGGGCCACCCAGGCACCCTATATTTTTTTTCAACATAAAAATGGAACTAAAAACTTTTAAAAGTAGCATTAAACCCATTCTAGTAATCTATAAACATTAATCTAGTGATAATTAATTTAGTTTAAGTAAGTATTGGTTATATTGATAGTCTGATTTCTTAGTTCATGTAATATGACTAAAGGACTTCAGGAAGATTAAAGTGATAATTAGGTGAATAAATAACATTCAATCACTCTGTTTTGAAATGATGTTTATCACTACTATGGTTATGAAACAATGTGGTATTATTAAATATGGCTTTGTGGAAATCTGGTTCTTAAAATAGCACAGATAAATTAGAATTCTATGTATAAACAAGCAAGCAAGCAAACAAATATATCCTCAGCCTGAAAAAAAAATTTTAAAGGTTCTAAAATATAAAATGTGCTTTTCTGAAATTTAGCTTGCCACTAAAAATCTTTTATTTTTAAAGGAAAACTCATTATTGGATCCACTTTGCTAATCTTTGCTAGACAATTTAAGCCACAGACTAAAATACCGCATTTGGAAAGAACATTCTCAGATCTCTTGCTCCTTGACTACCAGCCTCTATAGGATTATAATCCACTTTCTTTGTGATTGCAGCTTTAGTTTTCTTTTGACCACGCTTGGGTAGTATAATCACTAAAGTTAAGAGCTCTGTATTTGCATGTTAAAACCCAAAATGAGGTTACATTTTCACATGTCAACTTGTATTTTTAAAATGTACCCAGTTTTGGTGCACACACCTGTGTTTAAGTCTGAGAAAACAGGCATTTTTAACTTGATGGGCAACAAAAATGTCTAGAACATTCCTAGAGGAACATTTGCTTGTTTGGGGATGACTTCTATTTATCACTGCTATTTGTCTAACGTGAGTTAGTTTTGGATCAAGTGCCAACTCCTCTAGGAAACTTTCTCTGATCACTACTAACTCCGCATCCAAAGAATTCTTATTTATCCCCAACAGAGCAATCACCTTGCTCTCTTGAAATGCTCTCTTTTTTGTGTGTTTGGCCTCGACTTGGCTATGCATTCCTTGAAGACACAGACGATGCTTTATTAGATTGCATGCCTTCATTTCTCACACTCCATTCACAGTGCCAGGCACAGAGGAGGACACAACTTGTTTTTCCTCTTGCTTTGTTTTTTGTTTTTGTTTTTGTTTTGGCACATGATGAGGTATAAAAGCAGCATGTCATTGATATGTAGTCATCTAATTACTATGGTAAGTCATTTGGCACATACTACATTAGAGCCTTCTTAATAAATAATTATTTCACTTCTGTGTTATTGTTTACCTTGTTTCCCCAAAGGCAGATACTTTGCAGCATTTTATATCCATGTCACCATGCAAAGTGCTCAAGATCTAGTTGGTGCTCAAGATTTAGTTGGTATATAGTAAACTTGAGTGGTACCCTAATCAGAATCTGAGATCTGTTATCCAGGTGAAACAATTAATGTACCATGAATATTTCAGTATGGTCACAGACAACACAAATTGCAAAGTGAGTAATTATCCAGTGAAAGCATAATGAATCTTTGTGTGACTGAAAGCCTGACAGAACATCGAAGGGCAAAGCAAGGGATGCCAGAAGAAAGGCATAAGTGGGAAAAATGAGTAAACTAACTTAAAAGATGTATTTACTTATTATTTTAATGAAAGAATGTGCAGGGGGGAGGGGCAGAGAGAGAGGGAGTGAGAGAATCCCAAGCAGACATCCCACTGAGCATGGAGCCTGACACAGGTCCTGATCTCAAGACCCTGAGATCATGACCTGAGCTGAAAACGAGAGTTGGATATTTAACCGACTGAGCCACCCAGGCATCCCACAAATAAACTAATTTAAGACATTCCTATCAGGCTCCCCGCGGGGACCTTGCTTCTCCCTCTGCCTACGTCTCTGCCTCTCTCTCTGTGTCTCTCATGAATAAATAAAATCTTAAAAAAAAAAACCCAACCATTCCTAACCTGCAATAACAGGGTAAGAAGCTAATAATAATAATAATAATGATAATACATCACTGAAGATGAGGAGTGTATTGCAGTTGGCAGCAGTGACTGCCTTTTCAAAAGACACCGAGGCCATAAAACTTGCTTAGTCACTGTTGGGAAGGTTTATCTTCTTCATTTTATTTCCCGGTACATTTTCAGTACTCACTGAGTGTTTTCCTGAATGAAATGTTTCAAGTAAGTTTGTTTCATTGTGGAATCAGGATTTAGAAAAAACAACTGTACCTCTGGCTTTTCTTGAAGGCCTCCTTGGTCCAATTCCTTGCTCTTGCATCCCTGTATGAAGTCATTCCAAGACTCCTTTGTCTGAACCCCGTTGTACTAATTGGTAAGGTGAAGATGAGGGTATCTGTCCTACAGACAGTAGAGAGAGCTGTCCCAGGGAACCTGAGGGATGACACAAGAGAAAAGTTGGTATCACACACAGGATCTTAGACCTGAACACAGTGACATGACTGCTACTCACAGGCGTTTGATCCCGGGCTTGCAATAGCAAAATCCATTATCTTTCTTTTGTTTAACTTTTTGTTTGTTTTAAATGTGAAACTTATTGAAAAGTCCACAAAGGAGCAGAATTGTGAATAATCTCTCTCTCCACTTCCCAGTCCAACCTCAGAAGAAACCATTAGCAATCTGCCATGTCTACTTCCTGACATTTTTGTACGATCTCTGTGTGCGTGCGTGCGTGTGCATGTGTGTGTGTGTGTGTGTGTGTGTGTGTGTGTGTGAACAAAAGTACAATCTTTGGATACTGGTTCATACTGGATACCTATTTAAGATACTACACCTCACTCTTGGGCTCAGCTATGATACCCTAGGGTTCATGGAGTTAACTATTGCAGATTTAATTCATTAGCCATATATATAGCTTTAGATCTGAGGGTTGGATTAAAAAACAACAACAGCTAAAGTCAACCATAGTATTCATGTTAGATTAAAAAAACAAACAAACCAGTAAACTTGACTATTGCATTCTTGTTAAAGAGGCAGACTTCTATAAAAGTTATATTTCCTACATATGTGAAATCTGTACCTTATGATGTTTTATACTTTTTTTTAATAGAGTTGCAGAGTTATTTATTTGTGGCCATTTCTGTCTGCTTTTTGTTTTTGGCAAATGTGCAGCACATTTCCCTGTGGAAGCCATTTATTTCCAGGTGTTTTCCTATCAAACATTTAAGTAACAAGAACAGCTGGCCACAACTCCAGAGAGACATGAGGAAGAAAGCCACAACCTCTGGAAATGAATGGAGTTTATAAGCAGAACTAGCTGGAATGGCAATTTTAATTTTATAGTAGAACATTTGTATTTGGTAGGCACTTTTATTTTTATATTCCTCTAGTATATCACAATTTTAAGTACAGATCTAAGGGCAACCCTAGGCCTTATTTTGCAAAATTTATGAACCCTGTTATTCAGAATGTGAGGAAGGACAATGGCATCTAAACCCAAATCCTTCATTTCTCCAAAATGTAAAAGCAGCTCACAGTAATTAAAAAAAAAAATCAATTCTATTCCATGAGCACTGCTGCTGCATTTTACCCATAAGCAACTGGAACCATGGCTCTTTACCTTAAGGTGACTAAAATATAAAAGCTTTCCTGGACCAATGTGAAATATATATATATATATATATATATATATATATATATATATATATATATATATATATTTTACTCCCTCAAATTACATGAGGGTTAACTATTAAGATACTGTCATTTTCCTAAATAAAACTGTTTTATGTGTTTAAAAAGAAAAGCATCGAACCACAAGACTGAGGGTTTGACATGAGGAACTTGTTTCCACTCAATTGTGTTAATTTAGGGTGGTATTAGCACTCATTCTTTGTAAAGTTTTTTTTTAAAGATTTACTTATTTTTATTTATGTTTTAGATATTTATTTATTTATTTATTTGAGAGAGAGAAAGAGCTCGCGCACGTGTTCTTACAAGTGGTGGGGGATAGAGGAAGAACCAGACTCCCCACTGAGCAGGGAGCCCAATGCCATGCAGGGCTCAATCCTAGGACCCTGAGATCATGCCCTGAGCCAAAGGCAGATGCTTAACCAACCGACTGTCTCACTCAGGTGTTCCATTCTTTGCAAAGTTTTATACCCTAACTTATTTTGCTTTTGGTAGTAGGATCACAGGACATTATAAGGTCTTGGACTATGCAGGGATTTGAAAGCCTGCAAGATGTCTAGACCTACTAGTTGTAATAAAATAGCGTAGATTTGTTTAGAATTGCAATCATTTCTAGTATAACACGTCAGTTGGAAATGACAAGAGGGGTTTTGCAGGCTGCCCTCTCAGAATGATGCTCATCAAAAGGAGCCGGTCCAGCGGAGGGGGTGCAGGTGTGAGGTGCTCGCAGGTAAGTCTAGAAGCTCTGGTGTACTCCACCTGGAAAAGAGAGGAGCTGTGTATGGGGAAGGAGTAGGATGTCTTCATAGAGGAGCAGTCATCTGGAAGAGAGCATTGTTTTAACCCATATGAACATAAGGGTCAAAGAATAGTGGTTAGAAATTACACAGATGTAAATTCATAGCCACACAGGGAAGCATCATCTAAGAAATCATTATCATCATCCAGAAATGAAAAAGCTTCCTTGGGAGAAGGGTGGGAGCTTTCCCTGCTTATCTCTATGGTCCTACAGAGAGCCAACAGTGACTCGGTCCTGATTTTAGCCCTTTGACCACTGTCAAATTATTAAAGGCAAGAGAGATGGTTTCCCATGGACAGAAGAGAGGAAACTCAAAAACAATCTGATTTTCTTCCTTTTGAAAATGCACTGTAGGATCAGAATGTTCCTATGTATCAGGAGATACAGGAATTCAAATTAGCTTAGGGAAAGAAAAAAAAAAGGAAAAAAGCAAAGACATGCTGAAGTCCCACAGTGCATAACAGATGGCGTCAAACTGAAATTGATGTTGATAATCAATGTCAGAATATCTTAGGGTACTATTGACAAGAGGTATGGGGATGCAAGTTAATCCAAGAAGCTTAATGAAAAATGCAGAACTGAGAGAATTGACAGAGAAAGTACAGAAAGTGGACCTGGAGGATATTTTAAAACATAAGTTGAGCAATGTTTGACTTCTTTCTAGACTCTGAGATATATTTCTTAGCAAGTGTGAAGCAGAGAAATCAATAAATAGACTCTGCTTATCCATGTTTGTTTTACTTTGTTTAGAAGGACCCCTGAAAGCCACTGATGGATGATGGACCCGGTGTCAGCATTATTGTGTCTGTACTAATTTTTGAGTCTCCATGGTAAACACAACAGGTTGGTGTCAGGAAAGTTCCTCTGTGGTGTGAAAAATCTTTGTCACACAAACGTGTTTTGAGACATTGCTAAGGGAATTATGCATGTTTCAATCTGTTGATACTCAGCTTTGGTACAATACCATATCTGCAGATTTATGGCTCCATCATATCCATTAACCTCCTATAAATAGATTCTGGCAGAGGTCACTTTTTTTTTTTAAAGATGGCAATGCCAAAATTAAAAAGAAAAACCTCTTTTGACCTCATACTGTTCAAAATAGGCCCGAGAATGTATTATCACAGTCCCTGGATGCTTGTCTTCTCACCGAGAACCACTAGTGCCGGACAATCCAAGGCTCCTGTACACTAAAACAAGTGTTTCTGAATTTGCATTATATCTTGGCAGGTATGCAGGTGTCAGAGGCTTTTATTTCACCCTGTGCTTTAATTATTTGTAACTTTTTTTTGCTGTATTTTTAAATTTGCAGAAAAGTTGCATGCATTATACAAAGTCTCTCAGGCCCTTTACCTAGATTCACAGATTGTTGATTTTGCTCCATTTGCACTGTCTGTCTCGGTCCCTGTCTCTCACTCCTTCTGTCTCTATGAAGTGAAGCAGTAGTCTATTGCTGTGTAACCTACTACCAAAAATACAGTGGCTTAAAGCCGCATGAAGTTCTTATCTCACAGCTGTACAGATCAGAAGACTGGTATGGCTCAGCTGGTTCTTTGCTTCAGTCCCACAATGTTGAAATCGGTGGCAACAGGGCTGCTGGGGTCTCTGAGGAAGAATCTTCTTCCAGGGTCATTCAGGCTTGGTAGAATTCAGTCCCTTGCACCCAGAGGACTGATGTCCCATTCCTCACTCAGTGGCCTCTCTCCCAGCAACTTAAGATCATCACATTCCTTCCCGTGTGGTCTCCCTGTCTTCAAACCAGTGACGGTATATCCAGCCCTTCTCACCCTACCCATCTCTCTGAAATGCCCTTCTTCTACCAGCTGGGAAGGTGATCACCCATGTGCTAACCTCCAGGTCATCTCCCTAATTATAAGGTCAACTGTACCTGCTAGCACAACACAGTCCTTGTGCATTATCGATGAGTGAAGATGGGGAGGCATCTCATCAAATTCACAGGATCCAGGGTTCAGGCTATGGATTACTGGGGCTATTCTTAGGGTTCTGCTGGTTTCAGGAAAGGATGAAGAAAATGAGGCTTTGTGCCTTTGGATCTTGAGAACACAGCTCTCTGTTTGAGGGTTGATGGGGATCTGCAGTGAGGGCATGTTTGGAGGTGGGTGGTTGAAGGCTCAGTGACCAGAACAATTTACTTGAGAGTTTAGAAGAGCCAGAAGCTTTACATTATCTCATCAGTTTATCACAATAATCCCTTGAAGTAGTAGATATTATTCTAACTTTAAAAAACTGAGAAAACCAAAGCATAGCGAGACCTATGGAAAGATTTACCCAATGTCGCACAATGGGCAGGTAGCAAACCCAGGTATCAAGCCAGGTTTGCCTGACTCTGGAATCCAGGATCCTTCTGCTCAGATACCAGCCTCTGTGTTTTGTAGCCTGAGCTGTCTTATTATTTTAGTAATTATATGCTCCAGGCTTTTCCTGACCCTTTCCCTGGAAATTTTCTCAAAATTTGTCTGGTGTCAGATTTTTTTGAAGATTCACTTCTGTCCAAGGGATATGTTTTCTAAACAGACAATTTCCCCCAAGAAGTGAACGCCTATGGGCAGGGCCTTCAGGTCTCTCAGTGCAAGGAATGCCTGGCTCTTAAGATATCCTGGAACGGATGTCCTGGAACGACTAAGTGGTGGGAACTAGGACCTTGGACAGGTCCAAATCCCCCTGGACAGAAATTTCTCATCTGAGTAACACTTGCTTTTATATAGTATTTAGTGGGTTTAATGGGTTTAAATGTTACTGCTTCTTTAAACAGAAAAAATATCCATATACAACATGCTGCCTTAGCTTCCTCTGTTTTAAGAGCCAGGTTTTCAAGTGCTTCTACCTTTTGCTCTTTTTGAAAGATTCAGTGTAGACCTTGTGGTTTCTATTTAGGGAAAATGGGCATGCATTGGAGTCAAAATATCCATAATAGGTCAAAAGAAAAATATTAAATTCTGCCAAGAATAGCTCCTAATTGGTTTCTCAGGCAGGGACCTTTTTCCGGGGCGGGGGGAAAGGGGTTGAGATACATATTTGTTATTTGGAAGCACACCAAAGAGCTGTTTTTCTCCAGTGTATTTGCCAGTTCCCAACAGCAAGAAGAATTAGTGTGGGGTAATTTAGTTCTGTAGTGACGCTGAAGCGAATCACTGCTACAACATGTTCTGAATCCTTAGGGTAATTATGGGACTTAACTATTGGGGGCAGAGGGCTTTTGGGAATGTGAACAAACCTAGCCCATCTTGTACTTAGTTTTAGAAGATACTCTGTGTATCATGCATGGCAGCACATGCTTTTGTAGAGGGACAGTGTCAAACCTGAATGAATATATGTATTCATTCAATATATGAATTATATGTACCTGACTGTGAGAAAGAATGCTATAAGAACAGCATAATTTATATATACCTAGGGGATAAGGATAAAGTTATGGATAGATAAATAGATATAGATAGATAGATAGATAGATAGATAGATAGATAGATAGATAGATAAAAAAGATAGACATAAGTTTTATGTACATGTGAATTTTATGTGTATATACCTTTATATATGTATCATCTCATACATGTATATATAGAATTTTGCAAGTGTGTATATATACCATAATATATATGGTATTTTCATCCAAAATCTTTTATGTAGGGATGACTTTCAAGTACATATGCTGAAATCTATTTAAAAAGCCATCGGTGTAAGCCAAGGAATCACATTCTTTTATTTTATTTTTGTATTTTTGTATATTTTTTATTGAAGTTTGATTTGCCAGCATACAGCATAACACCCAGTGCTCATCCTGTCACGTGTCCCACTCCGTGCCCGTCACCCAGTCACTCCATCCCCCTGCCCACCTCCCTTTCCACCACCCCTTGTTCTTTTCCCAGAGTTAGGAGTCTCTCATGCTCTGTCACCTTCACTGATATTTCTCACTCATTTTCTCTCCTTTCCCCTATAATCCCTTTCACTATTTTTTATATTCCCCAAATGAATGAGACCATGTAATGTTTGTCCTTTTCCGATTGACTTATTTCACTCAGCATAATACCCTCCAGGTCCCTCCATGTCGAAGCAAATAGTAGGTATTTGTTGTTTCTAATGGCTGAGTAATATTCCATTTTATACATAGACCACATCTTCTTTATCCATTCATCTTTCGATGGACACCGAGGCTCCTTCCACAGTTTGGCTATTGTGGACATTGCTGCTAGAAACAGCACCATTTATTGAAGAGACTGTGTTTTTTCCGGTGGATAGTCTTTCCTGCTTTGTCGAATATTAGTTGACCATAGGTTGAGGGTCCACTTCTAGATTCTCTCTTCTGTTCCACTGATCTATGTGTCTGTTTTTGTGCCAGTCCCACACTGTCTTGATGACCACAGCTTTGTAGTACAACCTGAAATCTGGCATTGTGATGCCCCCAGCTATGGTTTTCTTTTTTAATATTCCCCTGGCTATTCGGGGTCTTTTCTGATTTCACACAAATCTTAAGATGATTTGTTCCAACTCTCTGAAGAAAGTCCTTGGTATTTTGATAGGGATTGCATTAAATGTGTAAATTGCCCTGGGTAACATTGACATTTTCACAATATTAATTCTTCCAATCCACGAGCATGGAATATTTTTCCATCTCTTTGTGTCTTCTTCAATTTCTTTCAGAAGTGTCCTGTAGTTTTTAGGGTATAGATCCTTTACCTCTTTGGTTAGGTTTATTCCTAAGACCACATCTTCTTTAAAGGAATCACATTCTTAAGAGAACCCTAAACCTAGCCCATGGATATTAATGTCCCTGAATGATTTGTTTTAGTAAAAGCTGCTAAATTTGATTATATTTTTATTTTAACTTGGTTTGATTGTATATATTTGAGCATTCTCTAACTTGTCCTCATGTTTTCTATTTTGGGCTTTATATTGATTTTTCCTGCGTAAGCCCAAAACTTATATGATACTGTATGTTAATTATACTGGAGTTAAAAATAAGATAAAATAAGGGCACCTGGGTGGTTCAGTCGGTTAAGCGTCTGCATTCAGCTTAGGTCATGCTTCCAAGGTCCTGGGATCCAGCCCAGTGTTGGGCTCCCTGCTCAGTGGGGAGTCTGCTTGTCCCTCTCCTTCTGCACACCCGTCTGCTCATGCTCGCTTTCTCAGCTAAAATCTTTTTAAAAATAAAATAATAAAAAATAAATAGAAAACAAAACAAATGAATAAACAAACAAACAGAAAGCAGAATTAGACCTATAAAAAGAATACACTTACTGTGATGAGCCCTGAATAATATATAGAATTGTTGAATCACTATATTGCACACCTGAAACTAATATAACACTGTATGTTAACTATACTGGAATTAAAAATATAAATAAATAAAAATTAAAAAATAAAATAATTCTTCCTGTAGTTGAAAGTCAAGCAGAGCTATCCATTAAAGAAATGTTTGGAGCAGAAAGTTGGGTGTGGAGAATGAGTGATGCCATGGTTAAGAGCATAGGCTTGAAAGACAGATGGATCAGATCTAAATTCTCTTCACATCTTGCAAACTACAGGAATTTGGGCAAGTTACATTTTTCATTTTCCTCAAATATAAAATGGAGGCAGTAATAAAACCCATTTCCCTCGATTTGGGTTAAGTGAAATAGCCCATGTAAGCAATGTCTCTAGTATATTTTTTTTTTTTAGATTTTATTTATTTATTCATGATAGACATAGAGAGAGAGAGAGAGAGGGCAGAGACACAGGCAGAGGGAGAAGCAGGCTCCATGCCGGGAGCCTGGTGTGGGACTCGATCCTGGGACTCCAGGATCATGCCCCAGGCCAAAGGCAGGCACCAAACCGCTGAGTCACCCAGGGATCCCCTGCAATGTCTCTAGTATTTAGTTTTGGTTGCTAACAACTACAACATTGAAAAATAAGCTTTAACTGGTTTAAAGAGTCTAGGGGATTTACTGACTCACATATCTAAAGTATTCAAAAGTAAATGGAATTCACGTACAATGGAATTTAGGTATGATTTGATCAGGGCTGTCTTCATTCTTTTGTGATCTACTTGTTTTTGACATCTTTTGTGTACCAAGGAGGTCAGACTTTGTTTCCATGCTGAGTTCTTTCATGGCCACAAGATAGCTACAATAAGGAATTGAGATCTCATATTTGCACATTCACCTCCAAGAGAAGGGAGATAGAGCTTCACTTTTACAAACACCGAATAAAATTTTGAATGGAAAATCCCTGTGCAAGTACTGTAGCCAAAGGAATATCATATGCTGATTACCTTATGCCTGGGTTGGTGACCACCTCTGAACCACTGTTGTCAGATTTATGGGATTTCCCTCAATAGTTTCAATAGATCATAACTCTATTCTCCCAATGGGGCCACGGTCACACCTGTCCAAATGATAAGGCTGCGAAACAGTGAAAGAGGGGTGGAGTCGCTTTGGGAAGGCAATAATGTTTTCTACCATGTTTCATAAAATTAGTTATAATTATCAATATTTGATAATTACGGGCAATAATAGTAATGACAATAAGTGTATTGACTCACAGGACAGATGTTTAGTATGTTTATATGTGGATACATGCATGCGTATGTACTGTATGCTGTTCACATTTCTGTGTAGCAGAGGGCAATAAGGCACAATCTCTGCTGATTTTTCTATTGACTTCTGGATTATCTTGTGTATTTTAGGTTTCTGTATTTACACAACATAGCACGATCATTGGGGATAGTAATGTGGATCTGAGCTGGAATACTATTCTGTGCTGGAGGCAATTGCCTCTTTCACTCCACATGTTATAATGTGTTTATTTTTTAAGGTGCATAAATCTGCACAATTGTTGTGATGGCTAATTTGCCTGTCTATACTGGGTATCTTTGCCAGCTCAGAATCTTGTCAGCAGGGGTTCTACTCTTGTAATTTACCTTGCCTGGGCTCCCTTCCTCACTGGCCAGCCACCAGTTAAGGCAGCCACTGCAAAGCCAGGTATTTCTCCCTCTTTCTCTGTACTTCCTGTGGGGTCTTCAGCTATTGCTTGCATCTTGGTTTCAAGAACCAAGAAGGAGGTTCTTGGCCTTGGTTTTCCTCCCTAGACCTGCTGTGTGTAGCACCCCAGCTACCGTGCTCTAATCCTCAGTTGGCCTCTTTCAGTTCCTCGTTTATCTTTTCAGATCTAACCGTGCTGCCTTACTGGTGCCTCATAGTATTAACTTCTCTCTATTGAATCACCAGGAGTGGACTCTGTATTCCTGCCTTGTCCCTGACTGATACAAATCATTGAACCTCAAAATCCTCAAATTCTAATCTTACTAATGACTTTTTCCAGGAATAAGTCCTGTTGTCTATAATGCTAATGTGATTTATTTTTTCTAAAAATATTGACTTCTTGGTTAAAAAAATGACAGGAGCTTTCTTTGAAACCTATAATTTCTATTCTGATGTAATTTCTTAACTTCAAAAAGGCATGTGTTGAGATATATTAAAACTGATTATAAGCATGTTATTTGAAAAACACTGTATTTCAACTCATTTTGATCAAATTCAATTATTGGGTCACATTTGAAAGAAAATTGCAGACATCTGTTTCATTAAAAGCTAGCTATTGAGGTGGGAAACCATATTCTTCTAATCAAAGCAAGGATAGTTTATTGAAGCACGCTCATATTGAACAAAAAAGCACTTTGGTAAACCACACAAAATACAAAACTTGACAGCCATCTGGAGCATTTGGAGAATCGATCCTTTTGATAGCTGGATTGTTTTTCAGATGACTGAGATTTTGCCCATTTGTCTTAGTGATGAATTGTTGGTCACACGGAAGAGAAATTCATTGGGACTGGGTTAGGCCAAAATAAGTAAATAAGTGAAATGATTGGAAAGACAGTAGGGACTCAAAAACAGAAAGGGATCTTTGGAGGAGGTGGAAGTCAGAACCTGAAAGTGGTTAAGCGTCCTACAGCTTGGCTTCTCCCGAGGGCTTGCCTCTTCTCCTCTGCCCCGGGAGGAGAGATGCTGACTTGCCCAGCCAGGGCCACACACCCACAGTGCAAACACATACATCCAGGGAGTGTGCTCTCACGGTCCATTTCCTTCTCAGCAGGGATGGAGGGAGCAGCCAAACTGCCAGCATGTCCACAGCACCGCGTGTACACCCAGTCTTGTTTTAGGAAAGTATTAGCCTTTTCTAATGATATAAAGTATTTCTGTAACATAGACTCATAAAAGGAATATTTTGAATATAATTTAGTCATTTCTCAATGACTCAATGTAGTGATATTCGCCGAATGGCCATGTCTGTCCTGATAACAGACGACTTTAGGTTGTTCTGTATGTGTGTGTTAGATGCACAATATTTTCATGTTACAGTTTTTGATTTCTTCTTTCTTGCCGGGTGTCACTTGTCACTGTTGATTGGTATTTGTCCCTTCTAATTTGTTGCTGCTGGATTTGTTTGGTCTTAAAAACCAAGTAACCTTTGTTATAATAGAGTATAAAATAGAGTTAATTACATTTAATGAGAGGGCTTTCTCTCCACTGAAAAAACTCATGGACCTAAGGGCATGCACTTGGTAATCTTATACTGCTGACCATGCATGGGAAGGGAAGTCACTTGGTTAAATAAATGTGCACTGTATATGTGGGGTCACTTCATGGAGGGCCCCAAATGATTGCATTTTAACACTGATTTCTTTAATTATGCTGCCATAGTCTCTATTTAACCAAACACAGTATGTCTACAATGGGCAGGATTGTGGCTTCCAAAGATGCCTGAGTCCTAGTCCCCCAAATGTTACCTTACATTGCAAAGAGCTCTACAAAAGTGACTCAGATGAAAGATCTTGAGATGGGGAGATTACCCAGCATTTTCAAGGTGGGCTCAGTTGAATTGCATGAATCCTTAAAAGCAGAGTTTCTCTATCAAAGGTCGGTCAGGAAGATATGACGGAAGACAGGGAGGAGAGGTGAGATGGGAGAGTGCTTACGAGAAGCTGTTGCTGGCTTTGAGGATGAACGACTGGGGCCATGAGGCAAGGAGTGCAGGTGGCCTCTAGAACCTGAGAATAGGCTCATTTGGCAGACAGCAAGGAAATGGGGACCTCCATCCTACAACTGCAAGGGATTGAATTCTGACAAAACCTGTATGATCAAGAAGACTGCTTCTCCCCTAGAGCTTCCAGAAGTGAACACAGCTCTGATGATGCATTGATTCCAGCCCTCTGAGACCCATACCAGAATTGTGAACTACAGAATTGTAAAAAAAATAAATTTTGTTGTTTCAAATCATTCATTATATTTGCGACAATCCTTTACAGCAGCAAAAGAAAACTAACAGTCAAACGTCTTTATTTTCTCCCAGTAAATTGGAAATCATTCTTAAAATCCTTATTCATCTTATTCCAACCAGATTTTAATAGATTGTATTTTCCAAAAATGGCTGCAACAATATTTCCCATCTCGTGTGATCTTCCAGAACTTTGCCATACTTCCACAAGAAGAGGGAATCTCTCTTACATTGAATCTGGATGGGGGATCCCTGGGTGGCGCAGTGGTTTGGCGCCTGCCTTTGGCCCAGGGCGCGATCCTGGAGACCCGGAATCGAATCCCACGTCGGGGTCCCGGTGCATGGAGCCTGCTTCTCCCTCTGCCTGTGTCTCTGCCTCTCTCTCTCTCTCTCTCAATCTCTATGTGACTATCATAAATAAATAAAGAAAAAAAATGAATCTGGATGGAACTTTGTCACTGCCTCCATGAATATAATTTGGTAGAAGTGATTCTGCATGACTCTCAAGACTCACTTAGAAGAGACCATGATGCCTCTAATAGATATTTCTTAATACACTCAACTCTGAAAGCTTTTGGCCATCATTTTAGATATCTAGCTAGTCTGAGGCTGCCATGTGGAAAGGCCATGTGGAATGATTACATAAAGACAGACAGGGGTGTCCAACAAGCCCCAGATAACCCTTGTCTTTAACTTCTTAAATTTTCCCAGCCCAGGCACCAGACATGTGAGTGAAGAAGCCTACAGCAAGATCTTAGTTATTTGCATATGGCCATGAAAGGAACCTGAGCAACAACTCTGTAGATGAGTCTAGTCAATACCAGATTTATAAGCAACATCAATTATTACTATTATTTTAATCCATTCATTTGGGGGCGCTTTGTTATGTATTAATAACTGGAAAATATTTTGGGGGCTATGAATTTAAATTTTAACTTATACAAAGATGTGTGATTTTAGGACTAGATGGAAGAAAATCCATCTACCCATCATTTAGTCAGTAATTACTCTGAATTTAAGACAACACTTCACTTGCCAATACTATCCAATTTTGTTCTCAGTTATCTTCTATAGTTTACTCCTCATTTTCTTGAAATCATAGAAGAGATTTCCCAAATCTTCTGTGCTCTCCTATGCCCAACCACTTATAGTCCCTGAAGTCTGCATGTCACTAGAGCTGAGCATGGTTTGTTTTTTTTTAAAGAGTCACAGTTTTATTTTATGCCTCATCTCCTTGATAGAAGACCACTCATGCTTTATTTTTTGCTCAATGCCTGGGAGACTTGGAATTGGCTTCCTAAATCCATTACGAGGTTCTTGAAGTGAATTAGATGAATCTGTTTTCAATTTATATTGATTAAGGAGAAACAATGGAACAGTATTTAAAACTTAACCCAAACTAAAACTTGCTTTCTTATTCTTTTATGTCACTCATAACACATAGCTTAGAATATATTTTTGCAGTGTTGAATTTTCGCCTTCTCTTGCAGGTGTGTAGTACTCAGTCATTAATAACAATTGAAAACTCACACTTCTGCTGTGTTATCTGAGAATATAGTGCATGATATGGCGAGAACATTAATAATCCTTTATTTTAATTGCGATTTATTTTGATTTTGAGAATGCTGCTACATCCTTCTTTTTCAATCCACAATCTTCTAAATCATACATGAGAAGACTGGGGATTTAGAATATTTTAATATCAGGGTGAAACACAATAATAAAAATTAGACAACTAAAAGAGATGCGAGGGAATATCTAATCTAATCCTAACATTTTTAGATGTGGCATCATTAATCCAAAGAAACTAAATTAGCTGGTGGCAGAGCCAGAATGAGACAATTCATTTATCTGAGGGTGGCCGGGAAGTTCTGTGAGACGTGGGTGCTGCTGCATTATGAGGCTACAGAACCCAACAAGCAAAATTCTCAAGGTAATTTGTTTATTGGGTTCTCGAGAGAAGCCATGACATAATTAGCTGTCCAGAAAAAAAGTGAACTTTTAAAATGAAGCTCTGTTATTCCTATTGCCAGTGTGGCTGGATACTATTTTTGGAATACTGTTTTTTCCCCTTCTTTTGGATTTTCCTGTTGCTTTTGTTTGGTCTTTTCCATCTTTACTCCCCACCTGCATGTTTGTTGTTTGGTCAGGAGTTAGGCTGCTTCTGGCTCGCTGTCTCATGGAAAGGATGAGCAGCACAAAGCAAGGGAATAGGAGCTTTTTCCTGTCATTTTACTTTACAGATTCCAGACTCTCCTTTGCCGTATGTCAGAGTTAAGGAGTTTCAAATTTAGGATCCATCATGACCACAACCTCCCAAATCTCTTGTCTCCTTTGAGCAAACAATATGTTCTATTATCAGGAAGATGTTTGATTTCAGAAAAAGCATCCACCTGAGGCCCTGTTTCGGTTTTCAAAATTAAAAATAGAGAATACACATATACATGCATATATAGAGGGGCAGACATAATCATTTTAGGCATTGACTTGTGTTAAGAGACGGCATCTCTCTGTACCATACAGTTGTTTTCCAGTGGATTCCATTTTGAGAGTTGCTTTTCAACTCTGACCATACTTGAATGTCTTCTATATGACATGTTTCTTATTAGTGGCTATTATTTTATTCTTGGTTGGTTGTGCTCCCGTTTTGTTGTAGTCATTTGAGAGCTGCTGTAACACATTACCATAGATTAGGTGGATAAACAACAAACATTTATTTTTTACAATTCTTGAGGTGGTTTGGAAGTCTAAGACTGAGGTGCCAGCAGATCTGGTGTCTTGTGAAGGGCCACTTCCTAATTTATCCTCTTGTTGTATGATGATGGGGCACAGAGAGAGAGGAAGCAAGCTCTCTCCTGTCTTCTCTTAGCTGATCCCATTATGAGAGCCATAGTGACCAAGGGCCCTGTCTTCAAGTGCTATCACATTGGAAGTTAGAGTTGCAATATATGAATTTTGGAGAGTGTTGGGGGGAGGATAAGTGTTCAGTCCATAGCAAGTTTGTTTGTTTGTTTGTTTGTTCACTTGAGGGGAGGAAGGGAAGAGGCAGAGAATCCCCAAGCAGACTCTCTGCTGAGCATAGAGCTGGATGTGGGGCTCGATCTCATGACCCTGAGATCATGACCTGAATCGAAACCAAGAGTTGGATACTTAACTGGCCCACTAGTATCTTTTTAAAAAAATGCATCTAGTACTTTGAGCTATTTTTAGTACTTTGAACTATTTCTATACTTATCTTTTTAATTATTGTTTTTATTTACTTGAGAGAGAGAACAAGCACAGAGAGAGAAGGAGAAGCAGACACCGCTGAGTAGGGAGCCTGATGTGGGGTCAATTCCAGGATCCCAGGATCATGAGGTCAAAGACAGATGCTTAACCAACTGAGCCACCCAGATTCCCCTCAATACTTATTTTAAAATTTTTTTCTGGCACTCTATAAAATGAGTATCACCAGTAGTGAATTCCTCTATAGAGTTCTTTGTTGGTTGTCTTTCTTTGCATTAAAGTTCTTCCTGTGGTCTTAGAATCTTGGTTTGGAAGCATATTTTATATAGAAATTTCTTCATTTGGTTTGGCTTTTTTTTTCCTCTCACATGCCCTTTTTTGCCACTTACCTATCCATCTGTGGGTTTTGCATTTGACTCCATCCAGGCCTTTCAGTCCCCATTTCTTTCTTTCTTTCTTTTTTTTTTTTTTTAAAGATTTTATTTATTTATTCATGACAGACAGAGAGGGAGAGAGAGGCAGAAACACAGGCAGAGGGAGAAGCAGGCTCCATGCAGGGAGCCCGACGTGGGACTCCATCCGTGGTCTCCAGGATCTGGCCCCGGGGTGAAGGCCGCGCTAAACCGCTGAGCCACCGGGGCTGCCCCTAGGCCCCATTTCTAATCTAGTTATTTTAATGGCCATGGAAGTTACTGCTTCACAAACTGTTGGGAGTCGTGGATGGTTCATCTTCAGAGTCAGGCAGTGGCTTTGCTCCCATGGCACCAGTGCCCCTCCTTCTTGGTGTTGCCACTTACAGAGAGCCCCAGTCTCAGTTGGTGTTCAGTCTTCTTGGTATTTGGTTATTTATGCTGGGTTATTTGTATTGTATTGGTGCCGTAACAAGTTCATACATAGTGGCTCAGACAACAGAAATTTATTTTGCAGTTTTGGAGGTCAGAAGTCCCACGTGAATCTCACTGGGCTAAAATCAAGATGTTGACAAGGCTGCATTTCTTTCTGGAGGATCTAGGAGAAGAATCTGTTGTCTTGCTTTTCCAGGTTCTAGAGGCTTTCCTCATTCCTTATTTGTGACCTCTCCCACAATCAAAGTCAACAATGGCCAGGCAGGTCTTTTTCATGTCCCATCACTCTGGCACTGACACTTCTGTCTATTCCACATTTAAGGACCCTTATGATCACATTGGGCCCACCCAGATAGCTCAGAACAATCTCCATATTTTAAGGTCATTTGATTAGCAGCCTTAATTCTATCTGCATCTTTGATTCCCCTTTGCTATGTAATATAACCTATCCATTGGTTCCAGAAATTAGAGTATGGACATCTTCAGGAGGCCATTATTCTGCCTACCACAGTGGGGTTCGGGGATGACATAAGAGTTCGTTTACCAGCTCTGGTCTCTAACTGTATGCCTGGATCCAGTGACCCCTCTCCTAATGAGCAGTTCTGGCCCCATTGACCCCTCCAGCTGCTTTCCTGGACACCAGCAAGCTGAGATCTTCAAAACCCTAGCAGTTTGGGATATTTGTTTTATTTCTCATTCAGAGAGCCATTCATTTTGTATTTTGGATCATGCATTTCTCTATGATTTTCTGTTTTTATATTTGATCTTTCTTTCTTAAGGGTCTGGAGCAGTGAGGGTTATGAAGTATGAATCTGCTGTGTCATCTTGACATGGAAGTCTTCTAAATTCTAGTAGTAGCTGAGCCTGGAGCGCTCAGATGCATCCTTAGAAAAATTTAAAATACTTGGCAAATTGTCAAATAGGAGCATGAATGTTGTATTAGTTTCCCAGGGCTACCATAACAAAGTAACACAAACTAAGTGTCTTAAAACAAGAGAAATTTATTATCTCACAGTTCTGAATGCCAGAAGTCTAAATTAAAGGTATCAGCAGGACCACGCTCTGTCTGAAGGCTCGAGGGGAGAAACCTGCCTTGCCTCTTGCAGCTTCTGGTAGCTCAAGCATTCCTTGGTTTGAGGCAGCAACCCTCCAATCTTTGCTTCTTCCCTCTGTGTGTCTCTTCTGTATTCCTGAGTCCAAGTCCCCCTCTCCTTTCTCTTACAAAGACACCAGCCATTAGATTTAACTAACTAATCCAGTATGATTTTGTCTTAATTTGATTATATCTGCTAAGACCCTATTTCCAAATAAGGTCACATCCACAGATAACAGGGGTTAGGAATTGAAAATAAGTTTCGAAGGAACATAATTCAACCCACAATAGATGTATTTTTTTTTAAAGATACTTCCTGAGTATTTGTTTTATTTGTCCATTTAAAGTGGACATTCATGGGGCACGTGGGTGGCTCTGTTGGTTAAATGTCTGACTCTTGATTTCAGCTCAGATCTTGATCTCTGAGTCATGAGTTCAGGCCCTACATTCGGCTCTGCATTGGGCATGGAGCCTAGTTAAAAAGATAAATAAATAAAAATAAAGTTAACTATCGGGATTGAGTCAGCTGTCCCTTCCCTGTCTCCCTCTTCCCTGCCCAGTGTTTGCTAGTGAGTCTCTGTTTAGTAAATACCTGTTGACTGGCTGACTACTTGCCATAACATGCTAACTTTTCCAAGATCTGCTAAAACTAGAGGGGAAGTGGAGTTAGTAGCTTTTCCAAAGCAACCGTGTTTATCGATTCACAATGCAGTGAAATACTGTCTCCAAGGGAGCCTTTGTGGAATGCAGTGTGAAATAAAGGAAAAAACATGGAACTAGAAGACATTCCATAATAAGATGGAATTGGCTCTGCATTTGGGGGATGGGAAAGACATTTCTAAACATGTTATTAAAGGTGAAAACCAAAAAGAAACATCTCAGTAGATTTGACTGCCTTTTGATACTTCATTGTGTCAAAGAAGATTATTATCGGACTAAAAAGTAAAGGACAAGGAAGGGAAACAAAAGCAGTCAGGAGAACTGGCATCTTCTCAGCTCTGAGTGATGTAGTGATAAAATAAACGGAAACCTTCCCAGTAGAGAACTATCAGTATTGCTATAGCGTGAAGGATGCTCATTTTCAGTTTAATAAGACATGATGCTTCAATCTGATTTGAAAAAACTAAACTAATAATGCTTTTTTTGTGATTGCAATTTTATCTTATCTTTTAAAACCATGACTGTTTGAAAATCAAGACTGTATTTCCAAAAATAATATGTGTGTGTGTATAAAACCACGTAATGGCATGGAATTTTTATTAAGGTAAGATAAAACCATAAATAAATATTCTTATGGGAGTAAAGAGATTAAATCATGTTTAAAAAGTTATTTAAGCTGACTTGTTATAAATCCATTTCACCATGTTTATAGAGCTTCTTTTCTTTAAAACAAAACTACAATGTAATTATTTTTTTAACTCAATTTATGAAGTGTTTAATTTTGGCTTTATGTGCAAAGAAACTCACAAACCCCTATAGAAATTTCTCTTCCTTCTCTACCCATCCCCCATGCCTTTTTCTTCTTTGCTCCAAAGCCTTGGCCATCTGCTTCTCAAGGTGCTGCTGCTGCATTTGTAAAGCAGGGGTGCTCCATGCTCGCTCTGAGGTCTCCCCAGCCAGAGCAGGTGTCAGGATTTTCTGCTTACCATCCCATTCCATCCTTTCTACAAATTAGGGCTCAGCTGCAGTATCCACGAAGGGGAGAGAAGTCTAATAAAGCCAGGGCATCCCTTATGCTACCTGAGATGTTCATCTCCCCCATCACCCTCATCCCCTGCACCCATTCTAGAAGCATCCCCTTTCACCCTTAAGTGGCTTTAGTTCCTTGATGTTGGTCAGACAGGCCAGGTCCCAGCTGTGAGCACAGAACCACCATCTCTGGGCCAGGCGTCTCCACTCCACAGGGCTATAAGGACACCCTGGGTAGGACCAGCCTCTGTTTTACTCATGACCAATCCCCCAGATACCGAAGTCGGTAGGGGAGAGGGGTAATCACAGAGGTCATGAAGCACATAGTTGTATACAAGTTGTATGCATCCTAACACTCTATGGCCCACAGAAATATCAAAATGTTACTGTGTCCTTTATATTCACTGGTTAATGGCTACTTTGTTTTTACCCCTAATGTGTCACTCTTGTCAAAGGAAAGAACCCAGAATCTTGGGTTTTGAGCAGAAAATCAGGACAGAATGTGGGGTACCCACTAGTCCAAGAAATGGGAGTGGTCATTTGCATTTTGAAGCAGGGGCCAGGGAGAAGTTCCAGGCACACTCTTATTTCCAACTATACCCTGCAACTTCTCCTAAAGATCACTGCACAGAGTTTGCAGCGTATTTCAGATGTCTCTGTGTGTAAGAATTGACTGGTGGGTGCAGTGAACATGTAGGTACCCTTGTTTTAACACCCAGTGATTTGGGTTTAGTAAGTCTGGTGTATACTCAAGAATTTGCAGTTTTTAAAATAATGCATCCTGCGAGCCATCTCATGGGCAAGGTGTGATTTTCACTTTTCAGATAAGGAAACTGAGGCTTAGGGAGATTCATTTACTTGCCTAACATCACCTAAATGTCAAGGAATAGAACCAAGATTTCCCTCCAGTTCTGACGCCAAAGCTTGTGTTGTTAACCTCACCGTGAAACTACTGCAGTGCACACATGCAGTTTCCCTGTTGTTAGTTCAGAAAGCCAATATAGTATCATAAAGGACTGCATGCCCCAAGCACTGGAAGGTGTGAGAGACTCTGAAGCAGTAAGCACTCGAGCACCAGCAGGAGGAAAGAGAGCTACTGCCTCTTTGGAAAGCTGAGCAGAATGAGCAGAAAAAGAGGTTGATGGTGAACGTGGAACTCTTGGTATTTTTGACTCAATTATACTATTTGGATGCAACCTAACAAATTTGACAAGTCAACACAGTTCCTAAAAATCAGAAGTAGCATGGCAGTTTATTGGTTGGTCCATGCATGATCCACGGTGACCCATCCACCCGGAACTGCCAAACCCTGGACTTCTTTGATTCAACTCTTCCTTATGAAGTGTGTGGGGTTGAACTTGGCAGTCCCACCCTTGCCTGGCCTGTGGCCAAGGAGATAGTCTACACAAGGCCTGGTCTGCCTCATAATACCTATATAAGAAGATACTCCTTGTGTTTTAAAATAATGTTGGAGCACCCTTTAAAATGTGGCTGTGCTAATTCGATGACTCACTGAATCTATGAGAAGTAGGACAGAGCCTGAAGGTCTTAGGCTAGAACTGCTTTGTGCTCCTGAAGTTCCCTGAGTTATATGAACCATGACCCGGCTGACAACATGAGACTGTCTGACTCATTGGGATAAGGATGTTCTGAGGTCCATGAAACTTTTAGTGGATCCAGTTCAGTGTTTGAAGCCTTGACATGTTACACTTATTCTAGAAATTCTTTCCAACAGGTATTAAATACTGCTCTGGCCAAGTAACTCAAATACACATAGATTATTATTTTACCTTTTCTTGGTAGTAAAAGTTGGAAATAACAAGGATCTTTCCCGGGCATAGAAAAATGGCAGGAGCCAGAGGCAGTGTGCGCTGAGGAGAAGCACAGAGCTGAACAATAGGAACTATTTTTTGAAGGTGGTGAGCAGGAATATGAAGAAGGCTGCATAAAGGGAGTTGGAATACATGTTGAACTAGAACTGGTGAGAGTGGATGGCGAGCTGACATAAGGGCCTGCCAGAGGTGGGGCCTGGGTGAAGAAGCATGTTCCCCACATCGATTGGTGGCCCTCATCTTTCAAATCAGGATGTTGTGTTGTTATCCTTGTTCTCTGAAATCCACAGAAACAGTTGTTCAGGATGGACAATGATGACAAAAAAATACAGTAATTCTTCTCTAGTCTTATTCCATGAGAGCCGGTGTGGACAAACAAGGCCTTCCCATGTGGCATCGCATGAGCTGTTCCAGGGTAACCAGAGCCTGTGGGCTCCTTCCATGGCCTTCCTTCTCAACTTCCTTCTCATGGTGGTTTTATAAGCTTGCCTACTTTCTCCTCAAAGGCAGTATCTGTTCCCCTGTGATCAAACATTCTGAGGCCATAGAAGAGAATTAGAATATTTCTTTCTTTATCTTTTAAATTTATTTGGGATTGAAGCTAAAGAAAAAAAGACAATTAGTTTCTTTTTTAAATACCCGAAATATCAGTAATTGTACTCTGTGGCTTCTCCACCAAAAAAACAAAACAAACAAACAAACAAACAAACAAAAAAACCAAAAACCAAAAAACAAAAAACAAAGTATTAGAGGAAAAATACCTTAATTGAAATAGGAACCTCAATAAGAATACTTGCTATTTGGAAAAAACTGGGTTGATGTATTTATATGAATGGCAGGATTTAATATGCATCTTTAATTAATAGATGAAGATGATCCATAGGCATGATTAATGAGTGGGATGAGAGATAAAACAAATGTGGTGTTTTGAAAGTGATGACTGCTAGATCACACATAAAAATGGGAAGGCAGTAAAATGCAAGAGGTTTCTTTTGGAATCAAAATGCTGGGGGCATTCGGGTGGCCCAGGGGGTTAAGCGTTGGACTCTTAGTTTTGGTTTAGGTCATGATCTCAGAGTCCTGAGATCCAAGCCCTGCGATGGGCTCTCACCACTGGGCGTGGAACCTGCTTAAGATTCTCCCTCTCCCTCTGCTCCTACCCTCCACCCCTTCTTTGTGTTCTATCTCTTAGAAAAACAAAAACAAAAAAAATTTCCTGTGTTTCATGTCCAAGTTTTGCCTTGGCTGGCTACTGAAGTAACACATTTGAGCCTTAGTAGTTTTTAACTCATCAACTGAAAATAATAACCCTAGTCTTGCTAATATGCTAGGTCTGGGGACATGCTGCTGAGGAAATAAATGTACATACAGTCCTTACCATCAGGGAGTTTACAGTGTAACTACAGTATAATGGGGGATGGGGAGAAACACAGTAACCAAATAATTAAATGAATGTCTATAAAGTTATAGCTGTTGTATAATCACAACCCACATTTGGAATTCTGAAAATCAGGAAATTTAAACGCTGTGTTAAAACCTGTCTTTGGAAATCAGCATTATTTCTTCAGAGGCATGCTTTATTTAGAGGACCTCTAAGAGAATTTTCTTAAAATTGATATGAGAAATGGTCTAAAACCAGAGACAGTCTTGCCTTTGCTTCTGGACTTTTCCTCTCTGCTTCAAGTTAGTATGTCAAATTAGCGGGTAGGTGAAAATTTTTATTGGAGATACTCAGAACCCAGAGTCTAGACGGGCTGTCTAGTGCTCAGTCAGCAACCATCAGAGCAGGTTCCACCATTTCCTACTGTATGAGTTTTAAAGTAAAAAAGCCACAATGGTGGGCCAGAAGAGCAGGTGGGATTGTCCTGTGAGCCTGGCATTTGAGGACTGACGCTTCGATGACTTTTACCAGGCACAGCCCACGGAGCTGGCTAGGCTGCCTTGGTGGTGGTTGGTACTGAACATTCTCGGGGTGACACCTCTGGGCAAGTGTTGCTACTACGTTCTTTTCTCAACTGAGCAAAATGTTTAACAGAGTTGAAAGCTGGCAGAACAAAGGGCCATAAATTGAAAGTCTGTTTATGTTTGGATGATTTACTTAGCCTAGTTTTCCCTCCTGTTAATGCTGCCTTAGTGCTTTGGAGATCATATGTCAGGTGGATTATCAGGCATAGTTTCACCTTTATTGTGTAACTCATCACTTTCCTCATTATCAGAGGACTATTTCCCTTTCATCATCATCACCAAGATACCAAAATGTGTTTGATTTAGTGACTTTATTTTGTCCGTCTGCCAACAGTTATTTCCCCTCAAGCCTATGATTAGCTGGTATTAGGTCACTAGGCATGCCACAGTGCAGGTGAGGGTCCAGCCACGTGCATTTCCCTGTGACTCTCCCTCGTGAGGCAGGACATTGCCACCAATCAAAAATGGACTAAATGTATTCATGCTATTGCTGGAAAATAATTACCCTTCCACACTTTATAAGAGCCTCACACCATTTCTTGCAAACACAAATAGATGACTAGTTTGGCCACATTACCAACTTCCAGAGCATGGAAATAAACATTTTTTGAAATGCAATTGCAAGAAAGAAAATTCTAAGGAGCACCCTTATCTGAAAGGGACCAACTGCCAAATCATGGCAAGCCACATTCGTAGGAAAAGAATTCAGTGTATCACTGAAGAAAGTTTGTAAGGATTCTCAGGCATGCCAAAGACTACCTTCTCATGGTTTTTCTGCTTTCATTTAAAAAATATTCTCAATAGTTTATTTCAGGGACTATTTTTCAGTAGTCCAACTAACCTGCAAGGTCACACATTTTACCTGTATTTGCTTAAAGTGTCTGTGTTGCAAAAAATAGGCAGGGACAGCAGGATGTTCTGGTTATAATGTAACTGGTTCACCTTTAAAAGTCTTTATGCCCTTTCTTTAAAGAGGTAAGAGAATGTCTCAGCAGTTTGTAGGAAACCGCATTGCTCAGATCGTCAGAGAGTGCTGGTCCCCCCCGCCCCCCCCAGCAAAGACTGGGATGTCACAGTCATTGTTGGTCTTATCTTTTCTCACCTTTGGCACCTAATAGATCAGAAGCTTCCCAGGGAAGTTGAACCTCCTGGGAATCAGCACATGGAAATCTCTGGAAAGCTCGTTTGGGAAAGGAACATCAGCAAAGACTTTGGAATCACACCATTTGAATATATTCAAGGTGAAGCTTCTCTTCTTTTTCCCTGGATAAAGAAAAGCAAGAGAAAAAATATCTGCCTTTGTCTCTGCTTCATGACTTTTCATACAATGACTAAAGTTCTGGCGTTTATTAGTGCTTATTATTATAAAAACGTCTGCTCCACAACTAAGCCTACAGATAAAATGTGGCCCTTTTGAAAGATACAACAATAAAACTTATAAAAGAAAGCCCAGGAAAATATTTTCATGACCTTGGGATAGGCAAAAATCTTCTATAACAGGGCACAAAAAGCACTAGCTTTAAAGGAAAAGGTTGATCAATTAAATGACATAAAGAATTTCCATTCATCAGAAGACATCCCTGAGAAAGTAAAAAGACAAGCTACAAAGTAGAAGACATCTGCAATATGACTTTCAAACTATATGAAGAATTCCTATAAAGCAGTAACAAAAAGGAGAATCCTGTAAAAATACGCAAGAAACTTTAAGTGAGCACTTTATAAAATAGGGTATTCCGGGCAGCCCGGCTGGCTCAGCGGTTTAGCACCGCCTTCAGCCCAGGGCCTGATCCTGGAGACCTGGGATCGAGTCCCATGTCAGGCTCCCTGCATGAAGCCTGCTTCTCCCTCTGCCTGTGTCTCTGCCTCTCTCTCTCTCTCTCTGTCTCTCATGAATAAATAAATAAAATTAATAAAATAAAATAGGGTATTCCAATGACCAATAAACATGTGAAAATGTGTTCAGTATTTTCTGTTCACTGTGGAGACAATAAATAAATGAATAGATGGTAGATAACATAATAGCTTGAAATAAAAAACATGAGAAACAGCAGGTGTTGACGAAGATGATGTGGAGAAAAAGGGATTCTTATGTACTGTTGGTGGAAATGCAAACTGGTGCAGCTACTGTGAAAAACCGTGTGGAGGTTCCACAAAAACTTAAAAATAGAGTTACCATGTGGTTTAGTACTTCCACTACTATGTATTAACCCAAAGAATACGAAAACATTAATTTGAAAAGATATATGCACCCCTATGGTTTTTTGTAATAGTATTTATAATAGCCAAACTAAGGAAGAAACCCAAGTATCCAATAACTGATGAATGGATAAAGATCTGGGATGGATGGATGGATGGAAATATATATATATATATATATATATATATATATATATATATAGAGAGAGAGAGAGAGAGAGAGAGAGAGAGGGATAGATTGAATATAACTCAGCTATTAAAAGAATGGAATCTTATCATTTGCTACAACATGGATGGAGCTAAAGGGCATAATTTAAGTGAAAAAAGTCAGTCAGAGAAAGACAAATACCATATTATTTCACTCCTATATGGAATTTAAGAAGCAAAACACATGAACAAATCAAAAAAGAGATAAACCAACAACCAGACTCTAGAGAACACACTGATAGTTACCAGAGAGGAAGTGGGTGGGAGTCTGGGGGAAACAGGTGAAGGGGATTAAGAGTACATTATCATGATGAGCATAGAGTAATATATAGAATTATTGAATCACTATATTCTATACCTGAAACTAGCATAACACTGCATCATAATTACACTGGAATTTAAAAAATTACCATGGGAAAAAAAATAACATGATAGCATTGTATGCTCACCCAAATGGCTAAAGTGGAAAAGACTGAAAATTTTCAGATGTTGGTGAGGAAACGAAGTGACAGGAATTCTCATATACCTATCAGATGAGGATGGTACAATCTCTCTGGAAAACTGGCAATATCTATTAACGAGAAATATTTGCATAATGGCCCAGCACTTCCACCCCAGAAGTATATACACATCTTCACCAAAAGACATGAAGAGTGTTTGTAGAAATATTATTTGTGATAGCCCCAAACTGAAAACAACCTGAATGTCTATCCATAGTATGATGGATTAGTTGCGGGATATTTATTCAATGCGATAGTCCACAAAAATGAAAAAGAACAGACTACTTCTACAACACAACATGGCTGGATTTTATATATTTTTTGGTGAGTGAGAAAAGTTAAAGGAATATATAACTGTGCAATTCTATTTATAGGAAGTCCAAAATCAGGCAAACCTAATCTGTTATGTGAGAGTTCAAAATAGTACTTTTGGTAAAGTAGTGTTTAGAAGAGTAGGAGGGCATAAGGGGGGTTGAGGTTATGATAACCTGTTGTTGAGTCTAAGAGGTTAAGAGAGGAGAAAAAGGGGATCCCTGGGTGGCGCAGCGGTTTGGCGCCTGCCTTTGGCCCAGGGCGCGATCCTGGATACCCGGGATCGAATCCCACATCGGGCTCCTGGTGCATGGAGCCTGCTCCTCCCTCTGCCTGTGTGTCTGCCTCTCTCTCTCTCTGTGACTATCATAAATAAATAAAAAAAAAAGAAAAAAAGAGAGAGGAGAAAAAGAAATCTCAGAGACAAAAATCATGACAGTTTTTTGTTTGTTTCTAGAGAAAGAGAGGGTGAGCACCACCTAGGGGTGATGGGGGCGAAGGTAAAGGGAGAGGAGAGAGAATCTCAAACAGGCTCTGCACTCAGCATAGATAGAGCCTGATGCAGAGCTGAATCTCATGACCTGAGATCATGACCTGAGCCTAAATCAAGAGTCACTTAACCAACTGAGCCACCCAGGTGCCCCAATCATGACAGTTCTTGAAACCTGTGTAGACAGAGTAGGGGAAAAAAATATCAACTAACATATGTGTATATTTTTGAAAAGCTAATTAAGTGAAAACAGCTTTTTATGTGAACAGAGGATAGATTTGGATCAAAAAAGAAACATTGATAGATTTTCTTTCATTTTCCCTGGAATTTATTTAAGTGGTGACCCAAGATCAACATCGAAGATTCTGAATCTCTCAGATTCTATACCTTAGTCTCTCTTCTTGTTCCTATTAGCCCATTAGGTTTTCTGATTCCCTGAATTTAGATTTGTCAGAATTTCTTCTAATGCTTCAGGCCATTGTTTATGTTCTGCACTGAGAGCCCTTTTGCCAACATACCACTGGATAGATCTCTGGATCTGTTTCTAGACAAAGTGGTGAGGATGTAGTGATTGATTGTCTATGGTGGGGCAGAGGGAAGAGACTGGTAATACAACTCTTGGATTCCTGGGCTGGCTATTCATGTAGTTGGGGTGTATACACCAAGGGAGAATAGAGGAAAAGGAGAGAAGCCTTGTGAGCTACAGAGTTGGATTAGATATACTAGGGGCCTATATCCAAGGGAGTTGAACATAGGGTTTGCAATCTCTAAAGAGTGACTTGGGTTTGTGTCACAGAATATGAAGTAATCAGTAGATAACAAGTATTAGTACTGCTAATGTGACAAGATAATTTATTGTTTACATCACTAAATGTTATTTTTCGAAATATTTTCTTTGGCACTGGATCAACTGTAGGTTAGCAGATTGAGTCTCCTCACTTGGCCTCCGAGCTTCATAAACTTTAGATGAAGAACTTTGAATTTTCATTTACTGTGAATGTAGGTGATTTGTTCTAGAAATGTCTTAAATAATATCTCTTTGTTTTACAAAATACAAAGGAACCAGTGATTTGCTGCATATATGGTCGGCTTCATTAGACAGAGTGAAACAACTAGCGTTAATTATTTATGCAATTTTTTGGTCAAAATTGTTGTCTTTTAATGATACTCAAGAATATTTGAGAATTGGAAAGATAGATTAAATATGTATTAATGTCAATGTACAAAAATGAACCGGGAATATATTGCATTGTAGGTATTTGAGTACATTCCAAGGATACTTTGAATTTACTAGTAGGAAAATAAAGGCAAAAATTAAAATTAGAATTCGTAAACTCAGAGAAGAGAGGTCAAAATGCATGAGATCCCTTAACGCAAACATGAACATTTAAATTCAACAGTAATTTAGTGATTCCAGCACATTCACCACAAATTGACTTTCTGTTAATAGTTCCAGGTGAGAAGCAGAGTTAGCTGACCATATTTCTCTTCTGCTAACCTTGCCCTGTACTCACTATTTCTCTTGATTTATTAGTTAACTGATCATTCTTTATGCTACTTTAGGGCTTAGACAAATACCAATTAATACACTTTAAAAAAAATAAAGTTGAAATCAAGCCATAGAAGAGCAACTGTAAACACTGAAAAAGTCCAGAATTTCAAGTTTTAGAAGCTATATTTTCACAGGTACCCACTTGCCAAGGACCATTAATAATATTTTTATTGATTGGTGTCACTATTGAATGTTAGGCCTCATATATTGCATGGAGATGCAGAATATTTTGATCACAGTATTACACAAGCACCATGTATTTCTGGTCACAATTGTATCTGATGGTAGAGTCTTGTTCAAATTTTGCTTTTTGAAGAGCCCTCTTCTCAGATGTTCCTTCTCTATGCTGTAGATCAGCATTTCATACAAAAATCATTGCCAAACTGTTTTTGTTTTATAATTCTATAGCCCTATGCTTTTGTATTCAGGACAAAACAATAGCAATTATAACAAAAAAAAAAAGGAAATCTTGATCTGCAATCAGAAAGATTGTTAATTTTCTTCCTAAGTGACCCTTTGATTTGAAACAGCAATTCAGAACTTTAGTCTTGGGAAAAAAATGTGCAAAATGGCTTTGGGTCTTTAAAAAGAAAACTATTTTGAAAAGAACAAACTATGATTGATTGCACATTGATATAAACATGCACATGGGGCTATTTCTGCAGTCCAGAGATGGGAAAGTTCCTGTAGGAATCACAGAAAAATAGATGCTTTTGAAGGGAGCCTAAGGCAGCGGAAGCAAGAGGATTGAGGATTGGGGAAACAGCCTGATTGCATTATTTGAATGTTATTAGAGTGTATGTCTGGAATGCCCCTTTCAGTAGTTTATTTTTAAAAAGTGTAGCTTGTGGGATACGAAATAAAATCAGCAGGAGCCAACAGTGTGGCTCTGGCCTGGACCTCACAGAGCACAGAAGTCAGCGAATGAGACAGACCTGCGTGGAGAGATAGTTTTCGAGCACCTCTTCTATCCCTGAAGAGCTTGCAGGACTTGTGCAGGTTAATTCACCTTTCTGGGTCTTATTTCCATCAGTTTAAAAGTAAGAGGAGTCGACACCACTTGGTCTCTGTGGCAGCTTCCACTTCCGATGTCCTGGGACTAGATGTGGGCTGATAGTTATCTGTGAGGAAAGGCTTCACCAAACAAGGCGCTTAAACAAAATTGTGGGAAGGTAGGACATTGAGTAAAACAAACCAAAACAAAATACAAATCTCTGAGTGCTCTTAAACCACAGCCAAGGCCATCTGCAAACCTCGTGCATTGGAGTTTTCACTAATAGGTAGTTATTGGGCTGTCAGCATGCCTAGACCTATGCCAGGTGCTGGAGCTTCTGTACAGGTGAGTGTCAGACAGGTGATCAGGTGACTACACTGCAGGCACATCATGAGATGGTAAGTCCCAGGTGCGGTCGGAGCTCAAGAAAGCCACCTGAGCTAAGAGTAATAGAGGGTGTGATAGCATATAGGGAGGGGATGTCTGTGTGAAGGCCTGGGGAGGAAGGATACCATGATGAGTTTGAAGTTAGGAAGTAGTGAGAGATGAGAGCAGAAAGGTAAACACAGGCAGTTCTCCTAAGACCTGGGTGTTCGTCCCTCATCTAGAAGGTGGGAGGTATGTGGGCAGGGGCCAAAATCCCATGCCTGCATCTTCCTCCTCATTATCTTTCTAGCTTCCTTCTTGTTCCTTCCTGTGGATTGGGGGATCCCCTTCCTGCTCTGGAGGAGTTCAGGTGAGGATGGGCAGCTGGTAGTCTGCTCAGTCAGGTAGAAGAGGGGCAGTCCTGCCACCTTGTATGCCTCCTGTGGCCTTGAACAGAAGCCTCCAGGTGTATAGCCCTCTGGGAATTACAACCTCAGTTCTGCCCAAAATTAGGACCATACCTGGGGCTCAGGATGGGAGGCAGGTAGATAAAGAGTATTCCAGGAGTCTGGAGCCCTCTAATCTTGTTCTATTTTTAAAAGGAGCATGTGGGAAGGTGTCTGAAATATATGTACACAAGAATGTACTAAGGGGCAGCCAGAAAGGTAATTAGAACTGTTTGGGGTTGAATTACGTCCCCCCAAATCCAGATATTGAAGTCTAGACACCAGACTCAGAATGTGATTTTCTTTGGAAATAGGGTCATTGCAGACATAACTATTCTGTTATGTTATAGGAATGAGGTGGGCACCCTTCCAATATGATCGGTGTCCTTATAAGAAGGGGAAATTGGATACAGGCATATACAGACAGGGAGAATGCCATGTGGGTGACACACAGGGATGATGCTTCCACAAGACAAGAAACACCAAAATGGCTGGCAAAGCAACAAAAAGCTGGTGAAGAAGCATGGAACAGCATCTTCCTCCCAACCTTTAAGAGGAACCAGTCCACCAACATCTTGATCTTGGCGTCCAGCCTCCAGAACTGAGACAATAATACATTTTTGTTGTTTACACCACCCAGTTAGTGGTACTTTGTTATGGGAGCCCTAGCAAACTAACATCAGGACAATTAAATTAATTCAGAGGCTTACTGTATTTTGGGGTTATTTCATGTTAAATTGCTTAAATTTACAATAAAAATAAAAACATATGCCTCGAATAAGGGCACTGAAGCTTCATGGCTTGTCTAGCATCAATAAGAGTATAAAATGAAGGTATCAGTTTAAATCCTGGTTTGGGACTAATACTCATATTGATAGGATCGACCTGCCCACAAATGTCAAATGTGAAATAAATGTCAGCATGGTTTTTTTGAGCTTGGAAATAGGGATATCAGGGCTATTTCTTTTGCACAACTTAGAGTTATTATTAAATAGATATAGACATACCTGTTTATCCCTAGAGGAAAGTACATAGAAGTATTGAAGAAATGTTAATACCTAGAGGTGACGTTGTTGATATTTTATTAAGTCTTTGGGAATTAGACATAATGATGTGAAAATCAGCAGAATAGAAATTAAGTTTCTGAATTTATTTCTGACTCATTAGTGACCTAAGGGCACCCACTAAATTAGTATGTTATATTCAGTTTCTCCAGATGCAAGCTAAAGATTAAAAAATCACCTGCTATTTTTCTCTGCTTTGATTTTTGTCAAGAAGATTAAGGATGACATTTTTTTTCTGAATACAAAGTGGTATTATTTTGTGTAGACAGCACAATTCAGAAACAACATGTAGATATATGCTGGTAGATGCCCAAAGGAAGAAAATATACCTGTGTAACTATATGATAAGTATTATGATTGCTCTTATACCTAGGGAAGTAAATATAATTAATGCACTGGATTTCATTACATTACAGAATAAGCCTCTATATATTTGCTATGTATTTAAGAAGATATGCATGAGAATAACATGTTTCAAATAAGTCGGAATGGTTACCCTTGAAGTCATGTATGTAGAGGTAAATTCCCTTATAAATTTTTTCTAATCAAATTCATTAGGGCATAATTTACTTATACAACAGAGTAAGTTTTGACAAATGATATACGCGTATAACTGCCACCATAATCAAGATAATAGAACATTCCTATCAACCCCAAGATCTCTTTTTGTCCACTTGCCACCTCCAGCCCCAGGCAATCACTGATCTGCTTTCTGTTACTATAAATTAATTTTACTTGTTTTAGAATTTCATTTAAGTGATGTTTTGGGGATTCACCTATTTTGTGGTGTATATTGGGAGTTCCATTATACTGCTAAGCAGCATTCTCTTGGGTGGATATGTCACATTTGTTTTTAAGTTCACCTGCTGATAGATATTTGGGTTGTTTCCAGTTTCACTTTTATGTATAAAGATGATATGAGCATTATCATATGAACATTTTAATAGACATTTGTGTTCCTTTCTCTTAAATAAATACCTAGGAGTGGAAATTCTTCAGTATACTATTTTAAAACCTATTTTCCTACCTAGTGAAATTCAAATAAATCTGAAAATTGTTGATGACATGCAACTTGGCATCATATTAAAATATATTTATTTATATACTTACTTGTGCCAACTTCATTCCAAAAACATTCTTCTTATTCAGACTACCAATACTTCGTAAAAATCTAGAATTTAAATAAGTAATATAATTTGAACCAAAGTAAATAAGGGTAGAAGGATACTTTGTGCATTTGTGTACTTTATAGAGAAAAGAATATGTAACTCTTATTGTCTTAAAAAAAGCAGGGGGTAGGGAGAGGAATTAGGACCCAAAATGGTATAAGAATGCTGCTTTACATTTTCTATTTTTTATTCCTGGATTTTTAATATTAGGGTATATTTTCTGAAGCATGGCCTTTTCCCATATGTTACATTTTATAATCTCTTCTTACAGAATGAATCACCAGTCGAAACACTCTCTTGGCCTCCCTATGGGCTTTTCCCCCCACATTCTCACCAACACTTGGATTACAGCTTTTTCAATTTCAGCCATTTTTAAAAGCTTTTAATAGTGTCTTACTGTGGTTTTATTTTTTTTTAAGATTTTATTTATTTGCTTATGAGAGACAGAGAGAGAGAGAGAGAGAGAGAGAGAGAGAGAGAAGCAGGCTCCATGCAGGGAGCTCGACATGGGACTCGATCCAGGGTCTCCAAGATCAGGCTCTGGGCTGAAGGCAGCGCCAAACCGCTGAGCCACCCGGGCTGCCCTTCATTAGTCTTTAATGAGAGAAATATAAATTAAAACCACAATGAGGGCAGCCCGGGTGGCTCTCTTTCATGAGTAAATAAATAAAATCTTTAAAAAAAAAAAAAAAAACTAATGAAGTTGTCCATCTTTTTATATGCTTACTGACCATTCTTACATCTCCTTTGCTAAAGTATTCTGTTTTGTGACAATTTTATTTTTTTTCTTCAGTTGTGAATTTTTTATATGACCCAGACATAGTAACTTTGCTAGCTAGATCTATTGCAAATACTTCTGCCCATTTTGTCTCATCTTGTTATTCTCCATATAATGTCTTACGAAGAGTAAAGGTTTTTAATTTTGTTAAAATTCAATTGGTATTTTTTCGTTCTTTTATGTATTTCCTTTTGCTCTGTCCTAAGAAATCTTGGCCTATTTTAAGGTCACAAGGATCTTCTCTTAATATTTTCTTCTTTAAATGTTACAGTATTTGCTTTGGTAAAGTTAACCTTCAAAATAAAACTGCTAGTTACTTTACCAGCTAAGATGGGCTTTTTCAGGAATAAAAAAAAAAACTGCAATCCAGGAGGCGCAAGCTGCAACAAAACTATAGGCAAATCCACAGCCCAAAGGACAGGAGCGCTCTTTTATATAGGAAAGGTGTGGTGGGGTGCTTGGGAAGGCTGTTGTGAGTAAAAAGGCCATTGGAGTAAACTGGGAGTTTGAAGTATGGTAGCTTTTCATTGACTGAGTTGTGACTGACTCTGATTGGCTGGGCTGTTGCTAGGGGAGGAGGAAAGCCTTTCTTCCTTCTGCTAGGGTAGTAAAGCAGTATCTAGGGGTGAAGTCTGGCTCTTCTTGTGTTTGCAATTGTTGACAAGTGGAAGGGCATGAGAACCCCCACTTCCAAAAACTCCCAACTCCATTTTAGTCCTCCATGAGAGATTTTTCTTTATTACTTTTCACATTTCAATCTATGATTCATTCTGAGTTAATTGTTGTCAGTTTGATTTCTTTTCTTTTTTTATTTTTTTGGAGAGAGAAAGCCTGATCAGGGATGGGGGGTGAGGGGCAGAGGGAGAGGGAGAGAGAGAATATTACGCAGGCCCCACATCCAGCACAGAGCCTCAGTGGGGCTTGATCTCACCACCTTGAAATCATGACCTGACCTGAAATCATGTCAGAGGCTTAACCAACTGAGCCACCCAAGCACCCCTTTCTTAAAATACTTTTCTATCTCAATTGAATTAAATCTAACTTGTATAGCATTTGTTGTTGTTGTTGTTGTTGTTGTTTTGTTGTTAAAACTATCTTATAGATAGTTATTTTTATTAAAATAAGATTATATTAAAAAAGTTATGTAGAAACTCCCTAAGAACATCCAGAAAAGTGGTCTTTCAGTTTCATTTTTAATATATCCAGTGATATAAGGCTTGCGCCTCTGAGAAAGCCCATTCCATTTTCAGTCAGAGGAATAGAAGCACCCATAGAAGCACCCATGAGAGAGACTCATGAGGCCTTCAGAGCCTCAGACTTGACATGCAGAAGGAAAAAAAAGCACTTTTCTTGACAATAAACTGCCATTTATCCTTCTGCATTAGGCAATGCAAATCACATTGCTTTGATTGTCAGGGCTTTTGGCTCTGATTGATTATTTTCAGCCAGCACCTTGACATCCACCACAGAGGCCAGATACCTGGGAGGGGATGGTACACAGCATAGGTCTTACAGTTGACCTCAAATGAAGCTGCAGAGAGAGCACTGTGCAGGGGAAGACTAACCACACACTTGAAGCTGGTACCAAATTTCTTGTCTTTTCTCCTAAAAATCACCCCAAGTTTCATCTTCACTATTCCAGATGTTATTTCCCTGTTGCTCAAATACTACTGGTTTGTACTCAGTTAAAAGGAACATGAAGACTGGGAAATGATTATATGAAACTAGGTGACTCTGTCACTACACAGCCCCTCAAGTCATGGCTCTGTCCAGGAGAGGCTTGGCCTAGCCATTAATGTCTTGGAATATGATTTGTCATAATTAACCAACTTGGTTAAAAACATGCAACAACTATTAAAGGTATTTTCAGCTACAATGAAAAATACATTTTTAAGAGTCAAGCTTTATTCAAAAAACAGATAAGATTCCAGTTAGCTGAAAACAAACGTACATGTGTTTCAGGGGGGTGATGATGGGGTGAGGGTGGTATACGTATTGGATTCATGTGTTTACTTTTTACATTTTTTCTATCATTTTATTTTTGGGACAGTGTGGGCCTAAGAATAAGGAGTATAATTCTTTCCGTGGTTACAGAGGTCCAGAAATACAGCAAGAGAGGTCAATAGGAATGTGATGTTATGTTATAGCTTTCCACATATAAGTTACTATTTACTTTAATCATCAGATGATTCGGCTTTTCCCTAATATACAGATGGTTTCCAGAGTCACTGTACTTGCCTTTGATTAAGGTCTCAGGAGATTTAGTGCAACAGAACAAATGGTCATTTACTACAAACCACTCTTTGCCATTTAGCAGGACTGCTGTGATATGTATGTTGATGCATAGATAAGATTTGTGAAGAAACAGCTCATTTACTTCATGTGATTGTGTGGTAGGCAAAATAATGCCCCCCCAAGCCCTCCAAAGAACACCGTGTACTTATCCCTGGAATCTGTGAATATGTTACTTTGCAAGGCAAAAGGGATTTGGAAGACGAGAGTAAATTAAGGATCTTGAGATGAGAAGATTATCCTAGATTCCCCAAAGTAATCACAAGGGTCCTTTGAACCTTCCCCAGCTGTGATCACAGGAATACGTGACCACAGGAATATGTGACCACAGGAAAAAGACACCGAGATATGTAACACTGCTGGCTTTGAACAATGAAGAAGGAGTTTGCTAGAAGCTGGAAAGGCAAGGAAATCGTTCTCTAGGACCTGTAGAAAGGAAACGCAGCCCACCAATATGTTGACTTTAGTATATGAGACCTGTGTTGGCCTTATGTCCTATGGAACTTGAAGATAGTACATTTATGTTGCTTTGATTTGTTATCCCAGCATTAGGAAGCTAATGTAGTCTGTATCCTGTCCCTCAGGTATGGGGAACAGAACCGCACAGAGGAGTCCAAGCTGACACCTGTGTCTATGTCTGTATCTATGTCTCTGTATATATAAACATACATATATCTACACACAGAGATGTATATTTGTATATTATATATGATTTCTAAATGTTAAAATTAAAAATTTGTGCTGAGTTGCTGTTTCAGTAGAGGGAACCCAGAGAGTGAACAATATATATAAGTAATAAAATTGGGGTAATTCCTTTATCTTTGAATAGCAGCTAATGAAAAAAATGATGTTTCTGAATATTTATCAATATCTTGTTATTATAAACCACCAGTTTATTATAAGTGTCTGAAAAATTAAAACTTTTTGAATGCTATTGATTATGATTCAGAAAATATAGATTTTTCTTCTTTTCAGAAATAACAGTAACATAAGCGACTGCTATAATGTGTATTTCATTAAGATAAATGAGATTATTGATGTTATGGTAAAGCAACAAATCTCAAACGTGTTCTCAGGACAACATTATGGTTTTAAAAATTATCAAGGATCCCCAAAGAATCTTTGTTAATGTGGGTTACATACAACGTTGTTTATTGTACTAGAAATTTAAGCTGATAAATTTTTAAAATACATATTCAATAATTCATTTAAAAAGACAAAATGAACCCATTATTTGGTAACCTAAATTATATGTTTTATAAATAATCACATTTCAAAAATTGAAAAATAATGAAAAGACATTGTTTCAAATTTTTGCATGTTTTTAGAATGCCCCTGTAGGAATAGCTTGACTTCCATGTCTGCTTCTGCGTTCAATCTGTATGTGAAGAAAATCCAACTTTGGACAGATACATAATTGGAGGGGTGGAGTATTTTAATGGCCTTTTCAGATGATTGTGGATATTCTTCTTTAATACTACACCAAAGCTTGACAAGTGGTAGTTTCTTGAGCATTGGTTGCAACATGGAATCTGACAACACAATTAACTTTTTGTAGTTTTTTTTAAGATTTTATTTATTTATTCATGAGAGACACAGAGAGAGAGAGAGAGGCACAGACATAGGCAGAGGGAGAAGCAGGCTCCATGCAGGGAGCCCGTTGCAGGACTCGATCCCGGGACTCCAGGATCACACCCTGGGCCAAAGGCAGGCGCTAAACCACTGAGCCACCCAGGCATCCCAACTTTTTGTAACTTATTTCATTAAAACCCTCACAAAGTATCTTTACTAAAGGGTATTTTACTAACACCGGGCCTTAGACTTTAGAGAAATAAGAGCTCACTTTTACAAATTTTAGCCCATTTTATACAATATTTAAAAAATTGTATTTGTTAATGTAATGACTATTCTCATAGTCTTTAGTTTTTGGAAAACCATCAAGCTCATGGTAGCAGAAGTTTTCAAAAAATTTATTTTTTTCTGGAGAGCTCAAATTTACCATTGATAATGGATAGTGTTAGTTGTTTTCCTTAAAATGACAGCTCACTTCATTCATTTTCAAAAAAATCTCTGCTAAATATTTGATATTTATCTTGTGAGTTGTTCTTTCAAGAAAAAATGGTGTTTCATTAAAAACTGAAGCTACTCCAGCTAGCAGTGCAGTCACACAAGTGTTATAGTTGAGCCAATTTCATACTTGGACATGCAGCAAAAGTGCTTTGTGTGCGGTTTCTGTTTTGTCAAGAATTATTAAGAAGTTGAGTACTCAAGGGCCAAAGTTTAATAAAATCTAACTTTACTAAATACAATTAATTCCTTCATTAGTGACCACCTTCTTCTTCTTCTTCTTCTTCTTCTTCTTCTTCTTCTTCTTCTTCTTGGCTCCACCCCCAGCATATTGCCCAATGTGGTACTTCAACTCCCAACCCCAGGGTTCTGGGATCAAGTCCTGCATCAGGCTCCTCACAGGAGCCTGCTTCTCCCTCTGTCTATGTCTCTGCCTCTCTCTCTCTTTCTCTCTCTCTCTCAATCTCTGTATCTCTCATGAATAAATAAATAAAATCTTAAAAATAATTAAAAAGATCTGAGCTGAAATCAGGAGTTGAGTGCTTAACCAATTGAGCCATCCAGGTACCCCTATTAGTGACAATCATAAGTGAAGCTGGATTTCCTTTATTTTACTTCCAAGTACGTGGCATTGAAAAATACGACTGCTTTTGTTGTTTGGTGCCACTGCCTTGATTGGTGCTTTAATTCCCACAGTTTCACCGTCACTGATTTTGCACTATCAGTGCAAATATCAACATAGTAAAAAGTCAGTTGATATCTTTATTTTATTTTATTTTAAATTTTATTTGTTTATTCATGAGAGACACACAGAGAGAAAGGCAGAGACACAGGCAGAGGGAGAAGCAGGCTCCATGCAGGGAGCCGGATGTGGGACTCGCTCCTGGGACTCCAGGATCACACCCTGGGCCAAACGCAGGCGCCAAACTGCTGAGCCACTCAGGGATCCCCGATATCTTTTTTTAATTTTTATTTTATTTTATTTACTTATTCATGAGAGACACAGAAAGAGCGAGAGGCAGAGACACAGGCAGAGGGAGAATCAGGCTCCATGCAGGGAGCCCGACGTGGAACTCGACCCCGGGACTCCAGAATCACGTCCTGGGCGGAAGGCAGGCGCCAAACCGCTGAGCCACCCAGGGATCCCCCCCACCGATACGGTTTAGTATGAAAATAACAATAACAATAACATAAGCAATTACTATAATGTGTATTTCATTAAGATAAATGAGATTATTGATGTTACAGTAAAGAGTTTTGACTTTAGGGCATCAGGACAGGATCATGGGGATCCCACAAATTACACTTGAGAATCACTATGTTATAGATAAGGACAGCTCTATGTATTCACAAGCACCCCTCCTTGCTGTGGATGAGGGCACTTTACAGGGTGCTGAGGAAATAGTAAGCAAGTATTACAGACTCATACTTTTAAGGTTCTATAGATGAAATGCATGTCTGGTATCGGACAGCAGAAGGGGTTCAGGACCACAGCAAAGTGAGAGCACATGCTTCACCCAGAGGGAAAACAGCACCCCCCTCCATTCTAGCTTATGTTGCGTACAGAAACATAACGCCAGTGTGGTCACTGACACCTGTTTCTCAAGAGACATCACAGATTTGTCATTTATATAAAACTTTTTGATTTTTAAAATGTGCCAGCTGATTAAGTATTTGGATTTAAAAACGCTACCCAAGTACAAACAAAACCCCTCTTCCCTCTGGATTTGGCCTGCAGTCAACCTCTACAGTACACACACAGTGACTAGTTGTTGAATAAATGAATCAAATTAAGAGTGACCAAATTTAAGAGTAAGCAGTTCATAGCCCCCTGTGTAGGTTGTGATAATATTTGCTGGGATTAGGGCCCTTGAATCTTTAACTGTCACAGATAGAGGAGAACTATCACAGATAGAGGGCACATATACCAGGGCTGGGAAAATCCATGTTCTTTTTGTTATCGGCTCACGTTTTAGCTGTTTCAGGGAGAGTACCCAGTCATGCCAATGCAAACTTTTCCTTGTGAATCAGTCCAGCTCAAAAAATGACAGATACTGAAGGGCAGTCAATGGACTATTATGATAACGATTAGATGTAGCCAAACATCTGGAATTTAAAGGATGCTGAAGATGACCATTGTAATAAAGCCAAAACAATTTAGTAACAACAGATACTCATTTCCTGGATTTGCCAGATGTATGTAACCTAAGAATGTTTATCTTACAAATGATCTGTGATCTCTCAGTATTGTTCCAATGCATATTATAGGCCAATTGGTTAACAGGTCATAGAACTGGAAGGGTAGTTGAGAAAACTAGGCATTTTTTTAAAAAAAGTATTTTGATGCAGATAGGCTGATCACATTACAGACTTTTTTTTGGTTAAATTCACATTCAGTGATAGGCAGTTTTTGTGTTCAAATCCCCATGGTAAGTGCTATGGGCATAAAAAGTTGACCAAGATACAGACTTTCTCTGCTCAGTATTTACGTTGTGGTGAATGATAGTCAGAAATCCAGAGCAAGTTGTGCCAAGTGCTAGACTTCATATGCCCATAGCAGAGAGTGCTTGCTCTTGGCTAGTGTTGTTCTAGGCATCAGGGAAGAAGGAAAGAACAAAACAGCACAAGTTCCTTGACCTCACGGAACTTACATGCTAGTAATCCTTTAAAGTACAAAGTAGCATGAAAACAGAGGATGTGGTGAAATTGCCTGCCCTGAAGGATCAGAGATTTTAAGTAGAGGATGGTTTTAGAGCCCAAACCCAGTACATAAAGAACTTTTACAGGTGGACGTGGGGAGTTGTGTGGGAGATAGACTGTAGGAACAGTACTCACAAAGTGTGAAAATACGGAGTGCCTTTGGAGTATCATGGGGGGACATTGTGGCTGAAGAATGAATCACATTAGCTTCCCGAACTGCATCAGGATGCTATTTTTTATATAAAAAACTAGGGCTGTAGGTTGAATGTTACTGAGTTTGCAATCTCAACTTCCAAATTCTAAATTACATAAACTATGACAATAAAATTACATTTGTTATGGCATTCAGCACAATGTGGAAATATACCAGCGACACAGTAACTATCAACTGATAATAAAATAAGAAAAAAAACAGTCAGTCTTGCTAAGGTTCTGGTTTGATAATAAATAGAGGATCAGTAATTTAGAAAAACAAAGTTGTATATTTCTCGTTCATATTGCATTTTAGCTGTGGTGTCTGCTGCTTAGCTGTGTCTTTGCTCAGTATGTCTTTATCCCTCCAGGATCCAGGCTATTTGGGACATATTGTAGGAAAAAGTACCAATGGACAAAGGAGCAAAGACTCTCAGGTCTTCTAATTGGGTAAGGTGTGGATAATATCCATTATATCCCATTGGCTAAAATAGGTCACACGACCAAGTTTGCCCCTGAGGGGGCAAAGAAATCTAATCCTCCTGCTAAAAGTCATTATTGTAAGTCACATGGCAATGGACTTAGATGTAGGCTAGTAACTAATTGGGACGAGTGATTCTATTGCAATTCTCATGTTTTGCTTCACTGTAGCTTGAGTTCTAGGGTATATATAATAAAGAGTGGATGGATTGCTCTATTGAAGTATAGTTTAGAAGCAAAACCTGAAAATTTTGCACAATTCAATGATAAAACAAAAGAAGTTTGTTGTCATGGTACTGGGCCCAATTCCAGAGGCAATTGTCTTGAAGATTTATACAATTGGTTAGTTATACAGGCTGTAATTCATTCACGAATTCAGAGAAGTGCAAAGCCTATGAAAGCTCCAGTTTGAGGATGTTTCTTTCACTTGGTAAGATTCTCCTAATAGAGCTGTGAATGTCTTTAATACATTTTTATAGACTCAACGGAGAGGAATTTCTTATACTTGTCTGAGAGCTCAAAATATGCACCCTTTCTGAGCAAGAAGCCCACAAGGCCATTCTCTATTCTAAGCCTGAATAGAAATTGCTTTGGAGCATTTAAAAATCCACTACTGAAATTTATCTAGCAGGACTAAGCACCATATTCACTTCTTCAGGAGCTCTCAGGTTTCTAGAGTCCAAGCACTGAGGACAAATTCTCAGTCTCATTTTGTTCTTCAAGGGCCTGCATAGAGCTCCTGTTGTCATCCAACTCATCTCTTTAATTAGAGCGTTGACTGATATATGGGCAACACTTCCAAGGGTTGTGATTAACTAGTTGCTCGTACCACCACATGCCTTTTTTGATACTGAATATTCAAATTTAATCATCAATGGAAAGCAATGAGTCCCCATCTGGTCTTAAATTAGCTGTTGATCTACCTGAGTTGCTATTCCTGAAAATAATTGTTTACAGCGTTGGATTAGAAGAAAGTTTGGAGGAAACCCAGTCACTCAAGAAGCAGATTTCTGTATTTGTTTTTAAAGCTTTTCTATAGAAATGAAGACTGCTCACATCTGCTTTGTAGCACTACAGCCTCTGTTTGTAACGCTTAGCACCCATAAACTCTGTAAGAAACTACTGTGGTCCCTCTGGTAATGCTCGATTCTTTTGACGTAGTATAATACAAATAATTAAATAGCCGTGTTTGATGCCCCTTCCAACTTCTATTAAGTAGGGATTTGCAAGTTGGTGTAGTATTTCTCTATCGTACAGTATATTTTAATTAAAGTCAGAATGCTGTGTAAGATTGAGCAAATTGTGTTCCATTTGAAGAATTAAAGAATTACTCAGGCTTGCCAGCATGATCTAAAATTCTAATTCTGCACTCTGCTATGAATGCCAGATGCACAGAGTTCTTATTGTCCATCAAATACCACCTGGAAGTATTTATCACAGCAGAAGGAGGAAGCTTCTCATATCTTTTTTGGAGGGAGGCTTTTATTAAAATTGGCTTCTTTTGATATTGTCCCTATTTACAATAAATGGAGTCCGTGAAAGGCCCTTAACTCTAATCAGAAATGCAGAACTGATTACAGTGTTTTCATGACCACATAAAGGATAAAACCCTCCAAAGATTTTGCTTGAGTCGATAAATCAACTTTTTACACACCAAAGAGCAACTCAAAAGCGAGTAGAAATTTAGTGAAACAGCCTCATTTGTCAACCAACTGACTCAAAAGAAAATAGTTCAGAAATATTTTCTTCTTCTGGAAGAATACCAGTTGATTTGGGCCATGAAGTACTTTACAAGTTCAGGAAGAGAAGAGCACATTAGAGTTTTTCAGCTGACACTCCTGCTTTTCATGGTTTTATCTTCTCTATTTCAATAGTGGTTAGAAACTGGTATCCGTGTTGTATGAGTTTAAACCCCCCCCAAAAAGGTGATGACTAAAATGATGCTTTGAACCTGGAAGAAAGTTCAATAATTTGCATCTTGCCCTGAGAGAGGAGTCCACCTAATTCATATTCTAAAATCGATGTTCCAACCCCATAGAAGGGGGCTTTTTCAAGTTCCCTTAAAATCTCATGAATAAATAAATAAAATTAAAAAATCTGTTATTTTTACTTACCACAGACTAAGAGAAGTGAAGCAAATAGTACAAATGTCTTCCCAACTTCTTTCCCTTGATGGTGCATCAAAATGGCTAAAGTCATAATTGTTTCTGCTTCCAGAAATTGTCTTCTTTCCCTCCCTCCCTGCCTTCTCCCATTCTCTCCCTCTTTCTTTCCCTCCTTTTAAAAAAAATATCTACTAAGTACCATTTGGCAAATGCCAGTGAACAGAAAAGACAAAAAGCATTAACCTCCTAGACATCACACTCTAGCGGATGGAAACAAAGTGAAGGTTCAGCTTAACCATTACACTGTACAGGTATTTAAACAGATCAGTTCATGGTCAGAGCATCATGAGAAAGTCAGCAGGTGATTGTTTAAAAGTGAATTTAATGGCTCTCTTCTTGCCACATGGGTATGTTTATACCTCATGTAATTCCGCTCCCTGTGCACCTTCCCTTTTTTTTTTTGTCTCATGGAAATAGAGAACAGTCTTCATTATGCCTTTCTGTTACATTGTTCAGCAGAGACCATGTGTAGGGTGACATGGTTGAGTCCTTAATTCACTGGGATGTGCTTTTGTGTAAAATGACAGAAAACAATGGAAGAGGTCACAGAATATTCAAGCTTAGTGCCAAGGAGGGCGAGCTTTGTGCACAGACCTCCTGGTTTTGAATCTCAGTTCCTCTAAGCAGTATTATCTTAGGCAGCGTAGTTAACCTCCTAGCCCTCACTGCTTCCTCTCTAAAATGTTGATACTAGCAATATCTGCCACTTGGAGCTGAAGTGATGAGTAAATAATGTATGCAAAGCACCTAGTACAATAATCCCACTTAGTGGGGCGCCTGGGTGGCTTGGTCAGTTAAGCTGCTGCCTTCTGCTCAGATTATGATCCTAGTGTCCTGGGATCAAGCCCTGTGTCAGGCTCCCTGCTCAACGGGGAGTCTGTTTCTCCCTCCTCCAGCTCTTGCATGGACTCTCTCTCTCTCTCTCCCTCTCAAATAAATAAAACCTTAAAAGAAAATAATCCCCCTTAGTACAATAATATCTCAGATATGTCGGGGTTGTAGCTATTGAGTGATGTTAGATGGCTTGCTCTTCTTTCTCTTTCTTTCTTTCTTTCTTTCTTTCTTTCTTTCTTTCTTTCTTTCTTTCTTCTTTCTTTCTTCTCTTTCTCCTTTAGTTTCTTCTTCCTTCTTCCCTCCCTCCCTCCTTTCCTTCCTCTCTTAATATCCTCTCTGCCAATAGTTGGCCATATCCATTTGTCATAGTCAGATTTGCTTTAAAATTTTTTTTAAATTAAATTTTTTTTAGATTTCTTTCTTTGAAAAATAAATCTTTTATTTGGGAATAATTTTAGGTTCACAGAAAAGTTGAAAATCTAGTACATAAAGTTTCCATATACCCCTCCCCCAATTTCCCTTAGTGTTGTACTCTCAGATCACCCAAATATATTTGTTGAAACTAAGGAACTGACACTGGCATAATAATATTAACTACATTCTAGACTTTATTTGAATTTCATTTGCTTTTCTACTAATGCCCCTTTTCCATCCTCATAGTCGCAATTGGGATATCTCATTGCATTGAGTTGTGGTGTCTCCTTAGTGTCCTCTGGTATGTGACCATTTCTCGTTGCTTCCTTGCTTTTCAAGATATTTACAGCTTTGAAGAGAGTACTGATCAGGCATTTTGTAGAATATCAATCCATCTGGACATTACGTTTTCTAGTGATTAGTCTGGGGTTTTTTTTGGAAAATACCACCCAGGTGAAGTTATCAGGAAGTACAAGATATCAGCATGAATTCTCACTGGATGTTTCATCACTTAGTCAAGGTAGTGTTCACCAGGCTGTCATATTTCTTTTTTTAACTTACAGGATCATCTCACTTCATCAGTCCTGTTTCTAGTCTTGCTCCAACTTATTAGCACGTTTTTAAAAAACACTTTCATCTGCTCGTGCAAAGTTTGTTAAATGCCAAGAAACTGTGCTAGGAAAGAGGAGAAAGGTGGCACTCCAGAGCACCATATGTGTAAGTAAGTAGTATGCTATGTGGACAGAATTTAATGGGAATAATTTTTTTAAAGATTTTATTTATTTATTCACGAGGGACAGAGAGGCAGAGACACAGGCAGAGGGAGAAGCAGGCTCCACGCAGAGAGCCCGACACGGGACCCGACCTCGAGACCCCAGGATCAAGCCCTGGGCCAAAGGTAGGCGCTAAACTGCTGAGCCACCCAGGGATCCCTAATGGGAATAATTTAATAAACTTTAAGCAAGACTAAAATGTCTACAAATACTAAAAAGTACATTAAAAGCAAAATGACTAATAAAATATCTTTAACTGCATTAGTGTTAGGGAATAAATTTATTAGCTAAACCTTGCCCTAATTCTTAGTATGCTGGTCTAGGAACCCAAGGCTCAAAGCTGATTCTTTGTCAAATGCTAGGTCTCTATTTTCCAGCTGTATATTTTGTTTATGAACTGCCCCCCACCGGGGCTCAGTGGACAATGATTTTAAAAGTAACACAGTCTATATAGGGATCCCTGGGTGGCTCAGTGGTTTGGCGCTTGCCTTCGGCCCAGGGCGCGATCTTGGAGACACGGGATCAAGTCCCGCGTCGGGCTCCCTGCATGGAGCCTACTCTCCCTCTGCCTGGTCTCTGCCTCTCTCTCTGTGTGTTTCTCATGAATAAATAAATAAAATCTTAAAAAAAAAAAAAGACTATATAAAGTGGGTAGGGAGGCCAGGCCAGCCTTGTTTCATCTACTTCATTATCCTTAACATTTAGCCCAATGGTTACGTCAGTGAGGATGCTAAGCCTCTTGCTCTAATGGAAAGATGCAACATTGTTGTCTTTGAAGGTGGAAGGAAGGGGAGTCATGCCAAGGCATGTGGGCAGCCCTTAGAAGCTAGAAAAGGCAAAGAAATGGATTCTCCCCTAGAACCTCCAAAAAAGGAACACAGCTCTGCCCACACCTTGATTTTAGTCCAGCGAAACATATTTTGAGCTTGTAACATACAGAGCTGTAAGAGAATAAATCTGTCTTGTTTTAATTCACTAAGGTTTTGGTAATTTGTTACTGCATCCATAGAAAATTAACCCCAGTAGATCATGATTTAGCTCAATTATACACCCATCTCCTTCACACTCAGCTGTCTGGTAGAGTCATATTACTAGTTTTAGTTTCTTCGGAATTTAAGGACTTGACTTCTGTATGCCTTGATGCCTTCCTCTCTGTATAATAGATTTCTCTTCCCCGTTCTTCGATACTTAATATTTTTCTATTCGACCATTACTTTGGTTTGTTTTTTAAAGTATTTTATTTGTGGAGGATATCTGTACGCAAAATTGAGTTGATTCAGTTCACCATGCTCCTTAGGTAGGTGAACAAGCTCATTATTGGTATACGTCTTCCTTTTTTGTTGTTGTTTTTTTCTTAATTCTTCTTGTTGACATCTTTATTCCCTTTGCCAGTTCTATTCTTCTTTCCCTGCCTTATGCCCCCAATTCATGGTCTACTATATTTCTACTCTGTATATATTATGTTGTGTTCCTTAAAATATATACATAGATTGCATCTTAGTTTAGATCTCATTCTGAATCTTGGTTGCTTTACTCAAGATTATGCGCTGGAGATCTGTCCATATTAACAATCGTAGATTTATTTTATTGCTTTTCCTGCTGTCTAGTATTTTGCTTCATGAGTTTGGCAAATTTCATGTCCCCATTCTACTCAACTGGACATTTAGTTTGTCTCTGCTTTTAGCTGTTAAAAACAAGTGTGCAATGCACATAATGTATACATGCATTCATTTTTAATTTTGTCAAATGCGGCCACAATGCTTCCCAGAGTGTCTTACCAATCTAGCTTCCAGAAAACAGTATTTCCCAAAGCCTCAGTAATTTAAAAATATGTTGCAGGGAATCCCTGGGTGGCTCAGCGGTTAAGTGCCTGCCTTCAGCCCTGGGCGTGATCCTGGAGACCTGGGATCGAGTCCCACATCAGGCTCCCTGCATGGAGCCTACCTCTCCCTCTGCCTGTCTCTCTCTCTCTCTCTCTCTGTCTCTCAGAATGAATAAATAGTCTTTAAAAATAAAAAAATAAAAACAAATAAAAATACGTTGTAGGAAATGTTCCCTGGTTTCTACTGAGATTTTTTTTTAACATGTCTTTTTATGCTTATTTGCCACTTGTGCTTCTTAAACTTTTTTCCCTGTGCAGTGTATAGTCATATTTTCTATTCATGTTGTGGTTTTTGCTGTGGATTTTTAGGACATTTTTATGTAGTCTAGTCTTTATTGGTTATACATCTTACTAATGCTTTTTCAAGGCCTGCTGTTTTAAATTGATTGTATCTATGGCATTGTTCATTGTGAAATGTTCCTAATTTTAACATAGCCAAATTTATAAGTCTTTCCTTTTATGCTTCGTGGTTTTTTTTTTTTAACCTTCAGACTTGTTTAAGAAATCTGTTCTAACCTTAACATCATACATCATACATCATACATTTTTCTCCTGTAGTTTTTTCTTTTTTTTTTTTCAAGATTTTCTTTATTTATTCGAGAGAGAAAGCGAGTGTGAGAGAAAGAAAGAGAGAAAGAGAGCATCAGCAGGGGTAGAGTCAGAGGGGAGGGAAAAGCAGTCTCCGCAAGGAACAGGAAGCCCAATATGGGGCTTGATCCGGACCCTGGGATCATGACCTGAGCCGAAAGCAGACACTTAACCGACTGAGCCACCCAGGCATCCCCTTCTGTAGTTTTTTCTTGTAGAGTTTCACTTTTCATACTAATAGGTTTAATCTACCTAAAATGTATTTTTTATGTATTATGTAAGTAGATATTTAATTATTCCCAAAATGATAAACTCACTTCTGTGCACTATTTGTCATATAATAAGTTGTCATACAGTAAGCTCTTTTGGTTCCATTGATCTGTTGTTTTTTGTTCTGGTGCCAAATGTATGCTGTTCTAATTACTATCACATTGTGAGTTCCTTTTGTTTGATTTCCATATTTTTAAGCTATTTTCAGACCACTGGTACAATCATTCTTTAGTGTAAAGTATACGCACAATATGTCAAGTTCCCAAAGACATGATTGGATTTTATTTGGAATTGCATTCAATTTCAGATTAACTGGATTTTCTAAATTAACCCACATATTATCTTTATAGTAAAGAGTCTTCCCCACATAAGCATGCAATATCTTTGCACTTATTAAGGTATCTTTTATGTCCTTTAACAAAGTTTCAAAATGTATTGCATAAATATTTTACACAATGCTACTTGTTTTCTCAGTATTTTAAAATTAATTTTGTTACTATATTCTTTTTTAATTACATTTTCTCACTTATTTTTTTTTCTTATTTTTACTGGCATTGTCCAGTGGAATTCTTTTATTTGTTATAATGTCTTGGTTCTCTAGTGGGAAAAGACACCAAGCCTCAATGATATGATATATTATCTTCAATGAACTATAATTCCTTTTGAAAAACCTTGCATGTTGGTTGGCCATCTTGGTAATTGTTCAAATTGGTGGGCATCGCTCTTACAGGCAAATATACTGGCTGCTTTCTTCCTAAGGAAGTGGAGTCTCAAATGTATCTGTATCTCTTCTAACTCTAGCCCCAAAAGAAAATTGGTAAATTGCTAACTCTTGGAGGAGTCTTTCCCATTAAAAAGTGATTCGGAGAGATTTTATATCATTATATGGATTCTGAACATTTGTTAACATTCCTCTGTGGGACTCCTTAAATGAAGTGACTTTGGGGAGAGAATATTTATCGCTGTTTTGCTTTTTTGTGATCTAGTCCAGTTTTCTATTTCTCAGGTCAACTTTGAATATTCATTTTTTAATCAAGAATGTTACTCACTTTATCTAAATGTTTGAGTTCACTGACAGATGAGAAAGAAATGTTCTTTTATTGCCCAGAATATATGGGATCTTTAAACTATGTTTTGTCATTGATTTCAAATTTTATTGCAGAATGACCAGATAATACAGCCTTGATAATGTCAGTTCTTTAAAATTGTTGGGAATGCTTTTGTGATCTCAACATGGGCATTAAATAAATGTGTGTTTGATAAATGTGTATTGTCTGTTGGTGAGGTATGAAATCCCAGTTTTTGTTTTTTAAGATTGTATTTATTTATTTTCTGAGGGGCGATGGGGTAGAGACAGAGGGAAAGAGAATGTCAAGCAGACTCCACACTGAGCAATGGAACCCAACACAGGACTCTATTTCATGACCTTGAGATTATAACCTGAGCCAAAATCAAGAGTTGGACATTTAACCAACTGAGCACACTCAGGCACCCCCAAGGTGCAGTTTTTTAATCATGTTACCCAAATGTTATTGTTGCTTATTTTTTGTGTGCAAATTTCAAAAGTTTCTGAAAGGACTGTATTATAGCTCATATAATTATAGGTTTTTCTTCCTGCATCCTTCCAATTTTTGCTTTATTTATTTCAAAGATATAAAATTGCTGTGATGTACATAATGCTTATAATGAAATCTGTCATTGCACAATATGAGATAGGAAGAGAACTTAATATATGGTCATAAAAAGGATCGTGGTGGTGGGGGAAAATGAGTGCCATGACTAATTATTTGAATGTAGAGCATGCATTTTTGAGAGTCTATAAAAGATGTAACCGACTAGCCTACCTTCTGAAAGAGTAACTTTCTGGGCTTAGAGCACAATATTAATGCTGAAAATGATTTCAAAATAATATAAAGCCATATAACTAAACTGTATAATCATTTTGGGGAAAAAGTTAATTTGGGATATCAGGAGAGACTAAACATGATTAACATTTACATTTAGTCCTCTAGACCTTGAGGGAATAATGGGTTATTAAATAGATTTTGAAAAAAGTAAAGATTTTGGAATCATGGAGAAACAGGATGTGATGTTCATAGAGAGAAAGATAAAAGAAGACATAAGCCAGAAAAAGTGCTTCTGTTTAACATGTGCCCACGTGGTTTAGTATCCAAGCAGAATCCCAATCCAAGAAACGTGATCCAGGAATTCAAATAGTTAATTGAAATTAAGTTAACTTATTTTTTTATATAAATCTCAACCATTTTAGCTAGTTTTTTAAAAAAGTATGTTGCAATAGGGACACCTGGGTGGCTCAGTTGGTTCGGTGTCCAACTCTTAATTTCAGCTTGGTTTGTGGTCTCAGGTCCTGGGATCAAGCCTCCTGTAGGGCTTGATGTGGAGTCTGCTTGTCCTTCTCCCTCTGCTCCTCTCTCTCTAAATAAATAAAGCTTAAATTTTTTTTTTAATATGCTGAATAGAAGGGAGAATAAAAGAAATCCCCAAATTTCAGACTAGAGTTAGGAAAAGCATCTCGGGGAGATTTTAGAATGTTGAGTATGGTTCGGAATCATCACAGACTATGAAGAGGAGACAGGCCTTTTTCTAAAATACTATTTTAAAATGAATGAAGATAAAGTCCCAGTCATACAAGAATATACTTTTCTGGATGCCTGGGTGACTCAGCAGTTGAGCATCTGCTTTTGACTCAGGGCGTGATCTTAGGGTCTGGGATCCAGTTCTGCATTGGGCTCCTGCAGAGAGCCTGCTTCTTCCTCTGCCTATGTCTCTGCCTCTCTGTCTGAGTCTCTCATGAATAAATAAATAAGATCTTTAAAAAAAAATAAGAGAATACACTTTTCACCTCTAGGCTCCAAAACAACTCTTTAAAACAAAACAAAACAAAACAAAGCTCTTTTGCATCATTTATGTATTGAAGAAAAATAAATATTTAAATAGCCATGCTAATAGCAGGCTTATCACAGAAGTGATTCTAATAGATAAAATCAACATTTATAGTGGATAAGCTCCACTACCGCTAATCATTTTTCTTGTTTGACTCCTGGATCTTAACTTTATTCGAGCTAGGATACTATTGAGATTTTTAGTACGAGCACAGAAAAGATAGGAAAGCTCCTTTCCAAATATGTATGGTCCAAATAGGTGAATATACATTTGCAAAATTAATTTCACAATGATTTCACGCTGCTGCATAATCTGGAATTCTGCTTCAGCTATACCATCATGCTGAAGTCCGTTTCTTTGCTCAGTCCCGGGAGAGCAGGATCTTTCCCCCAGTGAAAAAAACAAAGATGTAAGAGCCACTGTGTGAAAGCCAGATGGTGTAGAGTTCTTTTCAAAAGGCTGGGAATATCACCATCTTTTGAAGGAGAAAAGTGAATAAATGCCACCCCTGTTTCTTCCAGAGCTAAATGTTCTCCCTTTTTCCAATTTGATTTTCTCAACCAGTAGCTTTTTGTCTTCTGCCAGGTGCCAGAAGTCTTGGAAGGAGAAAAAAATCTCTAGAAGTCTCAGGAGTCACTGCAAATAGTCTGGGCAGCTGGGACTGTGGCATCTGTGGCTGATGTGGCTTTAAATTCCTGGCTGGGAGAAGATGTAATTGGGTTGCTCCACCATTGAGGTATTGCTTCCAAGATTGTTTGCTTCATTATAATTCACTTCTGTTAAGGTTTTTTAAATTGAGATTTTTCTTATAGAAATCTCTTATGTTTTACTGCTTCGATGATGAGCGGAGATTAGCTTTGCATTTGCAAAATTAAATTACTTTCCCAAAGTATTTCTTAATTTTCATGCAGATGCCACGGAAAATTCCAAGAGAGAGAAAAGTTGTTAGCTGCACTTTAAATACCAGAAAGTCTCTGTGTGGGAAGGAGAGGGGAAGAGGGTGAAATTACTTTTATTTTAAAATGGAACATGGGGGTATTCATTCTGCAGAATACACATCTGGAGAATAAGTACCTGAGGGGAAGACACTTTCATAGTTCAGATTTTGAGCATTTTTAGTATCAAACGTTTGGATCAATATCATCTACCAAGGAAAAAAAAAAGGAATTAAAAATGAAGTGTAATCAGCCCCTATACCATGAGAACAGAATCCTGGGCCCATCTCCATGAGATACCCCCACAGTGGTATACATGAGTTGAGATCTATCACAATCGTACCTCTCTGGCGTCCTTCTGATTCCTCACCCCCTTCCCATCTCTCAAACAGCAGAGTCCAGGAATTCCATAATGTTTCACCTTAATATACTTTTGTTGACGAGGAGAGTCATCTCCCAGTTCCCTCTTAGGTGCAGTACATGCAACCGGTGAATTAAATTGATGAATGAAATGCTGAACAGATAGAAGGCCTATTTGTGTGCGCTTAAAAGCCAACAAAAGAAACAGCTGGTGGCTAAATGATTAAAGTTAAAGGTTTATATGCCAAACTTAGCAGGGGAGAGGAAGTGGGGAGGAATGGCTCCTCTGGGAGGAATAAAAAGGTTTGTTTAGGAAAGACAAATGGCAGGGAGTGCCCCTGGGTGGCTCCGTGGTTGAGTGTCTGCCTTTGCTCTTGTCCTGGTCCTGGGGTCCTGGGATCTAGTCCAGGACCTGGGATCTAGTTCCCTGCAGGGAGCCTGCTTCTCCCTCTGCCTGTGTCTCTGCCTCTCTCTGTGTCTCTCATGAATAAATAGATAAATAAGATCTCTCAAAACAAAACAAAACAAAAAAAGGAAGACAAATGGATTTTTAGAAGAACAAATGGGACATAAGAAAGTTTGTGATAATGTCTGTCTATACAGGTATGAGTGGTCTTTCTGTTTCCTTCAGGGTCCTAAAACTCGCCCACGAGAGGGGATTTATGAAAATTTTACCCTAGGTTTCTCCCCTTGTAGTGGAATTCCCAAAGAGGGAATTTAAGGCAGTCCTCATTTCTTAGAAGTGTCTGTTTTTAGTCAGATAAGGGAAGCTCTGAAAAGGCTTCTTTCTCCGTATGTTGAATTTCCGGTGTCTTCAGCTTAAAATAAGCTTTATATCAACTCTGGAGTTTCAAGTGAGTGGCCACACTTTGAGGAATTCAGGTTTCTAAAACTGACACTTCAGATGTGCTAAAGTCATTCTAGGATCAGTTAGCCCATAAAATATAAAAAGGTAGAAAAATGGAAGGGTTTTTCTTAATCCCCTCAAATCTGAAAAAGTCTCTCCCTAAATGGATTGGCTACCTACCTTGAATGGAAAAAAAATTTTTTAATTAAATTAAAATTTTCCCACTAAATTAGCCACATAAGTGGTTATCTGATTCATCAAGTTCTGAATAACCCAAATGTTATTATTAAATATTTGGTCAATCAGCTAATACTTACCAAAGATACATCACTGGTACATTGTAACTTTTAAGTTTGATTGAGCCTCTTGTCATTTGACATAGTCTGGAAAATATCTAGATTAATAACAAATATGATCAACATGAGCCTTAATTCAATGATTTGATTCATACTTAGCATTGTAATTATTATGTGCTTTTAGACTTTTAGCCATGTTTTTGCCTCTTATGTGGGAAAATGAATAGGTTCACTATTCATACTATAATAAATGAATGCCAGAGTTTTGAAGGGTGAATTTTGTCCATTATTCAGGTTGGACCTATTTATTAGAGACCATTCTTCTAAATCATAATGGAAATCAGTGGCAGAATGAATCAATATATAAAATTATCTTTACCTATATTGGAGAAGTAAATCTAATAGGTAAGGTAAAATCAAATTCTACTGGCATCTCGTACATTAATAGAGCAAAATTAGTGGCTTTAGGTTTTGTGGGTTTTTTTTTTAATACTCATTTATCAAACTCACGTGAGCCTTAATTCAATGATTTGCTTCATACTGAGCATGTAATGTCATTTGCTTCATACTGGCAATAATGTCAAAATAAGTGAATTTTAAAAAAAATAAGTGAACTTTATTTTCTTTTCTTCATTAAGGCTTCAGTTATTCTGCACTAGAAGAACTATGGCATAAGGATCTTCAGATGTCTTGCACTGTTGTAGTCTTTATGCCCTCAGGTGCTTTTCTGGGTGGAAAATTATACATTGTCTTACCCATTTTGATATTTAACTAATAGGGAATGATGCATGTCATTATGCTGAACTTTTTTTTTTTTTTTTTTTTTTTTACCTAAAGATGTCATGTGTCGAGTATCCAGTGTTTTGGAGTCAAATGAGCAAACCATCCAATCCATAGTATTTTAAATTTGATCCAGACACTTCACGGTGTATATATATATCATCTGTCTGATGTTTGCTGGTCTGTGGAAACCAGTGAAACCAAACCACCTACTGTTTGCATTAGACTATAAGCTCCATGAGGTGTGGAGTCCACATGGAACCATATTCCCAATGCCCAGCATATCATACTGCCTGAGCACATTTTATCCCCCACCTCTCTTTCATTTGAAATTAATTACGAGAATTATTAGGAGAAAGAACAAAAATATGACCTGTGACTATGACGAAGGATAATAAGAGGAAATTGTCATGCTGAAATAGCATGAATTCATTAGATTGTTTTAGAGAAAGAAAGTATAGAAGGAGCATAATATGAAGAAGCCATATTATGGCTTTATAAATTTTAAACAACATTATGATTTGTTTTCCTTTGAGGTTTTGAATTGTTACTGACAATATCTACATAGTTCTCCTTTCACTGGGATATATTTTTGTTTAACATGAATAAGGCAAGAGTAATTGAAGTATGGAGCATATTGCCTCTTTCTTTCTTTCTTTCTTTCTTTCTTTCTTTCTTTCTTTCTTTCTTTCTTTCTTTCTTTCTTTTTTTCTTTCTTTCCTTTAAGATTTTATTTATTCATGAGAGAGACACACACACACACACAGAGAGAGAGAGAGAGAGAGAGAGAGAGAGACACAGGCAGAGAGTGAAGCAGGATCCCTGCAGGGAGCCTGATGCTGGACTCAATCCCAGGACCCCGGGATCACACCCTGAGGCAAAGGCAGACCCTCAACCACTGAGCCACATATTTTTTATTCTTTCATATCTGGGGCCTTGCTGACCTAGAGAGATTGCGCCTCACAGGACAAGCCAATTCCTAGAGATAGACTCCCCTAGGAGTGTTCCTTTCGTACAACCAATCCAGAGCCAACCACCTGCTTTTCTTGAGCTCTCACACCTGGACCACTGTCCACCTGCCTTAGTCCCCCTGCTCCAGGTGCCTGACAGCGGTGCCTCAGAAACCACTGAAATTATTCAGAGTAGCCAATCCTAACCCTGCTCACCCTGCCTCACCTGTTCCTCCCTGCAGAGAGCACAGTAAAGCCTCTTGCCCACACTTTCCCTTCATTGCCTCTATTTCCTGAGGGACTCTGCATTCTCCTTGTGCCCCAGGCCGCCCTCTAGCCCAGCGCCCATGTGCCGGCCTGGCATATCCCCTCCTCTGGGGAACTGTGAGTAGCACAGAGACTTTTCTCTGTGGCGGTCACTCCTGATCTGTAGGCCTCACCAGAGATGAATGATAATATTTTCAAATAATAATATTTAAAACAATTTTAGGAGGTAGATGGTGTTACTGTTAACTTTGTGGAGAGGCAATGAAGTACCTGAGACTTTGAGTTGTCCAGTGTCGCTCAGAAAATTAGGTGATAATCAAGCTAGGACCGATACCACAGTTTGCTCATTTTAAAACAGGCACCTAGAATGTCTTCCATTACCTTTCTGTCCTCTTCGAGATTTATTATGCCCTGTCCAGCTAACAACCACCTTCCCCATTCCTGGCAAATACCTTCTCAAATCTCCTCCCAGAATTCTATAGCCTGTAATACTGTCTCCTTGGTTTACAATCCTTGTGGGATGGAGGGGACCGTATGAAGTAGGTGGTACATTTCTGAGGGCAGAGGGCTTTGACTCTGGAAAGGACGTTCCAGAGTCTCATTTAAACTGAGGAAATCTCCCAGTTCATTGCCTCCTGCAACATGCTGGGGTTCTGAGGTGGTAGAGAGCACCTCCCTCCTTCCCATCCTGAGTCTGGAAACAGTTGAAAGATGAAAGACGGGAACAGGAGTCAGTTGGCCAAGGTTTGTGCTTTGCTACCCACAAAAACTTCCTCAATCAGACGCCCCAGCTCTGATGCAGGTGGGCTTCCTGGCAGTTCCCTCAGAATTTGGCAAAGTCATCCATCGTGCCAACGGCACCAGGACGTGTCCTTTCACCCTCTCAGGACATGGTCCTGAGGAGATGAGGATGGGCCTTGCCTTCAGCTAGTGGGTCATGTGTGCCCAGCCTCTCCTCACAACCCATCAGATTTGACAGGAGAACATGAGGGAAGGGGGTGACAGTCCACTTCTGGGGTTCATTTCAGCTCAGCTGGTTTCAGGATGCTGTCCCAGAGCCCATGGAATGCTGGCTTGTCTGATAAATAGTCACGTGACTCTGGGAAGCCTTTCGACTCCTGTATTTCTCAGGTGTCCCACCCTACAAAGAGCTCATTTATGATGAACGCTCACAGGCCTTTTGATGACTGAATGATAGAATATTTTCTCAGTAGACAGTAAAGTAAATAGTAGTTATTGTTATAATTTTTTTTCAGGCTGTCTTCAGAATTAAGTTCCATTCTGTGACCCAGTAATTATAAACTGAGAAAGAGGAAGGCCTCTCTTGTGAAGTTGTGTTTCTTTTTTTAGTATTTGTTTATGTTCACAGAGAGGGAGGATAAACTTACTAAAACTATCAATAATAGACAATAATGAAGGCCAATCCATTCCCTGCCATGTGAGGCATTGTGAGAAGGAAACCAACTCGTTTATGCTAATAAACTTAATTATGTTTCTTTATTTGTGCGGATAGGCTGGGCAGTCTTTACTAGGAATTCTACTTTATTTTCATCATCATATATTTTAGAAGTCTGCATTTACTAAAGGCTTTTATTTCCTGTGCATGAGTTAATGGTTCTCCTTTGGCCCTTGTTTACTTGAACACGAAGAGCTACCATTTTGGAACTGACGTTATGGGCTTAGGCCTGTGCTGAGGGATCTCATGCAGTCTTTCTGTGATCTCAGGGAGGAGGCAGCTGTCTCTATCTCAATTAACTCGAAGCTTCCTGGAAGCCAAGGGACTTGCCCAAGGTCATATGGCTTAGAAATGGCCGTGAAAAGGGAAACCCATCCCTGACCTGATCCAAAGCGAAAAGCCAGCCCTCCATTTAGTTCCAGTCAGAGACCACTCTTCCTTCTAGCCTTTCTTAGGAGCTTCTGTCAAGTGGTATTTATTCATATGAGTTAGGTCTGTCTCATGACTCATATTTAGATTTGCATTCCATTTCTTTTCAACAGCTATAAAACAGAGTTAAACCTCATTTCTAAGGACTAGATCTTAGAGATCTTTTAGAAATCAGAGTTTCAAAAAGAATGCCATATCATCAGTTCTGCCTTTTAGGCAGTTTGCCTTGCACACTGAAAGATATTTCTTAAGTCAGAAGAAAAGAAATTTGTGGTTTCTATTTGGCAGAAAGCTCCCACGATGGCATAAATCAACTGTAGGTGACTTCTTTTGGGGAATTCTCTAAAGAAGCCAAGCAGATGGCAACTTTAATTGGTCAGAGAAGTACCACTATTTATTGATAGCATTTAATTTATTCCTCTGTGAATCATCTTTTTAGAAATCCAAGGGAAAAGAGATGCCCAAATATTCTAATTCAGAGAACTACAGAATATTCTCCTTCCTGGGCGCCACTTGATTTAACCAACATAGCACAAGAAGCCTGGCACTAAAACCACTTGTTAGAGTACCTTGACTGTGCTATTACTGACAGCATTTCCAATCCTATTTGAAATTCCAATTAATCCTAGTTTGGTTGTGGCTTCCATGCTGAGTGAAATGGAATATTAGAATATGTGCTCCTCAAAGGTTTAATAGCAGACTTGTGGTCAGCATCATTTGTCTCACATTCTCCTTTATAAAGAAGCAAATGAGTAGAATGTGCCATCACTTTCATCCCACCTGCTGCCTGACATCTTTGTAGACTCATATTCTCTCTGAGGGTAGGGTATGCATCACCTGAACACCCATAGGAGTCACGACGCTGATCGACATGGCTGCCCTGGGCTATGGTGGATATTTCTGCATATGACTACCTGTACACGTATACATGTGTGTTGTTAATGTGTTTAGGCATATAGAGTAATTTTCAGGATTTAAGACTTGCTCTGATTTAAAAAAAAAATTCTTTGATGAAAAAGAAATCAGAAAGCACCAACAAGTGCACCTTCTTCCATTTTCAGAGCTCACAAAAACCTTGGCTTTAGAAGTATAAAATGTCACAGCAGAGAGCAAAGTGGATCATTGTGACATCTTGGAGAAGTTATAGCTATTGAAATATTCTTGCCATAGTATAGAAGAAAAAACCCTACAAGTACAGGGATTAAAGAAGCTTGAGTTTGAATCCTGCGTCCAACACTTCCTATCTCTGTGATGTATGGTAGCAAATATTTGAAATATTAATAGCAAAAATAATGAAAATAGATATTTCCTCATCACTTACTATGTGTCAGGTCCTTCCTTAGCACTTTATATATATTATCTCAATCTCCCAAACTGTCTTATGAAGAGGGACTTCTTGTATTCTTGCTTTCCAGTTTAGGAAGCTAAAGGTTAAAGAGGTGCCATGCTCACTGTCACTTAGATAAGAAGTGGCAAGTTCCCGGGGTAGAGCCTAGATGTGTTTGATATCCAGGTCCAAATTATTAACTGTTTACTTTGTCACTGTATTTCCTAAGTCTCAATTTATCCAACGGAAAGATGGAGGTGTCCTGCATTAACAGAAGGATTGAAGAAAATGAACAAAACTAAAGAGCTAAGGCCAGTAATTGGGATACAAGACAACTTATGCACAATTAGGTCATATTTCATTTAGAAATAGATATTGCTGCAAGTGACAGAAGACCTGAATATGATCGACTAAGCAAATAAAGGTTTAATTTTCTCAAATAACAGAAAGTTCCAGGGTTAAGCGACTACTGAAGTTAGTTCAACAGTTCAATCAAGTAAAAGCTGACATTCATATGATTTGTTTGGTGTTGCGTCATGTCTGCAAAGTAAATGCTGCCACTGCAGATATTATCCTCCTTCAGAGATGGAAGAAAAAGGGAGAGGGACACCAGTGTCCTCTCTCCCTTTTATCAGGAATATGGGTCATTAGTCTTTATCCTGTGGGTTCATGGCCACTTCTTACTGCAAAGGAGGCTAGGAAATGCATTTAGATTGCTTTCGCTTTTCATGTTTTAGATTTTTCTGGTGTCTGTTGTTTGTGGCAGAAGGACAAACAGGTTCGGTGATGCATTTTATGTTTTTTTTAGTGAAGCATTAACTCCTTCCATAGCCTCACCTTTACTGATTTTAAATTTTCCCCCAATATTTGGTTATTTTCAGCTGGGAAAATATTCTGAACTGTGTGTCTAGGTAAGACAAGACCCAGACAGGAAACTGGTACTAGGGATGGAAGTGAGACAAACCAGCAGTGAAATTTTGCTGTTTGAACGTCCATATTTCAAACTGTGAACTTGATAAACCATGAGATGGTAAAGAGCACGGTAATAATTCATAGAATATCTATTAGATATTCGGGACCTGAGAATATGATAGATGAGGGACATGGAGGGAGGTCATCATGTCCCTTTCAACTTTATTAAAATGTGGTGTAAGTAGTTTTAATTGTATTCTGCAGGCATTTGCTGAACATGCAATGTGAAGAGCCAGATGAGTTCTTCCACTCGGAGTGGGAAGGGATATTTGTATTTTGCTCTGTGGATGGTGCTACCTGAGGTCCAATTGTGTGAATGGTGCTGCTTTGAAGTTATATCAGAGAATTAGCAGTACCATACACTTAGCTCTATACTTGAAACACAAATTAATAAAATGTAATTTCTTCCTACAAGATGCTTATAAAGGTGGGAGGATAATTTTGCTGAACTACAAGACAGAAGATGAATATGATAAAGGAGCATAATAATGGCTCAAAAGTGCTTATTCAGTCCCTAGTATGATTAATTCTAAGGCTTTACAGGGGAAATGTTATTTTTAACTGGAGAAGATTAGCATACTTGGCAAGCAGAAAATAATGAGGGAAGGTGTGGAGTGGGGAGGATACAGGATATATTGAATGAAGTAGAACAGTGTGGCTTGAAATTAGGGTGTATGAGGCATAAAAGAGAGAAAAGTTAATTTGGAATCTGAATTGGGGAGGCATTAAATGACTTGCTAACTTTAAAAATCAGTTTTTTTTTTTTTGCTTGTTCTATGATAGTTACCAGAGGTTTTATTATTTGAGGTGAGGTTAGGAATCATCATCATTGTGGTTTTTAGAGATGTAAATTAGTCATTATGAAAGATACATTGGAGAGCTAAGAGTTTAGAGGAAGGATGACAAGTGGATGTAGTAAAATCACACATGCAAGAGAAATGGGACAGATTAGAGTATAAGGAGCAATACTGGAGTTTAAGGTATAAAATCTCTTTCTTATTTTTTAATCAGAAAATTGAAGAGGGACGCCTGGGTGGCTTAGAGGTTAGGCGTCTGCCTTTGGCTCTGGTGTGATCCTAGAGTCCTGGGATCAAGTACCGCGTCTGGCTCCCTGCATGGAGCCTGCTTATCTCTCTGCCCGTGTCTCTGCCTCTCTCTCTCTCTCTCTCTCTGTCTGTCTGTCTCTCATGAATAAATAAAATCTTAAAAAAATAATAAAAAATAAAATAAATAAATAAAAAGAAAATTGAAGAAAAGTAAGACTATAGGAGGACCTAAATTCATTCAACAGAATATCCTCTGAATTCCTACTGTGTGCAAGGCATCATGTTTTTAGCCATGAAAATGGGATCTATATCTTTCAAATTCTTTACATGACAGGTAGGGATTAAAAATATATGAATGACTCCTAGTAATAGCTGAGTAGCTTATATTAGACTAACCTTCCAGCAGATAGCAATTATAACTCTAAGCCAATATAAGAAAGTAACATTTGAAGCACTAGAGAATGACCAAATATAGTCAGAAACTGGTAGATAGATGGTCTTTGAAGAAAGATAAATGCTCTGAATATGATTCGTTCTACTAATGTTTTTGCATCGGACCAAGACCTTAAGAAGAAAATCAGAGTCTTACTGGTTTATAGTCAGAGAAATGGAGTTCTCTGAGGCTTCTTGAGTTGCTAGGATGTGAAATGAGAAATCCCAGAAAGAAGGAAGCCACGGAAGGGAAGCCTCCAAATCCTTGTCCTTACCCTTGCACTTTGCATGTATAGGGAAGGTGCCAAAGTTGCCAGCAACAACAGAAAGCCTGAAAGAACTATGTAGAGATTTTAACTTCTGTCCATCTTAGGGAGACAAAAGTTGCAAGTTCAAGTTAGGCCAAGGTAACTGTTGCTAAAACAAAAATCAGCACCTCAAGAAAGGAAAGCAGATTCCAGAGTCTCTAATGTTATCACAAACAATATCTTCAATATAATAAAAAAAAATAGACATGTAGAAATAGGAAAATGTGACCCAAAATCAAGAAAAGAAAGTGCATAAAGACTCATGGCAAGATAACTCAGATACTGGAATCAATAGACAAGAACTTTAAAATATATACTATAAATATATTTTTAAGAGCTTAAAAGGAAGTATGGCCATAATAAGGAATTAGAAAACTTTAAGCAGAGAATTACAAACTCTAAAGTAGAATCAAATAATTCTAGATCTTAAAAGTAAGTACATGAAATGGGACATTGACTGGATGACTTTAAGAATATACTGAAGGTAGCAGAAGAATGGGCCCATGAATTTTTAGATCTAACAGAGAAATGATCTATTCTGAAGAACAGAAGCAAGATTAAAGAAGCGAACAGCAACTCAGTGGCTCATGGGACACATCAAGTGACACAACATATGTGTCATCTAAGTCCCAGAGGAGAAGGAAAATATTAGACAAAAAGTATTTGAGAGAAATAATGGCTAAATGACACCTGGTGGCTCCGTTGGTTAAGCAACTGACTCTTCATTTTAGCTCAGGTCTTGATCTCAGGTTCATGAGTTCAAGCTCATTGGGCTCCATGCTGGGCATGGAGCCTATATAAAATAATTAATAATGATAATAATAATTATAATATAAATGCTTAAGGAAAATATCAATCTGAATTTTACATAAACCAATGACCTCCTTCAAAAGTCACAGTGAAAGGGACACCTCAGTGGTTGAATGTCTACTTTGGCCCAGGTCATGATCCTAGGGTCCTGGGATTGAGTCCCGCATCGTATCATGCTCCCTGCAGGGAGTCTACTTCTCCTTCTGCCTCTGTCTCTGCCTCTCTCTCTGTCTCTCATGAATAAATAAATAAAATCTTTTTTGAAAAATCACAGTGAAATAAAGACATTTTCAGATAAGTGAAAACAATTTATTGCACTTAGATCAGCACCACAAGAAATGCTAGATCCTTCTGGGTAAAGATAAGTGACAGAAGATGGAAGCAACTAACTCTAGGAAGGAATTAAAAGCACCAAAAATTGTAAATATGTGGGAAAATAGAAAATATTTTTATTCTCTTAATTTTTCTAAAGAAATATAAATGTTTAAACAAGATAATGCCACCTTATTGAGATCATGATGCATTTGGAATAAAAACGTGACAATCCACAAATGACCGGGGATTAATGGAACTCTGCTGTTTCAGTGTCTTTGCATTTTATATGAAGAGCAGACTATGATAAGTTAAAGGAAACACCATAACTCCTAGAGGAGACTTTATCAAGGAAATTTCCATGAAAGAATTAAACAGAACAGAAACTATAGGAATTGTTTTTTCAGCTGCCCCGAAAATGGTCCTTTGTGGCTGCCATTCTAGTGTCTAGATAAATTAATTCATTTCATTTAATGGGTATTGGGGGCCTTATCTTTCCTGTGGAAACTCATCTGAGAAGGGTGTCACACAAGAGAAAGACCATAAACTGTCAATGTCATGATAAAAGAAGAGCTATAGATTCTAGAGATATTAAAAAGATAATAAAGTATTACAAACATTTTAATGCCAGTAAATCTGGAAACCCAAAATATATTAACATAAAAGCCAGAATTAACCCAACTGACACAAAATGAAATAGGAAATGTGAACACACATATTCAATAATTTGAATTTGTTCCAAAAAAACCTTCAGATGCACACATGTGCACACACATGCGCACTCCAAACAGAGAGAGTTTCCCTGGTTAAATTCTATGAAACGTTAGGGCAGGAAAGAACACTCGATCATACAAATTCTCCTTCAGGAATCAGAGGAGGAGGGAAGACTCCCCAACTTGATTCATGAAGCCAGCAATCCTCTGATATCAAAGGCATTACAAGAAAAGAAAATTACAGACTACTATCTCTTATAAACAGAGCTGCAAACATCCTTGATGAAAAATATTAGCAATTTGAGTCCAGGAATATATCAGAAGGATAGTGCATAATGAAAAGTGTATCTCTGGAATGCAATTTTGATTTAACATTAGAAAAAAATCAATCAATGTATTTACCATTTTAACAGACTAAAGGAGAATTTTTCCTCAAATCACCATATCTGCCCTTTGAGAGAAGATTTTTTTCAGAACAGTTAGTAACCAGGGCATCTGGGTGACTCAGCTGGTTGGGTGTCGGACTTTTGATTTCAGCTCAGGTCATGATCTCAGGGTCATGGGACTGAGCCCCATGAGCCTCCAGGCTGGGCAAGGAACCTTCTTGGGATGCTCTCTACCTCAGCCCCTCCCCCTCCCTGCTTGCTCACACACTGTCTCTCTCTTAAAAAAGAAAAATAATAACTGTTTATGGCTTAGGTTAGGAATGCTGATGTGAAAAATGTCTATATCTAATTAATCTCATACTGTTCTCTTCTAAGCAGTGCTGCCTTTGTCAATGCCAAGACCTGGGCACCAAGGTAGTTGTTGGGCTTAAACTGAAGGTAACTCAAGGCATGGCTTATAATAAGAAGGAACAACTATTTTAATTAGAAGGTTTTGAAAAAACCCACCCTGAGTTTATGGTAGTTCTGCTGAAAATGCTCTTGTATTCTTCTGTGTTATTGGGAGTCATGGAGGATCTAAAATAACTCTGTCATAGATTCTGTTGACCATTTCACAAGTTTGTCTCAAAAGACATTTATTTTTCCACCTATTAAACCAACTCATAGAAGGTTCTCATTTTAATTTCCAAAGTTTCATTTGGAAATTGTGCATGTGTGTGTATGTGTGTGGTTGGCTGGAAAGGATTTGCCTGTGAGTGAAACAAAAACAGGAAATTTAATAATTTGGAGCCATAAAAATATGACTGCATTTGCCAATTACCATATACTCACAGAAGCTGTCTTTGCTTTTTGAAATACTTGATGCATTGTTATAGCATGTAATTTACTTTTTGGTTTGAGAAATAGTAAATTCAAGGTGAGACCCCTAATTGATGGCAGGGTCTAGAGAGCTCTCACATTGTCGTAGCTTCTACGTCATTGCTATTTTGTCCATGCTTTTCATCCACCAGAGATCTATTTGGGATTGCATTTAACATGAACTTAGAACAAAACATAAGCATAACGTGCCAAAAGTAATATTGTGGTGTAAAATATATTTTTAAATGGTGACATAAGACAGACTTCTTATAAATATAAACCCTAGCAAACATTTTTACTTGGACTGGAACAGAGGAAAATTCTTAAACCAATTTCCTATTCATGCACAACATAGAAACGATGTATGAATTCAAGATGCAAAGATTAATTAAACAAAAAGTATAGCTTCAGGGCATTTAAAAAAAAGCTATAATAACATCACAAGTTACAGAAGCCAACATTGTGCTTTTATTTTTTTTATTGTTTCTTCCTACTATATTAGGGATTGTATATTTCTTGAAGTTAAATTGTAATTCTAAAAGTTGGACCAGTCCAGTACAAAGAAGTTGCCTTTTGAGTATGTTCTATCACATTTTTTCCTTTGAAGAAAATTCTGCAGAATTATTCATTTTTTTAAAAACATAAGTCTAATGATGTTATTTCTTTTTTAAAGAATTTTCAGTATCTCTTCATCTTCTATCATATAAAATTCAAGTTCCTTAGCACTGTACTACACGCCTGTCATGAACTGCCCCCTCTATTCCATTTACACCTGTTTTTTTCTTCCATCATTATTCTGCATACACCTGTACTTCAGTCTTGCAGACCTACCTACTGTTTCTCAAATGTCCTGCCTCTAATATCTGGCTTATGCTGTCATCTCTGCCTGGAATATTCTTGCCTTCTTCCCTAATTATTTTGTTAATGCTTAAATAAGTTGCTCGAATGTTTCTTTCCCTAAATACCTCAGGCAGGATAAATCACTTCTCCTCTGTGAGTCTGCAATGACTTATGTATCTCACTCTCAGACACACGTCACATTGTAATATTTTTATGTAAGTGATTATTCCGTTTGATCACAGATTGGCAAACTAAACTGGCCCTCAGCTTGTTTTTGTAAATAAAGTTTTATCCGTGCACAGCAACATCCATTCATTTACATATTGTCTTTGGCTGATTTCATACCATAATGGCAACACTGAGTAGCTGTAACCAAGATTATATGATCTGCTAAGCTAAAATATTTACTGTCTAGGCTTTGACAGAAAAAGTTTGTCAACCCCATACTAGACAGTACCCTTCAGCAGAGGAAGGACAAAGATTTTCTCACATCTGAGCTCTTGACATTTTGTTTTGTGCTTTCTACATTTCTTAATTATTTGTCAAACCGTCTAGATAAGTGTGTTACAGTGGTTACAAGTGTATTTCTAGAGGTCCAGACATCTGAGTTCTAATCTTTCCACATTCTAAGTATGAGACCCAAAATAAATTACACCATTCATCTTTGCCTCAGTTTTCTTTTCTGTAAAATAAGGATAATAAGAATGCCTTTCTGAGATGGCTAATGTGAGGATTAAACCTCATAGTACACAGATAGATAGCTCTTCATTTAGTGACTGATATGTATCAGGTGTTCAATACACACTATTGTATGATTATTGCACATTAATCATATCATTCTGTAGGGCTTTAACAATTAATTTAAGGACCCTGAACCTCATTTTCCTCCCACAGAGTGGAAGAGATAGCTGACCAAGTACCTTTATACTTCTATAACTTTATGATCACATGAGTCCATGTAGGGTGCTCAGCGCTGTACCAGGCTTCATCAGGGCTGGTCGGGAGCTCTGAGAAAGGAAAGTGGCATAGACCTGGGGCAAGAAGAGCAGTTGATTCAACCACAGCATTCAGGCTACCCTCAGAGCCAAAAGAGTCACCACTTAGAAAACAGGCTTTTTTACTTTATGAGATTAAGGCTCTCTGGTCTCAGTTCACCTGGAGGCAGAGCCAGAGGGTCATCCATGACCCTGGAAGGCCTCTAACCAGAAAAAGGTAAGTTGTCCCAGAAATTTCTGAGAAGCTTTTAGATGAGTTGTTCTGATGATATTATCAATCTAGAGTCAACTTTGATTAATTTTTGCTCTACATAATAATTCTGTCTTAAAGACGTATTTTCTCTACAAATTGACAAGTTGTGCAGAGATGGTTTTATTTAAAAATGCAAGTATCAAACTAAAACATTAAAAAGTGATATCACATTTGTATTTTATGGTATTTTTGGAAAATTTTCTTTTTTAGCTTTCAGGAATCAAGGAAGATATACAACCTTAGATCCAGGACCTTTTGGAGAATGGACAAAATATGACAGAGGTGCAAAGAACAAAAAACAAACATGCTCCAAAACCTCTGAGAAATTGTGTTGTCAATCAAATACAGTGACCTGATATTTAACTCAAACCAGTAGTAGATTCCTTTCTCTTGTATGCTGAACATGACAGGGAGCCCTAAAGACATATATCTAAAAGGTTATTTCACATAAAGACAATCAATGTCTATGGAGAGGACCAACAAGGATTATCAACTTATATACACACCCTTATATACTATGGATGGGTTGACTCAGGAGGAATATAGGAAAATATTTGGAGCAGATTTATTTGTAAGATTGGGGATATCTGGGTAAAATACCTTCTCTTCCCCTTTTGATATTGATGCTTTATGGCCCAATTACCACAAAGTAACCTATTGGCTTTTTTCTATCTATGTCCACCTTCACCCCATAGTAAAGTGTAATTTTTAAAATCAGAAGTTATACTCCTCTGTAAAATACGTTGTGTCCCTTGCGGTTTGTTTGTTGAATGATAAGGAAACAACAAAAGCAGTACCTATGGAGATCTCACATTTTAATTTTTTGTAACTGCATTATTTTTTGTGTCACTTGCTGGCGCCTGTTAGCAAGAGACCATCACAGGCATTTCCGAGATTTACAAGAATTTTCTGAGTACTTTAATTAAAGAGAAATGAATGAGGTGTATAACTTGAGGAACATGTACAACTTTATAAATTAGAAATGGACAAACCCTACTGCATCATTTTCGGCTACACTGTTGGCAGATAATAATTACATGTTTTGTCTGTTATTTTTTTAAGGACTGTGAATTTCAAATGATAATACTGCTCTCACCTCGGTGTGAGAAATTGAGTCTGTATAATCAGCTCAAGTTATTCCTGCTTTCCTCGTATCCCATTATTTAAAGCATACTCTTTTTCAGCAGTTAATTATTATATATTATCTTCCCTATAATTATTTTTTCTTTTTCTGCCTCGCTTATTTTTAGATGTCACAATTGCACTTAGTTGAATACTAGATAAAAATACATTGAGTCATTGCGATCTTGCCTCATTACTCTGCCCTTCCATGGCTGGGAGTCATTTTTTGTGAACTTCTTGGAACTCCTTCCAATCTGTCTCCTTCTCTGTGTCATTCCAATGAGCTAAATGAAAAGCCAAGGGCAGCCTCTGCAAATAAAGGCAAGAACTTCACTGCCCTGGAATGGAGGGCTAATTCATAGCAGCACTTCTTGGTGGTATACGCTTGTTAGAAAGCTCCTTCCCTGTGTCTGTCTTTAAAGCCTTGGAAGGAAATTTCCTGACCATGCCACCACGTGTAATATGGCGTATTTTCAGTAGGCATGGCCATAAAGGTGCTCTACATTTCTGGGCTCTATCTGGTGTCCAGCACTGTTAAGTGATTTTATTCTACAGCATAATTTCGTGTGTCTCCATCAACAGTCAGCATCCACTGCCTAGGATGCTTGCTACCTGCCATATCCCTGCTGTAAAGATACTGCATAATGACAAAGAATAAGAGAATGTGATCTTTATACCAGCAATGTGATATAGTGATTATTGTTACATCAGTCAGGGTCCAATAAGGAGACCGAAGTCACATCAGTTATTTGAATAGAGGGGAAAAAATTGATTTAAAGAGTTATTAACTAGGTATAACAAATTGTTTACTAGGCAGCTGAAAAAGCCTACAGAGAGGGCTGAGACCTTCAAGGTAGCAGTTTTAGAAAGCAGCTGTCACCATTCACACAGAGTTTGAATTATTAAAACTAAAGCTTGGGCAATGGCCTCGTGGGGCTGACACACAGGCCTCTAAGGAGGGGTCATTCTCAGCTGGTGCAGATGCCTCTGATAGTTTAGGAGGAGCCCCAGGAGGCTGGGATTCTGAGCTTTGAGGCCAGCTATTGCTTTTGGTGCAGATGTCCCTGAGGGGGAGTGGGGAGACTTTGATGAAGCTGGTCCTGCAGGCATTATGGCGAATTCTAGACTGTATTCAGATGCTCCTATAGGAATGAACTGTTGCTGCCAGGGTGAGGAAGCAAGGCCATGGTCAAGCAGAGAGGGACAAGAAGGAGACAGGCATGCTGGTGGAAATGACAGGAAGCAGCCAGAAAGGACCAGGTCCATCCTTCCTCCTCCAGCCTTGCGATCTCCCTGCTACTGGTAAAGCCAACAGAGAAAAGCTGGCTTCAGGCAAAGGTGCTCTGCAAAGTCCCAGCCGTGCTGGACTAAGGGTTATTGCTCTTGGTTTACAGATAAGATAGTAAGGCAGAGATAAGTTAAATATTGTCTGTGTCCACAGGATTCCAAGTTCACACAGTTTTGAGAGAAGAAGGATAAAAGCCAAAATTAGCTCCACTTTCCAGTAAGTCATCTAACATGGTCTGGCAGTTATGGAAAAAGATACTATAAATATTACATTTCCTAAATTATAAATATTTTATGTCTTACAAAATTGCAAATATACATGTAAACCATAGAAAGGTCTTCAGGCATCTTTATAAAGCTCCAAAGAAAATGTTTCTCCTCATATGAAAACTTTTGTAAGATTTGACTTCTTGCCCACATTGAGTCACAAAGATAATTTTCTCGAAGAAATAACAAATCAAATAATTCTGTTTATGAAAGAATTCTAAATACTTCTTGTTTTATATTTTATTTTATTTTGTATTCTTTTCAGACAGCATGCTTTCCTCATTATGGGTCTGTATTTTATTTTGGGACCATGTTTGGAAACAATCATAATTACTTTGTTTAAGAAAAAGTATTAAAACTTCAAAAACGGGACAGTAATTTTGTAGCTTCTGGTGTCACTAGCAGAGCTATGAATCTGTCACCAGGTGCTTATAATTGTAAAATATCCCCTTTGTGTTAAAACGTAGTGTACAAGAAATTGCACAGAAGCAATTTTCTGTTACTAAATAAATTTTGTTTATATTGATTTAGCCATTTTTAGGACTCTCTTTGGTCTATGCTGTTGATTAACATCTCCTGGTAAAAAAATATTTGCTAGTTTGGAAATAAGAGTGAGTTGAGAGAGAATAGCACTCAGTGGCAGTTTGTTCTAGAGCCCAAGAAGAGAGTCCTTTCAGATATATGGGTAATGGAAGTCAGGGATTTCTTTTCTTTTAGTATTAATTTATTTAAATATTTTAATATCAGTTGTGATGATTCTTATTAACACAGTGACTATTTAACAACAGCCATGTGCAAAAGCAAGTTCTCTAAAAATCTCCATTAAGAAAAGGAATATTTATGGTAGATTTGGTGATGATCTAGAGTTATGGGCCTTAAGATTATTATATCAATAATTCAAATGTTCTTAAAGAACAGATAACAATGATAAATGGGCTCTAAAAAGCAGTATTCAAGTTACACCCATTTCAAGAGATTTCCCCGTCTCAGGATGAAAGAGTACAGTAGTCGACATTTACAAAATATTAGTGAACAGTATTTTTAAAATATGTGAATCAATCATTTCTATAACAGGAGTTTATTAATTCAGTTCTCTGTTTCCAGCGTTGGTAAACATTGAGGAGTGCAAAAGATGCCCAAGACAATAATTGTCCTCCGAGAGATCTCAATTAATCATGGAGACAGTGTTCTTATCCAGAAAACAAGTTCAGAAGCATTTAGGGCACTAATTAATGACAGTTGACTTTTCATAGTAACCAGGGAAATAAACCAAGCACTGGGATTAGGCTGGAAGTGAAAATCTATTTCTTATTATTTTGGTTGGGAGGGTCTAGAGTGAACAAGGATCCTTCCAATCTTCACCTAAATTTCTCTTCCTCCAGAGTGGAAGGCTAACTTCCCTGGCTAACCCTAGAAGCATTCCTTTCCCTTCCGTCTGCCTGCCTCCATGAGATCATGTTGTTAGAGATCCATTTTGATCCCCATCACAGTGGTTTTAATGCTCTAGCACAGACCTTATTGTACTGTATTGAGGTTCTATTTTGTTTTCTGTCTTTGAGGACAGGGACAGGATCTGTCTTGTTCCCATGATGTCTCTGAGCCTCACACAGTCCCTGTTCAGAGATGAGCTGGATGACTCATCAGGAATCGTCCTGCTTCCTTGGGCCATTCTGTATCCACTCTATCCGATATTCTGGTTGCTCAAGAAGTTTGCAGCCCACGTCTAGACTTCAGCAAGAGAACAGGCTATTTAGGCAATTCTGTGAGAACCAAATGTACCCTGCTTCTTAAAGGTTGACATTTCTCGAGAATGGAAGCTGGACTCATCCATTATCAGCAGGTCTTCTTTCAGTCTCTTTCAGAGGTCCTTGTCATTGTATGGAAGAAATGAAAATCATGCATAGGTGGGTGTGGGTGAGGGCAGGGTAAGCTCTCTTTTTGGTTGAGACCCATATTCTGTGTCAAAGTTCTGATGTTTGTTTTGGTAGCAGCAAACACCATCTTGTTCACCTGGGAGGGAAAGTTTACAACTCCTGATCTTTGGCCAAATTTAGTGTAGGAAATGCGATCCTGGTCACTGAGGATCTGCAGGGTCCTGTGGGTGTTTCTGAATGCCCAGAACACTTTTTCCTGGACTGAATACCACCTGCTGCTGCCCCTCAGTGTTCACAGGGGCTCCCACACTGACAGCCTTGTTTGCACTGTTCTTGTTTGACCACTGTGCTGGTCAGAAGAGAGATTCTAGAAGATTCTTGAGTTATCTGAAAGCATGAATCAAACCTCTTCTCCCTGGGTATGGCTCCTAGTGACCTTCTTTCCTGCTCCTCTACATTTGTTAAATATTTAGATGTTATACAGGATTTAAACACATGATAATGATAATAATGCTAAGAGTACTAATAGATTAAAATGAGTGAGGAGAGGAAATGCCATTATCAACAAACCAGAGAGTACCCATTGTTGCAGGACATCAATTATTGGAATCCTGTGATACACTGAACCATAGAGAGTAAGAGACCAGCCAGTGTAAACTCTCAAAAATGGGCCTTAGCCAAAGTCCTTCCAATTACCATTTTTTCCACTATGTAAGTAAATGAATGATGTTATGCATTACATAGATAGATTAAAGTTTTAAGCATGGGTGTGATCTAACCCAGCAGGCTTTTTAAGAGCTTTGCCATTTGGCAGCAATTGAACATGAGTCATCAGAGATTTGTATTATTTGACTAAAAAAAGGAGGAAAATCCATCTATTGCATGCATTACCCATTATCTGTTTCCTGAAGTGGATATGTGATAAATATCCTGAACTCCTGGAGCAAAATTTGAAAAAATTAGGTCTGTTTTTAATCAATGGCAAACCAATTCATTACCAGTGATTTAGACTAAGAAATAATAGCATCAGAATAGGGCATTTTTATTATTATTTAAAATCTTGTTAATTTGCAGTAGCAAAACATGTCTTTATATTTTTACAAATAAAGGGACAAAATCAAAGTAAATATAATCTGAAGATTGTTGGTGTATATTAACTGAACAACAACAAAAAAATCTGAAAGCTTTAAAGAAACCAAATACCTTGTTTCTTCACTGAGGACTTATATCCTTAATCTTGGTTCAGATGGAATTTTTATACGGGTACTAAACAGCACTGAAAATAGGATTTTTAATGGCGAGACTCAGAGGCTCTTAACTGCATAATATGGTGAGCTGTGCTATAACTTAGCACTTATAGGGCTTTTGTACATTTTGGAATAGTTTGTTTAAAACTGTTCTAATATGTTTATAGCCCCTTTTCTATTAAACCTGATTTAAACAGTGTCTTATCAAAGTTTTTACTGTATATACAGGATGGAAATACTTATTTTGTGTATTTCTTTAGCTGAAACCCATAAATCAGATACCCACAATGCAACTGCAGACTTGTATTGGATTTATAATAAACTTTAGAAGGCTTGAGTCATTGCAGACAAATGGCAAAACACCATTCCTGGTGTTATTCAAGTACAAAATAAAGAGAAAAGTAAAAGAGGAAGAAAAAGAGTGAACCACAGAATAAATGAAGTGATAGTCTTAAGACCATGGCTCTTATTTAGTATCACTTATGGTGAAATTTCCTCTTGCACATTTTCTCCCCCCTTGGTAATTTTGGATATAGAAGTCCATGGAGCAATCAGAGAATTATATCATTCTTGAGAGATTAGAGTTCAGAGAACTTTCTGCTTGTTGCTTGTTTTGCTTTTAAAGACCCTACATGTTTAATGTCATAAACCACGATTAATAAGTCATCAGCTTTGAAGCTTAGTAGTTCTTAGAGAGATTATGTTGGCAGTTAATAAAGGGATTATATTAAAGCACTTTTAATGACTGCCTGAAAGGCTTTCTCTGCAGATTCAGCTAACCCCCATAGGCACTGTAAAAATAAATAACAGGAAAAATTACATAATAGCACACTCAAGATGGTCAAAACAGGAAGCATAATTGATGTCTCTGAACTCATGTATCTCTTATAATGGCATAAATTAAATTATCAGAATAAACTATGGTACCTATTAGACTACGTTTTTGTGAATTAGATTGAGCTCAAATACTGGGATTGATATCTGAGATGAATTATGACTTTAGTGATAATGTTTTTCTAACAAAAATTCCAATTCCAGTTCTGTAAAATATAGTGGAAAAAACAAGACAAACTAATTTGACTTGGGACAGTTGAGGAGTTTTGGGGATTTCTTTCTATACTTTCACAGATTCTCCAAATTTACTTTAAGACAGCTCACAAAAATGTATGTGTACAGAGATTAGAGAGGCGATTTTAGAACTTGAAGTGTGGAGGAAAAATCAGAGATGTTTCTGAGAGACACAGTATGCACACACATTTCCGTTGGTGCTGTTTAGCAGCTTGGAGCCCTGTCCTTCCCAACTGCCATGGCTCTTTTTTTTTTTTTAAAGTTTTTTTATTTATTTGACAGAGAGATAAGAGCAAGCGCACAAGCAGGGGGAACAGCAGAGGGAGAGGGAGAAGCCGACTCCCCGCTGAGCTGGAAGCTGGACATGGGGCTCGATTCCAGGACCCTGGGATCATGACCTGAGCAGAAGACAGATGCTTAACCGACTGAGCCACACAGGTGCCCCTCAACTGTCACAGCTTTATCCTGGTTTCTCCCTCCCTCCTGGTGTATTGTCCCCTCCTTTTTCAACTGCTGGCTTCTTCTCATCTTTCAGGGCTCAGCTTAAAGGTGACAACTTTGTTGAGTTCTTGCTTTTAAGTGAAGAGTGGCTTAAGTAATGAAAGGACAGGGGACTCTGAGGTTTATCAGCTCGTCTGTGTCAGCCAGGACCCAAATCTTTCATCTTTCTGCTCTGCTATCCTCAATCATGGCTAGACACAATCCTGTCACCTGAAGACTGGAAGTTGTCCACTGTGGTTTCAAGCATCACAGGTGTCTATGATGACATCCCCACAAAGATGAAGGAACATTTATGGCTCCATGTTATTTTTTTGTTAGGGAGAAAAAACACTTCCAGGAAGGTGCCCGACCAGTGTCCCCATAATGTCTTATTGGATGGGGTTGTTTGTGTGTTAGGCCCAAGCCTGAATGACTCAATGTCAAGGGGGTAAAATTATGATGATTGGCTTACAGTCATCCACATTTGCCTCCTGGGGCTGAGGAAGAGCTGTTTCCCTGGAGTGCATGAAAATGTAAGCACCTGATCTAAAACAGGCAATGAAAATGGAGAAGGGAATGAGCATCCCTCCCATGCTTGTCCTGGGCCTCATCAGGTCTAGGGTGGCCTCCTTCCTGGCAGGAACCAGTAAACCTCCTGATTTACTCGTCTCCTAGCACCAGGAATCATCTGTACTTATTTTATTATTTTAATGGTGGTTTTTTTTTTAACATCCTGAAACTCTATAAGAGTAGGGAATTCATTCCCTGTTGTATCTTTAGTATTAAGCACAATGGAGATGAGTAGTATTTTTACTAATAGTACAAAAAAGGAACTATATAATTCACAGTATCATCAAACATTAATCTCTTTACTTAGAAGAAATGAAATCTTCCCTTATGCAAAGACTAAAAAAAAAAATTTTTTTTTAGCTCATAAAAAAAACATGATGTAATAATACTCCGGTGAGGGTACATTGTTCCCAAAGTCTAGAATCACTGTATACGACTGATCTGAAATTCACAGAACAACTGTGTATGAGTCAGGCTCCTGGCAGGAAGCAAACAGCACACTCTGAGTGAATTGAAGGGATTTTAATGGAGAGACCAGGTGTAGGGATGAGCAAAAAGCAAGTGATGGTAACGGTGAGTCACAGCTGAAAGTTGTTACCATGCCAAGGCCTGAGGGGCATGAAGAAGCAGCTGGTCTAGGTCTCCATTAAAGCATTAGCAGTGGCAAGAAGGCTTCTTAACAAGGGCAAACTCCAGGCAGAGAGCCACAGCCAAACTACAGACTGGCAGGAGGGAGCCAGGAGAATGTCCCAGCCTCCCTCTCTTCTTCCCTTCAAGTGATCAGAACCAAACTAGAAGCCAGAGGGGAAGATCTATTCCATATATATGTATATGGAGTACCATATATACAGTGTGTGTGTATATATGTGTGTGTGTGTGTGTGTGTGTATACATATATATATGCGTTTTGGGTTCCCTTTGGCTTCTACATACATAGATAGATATGTGAATTTATTTATTTATTTATTTATTTTTAGATATGTGAATTTAAATGTGTATCTAGGAAGGGAGAGTTCGCAGCTCAGTTCTCCCATTTTTCCACTCAAAATCCATTATTGTCCTTTGTTGTTGTGCCTTGCTTAATTCAAAAACCAAAAACCAAAAACCTCACACTTATATTGCCAGTGTAGAGGAAACATGAAATCCCCATCAACTACTTTATTTTTATTTTTAAAGATTTTATTTGTTTATTCATAAGAGACAGAGAGAGGCAGAGATATAGGCGGAGGGAGAAGCAGGCTCTCCATGGGGAGCCCGATCCAGGACTTGATCTCAGGACCCGGGGATCACCACCTGAGCCAAAGACAGATGCTCAACCACTGAGCCACCCAGGTGCCCCTATTAACTACTTTAATATTTCAAGGGAAATTAATGGAGTCATATTCTAACCCGGAAGCTAAATTGTAGAATGTAATCATGACCGATACTTATGTAAGGTGGCAGGAAACCGTGGGACAAAGGAATAATTCATTGACACACATCATAGCTGCTATTGCCTCTCCTCTCATGCTGTTACATTAACAATCAATTCCCTTCTTTCACTAACAATTTGACATTCTCCTTATGCTCTGACAGCACCTATGACTTAATTCATATGAAATTTAACTCTTGGGGATCCCTGGGTGGCGCAGCGGTTTGGCGCCTGCCTTTGGTCCAGGGCGCGATCCTGGAGACCGGGGGTCGGGTCCCACGTCGGGCTCCCGGTGCATGGAGCCTGCTTCTCCCTCTGCCTGTGTCTCTGCCTCTCTCTCTCTCTCACTGTGTGCCTATCATGAATAAAATAAAATAAAAAATTAAGAAAAAAAAAGAAAGCAGATATTCTTGCTAAAAAAAAAAAAAAGAAAAAAAAAAAAGAAATTTAACTCTTGAGTGGTCCCTTCCAGGGGTGTATTTAGGGGTGACTGAGCACTTTGCATCTGTTAGACCCAGTTCTTAAGCCATTGGCCTGTTCATCTGCAGTTTTCCTTGGGGATTTCTCATGTTAACCTCTGTGACTCTAGATGCCCATTGATGAAAGAATTAATCAGTCATGCAGACTGTTAATACCATTTCAGGTGTTCAAGTCAACTTATGAAACCCCAAATCCCAAGAGAGTGCATGCATTATAAATAAATTTAGCCCAAATTTAGAATGATACTCCACCATTCATCAGGATGGTGATGGTAGCAGAGGGAAGTGGAGATTCCAAGGGCTGAACCTCACATATGCATCTCCTAATGCCATTATGCTGACCGTCAGAATATGATGGTCTTTTCTTCCCAACCATTAGCATCAGAGATCTACAAGTGTCATATGGAATGCTGTAGGCCAGACATGGTTGACTATCAGGCTATAAGCCTTGTGGTCTCCCATACTTTGAACAGTCAGCCCTTTACATCTGCTTTTCCCCTTGCGTACATCATGCAGGCATCCAGGAATAGTCATTCCTCCTGACCATCCTGGTTAACACTATTGCTGCTTTGGTAACTACCTGACAGTCTTACCCTCCACCTGACCTGCATCCCACACTACCTGCAGTGTAGGTTTGAGTAGCGGCGATGCCACTGCAGGCCCCAGAGTTGCAAGGCCCATTTTCCCCTTCAAGGAGCAGGTGTCTGTATTGACGAGATACATGAGCAATCCTTTCCTATTATCCTATTTTGAAGATGTGCTTTAGGGACTATCTCTAGTAGTCATTAATCTAAAGGCAGTTCCTGCAGGAGATAGTTGTCATGACCAGAGTCAATTGAAGAGAATTTAATGATGAGGTATAGAATCACCAAGGGAGGGGGCTTGGGTGGCTCAGTTGGTTAAGCATCTGCCTTTGGCTCAGGTTATGATCTCAGGCTCCTGGGATCAGGGCGCCTGCAGCCAGCTCCCTACTCTGCGGGGAGTCTACTTCTCCCTCTGCCCCTCACCCTGCTTGTACTCTTTCTCTCTCTCTCTCAAATAAATAAAATCTTAAAAAATAAAAAAAGTCACCAAGGAACCGGTAACTGCTGAAAGCTGTTAGGTCCATTGGACCTGAAGGAACCTGAAGAAGAGGGGAGGAGGGAAGATGTAGCAGAGGAGAACAGCTATTGGACAGGATCAGTGGCTACAGATAATAGGATGCAGCCCCAGCCAATCCTGTAATCTGGCAAGGAGAGGGCAGGGATCAAAATATCCTGGCTTGTTCCTCCTCCCACAGTTGATGTTTCTGTGTCTCTCACTGGCTGCACCTAATTGGTAGCCAGAGTGTAAGAAAGCCTGGGAATTGTAGCCTGTGGATTTTAGCCCAGGATGACATTGAGTTGAGCAGGAAGGAAAGAGGAAAAATGAAATTTAACCAGAGTGGCTTGTCTCTTCTTTTTTTGATAAGATGACCAGGGATGAATAATATAATCATTTTACATGATTCCGAGAGTAACTGTGTTTGTAAAATGAGTTAAGTGCCATATAGTCATGACTTTGTAATTATCTCATTATTTTTCTAAAAGCCCTAGAGGGAAATGAAATCAGCAAGTTAAAAATAATTCTGTTTTGATTTTCCTAAGGTTTTTATGAGGTTTTCTTTTTGATTATTGTAGCTATGTTGAGATTCTGAAACATAGAATTTGGAAATCATTGTTCACAACATGCTGTGTCAAATGCACATTCGGTAATAGTAATCTCACTGGCAAACTCTGCAAAAAGGCATTTCAAATCCTTAATGGATTTAGCTGGTAGACACAAAGAAGAGGCAGACAATGTAGAAATGAGACGTAGAGGGGTCGTGTGGCCAAGACTCGGAGGCCAGTGATCTGGTTAGTGAATCCGGGCTTTGCCAAGTGCCAGCTACGTAAAGGGGAGAAATTGTTTAAATTCCAACTCACAATCGACTCATCTAGAAAATGGCAATAAAATAATAATCCACTCTATTAGAGAATATGAACTAAAAGTAAATACATTAGAAGGTGTCTAGCTTAGCACCTGCCATATGGTAGGACCTTAATTGTAGTGGATCTTTCCCTCCAGCTTCTTTTCATATTTTCTGAGATGTCTCAAAAACCGTTGGGAGCTAGTAGGGGAGTCTGTTTCTGGAAATTAGTTGGGGTATAATATAAACAATACTATTTTCTCTCAATGCACTGTCCTCCAGAGTAGAATGGAAGGAAAAGGGAGAAAGAAGGAATGTGTCTGCATCTTATTATATAAGAAGACATTCAGGGCAAGAGGACGTACTAGCTTATTAGTTCTCATTCCCACTGCATCGTTGGCAACCAGAGACTCAGAATTAATAATAAGGAAATAATGCTTGGGTGGGAGAGCTTTGGAAAGCATTATAAAGGAGACATAGCCATTTTTCATGCAGACATGTGATAATGTTCCCTTGCTAGCAGTTACATTTAAACTTGGTACCGAGTGAATGGGGAACATAAAATTTTGATGTTAGATTACAAAGGACTATAGTGACACACTTTAATTGCTTCTTTTTTTTTTTTTGAGACAACATTTCTAGATGTTGAGATGAGCCAGAGAGAGAGAGAGAGAGAGAGAGAGAGATTGCTGTTTATGTTGACATTTAGTTATTTAATTCATAGGAAACTTGGCAAATTTGGGTAGACTGGTAAATTCTGTTTCTTGTCTAGACCTTTCTCCAAATCTTTATGATTTTATGAATCATAAGCATAATGTAGGTATTTCTATGATGCCAAACCTTGATTGTAATAGAATCCCACCAAAAGAGATATATTTTCCAACCTAAGTCTATTAAATAAAAAGCTAAATAAGGTTCACCCTATTTAAACTTCTTGCCCAGTATCTATGATCATATTTTCAAAAATTTTCTTTATTTTGTGCTCTAATCATTGTGCTTTTGTTGAAAACTTTCCTCTCTAAACTATGTTAAGTGCTCTAAGTAATACAGAGAAAAATAGTGTTGTTTCAAGAATGCTTAAATGTAGTAGCTTATTTAAATCTGTATAGACAATGCATCTCACATGTCTTTCACTGAAAAACCAAAAGGTGATATATAGGTTAACCTAATTAATTTATAAAGGAGAAGCTATAATATCATATTTTGTGATAAATATTCCCCTTTTGTAATTCCTTATTGAAGAGAAATGTATTGAGCTTTGAGTTGGTATGTGTAGATTGCTAAATATTGTGCAAAAAATTCATGCCATGTCTCAGGTATAAGGGAAGGACATTCATTTGAACATTTCCTCTGATTGGTATGAATTCAGACCTGTTTAATAGTGTCAATGAATATTTCATTTTAGAATACAGAATAAGAATTTTATAATACAGCACAGAATATAGACTATCTAGATCTTCTGGTGTAGATTGTTGCTCTTTTTCTTTCTTTTTTTTTTTTTTTTTTTTTTTTTTGAGAGAGAGAGAGAGAGAGAGTGCACATGCACACCCAAGAGAATTTGGGGAGGGACAGTGGAAGGGGAGGGGAGAGGGAGAGGGAAGGACAGATTCTCAAGCATACTCCGTGCCTAGCATGGAATTTGATGGGGTGCTTGATCTCACCACCCTGAGATCATGACCTGAGCTGAAATCAAGAGTCAGACACTCAACCACCCAGGTGCCCCATAGATCATTGCTCTTTTTGATGCACAACTTTGTTATTATATTATGGAAGCATGAGTTACAAATACAATTAAATATGTTAGTGCACATTGGTGCACATCTCAGGAGACAAACATGAATATGCTTTTTATTATTATTTTTCTCAGACATAGGGCAGGTTTTATATAGCCTGTTCACTGGCAACACAGTAAGTAGTAGTTGTCTCTGATACTCTCAAGTGATACTCCAGCAAAAGCTAAAATCAACATTTTAAGTTACATATATTAAAAACAGTATCAGTGTGAAATCTCATATTTAAGTATGAATTTCAGTATGAAATCCCATATTGAAAATAATATTCTTAGAACCGTCAAGCAATTTTTTCCATTTTTTGGGTGCTTCTTTTGAGAAGCCTGATAACATCTTGATTTTTAATCTCTTTGAAGATTGAAGTCCTGGCCCTGTGGACACTTTTGAAATGTTCATTTTTTGAAAAATTTCAAAAACATTTGAAAAACCTGCCTTTTGTTGTTTATTGTGCCAGATTTTGGTAAGTCAGGTCAATATGGAAATTCATGTCAGTTCTGGGGAAATTTGTTGAATTAAAAAAAATTCTTTCACTTGATTTTTTTCATTTTATCCTTCTGGAAATCCTATTGTTTGAATTTGGACTCCTTGGATAGATATTTTAGTTTTCTTATCTTTTCTCTACAATTTCCCTTCCTTTGATGGTATTGTCATTGCTTTTGCTTTCCTGTCTTCATGGAGAGTTCCTTAAATTTGTCTTCCAAATTTTCTTTTCAGTTTTTCATCACAGTTATCATATTGCAATTTCCAAGGGCTCTTTGGAATGCTCTGAATTTTCTTTTTCTCTAGTCTCCTATTCTTGTTTCATCAATAAAATATCCTTTCAAGGTATTAAAGATATCAGTGCTAGCATTTAAAAAAACCTGCTCAGAGCACCAATTTCTCTTCATTCCCTTATTTTGGTTTTGTGTCTGTTACGGTAGAAGCTTTACCTCAATGCCTGCTGGTCTTGCTTCTCTACTCATATTTATGAGAAAGTTACTGAAAAACTTTCAGAAGCTCAAGAGTAGGAGTAGCTTAGACAACCCTCTAGTGGCTCTCATTATATGGTGATCCATTAGAACTATTGCACAAAGAACCTCCACCTGTCTGCACCTCGGCTTGGTGTGTCTCCTATTGTTGCTGGAAATTCTAAGACTGATTACCTAAATTTGGCCAATGCATGGAAATTTACTCTTCCACGGAGACTTTCATCTAATCCCTGTGTTTTCTGTACATTACTTGTATGCTGGAGCCCTAGTGCCTCTCCAGAGTGCAAAGAAGGTAACGAGTCAGCCAGATTCATGGGTTATGAGGAAATGTGGTGCCTCTAACTGATCTTTCTTTCTTTCTTTCTTTCTTTCTTTCTTTCTTTCTTTCTTTCTTTTTTTTATCTTCTGTTTCTAATGCTTCTCTGCACTCTAGCTTCCAGATGTTATTGATGTTTCTCTTACTGTAACTTTATGGGATCTGAAGCACAAACTAGTCTTTTGGGCTTAGTGGCTCAGAGCAACAACAGTGTAGTATTTCTCACAATTCTCTGGGCAAGCTGTGGGTTCTTCTGGCAGTTTTGCACATACACCTGGAGGGTTGATAGGGAGGGGCTTAGCTAGACTGAGCTGCATTCTCTGTTCCTCTGTCTCCAAGCTGTCTTCCTTCCTTCAAGATACTAAACTGGTCTTCGTCACAAAGTAGACAGCCTCATTCCAAAGGGGCCCCTGCACCCCAGCATTATTAAGCCAGTGTTTATTTTACATTTGCTGATGTCCCATTGGCCAGGGAAGTCACATGGCCACGCTGAGAATAAACGGAAGCCATCAGGGTAACAATGTACCTCAGGGATCTTGCCAACAATATGACATTCCTGTTACTCCACAGCCTTCCCGGTACTTCATGGTTTCCAGTATTAGTGGTTACGTCATTTTAAGTAAGTTCAGTATGTGCATATTATTTTCTTATTGTGATTTTTATTTTAATGTCAATGAATGATGTTGAACAGCTTTTTATATGCCTGCATTAGTTTTCGTACCTCGGTATAACATAACAAATTTAGCGTCTGACACAACACAAATTCACTATCTCATCATTTCGGAGGTCAGAAGTCCTAAAACCAAGGTGTCAGCGCGATGCATTCCTTCTGGAGGGTCTAGGAAAGAAGCTGTTTCCTTGCCTTTTCAACTTATGGAAGTTTTCTGCATTACATGGCTCCTGTTCCCTTCCATCTTCAAAGCCAACTGCACAGTATCTTTCAGTATCTCTCTTTTTCTGACCTCTGATTCCATTATCTTGCTACCTTCTTTGATTCTTATCCTTCTTATTCCATCTTTAAGGTCCCTTGTGAATATACTGAGCTATATCAGATAATATCTAGGATAATCTCCCTCTGTTAGAGCCTTAATTTAATCATATCTGCAAATTTCCTGTATCATGTAAGGTAAAATTCACTTTCTAGGGATTATGGCATAGGCATCTTTAGGGATGGGGCATTCTCAGCCTACCACACTGCTTTGCCTTATCATCCTCTTTTATAAATAGTGTTTGCTGGGGTGCCTGACTGGCTCAATGGGTTAGGCTTCTGATACTGATTTTGTCTCAGGTCGTGATCTCAGGGTCATGAGACTGAGCTCTGCATTGGGCTCCATGCTGGCCATGGAACTGCTTAAGACTCTCCCTCTCCTTCTACCTTCTCCACACCCCTGCCCTTGTTTCCTTGTTTACATGTTCTCTCTCTCTCTCTCTCTCTCTCAAAAAGTGTTTGCTTTGTCCATTTAAATGAAAATAGGGCAGCCCCAGTGGCTCAGTGATTTAGTGCGGCCTTTGGCCCAGGGTGTGATCCTGGGGACCTGGGATCGAGTCCCATGTCGGGCTCCCTGTATGGAGCCTGCTTCTCCCTCTGCTTGTGTCTTTGCCTCTCTCTCTCTCTCCGTCTCTCATAAATAAATGAAATCTTTAAAAAAATTATAAATGAACATAGTTTTGAAAATATTTAGCTTCACAGACCACATTTTTAATGTATTTTTGAGTCCACTGTTGAAACTATAAATTTAATGTATATTTAAGGTATATAATAACTTGGTAAAAGGAAAAATTCAATGACAAAATGAATAATCATCCTAACTTTTAAAGTGTTTGTTGGATCTAGCTTTAAACCAACTTGCCAACATTTTATCTATGGCTTCCTACTTAAAATAGCCTGAAAGTGTAGCCAGTGGAATTGCATGTTCTCTCCATTCATCAGTACATGAGTTTATTTCTCCCAGCAGAAATAATGTAAGTGGTTACGGGGTAGGGAGGGAATGACCTGGATCTGTCTCGGTCTTTTTTTTTGGGGGGAAAAGGGTATCAATGATTGATTATTGCCTGAATTAAAGAATGACTAAAACTACTGATGTTATTTTCTGCTTCACCACCTTGGTTTCTTTTGTGTGGTTTGCTTTAAATATTTGGCTCTCTTCTCCTCACTGCTAAGCAAATATTCTTCCTTTATCTTTTAGTCTTATCAATTCATACCTATGCTGATCCTTATCTCTTAATTTCTGCTGCATATTTCCCCTGTGTATATAAACTTATTTTTTATGGGACTCAAATATTTATTCTTAAAACAAATTTTAATTTCCTTGAAAACAGGATTTCTCCTCTTTCTGTATTATAACTAGTACTGTTGAGATTTCTTGGCCCTCTATTAGGAGCTCAAGATCTATTGCATCTGTTTATCCAAATCTATCTATCTGTCTATCTATCTATCTATCTATCTATCTATTTATATATCATCTATTTATCATCTATTCTTATCTCTCTCTTTTTCGGGAATGACACATTTTTTTGCTCTAAGTAATAACGTTTTGAATTAATTTTATATTTGGCAAGTCATCAAAATTAATTAAAGGACCATGCTTTTTGATAATTTTATTGGAAATGTTTTATGATAATTTTAGTGGTGAGATGATTCAAAGGAAAGTGGTTTGGTTCTGACATGCACACTTTTCTATGGAAGGGCATCAACTAGTCTAAGCAGAATATCCTAAGTGCTGCCAGTGCATAATTTGCATTAATGTATGAAAATCCTCTAATGATCACATTTGTATCAAGCTGCTTGGGATTTGTGGAAAACCATGAGACAGAGAAGGAAGCAATGACAGATGGGTGGAGAGTCTCAGTTTTTGGAAAGGAGCATCTTTTCTCATGAATGTCATTTTCCATTTAATTTCATGTTGTCATTCAAAGACCCTAATGCATCAGTTGAAAGAAAAGCCTTGTAGGGAATGACATTTGGGAGGGAGCCAACATGGGACACAACCCGAGGCTGCAAACGCCAGTCTGTTTGGCAGCTGCAAGGAGAACAACTGTTTGGCATCAAATTACTTGGTAGAAAGCCTCTAGAATCAGCAAAGGATTAAAAATAGAAAGATGAGATGGGTTTCTATGGCTTCAGAGAGAGAGAATTCAATTCCCCTGGCTGCAGGGATAAATCTGCAATGCCAGAACCTTCCTTACAGTTTATATGCCACAGTGTTAGATGACAACCAAGGATGGCCACAGTAAAAGGAGTAGCTAATTCTGTTCTAAATCATCTGCTGGTCATGCTTCATGACCTTGCGTATTATTTAATTAAACTGTATCTGAATTGGCTCATAGCATAATCATGCTGTTCCTCCATCATAGGACACATTTCAAGGCTATCTAGCTGAAGATGTGGGACTGATAATCTTGACATGACTTTTCCACGGAGCATGATCCTCAGTCTAAGGTTTGATATGATTCAAAAAATTTGGTTTGCTTCCTACACCTTTGGCATAGATCTGTAATTTTCAGAGTATTCTCTTTTGTGACTAGAAATATATTTCTCCATTACAAAGCCAAGAGTATTATTCTCTCTACCTTGTTCTTCTGAGAGTACAACTGGTAATTGCCAATGAATCATAGATCCATGCTTCTCAAAATTTAATTTGCAGAGGAATCACCTGGGATCTTGTAAAAAGACAGATTCTGATTCAATAAGTCTGTTGTGAGAGGCCCTTTCATTATTTAAATTTTTTTAAAACACAAGCTAGTTTGGCACTACCTCCTCAATTTCCCACCCTACTTCTCATGGTGGTAATCCTCCATGGTCTACTTGCCCTAACTCAGGCTGGCTAAGACTATGGTGATGATTTCTCTTGCACTATGATTTGGCTGCTTCTTGGTGTCTAAGCTGATTAGATTTGGTTGAAAGGGAGAACACGGTAGACAGTTTAATCAAATTCAGAATTTCTTGTCCACAAACAGAATGTGATTCATAGCAGTTCTGGCATATGGTCTGGCCTCACTCACTTTACAGTGTCATCGTTTTCCTATTCGCAGAACCAGCACCTGCTTCAATTTCTGTCCCTTAACCTTGCTCTGACAGAAACCAGGATTTATGCATTTATTTCCAAATGGATCATTAGAAACAGGGACCCATTTCCTACAGACTGAACTGCTTTATCTGATTTAATGAGATTAAATTTGATAATATCCCAAAATAATTATTTTTACAGTCTACAATTAATGACCAGTACAAGGTAATTACTGTTGCTTTCTTGTGCTAGTGTTTGTATTATAAAATTGTAGGTTAGAATTCGTACTCTTTCCTGATTTCCCAAGGTTTGATGATCACATGCAGAACTTAAACAAATTCACCACATAGATATAATTAACCCTATTTTACAAAGGATATAATTCAATTTTACATGCTAAAGGTTTGTAAAGGTATATTCATGATAGTATAGGCTATTAGTCAATATGCTACAGTAGTCAGTATGTTCCAGTATAATATGAAAATTCCAATCTTCAATATAGTAGGTTTCTGTAGTTGTCCTCCCTTTAAGGTTGTATCAAACTCTGGTAAGATCTTGTATGAAATAACTTAGCTTATTTGGAGAGTTTCACTTTTCCAAATAAAAATGTAGTTTGGGAGTTGAAACATGGATGTCCTGTTGTTTATTATTTGAGTCATGAGATTATAAGAGTACATTATTCAATAATACATATACTGCTTCAGATATTTGCAGCACAAAGTGACTTATATGGGGAATTTAGTGTTAAAAAATGTTGGAAAGGTTGCAGAAGGCATCAGAGCCTGAAGCTTATTTTCAGACTTATCACTACAATTCTGGTCCAGAGAGTCAGGAAGGTCCGGGTACTGCCCCGATAAGGAAGCTCTAGGAAACCAGTGTTAATGGTCACTGAAGTGAATGAACCAGGGTTAAGACCTTGAGGGGTGCAAAACCTCATATCTGCCACAGCAAGCCTTTGTTCACCGGATCTGAAGGGAGAATAATATGGTATCTGCCATCCTTGCATTTTCAAAGTCTCATGGGAGAGAATCTCATTGGCAGAATACAGATCAGATTCACAATCTTGGAATCAAAGGAATCTGAGAAGCAGCTCTCAGGGACACTGAAAACAGCAAAACAATACAGTTAAATAAACACTGGTTGCCAGAACAATACTCATTATATAGAGGATGTGGCAGTTACTTATTGAAAGTCTTAAGACTGTAGGGTATTTACCTAGTTAGTTAACATCTCTCTTTTACAAAGCTAGAGACAAATCCTTTTAAACTGTCCAGGGATCCCCTGAGAAATTTCAAAGTTAGAGGTTAAAGTGACTCCATTTAGAATTTGATTTTGGGAAAAGACCAAAAACTTTGAACATTTGATTCAATAGGATCACAGGTCATTATGAAATAATATCTAATTATCTATGTAACCAAAGTGACAATGGAAGATTTAAAAGGCAAATACAGAGGGTTACATATTTGTAAACAAAAATTAGCTCCTTTAGTATTGAGAAGACTGGGTTTTCTTAAGTTATTAAAGACCCAATAAAGAAGTAGGAAGCACAGTAAATTATTTGGTAAGCCGCAAAATCTTTGCTTTCTGGGCATATTACTCAAAAGGTGAAACAACCACCACCACAATACCAGTATACTATTAATATTAAAACTCATTCTTTTAAAAGCTTAAATAAATCTGTTTTAACCTTAGACCACTTGGTCACACGTAAAATTCTTTTTCCAAGATTCCCTTTCCATGAATCTTCCATGACCTTTCAAATTCATTCAGATTTTGTCCTGGGTTTGTTTTCTCATTCTGTAACAATCAGTCATTTTACTTTCCTTACTTATTTTTCAAACACAGTTGTTTTCTTTCATTTTTATTTCAGTGTAGCTTTAATTACATATATCAGAATTATTAACCTTTAGAATCCTTAATTCCCAGTGAGAATCAAGAAGCAAGCAATTGTGGACTATCACACTGCTATTCTGTGGATTGGCAAATTTTTAATACATTTCCTAATTTCTTGAAGTATGTTCTTTCTTACTGTAAATTTTTCAATGTGGCACAAACGTGTTTACTAATAGATCCAAATATCTTTAGGATATACTTCTGTTCACTGATTCATGCTTCGGTATTTTATCTTATTTTGAAATAGTCTATATATTAAGAGAACATCCATCATTTTACTTATTTCAAGTAATCAGAAACATTTTGGAAAGTATTTTTAAGTAGACACGCTATAAAGCATAATTACTGTTGAAAAGTTCATTTATAAACTTTTACTTTACTTCCATCTATAACTCACTCATTCTTAATAATTATGTTTACATCAGTCATGAAGATTTCATGATACATCAAACGGTGAACCATCAACTTAAGTTATCATTATTGCTTACAAATTCTGTAACAGAAATAACATAAGTTTATTTGACTTTTAGTAAACCTAAGTAGAATTAAGTATTATGTTTAATGCTGATAACTCTAAAGACATGCCTGTTTTAATTAAACCAACAAACATAAACTAGCTTTTATTTACCTAAGATTAGCCTAGATCAGGTGAACTTGTAGAACATTTGAGTTAGTTTCTGTATTTCTGAGAGTATACTTGAGTTATGCAAACACTTGATTGTCTTTAAGCTAATTAAATAGAGCTCTTTACAAATTAATTTTGGCAATACCATCTGGAGGTAGGAAGAAAATCACACATTTATAATCGACATACATAAACATACAGACAGATGCAAACAGAGATCTTACAGCTTTCATTTAAAAATTTCAGCCACAGGATGGGTACAAGAATGCAAAACTCACCACCCCCCCCCCCCCCCCGTATTGTGTTTATGGCAGATGCAGTAAGTTAAGGTTATCTGCTCAGATGGCTAAAGCTTTTTACTAATATTATTGGAAGAGATTGTTCATATTTTTCATAGGCCTAGTTTTTAAAATAGCCTTTCTCCCTTTCCTTCCAATAAGAATGGCCTTGGTTCCTGGAGAAGACCATGTAGAATACTTACATCTCAAAAGGCACAGAGACAATTTGAGTTCCACCATGAAGGGGTTTTATTCCCTAAATCCAGATCTTTTACAAAATATGCAAGCCTTTGGAGAGGAATAAGGGATGTTCTGGGATTGGTAAAAAGGATAGGTCAGCTTTGAATTATTTCTAGAGCCATATTTCTGATCTTACAAAGGCTAGATTTGTAAGACAAATAGAGTTTTTAATTTCTCAAAGAATTGGGTTGTAACCTGAATGATGGGGAGGCTGAATGACCACCTATTGTCTTCAGCTTGTTCCTTTATAACAAGCCGAACATCAACTAAGATGGAAATTTCGCAAGATTCCTGCGTTCTAGCTTTAGACTTGCATGTCTTTTGAAAGTTTTAGTAAATCCTTCCACAAAGGCTTCAGAAAGTTTTTCTTTCCCCTTGGGAATATAGTTTCAGTTTAGCTTAGGAAAGAAGGCCTTTAAAAAAAAGTTCATATCAGGCTCTGAATATGAGTTTTCAACTGGGCCAATTTCTGACCTGAGAGCTATTTTTAAAAAGAATCTATTCAAATATCTTGTCAGGTTTCATCTAGGACAAACAGTACATATTCCTGGAAGTATTGAACAATTCCTCGAATGCCAGAGACACCCCAAAGAAGGTGCAAAATACACAACCCTCCCAAGGTCCAGAACCACTCCCAAGGATAACCAAAAGAAGGACAGACTTAGTGTCCCCCTGAGAGCTGGCAACACTGCACAGAACCCCAGCTGCAAAGGGATTGCAGCCCACATTCCTGTCAGGCCACCTGCTGGGGCTGCCAACCTGACAGCTACCAAGCTGAGTTCTCAGGACACAAAAGGAGACAAGAAAGCAATAGCTCTCCTGGGAGAGAAAGACTGAACAATCAATGGGCACGCCAAAATCAAATTCAGGAGAGTCTGAATTTGCAAAGGAAAGAACAATGTGAAATTTTACATCTTTCTCTCAACCTGGCACCACAGGTAACAGATGTGGAAAAGCTAACTTTGGTAAGAATTCTCACCTTTTGCAGGCATTAGAGTCAAACACAAATGGAAGCCAGACTTGAAAATTCTCTGAGCAGATAAAACCAGCTTAATAATATAAGCCAAGCTTAATTTAGCTTATTTTGAAGACAAGGAAGGCTGACTTGACCTGGGTCATTTCTTGCGTATGCTTCTAACAATCATGAGCCGAACTTAAGTAGTTCTCCAAAACAGATACAAGCTAACCACTAACCAATTCTTATGCATTTAAGAAAATTCTGGTATTTTCACCAGTCACCAGGAAGACCAGTTGCTGACTGTACCCTGCCTAATCTTCTTTATAACAATATACCGGTGAACCTCATTCCATGTTTTATTTCGAGTGTTTTCTAAAAAGATGTTATTTATTTGTTCATGAGAGACTCAGAGACACAGGCAGAGGAAGAAGCAGGCTCCCTGCAGGGAGCCCAATTGCAGGACTCCATGCTGGGACTCTGAGATCACACCATGAGCCAAACAAAGGTAGCACCCAGGTGTCCCAATTTTGAGTGTTTTTGGTTTACAGACTTTTTCGTGGGTGCACAATAAGCTTTTGCCAATGACCATTTCAGTCATTCGTTGGTTCTATGTTTTGTATGAACTTTCATAGGCTTCTGCCAGTTTTTCCAGGATCCCATCTGCAGGCTCTGGAATAAATGGGGGTGTTCCAGGGGTCTTATCCTGGTCACCAGAAACTGTAGAGGAGGCAGGATTATTTTCCCCCTTCCCTTTATGGTGAGTGCTTGCCTGAGACCCCTTTTGCTCTAGGGCAGCTTCTAAATGGATAAGCTTGGAATCTCTGGGTGGCGCAGCGGTTTGGCGCCTGCCTTTGGCCCAGGGCGCGATCCTGGAGACCCGGGATCGAATCCCACATCAGGCTCCCGGTGCATGGAGCCTGCTTTTCCCTCTGCCTGTGTCTCTGCCTCTCTCTATCTCTCTGTGACTATCATAAATAAATAAAAATTAAAAAAAAATATATAAATGGATAAGCTTATCTAGGTTAAAAGTTCTCCACTGAGGCCACCCTAATTCAGGATTATCTTTGATGTTTCACCTGCTTGTTCTCCCTTAAAATTTCATTCACCGAGGCCGCTGGCGGGCTCCCCTCCAGCTTGAGTCAGACCCGCTCTAGCCCGGTCGGTTCCGGTTCTGATCCCTGCGAAGAAGCGCTCGTAGATCCCGCAGCGTCCTCAGGCCCGGCCCTGGCGCCAGGACCCTGGACCGAGAGGGCCCCTGGGGACCAGCGGGCGCCGTGGCCGTTGCTCTGGCTCCTGGGGAGGTCGGGGGCCTCCTGTGCCACCGCCTCCGACCCAGAACTATCCAAGACCACCTGAGACACTAACAATCCTTAAGAGGTCATTTGTGCAAAATCCACGGCGCCAGCATCCCAGCGCGGGGCCGGGCGGGGCCTGGAGCCGGAGCGCGGTGGCTGTGCCCGCCCGAGCGGGAGCTGGTCGGCCGAGCCCTGGCCGCGCTCCTGCTGCCCGAGCGGACACCGCCACGGCCCCCGCGGCCCGGCTGGGGACAGGGGCTCCGGCGCGGTCCCTGCGGCCCGTGGCCTTGTCCCCGCGGGGCAGGTCCTCGTCCTGGGGGAAAGGCTCGGGGCGTGGAGGCAGGCGGGCGAGCGAGCGGCAGGTGGGGCGTCTCCCCGGCACACCTGGCCGCTCCCGCCCTCGTGCTGGCCCAGGTGGGCCCTCGTGGACCGTCCTCCGGACCCGCCAGCTCCGCTTCCAGAGAAACCCGAATCAGACGCGGAGGCTCCGGGCCGTCCACGCAGGCGGCCGACCGCGGCGCCCGGGGCGCGTAGACACGGCCCCCTGCAAGGCTCAGCTCAGCTGCTCCACGGGACCCTGCAGACGAGGCCAGCTCGGCCGGCACCGCGGGCACCGCCGCCCGGGGGGGGGGGGGGCGCTGGAGGGTTGCAGCCGCGCTCTTGGGGCCTCCGCCGAGAGACGGTGTGTGTGTGTGGGGGGGGCCTCCCCCGGGGCTGACTCGGGCTTCGGGGTCCGGGAGACACAGGAGCAAAGAGGGAGAGCGGGGGGGGGGGTCGCAGGTGGGCGAGCGAGGGGGGGACTTGCCCGAGGGGCTGGGAACAAGGACCACACCCAGCAGGGGGAGGCCTGGCCCCCGGCTCCCACCGGGCGGGCAGGGGTGTGCGGGGAGGGGGGGGCGGTGACGCCTTCGCCCCGGGGCAGCAGGTGCAGCAGGTGCAGCGTACCCGGCCCCCCCCCCCCCCCGCCGGCACGTTCCCGGGAAGGAAACACGAGGGGGTGGGCCGGACCGCGGAGCCCTGGGGGTGGGTCAGGCCGCTCTCATCAGGGCCTCGGGCGCAGCTGACCCCAGGGCAGGTGGCCGCGGGCCGGGCCTCTCCGGGCCTCCCTGGGCCTCCCTGGGCCTCCACGGGGCTGGGCGCTCGCTGGCACGGACGCAAAGCCCGGGAGGGATCTGACCCGCGGGGTCTCGCCCTTGCTGGCTTTGAGGCTCCAGGGCCCAGGTGACCAGGAAGGTGCGGCCTCCGTGAGCCCGGGGTCCCCAGCTGTCAGCCAGCAGGGACGGCTTTTCAGGCTCCTTGGCTCGTGACTACTTTCCGCCAGCTCGGGAGCAGGTTCCGAAAGGGCCTGCTGGCCTGTAGGTCAGGTTTGCAGCCACATCCAGGCAGTCCCGGTCCCCTATTTTCTCTCTTCCTTTCATATTTTGAAACGTAACAAGGGCTTAGATTGAGGACAGAAAGACAGGTGTGAACCTGTTGGCCAGCTGCTGGTCTAGAGAATCAACAAAACAATACATGGAAGCTGAATTGCCACTGTCTGCGGTGTAAATACAGCCACCGTGATTGATCTCATGCCACCAACTGAAGTTTCTCCGCTGTCCAAGAAACACGCAGGAGCATATCCTGGGAGAAACGTGGGCGTGAACATTGGGAGTAAATAACCAACTGTAAGAGCATAGACAACAGTAAAATACACCATTAGGAAGGGCGCCCTCGTTTTTAATATAAACTGTGGGTTTCTGTAATTGAATTTGTAATAAAAGCTGTGTTTAGCAACTCATGTGACAGCTGGCCCTGGGCCCCCTAGCACAGCCCTGCCTGCGCCCTCCACACAGAGGGGTGTGTTCCCTGCTAGGAGTCCCTCCTGTCAGCTGACTCGGGGCCACCTCCCTCCTGCAGACCAGGGGCCCAGGGGAGAACAGTAAGAAAGGAGGAGCCTGAGTCCTTGGCCCTTAGAGCTGCCACACCAGGTGCCACCTTAGGATCCTTGCAGAGGCAGCGGGGAAATCGGCTGCCGCCTTGCTCAGGCTCCCCCTGTTTGGGGTCTTGTTAGGGGTCTTGGCTCTGTATTCTGATGCAGGCGGGGAACTCCCGGTTTGAGCCAGGAAGCCTCACTCCTCAGAGAGGTCCCTTACCTTCCCGGCATCATGGGGCTTAGCACTTTAAACCACACCTGCCTCCAAGCGCTTTGTGATTTGTTACATCCTGTGGCAGCTCCAGTCACTGTCCTTAGCGCAGGCGTCCAGCTCAGCTCAGGCATGTGGAGGCGCCAGACTGCTCTGCCTGGTGAGCGGTCTCCTCTGGCGGGTTAAGGGCGAAGTGCCCGATGTAGTCTGGGGAAGGTAAACCACGAAGCGTGGGAAGAGCCTCCCTGGGGGTCGGGGAGGAGGACGGGACTGGGACAGAGGGAACAGAGGTGACAGCAAGGCCTTCCTGTATCTGAAACCACGTTGAACACAAAGGAGCTCATTGCTGTGCTACAAGCCACGGGAATTGGAGACCTACAGAGGGAAAGTAATCTGATCGCCAAATATTTGCATATCCCACAGGTATCAGCGTTAATGTCCTCCTATTAATATGCTTCAAGACGATTTTTGATGATCAGAATCTTACAAGAGCACATGGGTTCCATGACCTAATTCATTCATGAAACTCAGAGACTGACCTGCAGACTCACTTGGTAATCCTTTTCCAATTGAGGTTCTCTAAGTTCTTGTAACACATGCATATTAATTAAAATATCAATAGTATTATTCAGTTAAACAGGTAAAAATTGTGGCAGCTCATTTAGCATGACTTTTCCTTGAATGGATGCTCTTTCATTGTTGTGTGTGTAGGAATATGTTTATATGTCAAAGGTGATAGCGAATTTTTCCCCCAAAATAACTACTTTCAAGCTTTGGAAATGTCTTATGTTCTATGTTTTATCTTAGGCCTGGCCAGCCTAACCTCAGTCCTTAATCTGAGTGGGTAGATCGACTCAATTTTCACTGTTACTTCTCTGTACCGACACCAGCTGAGGACAAATTGTTTGGACGTTGCCATTATTAAATATTTTGATTTTATTCTGCTCACTCTGTTGGGAGGACAGGTGGCTATATATTCCAGTAACATAAATCCTGGGATACTACAGCTTTCTATTTCTAGTTGTATAGAATGATTTTTTCAGGATGTTTTACTGTGCTGACACTTCGATTGTCAGTATCTCCTCATGTTAAATGTCTAAGGATCAAATGTTTCTTGGCCTCATTGTGTCTTGAGCTTTGACTACTTGTTTATGGAGTGAGTCTCTGCTTTGGCTGCCACCTCCAAACTGTGACCTCTGAGACATCACCCACTAGTAGCATGGGCTCTCTTATCTCCCTGCCCGGCCCCCAAGGTGAGTGCTGGCATCTGGAAGGACTCCTATGTCACCACTGGATGAGAGACCCAGAAGGTACAGCAAGCAGTTCTGACTTGATGGATCCACCAAGGCTCTGTTTGCTCCCACTACGTCTGGGCAAGAAGGAAGTGGTGCCATATGGTACAGCAGAGTGTGCCTTATGGCTTTACCAGTAAACGTCTGAAATGCTCAGATGACAAGAGCTGGATACGTTAACTCCCAGTAGGGAAAATTTTGACCAGTGAAAGATGGGACATGGAAGGAGCTGGAGACACTCACTCAGCCTTTGTCCTCTGATGCCTTGGTCTGAGGTAGGGAGTCGCTGTACGCCGTCCAGCGATGTCCTGTGTGGCTGAGTGACCAGCTGTTTCTCTTTGCAATGCAGCAGCCTCCTGAGTAATTGACTAATTTTGTTGGGAAATCACTTCTGAGTTTTCCACGTGAACATGACGCACATGGAAAATAAGGATCTAATCCTTACATGATTATATTTCAATTCGTAGCATATTGGCATTTCTGATAGGTTGGAATCCACATAGATTAATAGAATTAAATTAGTAGAAATAAAATTAAGTAGCAAAGTAAATGAAATTAGTAGAAATAAAAATGCAGGCAAGAATTAAGAGATAATCTAATAAAATGAATCCCATGTATTACATAGCACAAGCTAGGAGTCAAGTTGCCCTATGCCAGTATTTGTAGAGTTGGACAAGGAGCACAGCATATATGCTGAGACAGGGGACGAATTATTATATAGGCCCACGTTACTGAAAAGAATCAGCCCCCGAAACGAGGAAGAGCAGGATTTGTGGTCCTGCGTAGGGAACAGTCCCATCGCAATCTCTGCAAGTGCCAATCAGGCGGGAGCGTTGCCTCTGGCTCCCCTGTGGAAGTCAGTGCCGCCACCTGGACGAGCACAGGCCGGAGCTACTTACTCAGAGTTACTCCTCCAGGGAGTCCGCTACCGCCTCGCACATTTGGCAGATTCTCCAAGGCAGACAGAGAAGAAAAGCTTCATGGTGCAAACAGCCCACGATGCCAGCGGCCCTGGCTGGAGGCTGTGGGCTCGGGGAAGCTGTGGTGGGGGCTGCCCCGAGGAGCCCCCTGTGTGGCTGGGGAGGGCTGCTTTCTGCTGGTGCGTTGGCTACGGCTCTGTCGTGTGGGTGCAAAGGTGGAAGTGAGGGCCAACATGAGGAAGACTGTCAGTTATTAATCAAGTCCCAGGAGCGTGGGGACATTTGCCAGAGGCGCTGCTGTTTGGCTTCCTGGCCTGGCTGCCGAGGCCCGGGGGTGGCCGGTTGGCTTCCTGCAGGTGGCCCCTGGGGCAGGTGGACCTGTTCTCCTGTGTGCTGGCTGGGGTCTCTGGGCCCCAAGGACCATAAAGTAGCCAAGAAAGAAGCGGTGTTGTGTTTAAGTGCTGGAAGAAAGGACCGATTCTAGATGTTAAATTTGGGGCTGTAAGTTATTCTTAACTGTTTTTCCCTGAAGAATTAGGTCCTAGATATTTGCTAACGTGGGTTTAGGAAAAGGTCATCTTGATAGGATTGTAAATGAAAGGGAAGGGATGGGCATGGTTGGAGAAGGCGGGTGAAAAGAGGGGCGGGTCGCCAGGATAATCCACCCGATGTAGTACATCGGCTCCATGACCCACACGACGAAGGACAGACTCAGTCTAAGAAGGACAGATGGAGGACTCGGGCTTGTGAGGTCTGGGGGGCAGTTGTTCTGCCTTGAGATCCTGGAAATCTTCAGAGAAGGTACTGTTAGCTTCTCTTTCTCAGCCTTGGGGAGAGTTTCTGTTCCTGGAGGTGGTCTGTCGGGTTCAGAAGGTTAGAGACAGGTGGAACACTGGAACTTTCTCCAGGGGTTTGGTTCGATAAAAAGGCGGTGAGTGGTATTCCAGTGGTTCGGTCCAACAGGTAATCTGCAAAACGTGCATAAACCTGATTTTTGCCCTCTATGAGTTTGCAACTCAATTATTTTGAAAAAGGAAGAGCATTTAAATACAACCATTAAGAAAAATCAAGGTCAGGAGAGAAATTTAGAAAGAGAACCAGCAATACATAACATTAGCTATTCTGTTTGCAGTTGCGAATGTTAAGAGGGAGCTAATCTAAACACTGTCAATGATTCTGATATCTCAAAGATTCCAGATTCAGCACAGAACAATTCACATTATTACATAGATCAAGAGACACTGGAACCAACGGCCATTTGGCTTCATGAAGAAAATGGTTTTCGTTAGTAACTAAACATCCTTTTCTATAAGTGAGGGTGCTCTAGCTTCCCAGGGTGCTGTAACAAAATACCCCAAACAGGGTGGCTTAGAGCATCAGAAATGGATTCGTTCACAGTTTTGGGGGGCAAGAAGTCTGAAATCAAGGCATTGGCAGGGTCAGGTCTTCTGGGGGCTCTGAGGGAGAACCTGCCCCACCCTTCCCTCCTTGCTTCTGGTGGTTGTAGCGAATCCTTGATGTGTGTTGGTTTGTGGACAAAGCCTCCCATCTCTGTCTCCACTTTCACATGGCCTTCCTTCCTGTGCTCCTGGGCACACTTTTATGCCTCGTCTGAGGACAGTCTCATTAGACTTTGAACCTTCCTAGTCTAATATCGTCTTATTTCAATTTTTCTTTCTTTTTAAATAAGGTCTACACCCAGCGTAGGGCTTCAACTCATGACCCTGAGTTCAAGCATAACATGCTCTACTGACTGAGTCAGCCAGGCACTCCAATTCTTAACTAATTAATTCTGCAAAAACTCTATGATTAAATAAAGTCACATTCAGATGTTCTGAGTAGACATGAATTTGGGAAGTACTCTGTTGAACCCAGTACAGATAGATTCTCTGAATTATCTTAGAAAAAGATTCAGACAATGCACAGCAAGGTTTTTAGTTTGAATTCTGACTCCTTGCCCAATTGGTAATATAACCCCAATAAACCAATATTGTAAAATTCTATGTCCAGATTTCTTTATTTGTAAGAATTTTCTCATTTAGTGACTTATCTATTAAAAGGCATGGTTATGAGCTTTGAATGAAGTAATTATAAAAGTTTGTTGACAAATGTAGAACACTATCCAAATTCACCATGAACTTTAGTTTACTGTTATTATTTACTTTTTTTCTACTCTGTTCTGTACCGGCCAATTTCCAAAAACCATTGGACATACTTAATATTACAGGAAGATTTTAGGAAAACAGTTTTTCATACGTAGGTAAAACTTTATTTTTTTTTTATTTTTTTATTTTATTTTATTTTATTTATTTTTTTTAAACTTTCTTTTTTTTTTTAAAGAATTTTATTTTTTATTTTAATTTATTTATGATAGTCACAGAGAGAGAGAGAGAGAGAGGCAGAGACACAGGCAGAGGGAGAAGCAGGCTCCATGCACCGGGAGCCCGACGTGGGATTCGATCCCGGGTCTCCAGGATCGCGCCCTGGGGCAAAGGCAGGCGCCAAACCGCTGAGCCACCCAGGGATCCCCGAGCATAGGTAAAACTTTAAATGATTTATTAGCTGCCTTCTAGTTTGCTCTTTGTCCATTTTCCTACATCATTGATCCTATTAGAGAAAGAGACTCAGGTCTGTTAAATTGTAGTCATTTCCAGAAACTCTGAGGAAGAGGGTTTCGTGCAAAAGACCAGAATTAATTACAAGTAGTATTTCTGTTATTTGCTGGTTGACCATTTCTGCTTCCCTCATCTCACAGTCATGGATAATTAGCTAAAGTATGCTTCCCTGAATCTCTCACTAGCTCTCCTCCATCGGTGTGGCTCTGATACTGTATCTCTGTGTGGCTTACAGATTCTTCCATCCTGCCCAGACTACTTCTGTGAGCTCCAGACACACCTACCCAAGCATTTATTCAGCATCTTTGCTATCTTGAAGACCTCTCAGATTCACTGCTTCTCTGGAGTGAAAACCATGCTTTGGGGCCCCACCCTTACCCTGACCCCACCATAAAACTCAGTTCTATTACAGGTCTCCTGACAGAGTGCATTACATCCCTGTCCTCTCAAGCATGGCCTGGAAGCCAGCGAGTCACCTTGATGCCTCCATTTCCTAAGACCTCCCACTGCCCTGTGTCCCCCACCTCTGCCCCTCTTAACTTGACATAGCTCTTAATCCTCCTCAGCTTCATTTACATCAGTGACCCAGCCTAGCTTTAATAAAGATTTTTTTTTAAGATTTTATTTATTTATTCATGAGAGACATACAGAGAGAGGCAGAGACCTAGGGAGAAGGAGAAGCAGGCTCCCCTCTGAGCAGGGAGCCTGATGCAGGACTCAGTCAGAGGACCCAGGGATCATGACTTAAGCCAAAGGCAGACATTCAACCACTGAGCCATCCAGGTGCCCCTTAATAAAGATTAACCAAGAGTTAGTGATGATTCATCTGTCCCCACACACTGCCTCCTGGATTATTTTGAAAACATTCTAGTCACCACCTCATTTCATCTCCAAATATTTCTACATACAAGCTAAGGAATTCTTAAGAAGAACCTCAATTTCATTGTCATGACTGAAATATTAACCACAGGATCCTTAGTGCCAAGCATTGAGTAAGCATTTAAATTTTCCCAGTTTTCTCCTTTTTCCCCTCAATTTTTTTTTTTTTAAATTTTGTCAGGATTTATAGCAGTTACTGGTCCCATCAGCTACCTAATGGAAGCTCTCTGGCACTCTGGGGTTTCAGGAGGAAGACAGCATTGCCATAGATACTCTGTGCCTGCCCCCTCTTGCCTTTCACCTCCCCTCCGCTCTGTCTTCCTCACAGAGGCTGGTATTATTTGCATATATGATTCACTCAGTGTTTATTTCTGCCAATAAATAGACTTTGGCGGAAACTTTCTGCCAAATCCCTTGCCATTCTCGCTGTGAGATCCCCAATGCGTTGCACAGACGGACTCAAGGTCACTTTCCTGAGTGACCAGGAAAGTAGACTAGACCTTCTGGCCATGTCTAGCCCCCTAGCATACAGTCATGTGACTTGTGTTCCCTCTTTGCCCCCAATGGTCACAAAGTAGGTAAATCATGTGCACACCATTCTATTGTTTATCTTATCCCTTCTCACTGGCTGAATTCCTTTCCATTTAAAATTCGTCTATATAGTGAAAGGGAATAAAGGGGAAAGGAGAGAAAATGAGTGGGAAATATCAGAGAGGGAGACAGAACATGAGAGACTCCTAACTCTGGGAAACGAACAAGGGGTGGTGGAAAGGGAGGTGGGCAGGGCGTGGGGGTGACTGGGTGACAGGCACTGAGGGGGGCACTTGATGGGATGAGCACTGGGTGTTATGCTATATGTTGGCAAATTGAACTCCAATTAAAAAAAATTCATTTGTAATGTAAAGGCACTAGGTTGATTGTTTTTAGATTGAGGCACGTCTTCAAATCTTCAGGGGTGGTGTAGGCATTGTTGGGGACCATTGAACAGAGGATAAATTATTTTTATTAGAAATGTGCAGAAATAAATATCAGCAAGTTTCTCGACTCTTGAAAACCTTTGGTGACTTTTTTTTTTTTTTTTTACCTTTGGTGACTTTAAGTCAATATTCAAAAGTTTCTTTAGGGACAGTGAAATATACCTCCCTCTGAGAGATCCTAGAGCTTGTGTATATTCTAGACTTCTAAATTCAACCATTCTAAGTTCTAATAGTATGCTATTTTAAGACTATCCAGATTTTTTTATATCCCAAATCTCAAAAATGAGGAAATAAGTCAAATTAGGCATTTTTTAAACTTGAGAATCAATGGGAAATTTTGGTTTGCACTAAAAGTAGTCAAGAAAGAGCAGCAAAAACATGGACAGATATGTTTGAGAGGGAGGAATCAATAATGTCTCTGGTGATAGCAACTCCACAAAACATCAGCAAGATTTCAGAATGGTCATGATAGATACAAAACTAGGAAACATTTTGTCTAAAGTGAGGGAAACAGAAGAAATGTTATTTCCGAGGACAGTAGCTTATTCCTTTTTTGTTTAATTTGTAAAGTGTGTATATAAATATCAAAAGTTTAAGGGAAGCTGTGACATATCTTGGATCATGCGTCGTCAGCATCTTCTGCATGTTACTACATTTGAGAAGACAAATCTCTGAAAAAGTATTTGGTAACATAACCTGAAATGTAGTATATAGTAGATCCCCAATTCATTGCTTCATAGAGCCTTTAATTCAGTGTTTTAGTTAAAAACCACAATCTGATCAAATTATTGTGTGGCAATAAGAAGATTGTATCTTAGAAAACTTCTAAGACATAATGTGGTCTATGGTGGCCAGTCATAATGTGTGTCATGATGGTGTGTATTTGGCCACCAAATAATCTATTAAAATGAAATGTTATTTTTCATTTTTCATTTTTTGGATTGAGTCTCTTCATATCTTTGGTAATTCCTTCAGATGGAACTAATTTTGAATATCTCATTTAATCAGAAGCAAGACCTACTAACTCCTGAGGGATGTCAGGGGCTAAAACACTGGTATGTAACAACAGAGCCTTTGTGGAAATGGGACTATACGTGAGAGAGAAAAATAATAGATGAGAATAGGGACAGAGATGTGGGATTCTGGAGAAGACCAGGGTTGCTATTAAGCCTTCAATTTCTAACACCATGTCTGTCACAGAGCAAGCACATACAATATGTATTGAGTAAATGCATGATCAAGTGAGAAGTGAAGTTCAAGAGCATGTCATTGAAGGAGGGTGATGATAAACAATGATGAGATATTCCTAATCAGCCTGATGGGTGGCCAGTTCCCATCCCTTCAAATGATGCAGTGCTAATGCTTGAACATGAACCTTTTTGGAATTCTTTTAATTAAAAAAAAAATTTTAAGTAATCTCTACACCCACCATGGGGCTTGAACTCACAACCCTATGATCAAGAGTCGAATGCTCTTCCAACTGAGCCAGCTCAGGTGCCCCATCTTTTCTGGAAATCTTAAAGTTTTAGAATCTGCAGCCCATTGTTTTGAATATATCCCATTATGGCATTATCTTTTTCTTTTTTTTCCTTCCTAAAATGGAAAGCTTAGTGTTTTGTAAGAAGCTAAAAATCATTTGTTGACTAAAAAGAAATAAAACTATATTGACTTCAATGTAGCGTTATATGGCAGTGAATCATTTCTACTTCTAAATGAAATTAGGAGAAAGAGGCTAAAATGCACCGATCAACACTACCAAGATAAGGGCCAGAAGTTACTATTTAGGAAGTCCTGCAGAGTCTGAGTCCTGAATGTCTTCCCACTTTTTCAAATAGTGGTTTGAAATGTTCTGTGTAGAGCTCTCCAGTGGCTTTGTAATAGATCAGTGCCTAATTTTGATTCTATATATTTCTATATTTTCTATTTATTGTATCTAGAAATAAAATTGATTTTGCTTTAGCACTGTTTTATCCAAAGACTTTGCTAAATTCACCTGTTAATTATAATAGATTATCTCTGTATTCATTTGGATGGTCTGTGGGTACCAAGTCATCTCTGAATAGTGGCAGTTTTATTCATTTTCTAAGCTTGCCTTATTGCATTACCTAGGCCTTTCAGTAAAATGTCAGAGAGAATTGGTGATAGCAGGCATCCCTGTCTTACTCCTGATCTCCAGGGAAAGGTTTCAATAATTCACAATGAAATGCAGAGTTTGCTAGAAGATTCTTGTAGATATTCTGAACTATCAGATTAATGGAGTACCCTTTTATTCCAAGTTTGCTAGGAAAGTTTTCATTAATGAAGGCTGAATTCTATAGATTTCTCTATCTGCATTAATGGAAATCTTTACTATTTTCTCTATTTTGTTAATATGGTGAATTGAATTATTTTCCTCTTTTGGGGAGAAAATGTTATTAAAGTATAACACGCATACAGAAAAGTACAGAGATAATAAATGTTAATAGAGCTCAGTGAATTTAGCCAAACCAAACCAGTGATCAACTTTCACATGAAGAAATTATCAGGACATTTAGAACACTTTAGGTCTTCTTTTGGTTTGAAGACTGAGTAACCACTATCTAGCCTTTTAGTGTTGGTTGGTTTACCTTATGTCGGGGAGGGATAATCAGGCTTTCTTCATTCATTGTGCGTAGTTGTAGGTTTTTCTCATTGCTGGATAGTATTTCACTATATGAATGTGTGCCAATCTATTTACCTATTCTGTTTATAACCCTTTGTTTTTCTTTTTTTCTTTTTCTTTCTGTCATGGTTAGTGTATATAACAATATTTTTGGACAAGTCTCTTTTGACTGTATCCTGTATGCATTTCTTTTGAACACACCACAAGTGGAATTTCTGGATCAGAATTTACACAATATGTTCAGGTTTAGTGGATATTGTCTGTTTCCCAAAGTGATTGTACCAATTTGCACTTCCATCAACAGTGTGAGAGTTCCTAGTAGATTCTCATTAAATATTTATTATTGTTATTAGAGAATGTCTTTCTTCCCTTTGGAAGTGATGGTGGGCAGGAAAAAGAAGTGGGACTGGCCTCAGGTCAAATGGATTGGACTGTTTGGTGGCTGGTTCTTACATTTTCCTTCCATGATGTTGAACATACTACTTAGCAGCAAGTAGCTATCTAGGAAGCTTTAATTGAATAGAAGGGTGCTGCTAAAGATCGCCTTCATAGTATCTGGCTTGTGGAGTGACTCAGGTACATAAGTGATGTACTGGTGGATATGGATATCATTGTAGACAGGGAGAATGAGAGAGAAGAATATGGAAATAGACAATGGAAGGGTCTTGAATAAACTTTTCTACTTTCCATTTCCTCTCAGCGTTGTTTGTGGTGAATTATTAATATGGACTATTCCATTTATTTTCCTTGCCCTTGAATACTGTTTTAAAACTGTACTTGTTTGGTGGCAACCTTAGAAGGATAAGTGGGAGGTCCAATATCCAGAAATCCAGCTCCTTCACCCACCTCTTCTCCTCCCCAAAATCAGACAGAGCATTTCTACCCATTTCACCTGACTGCCATAGAAGATTGTATTTGAAAATCCTGTTTTGCCAAAAAAGAGAGAGAAAAACCATTGACAGAGCATTTAATGAAGAAAAATATTACTAGGTTTTCTGTCTTAACCACATGTTAAGCATTTTGTAATGATTCTTTTCAACTGTCACATGATGATGCTGTAGGTGTATGTTTTTCCTTATCAAGGGTCATTCTAACCAATTGGGTTTTTTGTTTGTTTTCTTTGTTTTTAATTACATCAGCCCTTTATTTGTATTTTTGTTGAAGATTACCTATTCGAATAGTCTTTCAGTGATACCTGTGATATTTTTACCATTCCTGATATCAGTCATTTTTAGCAAACAAAAGAACTTGAAGCAGATTTTTACATCCGTGGGATTTTAGCAAGGCAATTACATCTTGATATATATGACCTGACATAAATGAGCCAACTTAAAATTTCTCATTCTCTAGAAAGGAAGTGGACTCTGCTAAATCTTGATGATGCTGTTAATATTGGTAACTCATAAAAGCTTGATTTATTTAATCATTAGGAAAAGGCAAATTTCTCAGGGAAGCATCCATGTTAGATAATGAACGTTGTATAAAAAGTATTTTTGCCTTTTAGTAATGTTAAAGAACATCTCTCTGATTATTGCAGTTCACTGGCCGGCCAATTCTAAGAATCCAAGTTAAAGCTTTGTTTCCACATATTTGAATACATTCCTAGTATTTTGACTTCCAGATACTGAGTACATACTTAGGAAGTATACATAACATACATAAATCTTGCATCGTACATATATGCATGTACAAATTCCTTGTTATGATCTCCTAGTCAGGAGCCAGGAGACACTTGGCAGCCTAGTGCTGATGTTGAGAGTTGGCACTGACACTCTTTCAAGTCTCATCATTCCTCCCATTGTCAGAGTGGAGGAGTGAAGTGACACTTAAGGTATCAGGACATGCTTTTCTGATTATTTGCCCTGCTGGAAAGAATCGGTGCTATTTTTTTGGATGCATAGACCCAGCTCATCTACTGTCTTCCCAAGTCTGGTTTCTGCCAGGGACCAAAGTGGACAGAACTCTCTTTTGAGGATCGCTGCTCACTGGTTTCAGAGAGGTGCTCTTGGGACAATGGTTCACCATATTTTATTGTGTCAGAGCTTCTTCGGGACATCAGAGGCTTCAGGTTTCATTAGCCTCTGCAGATACAGAGGTCCTATAACAGGCTCAGTTCCATTTTAGGGTTTTCCAGCTTTCCAAGCTTTGTTACATGAGGGTGTCCTTCACCAGAATGGGAGGGTGAAGATTTAAGGCCCGATAAAGCAGAATTACAGATAGTGTGTAGTATGAACACACATCAGCTCTGATAAAATCTCTAGGAGCCAGTTCTGAGTGTGGTAGACATGGGCTCATGAAGATTTTGTCAACGCTCCCTAATAAGAGGCTCTGAAAACAACTCATCAGTAAAACCATATATACTTAAATTTTAAAGAAGTCAACTATAGATAGGGGCCATGGCCCTCCAATCAGTTTCCTTTTAATCTATAGTCTCTTAAGTCCCATCAAGTGATGATCTTATTACTTAATATAATTTATCACCATTTCCAGCCTCTGTGTCTGCTTTGGTCTAAATATTTTTGTTCCCCCAAAATCCCTGTGAGGAAACCAAACCCCTGAGGTGATAGTATTATGAGGTGGGGCCTTCGGGCGATGTTCAGGTCCTGAGGGTGGAGCCTAATGAATGGAATTAGTGCCTTTTTAAAGGAGAGCCCAGAGCATTTCCTGACCTCTTCTGCCTTGGCAAACAGTGCAAAGAAGTAGCAGTCTGCAGCCCTGGAAGAGGGATCTCACCAGAACCTGACCATGCTGACCTTCCAGTGTGGACTTCCAGCCCCTAGAACTGTGAGTGATACATTTGTGTTGTTTAAAAGCACCCAGTCTGTGGTATTTTGTGACAGCAGCCCGAACAGGCTAAAATAATGTGCACAGCTATATAGTTTCTCCTTTTCCTCCTTTACATTTCTCGTTACAGCACTTTTCCTGATAGAAGCATAAGACCTACCTTCTCACCATCATTAAGATTCCGCTTCTCTCTGTGGGAGAGAGCAGGGTGAGAGGGGCCACTGGGGATTCAAGTGGTGGTGCTTGAGGATCGTGGCATCCCTTAGGCCACCACTCGATTTAAAAGTTAAAGCATTGTTCCAAATTGTCAGATTCTCTTTTTCTCATGGGACAGGATGGTATTTGCACAATCTTTCTAGGACAAAAACTGATAAAATAGAAACGTATGGTATTTGCTAAATAAGATTGTTTTGCTACTGACATGTTTGTCAGATGAGCCCACGTGGAATGTAGGTCTGTGCTCTTCGTGTCTGGAGGGATTTGCTGCCTGGGCATGAGCTGGTACCACAGCATCAGGCGTCTTCTGCAGTGGCAATAAAGTGAGTGTGTGGTCAACAGAGCAAGCACGTCAGTATAGCTGTATTCTGCAGGTGCCTGGCTAGAGGAGCCTGGCCACGAGGGTAGCCAGAATGTTACTTGGGCATAGAACCTACGCCACAGAAAATGTTCTATCCTGCTTTTTCTTCCACATTCTTACCACATTGTCTTCAGCAAACCAATACTTGGGACCATTAAAAAATTTCAATCTACGGTTTTGTTTTCTAGTTTTGTTGAGAAAAGTTGAGGTTTCTTTTTTTCGTATCAGAAAGGATATTCCCCATTTATTTAATATTTTACATTTACAGGATACACATGTCCTCATGGGCCTTCATATATCTGGAAAAAGAATTTCCTTTTGAGTTTGTGGAATCATAGTTTTTTTCTTGAAGGGAACTGTACCAAATTCCACCTTGCCAGCAACTTCCAAATACCCTTCGATTTAAAATATCTTGTATTCATTTATAATTTTCTATCTCCCCAAATCCGTTGAGTACGTGGCTTCATGATTTTCTTTCTCCCTACTACCAAACATGTTTTTCGTTTTACCATTTTGCACACATTCCACCCAATACTTTGTCTTCCTATCTTACAAATACCTTGTTACCGTCTTACCTCAACCATCCTATCCTGAACTAACACCCTCGATTCTGTTATTAACAGTGACTATGCAATCTCAAAAAAAAAAAAAAATCTCTCTCACCTTCCAGCTTACTCATAATGGCACCTCCACACCATTGAGAACCCCTTTACTCAACCATCTCATGCCCAAGGAGCTCAGCATTGATTGACTGAGCACACTGGCCTCCTGTCCTCATTTCTAGCCAGATGTGGTTTAGTTTCTACTGTCCATTGTTCTAATTATGCTCTCATATTCTCTCCACCTCTTTTCCCTTTTTCTATCTCCATGATACTCACTGGGCAGCTCCCCTCCTTGGTTCAAAAAGCGTTCCCCTTACTCTGTGTCTGTAACTGGGCAGCTCATTGTGGCTGAAGGTAAGAGCTGGCTCATCCTGACTGGTCTCACTTGAATTAATGACCACTGACTTCAGATTCTTGTGGTACATTTCCCTTTTATTTGATTTTTCAAATTACTGTTGTCTATAGTTTCACAGAAAACAGAAGTAAAACTTTAACTTCAGTCTTCTGCAGGAGGACTAATTTAACAGGCCAATTTAACAGTATTTTTTATCAAAAAATTATAAAGATTCTACAAATAATTTACAGCCAATATGAGTTCATATAACTTTATTGCTATGGCCTGTACTTTCAACGTCCATTATTGATTATTTCAACAGAGCTTCAAAATGAAAACAAATAGACATTAATTAAAAATGACTCAATGATTTAAAAATATATGACTTGCCGTTCCAACTATCTAAAATTAACATCTAGGCTATTACACTGGGGGAGCAATTATGAATGTTCAAGTGTAAAGTGGCACACAGAGGCAGCACAGACTTATTTTTAAATCAACTTAATTGTTAGCAGTAAAACAAAGTGAGAAGAGAAGACATTTTTCTTCCACACATAGAGTAACTCTAGTATTCTGTGCCATTTCTTGATGGAGCAAATGATTTTAGTGTCCTAACAAAGAGAAACCCACCAACTCCCATAGATGACTAGTGCCCCCACACAAAATGAAGGACACTGATGACACGTTCCAGATGAAGGCATCTTCAGATCAGCCTGGGCAGACTTGCTCCCTGGATAATGAATGGAAAGGGAGGCACTGAAGTTATCCAGGGGAAGCATCAGAAAACAGGCACAATGGAAAGTATTGGAACTGTCTCCAGGCTTGTCTTTGTCTTCAGATCCTGGGTTTCTTTGTCCGCGTTTCACTGGGTGTTACTGTTCAAAACCAAGCAACACAGAAACCAATAATTTGGTTTGTTCTATGCAGTACGAGTCTCTAAAGATTTTTGTGAAATAACCTTAAATTCTGTGTGTGTGTGTGTGTGTGTGTGTGTACACACATATATATATAAAACATAGAAAGTGAAAATAGACTTTTACAGGGGAATCAAAGAAATAGCAAAACACAGATGAAGGAAAACCACAAGATCAAAAGGAGAAGAATGAAAAAATTCACAAGAGAGGATACAAAAGTTAACCATGGATAACCAGATGAGTTCAAGTTAGAAATAATAATTTCAGTAACATTTATTCAGTGCACATCTAATGCCCAGTTCTGTTCCAGGACTTCATGTGGATTAACGGATTGAATCTTGACTATGGTCCTAGACATAGTTGAAGTTATTGTTCCTATTACCAATATTTGTTTTTTTATTTTTGTTTTTGTATTTGCAAACTTAAATTGTGCCCATTTTATTTTTTAATTTTTATTAAGTAGGGGCTTGAACTAATGACACTGACATCAAGACATGAGCTAAGATCAAAGCTGGATGCTTAACCAACTGAGCCACCCAGGTGCCCCAATGTTTTATTTTTACAAACACTTTTGAGCATAGCTGACACGTGTTGTTATATTAGTTTTAACATACAATGAAGTGATGCAGTTTTTCTACTCACTATACTATGCTCCATAAAACAAGGTAACACTCTTTTTGGAGAGGGCACAGTCTATTCATGATTGATCATGGAGAGTAGAACATACATTTTGGAATACATTTTTGGCAGTGAACATTGAGAGACTTAAGAATAATTGACCCACTAATTTTCAGCTAAGTCAGCTCTCCTAAGAGAAGCAAGGTTTTATAGAATCAAGTTTCCATAATTTGAAAATATCTAAATTAATATAGCATAACAAGTCAGAATTTAAGGCAGGCTTGAAAAAATCATGAGGCTTCAGAACAATAGAAATTGGTGAAAATGTATGGAGAATACAAAATAAACAAATTTGAAAAGAAGAGAAAAATCACAGGTACTTACTGATTCCTATTGAGTAAATAGGGATGCAAATAATCATGATAAAAGACAGGGAAGAAATAGAGCTGCATTTTTTTCCATAGATAGTGAAATATGGTGAATTTGACGCCATTTTCGCAGTTGCCAAACTTTCTACCATTGAGCATCAGGTCTGGTGGGTTACATGCATCAGTGGTCCCTGGTATCCAAACTTTTCCAGAGTGCCTTCCCACAGTGAGTCTGGCCTCTAATGACTTGTTTTAGCCCGTGGGACAATAGGAATTGAGATGCTTGAAAAACATTAGTGCATTTCGAAGTTCTCCTGTGCTTACCTGTGATCACCATGGGAACATTTCCCCAATGGGGATATGAAGGAAGAGAATGCATTCATGCCAGCCTTGGCCATCCTAGATCTGGAATCTTCTAGCCAGCAAGCCAGCTGCCACAGTTGCATGAGTTTGAACTCCCCACTCTGAGACCTCAGTGTGTGGGAATTAACGAATGTATGCTATTTACCCCTTTGATTCAGGGTAGCTTGTTTTGCAGTGAGTTCACTTACGAGGGCAGGGGTGGGATTGGGGGGGCGGCATCATTTCATTCAGATTTCAGAGCTTCACTGAGAACCAAACCCAGGTTCAAAGGCATCCCTCATCCATAATGATCTATATGAGATACTCCATGACTCATTTTTCTAATACCCCTCTATGTATGTGTTCCAAGGTAACCTGGCTTTGTATCCTCCATATATTTAACCAGATACCTCCACTAATCTTTTCCAATTCCTGTATTTGTGATTAGATTCTTTCTTAAACCCCACCCACCCACCCACCCATCCAGCTTCCTCTGATAACTTGAGCTCAATGTTAGAGAGCTTCAGGAAATTTTGAACCCTTTTTTACTTGAGCCATCACTCTGTGATTCCCATCACACTCCAGTGAGCTGAGATCTGAGTTTCAAGTGAATCTCGACCCGGTGACTGATTTCCTTGACCTGCATTCATTCATAAAGAGCCCCTGATCCAGCCTTCATACCTTCTTGGTTTCTGCTTGACTTCTGCAGCCTTGTTAGACTACTCAGGTATTCCATGCCATTTGTCTGTTTACTACCTACCTGTGAAGTATTCATGTCGTAGGCAGTGTTTCTTTCTATACACTTTGGGTATGAAATTCAATGATACTTCTTGTTTCCAAAAAACTCTGATTTGAATAGAAATAGGTACATGAGCAAATAATTTTGAAGCAATTTGTTGTTAATAGTCAAATCAAAGACCTTTATAAAAGGCTGTCTTTGACTTAAGCCTGTTTTCTACCTTTCCCAACCCATTGATAGGGGTGTTGGGGATGTGTGGTGGGAAGGATACTTAGATGGCAGAGTGCAGTAGCAATCACCATGCCATCTTACACAGTGTGCAAAGCTCCCTCTCCCTGCAGCTGAGATGTGTGTGCTGCTCAGAAAAGGGTCATCTGTAGGGGTAATGGGAGTGTCAGGCATGCATCATGGTACTTGATTGGCTCCAGCAAGAATTAATCATTATCCAGTTATGAGAAGAGAGGGTAGAAGTCAGCTAACACATCCAGGTGTGTGGAGGAAGCACACAGGTGGTGTTCACAGAGGGCAACAGTGACCCATATCTCCTGGCTCTACTTTCCGAGTGCTCATAAACTAGAGTGCCTTGCTGACTCTTTTAGCCTTTATTTATTTTATTTTTTTAAGGGGGCTGATTTGCATCCATTTGGAGGGAAAACTCACCCAAGTCAAATTCTCCCAGAGGCACTTTTCAGAGCACGCCCATTAGGTGCTCTTGGGTTAAGGGTGAATAAAACTCATTATGACCCTTCCAAAATTCATTTCACAACTGAATAGCTGTGTTTCTTATCACTACATCAGGAAGCAGTGAAATCCCAAAAGGTCCAGATTGTTTCCTTCAGATCGGTTAACTCGGTAGACAGTATATGTGTGTGCATCCTAAGCCCAGCTGATGTGCTGAGAGTGTGGTTTGGGCTTCTCACCACAGAACTTTACGTACATGTGGATAAATGGGTGTTTTCATTTGGACTTTCTACCCTGGTTTATTCTCCAATGTTTTGGAGAAATGTTGGAACGTATCTCACTACCCAGAATTGTGGCTTTAGTGTTAACACAGTACCTAGCTTGCACACAGTTGGTTCTCACAAATTAGTTCTTAAATAAAATACTTAAATGCCTAACTCTGTGATTGGGTTAGGTTGATCAGATAGACAAATTAAGATAGCTTAAAACAAGATAGCTTAAAGGTTGTAAAAGTATGGTGCTGGACGGTGCTCTCCAAGTGTGGTCCCCAAGTGACAGCATCAGAATTACCTGGAAACTTAATTTGTCTGATATTTGAAGGATTCTTTCCCATTAAAAAAAAAATTCACAATCCATTTTAAACATCACATTTGGTCAGCTGAAAATTTTCCATATTGGGTAATAGGAAATTGTTGTTGATCTGATTTGTGAAGATGGTATTGCAAATGCAGGGATGTGCTGGAGCACATTTATAGAACAGGATTATCATGATAAATACACCCAAGTGAGATAAAATGGAAAATCTGAACTTTAACCATATACACATGTTTTTAATGGCTTTAATTAAATAGGACATAACAAATGAAAAAAAATGACGTGAGTACAAATCAAAGTGAAATTTTTTTTAGGATTCTAAAGGAAAGTTAAAGAATGTCAAATTAAAATTTAAAAATTGTATAAGCCAACGTATTACCAATTTTCTTGCTCTAAGTTCACCCCTAATGGCAACAATCATTAATGTTTGCCCATCCTGTGTTATTCCAAACCTCCCATCAGAATCCCTCCCTAAGCCTTCTTCATCTCCATGACAACGAGGAAGATATTTGTTGCACTCCCTGGTTTGGCACATGGAGGAAAGGGAGATGAAAAGAAATTAAGTAACTTGTTCAAAGGCTTCTTAACTAATAACAGTGCAGTTAGGATTCATGATAAATTCTGAAATCAAGTTGTGATTTTGTAAAAAAACAGACTCCCTATAGCATACATCTGAAGGAAACTGCTTATAAATCGCTGCACTTACAGTCTGAATGCAGGGCCTGTCAAGAGCTGTTTTAGACAAAAAAACATGCATACCCATGAAGCTTACTGGATGGGGGTTGAGAGTAGATGGGTGGAGATGGGATGAAAGATGCAAAATAAAGCCCTTTTGAAGATGAAGTCTGGGAGATACCTAGAGAGCAGGTAGATGTTAATACCTAGAATCTGGGGGGTACAATTTTTGCAAAGGGGTACTAGGTCACTTAAACAATTACTAAGAAGGAAATAAAATGCCTTACTGTGGTCTCAAAGACCCTACACCATGCGGTCCCTTCCTGAACTTTTTGACTCCTTTTCCAACCTCTCTTCCTCTATCCACTAGCCCTAATTCCTTCCCTGAGGCTGACCATACTCCTGCCTCAGGGCCTTTGCACTTGTTCTTTCATCTTTCCTAATGACCTCCGTGTTGGTTTTATCCCTAACTATAACATTTTTTATGTTATAATAATATTGTTTTTATTTTAATGCCAAATCTTTAGCTTCTCAAATAGAATATAAATAGAAATGTAATTTATATTTGTATATTGATCTTCTATAAATTTTGCTAAACTTAGAGTTTTAAGAGTTTTTTTTGAGTGCAGATTTTATAGAGTTCTCTATATAGGTGTGTGCATTTGAGATCATGTATATTATTACTATTTTTGATGCTGTGTTCTATAAATGTCCGTTAGGTCAAGTTGGTTAATAATGTTGTTCAACTCTTTTCTTTCCCTCCTGATTTTCTGTGTACTTTTTCTATCAATTATTGAGAAAGGAGAGTTTAAATATTTGACTATAATTGTGGGTTTGTCTATCCTTTGCAGTTCTATTAGTTTTATCTCCATGTGTTTTGAAACTCTCTTATTAGTTGGATAATGGTTTAAGGTTATGTTCTCTTGCTGCATTTTTCATTATGACTGCTTTATCATTATGAAATGACCCTCTACTGTCCCTGGTAGATTTTTTTCTCTAAAATCTACTTTGATATTGTTTTCCATACTTTTAATTATAAAATATTTGTATTTGTATCTGTATATTTAATGGGAGTTTCTTGTAGGTACCCTGAAGTTGAGTCTTGCTTTTTTTTTTTTTTTGTCCAGACACTCTCTGTATTTAATAGCATGCTTATTAGACTACTTACATTAATGGATTAGTTGTATATTTGGGTTTAAATTCACCATCTTGCTCATTGTTTTATATTACTCTCATCTGGTATTTGCTTTCTTCCTCTTTTTGTAATGGGTTGTATCTTTATGTCATGCAATCTTCATTGTCAGTTTATTAGCTACAATTACTTCTTTTATTATCTTACAGGTTGTTTAGGGTAAATAATGCAAATCTTTACGTTATCTCAATTTGCCCAAGTGATAAACTTTAATTTTTTTTTTTTTTTTTTACATATAATGCAGGCCTGTTTTGGCTCTCCCATTTCAGAGACAAAGCTGAAAGAGCAGTGAGGTGATATGTGAATGGTGAGAACACTTGGTTGGGGGCTGACTTAGAAATTCTAGTCTGCTGACCAGACTCCATGCTTTTCCCGCAGTATAACACTCAAACAAGTGCCCTAGCATACTTTCTTTGGAGAATACCAACTCACCACAGCTGGAAGCACTAATGGGGAAAAAAAGTTGGGATTAATTTTTTTGTTTAGGAAAATAAAGGTTTTAAACATCCCATAGAAGAGCTCTAAAATTTCCTTGCAGACACCTTGGGTAAGCATCACACATGAGCATCAGGTAAGCAATTGGAGATAAACTTGTGAGCCAGCTTTTCATTTGAGACCCTGGAGCAGAATTTGGATTCCTTTGGCTTTTTATATTAGTCACTCTGGGAGAGCAGTTCACATCCTATAAATCACATCCAAACTGACTTGTAGGGTTGTCTGGAGTTGTATTTACTCATCTTATTCTGTGTGCCAGAATTAAAGGATATCAGACTGTCAGCATGGTACGTATCTCTATTTGGGTCCGGTTATGTAAAATTGAATGCGAGATGCACGTTTACTTCTTGCATTTGTAACATAAGGATTGCACAATTAATATGTTAATATGCTCCATTTGGGCAGATCAGATTTCATGTTCCCTACATCATGAGAGGAGAAGAGAAAATACTTTCTTTTTTTTAAAGATTGATTTATTTGAGAGAGAAAGAGAGTATGTATGGGGGGAGGGGCAGAGGAAGAGGGAAAGGGAGTCCCAAGGAGACTGCTGCGCTAAGCACAGAGCCTGACAGGGGGCTCCTCTTGTGACCCTGAGATCATGACCTGAGCTGAAACCAAGAGTCAGTCACTTAACCGAGTAAGCCACCCAGGTGTCCCAAGAGAAAATATTCTATTAATGATACAAATCAACATGTCATTGTTGCTTTTTAATACTAGTAAGGCATAAATAGGAACCAATATTTATTAAAAATTAAAATAAATTTTTGAATTTCCACAATCCTCTTGGATACATGTTCTTGACTAAAATTACATTTGTGTCCAACTTTACTCCAATATTATATATTTATACAAGATTAAAATGAAATGCCCTTTCTCTCTCTCTCTCTCCTTTTTTTTCTTTTTGGTCCTTCTTATTCATAAGCTCTAACTAGCAGATACTTAAATCTCTGAGCCTATGAGACAGGTCAAAATGTAATCAATTGTTATAACTAGTGTGTTTCTGCTGTTCTCTGGTTGAAGAAAATAACTAGAATTCGTAGAATAAGACAGTTTGTCAGACTAGGCATTTATGTATGTATGTATGTATATATTTTCCCATAACTTTTCTTAAAGAATATCAACAATACCAGAATGCTGAAGTTTCCTCCCTATATTCAAAAGAACGTTTTGGGGGCACTTCCCTTGAGCGACTAACTCTTGATCTATGCTGAGGTCTTGATTCATGGTCATGAGTTCAAGCCTAGTATTGGGCTCCACTGGACATGGAGACTACTTAAAAATGAATGAATTAATATTTTATGAAACTAGACTAAAATTATAACCTTTTGACTACTATTATATAACCAGAAGAATTTTCAGACTTCATTGTAAACTCATTTGACAGTGTCTAATCAGCTTCCCTTGGACATATACATTGTACTGGGGGAAAGAAAAAGGAGTGACCATAGTTCAGTGGTTTCCATACTGCACGATAGGGCTATGAGCAGACACAGGTGAAGGGTCATCACAAACAGGCCAAGGAAGACAAGGGCACAAAGAGTTTCATGCTGAGCACAGGATGAAGGAGATGGAAAGGCAAAAGGACAATGAGAGGACAGAAAAATGAGTCTACTAGACTGGTCCAATCACTCTTGCTGTTATAGTTCTAGGCATCACCTTACACTTGGTTATGAGGAAAATTTTTTTAATAATACCTTTGCCCTGGGAACTCAAAATTTAATCTGGGAGGGAGTCAATAAACAAGTGAACAAGGAAAACTTTAAATTTTATAATACAATTACATTTGAGTGCTGTGATAGAGAGTAATTTAGTTGAGTTCCAGTTCAGAAAGTATTAGTTGTGAAAAGTCCCTCAAGGAATTCATATTTAAACCAAGACTCAGTGATGACCAGTCTTTCATATGAAAAATGAGCAGTGTCTTTCTAGAAATAGGAAGTAATGTGAGGAAAAGACTGGTGATGGCCAAACTTCTGAATATTTGAGAAATAGGAAGGGAGCCAGGGTGCTGAGAGGGAGACAGTATTGAAGTCAGGCGAGATGTAGTTTGGATTATTTAGGGCTTTGTAAATCATAGTAAGGTGTTTGAAATAGAGGCCAAAAATGAGTCAGGATGTAGTGCCATTCCTTCTTTACTAATTGGTATTACTTCTTTTATTCAATGTAAGTTACTGAATAAAATACTATTATCCTATATACATTAATAGGTTTCTACTTTAATGATAAACACAAACCACTCCAGACCACCCAATGGAAAAGAACAGGCATTATGACAGGGTCAACATGCTGAAGGGAATGACAGTGACTTTGAAGTGACACAGACTAAGATGAAGTGGTAGAAGCAGATTCAGATCTCAGTTAAGATTAACATGATTCTGTTGAGTTTCAATGTATTGGAAAATAAATCCTGGATTGGTTGATGTATTAGGATATAATGTGACCCAGAAAGCTATATGAGAAGATGGTATGTCAAGCAGGATTCAGGAATCAACAATGTGATGGAGATGGAATGGTTTTTCAGTCTGGATGTCTGTACTTTCAAAAGAAGATGTAAATGAGTAGAAACTTAAAATTTTGCAAATTTCATGTGGTTTAACCCATGTAGATGTCAAGAATGTCTCCAGTTAGTAGAGCATTTGCTTCACTAGAGAGTTTGGGGGAAAGGCCTGCAGGCAATATGGTCAATGTGGTGGATAGAGCTGTCCTCAAAAGGATATTTCTGTAATTATTTGTCTTACCTTCAGCCTCAAAACGTATTTTTCCCTTTGCCTTCCTGTCCCCCTGTCCCCTGGCCCTTCCCTGTGTGTGAGTCCTTCCAACAGCTTGCTGTGTCAATATATCTCCCTTCACACAGTAATGCACTGTTTTCTGCAATCGGTGGAACACCTGCCATGCTGGACATAGAGGAAAGAAGACCCTGTCCTTCCTCACACAATGTTGAAATTGGATTAATGGGAAGAAATGCTTAGATTAATAATTACAATGTAGGGGGAAGGTTATAGTTGGTGTAAGAGACATTTGAAACCTCTGAGGGTAGAATTCAGAAGAGAGTAACATTGGGTTAAGAGGGGATGTTGAACACCTTTATGGAGGCAGCGGCATTTGAACCAATACTTGAAGAATGGGCATTATCTCGCAGGCTGGGAAGGAGGTCCAGGGGTGGAATATGGTGAGCAGAGGAGAGGCACGATGCTCTAATCTTGGGGAGAATGGAATGATGGCTACAGACTGTTTCGACATAAGCAGGTATTACCCAGCCCGTGCATGCTCTTTATTCATCCTATTGGCACCAAGGACTCCTGGTTATCATCAGATATAAAGCCGACCTAGTAAGATAATGACACTTGTTCTGATATGGCTCATTCGTGTCTTACTGCAAGTACCAGGTTCCCAGTGACTCACACCTTTTTGCAGTTCACTCCCACTTGGGTCAAGGTTGGTGTCTGGGACCAGTCTAATATAGATGAGAGGATGGTGTGTCCCTTCTGAGATAAAGTTACGAATAACTGCTGCTTGGTTGTGCACTTGCTCTCTCTTGGATTGCTCACTCAAGGGAAAAGTCAGCTGCCACATCATGAATAGCTCTAGGGAGGAGCATACATAGTGAGGAATTGAGGCCTCCAGCCAATAGTCACATGAATGGCCTTAGTAGGAGATCCTAAGAGCCCAGGGGAGCCTTCTGATGATCATCGTCCTGGCTGCCATCTTGATGACCATCCCTTGGGAGACCCTGAGTCAGAATGCCCAGGGACACTGCTCTTGGATTCCTGATCTTCAGAAACTGTTAGTGTTTTCTTTTTCAGGTGCTGAATATTGGGGTTATTTTGTTAAGCATCAATATATAACTAATACAATTCCCAATGTCTGGTATATATAAATGATTATTAGTAAATATTTAAAAGAATAAATGGGATGTTCACTAACCTTTTATACTAGGGACTATTTAAAAAAATTTAAATCTAAATGTATAAGCTTCTACCTAGAAATCAAATTATGTTTCAAGAATTTTTAAAAATATGATTTATAGTCATTGAATACACTCTTTACTTATTTACTCACCAGGTTAATCCCTGACATTCAAATATTGCTGCTGGCTGCAGGTTAAGATTGAATTTTCAGCAGCTGCTCTGTCCTGTATAAAAGGCTATGATTCTATTTTTGTTTATAATATATGATTTTTATTTTATTTTCCAGAAGCAAATTAGAAAAGAAATAGTCCATAAAAGTGTTAATTCTCAGATGCAAAATTCCATGATAAATATGCAAACATGATCTATAAACTCAATGTTTAAAAAATTATATTTTATTATATTTAAAAGTTCATTGCTAGGAGGATTTTTTTTTAAAGATTTTATTTATTCATGAGAGATAGAGAGAGGCAGAGACATAGGCAGAGGGAGGAGAAGCAGGCTCCATGCAGGGAGCCCAAGGTGGGACTGGATCCCAAGACTCCAGGATCATACCCTGAGCCAAAGGCAGGCACTCAACTGCGGAGCCACCCAGGTGTCCCTGAGGCTATTTAATTTAAGAACTTAAATAACATTTGTAAGGATCACAGAAGAAGGGGGGCACCAGGTATTACTCTATGTGAGTCTTCCTCATTCCTTTAACTCTTTCAAAGGAATTACTTTCTTAGAGAATGTTAAGTTTCAAAACAAAATTGAGGGGGAGGCATAAAGATTTCCCATATACTCCCTGCCCATCACATGCATGGCTTCTCCCATTGTCGGTATCACCCTAAGATGGTACACGTGTTATAACTGAACTTATATTGACATATCATAATTACTCATAGTAGGAAGATGACATGAGGGTTTATTTCTGGTGTTGGCCATTCTTGGATTTGGACAAAAGTAGAATGATATCATGATAGCCTATGTGGTATTTTCACTCCCCTGAAAATTCTCTGTGCTCCACTAATACATTCCCACCCCATCTGAAACCCTAGCAACTGCTTTCTACTGTCTCTGTAGCTTAGCCTTCTCCAGAATGCCTTCTAGTTAGAGTCCTAGAGTATGTAGCCATTTCAGATGGGCTTCTTTCACTTAGAAATTCTTATTAATACATCCCTGATGTTCCTCTGTGGCTTGATAGCTCATGTCTTTTTGGTGCTGAGTAATATGCCATGGTCTGGATGGACCACAGTTTACACCTGCTGAAGGACGTCGTGGTTACTTACAAGATTAGGCAGTTAGGGATAAAGCCACCAACATATCATATCCGTGTTTCCGTGTAGACATGTATTTTCAACTTCTTAGGGGGAAATTCCAAGGAGCAGAATTGCTGGATCGTATTCTAACAGTAGGTTTAGTTTTGTCTTCCCAAGTGGCTGCCCTGTTCTCCTTCCTGCAACTCCACCCTGTTGATGGCTGCCCGCTCCTGTTGCTCTACCCTTGCCAGCATTTGCTGTGGCCCTTATTCCGGAATGTCGCCATTCTAACAGCTAGCTAGTTGTACTGCCTTGTTTTAATTTGCATTTCCCTGATGAAAAATTGAGGGAACATTTTTCCACATGCTTATTTTCCATCTGTAGATCATCTTTGCTGAGGTGTCTCTTAAGGTCTTCAGTGTATTTTTTAATATTGAGTTTTAAGAGTTCTTTGCAGATTTTGGCAAACAGTCCTTTTTCAGTGGTGTCCTTGGTCAGTATTTTCTTGTCTGTGGCTTGTCTTCTCATCTGGACATTGTCTCAGCAGAAGTTTTTAATTTTAATGAAGTCTAGCTAATCAATCATTTCTTTTAACCCTTTAATTTTAGGTGCTGAGATAATGGCTACAAATGTGTTTTTATAAGTTGTCCACTTAACTTAATTCAGCTGACAAACCCTAAAGTGATTCCCAGTCCCTGATGTTCTTGCCTTTGTGCAGAGCCCTCTCCTCAAGTCTAGGCAGGGCCTTTGCTGGGCTTCTGAGCAGACGCAATGGGATGTCATTCCTGAGATTACATTAGATTATAGAAGATTCTGTTAGAGCCGACTGGAGCTAGAGCCTCCCCTTGTGAACCTGATGAAGTAAGTAGCCATGTGTGTGAGAAGCCCCTGAGGTGAGGAAGGCTTCTAGGAAGGGTGGGCAGCCCCTAAGACCTCGAGGCAGCCTCCAGCCACCAGCCTGCAGAGACCTGGGCAGTCAGGCAGCTGCAAGGTGTGTTCCATTCTGACAACAACCCAGATGAGCACGAAGCACATTCTTCCCACTGAGGCCTCCAAATGAGAATACAGGCCTGCGGGCCCTTATTTGCAGCTCTGTGAGACCGTGAGCAGAAGACCAGCTCAGCTGTGGCCGGACTCCTGACTCATGGACCTTGGGAGAAAATAAATATGTGCTGTTTTAAGCAGCTAAGTTGGTGCTAAATTGGTACATAGCTAGAGAAAACTCTAGCTTTGTGATTGAAGTTTGTTACTCATGTTCTTAATCTTAATAAACCCACTTGTGTCTTTGAAAATAACAAATATTGACTATTTAAAAATAAAATTCCTAAAAATAGGTCATAACAGTGGTAAATTGAAATCTTTTTATTTAATTTTTTAATTTTCCATCTTACATTTTTTTAAGATTTTATTTATTAATTTGACAGATCAAGCAACCACAAGCAGGGGGAGTGGCAGAGGAAGAGGGAGAAGCAAGCTCCCCACTGAGCATCCCGGAACTCTGGGATCATGATCTGAGCTGAAGACAGACCTACTGAGTTTAACCTACTGAGCCACCCAGGTGCCCCAAACAAATCTTTTTAAGAGCACATTTCCTCTTGTATGTTTTTAATAACCCTCTGTGGGGAAGGGGTGCATTGATGAATTTTTCCTTCCCTGACGCTAAATGGCAATCACCTGTATAACACATAGGCACCTATTCAATTATTTATATAGGTAGAAAAACGATAGGGAAATAGGCAGGCAGGGCCATTTACTGTTGGTCACTCGTGCATTTTATTGCTGACAGATGTGCTCCGTGCCTGGCAATAAGTCACCCCTGTGTGGAGCGAGTGGGATCCATTTCAACCTGGTAGAGCCAGCTGGCTCCTGTGCTGTGGGGAGGGCTGACCGGCGTCCGTAGATCAGTCTCCTCCTCCCTTAGCTGCTGTCTCCACGTGCGGGTGTACACAGAATGGCCACACTTCACAGAATCAAGTCACTGTGATGGCCAGTATGCGACCCTCACCTTTTTCCTGTCCCCTACCACGTCATGCACAGACTTGCCATGGCAAAGGTAAACAGGAAACCACCTCAGATGCTAGGATCCACTGCTCTGCCTTTGTGAAATGTCCAACATACACTTATCTTGAATGGAGAGACTTTTCTCATCTGCGCTAAGTCTCTCTAGTACTATTTTCCATGTTCTCTTATTTTCCATCTATATATTTTTCTGACCCATAACCGAGCAGTATCCTTCAGGGCAGTAATAGATTTCCTTTTTTTATTCTCAGCCTAGAGTCTGGCTTGTCTTTCTGCTTCTCACCAATTATTCAGTTGCTACTGACAGGTGCTAACTTTGTTCATGCATTATTTCAGTCCGTTCCCCTAATAACCTTATATTTTAGATAATACTCTTATCTCCGATCTACATGGGAGGGAATGGAGGCTTAACAGATTAAATGCTTGAAGCACTTGACATTGGAAAGGCAGCTGGAAAATTTTTTTTTTTTAAATATAAAAAGAGAAAGCAAATGCAAGGTAAATTTTTAAAAAGAAAATATATATAGAAAAAATAATATGACACAGAATTTTGAAGGAAACATATTTGTTGAACAACACATCTTGAAGGTCCTAATGAGGCTCTGATAAGACTACAGGTATATTGAACGTGACCAGATTATGGAAGAAACATTCTGCTTCCCAAATGCTCTATATTGACGGAACTGTGGCCTGAGGGCCTGGAGCTGTGGGAACTCACAGTGAGGAGCTGCCATGTAGGCCCAGCTGGGCTCCATGCACAGCTTTGTAGATCAGAATAGTGATATTATTCCAGAGTTTAAATAGGTAGAGGATGGGAAACAATTCTTGTAAAGCAGGAAAAGTGTGTGACTGGTAGTGGGAAAGTGAGAAAGTGTAGTTGGGGCAAATTTCAAAATATACACAAATTAAGTCAGAATATTGGGAAAATTCACCGAACATTTCTCTCCTTGAAAATCAACACCTTGACCCTAATCTCCCCCAGGCTGAACTGAGCCCCATTTCCACCCCAGATATGCTCATTTGCTTGAGTTGTTAAGATGATTAAAATAGTTGAGCTAAAAACACAGTTCCCAACTGATTAGATAAAATCTCCAAAGTTGCCCTCATTCTTCCAGGTTGTTTCATTTTAGCTGGGTACATGCATGGTCGTTGTGAGCACTAAGTACCTGTGACTTGAGGAAGAATTTATGGTTGGCATTTATCAGGGTGTCTTCTCCAAGGCAGAGACCACTAAACGTAGCATGATCTTGATAAGTACTTGCAGACCAGTCCTGAGGTGGGGGTGGGGGACAGGAATTGCACAGAAATAGTTAGATTGGTGGTTACTTCTTCTTTTTTATAAATTTTTATTTATTTATGATAGTCACAGAGAGAGAGAGAGAGAGGCAGAGACGCAGGCAGAGGGAGAAGCAGGCTCCATGCACCGGGAGCCCGACGTGGGATTCGATCCCGGGCAGGCGCTAAACTGCTGCGCCACCCAGGGATCCCCTTGGTGGTTACTTCTTGATGAGAGAAGGAAGGAGAGTGTTGAGAGCCCAGTTGGGACCCGAACCCAAGACATCTGGGTTGTATACATTTCATCCTATGGTCAGGAGCAGCCATCGGAAGTTTCCTTGAGCAGCAGACTGGTCGTGAGCAGAGTCACTCCGAAAAATTGAATGGAGCAGGAGATTGAGGTTGGAAGGATGATGTTGGAGTCTAGTGTAATAGTTGAGGAGGCGGTGGCAGGGGCCTACCCCAGGCAGTAGGAAGAGGAAGAATGAGAGGATAATGTTCAGGTCTAAGGCATAAGAGATATTGGTTCAATTCTAATTCCTTCTTTGAGTAGCTCTAAAGTATGAAAACCAAGTGAGTCGTTTTGTTATTCTCCAAAAGGAACATCCAGTTACTTTCTTTTGGTGGCCCCTGTGTTGAGTTGGGGTGTTTTGGTACAGACGTCATCCATGCTGTGTAGCCTCTCCCTGCGCCTGCTGGGGACTCCTGTTTGGGCAGAGAGCCGTGAACAGAGAGGGGTGCTCGCATGCTGGTCAGACGGCCCGGGCTCCAGTCCATGCCTTCCCACCTGGGGGACCCTCCCTGATCTCCCTGCTTCAAGCCCCTGGGTGGTTCGTGGTGGTAGGAGCATAGCACAGCCACCGTGGGGATCGAGGACCTGACCCCCAGCAAGTGCCATGCTCGGTAACCTGAACACACTGTTGTTGCCAAGGCATGTGTTTGTGAAGTTCTGATCACCGCCTTCAGTGAGCGAGCCAGCCAGCACGTTGCCTCCCTCATTATGGTCTACCTCTGTGCTTCGTGTTCGAAAATCCTGGCCTTGCGATGATCTGGACAATGGGGTCTATTAAACTTACTTTCTTAAGAACAAGATTGGTATGCATTGTCCATTTTCAGTGAAAAAAAAAAAAGATTCACTTACTTTATTTTGAATAAGAAGAAAATTTCCACTCAATGGAACTATAAATTTAAGTGAAAGAATACACTTTGGAATTTACAATAGCTAGCAGACTGTGTTCCTCATCTTCCTGAAGGTGTGAAATTGTAGTTAATTGCTTTGTTCTCAATTTTAAAGAGCAAAGAGTTCATAAATAATAAGCTTGAGTGGCAGTTTGCAAAGGCTCTAAAACCCCTCAATGTGTTTTTCATTGCCAAAGATGTAATTCTTCTGAGTGTTGATTATTCCCATGAATTTTAAAATATTTTAAAATACTCTACAGAGACTAAACAGAGGAAAATTATCTTTGAATTCCCTTTGAATAGAGCTGGATGTGTCAATGAGAAGCATACAACCTTTGGTTTCTTGTGACACACTCATCCCTCACCTAGTTATAGAATTTCTTAAATATGTAGAATCTTATGGTGAAATGTAAATAATGAATTACTGCTTCTTAACTACATAATGATAAAATTTTCAAAAATTGTGGATTAGCTACTATACATATGTGTGTGTGTGTGTATAATATATTTGGAAAGAATCTTTTCTTCATATCTGGCAGCTATTTGCCCATTGAAAATATCAATCATTAATAAGAGATTATATTGTTTACTCACTATCCTAAATCGTTCTGGATTACAAATTTTCACCAGTCATCTTAAAATAATTGTGTATTTAGTGTTATACTATCCTAAAAATAAAGATTCAGTAAATACACTTCATACTGGCCCATTCCCACCAAAACCCAGCACAAATGACATCATGAAAATCATGCCCATTTGAGGTACATAAAATTCTTTGCAACACTTCATAAGATTATTTGAAAGTTTCAAGGCACTAACTCTGCCTGGCCCTATTTGTTGTATCATTATTCTTTCTTAAAGACAGTTTTGCCTCTAAAGAAATTCCATATTAAGAGTGTTAACAGAATCCTCTTTTCAGTGGCTGCATGTTGAGCAGATAACAGTAGCAGCAAATAAATATATTAGCAGAGTAACGAAGCCCAGGCACAACTGGAGCAGTTGTTTACTAACTCAGCCCCCAGCCCTGGGAGCCCGTGGCGGGTAAGTATGAAGATTTGTTACACTGAAGTTACCAAGAATCCTGTTTTCCTCTGGGTTCTTCGAATCCTGCCGTCTCCCACACAAGCATTTGGAAGTCGGGCTTGAAAAGAAAGCACAATTCAGGGAGATTAATCATTAAGTTGCTAAATTTGTTTCTGAACTTTAATACAGTTTAATCTTATGTTCTGTCTTTGGGAAAATACACAGGGAAAAGTCTGTTTTCGGTGACATTAAACATTGCAGTATTTGTGTCACAAGAATCAGGATTTTGCAGTGGGAAGTGTCCAGTACTCAGGTTGGGAACATGGTGTTGGAGTTCCAACTTGGCCGTGAAGAAATTTACCTCGAAGTGCTGCCCTGTTTTCATTCGGTTTCCTAGATGAGTCAAATGCTTGACAAAATGGCCTGTAAACATAAAGATGAACCACTAGTTTTCCTTTTTTCCTAATTCCAGACTCTTCGAGGAGCTACCTTGTCAGTTCAACCCAAGTGTGATCCATGGTCATTTGAGGTTTAAACATCATGTCAGTACTGCAATTAATAATAGCACCATTGGTGTGGGTGTGGGTGGCACTTCCGTCCAAGAGCAGGCATGTTTGAGTGCACAAGTGTGTGTCCCTATTTGGGGAGATTCTTTTTAGGAATCGGGCTTAGAAACTGCTGGTTTTCTGTTCCCTGTGATTCCGTGTCTGGTTTAGGCTGAGCGATCACTCAGAGGAGACCCTGTAGAGTATCGTGAGGCTCAAAAGATGGTTGTACTACGTGATCCCTAAAATCTCTGTGAAAGAAAGCCCTTGGAGACGGAGGATCTCCCACAGGGGGGTGGCGGCTCCAGAGTGACCAGCTGTTGTGACTGCATGACAATTAATTTTATAAGCCAGAACCATGCTGTATCCTCTCTCTTCCTCCACTTGGGTCATCTGACATTTCTGCCTCCAGAATAGTTGTAGAGTTCGCCCCGTGTGCTTTCAGGGGATGGGTGGCTGGAATGGGAGCTGTGCTCCTTTTGTCAGATTCTCAGCCAAAAACCTTTACCTGACCCCATTCTCTATCTGTAGTGCTCCCATCATCCGAAACAAAAATACCAACTACTTAAAGGAAGACTGCGTCTTTTTTTTTTTTTTTTTGGAAAACTGCATCTTTTAAAGCTTATTAGCCTTCCCCGCATCCACGACTATCCCATTTCCCCGGGGTACCCGTGCATTCCCACAGGTGCGTGGCCGTCTAGGCCCTCGGAGGAGGAAGGCATCGTGGAGCCCACAGGCCCCCTGCCTGATTTCCCAGAACCTAGAGGACGGTTGGCACAGTCGGGCTCGGTCCCGCGTCCCCTCCTCCCCGGGCCCTCTGGCCAAGGGTGGCGCTGGCGGCAGCAGGAGCCTGGAGCGGCTTCTCCTGAAGGCTCAGGGCTCGCTGGGGGCTGGGCCTGCACCTGCACCAGGTGGGGCTGCGTGGGATCTCTTCCTGCCCTCGGCTGTCAGGCTCCTGTGGCACCACTGAGGGCACAAGGAGGTTAGAAGCTTTCAAATCAACTGGGGTTTAACACGTGTTTCATACATAGCTGTTCATTTATCCATGTTTTTTTTAAATTAATTTTTATTGGTGTTCAATTTACCAACATACAGAAAAACACCCAGTGCTCATCCCATCAAGTGTCCACCTCAGTGCCCGTCACCCATTCCCCTCCAACACCCGCCCTCCTCCCCTTCCACCACCCCTAGTTCGTTTCCCCGAGTTAGGAGTCTTTATGTTCTGTCTCCCTTCCTGATATTTCCCAACATTTCTTCTCCCTTCCTTTATATTCCCTTTCACTATTATTTATATTCCCCAAATGAATGAGAACATACACTACTTGTCCTTCTCCGATTGACTTATTTCACTCAGCATAATACCCTCCAGTTCCATCCACGTTGAAGCAAATGGTGGGTATTTGTCGTTTCTAATTGCTGAGTAATACAACAAATGTTGGAGAGGATGCAGAGAAAAGGGAACCCTCTTACACTGTTGGTGGGAATGTGAACTGGTGCAGCCACTCTGGAAAACTGTGTGGAGGTTCCTCAAAGAGTTAAAAATAGACCTGCCCTACGACCCAGCAATTGCACTGTTGGGGATTTACCCCAAAGATTCAGATGCAATGAAACGTCGGGACACCTGCACCCCGATGTTTCTATCAGCAATGGCCACAATAGCCAAACTGTGGAAGGAGCCTCGGTGTCCATCGAAAGATGAATGGATAAAGAAGATGTGGTTTATGCATTTATCCATGTTTTATATAAAATCAGAGGAGAAGGAATTCTGTTTTAGTAGCTGGGCTTCCCCTGCGGGGATCATGTATTCATTCCCTCTCAAAGCAGTAGCGTCCTCTCTCTCTCTCTGTCTCTGTCTCTAGCTTGCTGGGGTTAAAATCACACACGACATCTTGATCGGGTCATCTCTAAGCTGCTGGACCAGTGGTTTCGCACCGCCTTCAGCCCAGGGCCTGATCCTGGAGACCCAGGATAGAGTCCTGCATGGAGCCTGCTTCTCCCTCTGCCCGGGTCTCTGTCTCTCTCTGTGTCTCTCATGAATAAATAAATAAAATCTTAAAAAAAAAAAAAAAAAGTTTAAGCTGCTGGACCAGATCCCGGCCTGCGGGGCACCAGCCCCCGCGCTGCTTCTCTGAGCTCCGTGCCCGAGGCTGTCCGGGCTTCCCTCGCCAGTCAGGCCGCTGTGGGCCCAGGTGGACCCCATCCTTACCGTGATGCCCGGTGCACTGAGGGGCGTATTTTCCGACATCACGATCATTCACGGGAGTGGTTGGCTCGCAGCTGGGGTGGCCAGCCTCTCGGTGACCTCTTCAAAGTCCTTGATGCCTCTGTCTCTCTGCTCAGGCTCCTGCTTTTCAGCTCCCTTCATATGTCGCCTGCTGGCTGCAGAGATTCCAGGCATTGCGTAGTAAAGGTGATGATGAGCCAAGAGGAAAGGAAAAGCCTCCCTTGAATCTTTACAGTTAGGTTTAAATGACTCCTCCCTTCCCCCCTCCCATGGCAGGGGGCATCCTAGAGACGGTGTTTTCACCTTTGTCATGACATCTGCCAACCCTGCTCTGAGCAAAACATTTCCAGAATTTCCAGCAGTTGTTACAGTCCACCGTGGCAGCCTCTGCCTGTCTGTCTGATTGTCTGGATGCTCTGACTTACCTCCACAGAAGGAAATATATTTTTGTTAGTACTATGGCAACAAAGTTGTATGGCTATGGGAACCTTACTTTTCCCATCAGCACTGTTACTATGTTTTTTTAACTTCAGAGACAAGTGGAAATACCATGGTTGTCATAATCTACAGACTTTGTGTTGTAGGCAAGACTGATGGATGGCTGCTAAAACTAGGAGTTGTCTGTGATCCTGAGATGGAGTTCTTTAATGTGGTTTGTGTGGCTTACGTGCTTTGCCGAGATATGTTGTATAAGTCCCCAGCATCCTCTCTCTGCATCTTCTCCTCTCCTGAGCATTCCAAACCTTGCAACATGGCTCTCACATTGTTACCTATTCCACACTCTGCATCTTCTGGGTACATTTTTGGCACTGAGTGGACCCTGTTTTCCCTATCTCTTACCTCATTCACTTCTGGAGTTTTTCAGATCTCGTCCAAGACATCACCACCTCCTGAAAGCTTCCCTAGATTCCTCTAATTCATCCCCTTGGTCTTTACCTAAACCCAGGATGGATCATTCTATGGCAGCACTTCTTGCTTAATAATCCCTTTCCCCCTTGACCCTTAAGATGCATGCGGCCAAGGATCTAGTGTGTGTCAGGCATACGGTAGGTGAGCAAGAAGTAAAGGAAGCAAAGGGTCCCATTCTATATCTTGCCTTATCCAGGATTCTTCTCGCCCCACAGGACGACTGTTCCTAGTCCCATTTTTAGCGTTTTCTAATGGGCACCTTACCAAGATGTTTGCATTTTCACAAATTACTCTTGCAGACCAAAGCCTCTGCCATCTACATGGATATGCTGGGAGTTAAAAGAGCTTGAAAGATTGCTTCTAAGGGAGGAAACACTGACCAGTCCGCTTGGAACCTGTCCCCCACGTGGCTGCTTCTTGCTAAGGCCACACCTGATACACTGTTTCTCTAAAGTAGAAATTAACCAGAAGTAAATAAATTTTAATAACTTAATACTATCAATTTATTAGTTTCTTTGGTTCACGTAATTCCATATTTAGAATCACTTTTGTGCTAAGTTGTATCTAAAGAACTTGGAGTCTGGAGATGGGGAGAAAAAAAAAGAATTTCAGACTTGGACCTTGGCCTTAAGAAGTGAAGAGGCTACTGGGATGACAAATACACAAAACAAAATTTCAATACAATCAAATAATTGCTAGAGTGGCTCACTGCAGAAAGCACAGGGGGAACATATGGTAGGAGCGTCTGTTAGAAGTCCAGGAGGAGGAGAGTGCGAGTTCTATGCATATTAAATTATGAAACCATCAATTGTTTAAACTGGGAAAGTATTTGAGGTCGTCTGGTTTCTGCTTCCTACATCAAATTCACACTTCTTAAATTAATTTTAAAAAAGTGTCTAGAGAGATTATTTGGCTTTCCTAGGATTGCCAAACAGCGTCAGAAGCATAATCACCGCCAAGGTTACATCCAAAAAATCAAACTGGGGGGGGGGGGGTAGAAAAAAAGCTCTCATGATCTTTAATTTGTCTTGGGAGTCATGTCTGCAAACTGCCAAACTTTAAAAATCTTCCATTTGTATTCATGGAAAAAAAAAATCAGGGTGTTTGTGCAGTCAAGGACAATTTACTCTTCCTTTCTACAAGTCAGTTAATAGACCAGAGAAAGTGGCCTTAAGCACTGTGCAAAAAGAAAATATTAGGATTTTAGCCCAGTGTGGTAGAGAAATCTAGAAATCTTTGAAAATGGGTTCAGAGAGTTTTCAAGGCAATTGAAAGCTATGTAATTAAGAGGCTGGTGAGAAATATCTTTCTTGATTACATGCATATATATTTGTTATATATATATATACACACACACACACACATCTATAATTATATGTAATATATAACATTAAAATGTGTTTTCTTATTTTTTCCTAATTAAATGGCTTTTTTTTCTTAAAGATTTTATTTATTTATTTATGAGACAGAAAGAAAGGCAGAGAGACCTAGGGAGAGGAAGAAGCAGGCTCCCTGCAGGGAGCCTGATGGACTCGATCCCAGGACTCCAGGATCAGGACCTGAGTCAAAGGCTCAACCACTGAGCCACCCAGATGTCCCTAAATAGTAGTTTTTAATCCAAATCCCTTTATATTTCCTGAGAGTATAATGTCTAAAGCAAACCTAGGTTGAATGCACACACAAAATTCCTAGCAGGAGAAAAAGTAGGAATAGAATTGTAAGGTGAATCAGGCTTTGGTGGTCTTTTACAGAGTCAGTGTTCTGGAAGGCGGGCAGAGATCCTAGAGAAGAAACTTTCCCTCCATCTCTTTGGTTGAGTAGCTAGTAGAGTTGCATTTCTTTTGTGTGAAAGTTTCACCTTTTTAATACATTGTCTCAGGTTAGAGAACTTGTCACTTGGTTTGCTTGGGAACATGGAGAGCTCTCCTTAATGCACTTACTTGGAGGGGCTTCAGCAGTAGGGGTCCTTTCAAAGGCTCTTCTTATTACTTATTTCCTGCTTCGTTGTTTATTGGCTTAGGAGTTTACTTGAACTAATTCTGGCAAGTCTGTCTCCCACAGCCCAAGGTCTCTTGGCCCTGCACAAATAGTTTCATTCCCTTGTTATTCTCCTTGAGCCTGGTACCCAGGCTTGTCCTGGGTAGAAGAAGCCAATTATTGTCCAATATTGTACTTAGGAACCCTGCCAGTTAGATTTTTACCCTTTACCATTGGATGTGTCTGTGGCTTGGAGAATATCCTCACAGTTCAGGCATTTAGTTTGTTTGCCTTCTCTTCAGCCAGGGTCTGTGAACTTGGAAGTTCCTCTCAGATTGCTCCTGAGAGGACACAGGCTTGAGCATGCAGAGTCTTCCAGGGATGAATGTGATTGGATTCTGAAACCTGATTCCTACCATTCCCTCTGGGTCAGAGTTGCTTATTGTTCTGTCAATATTTGGTCAGAATTTCTATTTAAGCCCATTGTACCAGGAGGGCTTTGCCCTGTTTTCAAAGAACATCTTTCTCCCTTTTCTGTATGTTCTTAAGACAATCTCTAGAGAATTGAAATGATTTGTGACAGTAATTATCATCAGATAAATCACTGTTTTGTTAGGGAAAGACTTTTTCCAGCTCCTTACTCTACTATTCATAAGAAGTTTTGAGACTTGAATGACATCACAAATGGGAAAATCTTAGCAATATTGTGCACATAGTGTTAGAAAAATACTGTTTTCTCTCTACTAGAGAACCAGCTACAGTGGTTTTTAAGGTATGGTCATTGTACAATGAATGAAATATATTACAGAATTCATATGTATATTGAATAAATATATACATATGTATTTCACATAGCTACATATATTTTTGCACAGATATATATTATTACATTTATATGCATCTATATCTGTAGATAATCACAGCATTATAGTTTTCAGTTTTAAAACGCACGTTATCATTGTTTGACTTCTCTCATGCCCTCCTAGAGAGCCAAATCAGTAAGACCATATCGGTACATTTTTAACTCCAGGTACAGATATAGAGAAATATTTGAGAGGGGGACAATGCCTATTTAATTACTACTATTCTGAATATATTAATGTTTTTTTTAATTAACAATTAGTAAGATTGGATCTGATTGAATTAACTTGGATTTACCCGCCATTTTACAGTAATCTAGTACAAAAGTTCTTCCTGGTTCTTGACAGAGCTTACAAAACTCAAATTATGAAGATTATTTCAGAGAATGAGCCCACTGAGCTTTCTTTACTCCTTATCTTCTATTTCCTAAATGGGTTTATCAGTCTTGAGACAGCCTTATTGAATTTTGCCTTGCATTTTCCATGTATAGAAGGAAAGTTATTTTGTTTGAATAAGCCTACAACAGCAATGATTACTTTAAAGTCCTTGAAAGTCTATCACAAATACATCCCAAATGCATGGAGTGGGGCTTTTACGTGACTAGCATGGCCCCTAAGCATCAACAATATATGTGGATATACAGTATCAATTTGGCATAGGTTTCTGGTAAAAAGAGGAAAATTCTTAGACATACTTCATCCAACAAAGTCCTAGGAACTCTCAGCCGGTTTACAAGGATCCACCTCCTTGTATTCATCACTCATTACATGCATGCTTTCCTATTTCACTGCAGTAGAAAGTTTGGCGAAAATATAGAAGTGACACAGAGATAAGTAGGAAAATATCCACTGATGGGGTTTGTATAGAGGAGGCAAAAATCAGTGTACATCCTTAAAGGCACAGGCATATTCACATCCTTCTGTCAAAAAGAGCACATGTTTCAGCTAGCTCTTGTGAGAATCCAAAGAGAAATATTGATGAAAGAACAAACAACAATGCACAGAATGTTCCAGAATCGATGCGGATCACGTTTAAACACCAGTGCGTGGAAACATGTCATCCACATGACATTGTTTGTGTTGTACTTTTTTGTGAGCCTTGTCATGTTCTCAAATAAGGTGGCTTCTTCCAGAAAGATCAAAGATCTCTTGCATAGCAACAAGAGCTAATGTTACTAAAGGGACATGAGAGAGTTTTGATGCGCAAGTTAAGAACAGATGTGTTTTCTCCTTTACTCCAAAAAAAAAAAAAAAGAAAAGAAAATGAAATGTGTCCGGCTTGTCAGCATTCAAAATTGACTAGAAGAATTGTTATTCTGTTTAATCTAGATCTCTAGAATATAGCTAGATATTTTTTGTATATGTCATATATGTCATGTGTATGATGAGGCAGTTATTTTAAGTAAATACTCAGAGAAAATTGTTAAGATATTTTTGAAGGACAAAATTTTTACTTGTCCTCAACTATTATACTGAAGAAAATGATGGAAAAACTAGGGAAGCAGAACAGCAAAACTAAAAAGTTATGGAAGATATTTTCTGAAAAAGAAAAATAAATACAAATATAGAACAGTTTTTAAAAACCCTAGAGAGAGCCCTTTAAAAAAGTTGTTTTACACATTGAATGAGTTCTAATCTTAAATTTACAAACAGGTAACTCAGTAAAACATAGGTTAAGTTTAATATTTATATTTACAAATCTTTGTGTACAGTATAGTGCTGAATATATGGCTATGGTGTGTGTTGTATGACTTTTGAGTAGTATGTGTGTATACGTGTGCATTGAACCTCTGACATGTGTGTCAGTGAGTAGAGTGGGTATAAGGGTTTACCCACTATTCTGTTATGAGTCAAATGGGCTTCAGTGGGAAGATGGTGCCACAGCTATACTCTCCTTACCATGGAGGGGAAAAGGAAAACTGTGGATTCTCCAGTCTCCTAAGATTTTCAAGATAGACTATAGGACTTTGAGTTCAGAGAATAGCGAATAAAATCAAATTCTTGGAACTGATTTGAGAAACTTGTTTCCATCTTGCTTTCCCCTCTAACTTTGCACTGCTTTGGGGGAAGAAGGTATTTCTTAGGAAGAAGAAGGTGGCTGTTTATTATAAAACAGTAAGAGCAGACTTTTCGGGGCACCTAGGAAAATATTCTCTATGGGAACATTTCCTTGTTCTCGTGATTTTTTTTTTTTTTTTTGCATTGATGGCTGAAGTCACAAAGTGAAAACAAATGAAAGTAACATTTGCTCTTGTTACATTTGATACAGAGCATCAGGAAATGGAGAGATGAACTGTCTCTTAAGGAAGCGAGAAGCCAGTTACTCATAATTTAGTTATGTCTATTTTTCTGTATGTTCTGGTCCAGATTTCACCCATGGCAAATTTTTTATTCCAGTCTGGGACCAGCAAGTTTTCTTCTCCAGTGCCCTAACATTGCTCTTTTAGGTAACACCTCAATTTGCCTTGTACCTCCTAGATGCAGTAGCATTTTTAAAATGTTCCATGATATTTACAAAGCACAAGCATTGTGATTTATTTCCTTCAATATTTATGAATGTTAATGAGTATTATACATGCTTATTAGATCGGGCACTTAAGTGGAAAGGGATGAGAAGTGATACTGTTATGTGTCAATAAGGCAGGTGTAGACTGTTGATCTTGAAAAGAAAACAACCAGTTGTTTAACCAGCAAAATGGGCTTATTCCAGAGTGACAAAGGACTTGCAGTTCTAGACCATGCAGGCTATGCCAAAGCCATAGGTAAATCTGGAAAACATAGGAGAGCAGTGTTACTTTGTTGGGAAAAGTGAGAAAGTTGGAAGGGGCTGCTTTGCATGCAAATCCATTGAAGGAAGGTAAGAGTTAAGGATGGTGACAATTTCTCATTGGCTGAGTTGTGACACTTTCTCATTGGCTGGGCTGTTGCTGGGCTAGCAGAAAATCTTTCTTCCTTCTGCTATGGTAGGAAAGGAGGCTTCCTCTTGTTGGGGTCTGCAGGTGACTCTGAGTTGGTGGATCATGAGAGCTTTCCTCTCTGGCCTCCTAATTCTATTTTAAATGAGGTTTTTCTTGGTTCAGTTTCACAAGACCTTGAGGAGAAAGCTTTTTTTTTTTTCTTAAAGATTTTATTTATTTATTCATGAGATACGCACAGAGAGAGGCAGAGACCTAGGCAGAGGGAGAAACAGGCTCCCTGCGGGGAGCCCAACGTGGGACTCGATCCCAGGACCCCAGGATCACACCCTGGGCCGAAGGCAGAAGCTCAACTGCTGAGCCACCTGGGCATCCCAAAAGTGATTTGCTTTGATCAACTTTCTGAAATAATGACAGTGATCTGCTTCAGATATATTCTTATCAGTATAAAGAAAAAGAATGGCTAGGAAATTTAACCATGTTACCTGGGCATAGCCATTTTCAGAATGTATTTTTATTAATATTTTTTATAAAAATACACACTGAGGGGGGCACTTGAGGAGATGAGCACTGGGTGCTATTCTGTATGTTGGCAAATTGAACACCAATAAAAAATAAATTTATTATTAAAAAAATACATACTCTAATAAATAGTATGAAACTGCATTATTTAATTTGGTAGATACTAGTCATCTGACACTGTTGTACATTCAAAATGTTGCTAGTCCAAAATGAGATGTGGTTTAAGTATAAAATACACGATGGGTTTCAAAAATTTGCATGAAAAAAAGATGTACTACATCTCAGTACTTCTGTATTGTTTGTATGTTGGGATGATAATACTTTTGATATATTAGGTTAAACATCTATTAAGAAAGATTTTACGGTTTTTTTTAAAAAGTGACTATTAATAATATGCTCCCATGTGTGGCTTACATTATTTTTCTCTTGGGCAGAAATGGTTTTGAAGCATAAGGGAAAATAAATATTGTAAATTAAATAATTCAGTAATAACCCAAAAGCTTCCATTGTCTTATCTGCCTCCAACTCCAGCTCCTCTCCTGAGAGTTAAGATTTTTCTCCAGCATTTAAAAACTCACATGCACATATACAATCAGAAGCTATTTTCAAACTGAAAATGAAATCAAAATATGCATCAATTTTGCAACTTGATTTTTCCATTTAAGACTATATGGTGGAGATCTTTTCACAAATATATACTTTTTAATTTTGCTTTTGTTTCCACTTAAATGTATAATGAAACCAGTAGACTCCCCAAAGACTGCCTTTTAGTAGCTGCAGAGCATCCCATAGGAGGACCATAGTTGGTGAGTCCTGCTCCATGTTTCTGCTGCTTGACTCCAAGGGCCTGTCAGAGGCCTAGAGTGGTCCCCGGCTTGTCGTCGTCTTTTGTGACCCGAAAGGATCAGCTTCTCTTTCTCTTTCAGAGCAGCCTTGTGTATGAGGGCAGCCCCAAGCGCAGGCTATGTGTGGAATAAGGTTCTTCGTGAATCCTTTTGTTCTGGCTCTGAGGGAAGCTCACAGAGCTTTCATACTTATAGACTCTTCTGTTCAACAGCTCTGGAGTAACAAAGCTTTTAAGAGGCCTTAAAAGGGAAGCTGTTGGGGGAGTGGCTGCAGATGTCAAAATATAGTCAATCCTTAAATCAGCCAATCATATAGATGCTTCATGGCTAAGGGGCTATATATCTAAATATTTAATAACATTGTTAAAGAGAGACTTTGGATTATAAAACATCAAGTAGAAATTAGGGTGAGGTGAAGTTTAACTGAAAATAACTGGAGTGTGTGGAAGTTTACCAACTGAACATTGAGATACCATCTCTCTTCTCATGCTTGGCTCCCAAGCATTTGGAGCTAGATTTGTAACCCCAAAGCAGAAATTGGAGGATTCTTCTTTGAGAATTTTTCAAATGGGGAGCGGTACTTCCTCAGACTCTAAATGCATGGGGTCCACTCTGAGCCCTGAAAATGAACAAGCCTACCACACTATTGTGGAACCTAATTCATGATTGAATGCATTGAGTTGTAATTCCAGGGTGATGCTTAATTTATTTAAAAACACTCAGTTTCTTTTTATTTTATTTTATTTATTTGAGAGAGAGAGAGAAAAAGGAGGGGAGAGAGAGAGAGGGAGGGAGAGAGCGAGAATGAGAGAGCAGGGGGAGGAGCAGTGGGAGAGGGAGAAGCAGACTCCTTGCTGAGCGGAGAGCCCTAGGCAGGTTTGATTCCAGGACCCCAAGATCATGATCTGAGCTGAAGGCAGACACTTAACCACCGAGCCCCCCAGGTGCCCCAATACTCAGTTTCCTTAAAGAGGAAAATTGTATTTTTTTTTTATGAAAACATGACTTTTGTCATAGGCTTATCTTCTCATGGAGAGGTTTTCTATGAAGGAGTTATCTCTTGCCCATGACAGCGGTAGGAGATTTCACTCAGTGCTTGCTTGACTCATACTGTCTAATTGAATGCAGGTTTTCTTTGGGATTAAGCATGTTAGAGTGCTTGCTTTGGTCCCCAAGGCAAATATTCAAGGACATTAAGTAATAAAACTTAATATAGGAGCAATTAAAATATGGAATATAATTTATGAAATATTAGAAACCAAGCTGAATGTTTATTATTGCAAACGTTAATAAAAAGTTAATTGTGCCCTTTAGCAATTAATTTATGCACAATTATCTCAAAGTGTTACTGGGCCTTCGAAACTAATTATAATTATATAGAGGTATTAAAAAGAAAACTCCAAAGTATCTACAAAATAGCTCCATAAAAATCTGTGTGCTTAGCTGACATGGAAGCCCTTAGCTATGTAAGTAATATTAAATGAGTTAAGACTATACTCCAATTACTCTATAAGAGTTGATCATTTAAAATTAGTGTGCTGTGGCTGGGTACATTTAAAGAGCTTTAAAGCATCACAAGACATTCAAAACAATTACTGTCTATTGTGACTTTTATTTAATCACAGAATCAGTCTTAGGACTCCTGCATTTAGTTCAATAGGTATTAAATTAATGCACTGGAATAATGTAAATCTACGTAATATTATCTTCATAGCTACAGGGGACTTTTTCAGGCTTCCACAACTTAAAAATTAGGCAGCTTTTCTCAGTTGAATTTATTACATTACAAGTAATACCATTTGTTGGTAACCTACCAGATGTCATGTATTTTACTTATAACAATAGATAACTCTCATGAGACTCTTAGATCAGGCTAGCTCTGTTCCAAACATCACTGTATTTATAGTGCCAAACCAGTGGGCATATATATATATATAGAGAGAGAGAGAGAGAGAGAGAGAGAGACAGACAGACATTATATATATATAGTTATGTTTGGAGCAGAGCCTAGCATGATCTAAAAGTCTATTTTATATATACACACATATAATGTATTTGTCATGCTTAACAGACTTTCATGTAATCCTGCTATTTTTAGTAAAATCCATTAAGCTTATCCCTCATTTCTACTTGATATTTCTTCATACAAAGCCTCCTCTTAGTATATGAATTAATCATCAATGAATATATATACTTCTTTACTCTTTATCAGAATGTGCTATTTTTATTTTTTTCAAGATCTTATGTATTTATTGGAGTGAGCGAGCAAGAGAGAGCATGAGTGAGGTAAGGCGGAGAGGGAGAAGCAGACTCTTCACTGAGCAGGGAGCCCCATACTCACTCCCAGGGGACTCCAGGGTCATGCGTGACCTGAGTCGAAGGCAGATGCTTAGCTGACTGAGCCACCCAGCCACCCTAAGTGCTACTATTATTATAACTTTGAAGAAAGGAAGGCATAGGGAACTGAAGTGATTTGGCCAATATTGTAGCCTTCATTGCAAAGTGCTAGAGCAAGGATCTGGATCCAAGGAACACAGCTCTGTGAATGATGCATCCTAACTGCTAGTCCATGTGGACTGTTTGGAGCCATTTATGTTGGGGTGTGACACTTTGCTTCTTACCAGAGTTGTGACCTTGGACAGGTTACATAACTCATTTGTAAAAATGTAGCATCGTAACTGAATCTGTCTGGTATGGATATCAACAACGTTAAATGAGATAATCTGTGCCTTTTAATTAGAGCGCTGGCACATGCTCCATATGTCCAGGAAATGCAAGCTTTTTAAAATCATCTACTACTGTAATTCTCCAAATTAAATATTACCCAAATTTAACAGAAGAGCAATCTGATGTCCACAAACTTAGAAATATTGCCAAAGGCTGAGAGAACTAGTGTTCTAATTAAGTGTTACCTAAGTCCAAAATTCTACATCCTGTTCACTTACCAGACATACTATAGTAAGGATGGCAGACCTTTTCAAAGCTATGCTTAGTTAAACATGGTGGAAGAAGGTAGGTGTGGTCTTTATTTTTTGAAGACTAATTCTCTTGTTGCTTCTATCTACAGCCCAGTTCATGTTCATTCATATGCTTTTTCAGTTGAGTCCTGAATCAGTTGATTGTGGTAAAGTCCAGTTGATTGAATACTTATTTTTATACCCAGAACTGAGTTGTGATAGATTTGGGGCTGTGTGGCAGAAGATTGGCATGAAGGGTGAGGGGAGGACAGGAGGGGCACCCCCAGGATTCAGATCTTTTTCTTGATTTGCTAGGGAGACTAATTTTTATTTTCTGATAAAGTAGCCTAAATGTTGGTGTATGCCTAAAATGCTTATTTCTCCCCACTTAAATTGCCTTCCTGAGATAGTCTTGAGCTGCATCTTTTTGTAAATTGTGAATATTATTGGGTGAGTCTGAGCCCTTTCCTTTATTTTAGTAGGTTTGTTTTCCGTAGAGGGGGTATTTAGTTCCTTGAAGCACATCTCGGTGACCAACATTGCTTTGCTACTTTCTTTCTTTCTTTCTTTCTTTTTTTTTTTAGAAAAGAACTGCAATGGTACATAGTTTAGTAGATGTTTAAATGTAAAATGGTATAAAAGGTATAAACCTTAAAGATCTAAAAATGATGCAAGGAACTACCATAAAAAGATTCAGTAATTGTTAACATTTTGTTCCTTTTGCCTCATCATCTCCTCTGTGTGTGCACACGTGTGTGTATGTGTAGTTCTCTGTCTACACAGAGACATACACAGTTCACACGAGTTTCATTTGGCAACTTAGGGGAGAGTATTTTGCAAGTGTGCTGCCCTTTTATCTGTGTATTTCATAAATACAAGCATATTCTGTCAAATAACCACTGTGAGGGTGTGTATCAAGAAATTTACGGATGCAATGTTACTATTTCATCCCCTGTCTGTAATCAAATTTTACAATTTGCCTCCAGAATGTCCTTTATGGCTTTCTTTTTTTCCCTTCTCTGTCCAGGATTCAGGAACACACATTCCACTTAGTTGTATCTTTATTATCCTTTAATCTACAATTCCTTAGCTCTTTTTCTGTTTTGCAGGACTTTGAAATTTTGCAAGTGAACGGGCCGGTCATTTGAATGTGTCTGATGTTTCCCTATGATTAGATTCACATGATGCGTTCTGGGCAGGGACACCATAGAAGTGATGTGTTTTTTCTCTCTCTCAGAAGGAAATAAAGTGGGATCCCTGGGTGGCGCAGCGGTTTAGCGCTTGCCTTTGGCCCAGGGTGTGATCCTGGAGACCCGGGATCGAATCCCACATCAGGCTCCCGGTGCATGGAGCCTGCTTCTCCCTCTGCCTGTGTCTCTGCCTCTCTCTCTCTGTGTGACCATCATAAATAAAAAAATAAAAAATAAAAAAAAGAAGGAAATAAAGTTAATTTGTTTCATTATCAGAGATGTTAACTTTGACCATCTGGTTAAGATAGATGCCCATCAGGTACTTACACTGTAAAGCTCCTATATTCCTTCTCTCTGTAATTGGTAAGAAACATATTTTTAGACTATTGGACTATCCCATCTATCTCTGAACTTCCACCTTCTAAAGTGACAGAAGTTTTTAAAGTTTATTTATAAATATTTAGTAACTGGCCCAGTTTCCCTCTATATTACGTTAATTTATCTGAAATAGATCATATGTGATAATTGATGAAAACAACTTTCCCAAAGCTAACACATTATTCAACATCACTATATGTAAATAAACATGTGTGATCCATTTATGTCAGTATGCAGTGGTGTTACATGAAAATGAAGTCCATCTTTGAATTCATTTAAGAATTTTGACAATTCAGGATTTTAGGGTATTATTACATTTTTGTTCTTCAGATGGGCTATAAAAAAAAAAAAAAAGTAAGACTGGATAGAATGGAAGGAGGTCTGAGAAATGCCCCCTTTCCCAGCCAGAGCCATAAAGCTGACAAATTTGAAAACAACAAGCTCAGTTCCTTTGGTTTTGAACCCTTACATCTTGTTAGATTATGTTTATTTGCTTGTGTTTGCATTCTAGAAAAAAAAAATGTATCTCTATTAAATGCTCCTACCATTCTATGTTACAGAATCAGGCCTCTTTGAGAACATGAAGGATATTGAAAATCATTTCATCAACTTTGTTATTTTACAGATGAAAAAAAATTGAGACGTAGAAGTAATCTGAGTAAGTTAGTTGTAGAGTACTATGAGCTGGGATTCTGATTGTTGACTCCTGATCTGGTGTTATAGCCATGAAATAGATGACCTTGATTCTTGAATTTATTCTGTTTGATTACAGCTAAGGATCTGGGGAAAAAAAAAAGTAGTGGGCTGAATTTATGGTGGTAGGGTATTCTTTCAAGTACCTGTTTAAAATATTGCATGTCCTTGCCTCTCCACTGTATAAAAGCCTCTCTACTGGGATAGAGGGGCATAGGTGAGACAATTGTGAGAGATTCTTAGTATCATTATTAATTACATTTTTCTCACTTTCTATATTGTATTGTCTGATGCCGAGGGAAAAATATACTATTAACTGCCCATTCTTTTTAATGAAAACCTGTATCCCATGCACCCATCACATAAAATCCTAATGAACTTCTCCAAAGAGATATAGCTCATCTCAATCTCTAATGTTTTCCTCACTTTAGAAAAACCTCTGATGTGATCTTGACTATTCTTTGAAATATCATTTGGCTTATGGCCATAGAACTCAAGAATCCTTTCAGACACTGGATTCATCTTTGGAATCATACCAGAAAATCCATTTAAAATCAATCTCTTATGAGGAGCAACATTACTCCCATCATTTGCCTTACACCCAATTTGTTTGGAAAATAGCACATAAAAAGAGGATCTGGTTGTAGTTTATATCTTTTCTAGTTTTCCAGTTGGATGAGACTTTTATAAATGTCTGGGCACCACTACCAATAAGGATTTGTCATCTGTTGTCAAAATAGTCGTACATAGTTTTTATTTTGAAGTTGAGCTTTAGATTTACTTAAGTATTTTTTTTGACCCCATTGGCTTAATGTTTTCAGCTCTATAGTTACGATAATATATCTTCAGGTCCCATTTCTAAACCCATCAATAACATTGCAATTCAATTCTGCAAAAGAAATTATTAGTCAATGCCTCCATATTAATCATTCAAAAACAATAAAAATAAAATTGAGGGCAGAACACTAGTTGCTTCAAAGTATTGAATAAGCAAATTCTTCTGGGAGATTTATTTTCAGGATTTACAATTATTTTTTACTGACGAAATTGAGCTTTGTTAGAATGAAATTGAAGATTGCCTTTCCTGAGTCCTGTAACTATGAAGCTATATTCTTGACAAGAATTTTTAGACAGGACCCATATACATTTAGCATGTTTTTTTTTTTTTTATCTTTTCCTATGGTCAGTGAAAAAGAGCATATATTGCATGTAAATACAATGATTGGACAGATATTACTAATTTACCTGAGTTGACTCCAGCCTGGGAATTTCCAATGAATGAATAAGTATCTCAAACAGTCAATAATTTGAATTGAATAAAACACATGCCAAGGACTAAAGATGTGCTGCATCACTGTAAATCGTTCTAGGTAGCATTTCACTGAAATGATAAATATTTTAATGTTCCAAAATATGCCATTCTTTTAATGTCAGATGCATGGTCACAATTCTTTTTTTTAATATTTTAAAATCTTAAAGAGAGGGCATGATCAGGGAGTGGGAACAGAGACAGGAGGAGAAGCAGACTCTCCACTGGGCAAGGAGTCTGACATGGGGCTCAATTCCTGGACCCTGGTCTCATGATCTGAGCCGAAGGCATGCTTAATCGACTGAACCACCTAGGGGCCCCCATGGTCAAAATTCTTTGACTGTAAGCAACAGACACCAAGGCATAGATTGGGAGGGAAAAAGTACTTTTATTTCCAGTTAAGTCCAAAATGGATAGATTTGAACTTAGGGACATTGGAGTCTAAGAGTTCAGACTCTGATGTCTTCATCTCTGTGCATCACTGAACTCTGCTCTTGTGTTCTTTTCTTCATTCTTGGGGCTTTTAACATGATGGCTCAGGGGAGGCACTGGGCTTGTGTGTTCATTGATTTCAAGAAAGATATAGAGAAGTACTCTCCTCTATGATCCATCAGAATCTCATGAGAGCTCTATGAGAACACTCCAAAAATGTGAATGCTCATATGAGTCAAGTGATAAAATAGGCATCTGGTTGACTGCCAGAGCCCTGAAGTAGGAGTGAGAGAATCTGGATTTCCATACTATGTCTGTTCATTAGGAGCAAGACTTCAATTTGTATACATTCCATGAGTCTGTGATTTCTCACTTGTCAAATTCAGGGCATAACTACTTTCCTCAATCCTTCTCAAGTACCAACTATACCCCATGCATGTTATGGAAGTGGAATACAGCCATGGAAAAAGCCAGAAGAGGTTCTGCTTCCATGGATGCTTCATTCCAGTATGAGGGAGACCCACAATGAAAAGATAAATAAGCATAACAAAAAGGGAATTTAAGTAGTGCCAAGTGCTATGGTGCAAATGATTGGTGAAAGCCATTTAATCAGCTTAAGGAGGCAAAGTTTATTTAAAGGGACACAGACACTGAGATGAAAGTAAGCTCATCTCATGAGTATTTAGGAAGAAACTTATTCTAGGCAGAGGTAAAAGAGTGCAGAAGTGCTAGGCTGGGAAAGAGTAGGGCTTATTTAAAGACTAGTAAGAGGAACTCTATGTATAATCCATCCCAAAGAAAGGAAAGAGATAGAACTGAGCGTAGGGAAACCCACAGGGACCACCAGAAGATGAGAGAATCTACTGGGTGGTTTTTGGCTTTCTTTTTAAATTTTATTTTATTCAATTAATTAATTAAGTAATTAATTTATTTTACTATTAAAACCTTTTTTTTTTTTTTGTGGCTCATCTAGGGGGATCCAAGGGAAGTGCCAAGTCCAGTTATAAAGATTTGTGGTAATAATCAAGGCAAGATGTGCTGGCAGCTTGAAATAGGCTGCTTGCAGGGAAGGTAGTGAGAAATGTCTGTATTTAGGTTTATTTATTTATTTATTTATTTTTTTTTTTTAATTTTTTTTTTTTTTAATTAATTTATGATAGTCACAGAGAGAGAGAGAGAGGGGCAGAGACACAGGCAGAGGGAGAAGCAGGCTCCATGCACCGGGAGCCCGATGTGGGATTCGATCCCGGGTCTCCAGGATCGCGCCCTGGGCCAAAGGCAGGCGCCAAACCGCTGCGCCACCCAGGGATCCCTAGGTTTATTTAGAAGGCCCCATAGGCAGGACCTTCAAACCCACAGAATAGGAGTGAGGAAAGAGATTAATATAGATTTCCAGGGTTTGCTCCTAAGCACCCCAGTATGGGATGGTTCAATGAAATGGTATGGGGAAGTCTCAAGGATGGGACCAATGAGAGTTTGGCCTTTTAGATCTAAAGCATCAGGGTCCTCTGATGCTTTAGATGACTTTGAACTTCTGGTAAGCTCCAGGCTGGTGAGGGCAGGATCACCTACACTCTGTCTTCCCGTGGAGTCGCTCAGAAAACAAGTGCAGCAGATACTCGGGAGTCTAGGGCTTTTCAACACTCGGAGTCCAGCAGTATCGTAGAAACTTTTTGGCACGTGACAACAAATAGGCAAGTGGCAGATAGCCTTTTTGGCTGGTTGCCAGGTTTTTTGAAAATCCCCTTCTATGATTTCTTCTGTTCCCAGATTTGTAGACAGGCATGAATTTGGCAGTTGCTATAGAAATGTGAAAATTACAAGACATGCTGAACTGCTCAGTGACTAGATTTATCTTTGAAATGTATTTTTTGTACATTCTTCCCTCCTAATTAATTACAACTTTGAACATTTGGGTAGCAGATACACTGACAGAAGGCTTTACCCCCTCTGGCTGAAATGATCATAATATAGTGAGTAGTTCTTGAGATTGTGTGACCTCAGACTGTGATAAGTATAACTGTGCTTTTCATAGCAGAAAAGTAGAAGTACTACAAGATACCTTGACAGTGTCTGAGACTGGAAGAGTTGTGGGACACCAACAAAGATAGCTAATAACAAGGATTCTTGCTCTGTGGAAACCATATAAAAGTAGCTTTGAAAAGTTATTAAAAATCCGTGTTTCATGTAGTTTCTCATTGATAACCTTAGACAATGTTGATTTGCATGACATCATTTACAATTAAGTCCTGCGACCAGGAAATTCCGGTTTCGGTGAGAAAGGGGGGAAGTATCTTCTGAATTAGGAGATGATTTAGGCATGCATGCCATCATGCGCTCCTCCTTTGCCAAGTCTCCATCTGCATGTAGTTCCAGAAAGGAACACAGGCAAGCAAGCATTGTAAGGACCAGCAAAGAGAAAGATGGGGTCACCATTCAGTTTCTCCTCCTTTCGGAATGTATGTGTGGGGACAAAACAAGGCCAAGGTTTTTAGGAGCTACAAAAAATGCCTTGTCAGTGAGGTGGACTTTCCAGTGTGGATTCCTGCCCGCTCAAAGAAAAAAAAAATTGGCAGCCTTAACACCAAATGAAGGCAGTGACACTACTCTAGAGACTCCTCAGACCCCATCTACTGTGTTTAAGAATACCTAGAGCCACTGATTTCACTCCTGTGTTCTTACCTGCATTGAAGCAAGACATGGTTTCATGCATTTCCTGGCATTTTATTTTATTATTATTTTTTTACTGGCATTTTTAAATTTGCTTTTTGAAATAGCTCTTTCTGTCCTTTGCCCTGCTTTCTATCATTTTTAAATCATTTTTCTAACATAACATAGGTTATAAATAACTTTCCTGGTTTTGCACGTGTCATGTAATTTTTATGGTGGCTTTTTTTTCCATATCGATATTTTTAGCTAGCACAAAGTCAAAATACTCAATTCTTTCACGGTTTCAAGCTTTAGGAACTCATTCCTGGTTTCTGTCTCTGCGGGGTTTTTTCATCTTAAAAAAAAAAAAAGAAAAAAACAACATTGTTTTATCATTCCATGGTTGATGTATACAAGGTTAGAGTGGCAAATTCAAGTTTATGTATTTTTTTAAGATTTATTTTTATTTATTTATGATAGACAGAGAGAGAGAGAGAGGCAGAGACACAGGCAGAGGGAGAAGCAGGCTCCGTGCAGGGAGCCTGACATGGGACCTGATCTGGGGACTCCAGGATCACACCCTGGGCCGAAGGCAGGCGCCAAACCCCTGAGCCACCCAGGGATCCCCAAGTTTATGTATTTTTTTAATGACTAGCCTTATGAGACCAGGGGCTCCCAAGACCTGACACAGTGTGCAGCACATAGTAGGTTCTCAATAATTATTGAAGAGATGAATGAATGAACTACATCTACAACCTAATGGCTTCGTTCAGTATAAGTGAGTCGTAAACTTTAAGGTTTATGATAATCTGATAACTGGCTATTAAGTTGGAGAACTGACTTCTCAGCGCTCTATAGTACTTTGTAAGAAGAGAAGAATTCTTTTTATCTAGGCTCTAGACACTATATGGATTTTAAAGGCATTAAAAAATAATAAGGCACAAGACACTAACTTACTGTGTCCAAATGAGACCACAGAAATGAGAAGATTTTGAATGAAATAGATGCAGGCCGCAGTTCTAATCTAATTCCTTGATTTTTCCGTCCAGATGTTGCTACTGATCTTCTGGACTCAGTTTTTTTTAAAGAGTTTGATTGAATGAAATGCACAGACTGCAAACTTTCCGGTGATGCACAGTAAATACGTTGTTTTCCGAAGACCGCACAGTTACTATAGTTGTGACGAATCCTGTACCACCGCATCCACCCTGTACTGCAGATACATATGCCTGATATTCAATTAAATAAATAAACATTCAGCAATGTTTAAATCTGACTTCTGAATTGCCCTTTTTAATGAGTCGTTGCTCTGTTCACATGTTCACAAACCAAACTCAGATGCTCACATGATATTCTATTGCCCAGGGAAAATGCTGCCTGAACTGCCTAATGATCCGAAGTATAGCAAAACTCTGAGGAAACTAATCATGTGTCTACTGGATACAGTGATACAGTCACTGTGGAGAGCATGTGCCAAAGAAATAAATTATGCGCTAAAGCTATTTCTCTTGTTCCACTCCATGGACAGAAGCACCAGTTTATATCCTCCTCTAAAAAGCATACTGTGACCGGCAACAAACAATATTCTTACATCCTTCCCTAAAAGGCTCAGCATGCTTCTTTTTCACATAAAACAGAATTCTCTCTAGCAAACTAATGAAATATGGTGAAAAGAAAAGAATATCATTAGGAGTTAAAAAAAAATTGCTGACTGAATTTCTGTCACTCTTAACTGCTGTAGATGTCAAATGTTAGACTTTCAAAGGGAAACTTGACAAGATTAAATGCTACCAGAAATAACTTAGGCAAACCAGGCTGGGCTTGTGTACATCTTACAAAAAACATCCACTTCCAAGCAAAATGTTGAGCCAATCTAGTGTTTATCTTCTGTTGCATTTTCCTCCTTTTGCAACAAACAGTGTGTCCTTTTCTAACAAATGCTTAGAACCTCCTCCTCCAAGCTGCTTTGCATAAGTGTTAATTTGTTCTACTGCAGTAAAATTGACTTTTCCACTGAGAGCGCATGGCTTTGCCTTACTTTTTTTTTGAAGTTAACAAATTAATATCTTATCCTAATAAAGGCTGCAATCCCAAATGACTAGAATACGGATGTTGAGGAAAACATTCATGAACATTTTTTGGTTATTCTTTATTCTCTTGGGGGTTAAATGTGATGGGCAGTCGTTCAGGAGAATTTGCAAAATGTACCTAACTTTATTTGAAACATATTACTTATTCATTAGTGATGAAGCATTACTTTGTTTTTCTGAAAACCCTGGGAGAATTAAAAGCACGTGTTAAATAATGAGTACGTGAAAAAAAACCAGGTTGACAAATGCCAGGTACTTATTGTTACATATGTACTATTAACTCTTTTAGGGTTGCCAGAAAAAAAACAAAATATAGATTCGTTTTTATGTGCAAATTATCTCTTAAATTGGGGCTGATTTTTAGGTCTCAGGTTAAAGTGAGTTTTCCAACTGTGTTATCTACAGGTAATAATTGTAGACAACTGAAAGAACACTGAAGTAAATCTAGGGGTTAATAGTATCCATAGCATGAGATCATATTATATTCTGTAGTATCTTTGCCTTGGCTTAGAGTTCACATAAAGACTTCCTAAAAAGTGAATTTGACCTTTTATTTTTCTTGTGTCTCCTACTACATGTTACACAGTGTCTTGCATGTAACAGAAAAACCATTTGTTGAATGAATGAATAAGAGAATGAGGAAAACATGGTAGCCCTCAGACACTCTAACAATCCTTGGTCTAAACCAACTGTTGGATCCCAGTCTGTTGTTCTGTCCACTCTCCTTTCATAACTGTACTTTTGCCAGGGTAGGCAATCGTGGTCAACTGCCAGTTGGTAATTTCACAGACTTTCACTCAGAAAAGTGATACAGAAACTATTTCCGCAAAAATTAATATAACTTTACTGAAAATGGCTATGCGTAACATTGTTTTAAAATATTTTATTTATTCATGAGAGATACAGAGAGAGAGGCAGAGACACAGGCAGAGGGAGAAGTAGGCTCCATGCAGGGAACCTGATGTGGGACTCGATCCCAGGACTCCAGGATCACGCCCTGAGCCAAAGACAGACACTCAACCACTGTGCCACCCAGGCATCCCTATGTGTACCATTATTAAAAAAAGAAAAAATTATTCTGCTCTTTCTTGAGCCTGACCATTCAAACCTAAAACCAAATTTCGCAAATGTGTAACATTCTTTGCTTGAATAATAATATGGTGGAAACTGAGCTGTAATTAGGCGAATTTTCTTTCTCATTTGGAGAATGTCAGTAACATGAACAGAGAATTATTAATAATTGAGATAAAAATGTGCTTGTCTGGGTGAGTATGTGGATTGGACAGACATCGCTGTTAAAATTACTTGCACAGTGAAAATTATGTTTGCAGCAAATGCATTAAAGAACATTGAAACGGTGTTACTGCTTCCTTTGTGGTTTTCTGGACTGTGAACTGTGTGAGGATTGTGAGCAGTCTCAGTGTATAGGAGTAGCAGAAGGGGTTAGCAGGGGGTTGGTGCTGATGCTTTTGGCCCTGGCACAAGGTTGGTGAGACAAAGACAATGCCTTGTGGTCTCTTATTATGTGAGTAAAATGGGAATCCTGCCGCCTCCAGAGGACAGTCCTTACTCTGCAGCCTTCTCCATTTTTCCCTTTGTGATTTGATGAGCACAGCAGGTTTTGCATCTGTAGGTGTGATAGGAAGCAGCAGCTCCAGGGCTGAGGAGAGCTCTCCTTGCAGGGCCCTGGGTTCTTGAGAGCCCTGGGAGCAGCATGCATCTTTGTTGCAACTGGCTGCTTAAGACCTGATGTGTGACCATTTGCTCTCCTCACACGGGCATCTTTTCTCATCTTTGACATACCTGCTGAGATGCCAACTGAATATGTTGAAAAACAGGCTGTAGGTTTTAAATGGCAATCTTCCTTTCAAATAAACGATTTATAAACAAAATGTCATTGAGTATTTAACCATCAGTTCATGCCTCATCAGCGAGGCTGGTCCAAGCTTTGATAATCCACACATATAGGAAAAGTTTGTAATCTGAATTCTACTGCACACCCAGGCCTCCAGACCCACTTCTCTCATTCCTGCTGGGGGTAACCAGACCTAGGACAGGTGGAAAATACATAGACTTCCCAATATTTGGAGTTAAAGAGGTTAACATAGGAGTTGATATGGTGTCCAAGTATGATACTGTATAAAAAATGCAAGTGGTCTCCAACGTCAATGGTTCTGCTTAAGTCTTTTTTTTTTTTTTTTTTTTTTACTTTATCATGGGACAAAAGTGATAAGCATTCAGTAGACACTGTACTTTCAATCTGGATCTTTTCCTGGGCTACTGATAGGTGATCCCATCCTCTCTTATGCTGGCAGCCCTTGCCCCCAGGCAGCCATACAATCAGGAGGGTAAACACCCAGTTCTCTTATGTTCATTATGCACCCATGCAACAATTCTGTTTTCCCCTTTCAGTATAGTACTCAATAAATTACATGAGATGTTTGACACTTTATCATAAAATAGGCTTAGAGTTAGATGATTTTGTCTAACTGTAGGCTAAAGGAAGTGTTCTGAGCTTTTAAGGTACATTAGACTAAGCTATGGTGTTTAGTGGGTTAGGTATTGTAGTAAATGCGTCATGACTTATTTTCAACTTTTGTTGGCTTTATCCACACGTAACACCATTGTAAATCAAGGAAAGTCTGTATACATTTGGTCTTTGCCTTCAATTCCTGGCACAGAGCTGTTGACACCCTTTTAATTTCCTTGAGTGATAGTGGTGTTAGGAGCATCTTTTGTTATCCATAAGAAGTTCCTTTCAACCAGACCTGTGCTTACATTAATGAGATGACCGGTGTATATCTGTTCCTGATGGCTTCAGGATGGGGGCTGGTTTCTAGAGGAACCAACTATGCAATCAGAGGGCTGGAATTTTCAGCCCCATCCCTCAATCTCCAAGGAGGGAGGCTTGAATTAACAACCCGTGACCAGTGGTTTAATTAACCATGGCTACATAATGGAACCTTCATGAAAACCCTAAGTAAAGGAGCCTGGAGAGCTTCTGGGTTGGTGGATGCTTCCATGTGCCAGGAGGGTGGCAACACCCAATTCCAAGGGGACAGAAGCTCTTGTGTTTGAGGCCCTTCTAGACTTTGTTCTATGTGCTTCTTTAAATGCCTGGATTTGTATTGTTTATATGACTGCATTGTTTATAACATCCTTTATAATAAAACAGTAACAGTGAGCAAAATGTTCCCCTGAGTTATGTGTGCCATTATATGAAATTATTGAATTTGAGGGGGGGGGAAGGGTGATCCTGAATTTGTAGTCAAGTCAAACAAAAGTGGGGGTAATTTAGTGACCCACCACTTGTGATTGGCATCTGAAGTGGAAAGCAGTCTTGTGGAACTGAACCTTTAACCTTTAGAGTCTACATTAACTTGTGGTAGTTAGAGTCAAAATTGCATTAAATTGTAGGACACCCAGCTTGTGCCCCTGGAGAACAGATTGGTGTGAAAACTCACACATTTGGTGTCATAAGTGCTCTTGAGTAGAGAAATGTCTTCCTTGGCCAGGCAATCTGCATTAGTATACATTTCCAGAACATAGTCATCAGGAACACAGACCCTACAGCCACATACCTGAGTTCATGCCCTGGCTCTGCTGATTACTAGCTGTGTGTATTCGCTTCAAGTAATAATCTCTGTGAGCCTCCATTTGCACATTTGCAAAATAGAAATATTAGTAGCACTGGGCTCATTGACTTATAAGGAGGATTGCATGATTTAATATTTGCAAATGACTTAGAAATTTCTTGGCACATACTAGAAGTATAATGCTTAATTAAGTGAAAATAAATAAAGTTGAGTAACAGGAATCTGATATTTCCTATCGTACTTTGTCCTGCTTTCTGTGTCTTTTTGCTCCATGGAGAATTCCCTTTCTATTTATTTGTCCGGTTGTAGAGGTATTCTTCTTTTCCTTAAGTGCAACACCTTGAGTTGCCGATGCTTAGATGCCATGTGCCACGCAAGCAGCACTGATTTGAGTCCCATGGGCACACATGCTAGCATGACTAGGGCCCTTGCTTTACTTGTGATTGTATAATAGGTCCCATCTGAAATGTCAAGAAGATAAATACTTTGGAAAGACAAATATCAAGACCCTTTTATCACCTCTTTGATAAAGCTAATCATTAATGGTGACATAAGGATTGTTACGAAGATATAAGGTGGCTAATTAGAAAGGAACCCGGAAATGCACTCACATGGTTGGTGATTGCCTATAACATCTTTGTGAATGTTTCCATCTAGAGTCTGTTTTGAGACAGCATAGCTGCTTCCATGGTTCCCAGGGAATTATTGGTTTCATAAAATTAATTATCCCCAGGCTCAATAAACCTTTTGGTCTTCATTCTCTACTATATGCTGAGTGTCCAAGAGATGAAAACAGTGTGTGGTGGTGAGAAGACAGGGATCTCTTGATGCCAGAAAGTCAGGTGGAGAAATTTCATCTATGGTGATAAGAGTTTGTAAGTTTGTAACTTGATCCTTAAAGTTTATCAAGTGAAATCTTAACATTCCAAAGGTAAAGGAAATGCAGTCAATCTACTCCTTATTTCAATCAAAATTTAATAGGACTTTCCTTGTTTTATTATTGAAATATTATTTTGAACTCTAAGAGAATCCAGGAAATGTTTTCAAGCAAAGGATGGAGAGGGGTGGGAGATGGATTTCATTTTCCAAGATGCCATGACAATAGGATGAAGAAAAATTAGAGGAAAATAGAATTGGAGGTAGGGAGATCTATTATAAACTCATTAGAACAATCCAGATAAGAAGTGTTGGAGGCTGAAACTCAAGCAGCTGCAGTTTAAATGGAAAAGAAGAAATGGATTGGAAAATTAATATAGGATTAGATTTATGGGCGTCATGGAGGAGCATAGGGATGAGGGTGGAATATGAGGAGATGTCTAAGATCCTCCAAGAGGCTGAGCTGAGTAGAAGAGGCAAGTAATAATGCCACTCGTTAAATAAGAGTCATCAGGGTCACCCTGAGGACTTGGGGGAGAATGACAGATTGAATGGAGATGTTGATTTAAAGATGACTATTGGATTCTCAACAGACACAATAAAGTAATTCAGTAAACAGCCATGCTGTTAAGCAGGAATGTCTAGGGTGTAAATACATATTTTTTTAGTCATCAAGATACAGTAGTAAATGGTCAAAAGACATTAATTGACTTGTGAGGTCTCACACCATTGTAAGATTGAGAATAGGGTCTCGTGACTTGCCTGCAACTCTTGTGTAAGACAGGTGGTGTTTCCTCTACTAGGGAACTATAAATATGTGCTTTGGAGCTGCATCCCCCACTTCGCATTCTGCATACATTTGAAACTGGCATGTCTTTTTAGTTTTAAATGTTTTAATGTAAGTATCTCCAATTTTATATTCAATAAATGGGTCACATTTAATCTTTTCTTTCCAATGATTTGCAGTTTAACATTAATGTAATTCATCTTATTATAGCAATGTTCACATTTTTAAGGAAACAAATCACTTGACAGGTTAGATGTTACCTTGTTGTTTATTCAGATGGATGCTGAGATAGTCTTGGAAATGTGGGTGGGAAGTGGGATTGGGCAGAGTGTAGGAAGCTGGTCTTCAGTCTGACTTATCTACTCGGAAAGAACATCAACCAGGGTAAAACTTAATGCATCTGCATGAATGGAAATCAATTGAATTGATTTTTGAGGGACTTGTTCCTTTGCTGCCATTTCAAAACTCAATACCATGTAATGTTCAAGAATAAGGCCATTACAAAGATCAACAGAAAAAAAATACAAAGTTTTACTTAATGCATGAAGATTATACATTTGCAAAAGCCTTTAATTGTACAAGTTTTCAGTGAAACTTGAAGTTTTAATTTAATCACAAATCTATAATATGCAAGTAGGCATCGTGCTTTCCAATACTAAGAAATCTGTTCTTCCACTGATGTGTGAAGGATTTAAATGGCCATCAACCCTCAACACTAATAGCTTTTCTCTTTTTCTCTCATGTGTCTGCAGCATATAGTTATAGCCCAGAGGACTCTGAACAGTGTTTTTGAGCACATTTAAGAATTAAACATTAAAATTCTGCTAAGTCATAATGCCAACATGATAAAATGCCTGCAGTAATTATACCCACTGGATTATGACAATAGAACTTTCTTTATGCCATTAGAAATAATAAGAATAACTAAAATCTGTATGCAGAAGTTTTTATTCTTTAAGAAGTATTTGCTTACAAGTGGTGGTATTTTTTGAAAAATCAACTGAAGTGCTTATGTTGTGCTTAGAACGATTTCTGGCTTAGGAAATTACTATTAGTTACCACTGTTTTATGGTTTTTAAATTGGGCTTGTAAACATAAATATATGTGAGTGCAATGTGTATGTATTTATGTGTTCAATTGATAAAATTAAAAAGTAAAGGACATCACTTGACAATATGTGTATAAAGGAGTAACTTCAACTGAATATCAGATGAATTCAAGCAGCCACAAGACAGACTATCACATGATAGGCCTCATTTATAGCTAGATGGAAATATATTCTCTTCAATCTCCTTGGGATGACAGCTTCAATCATCACTGGAGAATGGGGAGCTCATTGCCCCAAAACCTCTGCCAGGGTCAGAAGATGTGGAGGTAGCCAGATGTGGAAGAGAAGAGCATGCCCACTGTGTGGGCTCACTCACTCCTCTCTCCAGGCTGACATAGAGGCTCCCTTATTTTTCATGTTAGCCAGGACGATGGCTCAAGAGTGCCCTCTCTTCCTGGTTGGGTCGTGGTTGTCCTCTTCATAGAGTAAATCTGTGGTCCACTGTCCAGAATTGTGTTAATGGAATATCCCTGGCCCCTCCAACACTGCTGGGCCTCATCGCTTTTTAAATTTTTTGGAGTTGAATCTGTTCATCTGACATTTGTTACCTTTAACCAAAGGATAACTGAGAATGATAGCAAGGAGAAAGAGGAGAAAGATGCCATAATATACTGAACCCCAGATAATAATTCAGCATGATGCAAGGCATGCAGCCCATTTTAAATCTGTGATCACATTTAATCTTCCTAAAAACCCTAGGAGATGGGCATCATCTTCATTTTACACAGGATGAATACCAAAGCTATGAAATATAAGTGGTATATTCCTGTTTATATAGCTAACACGGGAGCTGGCCAAAATCCAAGGCCTGGATCATCTGGCACCAAAGCCTTTCCTCTACAAACACCTTAAAGGACTTTTTAAGCACAGTAAAATTTGGGAAAAGCAGTCCCAGAGTGTATTGCATGAATATAACCAAAACTTGAGTGGTTAAATTCTGAGCAAGGAGCCAGAAACACTGCTAATATGTGATTGATATGGTGGATAGTTCCTTTCTGCCCTCAGTGAGGTCCTTAAACTAAAGCACTTACTGCATCTGAGGGCATCCTCATCTATGTGTGATATTTAGCTTTATCTTTCAAAGGGTTTCTGACTTTTAACCTTCAAGTCATTTGCATTGATTTTGCGTTTTCTGCCAATTTACACCAAACTTTGGCCCAGATTTCCTCTTGATTAGCTCGGTAATGACACCACCTCTGTGATTTTGTGCTGTCTACTCTTTTTGTTTATCTGAGAACATTTTTCTCTCATTGTTGCTAGGACTCATTATGAGGATTGCATTAATCCAGGCTACTGGAAAGTATTCCATAATATCTACTAGACCATAGAACTTCCTCTCTACAGCTCTTCCCTGAGAGCTATGCAAAATAAACTTATTGCCCTTTCCTAAAATTTTAGGTCAAATGCTTTGGGTTTTTTTGTTTGTTTGTTTTGTTTTGTTTTGTTTTGTTTTGTTTTTGCCAACTTATTAGATTTATTTAGTAAGGCTAAATAATACAATTTGAACTTGGCCCAATCCTCATTTTCCAGATTTTTATTAACCATTATATGTGTTAGGTGATTCTATAGCTAATTTGTCATTGTCCTTTTGTTTATATATCAGGAACTGCCTAGAAACATTTTACTGAAAGCAGGAACTTGTGATTAATGCTCTTAGCACTCCTGGTAGATAAAAGTTGATTTGTAGAATCATATGAAGAGGACAGGATATGAAAATGATTCTGTTTCAGACATCTCAACTACATGCTAAAGTACTTTCCTAAGAAGTAAATATTAGTAACTCGCTATGGCGGGGAGGGGGACCAACTTAATTGAGGTATTCTAAGCCTGGTTAGGAGCTAGCCTCTTTATCCTTTGCAAATTCTGGATACACTGGTAGAAAGGTATATGTATAAATCTTATGAGGCAACCAGTATATATATATATATCTCCCTATATATGTGTGTGTATTTACATATATATTTATATCCAATATACTTGATATATGTATATGATACTGCTAGAAATATAAAACCTGTGAGTATTTTAGAATGATGGAAAAAAAATCTCTATCTTAGTTTGGTGGTTAGTCATGTGCGTACATTTCCCAAAACTCATCAAATTATACATTTTGTAACATCCATGCATTTTGCTAATGGAAATTTTAGAAAAAACTAGGGGACGCTAGCTGGCTTAGTTGGTAGAACATGTCTCTTGATCTTGGGGTTGTGAGTTCAAGTCCCATGTTGGATATAGAGATTACTTTTTAAAAAATGAAATATTTTTAAAAACAGAAAGAAAAAAACTATTGGTAAAACATTTGTAATAATGTATGTTTACACTCAACTCCAAAAGAAGTATTCATGCTCAAAAAGGGAGAACTGGGCTAGCTAGTCACTCATCTTCTGTAAGCTGATGAATTATTTGAGAATCTCCATCTTTATTTCTGCTTCCTCTCCACACCTCCCCCTTCCCATCTTGAAATCTTGCTGATATCCACATGCATTTATAACTGTGGTTGGCAGCATAATGGCCCTTCAAATACCTTGATAGTCTAATCCCCAGAGCCTACAAGAATATGTTACCCTATATGGTAAAAAGGACTTTGCCAATATGATTAAATTAAGGATCTTGCGATAGGGGGATTATCCTGGTTATCTGGATAGGCCCAATGTAATCATAACTGTCCTTAAAAATGAACGAGGGAGATAGGAGAGTCAAAGAGAAGACAGGACTATAGAATCAGAGGTCAGAGGATGCAATTGCTAGCTTCAAGATTGAAGGGGACGATGATTGAGGCAGGCAGCCTCTGGAAGCAGGAAAAGGCAAAGAAACAGATTGTCCCATAGGAGATTTCCCCCTGCATCCAAAAGGAACCCAACCCTGCAGACACCTTGATGTTAGTCTGGTGAGACCAATTTCAGACTTCTGCTTTCTTGAATTGCAAGATACTTAATTTGAGCTAAGTGACTACATTTGTGGTCATTTGTTACAGCAGCAATAAGAAACTAATACATTGCCTTGAACTCGAGAAATCCCTCTGTCCTTACAGTTAGGGCAATGACCTTTCTTAGGTTTTACCTTCACCTCTTCTTACTGTCTGTATCCTTATGATGTTTTCCTCTAAAATATTAGGCTTTAAAAATGTCTAGGAATATAATTTTGGATGATTTAGCATCACTTTATATACAGCATTTCAAATCTTAATTTGTTATTTATGAAGGGAGGACTTCTTCAGATCTTTTTCTTAGTCTGTAAATGATACCACTACTCCCTAGACATCATGGTGAGGACAAACTGGAAAACACAAGCCTTCCTCTCTCCTGATAATGGTTTCCTTTGAGAATCATCATGTGAAGTCACTGGTTGGGGGAGGAGCAATGTGTAGAAAAGGATATTTTTCAGTGTTAAATGAACTCAACATAGAGGCATAGTAATCACTTAATAACTCTTAGAACTATTAGTTTCTTTGTGCATGTATCCTAGTCACTCTACAAAATAGGTTTCTAGAAGTAGCCTGTTCTAAATATGCAAATAATATGGAGATCTGGAAATTGCCTAGTGATTTGCATTACTCACTTCCCTGGCATTATTTTATAAAATGTTTGTATGATTATGCCATAATTTTATTGCCCAGATTATGTGAGCAAAATAAATTTGTGTCTCCCTAAAGGATTTCAGAGATAGATTCTGTATACTAAAGAATTTTCTTTCTTTTCTTCAGTAACACTTTTAAATAAATCATTCAAATGAGTTCTGCTGCATAATGTGTTTTCTTTTTTTAGCTTTTTATCTCTTTTCCACAAGCCATGCTTGGATAGATACTTTTAAAAGATTTTAGCCGTTGAAAAGTATTCAGAGCAAAACTGGAAAAAAGCATTTGCCATCCTCCTCCATGATTATGCCAACTTAATGCTGGGGTTTCTGAGAAGTATTATTAAAGAAAATGAAAGCTTCTAGAGCTATTAATTAGACAAGTAATTCTTTCGTTTCTTCACTGATTTTATTTTTTTTTTTTATTCAAGGTCATGTTCAAAGTCTTAGCCACCCAACTGCTAATTTTAGTCTTGTATTTTATTTTATTGTGGCAAGAACACTTTAACATGAGATCTACCCTCTTAACAAATTTTTAAGTGTAAAATGTAGTATTGTTAACTATAGAGACAGTGTTGTGCAGCAGATCTCTATGACTTACTCCTCTACATGAGACGTGATGCCCATTGATAAGCAATTCTCCATTTTTCCCTTCCCCCAGTGCCTGATAACCACCATTCTACTCTCCCCTTTCTGAGTTTCACTATTTTAGGTACCTCCTTTAAGTGGAATTAGGTAATATTTGACCTTCTTTCACTGGTTTGTTTCACTTAGTATTATGCCCTCAAGGTTCTTCCATGGTGTCACCAACAGCAGGGTTGATCTATAAAGCAGAGTAATATTTTATTGTATGTATATACCACGTTTCCTTATCCATTTATTTGTTAGTGGATATTTAGCTTGTTTCTACATCTTGGCTATGGTGCCTCATTGAACACTGAAACGATGATATATCTTTGACGTGATTATTTCAATCTTTTTGGATAAATACCCAGAAATGTGAGTGCTGGATCATAAAGTAGCTCTACTGATCATTTTTAAAGAAATAACCAATGTGTTCTCCATAGTGACATTGGTCTTGAGAATGATGTCATGTATATGACACCAAAAGCACAGGCAACACAAGTAAAAATATAAACGGAGACTTCATCAAACTAAAAAGCTTATGTATAGCAAAGGAACCAAGGGTGAAATAGTAACCTATGGAATGGGAGAAAATATTTGCCAACCATATAACAGATGAGGGGTTAGTTTCCTAATACATAAAGAACACCTGCAACTCGATAGTGAAAGAAAAACAAAACTGGAATAACTTGATTTTTAAAAATCAAGCTAAGGTAAGAGTAGATACTTTTCAAAGATGGACATACAAGTGGCCAGCAGGTCTATGAAAGAGATGCTCAGTATCACTAACCATCAGGGAAATGCAAATCAAAACCACAATGAGATATCACCTCACATCTATGAAGATGGCTATCAGCCAGGATGTAGAGAAATTAAAATTCTTGTAAATGTGCACTACCATGTTGATAATTTGTCAGCCTATGAGTAATATTCATGACAGTGCATTGGTCCATCAGGAAGCCAGTTTTACATGTTAGTGTCTTGGTTACAGAGCTTATGAGAGACTCTTGGGTTTCATGTTCTGCCTGCATCCCTCAGGTTGCTTGCTTGTTTTCTTCTGTTCCTATGTAATTGGTAACTAGCAATTTTTAATAATTTTATTTTCTGAGCAGAGCAAAACTAGTGTAATTCTTTAGGTTGCTGCAATAATTTACTTAAGCATATCCTATTTTCAAGAGTGCCCAAAGGGTGCCTGGGTGGCTCAGTTGGTTAACTGTCTGCCTTTGGCTCAGGTCATGATCTCAGAGTCCTGGGATGGAGCCCTGCGTTGGGCTCCATGCTCAACAGGGAGTCTGCTTCTCCCTCTCCCTCTGCTGCTTCCCCTGCTTGTTCTCTCTCTCTCTCTCTCTCTCTCTCTCTCTCCCTCAAATAAATAAAATATTTTTTTAAGTGCTCACAATATCATTTTTAGTTCATTATTGCATTTTATAAAATAAGCACTGGACCATTCTAACAAGCTCTAGATAGTTTCTAATGAAAATCATCAGAAGACTTGAGAGAAATAATAGCATAATCAAAATATAAATTCTAATATTTATCACAAACTATACATCAGGTTCTAAGTATTTTTTTCAGAGCCTTAATTAGGTTTTATATTTTTCTTCTAACTAAAGTTATGTGTTCTATGTAAAACATCAATCATTTTAAGAAGTCAAAGTCAGTAATAACATGAAACAAGCATGGGAAGAGGATGTTAGAACTCTAGGGATTTGGGGAAACCTCTGATCTGACCTCATTATACAGATGGAGAAGCTGAAATCCAGAGTATGGAAATGAATGGCTTGGCTGGCTCGGTATTACTGACCTATTCTGTGAGATGAATGACTGGATCCAATGATGCAGTATCCCAGGGGTAGGGCAGAAAGCCTGACATCTATTCATCTCCTGTCACATGTGAGCTGCTGGGGAGTCCACGCTCGTGCCCCACTTGATGGATTTTCCACAACATTCCAGAGAAAAGAGTTTGTTTCCCCATTCTCAAGCCCCCACTTTTAATGGGAAAACTGAAACTGGAAATCGGTTACTATAGACTGTGACCCCCAAAGTTCCTATGGGGAAGCTCTCACCCCCAATGTAATGGTGTTCAGAGATGGAGCCTGTGGGAGGTAGTTGGGGGTAGAATGCTTCCCTGAGGCTGAGACCATCAGAATGGGATTAGTGGGCTTGGAAGGGAGCGAGCTCATTCTTGTCATGTGCATGCATCAAGAAACGGCCATGTAAGTGATATAGTTTTGGAATGTCGTGGTAAGGTCCAGAGCCGAGGCCAAGAAAGAATTCTTGAGATGTCTTTGGTGCAAAAAGGTGATTCTTTTTTTTTTTTTTTTTTTTAATTATTTGTTTATTCAGAGAGAGAGAGAGGCAGAGACACAGGCAGCCTCCATGCAGGGAGCCCGACATGGGACTCGATCCCCGGCCTCCAGGATCACACCCCGGGCTGCGGGTGGCGCTAAACTGCTGCACCACCGGTGCTGCCCCAAAAAGGTGATTCTTTAACACAGAGGCAGGACCATGGGCAGAAAGAGCTGCTGTGCTACGGTTGTGAGGAATGCCTGATTCTATACCTGGGAGTTGGGGGAGGTAAAGCAAAAGGGAGGTGTCCTTAAGGCATTAACATGAAGACAGTTGGGAGTTTCGTAGAGGAATGTTAGATTGCCTGCCTCAAGTATTTACCAATGGGCTGCAGGTTATAAGGAAATTTTATTTTGTTTATATTCCCTTTTACCTTGTTTCCCACATCACTGTGGAGGGGGAGGGTGATGTTAGTGCTTCAGGAAGTTGAGTCAATGGAAGTTAGGTTATTGATGAGAATGCTTTTTTCTTGTAAGTCACTAAGACATTTGTAAACTGATAGAGACTCATGTCCTGCAGAACAGTGATCTCTCTCAGTTAACCATTTGGTTTTTCCCTTCCCTGAGTTTTAGGGCAACCAGGGGTGCCTAAGAAATGTCACACACATCCCACCTGGACAGGGGTGGAGGTTGCAGGATGTGGGCTTGTGCTTTGTCCTCAGCTTGCCTTCTGCTCCCTTATCATAAGGACATAGTGAGAAGGAGGCATCAACAAGCCAAGAAGGGATCTCTCACCAGCTCTGACCATGCTGGCACCTTCATCTTGGACTTAGAGCCTCCAGAAGTGAGAAAGTAGATTTCTGTTGATTAAGGCACACAGTCTATAGTATTCTGTTATGGAAGCCCAAGCTGACTCACACATCTGTCCCATAACTTTTCCAAAGTTGCAAAGATACTAAGAGCTGGGTTGAGCTCCCAAAACAGATGGATCTCTGTGCATGGTGACAATCTGTCCTTGGGGCCTAGAAGTCAAGCTTGTGAGGGTGTTTAACGTCTGCATTGATTTAAACTATTAATATGCCACTGTTAAAAAAAATGCCTATGTGCAAATATTTCAGGCTCACATGAATGGGGCATTTACTATTGCCAAGTACTGTGCTTATTTTATAAAAGTTGTCTCACGTAAGCTAATGTCCTGCTTTTCTTAATTGTCATCTCCTTTGTTGTCCTGAAAGACAATACTATACCCCTACCTCCTTTAGTACTTTCTCCCATCTGATTCAGGGCAGAAATTACAGTAGGGTCCATGGGCAAGGAAACTTTGCCTATTACACATGAGTCTCTTTGTGATTTCCTGATAAAAGCCACCTTGTATGGGCATCATGAATTTGTGCAGTATCGTTTCTTAACATTTATTTAAAAAAAAAAAAACTACTGTTTAGCACATTTTGGTACTTAGAGTGAGCCCCATTACCATTCACAGTCGGGCAGGTTATTATTATAACTTTATCATTGTTTCATTTATTTCTATTTTTTTAAAAGATTTTATTTACTTGTTCATCAGAGACACACACACAGAGAGAGGCAGAGACACAGACAGAGGGAGAAGCAGACTCCTGGAGGGGAGCCCAATGTGGGACTTGATCCTGGGACTCCCGGACCATGCCCTGAGCTGAAAGCTCAACCACTGGGCCACCCAGGCATCCCTCATTGTTTCGTTTAATCTCTTGATCTTCCCCAGTTCTGACATCCATCCATCGCTCCCCAGGAGATGACACAGCAGAGTGAAATAATGCAGATGGGTATTTAGTCAGCATCAGTAGAGTTGTACAACAGCCTCTGGGGAATTTGCTAGTAAGTGAGAGTTTCCAGACAGAGGAACAGAGGGGCGTGTGCTTGGCTTCTCTTCATCTGTCCCTTCACAAAGATACCTTTGATCAGCTCTCAACAACCTGGAAAATATAAGTCATGGGCCTGGCAAAGGAGTCTTCCAACAAGTTGCTAACAAGAGCCTATGGAGATGTGAGACTGATTGAAACAAAAATGAAGAGCTGAGAGAGATCCTAAAAGGGTCCCTGCTAAAGAAACTACAACCCATTGAGGAGCTTGGGGGTTGATCCACATGTGGGGTGAACGTGCACTGGTCATGCATCCGGAGCTGTGCTAACTGCTACGGTCAGAGCAGTGAAAAAGGTGCGGCCCCTAAAGCATGTGATCAGTGTGGCATTTCTAAGCAGGATTCCGTGAAACTCAGGGAGACGCTGTTCTCTCCATGCAAACCTCATCTCCTTGGTTGGAATGTACTTCATAAAATGATTCCTGTGGACTCAACATGACTCTGGCTTGCACACTGAAATAAAAGAAGGCCTGGCGGGGGCTAACTCGCATGATTGAGGAGCCCCAGTTTTAGAATCACACAGATACAGCGTGAGTCTCTTTCTTTGTGTTATTACCTGTGAAATCTTTTTTTTTTTAATTTTTATTTATTTATGATAGTCACACAGAGAGAGAGAGAGAGGCAGAGACACAGGCAGAGGGAGAAGCAGGCTCCATGCACCGGGAGCCCAATGTGGGATTCGATCCCGGGTCTCCAGGATCGCGCCCTGGGCCAAAGGCAGGCGCCAAACCGCTGCGCCACCCAGGGATCCCTTACCTGTGAAATCTTGAGCGTCCCTATGCCCTATATTATGTAGCATCCCTAAACTTCCATTTTCTTGTTTACTTGGTGGTGGATAGTCCAGCTACAGCCCTGTGCTTTTTTGAGGAGATTAAAAAAGGATGATGGATAGAAAGTGGTTCCTACGGTAAGATACATAATACGTTCATAGAGAAATTACTCAGGATTCTCATATTGATTAGCTGATGTAATTTTACAAAAGAGATAGGGTCTTCTCCTGAGGCACCCCAAACCAAGGCAGCACTATTTTTCCTGAGTCATAGATTTAAGAAGTTTCTTTGCGGGTCACCTGGGTAGCTATTGGTTAAGCATATGCCTTTAGCCCAGGTCATGATCCCGGGCATCCTAGGATCCAGTCCCTCATCGGGCCCCCTGCTCTGAGGGGAGCCTGCTTCTCCTTCTGCCGCTGCCACTCCCCCTGCTTGTGCTCTCTCTCTCTCTCTCTCTCTCTCTCTCTCTGTCAAATAAATAAATAAGATCGTAACGTTTATTTGGAAATTGATTCCAAGAATCAGAAGAGATTAGGGAAGTAATATGCAGAAGAAAACACCCCCTCCCTCCAAAGATAGTATGTCACCATGCTTTGTTAAGCATATCACCACCGTGCATGGACCACTGAAGCTTAGCCCTGCCAGGAAACTCTGAGGATCAGTGAAGAACACACACCTCGAAGTTATTCACTAAGGGGGCAAGTGAGCTAGTGTGTGTCTCCCCAGCCCCGCTCTCTATCTATCATCAGTTCCCTGGCACTTATGTCCTGCATCCTACCAGGCAGAGTGTGCTCTGGAAGCCAGAGAAAGCCTTCAGAGAAGGAGCTGTGGCCCTAGCAGCTGGAAGTCAGTCTTTGTGTTAGTCTTCTAGCACAAATTATTACAAATTTATTGACTTAAAACAGCCACTTATCTCACAGTTCTGGAAGTCCGAAGCCCAAGTACAGTTGGACTCAACTGAACCCTCTGCTTACGGCCTCACAGGTGTCATGGCGGCAGCCAGGCCATATTCCTTCCAGGATAATAAGCCTGTTTGTAAGTTCATTCATGTTGTTGGCCAAATTCAGTTCCATACAGTTGTATGGAATGAAGCTCTCTTTGCCCCTCGAGGCTGCCTTCTCATACTTTCCATGTAGCTTCCCACCACCAGTGGTAGGTTAAGACCATCTCGTGCTGTGAGTCACTCTGACCTGGCGTTCTGCTGCATCTGAACTTGACTTCAGTTGAAGAAAGTTGTCTGCTTTTAAGGAACCATGTGATTAGGTTAGGCCCATCCAGATAATCCAGAATAATCTCCATATTTCAAGGTTGATAACATTAATTACCTCTGCAAAATCCTTTTTTCCACATAACCTAATATATGTGCAGGTTCCGGGGATGAGGGTGTGGGCACCCTGTGGCATGTACTGAATTGATAGGGCCTGGGCATATGTGCAGGCCACCAATAGCATGTACTAGGGCTCCCGGACACTGTTGAGTTATCCATGTGCCTACGTTTTGAGGAATAAGGAAAAACTCTGAAATGATATTGTGATAGGGAAAGATTGGCAGGATGTGACAGTTCTTCACATCTTAGTAGGAAAATAATTCCTTTAATTTGCAGAAAAAAAGGAAATCTAGAACAACTGGCTCTTTGACAGGGCAAACCTAGGAAGACAAGGCCCTACGATTCATGGAAACATATTTTATTCGTGGTCTGTAGCTGGCAAATAGCCATTGTAATGTGAAAACTTTCATGGAAGTGGAGAGAATCGATTCCATGTTTTAATTATGGAACCTGGGATATGATACCTGGAGAACAACCTTGATGCCTTTTTTTCTGCCAAATACATCCAGAACAGATTTGTACACATGCTCTTTCAAGCAGAAAATCATAACCAACACACTTATGCCCACTCCAGTTTATGTTGTATGTGTGAATGTCTGTCCTCTGCCCATGATTGCTCGAAGACGTCTGATATAAAGCCATCAGTGATTGAGACGAGGTGCAACAAAGCCCCACACCCTTTTGGAAGCGGGGGGAACTGAGTAGAACTTTTCCTGTTTGATCAAGGAAAGTTTTTGTGATGTGTACACTCAAAGGTAAAGAGTGGGTTAAAGCTTTCTTATGTCTTCCCAATTGTAACAGTTCTATGCTCAAAACGCCACTGAGACGCGGTAAAAAAATATCTCCGTGACTTTAGAGTTGCAGCAAATAGAGGCACAGGGTAATAAATACTGTGTCACTACAGATTGAGCACCCAAATGGGATAAGAAAAGTTTTGAATAAGAAAGTAGCACTACTTCTTGCTGGGTTCCTTGATGCTGCAGACTCGTTTTGCTCCCCATTTCGTCCGACTGCACCAAAAGGCAGCTCCTGCCAAGTGTTCAGAATGCTTTCAAAGCCACATTGGTTTTTTTGCTCCATAAATGGTTGGTTAATATTTTCATACTCTTGTGTAAACTATTAGAAAGAAAAAAAAATCTATGTGTTTTATTTCCTATCTGAAGACTTTGTGTATAACATCGATTCTGTTGACCTTCTATTTGCTTGCAGGAATCTGCTAAGAAAGACATCAGTAGTTTTTATCCAAGGCTGCCTGTGGCTTAACACTTTGCTGGAAACATTCTCTTATAATAAGGAGTTCACTTGGTGTGCTCACTTATCCTCCCCTGAATCTCTGATGTCTATTTATTTACCAGCTCGTTCTGTTAGCTCGTTTCTTATTCCTCCGCATGGAGAAAATCTAGAATGGATCCACCACTGTAGCCCTAAGTACAAAAAAATAAGCAAGGATAAGACTTCAAGCCACAAAAACATTGCCAGGTTCCTAGCTAACTTTATCCCAGGAGGGAAAACAAAACAAAAACTTCCCTTAAAGTACAATTAAATATAATGCTAGGATACTGAACTGGAGTTTGCTTAAAGATTTGCTTCTCTGTCCCTAAGCTAGCTTTGCTTTCACATATGTGGAAGGATGTTAGTAAGAAGCAGTGCTGTTGAAAAACATTCCCTCTCTAATATGATCTATCTCTGATTCCTTTGTTGCCTTCAACATTGTTTCCCCAAACAATGCAGGCCCTGATTCAAGATGCATATTATATTAAGCCATGCCACGCCAGGTTTCTATCCTTTTGCTATTTGCAATATTATAATTAGCTGTGCCTGAGAGGCAGAGGGAATATGTTATCTACGATCATATTTTGTTTATATTAAGAAACCTTTTGAGAAGTTAAACATAATACGCATTATAATTAACCAGGTTCTCTTTAGAAATTGGACTTAATTGGAAGAACATGCAAACTGATTAGCAGGTGGCAGAACTAAATGGATCTGAACTAGCACATCCTCAGTGTGTTCTATTGGGATGTGCTTTTCTTTCCATTAGACAACTTTTCGTAGGGGTGAGCAAGGAACCTGAAAGAGCCTATCCTTATGCATATGTTGAACGCAATCGGTGCCCTATTCTAGAAATACCCCTGAATGTGAAGCTGATAAGAGCAAAGTAAAACACTTGTTGCATCTTATGCCACTTATAGCAAAGTAATGGTTAGCCAACATTCCTGCTTTCCATGTTCGAAATTAATTTTTTTTGTATTACCATGTTTTTAATCATTCATGATCCCTTAAGGGAAAAAAGGACATTCTTGCTGAGAAGTGGAAGTACAATCACAGAACCCTCTGGCTACATTTGTTCTTTTATCTTTTTTTTTTTTTTTTTTTTTTTTTACTCAGAAGTATACTTTCTTGTTGATATACTGTTGTACCTCCTGTACTGCACATACACGGGTGACAGTGGGCATGTGGACGTTGCAGAAGAAGCATTGCCATTTTGGGGAAGAACCCAATGGTTCTCACCAATCTGGTTTGGAGAGCTGAGGTGTCTCTCCTTCCAGGCTCCCTTTATCAAGGGTGCTTCTGCCGCATTCTCTGATGGCATGCACATAAATGTGTGGTAATTGTAGGGCTTCTATCAGTGATTTGTCCTAAAGTTTAGGAGCAGAAAGTCTCTCTTTCAAAAAGCAGGCCTGCTTTTTTCCTTAATCAATAATAGATATTAAAGAGTCTACCTGAAGACTTTAAGTTATCAATCAGAATGATTACATCTGAATAGAATTTTCTGTATTTGAGCTCATGTAAGCCTACAGCACTTTCATCTTCTATTTTTGCACTTTTGCAGGATGGGTAAGGGTGTATTTTATGTAGATGTCCTTCTTGAAAAAAATATGCATAGATAGAGATGGTTAGTGATAAACATCGCAAGATGAACTTGAGATTCTGTGAAATACATGACCGCAGTTATGATTCTCCACAATCCAAGGTCCCATGGGCAAATAATTGAAGATAAACCCAAGGGCCACATGAGGAAATCCACTGGGGAGTAAAGACAATATTGCCCAACAACCTGCTGCTTTGGAAGTTAAACTTTGAAGAAGAGCAACTGTGATATTTAGGGCCTAAACTTGAGCCAGTTCAGCATTAACCTACTTTCTGTTTTCTCTGGAAGATGAGAGATAAGATTGAGATGGATGTTACCATGTCCTTTGAGAAATGTAACCAGCCAGAATAAGGAAGGAGATAAAAGAACTCTTAACCCATGCCTTCTACAAAATTATCTGGGATGCTGATCTGAAGTCAAAGCCTATAAAATATCTGGAGCTTTTCTTCCCTATGTGTTTTTGTCTTTAAGAGTGAAATTTGATATTTATGAAGACTCATGGTATCACTTGGAAGAATATGGGTTGTGCTGTTGATGGGTTCATGTCTCTGAAAGTGAAATGGATCATTGGTGTCACAGCTGTGGGACAGGGAGCCACTGAAATGGCACCTGTGAGTTTGGAAGAATCGTCTCATTTGTATGTTTGCCAGGGACCGTTATTCAGGGTTACTGCAATTGTCTGGATCCTCTGCATATCCACCATGTCTGTGGGAGTAGGGTTTCCTAGGCTAGCCATCACGGAATCTTCCCTCTGATTTCCCCTCTTTGTCTTGCTGCACACAGCTTTGTTCCCTCCTTCCAGGCCTTTGCAGAAAGCTGGGAATCTTTGCAAGCTGAGCCTCACTGATCTCCTGAACCCAGAGGGCAAATCCAATGAGAAATTGTGTGCAGCCGAGTACATTCCTAGTGGACCAATGTGTAATTTAGGACACAAATAGTAAAATTATGTGATGTGGTTTCAATTGGCATCAGGTTTTATTCAATTACTACACTCTCTCGCTATCCTGTCTTGGTTCCCTCAATATTTAAAGCTCAGAGAGATACTGCCTTTGTTTGGAGTCCTTTCTTTCCCTCCATATATACCAAATCATGAACTAATCATCAAAGTATATCTCAAATCTTTCCTTTTATTCCAAATCCCATCAGGTTGGTCTAGGATATTATCACTGGATGACTGGAGGACTGTGCTGGCCTCCCAAATGTTCAAGGTCCTCAGTATGTTCCTCAATTTGAATACTCAAAAATTACTTAATTTGTTCAATGTCCTATTTACTGAGTGATTATTGTCACCTACCATACTACATATTGAGGATAAACTAAATAGGTGAATGAGGACCTCACCTTTAAGGAATATTAGCAAGGCGACAGCTTTGAATACACTTAAAGGAAGAAATACAAAATAGGGATTTTGCAAATTTTAATAGAGGATGTATGATGTGGGAATTGGGGGGTTGAGCTGGAGTTTTGGTATGGGAGAATGGGGTAGAATGGGCGTTCAGGTACCTGGACGGACACAAAGAGGTATGGGAGCCCAGGACGTTGGCAGGAGTAGCTCAGCAAGGGGTGCCCCACATGGATCATACAGTTGTGATGTGGGCTTTTTGCAAGGGTTGAAAATGATGAGTATTACTTTCAAATGTCACCAGTTCCATTCCTCCACTCTTGCCTGGAATAAAACAAAGGGAATGCTGAACTCTGACTCAGGCCCCTCTTCCTTGGAACAGCAACCTTAGGGAGGTTCTCTGGTTATTCATCCCCTCTGTCTTTCGTAGTGAGCCAGCTGGTACTACCAGTTGTTGCTAACAAGGATTCTGGACCCCAGAAATTATTAGTGAGATCTCCCCTTAGGTTCTTTGATTATGGTAATATATCTAAAATAAATTAAACATGAGTATTTAGAGATCCCTGGTGGTTCAGTGGTTTGGCACCTGCCTTCCACCCAGGGCATGATCCTGAAGACCAGGGATCGAGTCCCACATAAGGCTCCCTGCATGGAGCCTGCTTCTCCCTCTGCCTGTGTCTCTGCCTCTCTCTCTCTCTCTCTCTCATGAATAAATAAATCTTAAAAAAAAAAAACCATGAGTGTTTAGATGAAGTAGTTAATTTATGACCATCACATCATAATTGCAAGGAGCTATCAAAGTCCAGGATATCCATTTTTACTCTCTGTCTCTCTCTTGGTGTGTGTGTTGGGGGGGGGGGGGGATTCTTTTGGGTTGTTCTGGAATAAAATTAGATTGAGTCAAACCATGGCATAGCTCTACCAGAGAAAATTCTACTTTTCAGTGCTTTTCAAACCTCTGAAAAGTTTGCTGGGGCTCAAGAGAGTATATCTGTGCATATGGCTTCTCTTTATCACTCCCAGAAGTGCCACTCGGATTTCCATTTTAAATTATCTGGGGTGTAGAGATCCCGTTATTTCTGCACTACCACTTCTTAAAGATGTGAAATAGCTCTCATCACAGCCCCAGAAATAGAACACCAGAAACAGAACTAATGAAACCATGGGCATTTTGAAATTAGGGGGAAAAAAAGATGAAATGGCTTGTTTTGTTCTTAAAATAAGAAAGACTATTTAAAATGTTTCCTATGAGATCAGGGTCTGTTAGTTAAGAAGAGGCTTTACCACTTACCTTTTTTTTTTTCTGTGTAGTTTATAAAGGAATGCACAGGTTTTGTTCTCCTCTTTTCTCAGGTACTCATTATCTTGTACTTATTTGGGTTCTGGTTGAAGAAATCATTTTTTTTCAACAATAAATGTTTTTCATAGGCTTTCCACAAAATGATCACCCCTACTTTTAGGATTCATAATGTGGTGGGTAAAGGGGACAATAAATAGATATAACTTTTCCAGTAAATCATAATGCCTTGTATTTATATTCTAAACGTTACAACTCTGAAAGAGTGGGTTGTTAAAATGTGCATGTGTGTGTACATGTGTGTGCTGAGCCATTTTAAAAAGAAGACTTCTATGTTGGAACCAGATCTTGGGTGCTAATGATAGGAGAATAGCTCTCCTCTCCCTCCCAGCTCTGCTGTCAAACCCCACAGGCCCAAAGGGAAGAGGAGGGAAAGAATGAAAATAAGGAGAAAGAGCAGGGATGCATGTCTGTGCTTCTGTGTTGGGGTGTTGAGGATTAAGTAAATAAAAAACATTGGCTAAAATAAAAGGAACTCTTTTCCTTTGCCCTGTCTCACTTCATACCCTGAATTTAAAAATCCACTGTAAGTGAATGGGTGTTCTGTTTACTTTGTGAACCTAGATACTGGAAATTATTTGGGAAGAAAATAATGTTGAAATAATTAAATAAGTATGTTCAGACCTCTCAGAAGCTTGATAGCTGGTTTTCATACGAAAATCAAGACTCAATTTACATAATAAGGCATAGGATTTGGAGGGGAGAAAGGCTTAGACTCTTACATAGAAATTTGCTTTTAAATTGTGGAATGGAAAAGGGTTAGGAAAGGAGATCTTAATTTTAATTTGATGCATTTTAATAGATTTAATAACTTCTAGTTTGCCCAGAAGTTAAGACAAGGGCAAAGAATCTGGTATCTTCTTTAAAAAAAAAAAAGATTTTATTTAATTATTGAGATACAGCAAGAGGGAACGTGAGCAGGGGAGAGCACAGAGGGAGAGGGAGAAGCAGACTCTCCGCTGAGCAGGGAGCCCAACTTGGGGCTTGATCCTAGGACCCCGAAATTATGACTTGAGCCAAAAGTAGACACTTACCCCAATTAGCCACCCTGGCATCCCTGGTATCTCCTTTTTGATGTAACCTTTCCATGTTGGTTCCCAGGTCACCACATCACCACCTTCAATCGCCCATTTTACAAAAGGCAATACCCAGAAAATTATCCTGTGTCCCCAGAGAAAGCAAACCTGCTTTTAATACTCCTATTCCCTGACAGACTGCTAGTATCATTGTTTGTCTTAGTGATTTTAAATACTATGTGACTTCTTGGCAAGCATCCCTCTTTCTCCATTTGTTTTTGTTTCGTTTGTTTCCTCTTTCTCCATTTGATCATAAAATGATGATATGTGTATGTGCATGCACTTTCTTGTGTAAGGGAGCATGCTTTTTCTAGAAGGAAGAATATCAGCTGCCTGGTCCAATAATGGCCAGAGGTGTGAGAGACTGGGGATATTTCCTAGAGAGGGATGATTGCCTTCTTGAAACTATTACATTTATATTCACATAAGTGATAATATGCTGTTAATATCATTTTTGTTGTTTGCTCAGTTGTCTGCATAAAAGGGTTATGGGGATCTCTGGGTGGCTCAGCGGTTTAGCGCCTGCCTTTGGCCCAGGGTGCCATCCTGGAGTCCCAGGATCAAGTCCCACGTCGGGCTCCCGGCGTGGAGCCTGCTTCTCCCTCCTCCTGTGTCTCTGCTTCTCTCTCTCTCTCTCTCTCTCTGTGTGTCTATAATTAATAAATAAATAAATACATAAGTCTTCTAAAATTTTTTTAAAAAGGGTTATGGTTCTGCTTGAATGAGGAAATTATATGCCAAAGAAAGTAAATCTACCAATCACACATTGGGAGGAGAGGCACCATTTAAAGTATCTGCCAATAAAACCTAGGAGATGTGTTCGAAAGCCGCCCTTTGACCATCGCCTTTCAACTGTACAAACCTAAAGTGACTACATGGAAGCATATGTATCTATTGGTATCATTGGGTGAAGGGTTTGCATAAAATATATATCCTATAGTGAATTCCTCTTCCTATCACCTATCAAACCTAAAATCAGAAAAGAATCATGACTTCCATTCTTCATTGTTTCACTATGGGATTGGATGTTGTATCTATGTATCTATATACTTGTATACCTACGTGCCAAATACCTCCAGCCAGCCATCTTCCCATCTTCCCTTCAAGGAATACTTCCCTGAAAACATGTTAGAGTTCTCTGAATAATATTCAGATGCAAATCAGAGATTTTGTATTATGCTCTAGAAGCAGCTCAAGTATTTTTTGACCTAATCGATTTTGTGCCTACAATAACAGTTAACTAAAGAACTTAGAATAACTCTTCCCATTGCTGAATTTCATTGCTTTTCCTTGAAAGCTACACATTTTAATGCTTTTCTTGGCACTTAACACATTGTCCTTATTAGAAAATTTTGCCAAGGTGATTGATAGATATTTGTTCCATGGTATCATGGCCCGAATGATGTAATACTTCGTAATCACTGTAAAACCAGGTCTGTGATCCTACCTGACAGGGTTCTCTAGACATTGAATTTCAGACCTATTTTGAGGTTCCCTGCCTTACACCAGGGTCTCACAGATTTTCTGGGGGCTCCCCTGGGAGAAGATGTGTGATGGGCCTGTCTTTAGTTCACAGCTGTGACTGTGATACTATTGACTTTTGTGCAGCTGTCAGCTTTGATCTGGCCTTTCTGCCTACCAAAGAAGCACCATCAAATCAAGCAAATTAGCACCAGAAGGGAATGCCACATAGAATTATCCCAGCCAACAGATGCAAGAATGTATATTTCAATGAAGAATTCAAGAGGGGCACCTGGGTGGTTTAGTCAGTTATGTGTCCAACTCTATTTTGGCTCAGGTCATGATCTCAAGGTTGTGGAATTGAGTCCAATGTCAGGCTCTGTGCTCAGCATGGAGTCTGCTTGTCCCTCTCCCTTTGTTCTTCCCCAACTCATGTGTGCTCTGTTTCTCTCAGATAAAATCTAAAACAAACAAACAAACTTGATATTCACAGAGCCTGGTTTTGCCACCACCGTATATGATGATCATAACTTTCAGACAGATCCTGGTGAACTGGAAAGATGCATGGGTGAGGTGAGCCTATTTACATTAACCTTTCTGTAATACCTTAAATGTGTATTTTAGTAGGTGGAAGTTAGAACAGCCATCATCAGCCCACACCCATAGTGTGATTTCTAGAAAAGTGAGCATGCTATGGCAGCTTCGGCAGTGATATCTGTTGTCTTCTGGAAGTAAATCTGGCAACTGGCATGCCACTCTGATGTGCTTAATTAACCACCCTGTGCTCATTTTGTATTACATGTGCATTTGACAATTATTCAAAATGTTGCTGCATGACTTGTTCTCAGACAAGATATGGGCTTTCTGAAGGCAGGTTAAATGAAAGGTTTTTATGTGAATTCTCATCCCCCAAGAATTGTAGGTTCAATCAGGGGATTGGAATAGGTGGATTTCTTATTTATCTCTCTTGGTATAATCTCCCAAAGGATTACATGGTGGTTTTGATGTCTTTTATATTTCATTGTATCTGGCACTTTTTTTTTTTTTCAGATAGAAAAGCAAGAACATTAGTAGAATCTGAGACAGGAAAGCTTTGCTTTGAGTAGTAGCATGACAGAAGCACTCTCTTAGGTACCCCCTGATACGCGTGGGGCCTCCTAGCTTTGTAGGAGGCCCCTTTTAAAGGAGGAAACTTTAGCTAGAAATGTGCAAAAAGATGCAAGTACCTTTCAGAGCATGTAATGCCCAAATCTCCAGTTGTGCTAATTGATTCATGACTATGTGTCCCCAGCCTTTATTCTCTTTTCTACCCTGAGTCTTCATCCTCCCTCTTCTGGATGCTGTCCCAAGCACAGATCCCAACAGTGGATCTTCTAGAGGAACACAGGTACATGGGCCCATGGTGTGCCTGAATCCTGAAGTGATTCTGGTATCTATCTCTGCAGTCTCTTTCAACACCAGTGAGGAAGGAGATAGAATATCACAGTAGTTATGCCACCAAACTCTATAATCAGATATGTCAAGATTCGAATCCAAGATCCAATATTTTGGATCAAGGCCAAGAAATCTTGGGCAAATCATTAAACTTAATAAGTTTATATTGTCTTACTTTAAAAAGTGAGTACATATATTTACTCATAGAATGATAGGAAGGATTAAATTAGGCAATGTAAAGTATTCAATATAGTGCTTGGGACTACAGAATATGCTCATTAAAGAGTATCAGTAGATAGTTATTTAGAGACCATGTGGACTGCTGGAAATGTCATATTAGTATGCATATTATAAGACCACGAATAATTATAATTGTAATAATTTCTGTAGGGCTTTAGAGGCTCATGATAAATGAGTTTTGTCCATTGATTTTAATTTTAAAAATATCTATGAATATAATATCTGCATAAATATTTGCTATTTAGAATATGGTAATCCTGAAAAGGAAGGGGCTATGTTTACATCCTGAAATATATACGTATTGTATATAAGATGGGTGATAAGTGTGATAGAAAGAGAAATATGCAAATATGATATAAAGAAGATGTGGAACTCATTTTTTTTCCAATATCAAGGCAAAAGGGAATATTATTAATCTCTTTAATTACTCTCTGCCTGAAATGATTTATTACCTTGTATTCACATATCATACTCTTGAACTTTGTGTAAATGTAATATTCCAAAATATAAAATAAATGACCTTTCAGCTTCTCTTACATGGTTTGCCTGTGGTGGGAAGCTTAACATCTCTGTTAACATAAAGTTTGTGCATATATGGCTGTTGGAAAATCCTGAAAAATACCCTCATTTTTCATTGTCATTCTAAGAAAACAAAGACCCCCAAATCTGCTAGCCACGTTTAATGTTCTGTAGATTTATTCTTTAGTCAGATATTTTAGATTCTAGATATTTTAGATTCAAATATTATAGGAGAAATTAATTAGGACCCTAATAACATTTACAGGATATAAACTGACCTCAATTAAAATTCAAGCTAATAATTAAATTCAAATATAACATTCATCAATTTTGCACCTTTACCTTGAACTAGAGTTGATGATTTACCAGATAATAATTTCATTTCAATTATTTCTTTTTGTTTTGAACAAGTAGTCAACTCCCCAGGAGCAAATGAAAGCTCTCAAGGGCTGTATTTATTTTTTTCATGGTCATTGGTGATAATTTTAGTATTACTTTGGATTACTGGCTTCTTGTCTTTAATTTTATACTTCCTCTGTGTGTTGATTCATCTTAGCCCTGCCTATGATGTATGGACAATAAGGGAATATTTGAGTACCAGAGAACCTAGTTGTCCGTGTGGCTGCAACCGGGAAGCAGGTCATTTTAATTTAATTTGATGAACAAACCTCTGCAAATCCAAGATTTAGCTGGCCTGCTATATGGGAATTGGCTGTCCTTGCTCATAGTCTAAACATTCACAATTTTCTTTTATTCATTCTCCTCTTTTTGACTCAGGAGAAACACAGTGTCAGAGGACATTCACATTTACTTGACATGTGAATTAATGGTTTCCATTAGAATTCACTGACTAGACTTCTTTAAAGCAAAAATGATTGGGATCATATAGAAATAATAAAGGTTGGCAAAGATCTAGGGAAATGGGAAACTTTACAGGTTGCTAATAAAACAGTGAAGTCACTTTGGAGAACAATTTGGTAGTTTCTTAGAAAGGTAAATAAATATTTACTATACATCTCAGGAATTCTACTCCTAGGAATATGCCCAAGTAAAGGAAAAAAGTATTTGTGCACCAAGACTTAAATGCAAATATTTATAGCAGCATTATTGTTAATATTCAAAAATTGGAAACAGTCCAAATGTCTAGTTGAGTGAATCAACAAATGTGGTAGATTTGTACAGTAGAAGACTGTTCACTAAAAAGGAACAAGCTACTGCTATGGGCTACAATATGAATAAACCTCAAAAACATGCCAAGTTGAAGGAATCAGATGCAAAAGACCACATTTTTAGATACAGAATTATTTTGGAGCCAAACAGACTGGATATATGTGATTAATAGTGAAGATTATGGAAGACTTCTCACATTTGGCCAAAGGAAGAAGGTAGATGTTGAGCCTGTTTAATGACATGGAGAAGACCAAAAGGTAGAGGTGTAAAGGTATACCTGGGGGCTGTAAGTTTGAGATGCCAAACAGGGCTCCAGGTGAGAAGTCACATATGAAGGTGAATTTAAGAGTTTCTAGCTTTGAGAAGATGTCAGGCCTGGAAATGTATAGACTTTTAAAGCTATTAATTAATTCTTATATAAAGTGTATAGATGGATGGGAAAACTCAACCCGGAACCTTGGGACAAAGCAGCCTGTAGAGGTCATAGGAGGAGAGTAAGCCAGCAAAGCAGAATAAGAAGGGGAGTGGTTAAGGAAGCAAAACCAGGAGCAGGGTGACTAAAACAGAAAAGGCATCCTAATGGCATAGAACAGAATGAATAGAACTGCAGAAAGAGCCTAATACTGCTACATTTATCTTAACTGATTAATGTGTATTTAATTATTTCTTACTGGTAAATATATTCTACTAATTAAGCTTTGCATTTTGACTTCTTTTCATTTAACGGAAGCATTTTTTTTCTCTGCATCTATAATGGTGCCATAAAGTCTCATCTTCAGGAAATTAATTAAATTGTGAGACATGCTGGAGATGAGTCCATTTTCAGATAAATACCGCCTGATTTTGAAATAAATTATCATAGCCAACAATTATTACTACAAGTATTTAAAAATTCCAAGTGGCTATATTCAAAAATTCTCACCCATCTAAAGCTTTTCAACAAATTATCTGTCCCTTATTTACATAATCTATTTGAGAGAACGTGTGAGTACACCAACAAAGCAATTCCTGTAGAGAGGGCCAAGAGGAGGTGAGAGTCATAAATGGATTGTGAAGTCTTTCACTGAAACAAATTTTAGTCTGAATGTTCATTAAGTTTTTTCTTTTTTTACCTTAAACTTTGAAAAGTGAGAACCACTGGAATTTATATCTTTCCAATGCATGCACTTTCAATTAGCTACTGTCTAAACAGGTAATCTACAAAAAGCCGGTAAACAAATGTATTCAGAAAGAAGAGGTATGATCTTTCTCTTTGTCTTTGTCTTCTGTGCCTGGTATAAAGTTCCTAGGGCTTTCTTCTGAGCCCTCAAAATCAAGTAAGGTCTCCATGGACCAAGGAGGAGCTGCCTGGTGTCCCATCTATCCATTACCACTCTGTCCAGTCCCTCAAGTGTTACTCAGTTTCCTATTGGATGAACAAAAATGCTAGATGATGAAAATGTTTCATTCTTCTCCATTTTCATCATTTGAGCTGCTAGCAGTAACTGAATGAAGAATAACCATTAACTTAGCATGATGAAGCGAGATTAATTATGACACAAGTTATGACACAAATCTACAAATGCCTCTTACTGTTCTCCATTATCACTGAACAGTAGTCGGGCTTATGATAATGTATGTGTTGAAGTCAGAAAGCAGTCCCCACTGAAAATAAGGAAAAACAGAAAAGACCAAGGGAAACATATTATGTGCCAGAATGTGATATCTTCCTGCATCATAAGTATTTTCCCAGAAACCCACTCTGCAATAAGCTTACTCTCTGAAATATAAACTGGTTTGGCATATTCCATTTCCTGGAACACATTTAAAATGGCCTTATGGCTCCCTGGGGAAATGTCTCATTCTTGGTCTGGGGCAGGAAATACAAGATGAACCTAGAGGATGTAGTAATGCGAGAAAACCAGGAATTGCTAAAGAGTAGGGGGGCGGGGGGGACCCAAGGCCTGCCAAAAGGACATAGAGGTCAACCCAAAAGAGCTCCCCGTGGCCAAAGCTGGAAAATGAGGAGAAACAAAATAAATTATGAAGGAATTTTATTATAATTCAAAAAATAAGTTCCTGATCAATATTTATATAAGCAAATGGGTAAGTGAGTAAATATGAGAGAAGGGATGACTCTTCCTTTAAAGAATTGCAAATAATCTTCCCTCTCCTGGGGAAGATATGACCCTACCGTGTGGTATACCAGTTGCCCTTCTGCTGAGTCTGGGTTAGATTTAATCACTAGCCTCCATAGAATAAAATAGAGAAAGAGAATTTACAGTGAAGAAGTCTGGCATTGATCAAGATGAACATCCTCATTAGAAAGTCATGTTGATGTCAGCAGTGTCTTCCTGTGATTAGGGTCAATTACTTCTGCAAGTATAGTAACACATTTGTTTTTCTAGATAAACTATGTGTCTTTATTTTTTTTTTTTAAACTATCACATGGCTAAAGAGGGAGGGCTACATGTGTCTCAGCCTGCATCAGCTGCAGCAAATATTTTTGTCCTCAGGACCACACTCCAAACTAAAAGTCTTGCACATAACCCAATGAGTGGGTGAGGGCATTATCCTCAAGCACCAAGTCTGCTAAGCATGAAGAAGTTTCTCATGTGCACTTCTTTTTTTGCTGTAAAAGATGCAATGTGCAGTGGTTGTCCTTTATTTTTCAGGGGATGTGTGGGCAATTTCCTGAATCTTTGTAGACTTTCTCTCCCACTATCAGGGCATCTAGAGTATTTGTTGCTTCTTGCTTGAGAGATTAATATGATGTCATAAATATAATGGACCAGAGTATGGTCTGCAGAATATCCAGTGTGGCAAGACCCCTTAAGTCTGCATTGTGATGGAAAGCAGGAGAATTCACTCCCTGGAAAGTAGCTTCCATGGGCTGAGGGCAGTTCTGAGAGAGGGGGTAGTACAATGAGACACAAGTGGCCAAACCCTAGAGTGCTGGGGATGGATGCACTGGGGACCTGGCAGGGTATCAATTATACTTGTAATGAACACCATGAGCAAAACGAAATGAACAAACATGCACAAAAGACAAGAAAAAAAAATGCATCACCCATGAATTAAAATAGAGAAGATATTTTAGACAAACGACTGACAATTAATTTGTTATAAAACCAGAAATAGAGAAGCCATTTGCTTGTGATTCAATGAGCCATGCTAAATTTCATGAAGTTTCATTTATATTTACACTGGTAGAATGTGGATTGCATATGACATCATTTTAAAGCCAATAACTAGAATAAAAATCAGAGACAGAATATAAATTAAAGCTTAAAATAGTTCAGTGTTCTGATTGAAATTATTTTTTTATTTTTCCAATCCTGCAAGATAAGCTTATACAGTCATGTTTTAAAGTGGCTAATACCCAGATCAAAAACCTTTCTCAAGTTTTTATCAAATACGGCTGTAAGAGAGTAGTCTGTATAACCTATAAAGTATCTCAATGAATGCATTACTGGAAGGCTCATTGATATCCATATAGTTGAGCTGCAAGACTCAGTTCTCTGGTCATTCTAAATATTTATAACCTTGATGAAGAGAATGACCTAATAAGGTGACAGTTGAAACGTGCAGGTCTTAGTCATAGGATAAGAATTTGAGTTTGAATAGTTTTAGGCCTTAAGACAATTTTTACCATTTGCTGGCCATTTTAGTGAGCCTCACTAGATGGTACGTAGGAGCTCTCTTGGAGCAGCTGGGACTTTGTTAGGAATTGCAAAGGACAAGGCAAACCTTTGTGTGTCAGCAGGTACTCTGGCCTATGATGCATTGGCAGTAAAAATTGTGCAAATTCTAGCGTAGGCCTTAAGAGATCTTGTGTATTTCTACTTGTCCTTTTGTGTGTTGGCCTTTGCCATGAAAGGAGCAAGCCCTAGTCATCATGACCCAAGAAGGATGGAAGACATGCACAGTAGAGCCACTCCATCTCCTGCAGCCAGAAGCGGAGCTGCTGAGCCAAGGTCAACCAAACTTAGCTGATTTGAAGACCCATGCAAACAAATGCTTATTTCTCTATGCCTCTGACAGTCGACAGCTGTTTTTCATGACCAAGTTAGCTAATTTTGCACATGCTCATGCTCTACTCTGATCTCTTGCCGTGAATCTAAATTTCCTTTGTCCCCTTCTACTATGTTCAACCCTGCACGGCGTAGGCTGCACCACCACTGAAAGTATAGCTATCCCAGGCCATATGCCCTCTACCATTTTTCCTGACAGCACAAGCCTCTGGCCTACCTGTGGTAGAAACTACATCTGTAAGCTGCCACTGGAATCAGTCACTAGAGTGAGGAGTTGAATTAATTATCCCATTAATAGGATGCTAAAGATGAATTTTGCTGCCTGTGATCTGTGTGGGGATTGGGAAATGGATGACATTTAATGGATACCTACTGCATGCATCTCATTTAATCTTTGTAATGAATGTTTCTATGTTTCTATATGGGTATTGTCATTCTTGGAGGAGACTGGAAATTCAAAGTTTGTTCCTTGCTCAAGGTCACCTATCCAGGAACTGGTTGCCAAAACCCATTCTTTCTCCACTCCTCTAGGGTGTCTAAACTACACAGTGATATAGTTATTCTGATTTACTAAAATCTCTATTATTTATGTAAGTCTCCTAACAGTGAGATAGACTAATCTCTACTTTTTTTCTCTAAAATAACATAAGTAATTTATCCCAATACTAGGTTCCTAATTATTAGCTACCTTTAAGGGTTAGCTAAGCTGTCTTTACTATTACCACAAACATTGCTAATACAGTTATAAGTAAGATATATGAGAAGAAAGTGGTATTCCCATGCCATTTACTTTGGCCAGCACCGTGGAAGACATAGATCCTTAACAATGTGATAAATATATTCTCTGATGATTTAACTTCAAATTTCTCTTTAGAAGGAACTATTTTGAAAGAAAAAAAAAGAAGGAACTATTTTGTTGTTGTTGTTTGTAAAATATTTAACATGCCCTCTGGGATGAAAGAAAAGAAGCTAGGGGCCTGGATGTGAACAGAACTCTAAAGAGTGCAACCAGGCCTGATTTATTCTCCATGGAAATGCAATATAAACTGGTGGCTGACACTGGTGGGGCCCTGAGCATGCCCGGAAAACAACTGTGCACCCTGTGGGTTAACTCATCTACTCTTCAAATACCCTCTGCAATAGTGGTACTTATACTAACTTTTCCAAATGAGACAGCTAGTTATAGGCAGGTAAATAACTTGCTCAGTCGGGATCCCTGAGTGGCGCAGCGGTTTGGCGCCTGCCTTTAGCCCAGGGCGCGATCCTGGAGACCCAGGATCGAATCCCACATCGGGCTCCCGGTGCATGGAGCCTGCTTCTCCCTCTGCCTGTGTCTCTGCCTCTCTCTCTCTCTGTGACTATCATAAATAAATAAAAATTAAAAAAAAATTAAAAAAAAAAATAACTTGCTCAGTCACAAAAGCTAGAGGTAGTAGGATCAGCAATGAGAACCAGGTGTTCTGTTTCACCAACTGTTATCTTAGTAACTATTCTTTGACTTTTCTCCTCCTGAATGGGATTTTCTGCAGAACAAAATTATAAATAAGAAGAAAAGAAAAAGGTGGGAGTAGGGATGGAAATGAAATCCCTACAGGGAAAAATATTGAAGGCCTGAGTCAGATCCAAAGTCACCTAAGAAACACCCAAGAGGGTGAACAGATTAAAGTGGAAAATGAAATAGAAATCAATGGTTGATATAAAATAGGGTATTTTTTTGTCTCTCTGTACATGACATAGACTCAAAACCTTAGTAAAATCTACCAGATGACAGTTACTTCTTTTAAAAAGTGTTAGGTTTATTGGTGAAGACAGTAATCATGAAGATGTAGAAATCCCCTGTAGCTTATATAACGTACATAAATAGCTGTTCCCTCAGTTCCATAAAACACCTATAAAATAATCTGAAATTAATGTGCATCAAGATTTCAAAAAAATGAAATCAAATTTTAGGCATCTTGAATGGAAAGTATATGAAGCAAAGCATTTTTCAGGGTAGTCTTTCATCTCACTCGTAATAGATCATTAGTTGAAATAATTTTCTCAGATGAAACATGAGCACGTATTAGGAAATGGCTATAGTCTATTTTCACTGAGAGAGAGTGGGATCCTACTTGAAGGAAGAAGAACCTGGAGGGAAAAGGGAGAAAAAAAAAAGATTTAATAGCATGCAACTCCTGAGAGTAAATGCAAACATCATTGGGAACAGGATGCAACAAGACAGAAACTCATTCCTCAAGAATCTGATGCACTCCACCCTCCATCCTCCACTTCTTAAGAATATCTATGAGCAAGGAACCTCATAATAGTTACCACTTACGTGAAGATCTGGAGTGGCAAAGGCCATCAGTTGTTCTTTCCCAAAATTTTAGGAAGGACAGAAGTAATTATACATGGGGCATGACACAGAGCTTCCTCCCGAGGGAGAGACTTGATGTCACTGCGATGTTCATAGTGCTTTACAATGAGAATATCTTCAATTAATTGTCATCGATGAAAGAGGGAAGATCACAACTATATGTGATCTAGTTTGTTCTTTTCTGACTACCAAATCACCAAAGTAGGAGGAACCTCCATCAAGCTTCACATACTTTTTTTTTTTTTTAAATTCTAAGGACAATATAGGGAAACTGTGTCCAAAGTAAAATTTCTAATTTCTGAATTCTGAAAATTTTGGTTCCCCAAATTCTGCGGGTCTTGATACTGATTAAAGACAAGCTGTGTTCAGTCATTAAGTCAGCAAATAAATTGAAATCAGGACAAACAATCCATATGGTGACTTTTCTGATCTGACTTTCTGTATTAGAATTAGGCAATAGACTATGATCCATTACCATGGGATCCCATATAGAAAATAAGCACTTTTTGCAGAAACCTCTCTATAATTCTGTAAATACAGAACCATTTTCAAGTTTATTTAATTTATGCCATCTAGAGGCAGAAGATTTATGTGTGAATTCAAATGTTCTCTTTTATCAGCTGTGTTATAAAAATCCACTTCAAAAACCTGACAATACCAAATACTGGCAAAGACATAGCACAACTGAAACTCAACTATATCACTGTTTGGAAGCAAAAATGATACAGCCCCTTTGTAAAAGAATTTGACATATGACCCAGCAATGCCACGCTTAGACATTTACCCAAGAAAAAAAAAGAAGACCCATGTCGCCACAAAAACCTTACATGAATGTATATTGCAGCTTTATTTGTAATTGTCAAAAAGCCAGAAATAATCCAAATGTCATTTGGGGAATGAATGGAAAAATTATAGTACATCTACACCATAGAATACTACTCAGCAGTATCGAGGAATGGACTCTTGATATACACAATAAGTGCCTTAGATGAATCTCAGAGGCATTATACCGAATGAAAGAAGCCAGACTTAACGGGCTGCATACTGTGTGCCCTCATTTACATGGCAATTTGGAAAAGGGCAAGTTATAGGAACAAAAATCAGATTGGTGTCACCCAGTGTTTGGGGAGTGGGGAACTGGTCATGAGTAACCCTTTAAGGCTGATGTCAAATATAATATTTCTTGATTGTGGTGGTGTTACAGGACTATATGAATTTGTCAAAATTCATAGAACTGTATATCAAATGTATGAATTTTACTCTATGGAAATAGACCACAGACCATAATAAACTAAACCAAAAAATGTAATCCCTTTGCATTTACTACCTTCAATATATTTTTTTTTTTCAAGCCCTTTTGAGCTTCAGTGTCTCCTGCAGATTACCTAGGGGTGGACCCCATGGGCCAAACAATCTATTGGCGAAATGCTTCCTAAAGAGTAAATTATCTGTAGTTTCTGTTACTGGAGGAGACCTGAGGTCAGATTGTTGTTCCTTTCCCAGATGAAAGGAATTTACTGATAAAGTGAGTGCTCAGGGCTAAATTCCAGGTTCCACTTTGGTGAGTCAGGAGAGATCTCCCCCACCCACTCTTTTCTTTATCTCCATCTTATGCTGTCAGAAAGTTCAATTAAATTTTAAAATGACCCAGAGACCTTTAATCTTAATTCATGTAACAAAGGAAAAACTTTCCTTAAAATTGAACATCTACACGTAACATTTTAAAGTCAAACACGGATGAGTCACAACCATCTACAGAAAGTGCATCTGCTCGGTTGTCTGCTGTACCATGTACCTCCGCTCTGATGGGAACACTCTCCCTCCTGCACTTTAGGGAAGGACATTTGCTCTTGGCCTCACCCTAAACGATGTGGTTTTCATAGAGATTGGGCAGAGAAGGGACCAGATGATGCAGCTCTGGGGTTTTTCTAATTAGAACTGGGGAGTGAGGAGTGTCTTTCCAAAGAGCAGGAGATGTGTTCCTGGAGCTGCTGGAGCCTTCCTGGGACAAGCCAGGAAGAGAGCAGTAGGCAGCCTGCAGAGTGTGGAGATGAGGGTCCCAGGGTCCTGAGCATCGAGTGCTGCCCTTCTCTCCGCACTCGACACGGATGAAGCTCCCAGTGGGCATTAGTCCCATGTCCCCTCTTCACTGTTAGATTTCATCACCAGCTCATTTCGAAATGAGTTTTTGTTTTGTTCTGTAACCAAATGAGCCCTGACTAACAGCCCATAGATTCGTGTTAATGAACGCTGATATGAGCCAGAGTCATGAACTTTTATATTGAAAGTTAAGGTAATTCATGAAATTCCCTATCGTTAATTTTAATGAAGAAACTGAAGCCTATAGAGTTAAGTAATGAACCCATTATCGCGTGATGTAAATAGCATAACCAGGAATTAAATTTATGACGTTTATTTGTGCTTCGTCCGATGCACCCAAGTAAGAAGCAATGTGTGTATCATAACAGCCTCCTATGACTCAGCAGCAGGTGGTGATGCCCGTCTGTGCACAATCTCTTGTCCCTGGTTGCCAATAAAGCTGTTTTTCTTTTTAATTAAGAGAACTGGGGAAAAAAAAAAAAGCTCTACATAATCTGGTTACTTACTACCTCTGGGATCTCTATTTTACTATTCTTCTCCTACTTCACTAGAACCACCCTATCCCCTCGCTGGTTTCGCATGGCATATTTTTCTCCACCTATTTATTTTAAACTTATATGTGTCTTTATAAGGAGGGCTTCTGATAGACATCATATAGTTGGGTCATGTTTTTTTGATAGGCTCAGAAAAATCTCTGTCTTTAAATTAGTGTCCTTAGACCATTGACATTCAACTGGTTATCGATAATGATACAGTGGTTATTGATAGAGTTTGATGAATATCTACCATATTCATTGGTGTTTTCTACTTGTCATCCTGTTCTTTGTTTCTGTTTTTGTCTTCCATTCTCTTCCCGCCTTTTATGGTTTTATTTATTAATTTTTTAAAAAGATTTATTTATTCATGAGAGACACAGAGAGGCAGAGACATAGGCAGAGGGAGAAGCAGGCTCCCTATTGGGAGCCTGATGTGGGACTCAATCCTAGGACCTTGGGATCACAACCTGAGCCAAAGGCAGATGCTCAACCACTGAGCCACCCAGGTTATCCCCCTTTTGTAGTTTTAACTGAGCATTTTACATGATTCCATTTTTCTCTCCCTTCTTAGTATATCAGTTATACCTTTTTAAAAAATGCATTTTCAGTGGTATCCCTAGAGCTTACGATACATGTCTATAGCTAGCTAATCCAATTCCATTTTCAAATAATACTGTACCACTACATAGGTAATGTGAGTACCTTTGTAGTTGACCCACAGTCTTTAGTTTTTAGCGTGTGTGTGTGTGTGTGTGTGTATGTGTGTGTGTTTTCCAGTCTTTTTTCTCTTTGCTTTTCAGTTTTGGAAGACCCTACTGAGATATCCTTCAGTTCAGAGCTTTTTTCCTCAGCTGTGTCCAGTCTGCTCTGAAGCACAAATCAAAGGCATTCTTCATCTCTGTTATAGTATTTTTTATATCTAGTATTTTTTTATGGTTTCTTAGAATTTCCATCTCTCTGCTTATATTGCCCATCTGTTCTTACACATTGTCAACTTTATCTATTAGAGCCCTTATCACACACCCTGTAGTTGTTTTAAGTTCCCTCTCTGGTCATTCTAACAGCCTTACCACATGTGGTCCTGATGCTTGTTATGTCTCTTCAAATTGTGAGGAGGGTGTGTATGTGTGTGTGTGTGTGGGGGGGTAGGGGGGTTGGTTTTTTTGTTTTTGTTTTTGTTTTTGTTTCTTTGCCTCCTAGTGTGTCTTATAATTTTTTCTTGATAGCTTGACATGATGTACAGAGTAAAAAGGAAATAGGCCTTTAGTAATGTAGCCAAGAGGTATGGGGAAAGGAGAAGTATTCTGTATCCTCTGATGGGTCTCAGTCTCTGAGTGTGCCTGTGCATCTGGCCCATGAACTCCACCAGTGTTCCTCTGTTATTTCTTCTCTCTCAAGTGGGGTAGGATGGCTAGAGTGAGCCACAGTTGGATATTTCCCTTTCACTGGTCAGTGAGGCTCTGATAATAAACCTCAGCGGGTTAGGCTCTGAGTAAGTAGTTTCTCTTAAAGACAGGCCTTGTTAAGGACAGACAGAGTTCTCTGATGTATTTTAAGTGTTTCCTTTCCCCTCCCCCTGCCAGGAACAGGAAGGGATTTTTTCCTGATATTTACTGTGGGCACCCAGTTGAGCTTCTGGAGGTAAATCTCACGATATTATGTGGGTGTTTTTATGACTAGACCCACCCTGGAGTTTTTTTTTTTTTTTTTAAGATTTTATTTATTAATGAGAGACACACGGTGGGGGGCGGGGGGCAGGCAGAGACACAAGCAGAGGGAGAAGCAGGCTCCATGCAGGGAACTCGACGGGGGACTGGATCCCAGGTCTCCAGAATCAGGCCCTGGGCTGAAGCCGACACTAAACCACTGAGCCACCCGGGCTGCCCCACCCTGGAGTTTTTAACTGACTGGTGTCCACTGAGCCTCCAGCACTTGAACAATCACAGAGCAGCTTCCCAGCCCTATCGCCGGTCCCCATGGTGGTTTACTAGTCTCTGCTCCAGAGGGCAGCTGTGACTCCCTGTTATTTGCCTGTTTTCTCTGGTCTTAGAGGCAGTGGGTTACCTTGTGTCCTCACCTCTTTTATGGATCCAAGGGATCAACAGTTGCTGATTTTTCAGTCGGTTCAGCTTTTACTTATTGGGATGGAGTGGTGGCTTTCACGGTCCTTACCTGCGAGAACTGGGAACCCTCTTCTCACTGTTTGGCAGTCCTGCACCTACCTGAAATCCTTTTTCCTTATTTCCTCTCCTTAGAATTTTCTGCTCTCAGCTGTCCGTCTGTGCTCACCCCCTCATCTTCTTCAGGTGTCATTTTGTCACATAAAGGCTTCTCTGGAGACACTTCATAGAATATCCTAACTCCCCCCCCCCATTTTCCTGTCTTCTCTTTTACATTCTCCTCTCTAGAATGTGTCATTAATATCTACTGCTTCTTTAATACTCCTCTTTTTTTTTTAATTTTTTTTTTAATTTTTATTTATTTATGATAGTCACAGAGAGAGAGAGAGAGGCAGAGACACAAGCGGAGGGAGAAGCAGGCTCCATGCACCGGGAGCCTGATGTGGGATTCGATCCCGGGTCTCCAGGATTGCGCCCTGGGCCAAAGGCAGGCGCCAAACCGCTGCGCCACCCAGGGATCCCAATACTCCTCTTTTTTATTATCTGTGTTCCCCACTGAAGTACAGGCTTCATGAGGACAAAGATATTTGTCCATTTTATTGATCCACAGACCTTTGGAAAATGCCTAGAATATATGAGGTGCTCCTATTTTTATCAAAATGTGTTAAATAAATGGATAAGTAAGTGATTCTGGGATTTCATTTATTTTACACACACACACACACACACACAAACATTGATTTTTGTTCACTGAATTACAGAATTCACCAAAGAAATATTTTGAGGGTTTCATTTTTGTTCTAGTAAGGACATCAATTCTGCCCAAATTCTATACAATGAATAAAATATTTATGGTAAGGAGCACCATGTAGAATCTAAGGACAGAGTAAAGTATTTCCTGGTCTTGAGTGGTCTGTTTCTGGAAACAGGGACTCTGTCCAGCTAATGCACAGCTCTGCTTCCTGCTCAGTCTGTCCAGAGCCTTGTGGCCTCTTACCTCCATTTTCTCTGAATGTGCCCCACTCTCTGTTTCTCTGTACATAAGATTGCTGTGGTTACCCCCAAGCAAGTTCATAGAACAAAGAAAGGGAACAGGGTTGGCTATCTTTGATGAGGTGTCTATCCCTGCTTGATCATATATATATGAGCAGGATGGGGGAGAAGAAGGTGGAATCACAGGAAAAACAGGAATACCTCTTCTAAGGACTATGGGAAAATGATAATCTCTACAAAGGATTTTCTTTACTATTTGGAAACTCACAAAGGACTAAGGGCAGTTCTGACAATGGAAGTATCCAAAAGTGTTTTATCATTTTTTAAAGTCATTAATGGAATATAAATATAAGTCTGATTCTCAGCTGTGTGATGGATTTGGAATAGACCTCAGTAGATGACATACATTTTCCTTTCCTCATTTTAAAGAAGAGGAAATTCAAATCTAGAGAACTTTTGATTGTCACTAATGGTATCACACTACTGTGCTTTGGTATCTTATGAACTTCACCTAGATATCCTAGGATCTCAGCTTCCTTATTCATGAAATAAAATGAATTCTAAAATTAAAAATATAGTATTATTCTTGAAATAAAATTTCACCAGTAATCTCTCCTTCCATTCTCCCTCTGTTTCTGTCTTTGAAAGACACTCTTCTATTTGTCCATGTTTTTTTCCCCTCCATAATGTAAACGAAAGAGTCCTAATTTCTTAACAGGTGAAAAATCTTAGGAACAGAAGCAAAATACCCTGGAGGAAGTTCTTGATTAAGAAAAGACAAGTGTGGCAGCTTCATACAAATGAAACAACTTGTGAACAACAATTAATTACACGTACAAACACATTATATATAGGTAAATTCTCAAATATATTCACACCCTAAATATTATTCTCTTGTGAAGCAAATAAACCATACTATCTTTAAACTTCATTTTATTTGTGCAACAGAGGAGAAAAAATATTTTGTGCCTGTGCTTGAGAAATATCTATCTACATTCCATTTCCTTTCTTTAAGATTTTATTTATTCATGAGAGATACAGAGAGAGAGGCAAAGATGCAGGCAGAGAGAGAGAAGCAGGCTCCATGCAGGGAGCCCGATGTGGGACTCCATCCCAGGTCTCCAGGATCACACCCTGAGCCAAAGTCAGGTGCCAAACTACTGAGCCACCCAGGCAGGCATCCTTATACATTCCATTTCCATTTGTATGCTTTGCTATACATCTTTTAATTTCTTTCTCTCTCTCTCTCTCTCTCTCTCTCTCTCTTTGCATCTATTGACTCCTGTATACACCTTAGCAAAATCACCAGGGACACTTTTTAAAAATGAAATGAAAGTTACTAAAATAATGTGTACTGCATAGTTCTTAACATAAATTAACTTTAAAGAATAATGTACTAAAAAATTTATAAAGACAAATTTTTTTCAAAAAGAGAACCTTTATTACTTATTCTTTTCCTCATTAGAACATCTTTTACAGCAACACAAAGCAAAGCACAAGACTCATCTGCAGATACACAGGAGTACACCAACAGTGTGTCACCAAGAGACCCACACAAGAGCCAGGTTGGACTCAGACACACACACACACACACACACGCACACACACTCTGTGCGGCCTCTCAGGGCTCCTGGACCCTTGTGCCAGGAACAGCTGGTGTCGGGCCCTACCTTTGCTGCCTCGTAACAAATCCAGGAGCCAATACCAAGGTCTGGGGTGGGCAGCAAGGTGCAGGAGCTGGGCAGGAAAGACAATAAAACTCTTGAAATGAACACCACAGTATAGTCTGGAGCAGGATTTGTTCAAAAACGATTAAGGCTAAATGTGAGAGAGCCACAGATACTTCTACAGTTTGGTGGATCTTTATACAAACACTGGGATGGTTCTTTGGCAATGGAAGTGATATTTTCACCCACTGGCACATATTACTGAACTCTGAAGTTGTAAACAAATGTTTGTTTCAGTTTCCCAGACTGTATGCCACTAAAAAGTTACTAGATGCTGACATTTTAACTACATAGGTTAATTTTAAGAAAAATAAAGAATCAAATGTTTATTAATTTAACATATTGTATTAGTTACCTCAGACATTACACTTATGAAAACTTAGTTTTCCTGAATGACCATGACCATTAACTAGCCTTCTTTTGCCTCCAATTCCTTGCCTGCAAAACAGATACTAATTCAAAGAGTTAGTGGGAGAAATTCCTTGATTTCTGTCTCCAGAAAGCTTAGCACAGCCTGGTATGTTAGTTTTTTACTGTAATTCTGTAGCATCAGGAAATTACCATGGAATCAAATCCTCTCTAGCAATCAGTATTTTGGAGGACTATTTGGAAACTCACAAAACTAATTTGCTTTGTTTTTATTTGGCAATGAGCAGTTTTAAATTATGAACTTCTGTATCTTGAGATTTCAAAGAGCATGTCGCTGCCAGTGGATGAGGAACACACACATCTCTATCAGGACTGCATTTACACACAATAAAATAGATGTCTGAGTTTCTGCAGACTGAGTAATGTGGTTGTGGCAAATAGTCCACTTTTTCAGTCATTGCTATATTAAACTTGGCTTGCTTGATGAAGTAGTAGTTCGTATCACTTAAGAAATCTAACCATGTCAGATAATCATCCTATGTTTCATTCCATTCTCATAATAGACACAACACACTGATTGCACACCTCCAAAATTTGACCTTTTCCTTTCCTTTCCATTGTTCTGTGTTCTGAAAGGAATTTAATATATGTGAGTATCTTGAAAAGAAAAATATTGTTGAAACAAGTTGCAACATAGTCATGTTCTTTGAATTTTCTCATGGCCATCTCTGACTTGGGTAATGATTCACTTCAAACATTTCATCGACAGAGTGGCCAGTGAAGGCCTGGCAGGGGGTCTGTGCTCATAACACAAGCCATCAACATCCCCGTAGCTCTTTCTAAACTGGATTTGGTTCATTTCTTGCTCTTCCATTCAGTTTGCTCCCAGGCTGAATCGCTGTGTTTTAACTACATGCATTTAATATTTCACTATTGAAGTTTTCAAGGCTAAATAAAGATGAGTCTTATGTAGCATATTTCTAGACCACAGAGCTATCATCTTTAGGGGAAAAAAATTCCAAGAGAGCCCAAAGACAAACCAAACAAATAATCATCTAAAAACCTTTCCTGCTGATTTCAGAAAATGTCTCATCTATCATTGTTGATAAAACCAAACAATTCAATCGGGTTGTGTTAAAAAATTAATATAATCTTATATATAATCTTTTTAGCTAGATGTACCATTCCCAGTACTTTCATGATCTATGAAAATATTTTTATAAGCAAAATTGAAGACAGACATCATTCAAAAAGTTAAGATTTGAGGCCAGAAACTCTAGATACATTTAGAGTTTGAGGGCAAATAAATGCATGTAAAAGATACAGTGGTAACCTATTACATCTTATGTAATAAGGTGTCACAATCAAAAGAGTTTTAAAAAGCTAGAAAGTTTTACAAAGCACTTTAAGTCAAATTATCTAAAAATATATAAGGAACTTTTGAATATATTTAATTAATATATATATTTATATTTGCATGTGCCTACTTAACAATTGGAAGTAACTCATCAAAACTGGAGAGACATGTTGGTTTGTTGGCTGTGGGAAAAGCAAGGCGTCATCTTTTCCTATCAGTAGCTGGCCACAGACTCAGACATGATCCTGAGCATGGGGTTTCAGGCTAGGAATCCTCTGTCTCTCCTTGTTTCTGGCACGTTCTCTCCAGGCCATGCAAATATTTCACTAAAAACTCTTTCCACGTCCCAACCAGACACATACCAAGAAACAGAAAGGATTTTGTGCCAATAATATTCAAGTACACTGTGCTCAGCACAGATTCTTGAACCAAATTTCCCAAGAAACCGGCATCAAATGTAGTGCGTGTTTGTGGCTCGTATTTTTGAAATTTGTCAAAATAATTATTCCCTTTCTACAAAATGGTTCTTTCACATATGAAACAATATCCACAAACAGACAAACGTAAGGAGAGAGAAGGGTTTCTCTGAGTAGAAAGACATTTCTATAAACAGGACTATAGAGAAACCTTAATTTTGAAACTAGTTTGGAACTAGTGCAACACTAGTCCTTAAAATCATTAGGTGTAAGTGTCAACAGGACACTTAACAAGTTTTAAAACTTCCTTACCACAGATATTCATAACAAAAAGAGCAAAATGCCTTTGCAGTGGAGACACCTGATGGATACTGCCTTAACCAAGTGATCAAAATTAATATCACTGTTAATAGGATAAAATGACAGCAGGTGCCTCCTGATACGATGCACAAAAAGGAGGACAAAATATTGCTGAAGTGGATTCTGCTATAAAAAAAAAAAAGACAACCAAAAAACATTTAAATGGAAACATGAAGAAAGAGGTAATTAGATTCTGAAGGCTGGACAGCAGCACAACCTGCCTGTGGGCCTGTTGGTTATTCTTTAGATTATTTGCAATTGCTTTCAATGAATCCTTTCTCAATCACCTCAACTTGTTGTCAGAATAAAGAAGATAAAATCTTAGTATATGTATGAAGTGAAAATATAATTTTAAGACTCATTAGAAATGTTTCACTGGAACAATGAAACAAGAAACCATCACTTGGAGGCAAAAAAAAAAAAAAAAAAATTCAAGGAAATGCATATTTTTTACACCAGAGACTGTACTTCCTGGAGATGAAGTGTTACATGTTGTGAAGTCCTTTTATACTCCCAGGCTTCCTATCTGTTCAAAAGTGCTTAACTCCTGCTTCATACAGAATTTCTACTGGCTCCTAGATCTTGGGATGCGGGGTGCATGGGATGCTTGAGTTAACGCAGTGGAATTGCTGAAGAGAAGAAATGAAAGAGATTACAACCTTACGAAGATTCCCCCCAAAATGTTTTCTGGTCATGAATGCAGTATGTAAATGCTGATTTCATTCATTCTCCTCTCAGTCTGTGTGATTTCCAAGGAGTGTGGTCCCATGAGTCTCTGTTTAGCTTGGGAAAGAAAGAGAACTCTTTATCCACATTCCTGTAAGATTTGCTAGCTTTGTCTCTGTTCAGTGAAAATGACAGACAGAATCATAAAATAAACCTGAGCACATCCGTCCTGACCTTGAGTCCGATGATTGGCAGGCTAATGGCAGGCTAAAGCTTAGGTCCTAATATCCACATCTGTGCCTCCCCACATGTTAGCTTGTTTTTAATTCTTACATTGATTAGGTATGATCACAGTGTGACTCCCCCTCCTGCAGACAACTCATTTGTATTGCAAATTGTAAATAACATCCTAAAACCTAACAATATCATCATCACGGAGGCCCCCACAGCCTTCATACTCACTTCCACGTTATTGAGCTAACGAGCATGGGTCCAGGAACAGCTGCAGCTCCTGGTGAAGCTTATGTAATCAGAAATGTCTCTCCCAGCGGGAACCTCAAACTATTAAAGGATCGTAACAGATTAGGTGAATCTGATGAGTAGAGGTGAAAGCCATTGTTTAATTTGTCCTTTTTGTGGGTACACACCACGTTAGGAATGCTGGAATTTCCTTCGGTGGCTAGCTTTATATGAGTGTTCCATATTTATATTTGTATTCATACTCAATATTTTGCCCTCGAAATAAAACTCTGGGTAGGTTTATTGAACAGCATATACAACCGATATACCTCTGGGCCTTGGAATCAAATACACTTGAGTTGGAATATTGACTTCTCTGGTGCCTATAGACTATAGCATTGAACAAGTTTCTCTTCTTCTGCCTGTTTCCTCATTTCCAAAATAGAAATATCAGTGATCCTTTTGTGTATTTAATGCAAATGTGGATTAAAGTACTATGTACAATGAAATACCAGCTACTGGTAGAGTTCATCATGCAGTGGCTTTCTGTGGCAAGAATATTTCGTAGATTTTATTTTAAGTGAAATAAACTTCTTATATTTTTCAATTGGATTAAATACATACTATTTTCCAAATTATATCTTACATGTTGGCATCATTTATGTAACTCTTTGAGTCCTTTGAATGATCAACTCACCAGATAATCTCATTTGAAATATGGTCATGCATGTACTTAAATATATTCAGTTACCAGTCATTTTGACCTATCAATCATTTTCTTTTATTTTCAGGGCTTTAGTTTTGGACTCAGGAGTGTGGTAATCGAAGATTTCTGCTTCTGGCTGTGATGCATTCGTTTGCAGCTGACCAAACCGAAAACCAAGAACACAAGGAAAGGTAAATGCAATGAGAACACATTTCTGAAGGTACCGGGGAGTTATCAAGGCAGTTAGAATTTGTGGAGCCAAGAGCCTGGAGAGAAGGAAAACGCATTGGAGGTAAGCCCAATGTTCTCTGTGGCTTTTTTTTTTTTTTTTAAGTTAGGGCATTTGCAGATTGTTCAGCAGCATGGGGCAGGATGTAGAAGAGCTGAGCAGAAAGTAGCAGCTAAGCAGTGTTAGTGACAGTCTTACAGGTGTGAGAGCCAAAGACTGGGGATCAGATCTTTTACAGCAGCCAGGACTGGAAAGGCCAACTCCTATAGTGAAGGGAAGAGAAGCAAAGGAAATCTCACACTGCTTCCATTTTCATCTCAAAGTTGTCAGTGAAAATAGGATCATAGAGCAAAAGGCAAAGCAGAGATCAGTTCCTAAATGTCTGAAGATTCTCAGAAATTTTGGTAGATTCACAGCACGAGAAATTGAAAACCTAGAATCTAGGTCCCCTAAGAAGGAAGGGATCCTTATAACCTGTAAGAAAAGTAGCCAGAAGGGACACCTGGGTGGCTCAGTGGTTGAGCGTCTGCCCTTGGCTCAAGTTGTGACCCTAGGGTCCTGGGATTGAGTCCCATATCATATTGGGCTCCCTGTGGGGAGCCTGCTTCTCTCTCTATGTCTCTGCTTCTCTCTCTCATCTCTCATAAGTAAATGAATAAAATCTTAAAAAGGTATCTGGGAAATGGACCAGACCTTACAAAAACCCAAACCCACCCTTGAACCTGTACAAATCCTGCTTGTGTAAGGGGATGCCTAAATTAGTACATGCAAGAATTTAAAACCTAGTTTCTTAGAGGAAAAGAACATCAGCTAGAGCCTGTACATCTTTCATTGAAAATGGGTGACATTTAATTTTTTTTTAAATGAGGTGAACAGTAGGTCCAAGAAAATAACATTAGAAACAGGGCCAATGAGCATCCATATTTTGAAGTACCTAGAAAAGAAGTTTTAAACTGATTTTGACCAAGAGGAAAGATGGTAAGTTAGAGGGTCCACCACAGAGAACTGGAGTCTATATAAAATCCCTGCATAATTTCAGAATAGGCAACATTCTCTTAAACTGGATGCCAAAAGCAGTAATCGTAATGTCTTCTAGGTTCATCCATGTTATTGCAAATAGCAGGATCTGCTTTTATTAAGGCTCAATAATATTCCTCTGTATGTGTGTATATCATGATTTCTTTTTCCATCCATTTGCTAACAGACTGATTGTTTCCGAATCTTGGCTATTGTAAATACCACAAACATAGAAGCAGAGAGTGGAATGGTTATTACCAGGGATGGAGAGAAAGAGAAAATAGAGACTGGGACAGATGTTGGTCAAAGGGTACAAACCTGCAGTTATATGGAATGAGCAAGTATAGAGATATACTGTACAGTGTGATGACCATAGTAAGCATACTGAAAACTGGAAATTTTCCAAAAGAATAGATTTCAGGTGCTCCCATCACACAAAAACATAGTCACTGTGTGAGATGATATGTTAATTAGCTTGGATGTAGTACTCATTTCATAATGTATATGTATGTCACAGCATAATGTTATATAACTTAAATATTTATGGTTAAAAAACAGAAGCCATATAAGAAAAGCTTGACGAATAGATTTTCTTAAGCATTAAGAACTTTGGGTCATTAAAAGACACAGAGAAGAGATTAGAAAGGCAAACCAGGGAGTGGAGGAAGTTATCTGCAATATAAAATAAGGAACTCATATACAGAATAGATCAACAACTTAACTAATTATGCTTCACAAAAGAAAACAACCAATAAGGCATTATTATATAAGATACTCTACATCATCCTTCAAAAATGCAAATTATATGACTGCCAGAGTGTTAAAGTTGAAAGGCTGGTGATGGAGAGGGTGTGAAAGAAAATAACTCCTCTTCTGCTGGTAGAAGGTAGAATGGTTACTGCACTTGGGATCGGTCTTTGGTCCGATACTAAATATGAATGTGACTAAATATGACTCGGCAATTCAACTACTGGAATGGGTCAATAGAAATGCATAGGATATGTACATTAAAGATGCATGATCATATCCATGGCAATGTTGTTTGCAAAACTCACACCCAAATACTCACCAACTGTAGAGCGGATAAATAATTTATAGTATATCCATATAATGGAATAATGTATAAAAAAAGAAATTATTTAGCTTATGCTACAAGGAACAACCATGTATAAATTCTACAAGTATGTTGAGCAACAGAAGTTAAGACACAAATATCAATGTGCTATTTAGATAGATTTCACAAACAGTCAAAACTAATCAATTGGATTGGAAATCTAGGTAATGGTTATTTTTGGCTGGAGGTTATGACCAGATGTAGCAGCACAGGAGTTCCTGCAGTCCTGCTAATGTTCTGTTTCTTAATACCTAACAAAGTGAAGTCAATACCTGAGAATCCCTCAAACTTTGCTTAATAAAGTTATTATTATCAATCAAACCAAAGTACAAGCTTGTGGAGATTGTTTTTGTATATAAATAACATTTGCTATTTATCCTATCTCTTTATCCAGGATTTATTACTTTTTCAGTTTCTCCAAAGTGAAAACTGCTTATAATCTTAACTTTTTGAACAGAGCACATTGGACATTGCTATTTCTTATATATTAGAACAGTTATTATTATTATTATTATATAAAATAATTGGCACATACTTGGGCTTCTAGATGCAATATGAGATTGCCTCTGCCATTAGTTCTTCCAGATTGATAGATTCATAATGCTTGAATTATGCATTCTACTCTCATGCTTTCCCTGCCTTTCCTTATGCATCTGCTTGCGAAAGTCTGGAAGAGCTGTCCAGATGGAGGAGTGTGTGAGTGCAGGGATACCATATCCTCCCCACTAGCACAATTTTAACAATATATTAACATTAACATGTTCATTTTCACCACCATTTATTGGCAAAGTGAACTTAAACCAGAATTTAACATTTATTATACCAGCATGGTTTTGCTTTTGCTTTGCTTTTATATTTACCTACTAGGGTTAGCATGTTCTTGGTTCTATGAAACAACACTATTTCTACCCAAAGGGAAGTTAATATGCTTTATGAAAATATTACTGTTACTATATTTATTCATTTTTAGTATCTTTCAGCAATCTCATAATTTGTCTATTCTCTTGCTTTGCAGCTTTATTGATTCTTCTTGTAAATTTTTACTGTCTGCACTATCCACATTTTCTCTGCCATTTGGAAGAAAAATTATTTTAGCCTAAAAAAAAAGATAGTGCTTTAATTGTCAGCAAACAATACTTGTGAAAATGGAAGCTGTTATCACCTTGTTGATCTGTGAATCGATATCCAAGAGGCATTTTAGCCAGAACACTCAGATGAGATTAACTCTGTTGGCCAGAGTTCTATCTGGGGAAAGAGAGTGAGCTTTAGGGAAACTGGCAAGACCAGCCAGTGAGATTTGCTCTTAATATAGTAGTGGGTGTGTAAATGCTCTATCAAATCTTTCCTAGCCTTTGTAATCTCAGCTTATGTTAATAGCAACATAGTTTGTGATAGACCAACTTCTGCCCTGAGAACCATTGAAATAAACTGGATAAAACCAAACAAAAATGTTAGAAGAAATCAGAGAGCTACTTTTAAGGCAGTAAGTATTTGGGGGGCTAAGATCTAGGAAAAGAAAAAAGCCAAAGAAATAGAAGTCTGGCAGTTGGTATCATTCTCCACTCAAGGCACTGAGAAAGCTAAAAGCAGTTGCTAAGGGACTCTGGAGAGTAAACATTCCAATAGTCCCATTAGATTGGGAGAAGGAAAAAAAATGGAGTTTATGTTCACCCCACAAGGAGAGGGACCCTTTTAAATTAATAGGGACTTCTGCTGGCTCCCCAAAATCTCCACACAAATCTCCACAAACGTGATAGGAGAACCAGAAACCAGCAGTCACTAATACTGAAATCTCTCACTTAAAACCTACTCAGTTCCTAGTTAGATTTAGGTGATACTCTCCAATCCAGCTATATGTCTGTAGCAAAAGCAAATCCTTATTCCATATCTTTATATAAATGTACAAGACTCAATAAAATATGATTTGGCATAAAAGAAAAAAATCGTACAATAAAAATAGATGCAAAAGAAAAACAATGAAAATATCAGATATGTGCCTTGAGATCATGGTAATTAAACATTTCCAAGTTTAAAAGACAGGTTAGAATTGGCAGAGAACTAGAATGTCTAATGAAGGGCAAAGAAAAGTTCTAGCAACAAAGCCATCCAAAACGGAAAGAGTTGCCAAGTAGATGAATATATGTTAGACATAGTTTGCGAGATGGTTTGGCTAGTAGGTGACAAGAAAATTTCAAGGATGAAGCGGAGAGTGGAAAAAAGTAGGACAAGTACTAAGAAGAATGAAAAAGAGATACATGACATGGATAAAACTTAGACATAAGGTGTAATACTACATGTAGTTGCGGGAAAGAGGAAAGATAATGGGGCAGAAGCAATATTTGAAAATACAATGGCAGACGATTTTCCAAAATTCATGGAAGACGTTAAGCCATAAACAAGAAGTGTTACAAATTCCAAGCAGGGTGCTTTTAGAAAGCCACCCAAGGGGCACCTGGGTGGCTCATTGGTTGAGCATCTGCCTTCGGCTCAGGTTGTGATCCCAGAGTCCTGGGATGGAGTCCTGCATTGGGTTTCCTGTGGGGAATCTGCGTCTCCCTCTGCCTATGTCTCTGCCTCACTCTCTGCCTCTCTCATGAATAAATAAATAAAATCTAAAAAAAAAAAAAAAAAAAAAAAAGCCACACCCAAAACACTGCTGAAAGCCAAAGACAAATGGAAAAATCTCAAAAATCAGCCAGAAGGAAAAGTTTATATTTTCCTTCCTAGCAGGAAAATAAGAATGACAGTTGATTTCTCAACAAGAAACAGTGGAAGCCAAGATACAATTATTTTTCATTATTTCTAAAAAGTGCTAAAAGAAAGTAACAGTCAATGTGGCGCTCCATGCCCAATAAAAGCATCCTTTGGAAAACGGAAGCAAAACATTTTTCGACAAACAAAATGTGAGAGCATCTGTCACCACAGTCTTTCATTCAAAGTCATACTGACATGTGTTCTCACACAGAAAGAAAATTATATTAAAGGCAAATCAAAGAGTAAAACTAAACAGATCAATATGCTAGCAAATGTATGTCATTTTGAATATACAGTTTCAGTTTTACAAAATGACAAAATTTGTGGAGATGGATATCATGATGGCTTGCATCATACAAGAAATGTATTTAATACCACTGAACTTTACACTTAAAAATGGTAAATCTGGGGCAGCCCCGGTGGCTCAGTGGTTTAGCGCGGACTTCAGCCCAGGGCATGATCCTGGAGACCTGGGATCGAGTCCCATGTCGGGCTCCCTGCAAGGAGCCTGCTTCTCCCTCTGCCTGTGTCTCTGCCTCTCTCTCTCTCTCTCTCTGTATGTGTGTGTTTCTCATGAATAAATAAATGTTTTTTAAAAATGGTAAATCTTATGTGTATTTTGCCACAATAAAACTGAAAAAGAAATACACATATGTACACACAAAGATACAAAGAGTACATAAATGCTCAGTACCTATTGGCAGCTTAAAAAATAGTATTTCTGGTGGGGTGCATCAGTGATGAGTTCACTAAACTCATGGTTTACTTGCTCATTTTCTGCCACTGTATTGACACATAAGGCACCAACCTCAGCTATGAAAGCAATTTATAAGACTCTATTTCCTCCTTAATAAATAGTCCTTTCCTTTTAAAAATAGTCATTATCTATTGTACAGAACAACACATCCTGATACCATGTGGAATTTGAAATTCTTATAAAATATTCAGCACCTGTAGTCCATGTGTCAGAGAAAAAGCTCCATGCAACTGACCAGGACATGAAAAAAGTACTAATTTAAATTAGACTTTAATTAATCAAGAATGCATGTTGCAATCTCTAGAGTAACGTTTTTCTCTTTTTAAATTTTGTTAGTTAACATACAGTGCAGTATTGGTTTCTGAAGTCGAATTCAGTGATCCGTCACTTACAGACAGTGTAAGTGTCTGTGCTCATCACAAGTGCCTTCCTTAATGCCCATCACCCATCTAGTCCATCCCCGACCCACCTTCTTCCATCAACCCTCAGTTCTATAGAATAACTTTTTAAAAAATAATAAAAGAGTATACTAACTTATAAGCTAATTGAGATAGAAATGGAATTATAAATTCATAGTAAACCAAGCTTTCTTATCATTGATTTCCTCAAAGAAAAGTCTGAAGGAACAGACTTGTGAGCCAGTAGTTTTGGGGGGCATGTGATCCCAGGGAGCAGGAGCTCATAGTAGGAGTTGAAACAAGAAAGGAAAGCAAGCTGATACAAAGATGTGTTACCCATTTAGCCACCATGATGAGCTTTAAGGCTGCATCCTCCCAGGACCATCTGAGGAGCCTTAATGAAATAAAGGTCTTAACTGTGCACCTGAGTGATGGAAGGGATCAGCATAGACCCATCCTCTGCCCTGTTGTGACTCCATACGCCTTGGCTCCCCAGCACGGTTGGGTTCTTGAGGCTGTCTCTCCCAGCAGCTTCAGGAAGTTCCTTCTCAGACGATAAAAGTAGGTTGTGCAGGCAGGCTCAAGACAAGGCACTGTCTGATATCACATTCAGAAAACCCATCAAAGTCTTCATGGAACTGACTCCTGAAGCATTGAATAGAGAAAGAAGTAGGGCCAATCAGATTTTGCACAGATATGCAGGAGGCTCTGTTGATAAGATTTGGGGTGGTATTCCTGAAAACCTCCCAACTCTCTCTGGACCCAGACAACTGTGAACTATTCAGTTTTCTTTCATGAAGCTCTTTTTTGCTCAAATTGTCCAGTGTGGGTGCCTCTTATATGCAAAAAGGAATCCTGACTGATGGGCAAGAGAACACTGAATGTTCAGGCACCATGTTGACTTCGGAGAATCCAATATTTAAGGAAATATCAATAAGAAATAATTAAGATTCATTATTACAACAGGATGGAGCTTTATAAGTAAATATTTGGATCTCCCATTAAATGTCTGGAGAATCATAAGTACCTTGAGAACTGAAAGAGTTATTTAGTGGAACCACTGTTTCTGATCAGAGCTCAGTAAAAGAATGTTCTAGATATGGAAAGGAAGATAGTCAAATACTGATATAAGGAAGGAGCCTCAAACTATAGAAACAGTTTCAAGAAGGGACCCATTCAGAATTTATTCATGATTCAACAGTATCTCTAAATATGAGAAAAGTATTTTTAAAGTCCTCTGTGCAAGAAAATTAACATAAAAAATAACATAAAAAATAAAGGCTTGACTTGGGGTGGGGATAATATGTTCAAAAAAGATAGAGAATGCCATCCTGTATCCTTAATTTGTTCCCCCTATTTTTCTTTTCTTTTCTTTTTTTGAGTTCAATTTGCCAACATACAACATAACACCCAGTGCTTATCCTGTCAAGTGCCCCCCTTGGTGCCCGTCACCCAGGCACCCCATCCCCCTGCCCACCTCCCCTTCCACTACCCTTGTTCATTCATTTCCAGAGTTAGGAGTCTCTCATACTCTGTCACCCTCTCTGATATTTCCCACTCATTTTTTCTCCTTTCCCCTATAATCCCTTCCACTATTTTTTATATTCCCCAAATGAATGAGACCATATAATGTTTGTTCTTCTAAGATTGACTTATTTCACTCAGCATAATACCCTCCGGTACCATTCACATTGAAGCAAATGGTGGGTATTTGTCGTTTCTAATGGCTGAGGAATATTCCATTGTATACATAAACCACATCTTCTCTATCCATTCATCTTTCGATGGACACCGAGGCTCCTTCCACAGTTTGGCTATTGTGGACATTGCTGCTAGAAACATCGGGGTGCAGGTGTTTCAGTTTTTCACTGCATCTGTATCTTTGGGGTAAATCCCCAACAGTGCAATTACTGTGTCATAGGGCAGGTCTATTTTTAACTCTTTGAGGAACCTCCACACAGTTTTCCAGAGTGGCTGCACCAATTCACATTCCCACCAACAGTGCAAGAGGGTTCCCCTTTCTCTGCATCCTCTCCAACATTTGTGGTTTCCTGTCTTGTTAATTCTTACCATTCTCACTGGTGTGAGGTGGTATCTCATTGTGGTTTTGATTTGTATTTCCCTGATGGCCAGTGATGTGGAGCACTTTCTCATGTGCTTGTTGGCCATGTCTATGTCTTCTTTGGTGAAATTCCTGTTCATGTCTTTCCCTCATTTCATGATTTGATTGTTTGTTTCTTTGATGTTGAGTTTAATAAGTCCTTTATAGATCTTGAATACTAGCCCTTTATCTGATACGTCATTTGCAAATATCTTCTCCCATTCTGTAGGTTGTCTTTTAGTTTTGTTGACTATTTCTTTTGCTGTGCAGAAGCTTTTTATCTTGATGAAGTCCCAATAGTTCATTTTTGCTTTTGTTTCCCTTGCCTTTGTGGATGTATCTTGCAAGAAGTTACTGTGGCCAAGTTCAAAAAGGGTGTTGCCTGTGTCCTCCTCTAGGATTTTGATGGATTCTTGTCACACATTTAGATCTTTCATCCATTTTAAGTTTCTCTTTGTGTCTGGTGTAAGAGAGTGGTCTAGTTTCATTCTTCTGCATGTGGCTGTCCAATTTTCCCTGCACCATTTATTGAAGAGACTGTCCTTTTCCCAGTGGATAGTCTTTTCTGCTTTGTCGAATATTAGTTGACCATAGAGTTGAGGGTCCACTTCTGGATTCTCTATTCTGTTCCATTGATCTATGTGTCTGTTTTTGTGCCAGTACCACCCCGTCTGTGATGGTCACAGCTTTGTAGTACAACCTGAAATCTGGCATTGTGATGCCCCCAGCTATGGTTTTCTTTTCAATATTCCTCTGGCCATTCGGGGTCTTTTCTGATTCCATTCAAATCTTCTTTTTTTTTTTTTAATTTTTATTTATTTATGATAGTCACAGAGAGAGAGAGAGAGGCAGAGACACAGGCGGAGGAAGAAGCAGGCTCCATGCACCGGGAGCCCGATGTGGGATTCGATCCCGGGTCTCCAGGATCGCGCCTTGGGCCAAAGGCAGGCGCCAAACCGCTGCGCCACCCAGGGATCCCTCCATTCAAATCTTAAGATGATTTGTTCCAACTCTCTGAAGAAAGTCCATGGTATTTTGATAGGGATTGCATTGAATGTGTAAATTGCCCTGGGTAGCATTGACATTTTCACAATATTAATTCTTCCAATCCGTGAGCATGCGATATTTTTCCATCTCTTTGTGTCTTCCTCAATTTCTTTCAGAAGTGTTCTGTAGTTTTTAGGGTATAGATCCTTCACCTCTTTGGTTAGGTTTATTCCTAGGTATCTTATGCTTTTGGGTGCAATTGTAAATGGGATTGACTCCTTAATTTCTCTTTCTTCAGTCTCATTGTTAGTGTATAGAAATGCCACTGACTTCTGGGCATTGATTTTGTATCCTGCCACACTGCCAAATTGCTGTATGATTTCTAGCAATCTTTAGGTGGAGGCTTTTGGGTTTTCTATGTACAGTATCATGTCATCTGCAAAGAGGGAGTTTGACTTCTTCTTTGCCCATTTGAATGCCTTTTATTTCTTTTTGTCGCCTGATTGCTGAGGCCAGGACTTCTAGCACTATGTTGAATAGCAGTGGTGAGAGTGGACATCCCTGTCGTGTTCCTGATCTTAGGGGAAAGGCTCCCAGTGTTTCCCCACTGAGAATGATATTTGCTGTGGGCTTTTTGTAGATGGCTTTAAGATGCTGAGGAATGTATCCCTACCCTCTGAAGAGTTTTGATCAGGAATGGATGCTGTATTTTGTCAAATGCTTTTCTCTGCATCTGTTGAGAGGATCATATGCTTCTTGTTCTTTTCTCTTGTTGATATGATCTATCACGTTGATTGCTTTACAAGTGTTGAACCAGCCTTGCATCCTGGGGATAAATCCCACTTGGTCATGGTGAATAATCTTCTTAATGTATTGTAGGATCCTATTCTATCACCCTAGTATCTTGGTGAGAATTTTTGCATCTGTGTTCATCAGGGATATTGGTCTATAATTCTTCTTTTCGGTGGGGTCTTTGTCTGGTTTTGGAAATACGGTGATGCTGGCCTCATAAAACGAGTTTGGAAGTATTCTGTCCTTTTCTATCTTTTGGAACAGCTTTAGTAGAATAGGTATGGTTTCTTCTTTAAACGTTTTAGAATTCCCCTGGGAAGCCATCTGACCCTGGACTTTTGTGTGTCGGGAGGTTTTTGATGACTGCTTCAATTTCCTCCCTGGTTATTTGCCTGTTCAGGTTTTCTATTTCTTCCCGTTCCCGTTTTGGTAGTTTGTGGTTTTCCATAAATGCATCTATCCATTTCTTCTAGATTGCCTAATTTATTGGCATATAGCTGCTCATAATATGTTCTTAAACTTGTTTGTATTCCCTTAGTATTGGTTGTGATATCTCTTTCATTTGTGATTTTATTAATTTGAGTCTTTTCTCTTTTGTTTTTAATAAGGCTGGCTAATAGTTTATATATCTTATTAATTCTTTCAAAGAACCAACTCCTGGTTTTGTTGATCTGTTCCACAGTTCTTCTGGTCTCTATCTTTGAGTTCTGCTTGAATCTTTATTAATTCTCTTCTGCTTGGTGTAGGTTTTATTTGCTGTTCTTTCTCCAGTTCCTTTAGGTGCAAGATTAGCTTCTGTTTTTGACTTTTTTCCTATTTTTTTGAGGGATATTTGTAATGTATTTCCCTATTAGGACTGCTTTTGCTGTATCCCAAAGATTCTGAACAGTCGGATCTTCTTTTTCATTAGTTTCCATGAATCTTTTTAATTCTTCTCTAATTTCCTGGTTGACCCTTTCATCTTTTAGCAGCATGCTCTTTAACCTCCATGTGTTTGAGTCTCTTCCAAATTTTTTCTTATGATTGAGTTCAAGTTTCAAAGCATTATGATCTGAAAATATGCAGGGGACAATCCCAATCTTTTGGTATCGGTTGAGACCTCATTTGTGACCCAGTATGTGGTCTATTCTGGAGAAAGTTACTTGTGCACTTGAGAAGAATGTGTTTTCAGTTGCGTTTGGATGTAAAGTTCTGTAAATATCTGTTAAATCCATCTGGTCCAGTGTATCATTTAAAGCTCTTGTTTCAAACATGAGAGACACCTAACTCTGGGAAATGAACAAGGAGTAGTGGAAGGGGAGGTGGGCGGGTGATTGGGGTGACTGGGTGATGGGCACTGAGGGGGGCACTTGGCCGGATGAGCACTGGGTGTTATGCTATATGTTGGCAAATTGAAGCCCCCCAAAAAATAAAAATAAAAAAATATAAAGCTCTTGTTTCTTTGGAGACATTGTGCTTAGAGGATCCGTCATTTGCAGAAAGCACCGTGCTGGAGTCTCCCAGTATAAGTGTATTATTATCTAAGTATGTCTTTGGTTATTAATTGATTGATATACTTAGCAACTCCCACATTTTGGCCATAAGTATTCATGATTGTTAGGTCCTCTTGTTGATAGATCCTTTAAGTATGATATAGTGTCCCTCTTCATCTCTTACTACAGTCTTTGGGATAAACTTTAATTTATGTGATATGAGGATGGCCACCCCTGCTTTCTTTTGAGGACCATTTGAATGGTAAATGGTTCTCCAACCTTTCATTTTCAGGTGGTAGGTGTCCTTAGGTCTAAAATGAGTCTCTTGTAGACAGCAAATAGATGGGTCTTGTTTTTTTATCCGGCCTGAGACCCTGAGTCTTTTGATGGGATCATTAAGCCCATTCACGTTCAGAGTTACTATTGAAAGATATGAATTTAGTGTCATCATAGTACCTATTCAGTCCCTTTTATTGTGGCTTATTTCTTTGGGCTTCCTCTTTCTTTTTACAGAGCCCCTTAATATTTCTTGCAGAGCTGGTTTGGTGGTCATGTATTCCCCAGGCTCTCCCCATGGCCTTAGCCCAGCTCCTTGCCGTGCCCCTCCCCACCGGATTCTGTTTTATCCCCCACCCCCCCAACCTTGTTAGAGGTGAAAACCCTTCTCTCTGTAGCATTCCAGCTGTTCTCTTTCGAAATCTCAGGTTGAATTCATAGGTTTTCAGGATGATTTGAAAGTTACCTAGGTGAGTTGGTGGGGACAGGTAACTTGGGGACCCTACTCCTCCACCACCTTGCCCCGCCCCCTAGTTGTTCTCCCTTTGAATGAATTATCACTAACTTTTGAAATGGAAGGAGAAAAATATTTTAGTGAAAGTGGAACTATAGGAGATGTGATAAGAGCCCTTTGTTATTGAGTGAAAATTTAAATTTCCAGATTCATTAAATAGCAATCCTAAATGTTACCCTAAAAGTACCAGGAAGGCCATGCTTATGGTGATGTAAGGGGGAAAGGACTATTTTCTGGAAGATGGGGGAAAGGCTAGGAATAATCTCCCACAAAAGACAGCTCATTTAGAGTTCCACAAGTAAGATGGAAAATTATACAATTCACGGAGCAACTAGGAGAGCCAGCAACTTCTAGGTTACAGCCTACAGGACTAGGGATGGGAAAATAGTTGCCAGATTTTGTTCCATGTAGGACAAAGTGCCAACCTTTCAGTTGCTTCTATAACAAATCCTTCTCTCCGCTTGATTTCTAGAATTACAGTATCCTACTGCCTGAGGAACTAGACCAAGGAGTGGGAAAGTGCTTTTCTCATATACTCTCATATTCTCTCCTGTCTCTTTTACCTAAAGGTTAGCTTTCAGTTACAAAGGCAATAACGCTCTAAAAATCTTTCAATATTCTCCAAGATTGGGGTTGGCAAGGAAGACTATCTATGTATGATCTGAGACAGGATTTGGAGAACGGAAATGCTTATTTCCCTACACACAGCCTTAAAACCCACCACATCCTGATTATGAATCCAGAGGAATACACACACACCTTTAAAATATTTAAAATATCCATAATTAATGATACCCTCCAGTCTTCGGACCATTTTCATCCACCGTCTTCATCATCCCTCATACTTGACGTGCACTGTCACACATACCAGCTTTTTTGAGTCTTAGTTATGGACATAAGCAATCCACATAGGAGGAAGGTACATTCCAGAAATAGAATCTAGTGTTTTAAACTGGGCTCCCTGTGAGTTTCTCAGCCACATTGTTCTGTTATCCTATGTCCTATATTCTGAGCTAGATTTTCCCCATAGTATTCAGATCATGGCTTCTAATTCTTGTGGCATATTAATTTAACCTAACTGCATGTAAAGCCCACTGCAGGAATTTCTCAGTGGATGGTTGGCTTAATTATCCAGAGGGCCGAATATATGACCATGGCCCATCCTGCTACTCTGATCATTGGAAGGACTGTTCCACTCCACTGTCAGATTGTCATTTTGTTGAACTGTGGAGGCAATGGAAAATAGCTCTGGCCCCTAAGTGGCAGATTTTCGAAATAGTTGAGCTTACTTTATTCCAGAAATAATTTAAAGGAGAAATGCATAAATTAACAAACTGGAAAGAATAATTTGCTTTTTCCCCTACCAGAATTTTTATATACATATTATTATTTAATCTCATGCTAGCCATTAATTTTGAAAGGTAATTACTTCCACCTTTATTGTCAAAAATTAATGTCTGTATCAATGAGGGGAGTTTTCCCAGGAAATAAAATGCTTTCTTCAGGTGGAAAAGAAAATTAAGTGACCTGGGTACCTGAGAGGAGGAGGCAGCGTGCCTGTGCCAGGACCCCGGAGCTGCTTACCAAGCTGCATGGCCTGTGGAAGAGAAGGTGAATTCGGGTGTCTGTTACCTCAACTATAAGATAGGGATGAGAACTTATTTTTTTCTAAATTTGTAGTGTAAGTATACATGTAAAATGCTTAGAATCAGTAATTCTACTTCTAGATTTATACCCCAAAGAATAGAAAGCAGGTATATGAACAGATATTTGTATAGCTGTGTTCACAGCATTATTCACAACAGCCAAGAGATGGAAACAAACCAATGTCCATCAACAGATGGATAGATCAACAAATGTGGTATGCACACCCAGGGAATATTATTCAGCCTTAAAGAGGAAGGAGATTCTGACACATGCTACAGCCTGGATACACTTTGATCACACTATGCTGACTGAAATAAGGGAGTCACCAGAAGACAAATAATGTATGATTTCACTTTATGAGGTCCCTACAAGGCAAATTCGTAGAGACAGTGGAATGGTGGTTGCCAAAGGCTGGGTGGAGGGAGGAATAGAAGTTACTTATTAGAAGAATTTGGGAGGTGGAACCATCACCAGATGGTTACATGACAATGTGAATGTAATTAATGCCATATGCTTGAAAATGGTTAAAATGGCAAATCTTTTTTTTAAGATTTTATTTATTTATTCATGAGAGACACAGAGAGGCAGAGACATAGGCAGAGGGAGAAGCAGGCTCCCTGAGGGGAGCCAGATGTGGGACTTGATCCCAAGACCCAAGGATCACAACCTGAGCCAAAGGCTCAACCACTGAGCCATCCAGATGCCCCAAAATGGCAAATCTTATATACTGTGTATTTCACCACAATTAAAAAAATACTTGGATGCTGAGCGCAGGGTGTCTAGCCCAGCAGTATCAGCTTCACCTGGGACTCGCTAAGAAAGCAAAGCTGGGGCCCCACCCCCAGACCTACTGCCTTCTGTACTGAAGGGGTGGAGCCCAGCAGGGTGCTTCACCAAGCTGCTGGGTGATCCTGATGTTAGTTTGCACTAAAGTTCGAATTTACAGAAGCAAACTGTTGTAAGTAGTCAACAAATAATAGCTGTGATGACATCACTTCTATTACTTCTCTGTCTTCTTCAGGCTCTCCTGATTCCGTTCCCAGAAAACATCTGTGCTTTTATTTAATTCCATATTTGTCTTCTTTGTGATACCTACTCTGATGTCTCCAAGCTAACATGTATAACAGGAGAAGGAAGTATGGAGGGATAAACAGTAAAGAAAGATATTTGCTAGTGGAGGTGTATCCCCAAAGCTTATCGTTCATGCATTCGAGTAACAGACCAGAGGTCGTTTCCATAGTGACATAACTTCTGCAATTTATAAATTGCAGAATGTAGAGGAAAATTATTGAAAATGCCTGTGGAAACGAAAGTTTTTCAGGAGAATGTTTGTAATACCTTAAATTGGCATGTTCCCTCTCATGATAAACATAGGGGTTATGGGTTATTTAAATGGGTTGTAAGCATCTGGGGGGCCATTGTAATCCTCATTAAACCTCTACTAACCATAAAGACCTCTTTATTCTTAAAATGAACACGCTGTGAAGGAAGTCATTGCAAAATACCCAGACTGTGACAGACATTAACCTCCTACATCAATAGCTTCTACTTTTACTGAACTCCAATAAAACCTAGGAATTCTCAACTGGAAGTGTTCTCTTTCTGCAGTGAAGTTTACTTTTTTTTTTGGTGAACCTATAAGTCAAATGACTTTCCCTCTTCTGAACAAAACCCAAATGAGATTGCTTTTCCTCATCAGGTCCCCCAATGGGTACACTCTTCACTCAGTTCTTGATAACTTGATAACTAGTGGTTTCCTCAGAAAATCAAACACTCAGAAAAATGTGGCTAACCCTGGTCAAAGTTTCTTGTTTGTGGGAGCTAACAACGTGTGCTCGCTGTGCTCGGGAAATTGCTTTCTAATGGATAACTGTAAAGGGAATGCTGGTCTCAGTGGATCTGAAGGCTAGCCTTCATGCATTTTTCAAGCCACCTCTGTGATGTGCCCCGGAGTGTGTGTCTGAGGGCTCTGAGTGGGCACCAAGAGGCCATTGAGGCTCAGATGTGCCCACTCATGTTATTAGGCAGCCTCCCTCAAGTCATCTAGATCACCCGGGACTCAGTTTATCTATGAATTTAGACTAGATTCTCTATAAAGTTCCTTCTAATTCTGAAGGTTCTAGGACATTCTCCCCAGCCCACCCAAGGGGAAATTACAGAAAGCAAAGGTGGATGTTCTTAATGGATGACCAGTGACTCAAAAAAAAAAAAAAATCAGAAATGCTTCCTGATTCATGCTCAGCCTCACTGAGTTCCCATTCGAGGATCACTTGGCTTTGGAAAGGACATTGGATGTTAGGCCTCTGTGTACACAACCACCCTTAGAAACATCACATTGTGGTGACCACTCTGAAACCCCCGCACTGGGACTCCACAAAACTGAGAGGACCTTCTATAAATAGGAGATGGACGGCCCCATTAACAATGGCTAACCATTTATGTTTTGTAGAGGGGTCAGATTTTATCCTGTTCAAACTGAAATGTTCAACAGAAGTCATTTTTCTTAATGTTTCTGTGGAGCCCGATTCCTGAGTAGTAAGTCACGGCAGGGAGATGGGGATGATTTAAAATGAATAAATTCAAGGCAACAGGTTTTAGTTTTTTTTTTTTTTTGAAGTGGGGGGTTGTTTTTTGTTTTTTTTTCCAGTTCAAAACCATCTCTTCCCGTTGAGTTCTGATTCATTAGGGGAGAGCACCGGCAAAATTGAAATCCCATTTCATGGCTGTTTCTCTATAACCCCTCTTTCCTTTTTTCCTCCTTATCCGCCAGAGGGCTGCAGCGTGAAGAAGGCTGTGTGCAAATCCTAGTATGTCTGGGCAGTCCTGCTCTGTTCGCTCTGCCCTCAGAAGTGAATGGGCTGATGAAGCTCCTGGGGCCCCAGTTGTGGGTTCAGCCTTCGAGCAGCAGCTTATCTGTCCTATTCTTGACGGAGAGGGTGTTGATGATGTCTGGGGCCCACTGCTGTTTGTAGCCTTCTGCCTGCAGTTAAAAGGGCCCCAGATACTTTTGTCCCACTCAGAGGCCTCCACAGGTCATCAGCTGAATGTACCCTTGGCGTCCTCATGATCTAAGCACTTGGGAACCCCCGGCTGTTGCGCTTGGCAGTGCCACCTGTGGGAGCTCAGACTCGGGGTACAGTTTCAAGGCTCTGACCTCAGGGACCACCTTCCACCCTGCACCTTGTATCGCTCTCACACCCTGTGAAGTGGGGTGCTGGCACAGTTTCTGCCACTCACACCCCCCTTCGACCAATGCCCAGGGGTATGAGAATGCTGGTCCTCCCTCCGGGGCTGGGTCAGGACACCACACCTGGTGATGGCACCACTGCACCCCCACTTTCTCAGGCCGGCTGCCTTCCTTTCTACATCCTACCTACCTCATTACTCACCGTAAAACCCACGCTCCTAACCACCCTGACTTAGTTTGTAAAATGCAGGAGGTTTTTGAATTTAGCATATCCTTTTCTCACAAAGCCCCTCCAGCTGTCGAAAGCTCTTTTGTCACTCCAGACTCAAAAGTCTTAGCTAAAAGTCAAAAGCAGAATCCTGAGGCTGCTTTTTCCCTCCGCCTTTTAACATCCCGCTCTTCCTTGATGCAGCAGGTGCCCTTGGCCACAGAAGGAGAAGCGATGATGCTGCTTGGGAGCTCACTGTGCCAGGCTGTCTTCTAAACGCTGTCTATACCGACTCTTCGTTCTCTCGGCCGCGCTAGCAGACAGGTACCTCTATTAACCCCACTTGGCAGAAGAAATCAAGGCTTAAATGAATTAGATAATTTGGCCGATGACACACATCCAGTCAGTGGTAACGCGAATAACCCGAGAAAGACCCACCCAAGAGCCAAAATGACTTCATTTTTATTTTATATCTATTTCCTATTTATTTTATGTAACTATTACACTATTATATATATGCATATATACATACACACAATTTACTAAATATTAAAGGATTTAAGACTTAATTAGCTAATTATTCTCCATTTGTTTTCATGTTCTTTTTTTTTTTTAAGATTTTACTTATTTATTCATGAGAGACAGAGAGAGAGGCAGAGACAGAGGCACAGGCAGAGGGAGAAGCAGGCTCCATGCAGGGAGCCCGATGGGGGGACTCGATCCTGGGTCTCCAGGATGACGCCCTGGGCTGAAGGCAGACACCAAAGCGCTGAGCCACCCAGGGATCCCCTGTTTTCATGTTTTTCAAGCAGAAAGCCACCTCCATTAATCCCTTGGATAGTAGGGCAGAAGGGGACTCTGTTCCAGTCGAAGTGGGGACAGGCAGGGGCGCCTGAGGGTCTGGCCGTGGTGGCCAGTGCACTTCGCCTCCTCCAAGGCAACTCTGATGACCCCGTCTCAGAATCCAGTTTGAAAGCCTGCTCCCTGCAGGCGGCCTTCTCATCCCAGGAATATCTCCTAGCACATGAGTCAGAATCAGATCCGCTAAGACTGGACAGATCACAGACCATCCAGGCTAGGTTTCGACTTGATGGGGGCCCGTGGATGAGCACCTGAGCAGTGGGCTGCACGCAGTCACCTGCCACTTCTACTTCCCTCTACTTTTAGTACCCCACCCCCACCCCCACCACAAGCCCAGTCCTCCAAAGCCGGAGGGCTCCAGGTAGAAGCTGGTGCTCACACTTGGTTTCAAAGGCATGTGTGTGGTCGTCACGATGTGTTGTATTAGTGTGTGTCTTCCTGTCCGTCACATTCCTGTTTCCACCTGCTGCCTGAACTGGGTGGCCCCTGGCAGCATTAGCCTTGACCCGCGATTGCTTCCAGATAAGCCTGAACTTCGAATCCCAGGGCAGACCATGTGCTCTGTGAGGCCTGTGCCTACATCTTGTTCATCTTGTTCTTTACTGTGTCTCCAGCCCTTGGTACCGTACTGAGGACACGGTAAACACTCCACGCGTGTTTTCTTAGGTTACTAATTACCTCAAGGCACTAGCTTGAGCTCTTATCAATTGATTTAAATGTCAATGAATTAATTATCCTGAAGAAGCAGATGTGGTTTTACATGCTTAATTTACAAGAAGGAAGTCTTTTGATTATCATGGGTTTTGTTTTTAAAAAATCTTTAAAAAAAAAAAAAAGAAAAGAAAGTAGGGAGATTTAGTGATTTGATGAACCGTGGAGTTAATTGCTTGCTCTGAATTTCAATTAGTCTCTCCTTTGTCCAGTCCGTTAAAGATACTTTTGGCAGCTTTGACACTTTGTTTTACATTTTAAATAGGAGGTCAGCTCACCTTCTACTGGAAACAAGAAGCCATAATCATTCAGATGGGTAGAGGAGATTTGTCAAACTTTGCATCTCAAGTATACAAACAAGTTGGAAGCAAATTTGTAACTTAGAAAATAGTCTAATTTTCCATATTTCCCATATTTCCCATATTCCAGTGTAATTCCCTAGAAACAAAGCCATCATCTGTCATTGTTTTTCTATCATTATAATTGCAGTAATATTATAACAAGCTTTTTAGGCCCTCTGGGAAATTTGGAAATACTAAACTCATATCACAAAGTACAGCTCCCTTAAAACTGAAAATGCAAATGGAGTCTGCTTCTCCCTCTGCCTGTGTCTCTGCCTCTCTTTCTCTCTCTCTCTCTGTGACTATCATAAATAAATAAAAAAAAAAAAAAAAAAAAAAAAAAAAAAAAAAACTGAAAATGCAAATATGTCACTATCTTTATCATGCCCAGTTATTATTAATGATAGAAGTTTGTGAGTGAAATGTCACTTTTTAAAAGAAGATGCATGGGTGCCACATCAGTGCTACTTTAAATAATATGTATGTCAACCCAGTGTCTAAATGACTTAGAATTACCCAAATGTTAAGGGCAAGAAATAATTTATCAGTTTAAAGCCATTTCCAATTTCTCTATGTCCTAATCCTGCCTTTTCATTTGCACTGGATGGGCAAATTCTCTAAGAAAATTAAAGGTATTAAAATAGGTAAGCTGGACCTTACCATTTATTTGGTATCAAGGTTCCTATTGGTTCCCCACCAAAAGGAACATTACTCTGAAAGAAAACACTATCTCTCTAATGGTAAGGTCTTTTTGACACAATTATCCTATACTGCCTTCTTTCTAGCTTTCATATATTATTTTTCCAACAATATTCAGCTTTTGAGTAACAGGTCCTAGATACCCTAACCCAGCCTTCCCTCAAAACTACCTGGCCATTGGGCAAGCAAGAGGCCATAGCCAAGATTCACAATCAGGTTGGTTAGATTCTAATGTCTGTGCTTGTTCCTCTTTGACATTTTGCTTTTTATACAAATTGCTAGTTCATTGTTTAGTTTAATTATGCCACAGGTAAATTGTGCATTAAATATCTTAAACACTACAGAGATTCACCATTTTGCCACACAGAGGCTGTACTCAACCTCACAAATGTATTTTAAAGGAAGAGAAATAGCTTTATTCTTTATGCACCACTAATTCCCTATCATCTTAATTTTTTTTCAGTTATTTAATTACTATCCCTGAGAAGCGTGATTTTTCATATAAACACCATGAAATCAGAGGACGCCATTCTCTCCAAAACTAATTTTTGTTAAGAAAATATAAGATAGACCCCCAAAAAACCCTTTCTCCTGTTTTCATTTGCAATCTCTTTAAAAAAAAAGTCTCCTTTCAATTCAAAATGTTCTTAGAAAAGGCCACAATTTACTGAAATGCCACATTCACAGATGCTTTATTTCTTTCATTCTGATGACTTTAAATAAGTAAGTTCATAGCCATTACAGTAGTTTCTCTAAAAAATGTAGTGAGACTTAAATAAATAGTATACGCATATGTATTGGAGGGGGAGTTACAACTGAAATCAGGTCCAAAAGTTCATAGGACCATTCTAAATCCTATATAGTACCATCCCCAAATACCTGGTAAATGAATCCAAAACTCTAATCGTACCTCTGTACTGTTCAGAAAGCACAGCTGCGTGTGGAAGTGTGTTTTTCATGTTTACATCATCAAGGGTTTCCACTAAGATCAGTGGACATTGTTCTCTTACGGATCAGTACTTCAGAGCACTTTATTTCCATTGCTGGATTAAAAATAATGATTGGCTGGTATGATCTTGCCCCATGACCCTCATCAGCCTCCTCTTTCCCCACACAGTTTTTTTCTGTGATCTGGTCACCATCTGTTACCTTCCTTCTAATTCTGACTCAGTTTTTTTTGCAGATGGTGTTCCAACAACCTGGAGAATTTTCCTCCTCCTCTTTGTCTTAAAATTGTACCTTCAATGTGACTTCCCAGTGTAGGCCCATTTCTTACCCTTGTAGCACCATATATGTGTTAGGATCTTTTTCATTACAGTTTAATTATAATTACATTATGAAAAGGTTGATGTAAGAAACTGACAGAAGGTAAGCCTCTGGTAGAAGGTTAATTCTCCATGTCCTCTGTATGCGTTTCCACCACCATGATCCTCTTAATGTTATATTTAAGTAGCTCAGTACTCACTGATATCTCCCACAATACTGTAAACCACGGAGGACCCGGGTTCCCTGTGCATATCTTTATATTTTTTATCTGCAGTACATCATAGTCACTGGCACAAAAATAGATCCACAGTGAATATTTAATGCATGAATGAAACTTGAACTCATCCTCACTGCAGCCATGCTAGTTCAGATCTTGATGTCATATTGGATGACAAAAGGACTTCCCAACCTGGGCATCATTGACATGGGGCCAGAAAATTATTATGTGTATATGGTAGCAGGAAGGAGCTCTTCCATTTGTTGTAGGATATTTAGCAGCATCCCTAGCTTCTATCCACAAGATGCCAGTAGCACCTCCCTTCAGTCTTGACAATCAAAAATGCCTCTAGATGTTACCAAATGTGGTTTTAGGTATCAAAATTACTCTCTGGAGAACCACTTGACTTAGGTAATAATCTGATACGTGTCTTCCTCTGCCCAAAATCTGTCACATTGCCGATAATAAAATATTCTTAGAATAAAAATTCCAATTGTGTCCCTACCTTGCCTAATATACTTTTTACTGGGTTACCATGTCTACAGAATTTATAATTTGCACTGTAAATAATGGCATTGTTGAAAGCAGGTCCTGAGCTATTAGCACTGTACTGTCTGTGATATGAATTGCCACTCTGCCCTTCAGCAAGTGCATTGACCTCCCTGGATTCCAAGTCCTCATTCTAAAAGCTAGGCTAAATGATTTATACTATTCTTCTCCCTCTAAAATTCTCAGATTCTTTATATAATTCAGTTACCTATACAAATTGGCAGTCTTTACGTGTTTTGCAAAACCTGTTGTTCAATGTATTTTAAAAACCAGAACTCTCTGCTCCAGGATATTTTCTGAGAACCCAGAGTTTGACCTAAATGTCCTTCCTTTGAGGTACCATGAAACCCTATGCAAAACTACACATTATATTATTTTGAAAGTAAAGTTTGTTTTTTCTTTAATAGACTATAGTAGTAGTAATAGAATGCTATGTTGTTAAAAGACAGGACTCTGAATCTTAGTATCTGATCATGGGACCTTAGGGAAGTAACTTCCCTAAACCTAATCCCTCCCCCACCCTGTCCCTAGATTAGGAATTATAATGATACCTCATACGGTTATTGTGATGTTTAGAGTTTGGCACAATGCCTGGTACATAGTAAGTGTTCAATAAATTTTGCTGGTCTTTGCTTTTACTAATTCTAAGATACTTGTTAGCAATGGCAACTGTTTTGATCAGCAACTTTTTCTCTCAGTGATACATCCAAATGTTCACCCAGCACTCAACAATATCATAGACTGAAGAAACTGTAGTATTACAAGCTCACAGTGCCCATCAATATGGGAGGGCAATATAAATGTGTTGAATTAACTATCATTGGTGTACATGCATGTTCCAGTGATGTGTGGACACATGTTCCACTTTATGGAAAAATGTAGTTTTATTGACCTACATGGAAACCAGTAAAAGTCACTTCTTGTTTATGACCCTAGATGGTCAGATTAAAAATCACATTATAAAGTTATCCTCATTTGCATTGAATGTCCTTTACTTGTAACATTTAATTAATATTGTAACTCATCAAAGGTGCTGAATAATAATATATGCCACTCTCTGATTTGGCCAATCTCAAAGGAGCATACATTTATTCAGATTTCCCATACCAGAGAGATTAAGGCCCGAAGATGCTGCATCAGAACCTACAGCTATCTTTGTTTATTTTTCCCCAGGCTGCTAATTATGTTCCCAAAATATGATTAGCTGAAGTAATTTGTATGCAAAGCTTATTCTGTCATACAATGCCTTTCCATCTTTGTCATGTGGATGCTCCTATAACTTAACAATAACCTATTATCAGGAAAGATAACCTAACAATAACCCATTATCAGGAAAGATGATGTGTGCACATGAGAGAACAATGAATGGAATGTTGATTCAAAATGTGTCAGTAAACTTCGAAACAATGTTTTTAAAAAATTAAGTATCTCTCAGTCAAAAGAATGTTCAGTGAGTGGCTACTAATAATAGTCCTTGTGTTGGGCTGTACAGTGGAATCACCCAGGGATCATTTTAAAATAGAACAATGGCCTCATCTTATACCAGTCAAATCCGAATATCTGAAGGAGTAGCTCTGCTTGTGGTATACTGTAGAAGTTGCCCTAGTGATTCTAATATTTAGCCAAGGTTGAGAACCAAGAGCTAAATTAGTAGGAATGGGCCTTTCAGAGATGAGGTTGAGAAGTACCAAATACCTGTAATATGGCTTAGTTTCTATACTAAAGTTTCTTTTACTTGTGGGTTCAGGGGGTGAGGGAGACAGACTGGACCGTTGTTAACTGGCATGATTGTCTAATCTATTCAAGTAGCAGGAGTCAACTTTGGATTTAGAACTTGTGTCAACTATTGAAAGCAATGAACTCTTAAAGTTTCCCAAGAAAATAGTATAAGAAGACGTTTTTGGTGATAACCCTTTATGTCTTCACATTCTCAATAGTTTTTTATACAAAAACTAACAAATAATAAACATCACACATTGTTAGATATTTAAAATACAATAAGCCTTTGGCTCATTTATCTGATGGTCTGGTTCTTCCTGGGAAATATTCCATTATTAGAATGAATAAAAAGCAAAACTCACACCTATCATTGGTGTGATTGCAGTTGAGAAAGCAGAGATGGAGAGAGCTTGGGGAACCTGAGGAAGCAGGACTGAAAATTATGTAACAGGGACCACAGATGGGTTGTGGGGAACCACATGGCACCCAGGGGGCTAAAGAGAAGTGGTTGCTGGTTTGCTTACTGTGCTTTTAAACCATCTGGATGGGATGCCTGGGTAGCTCAGCGGTTGAGCATCCGCCTTGAGCTCAGGGCATGATCCTGGAGTCCCGGGATCAAGTCCCACACTGGGCTCCCCACAGGGAATCTGGTTCTTCCTCTGCCTGTCTTTGCCTCTCTCTCTGTGTCTCTCATGAATAAATAAATAAAATCTTAAAAAATAAATAAACCATCTGGAAGTTTGCTGTTTTTTGGTCACTCACTTCATTATCCTTAACTATAGCTACAAAGATTGCTATGGGAAATTTCATTTTACGAGTTTAGGACAACAGAAAACTTAAGATGCATATCTCGTATATTTTATGAAATGTCAAAAACATGACTAAGAACAAAAGCTGATCGATCCCCTCACTTCTGCAGGTGGCAATGAAATCCCAGTCATGGTATTTACTTCATACTGTTTGATAGAATGTAGTAGGAAAAGGGGAAAAGGAATCATTACATATATTTAATAACAGCCACGCTATATAGAACAAATCATATATACTCAGTATGATTTGCTCTTAGTAAATGGATAGTAACAAATACAAGTGTTTACTGCCTTTGATGGTTCAGAAAGAGGGACCTTTCTTTTAATGGCACAGGGTCAGTACTGGCTCTTTATAGCATATGTGCTCTTATGTTCAATTAATTGGTTAATTAATTTATCAGCTCAGAACAGAGGAAATCTGGGGGAAAGTTTTGATTTGACATGACCTCATTTCTGCCTGTTTTTGTCTCCTGTTTTCCCATTTCTGGAATCTGGGCTGGCCTTATGATTTGAGTTGACCAATAGAAGTCAAAGAAGGTATCGGTGTGCCAGTTGCAATCCTACCACTCAAGAAGGCTTGCTTGCTCGTATTCTCTCTCAGAATCATCTGGCCTCCTTTGAAAGAGGCTGAACTGGCCAGCAGGTGTATGAGAAACTATAGAGAAGACAAGTGTGAAGAGAGAGCCCCTTAGAAGGTGAGATGCCTTAGCTGACCTGCAGCCACTCCCAACAGGTGAGAGAGCCCAGTGAGTAGACTAGGGAAGCAAGAACAAAGTATTGTTATTTTAAATCAGTAAGTTTGGGGGTGGCTCCTGTGCAGGAGCAGAACTGTGGTATAAAAAGTGTGACCTAGGAATGGGACACAACCCTAGCAAGAATCTAAAATACGCAGCATTGGGAAGAAGGAAAACATTAGCCAGAGCTGGGTTGGGGGGAACCCCAAGAAACTCTGCTGCAAAGGCTTGGGAACCAGTGAGAAAAATTTTTAGATGCTGGAAAAATGGTAATCTGCAGTTTATCAGTAAAACTGCCACTTGCACTGACTAGTAAGTAGAAACTGTATCTCATGAGTTTTGGGCCATGGCAAGGTGTTTTTTAGGTGGACGATGAAAATGTGATGAGATACAGCAGGAGTGGGAGGAGCTGGTGGTCCCTGAGTCTAAGGACCACAGGCTTAGAGTCTGGATTTCCAGCATGTGTCAGTGCAGCCCCCTTGCTATGTGAGGACGGTCTCGGGGAGCACACGGACCCCGTTGATTTGATTTCAGCACTTCATCAATCGAGGCTGCCAACCCTGAGATTGAGGAAATCATTTCCTTTCACACTCTGATCTTTTGATAATGATCCATAAAAACCGCCACATTTATTTGATGTGCTTTTTAAAAATTTCATGTGCATTTCTCACTCCCTCTGCTTTGGTCTTACAAATTATTTTCACAATTTTATCAATTTATCTCATAGGTTTGGTTGGCTTATTTGTTTTACAGAGTTTGTTACTCAATGTTTTTGTTGTTGCTGCCTTGCTTATTTTTATTTTATTTACTAAGTGACCTAAATTGTCTGGGCATCTAAATACATCTTCTCAAGCAATCCTTCATCTGCAGAATTACCCATGGCACTCATCTGGTTCTCGAGAAATTTTAAAGAAAATGTGGATGTAATTTTTATTTCATGTTCAATCAGCATTTTTACACAAGTATCACAGAAGTCCAGTTAACATCTCCCAAAGATGGGCAAAAATATCAATTTAGGCTAGAGATGGGGAAAAATAATGTAAATCTTCAAAGCCATTCTTTTTAGTATTTTTACCATTTTTATTTAGTTCTGTTATCCATAGGTGTTCTAATATTAGAGAACTGATTTCTTTGGGGCATCGCTATCTCTATAATTAATCTCTGTACTTCCATCTCTATAATAGCCTTTCAAGTTTTTAAAAATTAAATACATGTAACAAATATCCAAATATTTATGTGGATAAGGTATATATGAAATCCTGCCCAAAAATACAATTATTTTTTATTTCCCTAACACCATGTCAGTGCTTCTGAGAATGATAGATTCATGTTTAAGTGGATGAATTTCATTCTGTACACACTCACTACATCTATTCAAGATCCATAACTTTTTTTGAATATCTTTTAGGAAACAAAGATTTGCCTTGATGATTTTTGTTTCAAATTTGTATCTATTTGAAGGATTATGTTTAAATCATAGCAGCATTGTCCACATTCAGTTTTTGTTTGCTGATATAGAGCAGATAATCTGAGCTGATAAGATATTTCACTCTCACTGTGGAAGTGCTAGAGAAGCCCAAAATGTCATCTACAGATACATATTTTCATACAATGTTTGTTTTGCATTCTTCTAATGACAGAAAAATACCCCATCATTTATAGTAGTGCATCCCTTGCTTAGAGTGGTACCTGACACGTAGTATATGCTCCATAAGTAGAGCTGAATGAATGATTAAGGAGGAACATCTACTCCCCCAGAGTGGATGAAAGGAAGAGGAAGAACATGTAATGAATGTCATTAAGAATGAAGTGGAAAAAAAAAAAACAAAAAAAAAAAACAAAAAACGAATGAGGTGGCAATGACAGAAGGGTCCTGGGGAGCTGAGGGATAGCTGGGGCACTGGCCATCGGGGATCCTCACTGCCAATCTTGGATTCTTTACAATCCCTGACCTCAAATCAGTCCCTTCCCTCCTCGGAGGCCAGTTTCCTCATCTGTCTCATGAAGGCCAAACTTTAACATGCAAATATTCTATTATTTGTGGTATAATACACCTTGCAAATGTGATTCTTTTCAGGATATTTTTGTGTAAGTCTAGCAAACTTCTTTGATTTCTTTTTTCTATTTATTTGCTTTGCTAGTGTGGAGTCTTTCTTTTATCTGAAAGTTCTGCTCTGGCGGTAGTGTTCTTGCAAACATAAATACCAGTTATCGATGCCCAGAAGAAATCTTATAGATGATCCTTTCCTATTTACTCTTTTTTTTTTTTAACATAGGAACTGAAACTCTGATACATAACATGAATTGTCTAAGTTTCACATTGAATTGGTGATAAGGGCAAGAGTCTTGGTTTTCTGATTTGCTGCAAAGAGAGAGCTCTTTCTACTCGTCGATTGCACCAGTTCAACAGAGCTTAGTTTGTTATTTAGGATTTAATTCACATCTTGCTTTCTTCTCATTGCTTGCTTTTGTTTTCTTACTACATGAACAGATAGAAGTTGTCTTCAATTAGCAATTACCGACCTAGAAGAAAGAATAAAAACACATGTGAGGTTATAATTGGTAAACAAACAAAACCAACTTCTTTATAAAGAATAATGCAGCATTCCCAGAGAAGATAGTCCCACTGATAAAATATTAGCATCTGTACTTTAACTACCATCCAAGTGATTTTGAAATGTTCTTAGTGTAGCCACAACAAATTCCTAAATCTTAAATTTGGGGCATCTTACTTTTGAGAATCAGAGACAAAATATAAATAAATAGAATTTTTTTCACCTTCTTCATCCAACCACATGAATTTCCCTGTGCTGTAGTAATACTAGGATCTGAATCAAAGAAACACATCTATTCCTTTTATTAATTTCATTATACTCTACATTTTTCCCTGGGACTGGAAGCGGATGGCTGTTTCAACATTTAAAATGTTTACCAATGGCAGTTATTTTCATGAATTCACATCTCAACACCATGGGGAATGTTTTTTTAGTCTCTAATCGTGAGCTGAATCTGTCAAAAAAAATGATGAGCAGCAGTTGGTAGCAAACATTATTTGCCACACTTGGTAGATCCTTCTATATGCTGCTCTCTGATTGCAAGTGGGGATTCACACAATTCTTGGGGCCAGAAAAAATAACTCAAGTAGAATACCTAACCAGAACTCTCCAACATCTGGGCATCATTTAAAAAGCCATCTTATTGTCCAGCCAGCAGTGATACTGTTAGCACTGGAACAGTTCATTAGTAAGGGACAACTAAAATATCAGGTGTTTTACTCCTGCAGATAAGTTAGGCCTAAAATAAACACTGTGTTTTATTCTTAAATGAAACACATGTCCTGCATTTCTGTTAAACCTCTGTCCAATAGTAAGCTGTTTAATAAAACAACTGATCAATTTGATTAAAAGCGGCTCAGATTAGCATTGCTGTTGTCACACAGAATAAAACATAAGGGTGATTACCAGGTCATAAACATTTGACTTTGGTTATAAATCCAAGCACTAAATATTTTGCAGTCACCTGAAATCCTGGGTCACACATCTCTTTCATCATTTCCTCCCCTGTGGTTTTAGCAAGCATCGTTCTTTTTGTTCTTGCAACTCCTGTAGCAATGATACTTCAGTACTTCACCTCATAATTATGTGGCTGCATTGTTTGCAAAATAGGGTAGCACCTGAAAGAATCTTGCTAATTCTCTAATCTCATCTCCTTACCTAACTGAAAGTGACCCGAGGCTGCTGAGTGATTTTTACAGTATCTATATTAAGTACCTAATGTAGAGCAGAATTGAAACTAGACTCTAAATGTACTGGTGTCTAATCCAGGAATTTGCTATTGTTACGTTGTGGTACCCTTGCCTCTCCAACCAGTCTGCAATGTCTCTTTGTACCATACACAGGAAGGTTAACTGGAAAAAACCTGCAGGTAGGGCAGGCATTTAATAAATACTTTAGTCTGCTTTTCTTGTGCCCTAGAGTATGTTAAGGTTGGAGACGATAGCTGGAAAAGGCTACATCGTAAATTTTATACTTGTTATAAAATTCTCTTGTGACCCACCAGATTTTTAAATAATTAAAATATCTAGAACATAGGGTCATCTTTTGTAATGTTTAACATGACTCATCACAGAGATTCCAAAGTCTATATATTCAAATATGAAGTAGTAATTGATAAAGAGAGACTATTTGGATTATCCTGCTTTAGCAAATTATCATTTAAAAAACTTTTCTCTGTCACTGAAAACTTTATAAGGACAATTATTGCTGCTGGATATCCACATTTCCAATCAAAGCATTCAGGGATCTTTGGGAAAATGCTAATTATAGAACTAGAGCAGAAAATAGACAGGGTGAGCCTGGTATATCTTGTAGTGCCAAAAAGTAACGAAATTGTGCAAACAAGCAAACAAAAACCTACACTGAATGTCCAAGCAACACGAAATCCAACTGAAATAATTCCCGGTGGCTAAAGATGGGATGATTTGAGCAATAAAAGAAATAAAGTAGTATTGGATTATAACACAAAGTATAAAATAAGTATAACATCCATAAGTCCATACTGATATTCATAAATGATATTCATAAAGTAAATAAATGGATGGAGGATGAGAGATAAATCTGCCCTGCAGAAAAATTCTAAATATTTTATATAGATAGTCTGCCCCTGAAGAATTGAAGCATAAATCCCTCTCCTTAAACATGGGCTGTACCAGTGACTTCCTTTTAATGAGCACAGTATGGAAAAGGGAAAAAAAAAAATAGAGTAGGTTTATTGTGGAGAAACCCAACAAACACTTCCTCGGTCTGGTGATGAAGGTTAACAACAACAGTAATAGGTCACATTGATTTATGTACCCTTGATATGATGTGATAAAAATGACACTTTACCCCTGTGTTCTTCCTCCCCCAAACCCATAACCCTAGGCTAATGATAAGAAACATATCAGAACAATCCCAGTAGAGGTACATTTTTCAAAATCCTTGACCCCTACTCTGCACTGTTAAAGTTACCAAAAACAGAGAAAGACTGAGGAACTATCACAAGTAAGGGTAGCCTGAAGAGATGTGATTACTAAATGTAATGCATTGTCATGAAAAAGGATCCAGGAACAGAAAAAGCACAAAAAGGAAAAAGTAAGAAAATCTGAATAAAGCATGGGCTTAAGCTAATAGTAATGTACCAATATCATCATCTAAATGAAATTAATAAATGCACCATGCTAATGTAAAATATTAATAGTAGGGGAAACTGGGCTTAGGGTTTATGACAACACTATACTGTGTTCACAGATTTTTCTATAAATCTGAAACTTTTTCTAAAATAAAAAGATGATTTAAAATAAATTGGCAAAATTTGAACACGAGTTACAAAATACGTAACTTGCTGTTAAGTACATGAAAAGATGCTCAACCTCACTAGTCATTAGGGATATGCAATTTAATGCCATAGTGAAATACCACTGCGCTTGACAATACCAAAGGATGGTGAATATTTGTTGCAGCTGGAACTGCACTGTGTTGCGAGATAGGATGAAAAATTATTTAAGAAAATAGTTTGAGGATTTCTTCAAGAATTAAACATAGATTTTGCCTGCAACCCAGCAATTCAAGTCCTAGATATTTATTCTAATGAATGAAAACATGTCACACAGAGACATGAACACAAGTGTTCACACTAGGCTTTATTCATAAGAGCCCAGTCTTGTATATTAGTAAGTTTCTTATATACAAATTGTGTTCAATAACAAAATGATTATTACATGATTTTCTAGTAATTTTGCCAAATGTTTTATATATATCCAGGATATCAAAATAAATGTTATATAGACACAAAGATGGCAATTCCATGTTTTATGTAGATTTATCATGTATTCATTTGTTTAAGGATAACCAACCTACTTTAAAATAATTTCTCCTTACACATTCCCACTCCAATTCTGATCATCTGATCATTCTCAACAACAATGAAATGACTGCCTTCAAATCACAAAAAGATTCTTTTTCAATGTGCTTTTCAGCTCTAGGTAGTTTAAGTCAGACCTACTTCAAAGACAACTGCTTGTGATTTTTCCTTTCTGTGGGATATCTGGCTGACTTTCTAAGTCACAAAATACTCTGCACTAATGGAAAATAGCTAGATGTGTAGCTGTGTTTTTTTGTTTTTGTTTTTGTTTTTGTTTTACTTATCTCCTCATGAGTTAGATCCAGTCTTGTTTTTTGTTTCCTTCAATATTATACTCTGAACCAAAATGTAAAATTAATATATTGCATTTAGGCTTTAATGATACATTTACAATTGCAGTTGTTTCTATAGAATAGTAGCCATTTATATAAAAAGCAAAAGTACATAATTATTCAGATATTTTGATTTTGTTAAGGCATCTAAGTAATGATTCTTTCATACCTCAAACCTAAATTAGTTGACTTCAAGATCTATATTTTCAGTAAAACAGAATTATTATTTCAAACCCACTCAATGACCAATTTTTAACTTAATAAAATGTTCTGTTGAGTTTATTTCTGTCATTTATTTGAAAACACTCAGGTAGCCACTGACAAAAGTAAATGATGAGGCATCTCTATATTTTTCTACTGACACTAATATTTCAGTGGCTAATATTTTGCCTCTGATTTAAGATTCTGGTTATTGGCAATGAAGGTAATCCATGATACCTGCTTCTTATAGAAAACTGTTCCTAGAAGATATATTACTTTATTATTGAGATATTATTTATTGCATATTTCAAACTTTAAATTGTTTGGAGACAAGAATTACTTTTAAAAATATTCTTTAGGTTCAAATTCTCCCACCTTATCCTGCAAAGTAGTGTGAGTAAATCACTGCTCAGCAGCATAGCAAAGAGAAAACGAAGGTCAGAAGGGACGTATTAAAGTTATTTGCTGGGACACTTGGAGACTCTGCCACAGTTAAGAGGCAGTCACACAGGTGAGGACAGTTTTTAAATGAGCAGCTTTCTTACCAACGTAATTTGCAGAATTGGGAGGGCAGAGTTTGTGCAGGAACAATAATGTAGTCTCTAAATGTCAGTGCTGAAGCAGAGAAAGGCATGAGTCCACATTCATATTCACACCTTCCTTTCCCTCCCAAATCAGGGACTAGCGCCACTCTCCTTCCATCTGAGCAAGCTATTCATCTAGGATGTGTTTTCAATACTTAACTATTTTCTCTGAGCCTAGTTAGTCACCAGGCAATGCCAATTTAACCTCCAAATATCTCTAGGAAACCATACACGGATAGACTGTCATCCATCTCCTAGTTCATATTGCACATTACCGCAAACATCTCTGAATTTCCTGCCCTGGAGGCATAATTGTCTTCTTATAATGGAAACCAGATCATCTGATCCACCAACTTCAAACAGCGCTGACTGCTCACTTGCTCAAAGATAAAGAACACTTTTTATCAAGATCTGTGCAGACTTTTGTGCTTTGCCCATAATATCAGTCTTAGTCTCCCCCTTTTCTGTTTTCACCAGGCACACAGGGCTTCTCTCAGTTACATGTCTAGGCCTTGCTTCCTCCTGCCACAGGGCCTTTGCACAAACTGATCCTCCACCTGAAATGCCCTTGTCACTCAAACACCTTTCACATACCCATATCTGTACAGATGTCAGTTCTTCAGAGAAGTGACTCACAGTTCCCTAGAGCAGATGAGAGGTTCTGTTTACATATCCTTTATAAAACCAAAATACATTTTTCATTGCTATCCATTTAATAATGCATCGAACACATGGATATTTGGCTCAACATTTTGTTCTGAACACTAAATATAGTGAAGCAAATATTTTTCAGTGGATGAACAAATATTGATAAAGTGCCTACTTTGTTCCTGGCCAGTGATCTGGCTCTTATGGAAGTAACAGCAAGGTCTGGAGAGACAGATTGTTAATATATAATAAATAAATGTCAGGAAGTGTGTAGGAATACTATGTTATTAGTTCTATGGATAAAAAGGAAGCATATTACAACAGAGGGGATAGAGTGACAGGGGGATGTGCTGTAGTTTTATGTCCTCTGGTCAGAGACCATGTCTTTGAGGATGAGGCATTGGAGAAGGGCATTAAGTTAACTGAGATGCAAGACACTCTGATTCCTGGCTGCATCTTATCGGGTCTTGAGGCATCTTGTGCTAGAACTTTGAATTTTATTCTGAGTGAGATGAGAAGTTATCGGAGAGTTATGAGCAGGGTGTGATGTGGTCTGACTCAGTAAATAAAGTGCTGTGTCCTGAATAAATAATAAAGCCTCACTTTGGTTCTGTGGAGTATACACTTTATTATGGAAAAGTTAGAAGCACATAGATTAGTTACCAGGTTACGACAAATGTGCAGAAGAGAGATGTTCAGAGTCTGGGTATGTTTTAAAGAGAGAGCTTTCAGGATATGCTGGAGAAGCAGATAGGATTGGTAAAAGAGAAGAGATCAAGATGACCCCAAGATTTTAGTCTGAACGACTCTAGGAGCATTGCCACTTCCTGAGAGAGGAGAGCTAGGAAGCGGGGAAGTAGGTTTGAGATGGGTAGGTTTGGAGGGAGAATCAAAAATTAGTCATTGTTTTAAGAAAACCCAGTTTTCTTTATGGGTGAAAGGAGCTCAACATAGCAAATAACTTACAGCATTAGAAACTCATGAACCAGAAGTCATGCTCAAGGGATTTTACATTGCAATATTGACATTATGCTCTGAAGAAATTATGAAATATTTATATAGTGGTAATTAATTTTTAAGTCTTTTTTTTTGGAATTAGCTTATAAGGCCAATACAGGGCCTGATATGAATTCCTCTAGATGATGTAAAGCCTCTGGTTTTAAGTAACAGACACAATGTTTAATTCACTAACTGTGGCTATGTTGACTTTGTAACTAGATGATGTTTTGTTGAGTGTAACACCATGCTATACCTTACTAAATCATCATGATAATTCCATTGTGACACTGATAATCTATGAGAGAAGAGATAAAGAGTTTACATGTAGACAGGTTGAATTTGAAATACTTGAAGACATACTAACAGATATTTCCAATTATAACCCTCTTAATGTATGAGCAAGCAGAGGCCTGTTTCAGTCTGGCCTGTAAATTTTTTAAAATCACTTAAATATTTATAAGCATAGGCATGCCCTCATATGTCTTTGGGGTTTGAATTCATAATATTGTTGTAATTGGGAAAAACTCGGGCCGAGAAATAAATTTAAATTTATCTACAGTCAATATTGCACCTGCTACCTTGCAGAAGTTAATAACATATTTACAAAAAAAAAAAAAAGACACTTCATCAACTCAAGAGGTTGATTTTTCCCAAATAGATCCACCAAGGATGAGCTCATAATTCAGTATTATAAAAGAGAAAAAGTCATATTAGTAATAATTGTCAGGAAGAATATATATAATCAGAACGCAAGAATTACAGATTGTGGAACCATTGGAAACAAAGTATATATAAATGTCTAAGAGTGGTTCAATACACAAGAAAGGAACTGTACAAAACTGAAGATGAAGATAAAATCTTGACAGAAGCTGGAGCAGAAAGGTATCCACTTATCTCTAAAGGTACAGGATAATAATTACACTAGACTGTTTTTCAGAAACTATGAGAGCAAGAAGAGTAGAGTGAAACATTTTAACTGTTGAAAGAAAAACAAAACACATCAACCTAGAATTCTATATCCAGTGAAATCACCCTTCAAGAGTGAAAGAGAGATAAAAACTTCCTTAGGCAAACTAAAACAGAGAATGCAATGCCAGCAAACATGCCCTACTAGATATGCTGAAAGAAAGGAAAAATGCAGATCTACAAAAAGAAAGGGAAAGAATTGGAAAAAGAATGATGTAAAACGAGCTCTAGTCATATTCTTAACTGGTCTAATAGATCAGTATGGACAAGTGACATGAATGCCAGCAATCTTATAGAGCATGTGAGGAGGAATGGGGAATAATCCTTTATAAGATATCTGCACTACCCATGAAACAGTATAGTGTTATTTGAGACTGTTCTTAAATGAGTTTTAAATGTATATTATGAACTTTAGGGCAACCACTAAAAGGATGTTTAAAAGATAAAGAACATTCGAAAAGATGAACTTCAGTCTCATTGTTAGTGTATAGAAATGCCACTGACTTCTGGGCATTGATTTTGTATCCTGGCACACTGCCAAATTGCTGTATGAGTTGTAGCAATCTTGGGGTGGAGTCCTTTGGGTTTTCTGTGTACAGAATCATGTCATCTGCAAAGAGGGAGAGTTTGACTTCTTCTTTGCCAATTTGAATGCCTTTTATTTCTTTTTGTCGCCTGATTGCTGAGGCCAGGACTTCTAGCACTGTGTTGAATAGCAGTGGTGAGAGTGGACATCCCTGTCTTGTCCCTGATCTTAGGGGAAAGGCTCCCAGTGTTTCCCCATTGAGAATGATATTGCTGTGGGCTTTTTGTAGATGGCTTTTAAGATGCTGAGGACTGTTCCCTCTATCCCTACACTCTGAAGAGTTTTGATCAGGAATGGATGCTGTATTTTGTCAAATGCTTTCTCTGCATCTATTGAGAGGATCATATGGTTCTTGTTTTTTCTCTTGCTGATATGATGAATCCCATTGATTGTTTTACGAGTGTTGAACCAGCTTTGCATCCCGGGGATAAATCCTACTTGGTCATACTGAATAATCTTCTTAATGTATTGCTGTATCCTATTGGCTAGTATCTTGTTGAGAATTTTTGCATCCATGTTCATCACAGATATTGGTCTATAATTCTCCTTTTTGGTTGGGTCTTTGTCTGGTTTTGGAATTAAGGTGATGCTGGCCTCATAGAATGAGTTTGGAAGTACTCCATCTGTTTCTATCTTTCCGAATAGCTTTAGTAGAATAGGTATGGTTTCTTCTTTAAAGGTTTGATAGAATTCCCCTGGGAAGCCATCTGGCCCTGGACTTTTGTGTCTTGGGAGGTTTTTGATGACTGCTTCAATTTCCTCCCTGTTTAATGGCCTGTTGAGGTTTTCTATTTCTTCCAGTTCCAGTTTTGGTAATTTGTGGTTTTCCAGAAATGCGTCCATTTCTTCTAGATTGCCTAATTTATTGGCATATAACTCCTCATAATATGTTTTTTAAATTGTTTGTATTTCCTTGGTGTTGGTAGTGATCTCTCCTTTCTCATTCATGATTTTATTAATTTGAGTCTTCTCTCTCTTCTTTTTAATAAGGCTGGCTAATGGTTTATCTATCTTATTAATTCTTTCAAAGAACCAACTCCTGGTTTTGTTGATCTGTTCCACAGTTTTTCTGGTCTCTATTTCATTGAGTTCTGCTCGAATCTTTATTAACTCTCTTCTTCTGCTGGGTGTTGGATCTATTTGCTGTTTTTTCCTTTAGGTGTAAGGTTACCTTTGTATTTGAGTTCTTAAGGAGTCAATCCCATTTACAATTGTACCCAAAAGCATAAAATACCTAGGAATAAACCTAACCAAAGAGATAAAGGATGTATACCCTAAAAATTACAAAACACTTCTGAAAGAAATTGAGGAAGACACAAAGAGATGGGAAAAATATTGCATGCTCACGGATTGGAAGAATTAATATTGTGAAAATGTCAATGTTACCCAGGGCAATTTACACATTTAATGCAATCCCTATCAAAATACCATGGACTGGGGATCCCTGGGTGGCTCAGCGGTTTGGCACCTGCCTTTGGCCCAGGACGCAAACCTGGAGTGCCAGGATCGAGTCCCGCTTCGGGCTCCCAGCATGGAGCCTGCTTCTCCCTCCTCCTGTGTCTCTGCCTGTCTCTCTCTCTCTCTATGTCTATCATAAATAAATAAATAAATAAATAAATAAATAAATAAATAAATTAAAAAAAATACCATGGATTTTCTTCAGAGAACAAATTATTTTAAGATTTGTGTGGAATCAGAAAAGACCCTGAATAGCCAGGGGAATTTTAAAAAAGAAAACCATAGCTGGGGGCATCACAATGCCAGATTTCAGGTTGCTACAAAGCTGTGGTCATCAAGACAGTGTGGTACTGGCACAAAAACAGACACATAGATCAATGGAACAGAATAGAGAATCCAGAAGTGGACCCTCAACTTTATGGTCAACTAATATTCGACAAAGCAGGAAAGACTATCCACTGAATAAAAGACAGTCTCTTCAATAAATGGTGCTGGGAAAATTGGACAGCCACATGCAGAAGAATGAAACTAGACCATTCTCTTACACCAGACACAAAGATAAACTCAAAATGGATGAAAGATCTAACTGTGAGACCAGATTCCATCAAAATCCTAGAGGAGAACACAGGCAACACCCTTTTTGAACTTGGCCACAGCAACTTCTTGCAAGATACATCCACGAAGGCAAGGGAAACAAAAGCAAAAATGAACTATTGGGGTTTCATCAAGATAAAAAGCTTCTGCACAGCAAAGGATACAGTCAACAAAACTAAAAGACAACCTACAGAATGGGAGAAGATATTTGCAAATGACGTATCAGATAAAGGGCTAGTTTCCAAGATCTATAAAGAACTTATTAAACTCAACAGCAAAGAAACAAACAATCCAATCATGAAATGGGGAAAAGACATGAACAAACAGGAATTTCACCAAAGAAGACATAAACATGGCCAACAAGCACATGAGGAAATGCTCCCCCATCACTTGCCATCAGAGAAATACAGATCAAAACAACAATGAAATACCACCTTACACCAGTGAGAATGGGGAAAATTAAGAAGGCAGGAAACCACAAATGTTGGAGAGGATGCGGAGAAAGGGGAACCCTCTTGCACTGTTGGTGGGAATGTGAACTGGTGCAGCCACTCTGGAAAACTGTGTGGAGGGTCCTCAAAGAGTTAAAAATAGAGCTACTCTAGGACCCAGCAATTGCACTGCTGGGGATTTACCCCAAAGATACAGATGCAGTAAAACGCCGGGACACCTGCACCCTGATGTTTCTAGCAGCAATGTCCACAATAGCCAAACTGTGGAAGGAGCCTCGGTGTCCATCGAAAGATGATGGATAAAGAAGATGTGGTTTATGTATACAATGGAATATTCCTCAGCCACTAGATATGACAAATACCCACCATTTGCTTCAACGTGGATGGAACTGGAGGGTATTATGCTGAGTAAAGTAAGTCAATCGGAGAAGGACAGACATTATATGTTCTCATTCATTTGGGGAATATAAAAAATAGTGAAAGGGAATAGAAGGGAAAGGAGAAAAAAATGAGTGGGAAATATCAGAAAGGGAGATAGAACATGAGAGACTCCTAACTCTGGGAAATGAACTAGGGGTGGTGGAAGGGGAAGTGGGCAGGGATTGAGGGTGACTGGGTGGTGGGCACTGAGGGGGGCACTTGAGAGGATGAGCACTGGGTGTTATTCTATACATTGGCAAATTGAACACCAATAAAAAATAAATTTATAATAAAAGGGAAATGATGAACTTAGAAATGAAATTTCTAAATTTTTTAAAGTTCTAAAAAATTTTTTTTAGTAGACAATGTTACACAAGATTCTGGTGTACAGTATCGTGATGCAACCACTCTATTATGCTACACTCACCACAAGTGGCTACCATCTGTCACCATATGTCATTATTACAATACTGTATTGACTGTATTCCCTTCCTGTACCTTCTATTTCCATGATTCATTCATTCCATAACTGGAAGTCTCTATTTCCCACTCCTCTCTACCCACCATCCCTTCTACCCCTTCCTTTCTGGCATGCACCAGTTTGTTTTCTGTATTTATAGGTATGTTATTGTCTTTTTTTGTTTGTTTATTCATTTTTTTTTGTTTTTTGGATTCCATATATACCTGAAACCATATGGTATTTGTCTTTCTCTGACTTATTTTATGTAGTGTAATAGCCTCTAGTTCTATGAACATTGTCACAAATGGCAAGATCTCATTCTTTGTTACGACTGCATAATATTTGAGGGTGTGTGTGTGTCACATCTCCTTTATCCATTCAGCTATGTATGGACACTTGGATAGCTATTGTATATAATGCTGCATTGAATATAAGAAGGCACATATCTTTTTGAATTAGTGGGGTTTTTAAAAGATTTTTTACTTATTTATTCATGAGAGACACAGGGAGAGAGACAGAGACATATGCAGTGGAAGAAGAAGGCTCCCTGTGGGGAGCTCTATCCCAGGACCCCAGAGTCGGCCTGAGCCCACAGCAGATGCTCAACCAACCACTCAGTGACCCAGGTGCCCCTGAGTGTTTTTGTTTTCTTTGAGTAAATATCCAGTAGTGGAATTTGAAAAAATATATTTTAAGCTATCATTGAAATTAAAAATTAAATGGATGAGTTGAAAATAATTGATAGAAACAGAAATAGTGCTAGTGCTAAAAAGTCTGGAGAAATTATGCAAGTATAGTCTAGAGATTTAGAGAGTTGGAAAACATGAGTTGAAAAACAGAATATGGGCAATAGCAGTGTCAAGGCTTTATGCCTGAGGAATACTACACAACCTGTAGTTTAGGATGTGATGATATGTAGGCCACAAGAATGGTAACAGGTGGTTCTTGGGGGAACTTCTATATACAAAACAAGGCAAAAAGACAAGGTTAACTGAGCTAAGCAGATCAGTGGAGGGTCATAAACAGAGCCTGGCACACTTTGATGATGCCACAATTTGGACTGACCTAGGATAAAATCACTGAATTGAAAATTATGATATGAACTTATAGTAGTAACTGCTCATTCATGTATTTGGCAAAAATGGTGAAGTGCAAAATATTTGAAAAACATATGTAAGCCCACGTTACAGTAAAGTTTGGAAAAATAATACCTGTATCATGATGGCATTATGGTGAGTTCAGCTATATTATGTCTAAAGTATTTTAATCTCCCCATTCTATGATTCCATGAGCAGGAACATAGGATTATTAAAATGAGCCATTTCTAATATAGATGAAGGCATAAGGATTTATCTCACGAATGAAGAAATTTTACTACATGAGTGATCACAAAGAGCAGACCAGAGTAACATGAACATATCAATAGGAATATTGATTTTTATAGATTAATACTTTATTACCAGCATTAAATATTTTAAAGTGTTTTTCAAGGGCTTGAATTTGTATTAGGGGTATTAGTTCAGCTAATACTATTAAAGAGAGAAATGAAGTTTGTGAAAATTTAAACATTCTGCTCCATTGTGCTGTGAGAGACAAGAGGTAAGATGAACCCATGCATTAACTGCATTCTCTGGACCCTTTTGCCACAATATGCTTCTGGTGGAGTTATGTTTGCTAATCTGTTATTGTTCACTTCCAAGTATATCTGATCACTTTTCACTTTTAATCATATCTGAAAATATTGAAAAAAATTATATTTCTCTCAATAGTATCAGGAACTTGAAACACACCCTAGAGCAAACTTTCAATTTAAGTAGTTCATCCTTTCTATGTACAGCATTACCTTTGTGCTTGGTGATTAAGGTGTGTGTTCACCTGACACATTGCTGATTTCAAAAAGGTGTTTTCTCTATCACATATTTACAAAGATACTCCTTTTTAAAAATCTCTGATTGTTTTAATGTAACCTCCATCATAGAACAGACTCCCAGGAGATATTAATGGAAAAGATTAAGGAAAATGTTTCGTTTATAATTATTAATGTATTCTAGTGTGTGGGTATCTGAGTTCCATTACTGAGCTTCATGGGCTTACAATAGATGACAAATCTAATATATGAGTGAGGAATGTACACAAGTAAGTAAGGCACAGGGCATCTCTGAAATGCACAATCTATGAAAATACCCTTCCTAAAACCAAGTTGGAAGGACCCTGAAATCTAGAAGTAGTGTGTAACACAGCATGAAGGAAGATAGTAGATGGTGGGGCATGGCAGATTATTTGGGGGAACAGATACATTTTAGCAAAATATTTTGTTCTGAAATTGCTTTTGACATTAAAAAGTGAGAATATACCACCAATTACTACTAAAGAAAATAGTATGAACTTAAGACAGACTCATATGTATCTTTTTTACAATTTATTTAAATCTATAAACGCATGTAGGCCTTCTCAAAATAATCCCATCATCATAAATGACCAGTTAAACTCACGTTCAAAGGATCGACTCAGGGCCATGGTTGACTGTAAAGTGAGTAGGCAATTATTTTATTTTATTTTATTTTTTTATTTTTTATTTATTTATATATATATTTTTGGCAATGATTTTTTTAGAATCTAGAACCACCTTGTACAAATTATTATTTTTTTTCTTAATGGACTGGTCAAAACCAGTACAAAAGATGAGTCAATAAATAAAGACAAATACAATATTGTTAACAGATTTGGGTAAATATTTTAAAGGAATTAATAATCTATGTCCCTGTGAACATAGATAATCATTATTGACCACAGATTTATGTTAAATAAATAAATACAAGACATGTGGTTTTAATGTGTATGACTCAATTAGTCAAATCAACTCATTGTAGCCTCTGAGTAAAAGAAAAGCAGGCCTGAGTACAAGAAATCATGCTCCATGATATAAAAATTGTAAGAAAAGGGGAGTGGCCTAAGTCACATACCTTTGGTTTCACCGTGTTCTCTGCCTTCCTACCCACAGATTTATATTTAAATAGACGGTGGTAATTATGGGAAGGAGTCACTAAACCAGCAGTCTGCAAACCCCTGAGTAGGTCACAAACTTTGTTGTTTTTTTAACCTGTTCCTTAAGCTTGTCAACCCTAAAGAACAATTTGTAAAGGTTTCAATGGCATGGTAAGATAAAACTAACAGCCCTGTCATGAATTGGAAATCAATAAAGCATTAAAAATGCAAATACATTCTTGTTAATATGATATAATTGTGAAGAACTTTTAAGCATTCAATTACCATTTAACACAAAAGCCTGTAACGATTTAATTAGGAATCCTTCACCTAATTGAGGTCAAGATTGTTAGCAGTGGATGTCTAATTAGCTTGCTTATAGCAGCTATCTTTTTTGAAAACTCCCTGGATAAAAATCCTTCCTTAAAAGATATCTGCTTCCCACCACCCTTCCAACAAACACACACACACACACACACACACACACACACACACACACACACACTGCATATAAAAGCTATTAGAATCCAAATAAAGTCTGTACCTGAGTAGTAGTATTATAGCACCATCAAATTTCTGGGTTTGACAATATGTTATATCTATATATTATCATGGGTGAAGCTGTGTGATGGGTACTCAGGAACCTTCAGTAACCACCTTTGCAACTTTTGCATGTTACACAATTTCAAAATAGTTAACAATGCATCTAGATCTTTCAGAATCACTAGAGCATTTGAATGGGGTACTTTTCCTTCAGAGGTTATAGGGATTATTTAAGGTAATAATTGGTTCCATGAAATAAGGCCAAATTTATAGGACATTTGATATATAGTTTAAGTAAATACCAGTTTAGTCTGTTCAAAATGAAGACCTCAAGTCACACAGGAGCACTTCAAAAAGTTGTTGGAGATTTCCCTGACTTTAGACTTCCCTCATTTGTTCTTGACCAGATTATGGGCTTTCAACATCCAGGTATAAAACCTCAGCTGGAAATAAAATCCAAAATAAAGTCATCAAATTAATCTCCTATGCCTAAGGGAATAAATAGCCCATTTTATGTTCTTAAAGATTAAGTCTTTCTAATTATTTTAATGGAAAATATATAAAAAGAAACAATATTTTATAACAGGCAAACAAGAACCAAGACAGATTTATTGTTGTCAAGTCTCCAGTAGCAGCAATGACCAAATTATGTCCCATGAAGCTCTAATACTGTTAGGTAGGTCAGAAAAAAAAAAAAAAAAGGGTAGTAGCCAAATAAATTATATAATTATTCATGTATAACAATGCTTCCATGTTTATAGATCTAAGATTTTTTTTTCTTTATACTCAGCACATACTGAGCAAAATTTGGCTTTAGAATTCTTTTCAAAATTTCTAATTAACTTTTAAAATCAGCATTCTACTGAACACCTGTTGGGAATGACTAGTACAAAGTATGCTTCCTAATTAAGTCTAGCATCAACATCCCACATTGAAAATGTGTATCACACCTTAGCTTGAGTTGGTCATTTTAAAAACAAGGAATTATTACTTCCTTTCATGACTCCAGGGTTTTTACAACTTTTATTAGTCACCTCACCTCATTTTGTTAAAAAAAATTGTCTTTAGAATTGTATCTTTAAAAAAAACACAGATGAGGGGTGCCTGGGTGGCTCCATCAGTTAAGTGTCTGCCTACAGCTCAGGTCATGATCCAGGGTCCTGGCATCGAGCCCCTTGTATGTCCTCGGGCTCCCTCCTTAGCAGGGATGGGGGGATAAGAGGGGGAGTCTGCTTCTTCCTGTCCCTCTACCCCTCCCCTAGCTCATGCATGTGCTTGCTCTCTCTCTCTCTCAAATCTTTTTAAAAAGCACAGATGAAGCATCTATTTTTATCTTGGTTATAAATCACGAGCTTCCAGATCTGCATGACTAGCAGCATGCTTATCTGTCCAACATGAACGGTTTCCCTTGTGTGCTCAGCACCCTGGATCTGCACTGTCCCCTTTCAGTTCTTTGAACATGCCAAGTGCTTCCATGCCTCCAGGCTTCGCTGTTCCCTGCACCTAGACTTCTTGCCTCTAATCTATAGGGTACTGCTTTTTTCTTTTTAAATCATCTATTCATTCATAATTTAAATGTCACTTCAAATGACATTTGAAGATCTGAGACACTATGATACTATTTACTTTAAAAAGGGAAGTTCTCTTGATAGTCTATGGGGATTTTCACACTAGAGAAGAAAATTTGTGTGAAATCTTGCCAGTCTGGATATGCAGCTTGTGTCCAGTGAACATCCTGCACTCATCACTGCTACAGTGGAATTAGGTCATTGAGTCATCCCAGAGAAGTGGGTCATTGAGGGGAAGAGTTACTGTTGTCAGAGGGTCCTTATGTCCTCCTCTCTGGTCCTGTGTGCATAGGTGAAGAGCTCAGATTGGGGGAATGGATCAGCAGAACTGTGTTAAAAGCTGTAGTATTTGGGTATTCGCATCTAGATTATTACTTGTACAATCTGTTACATTAGAATTGTATGTCTTTTTTATTTTCGTATTTTACCCATTTTACACTCCCAATTACCAGCTCCTGCTTGAATGTATTGCAAGCTTTGCCAGTGGGCATTTTACCTATCCCATGCCTGTAGTGGTAACCACCTCATTCTCTTATATCTACCTTTTCTAAGATTCCAGTTAGTGGCACTGCTTTCATACTTGTAAGGCCACAGAGTTGGGAAGAATGGTTTAAGAGAGGGAGAATGTTGGGATTTTGCTAAAGAAATAAAAATAAAATATCCTTGTGAATGAATTATGTTATTCATTCACCAAATACTTGTTAGTAGCTATTATCACTGTTGAATGAAGCTATGCCAGGAGCTATGTGGGGAACTTTTAACAAACATAAATATTTAGCTCTGCTATCCTTTGGTAGAAAACTGTAGTCCCTTGATAAATCAGGTGATTTATCAACCAGTCCCACCTCTTGGCCTCTCCAACTGTTTTTCAAAACTCTCAATCAGCAGCAACTACATGGATCATATATTTTTAGACATAAAGATAAAAAGGAGCAGTACTCTGCATTACATGATATTTTTAAATAACATTTACCTATTGACCTTGCCATTTTTATGAATATATTTAAAATTAGTTTCTCCTTCTCTTCAACTTCATTTTTAACTTGACTGTAAACAGGCAATTGATAGAAAACTAAAGTATGAGTAAGAATGTAGAAATAAGACATTAGTCAAAATATAGAGCTATAGAAATCTACTTAGTAAATGAAAAAAAAAATGTTGCTCCATACAAAACAGCCCTTAAAACTGCCTGAATGAGTTACTGAAAGGCTTGTTCACAGTCATAAAAATAGCATTTTTATACAATGCCAAAGTTACAGTAAGAAAAGAAGCAAATATCTTCCCAGCACATTCGAGACTGCCCCTTCTAAGTCAGCTGCTTTTTTGCTCAGCAATTATGTGGTAAACACTTTCCTTAGGGATTTTTCTGTTTCTTCCAATAAAGACGGTAGGTCTATTATGTAAAATGTGAATAGTGAACTAGAATCAGAAACAGGGAAGTAAAAGGCCTTTCTGTGCCATAAAAAAAATCATTTAGTTTCAAATTAGAGTCATTCCAATGAATTTTGGCCTAAAACTGTCAACATAACTGATGTTACAATTGTAGATGCTTCTGACAAGAAGTGAGAAAAAATCAGGAGCCAGCTCTTTGGTTTTCTGAAGACAACCTTTTTGCACAGTTTGCCAATATTAGGTTAAAAACAAAACAAGAAAAAAAAAAAACCTCATCCGTTTTGATTAAATTGATATTTTAGCAGATATTTATTTCTTTGCATTAACAAAATATGCCAAATACATTTTTAAAAAGGCAAATTGATGATTTCTTCCACTACATTCATACGCCTTGTTGAAATGTTTTCTGATATTTCTACATGGTCTACTTCACTAAAAAAGCAAAGTAGAGACATATTATTTTATGTTATTAATATACCTTAAAAGTCACAAAATAACTAGTGATTTTCAGAAGCAGTATATTTTCTTTTTATATTTTAATTTACATGGAATAATTGCTAATTTGATTTTTATGTTGTTCCAGCAACCAATTTTGAGTGACTAGGTGGCTTATTCTTTTCTCTACCCATTTTTCCTAAGTCTTTTGAAATAAGAGTAAAAAATGATACGATGATTTAACTGCATAACAACTTTATACTACTCCTTTTCTTTCCCCCTTTAGAAGTTTTCATCACTATATACCACTTTCCCAATTACATTTTAGAGAGTTAGAGGATGTTTGGCAAACCTTGACATTCTCTTTGTATCTCTTAATCAAAGACACATTCAAGTGGGTAGTAAGGCTAAAAGGACATAGTTGTCTGGGAAAGGCAGGAAGGTAAATAGCTTTCCCCAGACAACTGGGGAAGACAGTTATTACTGCCAGACCTTTCAAATGTTTCTTTGTATCTTGGTCCCTAAGAGCTGTTTCTCCTGAAGGCTGTATTTGGAGTGGAAAGGATGCAGAGATTGTTGACGACCACCGTTCTTCTCAAAGGCAAAGGGCCTGCTTTCTTTCAGAGCACTCTAGGCGTTTCCAGACCATATCTACCAGTCTGTAGCACAATTTGGCTGCAGTGTATGCAGAACACAGCATGGCAGCCCTTAAGCAACTGCAGATAACTTAAAATTAAATGGGAAGTAAGGAGAAGAGAGAGAAATGAATGGAGAGGAGCCACTCAAATGGCTAAAGTCTAAGAACTGGATGGGGTTGGCAGAGTCAGAGACAATCCCTGGTTCTAGTCACTACAGAACATTTTGAGAATGTGGGTGCCCAGTGTTCAATTTGAAGTTGTGTTGGTTTTTACCTCATGTGGCCCATTCTGCTTCCCCCAAATCCTAATTCTTCAAGTAAGACTATTACATACATAATTGATGTGAGGTCTAGTTGTATTGTAGTGACTGTGGGGAAATAGAGAAATTTTTCCAAGTTGGTGCCATGCGGAGTGGAAGCTAGTGTACCCAGGACAGTGAAATCCTCTAAACGTATCAGGCATGATTGGTGAGCCAGAGGTGACCAAGACAGTCGTTGCCACTCAGGAAGTAGCACACATCTTGGGAAGCATTTTGGATATACATAAAGATTGGGTTTTATGTGTTGAGCCAGTTTTCCTGGCAGGAACGCACCAGCTGGCATTTAGATTACAGAGGAAGTGGTTAACAGAAGAGTGGTTTACATGATAAAACGGGGCCATCAAAATTGAGACGAGAGTCTCTGTGGTTGCTGGCAGCCCAGAATATAGAACAGAAGGGATTTGGATAGAAGCCTATTCTGAGGAATGGTGGCCAAGAAGCAGTGACTCACTCCATCATCTGGTGAAGACACTGGTATGTCAGCAAAGTCTACTGTGAAAGAGAGGCGGAGATGGGGGTACAGGGAGAGGATGTGGGGTCCAGGGAGAGAGCTACTGGGTCAGCTTTGTTGTTGCGGCCCCCTCACAGTGCCTGGTAATTCACAGGGCTTTGAAGATCACCCCATTCACCCCCACACACGTCCCTTGCTCACAGTCCCCGCCAGGCCCTTCCCGCAGCCTTCCCATAGGGATGGCTCTACCATCCTTGCAGGGGCTGGATTGTGCGACGAGCGATGGAACTGGCCTCTTGGCATGAGGTCACCACTGCCCTTTCCTTGTATCAGGGCACCTCCTGCCCTCTCCTGCTGCTCTGCCTCCTTTCCATGGGGGGTGTCAGGAAGGCAGCAGTTAGAGAACATTCCTAGTAGCCCCTGGGCCTGAGGACTGGTGAAGCTTGTCCTGCCATCCTCCTAGGACTGCACTCTGACAGCTAGACATACTCATGCTGAGATGTGCCAGTTCTAGTATTTTCTCCTCTGCTCCAGGCATTGAAAGTCCGGCTTATCACCTGTCACTGACCTAAGGAATTGGGGTCACCCATGCTTTGGAGCATGTCTCAGAGCTTCTTCAAACCCCAGATAGCATCAGTGTAGGAAGATCTGGCTGGGGAAGGTGAGTTCCTGTGCAGCTCTATCTCCTCCACCAGGCAGTGGCCCTGCCATCTCAATTACAGGCTACAGTAACAAAATGGCACTGCGCCCCATTTCAAATCTGTGGACAGTTAAAATATGGAACACTTTGAAAGACACTATGTTTCTTGCCATTTTCAGAGTACTTAAACATATTGACATAAATGTAATCCTGCCTCATCAGAATGGCTGGGCTTTAACCAACCTGGCTTCATGGAAATAACCATCTTGTTCCTATTTAATGTCCAGTGTAAAGTCTCTCAGACACAGTAATTGGAACATTTAATAAGAATAATTGTATCATAATTATTCTCGCTGGGAATTGTGGTCTTCACCTGGAAATGCAGTTTTACTTTACAGCATTTTCTTAATTGCAAGATCTCATTTTTGCTTGTAGGCCCCCCATGGGCAATGGAACATTCTCTCGTATCTGCTACTTACCTGACTACTGGGAACTTTTGTCCTCTCCCCTGTCCGAAGGGGATGAGGGAGCAAGCACTATTGCATTTCTTTCTTAGCCAGTAGTGCCTGGCCTATATCTTGTATTCAAATATCATTCTTTCTAAAATGGAAAAGATAAACAAATTAATGGAATTGATTTCTACCCTTAATAAGAGAATTCTAAGTTTTGTTAGGATAAACTTTTAGGCAAATTCAGACTTGGGGAGAAACTTTAGCATTATATTTACATGTAAGTTATCCTCTGACACTCAGATCCATTTATCTTCTGGTTAATGAACGCAGAGTCAATCAATCCAAGGGATACAATGTCAGAGTTCTTCAGTTTTTGTTCTCAAGTCAATCATATTTATTATATATCCATTTTTTAATAAAACTTATTTTTAGAACAATTTTAGAAATAGGGAAAAATTGAGGTGCTTGGGTGACTCAGTAAGTTAAGCGTCAGACTCTTGGTCTTGGCTCAGGTCATGATCTCAGGGCTGTGAGGTCAAGCTCTGCATTGGGTTCCACACCCAGCATGGAGCCTGCTTAAGATTCTCTCTCTCCCTCTCTCTCTCTGCCCCTCCCTGCCTCTGTGTCTCTATTAAAAAAAAATAGAGAAAGAGAGACAGAGAAATTGTGCAAATAATACAAAGAGTCTCCATATAACCCACACTGTTTCCTCTATTGCTAGCATCTAACGTTAGTATGGTACCTTTGTTCTATTAATGAACCAATATCAATATATTTTTATTAACTTAAGTCCATACTTTATTCAGAGTCCCTTAGTTTTTAGTTAATGTACTTTTCTGTTCCAGCATCTCATCTGGCTACCATATTACATTTTGTACTCATATCTCCTTAGCCTACTCTTGGCTGTTACAGTTTCTCAGACTTTCCTTGCTTTTGGTAACATTGACAATTTTTAGGAATATTGGTTAAATATTTTGTATAATGTCTGTAAATTGGGATGTATCAGATGTTTTTATGATTAGGCAAGGGATATGTGTTTTGGGGAGGAAGACCACAGAGGTAGGATGCCATCCTCACCACATCAAATCAAGGGTACGTAGTATAAATACAACTTATCATTGTTGATATTGATGTTGATCATTGGCTAAGTAAGTTTTTGGAAGATTTCCCCAACTCCCTTTCCATACTCCACTTTTGGAAGGAAGTCACTGCATTCTAGTGATGGGTCAGAGAAATACAAGATGAGCCAAGGGGATCGTATAGTACCAGAAACTAAGTGTTCAAGAAACAAAAGACCAGAGTTATGTTAATGCAAAGCAGGAGTCAACTTGAAAGACTTTCCAGGGGTACCTGGGTGGCTCATTCGGTTAAGTGGCTGACTCTTGTTTTTGGCTCAAGTCATGATCTCATGGTCCTGGGTTGGAGCCCCCCATCAGGCTCTGTGCTCAGCAGGGAATCTGCTTGAGATACTCCCTCTCCCTCTGCACTTCTCCTGCTTGTACTCTCTCTCTCCCTCTAAGATAAATAAATCTTTAAAAGAAAAGAAAAAAAAAGACAGACTTTCCAAAGGCCAAAACTGAAATAATTATGGAAACAAAATAGATAACATTGTATTGGGTGATAGCTCAAAGTATAAAACAAATATACACGTGTCATATTAATATACATAAATAATTGAATAAATAAATGTGCAAGAGGAAACTTCCATGCTGAAATATCCAAGTAATATGTAGATAATCCCCCTTTCAAAGAGTGGAACTTGTCCTCCTCATTTCCAAGCCCACCTGATGTGAGGCAGACTCAGTGATTTGCTTCCAAAGAATAGAGTAGTGAAAGGGAAAAATAATAGCTTCAGGGTGGAGAAACCTGGCAGACCCTGCCTTAGCCAAGTGATGAAGTACAATGTCATTCATGAGGTCATATCACCATCAAGGACCCCCAGATATGAGGTGATTTAAAAAAGGGCACTTCACCTCTGTGGTGGCCTTCCCCAAAGTCTGTGACCCCAGTCGAATCATGAGAAGACATCAGACTGTCCCAAATGGTAGGACAATCTATACAATGCCCAGAAGTACTCCTTAAGACCCTGAAGGTCATTAAAAAGAGAGAGAGAGAGACTGAAAAGCTGTTAGAGATTGCAGGAAATAGGGGAGACATGACAACCAAATCTAATATGATATATCCTGTATTGAATCTTGGAACAGAAAATGGGTATTAATGGAAAAATTCATGGAATCTGAATAAAGTCAGAATTTTGGTTAATAGTAATGGTCCTACATCAGTTTCTTAGTTTTGACAAATGTTCCATGGTTATGTAAGATGTTAATAGTCATGGGGAAGGTGAAGTGTCTGTACTGTCTCTGCAGCTCTTCTGTATATCTCATAGTATTCCAGTATAAGAAGTTTATATTAAAACACTACTGTTTCTAAATATAAAATAAATCATCTCCTGAAGATATATATTCAGCATACGATAATCAGACAAATATATGGACTAACTGGCATGACTCCTTATATTTCTAGTAATGAACAGTGTAAGTCACAGGTAGCGATAATATTTCTGACCTTCAAATATAAGGAAATCGTAAAAAGATTCAAGATTCTATTATCTTTACATGAACCAGGTAATCAAGCAGAATTTCTTTTATTTAGAGCAGATGATATTCCATATTTCTTCCCTGAAATTCTTATATTTGCAAGCAAGGCTGGTCTTGCATTTAATTGGGAAAAAAAGGCTAAAAATGTACTAGCCCATTGAATATTGGTGGTTCCCCATTCACACTGCTTGTAATATGAAAAGAGATATTTTTACTGTGGTAGGTGGCTTACTCTGAAGATCTTGCAGCTGGAAATAGAGTCTAAAAAACTACAGAGTATGTTGCCATTTTGGAATAACCCATAAAGGAGTATAAGGGTCAAATGATGCCCAGTCTTCCACCTTATGCTTGCAGACATAACACAACATATTAACACCAATTAAATCATATTTAGAAATATATATTATGTCTTACAGAGGCACAGAAGCCATAAGGGAGTATACTGAACTCCAAAAAGGTGTGATTTCTACTAAAAGGAGAATGACAATTTCCTTGTATTTTTAGTATCTCTAAGTAATACATAGTTCTGACAAGTAGCTCACTGAATATGTAATTCTAATCTTACTAATACTATTAGAATTTGTGATGAAATTAGATGAGCATATGAATTTCTTACATCTTATAAAATATTTTGTTTAGAAAATAAAAATTTTTATTTTTTATTTCTCATATCAATGTTCCAGTATGTGGCATACGTTTGATCTAATTAACAGGCACCTAAAATCAAAAGTAAAACAGTCAGAGTATTGAATCAAGAGCTCTCCATCACAAAGATCGAACCTTGTACTGAATTACTTAACATAGTCTGCTAGTTATTACAGAAAGTACTTGATTTGGAACAATATGAATTTTACTGTCTCTTTTTTGCCACTTAAAGTAAGGGAAATATAGAGAATACTGTAGCAATGCATATTCATTTTTTTCCTTCTTAAATGAACTCCTTTTAGTTAAAAGAAGAATGGAAAAGAAAACAGTGCTCATGATAAGTTTGGGGATTAAGAAAACAACATTGCTCTGCCTTCTTGCATATAATCAATTTTTCTACTAAAGGGTAAATCTGACATTCTTCCAACCACCACTAAAACTGTCAGAAAATCCTTAAAAATAGCATTTAAAAAATCAATAGTGCCCCTTCACATCTTTTAAATTGGTCAATTTTGATTGCCTAGTTCCCTGAAACACTTTGGAATCCACTTGAGTATAGATGGCCTAAGCCAGTCATTAGGAAAGCCATTAAAGATAGACAGCAAATTTAGACAGCAAGATATTGTAGAAACATATTAAAACGTGTCCTCAGATGCTGCTTGTAAGCAATACCATGATTTCTTAAATATTTCCATCTCCTGTGAATTCTGTCCCTGCAAAGTCATTATAATTGATACATGCATTTTTTATTTGGTTTTATTCTTTTTAAAGATTTTGTTTGTTTATTCATGAGAGACAGAGAGAGGCAGAGACACAGGCGAAGGAAGCAGCAGGCTCCCTGCGGGGAGCCGGATATGGGACTCGATCCCAGGGCTCTGGACCACAACCTGAGCCAAAGGCAGATGCTCAACCACTGAGCCACCCAGGAGGAGTCCCTTTTGTTTTGTTTTAAAATGTGACCTAAATTTGCAAGCGTGAGTTTCTTTCTAGGGTGGTATGAAACAAACCAAGAAGTAAAGCCAAAAGTGAAACGCAGTGATATTCCAGGTGATACATAAACATAGGTCTCTCCCAAGGTCAGGAACTCTCAGAAGGTCCCAATAGGAACCGTCACTCTTTTCCTTCCCTCCATGCTCCCCACTCCCCACCCTCAGGGCAACAGAAAGGCCATACTGCACCAGTGACTGTCTGATCATGACTATATCTGCCCTGCTGTAATGGCAGCCAGATCCATGAATGAGAACTATTATGTCTACAACATAAGGAATACTGAGTGTAGAGGAAAGGAATGATCTAATTATTTGGCCAAGAAGTGACGTTCAAGTGATGTGGATTATTAAAAATAGAATTTTAATTTTAGAGAATTGTTTGATATGCATATCAGCTGGTTTTTTAAAATAAAGCTGCTTACTTTTAAATTACCTGTGTGCCTCTTCTAAATTTAGGATCTCATACAATCAACAGAAAGTAGGAGAAACTGCTCCTGAGGCCAATCACGGGATCATGAACGTGACTGTGCTTAATGTTAAGGCTGATCTTGCATTTGCAGTTAATTGAGCAAATGTATATTACAGGCTTGAACTGTGTCCCTGCAAAATATCTTTGCTGAAGTCCTGACCCCTAATATTTTAGAACATGATAGTATTTGGAGAGAGGGTCTTTAAAGAGTTAATTAAGGTAAGATGAGGTCATTAGGGTGGACCTTACCCAATGTGACTGGTGTCCATCTAGAAACAAGATAATAGGACATAGACATGCACAGAGAGAAGAACAGTGAGGACATGGGGAAAAGAGAGTCAGCTACTCTTAAGCTAAGGAGAGAGGCCTCAGAAGGAACCAACCATGCTGCCACCTTACTCTTAGACTTGTCGCTTCCAGAACCCTAAAAAAACAATAAGTTTCTGTTGGTTAAGCCACCCAACCTGTGGTACTTTGATATGGCAGCTCCAACAAACCAATACCTGCGCGTGTGTGTTTGTATGCTTCTATGTTGAATAAGCCAATTTGACATGGGGTTTCAGCCCCTTATAACTCACTAAGTGCTAAAAACTTAACACTACTTACTTCATTCTTCCTCATTGACTTATGCGTTGGTTTTCTTCAAAAGTATATGGTCCCTTATTGGCTCTCTGTGTTTAATGAAGTATAAAATCTAACAGAAAACTCTGGGTGCTTGTGTCTTCCAGAGCTTCGTTCTAGATTGAGCCAGTGGAGAGCAGTCTCCATGCTGAGGTACCTACAGCCGGAGTGGGAAGACTTACTGCAGAGGGTGATACTCTCTTCAGACAGTGTGTGAGCACTTACATGAAAACTTTAGTAGTATTTGGCCTCACTGTCTCCCTTTTCAGTGCATAAAGTTGGAGAAGCTGTGGTGGGACCAGAAGGATTACATTTTTTTTTTTTTTTAAGGATTACATTTTTAATAATGTTTTGGTTATTCTATTGTTTTAGCTCTGCCTCTTGTTCCTATCTGCCACCCCCGACCCCATACCTGCTAGCTCCACTTCTGGATATTTCTGGAACTCTACTCAGCAGGGCAGGCAGATTTTCTCTCACTTCTACTCTAGTCTGCCCCGTGGTTGTGACATCCTCTACTCTTTCTGCCACCAAAATTTCTGTCCACTTTTAATTCTCCAGTAAAATATTTAAAATCTCTTATCTAGGAATGACTCACTCTCCCATCTGTTACTAGTGTGCCATAGGAGGCAAATGTTAAGAGACATCTTTTATAGTGGCTGCTAAGGAGGAAGTATTAAGTCTACAGGGTCCTATCAGAGGGACCCTCTGACCCAAAAGAGAGGGCCAGTACTAATGAGCCACTGATGAAATCTTTGACAGTGTTAGCCATCTGAGATCTCTTCCAACGCCGTATCCAGTCCCTTCCTCTACTTTAAAATCGAGAGAGCCATCAGTAGCCTGGCGAGGTAATAGTGGAGGAGAAGACAGGCAGGTGGTGGGCAAACAAACAAGGTGCTGACCATGGTCTCCATTCTCCATTCTGGATTTCAGCCTATAGTAGGCTGGAACTGAGTGGGGAGAGGTGCTCCAGCCTTGGACAGAATTTCAAGGCTTACTCTTACCTGGGACTAGACATTTTAATTGCTAAAATTAGACTAATTATAATTCAACTTATGAAGGGTTTTTGTTATTCTAGGAGTGACTGGAAAAAAATGAGACCTACTCAACTGTTCACATAGAACAGACAGGGACTTAAAAACCACAGAATGGATTGAAAAGGCCTATGACCAATTCTTCACTGACTTTTAGAAGATATGTCAAGGATGTTTTCCTTTTAACAAATGTGTTAGGATGATAGCTTCTGGTGGATTTGCTCATAATTTGCTTCTTGAAAGAAATTACAAGTACTTTCACGTGGTCTGTGATGTAACAATTCTGTAAGATAAATGCATCATGTTTTTATTCATGTGAAATCTGATGCTGCTTATGCACATGTGCACACTATCAGAGGGAAAAAAAAAACCAATTCATAGCCTAAAGACCAAAAATAAACATAATTTCAAGTACTACTATCAAGTTGAAACTTCTGGGATAATTTTTTTGTTTGCTCTTAGATGATATGTGTGCCATTTATCTGACAAGTTAAATTGATTCTGATTAATTTTCTCTTAGGATGTGGATGAGGGCATCCATTCAAGTGGCCTGCTCATTTGCTTCCTGTCTTTTTTTCCCCCAGGATTTTATTATTCTCATGCAGTTAAATTATATGGATGAGAAGCAATGCTGTGCTTTGAGCCCACCTCAGAGATGTGATTTTTTAAAAAATCAATTTTATGGAGGTAAACTTACATGCCAATAAGATATACTCATTTTACATGTACAGTTCAATGAGTTTTGATAAATGCAGACACCCCTGCAACCATTACCTTCCTAGACGAATATTTGTATCATCCCCAGACGTTCACCTTAGCCCATTAACACTCAGTCCCTCTCTAGGCCTCAGGAGTAGGCAAAAGCTGATTTGCTTTTCTGTTCCTATAGGTTAGTTTTGCCTTTTGTAGAATATCAAAGAAACTTTCCGTGTGTCAGGCCTCTTTTGTCCAGCATGATGTTTTCAAGAATCATCCATCTTCTGATGTACGTACGTGGTTCATTTCTTGTTGTTGATGAGTGGTAATTGCATCTCCTTCCTTATTTCCTGTGGTCAGAGGTGATCTGTGCCTACAACACCTGGGAGAATGAGACGGGGGTGGGGGGGCAGATTTTATCCCCAGATGGGTCATTTATATATTGTATAACCTTGAGCAAATTCTATATAAGCCAGCCTTTTCAGTTTGCTAGCTGGGGTAATGATGGAATGTTACTCTGTAAGCCCAAGAAAGGTTTACATAAGAGATGAGGGAAGTCAAGTGATGGTAGTGCCCTTTCCAGCATAAAGATGTGGAAAATGGTGTGAGCTGTAATAACTCCTCGTGAACCCAAACAGCAGCATTTAGAGCCTTTAGAGCATTTAGATCCTTTAGAGCATTTAGATCCAGGAAGCTGCCACTACCATAGTCTGTGATTACCCTTTATTTTCTCATTTGTGGGAAGGTAATATTTCCCACATTCATTGCTGTGAAAAATGATTATTCTCTCACATACGTAGGGTTGTGTTTGCAAGCAGGAAATGAGCAGCAAGAGTACAAAGATTTTGGGGGAGACATATTTTTATTCTTAAGTATATACTCATATTTATGTAAGGTACAAATTAATAATAAATGGAGAAATAATAATATAGGGTAAGTATGTCTATAATCTAGAAGCACACCTTTTTCAAATTGTGCTAGTTGCCCTTAAAATATTATTATCCCAGTTGTAGAGCATTATTTGCCCTTTTGTGCTCCATGTACTGTCACAGTCATGATAAGGGAGACCAAATGCTGCATGTTGGCACACATGCCTTGTTCATGAATGATGCTTTATGCTGTGAGGTGGTGCTTTATGTCAGTCTCAGCCTATTGACAACCAATGATGTGGCTGGACGGGCCCTTGTGATTCTTACTACTTACTTCTTTCAAGATGCCCTCAGCAGTAACCACCAGGAAACTTTGAAAAAAGTCTTTAAAAGGTTTATTACTTACATATCCTGGAAATTACATGGCATACATAGGGCCACATGGCAGAGTCATAGCAGAAGGTAGGGAGAAGTGCACAGGGCTGGTGTGCTTCTTTTCTTAGGGTCGAGGGTGAGGGTTTCACACAAGAAAAAGTTCATTAGGACCTATTAGTGGACTTATTGTCTGAGATCCAGGGCCAATTTTTATACCTATGTGCCTTGGGAAGGTCCTACTCTCACCTACTCTCACCCTCCAGCATTCCTGCAACCCCCGACATGCAACAGGCTAAGTGTCCTCCTAGCCCTCCTAGCCCTTCCCCTTCTGCAGTTCACTGTGGATTTCCAGAAGGTGCTGTCTGCATGGCAACCTCATGAACCATCATCCCAGTGGTACCTGGGGACTTCTGTGGAGAGGCTGGGGTCCTGCTTAATGAGCTTCCTCCTGTTTGCTTCCTCAGGACCAATCCACTCTCCTTTCAGGAAGGGAAATCTTTCATTTGTAATCATTATTCACAGGAACAATATCACAGTAAGGTACAGACATTATGGTGGTTAATTTTATGTGTCAGTTTGACTGGGCTGATACCCAAATAGCTAGAAAAACATTATTTCTGGCTCAGCCTGTGAATGTGTTTCTAGAAAAGATCAGCATGTGGATCTGTACACAGAAAAGAAAAAAAAGATTGCCCTCACCAGTGTGACGGGCATCACCCAGCCCATTGAGGACCCAAGTAGAACAAAAAGGTGGAGGGAGGACAGATTTGCTCTCAATACTTGAGCTAGGATATCTCTCTTCTCTTGTCCTTGGACATCAGTGCTCCTACTTTCCAAATCTGCAGAGTTGGACTGGGACCATTGGACCCCTGGTTTTGCCACCTTTGGGTTGGCTTTCTTGGGTTTCCAGATTGCAGAAGGCAGATCATGGGACTTTTCAGTCTTCATAATCACATGCACAAATATCTTATAATAAATATTGATCTGTATATCTATATCGTCTTGGTTTGATTTCTCTGGAGAAACATGAATAATACAGATTTTAGTACCAAAAGTGGTTTTAGAGGAAGGGAAATTTAAGGGTGAGTTTTCTGAATTGGTTCTGGGTCTTCTGGAATTGGCTCTCTAATCAGATTAGATCTAAATATGCTAATGATTATTTCTAGCAATAAAGAGAGCACTGGTAGTCCATGGTGGGAACTGTTTATAGCAATATGCAAAAAACATGCGTTGGATACTCTTAATCAAGGCTTTAAGTGATCTATTTGTAAGACTTTCAAACATTTTTGGAAAACAGAGGAATATAAATAACAGTGTTTAGTTGCTCGCAATGTGGCTAGACAGAGTGGTGAAAGAAACAGATGAGCTCAGAGATTTCATTTCTCAGCTCAAACACCACATAAATGACCTGAGAGCATTGCCCTGAAGGAGACACTGTATAGGCAGGGCCAAAATTGCTGAAACTCCAACACAGGACCCCATCCTGCAATTGGCTGAGTTACAAGTTGAATTCCCAGTCTCACAGGATGTCTTCTGTTAAAGTGAGAGCAATGGTTAGGAAAGAATAAGAGCCTTTAAATTGGAATAGGGACACATGGGAAGATCCTGCTGAAGCTGGGGACACTAAGCCTCTGGATTCTAATTAGTCTTCAATGCCAGTGGAAGGGGTCTCTCCACCTTCAGTGGTGTCAGCCATTCCACCCCTATCTCTGGGATGGAGACAGGGAAATCTAAAACTGGATAAAACTAACTGTTCTTACTGAGATTCAACTCCTTTCCTACATGGAGCCTATAAATGTCCCTATGTTAATCCTGTTGGTAGATTTCCAGAATTTAAAAAATCTTGATTTTTGTCAATCATGCCAATAGTCTTCCATGGAGAAGAGGATTTTTGTTCTTGCCCCACTCTTCCTGCTGATGTCACCTAGGGTCATATAATGATGCCATTTAAAAATGACTGCAGCCCTTTCTCTTTACTTTTCTAACAGTTATGTGTTGTCCAACCAGTGGTTACAACCATCCCTGGTATTCACTTTATTGAAAAGTGACAGATGGTTTTATTTGTGAAAAGGCAAAAAAAAAAAAAAATTCATAGTGTTTCCTTTTTAACAGCAGCATAAAATAAGCCCCAGATGTTCAATATTTGTTGCATTTCACAAAGAATCTACAACCAGCGAGTAATATTTACCTTCCATATTTTTAAATGGACATACCTCAATTTGTATAGATTTTCTCTTTTTAAAAATAATTATTTATAAAATGCTTTTGATAAATAGGTCTAATTGGTCTTTTCTTGCTTTAATTTTATCTGCAAGGGCTACCATAAAAAATTAATCAGATCCTGTACTTAATTCTATGATTTTCATGATATTTCTGTTATTTCAAGAATGCCTTTTGTTACCATGACCTCTAATGGGGAAATCTCTTTCTTTGAGAATTGCATGACTGCAATTAATCTTCTAGCATCTGAAAATAATTCTGAATTTCTCCCTCATCTTTGCTTCAAAACATTGGTCCAACGTGTACATGTATTTTTATTTATGTGCAAGCCAAGTAAACCTAGCCGCTTTGTAGTCTGTGGAATTTTCATGACTTTTGAGTATTCTCATCATATGCATCTGGTCTTAGACCCCAACTGATGGGAATTAATCCTGTCTTTTTGAAAAAAGTATATTTCTAAACAAAACAGTATTTGGAACTGGTCATGAAATAGGCTATTCAGAATCTTCCAACAGTGAATTTTCAAGAACGTATTTCACAAAATATCTGGGAAATCTCTCTCTTATCCATTGTATATTCTCTTTGATGGTTTTTTTAAGCTACTTTTCATGTCATAGCGTTGAGTGAAACTTATCTTTCCCTATGGTTTACCCTTGTGGTCTTTTTGAATTTTCAATGATTAATAATGTTTAAAAATTATCAATATTCGTCTGAAAGTGAAGAATACCCCAAAATGCATGTAGTCTCTTCAAAGTCCTCTGATAAGGGCAGCCCTGGTGGCGCAGCGGTTTAGCGCCGCCTGCAGGCCAGGGTGTGATCCCAGGGACCCAGGATTGAGTCCCATGTCAGGCTCCCTCTGCCTGTGTCTCTGCCTCTGTCTCTGTCTCTGAAGGAAAAGCAGGCCCCATGCAGGGAGCCTATGTGGGACTCGATCCTGGGATCCTGGATCTCCGGGATCACACCCTGGGCTGCAGGCGGCACTAAACCTCTGAGCCACCCAGGGATCCCCCCATTTCCAGGGTTTTAAAAGCTGCTTTTGCAGCTGAGGCATCCAAAAGCTCAGGTATAGTTGAAATCGTGACCCCAGTCTTGTCTTCTCACAATAATAGAAATTCCTGTGGCTCCCTTAAGGTATAACAAATAGCCTCCATTTAGTGATTACAAGTATCTAGCCAAAAATACTCATCAACACTTCCTCTGTCACTGACTCCTTCCTCCAGGCAGGCTGATAGAAAGAGAAGTCGTGACATGAGAGAGGAAGAGCAGTAGCTTCTTCTCTCTGTGATGGACACCCTCACATACACACACACACACACACACACACACACACACACACACACATACACACACATGCACACATGCACCCTACCTGATAGAATTGAGGGAGAAGAGAAATGGGGGGTAGGCAAGTTCTCCCTACCTGGTCCTGTTGTAGTTTGGCTTCACTCTCTCTAGACCGGGAAGATCTTTAAAGCAGATGCTCTCTCTTGTATGGCCGTTTTCATAACTTCTTCAGAGCTCCCCGACCTGTCAGCTAGCTGGTTGCGCTGAATTGCAGTCTGGGTGATGTTTTCTGTGATACTATTCCTACTCTTCCCTCGACCCTTAATTTTCAGGACCTTCAAACCACACAGACTCTCTACTGGAGTTCTGTCTTCTTCCCAGGTGGTTTACTTGTTCAGGTGTCAAAAATAGGTCCAGGCTGACTCTTCCTGTCTCACAGATCACATCTGGTTCATGAAAAATATCACCTGCCCTGTGTCCCTGCTCAGCAGAAGTCCAGGGAAATTCCTGTGTGCCCATGTTTGTTGTTGTACTGCTCTGTTTATAACTTTTTTAAATTAAGAATTATTTGTTCTGTAGACCTCTAAGTTTCAATAGCAAGAGTCAGATTTCTATTTTACCATTTTTGCTCCTTCCAGGCAGCATGAAGCAAGCTTTCTTTGAAGCTCCATTGGAACCTGGCCTTCTATCCTCAACATAAAAGAGGTAGATTATGATCCTCCCTTCCCCTACAGATGTGCATGCTTATGCCAACTCACATACCCATCCTCTTGTGTCTTGCAAAGTGGGAAGAATGGCATAGATTTCTCTGAAGAAATCATCTTCATAAAACTCCTCTCTGTATAACTAAAAATCCTAACCATTTTCTACCCTCCAGCTAAGTGAGTATTGGTTCCCAGCATTTCCTTTTGATAGCTACATCGTGATCTGACTCCTTACACACTTTATTACACAATGTCTTTTATATCTGTGTGTCTCAACCAAAACTTTCAGTATAACACCATTTACTTTTTCAGGAGCTTGAAGTCAGAAAATCTACTTAGTTATATTTATTTGGGTTGGAAGAGATTTCCGAAAATGTAGGCCTGCTTTGATCAAAACTGGTCTTGCATCCATCACTGAATTTGAAAATACAGTTATGAGTTGGGGGTCATTAAACTAATCTATCAATTAATCAAAGACTATCTTCCTAGGCTGGTTCCCTATAAACATAAGGAGAAAATTAAAACTTGTTCTTTTCCATATCTTTTTCACAGTTTAAATCAGAATAATTTTAGAAGCATGCTGGCTTTGGCAGCACGTGTACTAAAATTGGTGGAGTAATACAGAGAAGATGAGCATGGCCCCCTGCACAAGGATGATGCACAAATTCCTGAAAAATAATTTCAGAAGCAAGATCAGGTATAAATTTGTACTTGTGTTCAAATAGGAAGATTCTCTTCTTGCCATCTTTCTCATTCCCATCTTATTTTCCACAGATACCAGCAGAGACTCTCCTTTCTTCTGATGCTTTGTTTCAGCTTTTAGACTGCTAATTACTGGACCAAGATTCAGAGCAAGACTGAAACTAAATGATCTGCAATCTCTCTTTGCCCTTGACAATCCATTTTCTCCACAGTGCCCTCATGCTTAGTAGGGGAGGCGGACTTAATTAGTATAAGTCATAAATAACACAACAAAATCATTTCCAGACTTTTGTGAGTCTTTAAAAGGTTAAATTAAAAAGCGAGTTTTGTCTGCAATAACTGAAGCCAGGGAAGACTTTATTATTTATTTAGCATCTCCCCCTCAGCCGAAGAGAATGTATCTAAAGTATTGTCACCAACAATCCTCACTTCTATATAAGGTAAGTACAGTAATTGAAATGCATAAGCAGTGTTTGGTACAATAAAGTAATTTTGTAACCTAGGAAAGTCTAAACAAATAAAAAGATATCTCCTAGATAAGACTTCCAGGAATCTCACATTGGCCCTCTTATCTCTGAATGAAAGAACCCAATATTTAGCCATGCCCCTTGCCACTAATGGTGTTCCCTGTCTTCTTCCCAGCTAGGTATAAGCTCCAATAATATGTTCTTTTGGAGATATAGGGACAAATTCTATGTGGTAATTGCAAAAGAAACAAGTATCTTAAAAGGGAAAGTTTATATTCTGATTTGGAAAGAGCTAGCAAATACACACAGAGAAGATGATCTTGAGTACCTTAGCATTCATTGTAATGCTATTTATGGTAGCAAAAATTTGATAGCCTAAAAGTCTAGCAGAAAGAGAGATTAATTATTATATAATTACAGTACCAAAATCCTTTGCTACCATTTAGGTTAAGTTTTTCAAGGACACTCAATACTATAGGAATGTGTCTGGTTGTTTACATGCTGTGCAAGAATTAAGTACAGTATATTTTTCCATATGATGGAAAATTATACAGCCTTAAAATATCATTTCTAAAGATTACTTAATAACACGAGGAAATTTTTATGGTATAATGTTTAAAAAAACAGCATAATGTTCACTTGTACAGAATGTCAGTATGTGCCTAGAACAAATCTTAAAAAGAAATACATGAGAGTGTGAAACACCACTTTATCCTGAGTGGCAAGGATGTGTACAGATTTCTTCCCCTTCTTTTCATATAGTTGAAAGATTCTACAATGGAAAAGTACAATCTTTGTAGTAGAAATACATTTATAACTTGTATTTCTAAGACGAAATACAGGCCCTGTAGAGACTTGAAATAAAAGGAAGGTTGGGGAGGCTTCCTTGGCTTTGGCATTTAGAAGGTAATTGAAGAACTTAGCCAGAACATTCTCAGTGAAGATGGGGGTAGAAGTCAGTTTGCTATAGATTAAAATTTTAAATGGGAAACTAAATGTATTAGTGAATTTGATCCCTGTTTCCAAACACTTGGCTATGAAAGGATGGAGAAAGATAAAGGAGTAGCTCAAGAGAGAGATTTGATGAGGAAAGAACTGTATCTGTACATTTAATAGGAGATACCAGAGGATATTTAGGGCTGTGTGGGAGTCAGTAGAAAAGCAAACGTTTTGAATATAGGTTAAAAGCCTCAATTTTCTCTGTGAAGGAAGAGAAATTATCAGCAGAGAAAAGTGGCTGGTGGCAGGTTTTGTGAGGAGGTTAATAAAGAATTAAAATCGTTGCTATGATGAACAGCCCAGGTAGTTGACCAGTGGGGATTACAATATTGCTGAGCAGTGTTGAAACCCAGCTGCCACTGTGTTCCTGGAAAGCGTGATGACACCAATCTGCTCAAATGTGTGATTTAATCTAACAGTCCGCAGGAGGCTGGGGACAGAGTGGAAAAGGTGAATAACTAGACCAATTCAGAATGGAGAGATTAGAAGTTTGGGTAGGAGAAAGGGACCAAAATTATGACTCCTCTGCTACATCAATGACGTGGGAGCCAAAGGAGTTGGGATGGATGAGAATTATGGCCTGTAAAGCAGTCAAGATGTAGCATTTGATCCAATCAGAAAGCAGACAGTGTCCTCAGGAGTGGTCTGATGAACTCAGGCCATTGTGCAATCTTGAGTCTCTTCATTGCTGATGGGTCTGGTTCATCATCCTTTCTTTGGCAGGTTTTACTGTAAACGTGACCTAGCCAGGGAACATTTTCAGATGTAGTTATTTATTTTTTGTATATATTTCTCTTTAATTTTGTAGAGTTTTTTTGAATAGTCAGAGAAGCAGCAGTGAATAGCAGCTCTCACAGAGAAATGAGCACTTCTTGACTCCTGAGAACAGAGTGGCTCAGTGGTGCAGGGGGGCAAGCCCTGTGGTCTGCACAGGTAAAGGGGGCTTCCAGAAAGAAAACACTCCAAGGTTCTGCATCTTGCTAACTTCTAGGCATCTCAACTTTCCTTGCTTGAGCATCATCCCTGGTAATCAGATTTTATGTCAGTCATGAGCCAAATTATGTATAAAGGCTGAAAGTTGATATTTTTCTCTCATTGGAGGAAATAAGATAGAAGGATAGTGTCCTTTTTAAAATTGTGAATATATATTTTCTCATTAGTGTGATACAAAAATTCACACAAATTGTCATCTCTTACATCCCAATTACATTAGAAATCAGATGTGATTTTTCTTCTATATCATCAAGAAAATGATATTTAATCCTTGCTGCCACAGCATCTCTGAGGCTATTTCTTTCTAATCACATAGTCAAAGGGACATAGGAGATTCATCATAAGCATCTATATCTAGAAAACAATGTTCAGACAGACTGTGGGATAGATTATGTCCTCATGGTATGAGCAGGACTACTATAGTGTATATAATGAATTAATATAGATTATTTTTTCCACATCTATTTATGGGGCTCCTTTGTACTTACTCCATGATGTAACTAATCATAGACCCTGCGGGCTTGAAAAATTAGCCATGTCCTGTGACTAAAATTTTTTTAAAGATTTTATTTATTTGAGAGAGAGAAAGTGCACAAATGAGCTGGGAGAGGAGCAGACGGGGAGGGAGAGACAGTCTGAAGCGGACTTTGCGCTGAGCACGGAGCCTGAACGGAAATTGATCTCACAACCCTGGGATCATGACCTGAGCCAAAACCAAGAGTCGGTCACTTACCTGACTGTGCCACCCAGGCACCCCATCCTGTGAATAAATTTAAAAATGTTTCGTAAGCAAGTGGGGAAAAAAAGAAAATCCATGGACACTTTAACATATTCCAATCAGTATTTGTACTAAATTTCCATAAACAGCTAGAATGTGTCTTAAAAGCAAGTACTTATTAAGACAGTTTAATAATGATGATAACATAGGTATTGAGCATATAATCTGTGCCTGGCACTGGTAAAAGTGCTTTATATGTATTATCTAATCTTTGGCTTACTCCTATCAGATAAATATTACTATTGTCACCATTTTAAAGGAAAATAGAAGCAAACTACCTAGAGATCATACACCCACCACCACCTGCCCGTCCCTTCCCTGTGCAAGATGTTATATGCCATTATTTGTTATAATTAGCTGAAGTTATTAAATTTTATGGTTTCTAGGAATGATCAGGCTTTTTTTTCCATTTATCTAGTGGGATTCATTATTTTTTGCGTTCTGACATGGTGTTATTATACTGAGCTTCTTTTATATCTAGGGGTATACTGTTTCAAAAACTGAATTGATACAGGCAGTAAAATCTAATTACTGTGTGTCAGTGTCACTAATTGAATGGTAAAGTTAACCTGATGCATCTCTCAATACAGAACAATGATCTATACCAAAATATGTTAATGCTAAATATTAAAAATCTAACGATTAATATATTCCAATGTTGACCATTAAATGGTATGGTATTATGTTTGGTTCTGATTTTTCCTATTTGGATCCATCTTATCTTTGAAAGTTCATTGAATTTTAAGGTACATCAATATAATGAAATGCACACATCATTTTCTATGCACCATTGAACATAGCAGTTGGAATTCTTAAAACACATTTGTAAGGAAAAATTTAAAGAAGTATGTGTTCTGGTTTATTTTTATTAAAACTCTGCATACACACCGAAATTACTCTCCTGAGCAGCACATGGCAACTATATAACAATTTAGGCTCTAAAGAAGTTTTGCAGGTACAAATTAAATATCATCTCATGCAGGCTAATGGAGTTTTTATCAACATTCTCCAGTGGTGGTGGGAGGCTCAATCAAGTTTATCTAAACTGGGGAAGAATCATTGATTGGAACTTGAAAGGCAGAACTGGGCCGTACTGGAAATCATTGAATGATTTTTGTCAAATTTTATAAATAAAACCTGCACCCTTTCCTGACCACACCCAGCATCTCATCCTATAGCAGCACCCCACTAGAAGACTTGTAGTAGGATTCCCCGATACATTTAGTCTCTGCATTTATCCCAAGAGGGAAAAAGATGTCTAAAAAGGAAACTTTTCTCCAGACGTTACTTCAATGGGCCATGACCTTCTTTCATATATGTTCTCATCTGCTCCTCTCATCAAAATTTATAGCCATCCCTTAACTCCTGTGAACCATAAGTGGTTGGTCTTCCAGTCCAAATAGCTGCTCTTACGGTTGTGGTTTTCCTTGATACAACTAAGTTCAAACGATCCTTCAGGAGAGACTCTAGGTTCAACATCTCCTGTGCCCCTACCACTGCTTCCCAAGCTAATGATTCCTACACAGTCCTCTCAATTAGCCTGCCTGATTACATCACTAGCTAGGTAGTCAGCTTACCTAGGTTTAGATTCTAGATCAATCACTATCACTTGTATGACTTGGGGCAAATCCCTTCATTTCTATGAACTTCCATATCATATCAAAGAACTGTTTAATTAAGAAGGATGATTGTGAGGATTAAATAGATTTTCAAAACAAAGTTTACTTGTTGACACATTATAATATTACCACATACAATTAGGGAGGATATAAATAAACCCAAATTGGAAAAGACAGAAATGCAAAATTGTGGTATATAGGAGAAACATTATATTGAGATAAAAATAAATTGACAAGGTAAAAGTGAAAAACAATGAGGTCTCTACCATGAGGCTGTCATAAACTGTCATCTTTTTAAAAACAGTGTGTTGGAGTTTGCTTTCATTGCAGAATGAGAGTTCAAAATTAGGACATATTATGCTCTATGAGCTTTGGCAACCTGGAGTTGATATGTATTTCACGTTCAAGTCAGTGATAATTTATTCGTAAGAGAAGTCTATAATTAACAGAAGTAAAATTATAGACATACCTCCATTGAAAACATTAAAAATGTAATAGCTATAATTCTCATGATAATAATGAAGCCTTACATGTATAGGCAAGAATACTATTATGAAATTACTCTGTGTCAGGCCTTCTCACTTTTTTCACATGCATCAGCTCATTATATTATTATTATGCCAACTTTATGATGTTAGTAATGTCAGCTCCAGTCTACACGTGACAAAACTGGAACTCATTGAATGTACATGTCCTGTCCACAGTTACAAGGCAAATAAGCAGCAAAACCAGGATTGGAACCTCCCTCCTTAACTGCAGAGCATCAGCAGTCGGTAGAAGGGCTCTTTCCCACTGCCCCTTCTGGCCAGTAGTGTGCTGGATGGCGCTGGCTGTAATGGCTTGCAAGTCAGTTGTTAAATTGAGAGCAATTTTGAGATGATTGTTGTTAAACACAGTTCGGGGTTTTTTTTTATTATTATTATACTATGAAGTATAGTTGGCATACAATGTTATATTCATTTCAGGTGTACAACATAAGGATTCAACAATTCTGTACATTACTTAGTGTTCACCATAAGTGTAACGTGGTCCAATATTACTGACTATATTCCCTATGCTGTACTTTCCATTGTTGTGACTTATTTATGACTGGAAGCTTGTACCTCTTAAACCTCTTCACCAATTTCAACCATGCCCCCTACCGTCTTCCCCTCTGGCAATGACCCGTTGTCTGTATTTATGAGTCTATTTCTGGTTTGTTTGCTCATTTGTTTTTTAGATTCCACATTTAAGTGAAATCATATAATATTTGTCTTTCTCTGACTTGTTTCACTTAGCAGGATACCCTCTAGGTCCATCCATGTTGTTGCAAATGGCAAGATTTCCTTCTTTTTTAAGTCATAGGGATAAAAGGTACAGCATTAGGGCATAAACCAACCAGAGTGGGACTATTTATACCACAGATATTGGCAAATGTTACAAATCAGAGATACCCCTCCCTGCTGCTAGGGTCAGTTGTTCAACATTTACCATCTACCACTGAATTAAAGTTGTAAGATGTCCTTCTAGTTTCTATTCATACCTCATTTTAAATGCCTTTTAAAATCCCTCAAAAGCAAAAGAGAAAACTAATCAAAATGAACCATAAAATATTTCCATCAGGAAAGTCAGATTTCCATCAGGCAGGTTGTGTTACACCACGTTGTTTGATAACCTTTGTAGAAATAGGACAATTTTTAATGTTGAAAGTTTTAATATAGACTTTCATCTTTGGGAATCTGTCTCTCAATAGAACTGATTACTTCCAATGAATTGAACTATTCCTACTTTGTGCATAGAAAGAGATGTAGTACTTTACCTTTACAATATTATAAAGAAAAAGATTTTATCACAAAAGTTATTGTCATGCTATATGAATGGGAAAATCATTGACTTCTCTCTTATGCACAATGAGTATCTCATCCCTAGGTGTTTTCATCCACCCCAGGTAAATGCCAGCGTGTCCAAAACCAATTCAAAATGCTATCTGTTTTTCCTCAAGTTTAACAACTATTTAGAATTGCAAGTAGAATAATGATTTCACTTTCAGCTAAAACTATTCTATTTAGGGATTAGGTTTGTCACTGATATAAGATGATTTATAACTGATTTAAATAAATCTCAAATACAAATGCTATGTGTTTATTAATCTACATTCATGATTTTAACTTTATTGGTTTAATAAATGTTATGCAAATGGAATTATTCTGTTAAGTATTTTAACTCAAGAGTATCAAAATATTCAGTCTAAGAAATTACCCCTACAATTATGGCATTTTAACTCATTAATATCAATTTGGTTCAGAAACATTTGCCAAGAAAATTCAATTATACTTACAAACTTTTATTTTTTTTGTTATCTCACTTAAAAACCATGTCTTAACATTGCAGTGTTCATGGTTTTCAAACACTTCAGGGAAAATGTCCTGGTCTTTTCGCAGATTGTAAATCTAATATTTCCAAACCTATAGTTGTATCTCAGTTGCATCTGCTGGGTCATTCCCAACCCTGATTTACTAGCAGATTGACATGTTTTTACATTCTTCCTCATATAGTAGGGATTATAGACAATTTGATATCACACAGAATCAAATTGTTTCATCCATAAGGTAGACCCACTCAAATGAGATAATCTATGTTATCACATCTTTTAATTATAATATATAAATTTCCATTAGTATTTTTTCTATGCTATAAATAAGACATATATAAACATATATAACTATATATGTTATGCATGAGTAATATATAACAAGTAAATATATAAAGTTTTATATAAACATATGCCATATTGTATCTGCCATATTGTTTTGTTCAAGCTCTTTGCAAGTCAAGGAAATAAATCATATTTTCATATGAGTTGCAAATTTTTCCCAGCTTATTATCACTTAAATTTTTGTAGTTTTCCATTTGACATTTAATATATGGTGTGTATAGAAAACAAAAAAGTATATATGGATTTGAATTTTCTAAATATTTTACATAAGCTTATTTATTTTCTTCTGTATGTGGCTTTTAACACATATCCTAAGATTTTAGAATTTTGAGCAAGTCTAAATTTGTAAACTAATTATGTAACAGTAAAGTTTGGGTGGGTTTTTTTTTATAGTTTGAAATGTCCCACTCTGAAATGACTCTAGATAGATATTCAAGAGATGCACAGAGGAAGACATGGACATGGCCAACATGCACATGAGAAAATGCTCTGCATCACTTGCCATCAGGGAAATACAAATCAAAACCACAATGAGATACCACCTCACACCAGTGAGAATGGGGAACATTAACAAGGCAGGAAACCACAAATGTTGGAGAAGATGCGGAGAAAAGGGAGCCCTCTTACACTGTTGGGGGGAATGTGAACCAGTGCAGCCACTCTGGAAAACGGTGTGGAGGGTCCTCAAAGAGTTAAAAATAGAGCTGCCCTACGACCCAGCAATTGCACTGCTGGGGATTTACCCCAAAGATACAGATGCAGTGAAACGCCGGGACACCTGCACCCCGATATTTCTAGCAGCAATGTCCACAATAGCCAAACTGTGGAAGGAGCCTCGGTGTCCATGGAAAGATGAATGGATAAAGAAGCTGTGGTCTATGTATACAATGGAATATTACTCAGCCATTAGAAACGACAAATACCCACCATTTGCTACAACGTGGATGGAACTGGAGGGTATTATGCTGAGTGAAATAAGTCAATCGGAGAAGGACAAACAGTGTATGTTCGCATTCATTTGGGGAATATAAATAATAGTGAGAGGGAATATAAAGGAAGGGAAAAGAAATATTGGGAAATATCAGGAAGGGAAACAGAGCATAAAGACTCCTAACTCTGGGAAACGAACTAGGGGTGGTGGAAGGGGAGGAGGGCGGAGGTGGGGGTGACTGGGTGATGGGCACTGAGGGGGGCACTTGACGGGATGAGCACTGGGTGTTAATCTGTATGTTGGTAAATTGAACACCAATAAAAAATAAATTTATTTTAAAAAAAAGATATTCAAGAGATGGAATGACCCCAGCTCCATGAAGATATTAATTTTTGAAATCATAAGTGTTCATTTTTTTGTTTTATATCACAAAGTGTCTTGCATAAAAGTTAAATCCAAACCTAAAAAAGTAGATAAATATCCCCAAAATAAAGGCAAATAAAATTTAACAAGAATACAAGAATACAAGATGTGTTTTCTTCTGTGGTGAAGGGTGGTTGTGATGACCTCAGAAGTTCATCTACTAACTACGTAACAGTAAGTGAATCACATAAGTGCCCTAGTCCTTCGTTTTCCATCCAATAAAACAGAAGATTAGAACTGTCTTCCTGATTTCTAAGCAATGTGTGGAAGACTCTCTAGAGCATGAAGCAAAGAATATATTTTGTTTTCCACCATATCTATCACTAGCACCTCAGGTTAACTCTTTGACAGCTGAAAAATAAAAACGGACTTCAAAATATTAGACCTTCTGTTTCCATCCAGTATAAGCCAACTACAAGTAAATATACTGTGAAATGTGCTTATGTGTATGCATGTGTAAATTGATAAAGGATTTCCATGAACATCTAATGACTGTATTTAAAATGTCTTAAATTGGGGCACCTGGGTGGCTCAGTTGGTTAAGTGTCTGCCTTTGGCTCAGGTCATGATCTTGGGGTCCTGGGATCAAGCCCCAGCTCAGTGGGGCATCTGCTTCTTCCTCTAATCTGCGCACACTCCCCTCTCTCTCTTTAATAAATAAAATCTTTTTAAAAAATCTTAAGTTGCACACCTCTGTGAGAGTTGGAAAAGGCCTTGATACTGATGTCATTATATAAAGGAACAGATTGGTTTTGCTGAATTAACTGACTTCTAAACTCTAACTTTCTATCACTTCAAGGCTGTCTTGATTAAAACATAGGAAAGATTTAAATCGATTTGAGTTGAATTAATAAAGCACTGATTTTTTTGTATATTTTTTATTGGAGTTTGATTTGCGAACATATAGCATAACATCCAGTGCTCATCCCATCAAGTGCCACCCTCAGTGCCCGTCACCCAGTCACCCCATCCCCCCTGCCCACCTCCCCTTCCACCACCCCTTGTTCATTTCCCAGAGTTAGGAGTCTCTCATGTTCGATCACCCTCTCTGATATTTCTCACTCATTTTCTCTCCTTTTCCCTATAAACCCTTCCACTATTTTTTATATTCCCCAAATGAATGAGACCATATAATGTTTGTCCTCTCTGATTGACTTACTTCACTCAGCATAATACCCTCCGGTCCCATCCACATTGAAGCAAATGGTGGATTATATTGTTTCTAAAGGCTGAGTAATATTCCATTGTATACATAGACCACATCTCTTTTTTTTTAAGATTTTATTTATTTATTCATGAGAGAGAGAGAGAGAGAGGCAGAGACACAGAGACACAATGAGAGGGAGAAGCAGGCTCCACGCAGGGAGCCCGATGTGGGACTCAATCCCAGTTCTCCAGGATCAGGCCCTGGACTGAAGGCAGGTGCTAAACTGCTGAGCTACCCAGGGATCCCCTAGACCACATCGTCTTTATCCATTCATCTTTCGATGGACACTGAGGCTCCTTCCACAATTTGGCTACTGTGGCCATTGCTGCTATAAACATCGGGGTGCAGGTGTCTCGGTTTTTCACTGCATCTGTCTCTTTGGGGTAAATCCCCAGCAGTGCAATTGCTGGGTCGTAGGGCAGGTCTATTCTTAACTCTGAGGAACCTCCACCCAGTTTTCCAGAGTGGCTGCACCAGTTCACATTCCCACCAACAGTGTAAGAGGGATCCCCTTTCTCCACGTCCTCTCCAACATTTGTTGTTTCCTCTCTTGCTAATTTTCCCCATTCTCACTGGTGTGAGGTGGTATCTCATTGTGGTTTTGATTTGTATTTCCCTGATGGCCAGTGATGCAGAGCATTTTCTCATGTGCTTGTTGGCCATGTCTATGTCTTCTTCTGTGAAATTTCTGTTCATGTCTTTTGCCCATTTCATGATTGGATTGTTTGTTTCTTTGCTGTTGAGTTTAATAAGTTCTTTATAGATCTTGGATACTAGCCCTTTATCCGATAGGTCATTTGAAAGTATCTTCTCCCATTCTGTAGGTTGTCTTTTAGTTTTGTTGACTGTTTCTTCTGCTGTGCAGAAGCTATTTATCTTAAGTCCCAGTAATTCATTTTTGCTTGTTTCCTTTGCCTTCATAGATGTATCTTGCAAGAAGTTGCTGTGGCCAAGTTCAAAAAGGGTGTTGCCTGTGTTCTCCTCTAGGATTTTGATGGATTCTTGTCTCACATTTAGATCTTTCATCCATTTTGAGTTTCTCTTTGTGTCTGGTGTAAGAGAGTGGTCTAGTTTCATTCTTCTGCATGTGGCTGTCCAATTTTCCCAGCACCATTTATCAAAGAGACTTTTTTCCATTGGATAGTCTTTTCTGCTTTGTCGAATATTAGTTGACCCTAGAGTTGAGGGTCCACTTCTGGATTCTCTCTTTTGTTCCATTGATCTATGTGTCTGTTTTTGTGCCAGTACCACACTGTCTTGATGGTCACAGCTTTGTAGTACAACCTGAAATCCGGCATTGTGATGCCCCGGCTCTGGTTTTCTTTTTCAATATTCCCTTGGCTATTCGGGGTCTTTTCTGATTCCACACAAATCTTAAGATGATTTGTTCCAAATCTCTGGAGAAAGTCCATGGTATTTTGATAGGGATTGCATTAAATGTGTAAATTGCCCTGGGTAGCATTGACATTTTCACAATATTAATTCTTCCAATCCGTGAGCATGCAATATTTTTCCATCTCTTTGTGTCTTCCTCAATTTCTTTCAGAAGTGTTCTACAGTTTTTAGGGTGTAGATCCTTTACTTCTTTGGTTACGTTTATTCCTAGGTATCTCATGCTTGTGGGTGCAATTGTAAATGGGGTTGACTCCTTAATTTCTCTTTCTTCAGTCTCATTGTTAGTGTATAGAAATGCCACTGACTTCTGGGCATTGATTTTGTATCCTGCCACACTGCCAAATTGCTGTATGAGTTCTAGCAATCTTGGAGTGGAGTCCTTTGGGTTTTCTGTGTACAGAATCATGTCATCTGCAAAGAGGGAGAGTTTGACTTCTTCTTTGCCAATTTGAAAGCCTTTTCTTTTTGTTGTCTGATCGCTGAGGCTAGGACTTCCAGTACTATGTTGAATAGCAGTGGTGAGAGTGGACATCCCTGTCGTGTTCCTGATCTTAGGGGAAAGGCTCCCAGTGCTTCCCCATTGAGAATGATATTTGCTGTGGGCTTTTCATAGATGGCTTTTTAAGATGCTGAGGAATGTTCCCTCTATCCCTACTCTCTGAAGAGTTTTGATCAGGAATGGATGTTGTATTTTGTCAAATGCTTTCTCTGCATCTATTGAGAGGATCATATGGTTCTTGTTGATATGATCTATCACATTGATTGTTTTACGAGTATTGAACCAGGTTTGCATTCTGGGGATAAATCCCACGTGGTCATGGTGAATAATCTTCTTAATGTATTGTTGGATCCTATTGGCTAGTATCTTGGTGAGAATTTTTGCATCTGTGTTCATCAGGGATATTGATCTATAATTCTCCTTTTTGGTGGGGTCTTTGTCTGGTTTTGGAATTAAGGTGATGCTGGCTTCATAAAACGAATTTGGAAGTATTCTGTCCCTTTCTATCTTTCGGAACAGCTTTAGTAGAATAGGTATGGTTTCTTCTTTAAACTTTTGATAGAATTCCCCTGGGAAGCCATGTGGCCCTGGACTTTTGTGTGTCGGGAGGTTTTTGATGACTGCTTCAATTTCCTCCCTGGTTATTGGCCTGTTCAGGTTTTCTATTTCTTCCTGTTCCAGTTTTGGTAGTTTGTGGCTTTCCAGGAATGCGTCCATTTCTTCTAGATTGCCTAATTTTGGTGAAAATACGTTTTTAAAATCATAATACGTTTTTAAAATCGTTTGTATTTCCTTGGTACTGGTTGTGATCTCTCCTCTTTCATTCATGATTTTATTAATTTGAGTCTTTTTTCTTTTTAATAAGACTGGCTAATGGTTTATCTATCTTATCAATTCTTTCAAAGAACCAACTCCTGGTTTTGTTGATCTGTTCTACAGTTCTTCTGGTCTCTATTTCATTGAGTTCTGCTCGAATCTTTATTAAATCTCTTCTTCTGAATAAAGCGCTGATTTGAATAGATTGTTATCCCACAGTATTTAATATTTCTTTGCTTTTCTTTCACTTTTTAAAAATTCTTTTTTCTTACCACTTTAGTTTAATCATATGATTATTTTACAGAGAGTGCCCATATAGAGTATTTCAGCACCACACATATGGCCATTTTATATCGGTTGCAGTATTCTGAAATTATAGTTTCATTATCTCCTGGCCTGTTTTTCAAAGAGAAAAATATGTATATCCCTACCATTATAAGCTTTGGAGCCTTTGGAACACTATTGAGATTGAAGTGCTGTGCTTGCAAAAAAAAAAAAAAATTGATTCTAACAAATGGCATGCTTTGAATTTTCCTTTCTACTGCATTTTTATTCATTTTTTAATTCTCACATGGTGTTCTGAAGCTGTTACAATGAATCATGGGGCTGAATTCAGCTTTGCAAATATGTTAAAAGAAATTATCAGGCACTTCACTTCATCTAGAAATATCACCCAAGGAAAAAATAATAAACCTTTGCTAGCTAGTGTTGCACAACAAGCAAAAAGAATTGAATCAGTATTATTGCTTTCCATCTGACAAGTGCAACACTGTACTATCTGTAAGAGAGGAACTATTTGTAAACTTCTCTGAACATAGTTACCTTGGTATGCATTACTTAGGAAGATCCATAATGTGCCTCAGTAATACTGTATAAATACCCCTGTCCTTGAACATACAAAATATGTGCCTTGTTTAAACTCTTCCACACGAGACGTGATGTTTAAACACTTGCTCTGGGAAGTGGAGTGGCCTGCAAGACCACTGCAAGTGGACTCCTTTCACCTAGACCCGAAGTCAGTAGACATTACTGCCTACATTTATGACCCATGGTTATTATTGGATGGAATGAAATGTGTTGGCTTTGTGAAGTTTCTCCAGTGCAACTTCATGGATTATGTGAACAGCATCCCAAATGGTGATTCATAATGTCTTCCTCTCTGGCTAACAGTTTACAACTCAGTGCTTACATGTTGCTTCAAATTCTAAATGTTATTAATCAACTTGTAGCTAAGAAGAACTTTCAGTTGGTGGTCTCTTGGTGGTGACATGTTCTACAATAATTATGAAGAATATCAAGCTGGCTTTTAGTTATCCAGAGACTGGTTATCTCTATAAACCATCACACTGAACTTCAGTTTTCAATTCAAAGAATGATAAAGGGAAAAGAAGATAGAAATTAGCTAAGATTATTTGGTGTATTGGGTTCATGTATGTATGAGTTTATGAGCTGGTAAGTAAATCAGTGGCTTTGTGAGTTTCAGGAATTGTCTATTAGCCTAGCTATATTTTCATTGCTATGGGTAATACAAAACCATATTTTCTGTTCCTCTGAAACAGTGGAAAACCTTTTATTGTTTTAGATAGAGAGAGAGAGCGCACAAGCTGGGGAGGGGCAGAGGGAGAAAGAGAATCTTTTTTTTTTAAGATTTTATTTATTTATTCATAGAGACAGAGAGAGAGAGAGAGAGAGAGAGAGGCAGAGACATAGGCAGAGGGAGAATCAGGCTCTATGCAGAGAGCCTGACGTGGGACTCGATCCAGGGTCTCCAGGATCATGCCCTGGGCTGAAGGCGGCGCTAAACCGCTGCACCACCGGGGCTGCCCGAGAAAGAGAATCTTAAGCAGGCTCCACACCCAGCATAGAGCCCTACAATAGATCTCGATCCTACAACCCTGAGATCATGACCAGAGTTGAAATCAAGTGAGATGCTTAACTGACTGAGCCACCCAGGCACCCCTGGAAGATGTTTCAAATCTGAGTTACTATAGAATCTGCCTACCTCCTACATATTTACTCAGGTCCCTGCTGTTAAGACTTTTCAGTGTCTTCCTTTTAAATAAATTATTAATTCTGCATATCTGGAGACGATATCGATGTAAGTAAATTTAAGGGAGTTTTCTATACCTCTTAATATTTTAACTATTTTAATAAACACTTTTCTGTATTCTATTTCCATGAAGAGGCCCACATTTCCAAAAAAAAAAAAAATACAGGAATTAATTTCCTTTTATAACACTAAAAACCTAATTTCTTAGAGATGGACCCAGACACAGCTGTAGACACAGGTGGGCATTCATGTGTACCTTCAGAATCGTATACTTAGTTTGAGTCCTGTTTTAAAGCTGAAACTATTTAGCTTTGAATGACTGTTAGGTCAGCTTTGAAAGCTACCTTCTTTGTGATAGTTGTTTCTCTGATTTCTCTGTAGGGGCTGCAAATGTCAAGACTTTAGAAGGCTCAGAACATGCTCCTCTGTTCCCTTCAGGATGTTTTAATGATTACAGTGTGATTACAGATACTCCGTTTTCTTTTTCCCTCTTGAAAGAATTGGGGAGATGAAAGCAAACAGAAAACTGACGTGAAATTGCCAACTTAAAGGTAAAATTTGGCACTTCTTAAATTGTATTTTTTAACATTGCTTGAATTCTTTAAGAAAAAAGCTGCTTTTAAAAAATGTGTCCTTAAATTGTATGCTTTCATGCCATTAAACATTTGTTTCAAATACATCAAGAATGTCATTCATCCAAAGCCTTATATTATCTCTAATCATAAAATATAACTAGGCTTTATTGAATATGAATACATTCTGTAGTTTGATGCATTATAAAATGCTGGGCTTTGCTTTTTCAGAAAAAAAAATATTTTCAGGGTAAGTTTGGCTTAGGAATATTTTAACTGTTCTTTTCTCTTCACATTTAGTGAACTGAAACAACCTTCCTTTTATATTTGGAGTCTCTATCTATGAATTTGTCTTATGAAGATGCATAGTCAGTGGTTGAGCATCTATGAAGAAAAAAACTATCGGAAGCTCATCACCATCATGGGTACTCTGGGTTTCATTTATATTTTTCAGCATATATCAGGCAAAAATTTTCATTGGCATACTTTTTCAAAGAGAGGTTAAGCAGATGTCACAAAGAGAAAAGACAGTGCTACCGTTTCTCTCACCAGGATAGTTTTGTTTTTTTGTTTTGTTTTGTTTTGTTTTGTTTGGCATCTAACATACCTAGTAATTATCTCCCTCAATTAACAGCCCATTCAGAATATCATTGCCACTTGGGTTCTATACCAATCTGCCTTCTGTATGCTTCAAATATTTTTTCTAGAACATTCTAGAAAGCTGCCTTTGAAATCTCTGAATTAAAAAATGTTATTTCATTCAACTAAACATCTGGATTTAGAGATTATAAATCAGAATACTCAAATGGTAGAAACTACTGTTAAGTGTAGAGTCAACAAAGGTAAGAACTTTTATAATGCTTGGAAAATCTTTTCCTACTTTTTTGTCACTTGATAGTATGTATCTCTAAGTGTGTAGTCAGCAAAAAAGGAGCTAATAGCCAATTGACAAGCTTTCACTGGGGCAAAATATTTCTGGTATAGAAAAACATGTAAAAAGTAAAACGGTATCTGGGCTTAAGCCTGGGGATGTGGTCTCTCTCAAGGAATGCCCAGAAGCAGGTATCTGCTGGAGCACAATAGTATCCACGGCAGCCTCCAAGTGCTTCCATTTCTGTGACTAGAGCCATTGTAGCAAGAACAAATCAAAAGCCTTCAGGGACATTCAGCAAACCTCCTAAGACCATATACCATGAAATTTGGGTTCCTGCTGAGAACAGGAGTACATGATAGATTATCTTCAATTCTGTGCATCTCTTGCAGGAGGAAGCTCCCCTAAACTCTGGACTAGATTCCATCCAAAAGTGTACCCACCTTGCTGGGCCATGACTTCAGTCATCTACTCACCTGGCGGGGCCCATCATTCTGGGTATGATAACCTTAACATTTTTAGCTAAAGCCTCCTCTTTCAGCATCACAGGTGATTTATGGGGGTAGACTTTTTTTATATGGACATATTGAAGAACTGTCAGTTGTGTTGATTAAGTACTCAGACTCCAGAGGCAAATTGCGAAGGTTAAAAACAAGGTGGTAAAGCATACTACCATGGACTCTGTCAGCAGCTTGTCTGTGCTTTGGTTTAGTTTCCTAACAAATAAATCAGGAGTGACGGTGATAACAATAACAGTAGTACCTACCCAATAGGGTTGTTTCAAGTATTATGTGAAATTGTCTATATTAGGTATTCAGGAACATGGTAAACAGAATATTAACTACTAGAACACTGGAGGTAGATTGTAGTAAAATTATATTCTGAAAGTAACTTTATTTGCACATAGTAACCAATAGTCATACTCAATGTACTTTTATGGCATCTCTGAACTAGGCGTCCATTCATCAGAGACCCAAGAGATTAAAGATTGGAGCCTCAGACAAGTAAGGATTTCTCCTCAAGCGTCTTTCTAGCCACCACACAGAATAAAACCAACACGGACTGGGGTGGGGATCTTAGAGCTCAGAGGAGGCCCTCAGACCAGCCTGGTAAACCAGGGGTTACAGGGGAAGCATCTGGCAGCCTACGCTTTCTAGGTTGGTATGTTCACTTTCACTGTCAAATTACCACATATTCAGTGGCTTAAAACAGTATAAATTGTGTAGTCTGAGATTTGTGGAGGTGAGAAGTGCGAAATGGGTCTCAATGAACAAAAATCACCATGTTGCCAGGGTTGTGTTTCTTTTGGAGGCTCCAGGAGAGAATCTACTTCCTTGCCTTTTCCTGGTTAGAGACCACCCACTTTCCTAGGCTCATGGCCTCTTGCTTCATCCTCAAAGCCAGTAACTGTAGGTAGACCCCTCTTGCATCCCTGTACATTAATTACTCTTATCTACCTTCCAACTGAAGGACGCTGTTGCTACATTGTGCCCACCTGTGTATTCCAGAATATCTCCACATGATGAAGTCGGCTGGCTAGCAACCTGAATGCAATCTGCAACTTAAATTTCCCTTTGACACAAAAGGTATCCACAGGATCTAGGAATTAGGACATGGTCGTCATTGAGAGGTCTTCATTCTGCTTACTACTAAGCTATCTTACAATCACACTAAGGAAAAAAATGGAGGAGGAAGAAAGAAACACAACATCGAGGATTGAGATGTTCTATAATATACAAGGATCCAGAGGGAACACATACCGCACACACTCATACACACACATACACACACAAAAGAACTCTACCAAAGTAAGGCCTTCCAAAATCAGTTGCTTAAATTTTTGTCCAAAAGTCAGTATTATCAAAATGCTGCCTTGTTTCTCTCTTTGAGAGAAACACACGGGGTATAATGAAAGCATCTGATCATCAGATGGTTTGCAGAATGAATGGAAATTTTGGGACGATTTCATCTTTGCACAAATTTTGTTCACATTTTATTAGCATTAATCTTTAAGCCCTGTGTCCTCCTTTTACTGTCCATCATGCTTATCAGGAAAAAAAAAAACCCTCAGCTTCCAGGTCATCAGCAAAGTCAATCTAAGCCAGAAAAAAAAAAAAAAAGAAAAGAAAAGAAAAGAAGAGAAGGGAGAAAAGGGTATTATGGGTTATATTTGAGCTTACCCTACTTCTGGTTTTGCTTTAATATAAAATTGTAAGGTAAAAAAAGTATCCTTTTTTTTAAAAAAATCAGGCAGGACATGAAGTGTGTTAAATCCGAGTTCACAGATCTTCCACAATTCCTGATTCTAGTCTGATTCTTAAATTGTCATTAATAGTTGGCATGCATTTTTTGCAGACATTATTTCATGCACGTGCATGAACACATTAAACCATGAGGATGAAGATATACATTGTTCTGCAGCATGGTGTGTGTAGGGACCCTGTGTCTGGCCTGAGGTGACATCATCAGATTGGGAAACATTTACATCTCTGTGATATTTAATCTACCTTTCTGGGAAGAAGAGATGTCTTTGTGCTATTCAGAATCTCTTTTATGTACCTTACTCACCTTAGTAGAGTTTTAAAGCTTTCCAGACAAAAACCAGACCTCCTTTTGAGACTTATTCTTAGTGTATTGTATTTTACTTCTTCTCCCTCCTTTTGTTTTTTGTTGATGGGCTCTTCTCAAAGAAGGTGAATTCTCGAACTCCAGGCATTATTTACCACCATCCATCCTTCCTTTTGGAAACAGAACATCCTTGAATACATCGTTTCCTCCATCTGTGCTCTGCTTCATGGATACCGGTCATCTACAACCCGTCTCTGATATCCTTTGTGGCTTTCCCAGTCCCAAGAATGATGGTCTCACACCTGTTATTCCTGGGACAGAACAGGAAAGTCTGTTGCTGTTTTAGCTTTTTTGTTTGTTTGTTTGTTTTGTTTTGTTTTTTTGTTTGTTTTAGCTTTAATAATCTGTGGCATGTCTGCTTTTGTATTTGTGTACCACAGAGCTATCTCCAGTGGGGACACTGTATGAATCCTAGCCCCCGCACAGCGGCCACAGCCTAGTTTGACCACCTCTGATAGGTTATTAGCTTCTGCAGGCCACTATCAGTAAAGGGTGCCAGTAGAAGGGAGATGTAGTTTTCAAACTCTGTTATGAGCCCTGAGTGAAATGAAACTAGAGGCGGCCCTAGAAGGGAGGTTGAGTTGGGAAAGAGATAAAAGGAAACTTGCCTCCTTTAGCTCGTTCAGCTACTATAACAGACAAAAGTAATATGTTGTTTTGTCTTGAACATAATAGAGGATTTGATCCTAAAAAAAAAAAACAATGAATACTAAAGCTTACTAACTCATCTGTACTTCCGCATCTCTGAGAAGATCCTGTAGAATCCTGTTTTATGGACTAGATATAAAATAGCTGTAGAATTTGCCAAAAATTAAATTAAGCCAAATCCTAATTTACTGTTTACTTCCTTTACAAAAACATGGAAAAATGTATATGATTCTCTGTATCTCAGTTGATTCGACTGCTTTTTGATAATACAAAAAGCCAGTCCATTTGAAAACATTTTAGAACTGGGCACATTTTCATCACCATAAAAAATTTTATCTCTTTAGGAAACTCTGTGTTCTTTTTTCTGTCAACCATCTTCCAACCAACTCTACTTCCCAAACATGATTAATTTCTCCTAGTCATTGAAATCTATGGGCTCCAAACTCTCACAGCTAAATTTCTATATTTATTTTATAATTGCTTTCAGTTGTACTAGACTAGGGATGGTAGAGAAAAAAAAAATCATAGGTTAATTGCCAAGAGTACAAGTAGCTGTATCTTTTGGCTGTGTGTGTGTGTGCGCGCGCGTGCGTGCACATGCATTTGTGCACATGTGCGTGTTCCTTGTCTTGCTGCTGCAGCTATAGTTTGGGAAGTTAATTAATCTCCATGTGAGAGTTAAATGTTACAGTTTACATGTTAATCACTTGTCACAGTGCCTAGCACATAGTAAACTGCAATTGGCTGATAACATTGAATTATATGCTTTCTCTGAGTCTGCCAAAGAACGTGCCATCTAGTGCCAAATTAAAAAAATATGTATATATATATATATACACATATATATATAGAGAGAGAAGTTTTATTACCATTATTGGAAGATAATAATTTGGAGCTATTTAGGTATTTCTACTTCATATATTTTTAATGAACTTTTTAAAAAATTCATTAAAGTGCGTGATGTCATTGTTTAATCATAGAATATATAGAACAAAATAACATCCATATAAAGAACACCATGGAGCAGATAATACAGTATTTTGGGGATACCAAAGCAGACAGAACAAATACAGAGTAATATGGGCCAAAACACCTGTCTAATACCCAAAGCAGACATTGCTAAATTGATATAGTCCTTTTTAGATATGCTGAATTATCTTATGATGGTGGCTGCTGGAATATGTGCTGAGAGTAAAATCAACCAGAAATGCATAAGGGATGAGTCCTATTTATCACCCCATTCTAATGTAATGTTCTGAAGAGGGGCTCAAAGATACATAAAGAATGTCAATGAATTTATTTTCTCCAAATAAAAATAACAAAGCATAAAAGCAACAAGTAGTAAACTAAAAGATATTCATACAATGAAAACATCTTTAGGAAAATATTCCTAAAATGAATAGTCAATCTGATGAAGGAAGAAAACTGGAAAATAAATGAGATATTGAGCTTATTTTTTTTAAATCTATGATTTAAGAGAATAATTTTTGCCAAAACAGAGGATAATTATGAAGCAATGAAGACTCAGTAAAATACATATTAATCAAATACAGAATTTGTATGTGCATATAAATTTATAACCAGTGTGGAATGAACTTATTTAATATTCAAAGATACAAAGTAAATTCCTAAATATTGCAGTTTTATTTAATTTTCCTCAAGTCCTGAAAACAATTCTTATAAAATACATTCAGATTTAAATAAATTCAGAATATAATTTCCTTTAAAGATGCATTTTTACAGCACATTTATCTATCCCTGGATGCTGTACTGGAAAAGCATGAAAACAGAGAGCCAGTAAAACTCAAGTAAAATAAATCATATACTCATTTTCAAATACAGCATCCCGGAATATTAGAACTAAAAACATTTTAAAGGATTAACTGATCCAATCTTCAGCCTTGCTTTTATTTTTTATCTTTGTACTAATATTTTCCCTTTAACCATTTATATTTTTATCTTATATGTGAGATGCATATTCTTCTATATAAGATAAATATTTTTATATGTAAGAATACATATTTCTAGAAATCCCTTGAGATTCACTTTAAAACAGGATAAGTTACTTTAATGTCTTCTATCCCTCTTTTGCATATAAAAATAGATCAACTCACTCAGCCAAGCAGCTGGACCATCAGAAATTAGGAGAAGCCCCAAAGGCCCAGAGATCTTTTTACAGTTTTTCTCCTGTTTTGTTTGTACATTTTAATCAATAGGAAACTGCAGCCCATTAACTATATATAGAATCTTTTCATATATAATGTCAAAACATAATATTGAATATTATTTGTATTTACTTTGCTTAGATTTATTTGAGAGAGAGAGAGCATGCATGGGGAGGGGCAGAGGGAGAGAATCTTCAGACTCCCTGCTGAGCCCAGAGCCCCACACAGCTGGATCTCAAGACCCATGGGATTATGACCTGAGCTGAAACCAAGAGTCTCACGTTCAACCAACTGAGCCACCCAGGCACCCCTAATATTATGTTTTTAATATAGGATGTATTACGTTATATACATAAGCTCATGTGCATACAAAGATGCAGTTTTCAATGAAAAAAATACAAGCAAAGATTACTATATTGGCATCCATTTTGGCTAAATATAGGAAGATACACCTTAGGTAAGGCTGCCACAAACTTAGGAAAATAGGATAAACACCATAAGTTATGACCACTATATCTGAATCAGTACTGAAATGAATACTATAACTTACATTGAAAAATAAATTGAGCTTTCTATGATGGTTTTCCTCAAATTGTGTCTTTGGACCACTAGTCCTAGAGCAGGTTAATAAGTATTTCAATGGAAAGGGGTACTTTGGTCAAATACATTTGTAAACTCTTGGGTTAGACAATATCCACTTTCCACTGTTGCATATGAGTTTAAGTACTTTAAGCTGCAGACATGCTCAACGCATCTCCCAAGGGGAAAGTGGACGGCAACTCCCTGTTCTGTTTGACCAGGGACTGTTATGTAACAGGGGATCTCACAAGAGCTGTGTTCCCTGGAAGATCTTTTGAAGCTGTTTTACATTATATTGTCATACGTGTTATTTATTACATGTTATATGTGATCTCTGCATTTATTTCCATAAGACTTTAGTGGACATGTTTCATATATGTATAGAAGTTTAAATATAGGGATCCCTGGGTGGCGCAGCGGTTTAGCACCTGCCTTTGGCCCAGGGCGCGATCCTGGAGACCCGGGATCGAATCCCACGTTGGGCTCCCGGTGCATGGAGCCTGCTTCTCCCTCTGCCTGTGTCTCTGCCTCTCTCTCTCTCTGTGACTGTCATAAATAAATAAATAAAAATTAAAAAAAAAAAGAAGTTTAAATATATATATATGTATATATATAATGGAGTGTATATGTAGAGTTACAGTTTCTAGACAGAACCTTTATTTTCTTCTATAGGAAGGAATTCTTTGAGTCTAGACTTATCTGAACAATAAAAATTTAATTTCGACTTGCCCTGTGTATAGGATAGACATTTCATAAGGATGAATCTGATCACAAATGACAGTAAAACATTGTGGGCTATTCCAGGGACTCCTTTTTTATCACTGTGTTTTCTACAAGGTGAAGATTTGTAGGTGTATGAAAGGTAAGTCAATTGATTACTTGTACTTTGAGGTCTTGATTCACACATCACTGAAAAGCTGAGTATTATTTTTCAGTATTGTTTCTTATGGGGAAGTCTATCGGAAAGTTAGCAATTACATTTAGGAATGCTGTGCACATCTTAAAACACCATAGAAAAGGAGGCAAATCTGTGGAGAAAATATTTTAATGAGCTAACTTCTAGGAATGAGCAAATTCAGGCAAACTGACAAAAATCTGCCACTAAGCTCACTGGGTGGTATGCTCCAAATGCAAGTCATTTTATATTTTGCTTATTAAAAATAATTTAACAGCATTGTTCTTGTTTACCTGCAGTGAGCACCACTGAAGATGCATCCGAGAAGTCGTGCTGCTTTCACAGGTTCTACTTGGTGAAATTGACCCAACCAGCAGGCTGTGTGTGACGACACATACAAGAGTCGGAAACCACACACACACCAATTAAACAGCTTATTCATAGTCAATATATTTGCTGTCTATCCCTGCAGTTGCATTGTGTCTTCTGTAATTCACGTTGTATCACTGGCTGTTAACTCAAGCTGCATATAATAAAACTTTGAGGTTACTTAAGAGATTATTTTTTAAATTACTGGTATAGCTATAGACTCCTAGAATGGTAGATGCAGGTGAAAAGGACTTTATTTTAGGGTATCCCCCAGTCACAAATGGCTATTTAAGTTTAAATTAATGAAAATTATGGGATGTCTGGGTGGCTCAGTCCATTAAGCATCCGACTCTTGATTTTTGGCTCAGGTCATGATCTCAGGGTTATAAGATCGAGCCCCACATCTGACTCCACACTGGACTTGGAACCTGCTTTGATTCTCTCTCTCCCTCTCTTTCTGCTCTTTCCCTCCCTAAAAAATTTAATAAAAATAAATTAAAATTAAATGCTGCTAACCATTTGGTTTCCCAGCTCAATAGCTCATCTTTCAACATGCAGTAACCACATATTATATTGGACAGATTAGACATAGAACACTGACAGCATCACAGAAAGTTCTTTCAATAGCCACATCGATCCCATTGTTCCTGGATGAGATCCCAAAGTGTGTGAAGATCAAATTCCTTGTCCAAACACATCGGTGATTTGTTCAAGTTCATGTCACTTAAATTACTAAACTTAAAAGGAATCTGGCTGTGTTTATAATGGTATGAGTGTATATATTCTTGAATGTGGTCATTAAATGGGGATTATCAGTGGTCTTAAAATTGGATTCAGATATGTGATTTTAAAAATTTTCTGAGGGGCCCCTGGCTGGCTCAATCAGTAGAGAGTGTGACTTGATCTCAGGGTTGTGAGTTTGAGCCCCATGTTGGGTGTAGAGATTGCTAAAAACTAAACTGCAAAAAAATACATTTTTTTTTCTGAAATGCATTGGGGTATAATTTACATAATACATCCATTTTAAGTATAGATTTCCACGAATTAAAAAACATACACACTAGGAGCTCCTGACTTGGCTTAGTTGGTAGAACATATGACTCTTAATCTCAAGGTTGTGAGTTTAAGTCCTATGTTGGGTGTGGAGCTTTAACTTAATAATACGGTGAGTTTTAAAAAAAAATGTACATACTTACAGTAGTATACTTCAAGATATAGAACATTTCATCACCTTGAGAGGTTCCTTTCTGAACCTGCCCCATTAAACCTACACCAAGGCCCAGCCTCAGGCAATCACTAGCCTGCTCTCTGTCAGAATAGATTAGATTTCTCTTTTTCTAGAGTGCAAGTCATATATATTTAATGTGCCCTTTCCTGTTTGGTTTACATTCTATATCCTAGCCAAACTCATATGTTTTTAGTTTTTTTTTAGGTAGATTCTTTAGGAATTTCTACATAGATGGTCAGGCTATCGTAAAGACAATTCTATATCATCATTTCCAGCAGTAGGCCTTGTATGTCTTTAGCCATATTTCTTTGGCTAGAAGCTCTAGCATAACACTAAATAGAAATTATAAGAGTGAATATTTTCTATCGTTCCTGAAATTAGAGGGAAATATCCAATCTTTCATTATTAAGCATGAAGATATCTATAAGTTGCCAGTTGCCTATCTCCGAGATTTGACCTTCTGCAATTGTGGGAGCTGGTAAAGCAGTCTCTTTAAGGCTGCTGTCTTTGATCTTGAGGTTGAAGTCATCATGAAAGGCAGTTAAAGAAGGAAGAAAAATGTAAAAGGGGGTCATCCCGGACAAGATGAAACCCACAAGAGTTGGAATCTATGAGGATGGACAGGAACCTGTGTAAGTTTGTGATGTCCTCAACTTTGATATTGTGCGTGTCTTGCTGGAGGAGTGTTGCCTTTGTGTGATGGAGTCAAGCAGGCATCTGTCCTGAAAGTCAAAGAAACTGAGGGGATCTAGTGGGAGGAGGAGCAACTGTAGGTTTTTCTGCTGTCCCATGAATAGGAAGATTGAAATTCCCAGTAAGCACTGCTTTCGCTGCATCCTACAGATTTGGGCAAGTCATGTTTTCCTTTCCATTTAGTTCAAAATATTTTAAAATTTTTCTCCTGTGATCTCTTTTTTGACCCATGGGTTACAAGTGTCTTTTTAAATCTCCAAGTATTGGGGTTTTTTTCAGCTATCTTGTACTAATTTCTAGCTAAATTCCATTGTGGTGAGTGCAGATATTGTGCGGTTTCTATTCTTTCAAATTTGTAAAGGTGTATGAGGGCCCAGAATGTTTTCTGTGAGCTTGAGATGGATATGCAACTGCTGTTGTTGGACAAATTGGTCTATAGACAATATTATATCCAATGTCTGGTGTGTTGAATTCAGTATATCCTTACTAATTTTTTGACTGCTGGATCTTTCCATATCCAAGACAGGAATGTTGAAGTGTCCAGCTCTGACAGCAGATCCATCTCTTCTTACATTTCTATCCGTGTCTACCTCCGGTAGTTTGATGCTCTGTTACAGGCCCTTCACAAGTAGTGTGAATACTTTATAATGACAAAATAATCCTACTTTTTTCCCCTATGCCTTATATAATTGCTGTCATTCGTTTCATTTGTATGTTAGTATCCATAAGCACATAAACTTACATAATCAAATATGTTGTTGCTATTATTTTGAGCAAATAATTATCTATTCAATTAATTTAGAATAAGAAAATTAAACATTTTTATTTTGCCTTCAGTATTCCTTCTCTGATACTCTTCCTTTATGTACATCTGAATTTCAGACCTGTGTCATTTTACTTCTCTCTCAACAACTTTTTAACAATTTTCTCCTGTGCTATACATTACATCTCTGTGACTTATATCTTTTAAAACTAGAAGTTTGTACCTCTTAATCCCTGTCACCTACTTCAGCTGCTCCCAGCTCCTCTCCTCTGGTAAACTTACAGTTTGTTTCCTATATGAGTCCGTTTCTGTTTTGTTTGTTCATTTGTTCTGTTTTTTAGATTCCACATGTAAATAAGATCAATCAGTATTTGTCTTTTTCTGACTTATTTCACCTGGAGTATTTGTCTTCTTCTGACTTATTTCACCTAGATAATACCCTCTAGGTTCATCCATGTTGTCATGAATGATAATGTTTTATTCTTTTCTAGGGTCCAATAATAATCCATCACGTGTGTGTATGTACACCATCTCTTCTTTATCCATTTATCTATTGACAAACACTTAGATTGCCTCCATATCTTGGCTATTCTAAATAAACTGCAGTGAATATAAAGGTGCATGTATTTCTTTGGTGTCTTCCCTTTCTTCAGATAAATAACCAGCAATGGAATTGCTGGCTCATATGGTAATTATATTTTTCATTTCTTTGAGGAACCTCCATACCCTTTTCCATAGTGACTTCACCAGTTTACATTCCTACCAACAGTGTACAAGTGTTCCCTTTTCTCCACATCCTGGCCAACACTTGTTATTTTTTGTCTTTTTGATAAGAGCTGACACCTATGGGGTGATACCTTACTGTAGTTTTAATTTGCTTCCCTGATGATGAGGTATGTTGAGCATCTTTTCATGTGTCTCTTGATGGTCAGGATGTATTCTTTGGAAAGAGTGTCTTCAAGTTCTCTGTCCATTTTTTAATTGTCTTTTTTCATATTTATTTGTACAAGTTCTTTATATATTTTGGATATTATCCCTTTTTAAAATGTATGATTTGCAAATATCTTCACCTATTCAGTAGGTTGCCTTTTCATTTTGTTGAAGGTTTCCTTCTCTGTGCAAAAGCTTTATAGTTTGATCTAATCTTATTTATTTTGGTCTTTGTTGCCCTTGCCTGAGGGGAGTGATCCAAAAAAAAAAAAAATGCTAAGATTGATGTCGAGGAGCTTACTGCCTATGGTTTCTTCTAGAAATTTTATGGTTTTAGGTCTTACATGCCAGTCTTCAAGCCATTTTGAATTTATTTTTATAAATAGTATAAGATGGTAGTTCACTCTCCCCACCTCCATTTATTGAAGAGATGGTCTTTTCCCCATTGTATATTTTTGCTTCCCTTGTCATAGATTGAATGACCATATAATTGTGGGTTTATGTGTGGGCTTTCTGTTTTATTCCCCTGATCTATGTGTCTGTTTTTGTGCCCGTATACTATTTTGATTACTACAGCTTTGTAGTATAGTCTGAAATCAAAGAGAATGATACATCCAGCTTTGTTCTTCCTTCTCAAGATTGCTTTGGCTATTCAGGGTCTTTTGTGGCTCCATACAAACTTTAGGATTCTCTGTTCTAGTTCTGAAAAATCTCACGGATATTTTGACAGATTGATTGCATTGAGTCTATAGATTGTTTGGGGTAGTATGGACTTTTAAACAGTATTCTTCCAATTCATGAGCATGGTATATATTTTCAAGTGTGCCATGTTCAATTTCTTTGGTCAATGTCTCAGAATTTTCAGAGTACAGGCCTTTTACCTCCTTGATTAAATTTATTCTCTGTTTGATGTAACTATCAATGGGATTGTTTATTATATTTATATATATTATATATGGACATGATGTCCTGGGTAAAAGGAACCCAGCTCTGGTTCCAGGCAAGGTTTCTGTTGTGGGGTTCACTCTGAATAGTTACCTCTGTCTCCAAATTGGGTGCAACAGTGCCCAGTGATCTCATATCTCTGGCAGATCTGAGATGATTTTTTAATTTTTTTTCCTTGTTCAATTATTTCTACTCATTGTTAAGATGGAGTAATGGCTTTCAAGCTCCTTATATATATGAGTGGTATATGGAAATCTATATTACAAGACATTAAAAAATAATTCAGAATCCATATAAGTAACAAGGAAATATTTTTTTTTTAAATCTGTCAGGTTAAAAAGGAAAGAAAACGTTTTTTCCTATGAAATACCATTTTATATTAACTTTTGATAGCAATTTCTATATTTTCCTCAAATAACCCATCCAAATAAAAATGCAGGATCTTTTTTTCTCATAAACTAAAGGTCAGTTAAGATGCTAACCTCCTACAAAGGCACCAAGTTCTGTTAAGGTGAATATTGCTGCTAGTGTGAAGAAATGGATACAGATAGCCTCTTAAAAAACAAATGCTCTTTCCACTAGGACCGTAAATAAGAAAAACAAAAGCCCACAATGGTCCTAACCATAAATATCCTAAAAATGTAACTATGAATCCAAGTTGTTGGAATAAATATTGACCTTGTCTTCCTATAAGAACATTTCTTGACTTGTTAAACTTTTTCGTTGACAGACTATTGCATTTAGTCATAAAAATAGTGAAATTTAAACGGTGCTTAAAATCTAAATAATATTTAATGGTATGTAATGAAATATATGACCTCCATTTTTATGAGAGTATATTAGAATGCCTTTTTTTCTTAGCCTTGAATGATAATAGAGTGTAAAGCACTATTCTCAAATTTTTACTAAACTCATCAATGAGGGAACCACCAAGAATACAAGACCTCACTTAAAGAACAATGGAGAAAGAAGGAGATTGGTTAGTCAAGACAGAAATGTCTAAATACGCCTAAGATTGCTAAATTATGTATAAGATTGGCTGTCTAAAGGCCAATAAATTATATTATCAATATTTTCTGGTTAACCTCTAACTTTATTGAGCTCTAAACTACTTGCACATATATCAGTTGTGGATTGTTAGTCAAATACATTGTGACCACAAAGTTACACCTCCAGGAATATCAAATTAGAGTCCTGCAGGATTTTTATAAAATGCTCTGATGCCAAAAGTAATTACCTTTGTCTCTTTCTAGATGTCAGCTTGTTTTCCAAACCAAGATACCTTTTGGGTTCAGATGGAGGAAGTGAAAACTCCTACCCCCTGCACATCCTCACTGAAGGTTTATGTACAATATACAGCCCAGACAGACCAGGTATAGCATGCTAAAATAAATAAGGTAAGAAATCAGTATACAGCAGCCCCTGAAGACCTTCATTTATCTTCCAGATAGTAAATTCCATCAGTGTGTTTAAAGGAGGACAAAACTGCCTGAGTTGTCCTGGAGGAAAATGAAACAGAGTTGCAGATCCAATGTTAACCCTTTCTTAGCCACATGTAAATAATGTTTCCATGGACTGTCTAGTATTTGGTTTGGGTGGTGGCAAAGGATACAGTTTTTTTTAAAGGGCAAAATCATAACTTCCGTGCAAATGTAAAAAGAACACATGCCACAGATCTTATATAACTCAATTAATTAGCAAGCCAGCAAAATGTTCCATTGGTTCAAAGGATAATTCAAACAATGTACCCATTTATAGGCAATCAGAAATGCGGAAATGACTTTACACATAAACGCTAAACTTGTCAACATTTACGGGACAATAATAAGTTGCACTTCACAAACTCATTAGTATTTCTATGGAAAAATAATAAATTACAGTAATATAAGAAACTACAGATTATAAAATAGCTCAAAAACAATGAATTAGAAGACTTAGCAAGGGGGAGCGGGATAGAAACCCATTCATCTTTTGTGTGGGTGTGTGTACATCTTCGATGTGTCAGTTTTTCCCGACAATGGACACTTTTATCAAGTATTTACCTAGAAGTGGGTTTGCTAAATCAGGGGTATTCATATGCTTCAGTTTAGTGGATATTGACAGGTTTTTGTTCTCAAATGATAGTGTCAACTTACACATTCATCAGCCACATAGAATTCTTTATATGCTCTTGAAAATTAGGAAGTTCTGAATCTCAGTTCAGATCTACAGAGGCTAAATCTTTGAACAGTCTCCTTTGTAGATCTCATGCATCCTAAATTTTTAGAGCTTTAATCTGGGTATAATAAAGAATGTATCTGTTTTTTGCTTCTGGTTCCAAGTAAAGAATTTGTAAAAACCCTTGTAATTTGAGTGACAGGTGTTATCTTTATTATGCTAATTAGGGGACTCTAGGTGAGGCCCCTAGTTACCTTCAGGATGGAGGCTGGTCCCCCCCGCCCCCCAGAGACTCACCCCTGGTTAAACCATTGTAACTTTAGGTAGCTCAACTTCTGGGAAGAAGGAGGGGACTTGGAGATTCAGTTCAGTCACATGTCCAATGATTTAATAAATCATGCTTACATAACGAAGCCTCACTGCAAACTCTAGACACAGAAACTCAGTGAAGATTTCCAGTTTGTGAACACATTGTGGCTGGTACCTGAAGTTGGCACAAATAGTAAGTACGTGCAATTTATTTGTTGAATGAATAAGTACATGGATTCTAACCTGAGTCTTACATCTAGCTCTTGAGTAAATCATTGTAGAAGTATAAATTCTATAGGCACAGGCCAGTCTAGGTAGGGATTGATGTTCTGTCCATGCAGACAGATTCTAGAAGGTTATGGCTAAACAATGGGAACACTGTGTGTAGGAAGGCCACGTATCATCATGGCAAATGACACTCTCTAGAACAATCATTTTCAGTTCAAAGTAGGTCAAGACAAATTGACCATCAGACTTGTGGTCCATACAGTGGGCCCTGGCCCAATCTTTAAGATTAAGAGGAGGCGATTGTGTCTCATATTCTCACAATATGGAGAGGATTCTAGTCTATAATTCATAAATACTTAGTGAGGCTTAAACTCCACAGACAAAATATTGTTCATCTCTAGGGACTCAGATTGGCCCAAGAGGAAAAAAAATCTAAAACTGGTATTAGGCATTCATAAACATTCACAAACAGCACAATACCCTCCAATATCAGGATGACACTTTAGCCTTCATTTCCTAATAGTATATAATTTTGGGGAAAAGAATTATATTGGACTTTGGATATCTGGCTTAGATATTTTGATTTTAACCTCTGTTCACAGTAGAGTAAGTTTTGGTCAGTGGAGCAAGTAGAAATGAATGCCACAGGAAAAAGGATCTAATGCTAACCCAGTGAATTGAAAAAAGAAAGAGCAAAGAGAGAAAATGGACAATCCTATATATGTTTATCAGACTTTATCTAGATTCAAAGTTTTACTGAAGACTTTTTTTTTTTTAACTCCTAGGACTTACATTCACTATTTACTTCTCCCACACAGGATATGCTTAAGAATTTTTTTTTAAAGACTTTGTTTATTCATGAGAGACACAGGAAGAAGCAGGCTCCCTGTGGGGAGTCTGACGTGGGACTCCATCCCAGGACCCTGGGATCATGACCTGAGCCAAAGACAGATGCTCAACCACTGAGCCACCCAGGTGTCTCAAGAAATTTTTTTCTAATTTAACAATTTTTGAATGACTAAAGAGATCTGACTCTATCATGGAAACCCCACTGGTGACTTCCGGCCAACCATGAGCAGCTTCAGTATCAAATTCAGGCAAGAATCATCTCCATATTGAACAGGGCAGGAAGACTCTGTTTGAGGCGATTGCTGTGGGGGATAGGGAACACCCCCCACTCTGAGCTCAACACTCAAACCCAGGGCAGGAGAGAGTTTCTAAGTGCTGGTGTGAGAGGCAGAACAAGTCATCTGTGTTTGCTGATTAGGTTTACCCAAAGGAAGATTACACTCTGTAGTAGCTTTGTGACACTAAGTAGTTTTACAACCAGAAGCAAGGCCCACTTCCAAATTGGGCTCTTACCATCTCGTAGAAACTGGGAAAGCCCTTGGTGCTATCTTCCTCGATATTTTACATTCAAAAAGATGGGCTGCAAAACCAACAAGAGGCTTTTTCAGAGACTTAACATCTCAGAGAGACAGGAAAAAAAAAACTAAAAAGCTTTCTAACATAAATGTTCTAGAAAAGGAAGATCAGGTGCTTGTGTAGAGTTTGATAAAGCTGAGGGTAATGTGAAGACCATCTAGTTCAGTGTATTTAAATGGTTTTTGTTGTTGTTGTTGTTGTTTTAAGTACTGAAGCAGTGCTAGAGAGGGGCAGTCTACTAGCCGGTGTTGTACAGAAAAATAGAACCAATAGGATGTGTGGACATTCCATTAGCCATATAGACAAAGAGATGGATTCAAAGGGATTGGCTCATGTTATTGTTGGGCTGGCAAGTCTGAAATTTGCAGAGCAGGCTGGAAGCCCAGGGAATAGTTGATGCTGCAGTTTGAGTGTCAAAAGTAGTCTGCTAGCACAATCCCCTCTTCCATCCTCAGACTTTTCCTCTTAAGGCCTTCAACTGATTGAATTAGGCCCACCTACATTATAGAGGTTAATCTGCTTTATCCAAATTCTTCTGAATTAAATGTTAATCACATGGAAAAAATACCTTCATAGTAGCATCTGGACTGATGTCTCACCACCTGTCCAGGTGCCAGGATCTCACCAAACTGACATAAAATTAATCCTTACAGGCAATGTGAGCCTGGTATGCAGTAAAACCCTCTAAAGGGCTAGATGGAATTGTGATATCTTTCTGAAGAGTAAGTGTCTGAGAAATATTCCTGTACTACTGTTATTGAATAAATCAGCTACTTAAATGGGGGAAAATTCAGGTGACTTGACATAGACGAAGGTTCTTTTGAGTTTTTATAGTTTGGGAGAAGCAAAGACAATCATAATTTTTCTTTTCTGGATAATGAAGCTTGCTTTGAAATATGTGAATATCAGAAGAATGTCCTCAGGCAAAGAAGATGCAGCTTTTTAAGAAAAGGATCCAATTTGGGTAGTAGGAACGGTGCTTCCCTGGCCACATAGGTAAGGAGATTCTGACCTTCTGATGATAAGCAAATATTATTCCTGTCACTGCAGGGGACCCAGCATACAATCTGAGAAGTAAAGACATTTGCAATTTACAGTTTCACTGTGATATGGAAAAAAAAAAACAAAAACCCTGCAAGATGTGGAAATACAGCTTTTCGGAGAGTTTGTCTACACACCTACAACCCATGCTAAGAATTAGATGTAGTTAGCCTTAAAATGATGACTTTAGATATTGTGCAGGGCTCGGTACTTTGGGAGAGTAGCAGATAGAACAGAATAGAAGGGTGCATTCAAGCACTAAATAGAGATGTTAAGAAAAGCTTGCAGCAGGTGAAGTTATTATTCACCTGATATGTTGCTATCTCTCAGATCATTGGATACACCTTAAAATGCAAATTGCTCTTTTCTAGATATCGCTGATTTTTTTCTCTATACTGGAAGCCTGAAGATAATTTGGGCTTTCTACCTACGGCCTTGTTTTTCAGCTTCCAAAATTCTGTACAGAGGTAAAGTCACTTCAGTCTCTTCCCATGGATTCCTCTTTCTCTTCGAGTCCTCATCATCCTATGGAGTCTGTTAATGACAACTTCCAGCACTAAGGAAATTAAACCACTCTACGACACAGATTTATGGAGACGTGTTTGCCAGTGTTTACTTCACAAAAATCAATCTGCATAATAACACTGAATTGTTACTCTAGTTTCCAGAGCCCATACCCTAAGTCCCTTTTTCTTATTCCACCTTCTACTTTTTTTTTTTTTTTAAGAGAGGCTGGGAGAGGGTGGAGGTTGGGGGAGGGGCAGAAGAAGTGGGAGAGAGAGAGAATCCCAAGATCCAGAGCAGGATCCAGTGCAGGTCCGACATGGGGCTGGATGTCCCAACCTTGGGATTATGACCTGAGCCGCAATCAAGAGTCAGACCTTAATCGCCTGAACCACCCAGGTGCCCCTAATTTTTTTTTTTTAACTATTCTTGTTTGACAGTCAAGAGTAGCAGAATATACCACTTTGGCATAAGGGTTATTTTGAGCTAAAAGCAACCTAGAAGCAGAGGCAAGAAAAGCTCTCTGTCCTCTCATTTGCCTAAAAGCAGGACATAAATTTGTAAAGGTGTCCCCTCTCCCTTCTCTGCCAGGAAGGACAGGTGTTTGTCACTGGACACAAGTCTAGACCCCAGTCAGCTCTGAGATGACATGCTGGGATCTAACAAACATTACTAAGGGGCCCTTAGCTTACCGTAGTTTACTGCCCTAGAAACTCAAAGTCCTTTTCCTTTGTCTTGTCACCTCTCTGATAAGGTATGGTTCTTTTTATTCTGATCCTATATAAGCCCAAGGTCTAGCCACCCCTGTGGGTTCCTTACCACCAAGTACTGCTAAGTATGGGAGACGCACATGTTAATAAACTTGTTTTTCGCTTGTTGATTTGTCTTTTGCAGCGCCCCACCCAGACAACCTCCTAGGAGCATAGAAGAAAAACAGTTAAGTTTTAGGGGAGGAAAAAAATCTTCCTTGTATTATAGTCTTTTTCTCCCCCTCCCCACCTTGAATGCAAAGTATTTCATTCTTTGAGTTCATAAAAATGCCTCGTTTGCCTTATTTCCTAGATTCTAAAACCCTCTCCGTGGTATGGTACTTCATAAATTTAATAACATTGTGGGATCAAGCCTGATTTGAGGGTCTTAAAACTAAAACTCAGTATGATAAAACGGAAGTAAAGCAAGGTGATGATCAGGACTTCAAAGGAACAAGTACCGTGTGATTTCTGGAACTGAATGGAGGTAGGTTTTTCTTGTATTAATACTTTTATACTTTAAAGTTAACTACATTTTTATATACCTAAAATATACGTTATATTATAAATGTATGTGTCTATACATCCAATGTATTTCATATGTATGATGAAGTGGTGAAGACATCCACTTGGGATGGCTGATTTCTGATTTAGATGGAGCCCGGGCTGGTGCTCCCCCTTGAGATTTTCTTTAGTCATTTTTAACCACTGTTTATGTAATTCATGGATTGGATTGTTTTTGAAATAGACTTCCTCAGACTTAATTTCATTGGGAATAAACACGTTTGACAATATTCTATATTCTCCAAGATCATCTCCTAGAAAACCCTCTTTATATTTGTGTAAAAGGAAAAAAAAAATCTCCCCTTACAGCAGTACTTGCCTAAGAGATATCAAAAGAAAAACAGTTTCTCTTAAAGTTATTCTAATCCACCAGCCTTGTTTAAGAACAGGAATGACCCCAGATATACTCGGCTGGTGTTCGGCCTGACTGAAGACTCTTTCCTGACGAAGGAACATTAGGATTTGTTTCAACCAGTTGTGAACAGACCAAGGGATGCCTCCTGCCTGTCAGAGAGAGCGCTCTCAATGCTTAACAGGAATTCCCGCTATGAAATCCCCTTCCTAACACCCCCACCTAAGTACTCAGTGATATTCTTCCCAGGTAGTATCTTCTTAAAATTGGCAAATAAAAACAACCAGCCTTAAAACCTGCCTTATTTTGTACTGGTTTTGGTTGGTTTTGCAGTACTTTTGAACCTACATTCAGGATATTAATTGGATTTATGGTTTATAGAGATCTGAAAATATACTTACAAGAATAAAGCTGAAGTTCTGTGTAGACAGTGTTTTATCTAGTATTGACTCCTCCAATTACAAAATTATGTCCTTTTTTCCCCATTATTTTTTAGAACTGTCCTATCTCTGATAATTTTGTCAACACACATTCAGAAACTGATTTTTTTTTTTTTTACCCTTTTACCCCCTCCTTTGATTGGCTTTGTACTCATGGTTAGAACACCAGCGGTTTACACATGAGGTGTGTGTGTGCGTGTTGTTGTTGTTGTTGTTGTGCTTTTGGAGCTTTTAAAAAAAAAATCCATGCCAAAACCTTTGTTTCATCCTCCACTGCAGAGTACATATCATGAACGTATCCAGCTGAGCTTAATTATACCAAACAAAGCAAATAGAACTTGGGAAGAGCTTCTCTCTGCACCTGCTTCTCCAAGAAAACAAGGAAATTGGAGTGGTCTTTTCGTGGACTCAGTGTGGCTGTGGCAGGGGCCGTGAGACAATAGGAGAAGGCAAAGATTGAAGTTACATTTTCCTAACAAATGCGTAATCCCTCCTCAATCCAAATTGGTTGAGCGCTACAACCCTCATTGTTTCCATTTCATTTAATGCCCATAAAAATGAATTCACTTGAATTCAATGGCTGTAGGCTCAGAATATTCGCAGTGTATTTGTGTTGGACTCTAAGACTGATCTGTTCGGCTTTTTTATTCGCTTTCTATGAAAGAACATTAACCCAAGACTAAGAAAGTAGAGAAAGATGCTCAGAATTCCATCACAAATTAAATTATTTTCAAATTTCTTTCCACTCCAAGCTCACATACTAATTTTACACAGCTATCATCAATGCTTTTATATGGTTATGTTAACCATGTATTTTGTAATGATATTTAGTGGGTACATAATATTACATCAGGTCGATTAAGCAGTTTCCTTAAGCATTCTATCATTCAAGGGAGTGCAGACTGAAGCTGTTTTTACTGAAACAAATGATTAAAATTAACCTGTTGTTTAATAGGAATGCAAATGGATCTTTCTACATTGCCATTTTTTTTTTTTGAGAGAGAGAGAGAGAGGGCAAAGGGAAAGAGAGAGTCTCAAGCCGACTCCTCGCTGAGCACATAGCCCAACACAGGGCTCTATCTGAGGACCCTAAGATCATGACCTATGCGGCAACCAAGAGTTGGACACTTAACTCACTGAGCCACCCAGGCACCCCTGCCATTTATTTTAAAATAAATTCCATATAGTGGTCAAATACTATGTACTTTTCTGATGACCCATGATGAATTTTCAAATGCATGCATATCTTTTTCTGAATGACCTGAGCATAATTTACAAACATCACATCTCTTTTTCCACAAATAAAGTGACTATTTCCTAAATATGGCTGTTCTCTTAGGCAATCACAATAATATTTATCAAAACCAGGACACTTAACTCTAATACTGGACTCTCATATATTATACATTTAATACTCAAGAGTTACCAATTGTCCTAATGTCCTGCTTAATAATTTTTTTCTTGAATCAAGTCCAATCCAGAGTCACATTCAGTTGTTATGTACCTTCATTCCACCTTTAATATGAAACCATTTTCAGCCTTTTTTTGGTCTTTTGTGACCTTAAAATTTTTGAAGGACACAGGCCAGTTATGTTACAGAATATCCTTCCACTTTTATTTCCCTGATGTTTCCTTGTGACTGGATCCAGGTTATGCATTTTTAGCAGGAAATCCACAGACTAGATGCTGTGTCTTCCCATTGCATTATTTTAGAAGATGTAGGATGTCAGCTTGTCAATTTGTTGGTGATGCAAAGTTGATCATTTCATTAGATGGTGTTGACCAGTTTTCTTCCCCATAAAGTTACTATTTTTTCTTTTGTAATAAGTAATTTGAGGGAGATACTTTGAGATTATGTAAATATTCTGTTCATCAAAATTTTATCCACTGTATTTAGCATCTATTAATGATACCTGCCAGCATCAATCAGTACTGTGATGGTTGCAAAAAAGTGATTTTATAATAAAATAGCATTTCTATATTTATTAATCTTCCGCTCTGCATGACAGCTTTCTCTTTCCCAACATTCATTTATTTCTATCAGTATAGACTTATATTTGCTTATTTAATTCAGTGCATGTTCTGTTACTATCTATCATTTTCTGCTCGGATTGTTCCCAATTTTGCCTGCAGGGAACCCCTGCAAATTGGCTCCTGACATGTCCCTGTAATATTTTAAACACTGATTTACTTTTTGGCACAAGATGTTCTAGGCTTATCCTGAAGTTTCTCTATCTCCTCCAAGAATCCCTGATTCCTTTAATGGGTATTGGCATAGAAAGCAAGGTCTCTGTGCATGACAAAATAGTGAAATTTTGTGGCATTTGACCCATGACCCACATGCCCCCAGCTCAGTGTGGCAAAAGCAGTACTCTGTGTGGGGAAGCTGAAAATACAGGTTCCCTCTTCCTGTAGCTCACAGGCTTGGACCATAGATCTTTGCAAAAGGAATAAGTCACTAGCATTTCTGATTTCCTGCAGCTCCTAATGACAGAAGCAGTTTTCCTAGAAGGCATAGCTGAGAGGACCAGGCTCTTTTTCCCCACATAGGATGGAAGCTCCACCCCAAGTGTGGCAACCCAAGAGTGGCTGGCCCTAATTGTCTTTGCCCCAGCTTACTCTTAAGGTGAAAGTTTCATACTGGAGGGAGAAGCCAGCCATGGTTATACTAGCCATCCAACACCTGCTTTTAGAGCAAGGGAGAAAGGACCACTGTCCTTACCTGCAGCTCCTGGACAATATCCAAGAATTTCTTCCCACAGAAGCCCCCAGAAAGGCCAGCTGTACAGATGACTGCTATATAGAAGAGACTGCTATTCTGCTTTGCTTGGGAAAGGATTTCGAGATATCTATACTTAAAGAGATTGACAAACAGGTGAGATCTTGGTGGAGTGTTTAACAGGGAGCACATAGCTCCATGATAACGGTAGCAAACAACACAATATTAGGGCACTTAAAAGTTGAACAGATCAAGGAAAGACATAGTAAGAGTCATCTTCGGGGGGTTCCTGTGGGGCTCAATTGGTTGAGTGTCTGCCTTCAGCTCAAGTCATGATCCCAGGGTGCTGGGATCAAGTCCCACATTGGGCTCCCTGCTCAGTAGGGAGCCTGCTGGTTCTTCTCCCTCTGCCCCTTCCCCCAGCTCATGGTCTCTCACTCACTCTGCTATCTCTCTCTTGGGCACTCTCTCAAATAAATGGGTGAAATCGAAAAAAAAAAAAAAGCCATCTGGTTTCACATTCAAACTTTGAGGGTTGGGAAGGCTATGTCTAAGTGCTAAGCTGCACCCAACTCAGGAGAAATTAGAACTCATTGTGACACAGAGGTAAGTAGAAACAATCCCCAAATCACATACCCATCAACAAAGGACGGAAGGCTCATTCTCACTAGAGGATCAAGCACAAGCTCTAACATAACACTGACTGAACAATAAGCAACTCAGGGGTCACCCTTAGGAGACTGGGCTTAAAAATAAAATCACAACCATCCCTGGTAGTCTTGAATATTGCAGGCATGTCCAAGACTGTGCCCTTCCAGGAGTGACTGGAGAGGGATTTCCAAACTGCTAATCCCTGTCTGAACACGCGGCAAAGACCTAAACTTGAACTGTAATAGAAGCCTCCAAGCCATACATACATAAAACGGTAAAAGCTAAAATCTGGCTGGCCAACAGGGCTTAAGCACAGATGTTGAGCAAAATGTGGCTTATGCTGACCCAGGGGTAATGTCTAAGCAGCATTTGACAAAATCCAATACTTTTCAGACTAAAATATATAATTTAACAATCTGAGCACAGATATTAGATGTTATAGATATATTAGACACTAGAGATGTTAAAAAGGCAAAAAATATTTTAAAAACTAGAGACGTGACAATGTCTCAAAAAGACAGAACTTATAAAAAAGAAATAAATGGAAACTCGAGTTGAAAAGTATAACACAACTTAAAAACTCAGTAGAGGAAAGACAATGTCAAGATAATGAGAACACAAGCCCCAAGCAGGAAGGAAATTTTTGCAAAGGCACATCTGATAAAGGACTATTATCTAAAATATACAAAGAACTCACACAACTCAACAATAAGAAAACCTGATTATAAAGCAGGACAAAGACATCAACAGACATCTCACCGAAGAAGATAATCAGATAGCAGGTCAACATGTGAAAAGATGTTCCACATCACAAGTCCTCAGGGAAATGCAAACAAACCTTTAGAATGCACCGAATCCAAAATCACTAATAACATCAAATGCTAATGAGGATGTGGAGCAACAGAAACTCTCGTTCACTGCTGACAAGAATGGGAGAGTTTGGCAACTCCTTACAAAACTAAACATACCCTTGTAATAGCCAACAATCACACTCCTCGATATTTCCCCAAAGGAGCTGAAAACTATGTCCAAACAAAAACCTCAATGTGGATGTTTATAGAGCTTTATCCGTAACTGCCAAAACCTGGAAGCAACTGAGATGCCCTTCAGTACGTATGGATAAATAAACTGTGGTCCATCCAATGGAATATTACTCAGTGCTAAAAAAGAAATAAGCAACCAAGTCATTAAAAGACATGAAAGAAGTTAAGCACATATTGCTCAATGAAAGAAGCCAATCTGTAAAGGCTACATACCGTATGATTCCAACGATATGACATTCTAGAAAAGACACCACTAATGGAGACATTAAAAAGATCAGTGGGGAGATCCCTGGGTGGCTCAGCAGTTTAGTGCCTGCCTTTGGCCCAGGGCGTGATCCTGGAGTCCCAGGATCGAGTCCCACGTCGGGCTCCCGGCATGGAGCCTGTTTCTCTGTCTGCCTGTGTCTCTGCCTCTCTCTCTCTCTCTCTCTCTCTCTCTCTCTGTCTCTGTGTCTCTCATGAATAAATAAATAAAATCTTAAAAAAAAAAAAAAGATCAGTGGTTTCCCAGGATTTGGGGTGGCAGGGAGTACAGAGGATTTTTAGGTCAGTAAAAATATATGATACTGTAACAATGGACACAGGTCATTCTACATTTTTCCAAATCCATGGAACATATGACACCAAGAATTAACCTTAATGTAAACAATGGACTTTCAGGTAATAATGATGTGTCACTGCAGGTTCATGAGTTATACCACTCTGGTGGTGAATACTGACAATGGGAAGGCTACGCATGTATTGGAGAAAGTATGTGGGAAATTGCTTCTCTTGTTTTCTTACAAACCTAAAACTTGCTCTAGAAGGATATCTGTTTAATATTGTCCTAGAAGACACAAGCAGGAAAATTAAGCAATAAGAAGTGACAAAGTTCATACAGATTGAAAGAAAGAAAGGTCTATTCAAAGATGGCATGATCTTTTTTATATATAAAATTCTAAGGAATAACTAAAAACACTATCAAATAAACTAATTCAACAAGGTGATGGGATACTAGAATATTTTAAAAGCCAATTTCAATTTCTATATACTAGCAACAATCCAAAATGAAATTATTAAAAACAAAAATACATTCACCCAGGGTACTCTAGGAAATTGCAATATCCAATAGGAGTAGCCCCTAGGCTTAGGATGTAGCAAAATATTTGCTTAAGTATGGATTTTGTTATTAAGATTATGCAAATGTCTCTAAAAAGTGTGCATCTCGATCTATGTAAGAAATTCTGACTACTGAATGAAATCAATTTGTTGCTGGAAGGAATGACACCAGTTTGGAAAGAAAATTAACAAATATTTACACCAAAAAAGAAAGACAACTTGGTTAGGAGTGAGCAGACCTAGTAAATTAAGCATGTAAAAAATTGTTGAAGGTTTCTTTAGAATCCATTCAATCAGAGCAACTTTGTTAAAGGAATATACTGTAGATATGGCCAAATCACTTTGGGATCGCTAAGAAATAACTAAAAAGCATGACCTTATCAAAAGAACTTGTCAAAAGATACATTTGATTGTACACACATTCTGTCTCTCAAACTAAAAAAAAATCCATGTGTCTTTTTAATCCACTTAGAAGTTCTAACAATGGGCAGAAGCCATACCCTTGATTTGATCCTTGCTACATAAGCTCTATCATCCTTTCTTGAACAAAGACTTTCTGATTTTTATCTTTCACCACTTGAGGATAAAAAGCACTTGCCTCTTTCAGCTCTATATGTCCTGAATGGGATCTATGCTCTTTTACCTCCCAAATTATTTAAGACCACACACAGTTTTATCAAAAATTTCATCACAGAATAAGATGAATGGCCATTAATACAGTATTCAGTAGCAATTTAGCTGCAGTCTGCCTATTAAGTACCATTGGTGTTGATACCACATGTTCGTTTCCATGAAAGCAGACCCTCCCAGGCAGATTGGGCTGGATGTGGGAAGAAATAACCCCAAATTACAGTGGCTTAGTTATATTTTACCCCCCAGTCCATGCAACAGGTGGCCCTGAAGATCTGTGATCAGGGATACAGGCCAAGGGGACAGCCATCTTTGCAACTATTACCAAAAGAGAAAAAAGTCTCTGGAGGGTTTCACGTCAACAATTCAGTTCTCTGATCCAGAAGCACAGGTCACTTCTGCTTACATGTCATCACAAGTCACTTGACTTCAGTCAATCACATGGGTTTTTGGAAGTGAAATCCTTACATGCGAGAACCAATATTAATGGAGGAGTTATACATTTGTGGGGGGATTTATTTATCCCTACAAAAAAAATCAGGGTTTCAGAAATAATGGTCAAATTGGAAAACCATTCTTTTTGTACTAAAACAGAGCATCAGATGAGTGTGTGCAGGGGTGCGCAGCCTGAGAAAAATGTTATACTAAACATGCTGAAACTAAGTGACATAGAACAGTGGAAAAACATATTTCAATTTTGGTTTAAATGTACCTTTCTTCTGGTCCCTCTGCTGGAGCAATCATAATGTAATACCTATGTCATTTAGCAAAACTCCCTCTCACCTATCAAGATTAATCATAACACTTTCATTTAACTGAAATACTTACTATCTCAAGTCTGCAATGTCTGCCACAAAGAAAATTAGCAAGTGATATAGTTAAAAGGGATATTAAAGTCAATTAGCGGTATAACTGTAAACATTATTGCTTTTATTAACTTAGCCCCAGACTGCATAAAGCAAAAGTTAGTAAAATTGCACATCACTCCACTACCAAGTGGGAGTGCTGGGGTTAAAAATCAGGCAGTCCATCACTGCCTTTGGCTAGATGCACTATTTCCTTTGATATGCCAAAGTGAAAAAATAATTAATTATTCATTAATCAAAATCAAAATATCAAAAACCAAAGTCTTCCATTCATAATAGCAAAACATGCTGTGAGATAACTAGAAACCATTTTTAAATATTACGTTTTAAAGGACCATGGTATTAACAGATAAAGAGACCACCGAAAAAGAGCCTGACTGACCCCAGACACATACTCAGGGATGTGTGTAGGCCTGATTTCTGAAAGAAGCAGTGTTACAAATCACTGGAAATGATGGCTTCTTATCAAATGCTAATGGGAAAACTTAACATCCAGGGAAAAAATACATATATTCCTTTCTCATATTACATACCAAAGTCAAGCCCAAATATTCTAACCACCTCAATGAGTAAAGCTAATCTAAAACGTCTGGGAAATATAATTATCCTTAGGATATTAGGGTAAAGAAGATTTTCTTAAAGCAGCACAATCATAAAGGAAATGTCACTACACCTGCACAATAAAATAAGTTATAAACAGCTTCAAAATGTAAGACACAGACAAGGAGTATCTTTATAGCTTATTCAAGCAGCCAGTATAAAGAAATCCTAAAAATCGGTAATGCACAAAATATGTATGAGCAATTCACCTGAAAAGCAATAAACACGTGGTAAAAAAAATGTTCAGCCTCACTGGTAATCAGGAAAAATGCAAATTGAAGCCAATATTTCAGTCTCATACAGGAGAAACTGTAGTATATTTTGAGGAAATTGATCTTAGGAGAGAATCAACAGATTGTGTTATTAATGGCTAATATGACAAGGAGAGAGAGAAATTCATATTTTGCTTTGATATTATTTGTAGGCTCTTTTTTTGGCTTCCTCCACTACATCAATTTTTACTATAAATAGTCCAGGGACAGACAGCAGAGGGGATATAATCAAAGCATGCCAGAAAGTAATGTGCGCAGCAGTCTTGAAGGAATTTAGAGGTTTGTAGCATCACTGAGTTGACAGCCTTGCAGCAAACATACACCTACACAAGAAATGTAGCCCAAAGTAAAGACACTCTTGGCATATCATTTAACAGGGTGCTAATTAGATGAACAACAACAAGAAACATGCCAAGAAGATACTTTTGGAGATTTTTTAAAATGCTGAATGGATAGGATAAAATGCTAAATATTCTCATTTGAAGTCAAGATGTGTGGGTATATATTGCTACATAACCGACCCCCACCCCCAGACATAGGGGTTTAACACAATACTTTATCGCTTGTCATAGTCCTGTGCATTGACTGGGCTCAACTAGACAGTTCACACTTGAGGCCTCACAGACCGTTGCCATCAAAGAGAGGCTGGCACTGGAGGCTCACAATTTAGATCTCAGCTGAGGCTGGGTGGAACATTTGAGGGGTGGCCAAGAATCCTTACATGCCCTGGTTTCCCCAGAACAAGAATAAGATAGAATCCACCAGCTTCTTGTCACTAGCCTCTAAAAACCCAGAACATCGATTCCATTGCATTCTAGTGGTCAAGCAAGTCCCTAAAGACAGCCCAAAGTCAAGAGGGCTGGGGATGGGGTAAACCATATGCCATCTCTTCAAGTGAAGAAGCAGAGCGTGGAAAGAGGAGGGAAGTCTCCCTCTGCCCGTGTCTCTCTGTTTCTCATGAATAAATAAATAAAATCTTTTTTAAAAAATGGGACGCCTGGGTGGCTCAGTGATTGTCTGTCTTTGGCTCAAGGCATGATCCCGGGGTCCCAGGATCGAGTCCCACGTCGGGCTTCCTGCATGGAGCCTGCTTCTCCCTTTGTCTGTGTCTCTGCCTCTCTGTGTCTCTCATGAATAAATAAATAAAATCTTAAAAAAAAAGGAAAGAGGAGGGAAGGAATGGCAGATAGCTATCTTTGGAGACTTAACCACCAGCCAAGAGAACTTCAACAACCCTTCACTCCTTGGAGCATATTACTTAAAGGATTCTGAGTGATCGGCCTCTCCGTGTGTTAGCACCCTGCATGAATGGATGCTTCTTCAAGCTTTTATCCCCAGCCATCCATGCATGGAGGCAAGCTAGTACCAACAGAAGTCTGAGTCATGACTGCCACCATGCAAAAGGGACCATGTTATGTCTGTCTTCCTAAAATAAATCCTTCATGGCAGGTTATTCACCTGGCTTGTTGAGGGGGATTGTCTGAATCATTGACTACCAATCAAATCAAGTCTAAGAAATCAAACTGATTAAATGACATTTTAAAAATAGTTTGTGTCTAAAGAAATTTCTTCCTTGGTATCATTTCATTCATGTATCCTTAGCTTTCTTTAAAGTGAGATAACATGTTGGTTCATTTCACTGAAAAACAATTAATAGGTCAGAGTATATGTTTCCTTCTGATATTTTCTTTTTCACATTATCTTCCAAGGGAATAGTTATCACGTCCAGCTAGTAGCATGTGGTATTAACTCTCATTATTAAGAATTCATTTTTAACTGCTTGGAGATAGTGTGTAACTTTTCATTTACTTAAAAAAAAACAACAAATTCTTCCTCAAAATCTATCGCAGTATTTGTTTGAATAAAAACTATTTTATAATTTATCAGTCACTAGGTATATTTTAGTAAGTGCATGATTCAGTATTGTTAACTACGGGCATGTTGTACAGCAGATCTTGAGAACTTACTCATCTTGTATACCTGAGACTTTACTCCCATCGATTAGCAACTCCCCATTTCTGCCAGCCCCTGGCAACCACCTTTCTACCATTTTTACATGCTTGACTTCTTTAGATGCCTCATACAAGTATTTTTATCCTTCTGTGTCTGGCTTATTTCACATAGCATAATGTCTTCCGGGTTTATCCATGTTGCTGCCAGTGGCATGGGTTCCTCCTTTTTGAGGCTGAATATTATTCCATTGTGGGTCTATACATTTTCTTTACTCATTCATCTACTGATGGGCATTTAGACTGTATCATATCTTGGCTATTGTAGAAAATGCTACAATTAACACGAGTGTGGAGGCAGCTCTTCAATATCTAATTTTAATTCTTTTGAATATATGTATTCAAAAGTGGGATTGTTGAATCATAGGGGTAGTTCTATTTTTAATTTCTGAGGAACTTCCATACTGTCTATGTTCCATAGTGGCGCTCCATTTCTCATTCTTACCAGCAGTACACAAGAGTTTCCTTTCCTCCATATCCTCACCAACGTTTATCTTTTCTTTTTTGATAATAACAATCCTACCTGGAGTGAGGAGATATCGCATTGGGATATTGATTTGCATTTTCCCCATGAGTGATGGTAAGCATCTTTTCATATTCCTCTTGGGCATTTGTATGTCTTCTATGGAGAAATGTCTATTCAAGTATTTTGTCCATTTGTTCATTGGGTTATTTAGGATGATTCATTTATTTTGCTATTGAGTTGTAGAAGTACCTTTTATGTTTTGGAGCTTAACCCTTATCAGATTGATGGTTTGTCTATTTGTCTTTTTGTTGCTTGTGTTTTCACTGTCCCGTCCAAGAGACCATTGCCAACACCAATGCCATGCATGTTTTCCTGTTTTCTTGTAGGAGTTTCTTAGCTTCAAGTTTGTGTTTGAATTCTGAATCTGTTTTGCGTTGGTTTTCCTGTATGGTATAAAACAAGGGTCAAATAGTTCATTCTGTTGCATATGGACATCCAGTTTTCCCAGCACCATTTATCAAAGAACCTACAGGAAAGAAGTCATTCTTTTTTTTTAATCATAATTTCCATTCATATCTTTTTGCTCTCAGAATCTTTTTCTCATGAAATTCAAGGATTATAATAAAAGTTTAGCCACACAATTTAGCTTTTAGACATCTCAATCTTGCAGCTCAGACTTCTGATCTTGGGAAATTCTGAGCTCAAAATACTTTTTTGCTTAATTTCTTTTTACTGTCAATCAAGGATCTCTTTTCTACATTATAAAAGACTATTCTTTACTGGGAATGGTTGATATTTAGCTCTTTTCTCTAATCCTTCCCTCTTTTATCTAAAGCTTTGTATCCCAAAGACTAAAGTAACACCCAAAATGTCAAAGTGCTAGAGGACACTCTGCTGTAATCTGGCATGAAGGACAACTCAAATGATCTCATCAGTCTCTTTGTGTTTGTATAATTAAAGCTATTTCACAAAACAAATAATGAACTAAAAAAAGAAAAACCTTATTTCTTGATCTTTCTGCTATATTTCTTCCAGTATAATCTGAAGAATTTTCTCTAATCTTAGTCTCAAACCTTTCTCCAAAATGATTATATGAATAAAATGTTCCCATAAGCAGTGGACAAGAGCTTCTGTTGCTTCATGTCCTCATAAACACTTGATTTTGCCCAATTTTTAAAAATGTAATTCTAGGGGCACCTGGGTGGCTCAGTTGGTTAAGCATCTGCTTTCGGCTCAGATCATGATCTTGCAGTGCTGGGATCAAGCTCCATATCTGCTCATCAGAGAGTTTGCTTCTCCCTCCCCCTCTGTGTGCATTCTCTCTCTTTCTAACAAATAAATTAAGGCTTCTAAAAAATGTAATTCTAGTATCATCAGTGATAAATTCTTGACTTAAATGTAGTTGAATTTAGTAATGATTTGCACTCCCTAAATATTGGAAGATAATGTTTAATGTTGGAAGAAACAAGAATCTAAAGTATCAAGAATTTTGCAGTACTGATTTTCCAAGTGCTTTAAAACTTTCATACACTCTAAAGAAATGCGTATATGTGTGTGTATATAGCATATTACCACTATATTTTGTTATCCCTAACACTATACAAGGTCTCTATCTACATATTATGCCAAATAACTCCAGCCACCCAACTACCGATGTCCTGCATTTCAGAAAAGGCAAATGATAGGTCAATTTATATATGAACTCTTTTCAAAAGAAAATGAGTGAAAATATCAGTGAGGGTGACCAAACATGAGAGACTCCTAACTCTGGGAAACGAACAAGGGGTAGTGGAAAGGGTGGTGGGCCGGCGGTTGGGGTGACTGGGTGACGGTCACTGAGGGGGGCACTTGACAGGATGAGCACTGGGTGATATGCTATATGTTGGCAAATCGAACTCCAATTAAAAAAAAGTACAAAGGTAATTCTGCAACATCTTGGGGAACAATAATTTGCATTACAATACTTAAAAGCATTTGTTTGTTTTCCGTAAGAAGGTGCAGCAGGGGCACCTGGCTGGCTCAGTCTGTAGAGCATGTGACTCTTGATTTTAGGTTTAGGAGTTCAAGCCCCACATTGGGTATGGATATGACTTAAAACTAAAATCTTGGGGGAAAAGATAAAGTGCAGTTTTACTTTAAAACGTTTGCAATTAGGGACTATCTTGCTCTGAAGGGTGATGGAAGTTGTCACAGAAACAACCATAAGTACAAGAAAATATTTATCCTAAAACCCGCTCTACCTTTTTCTTGTTGTTGAGGAAATGAGTTATTTTTTAGGAGCAAGTTTTCTATTTTGTGAGTATGTAGAGGATTATTGACCTTCGAAGTCTTTCACTCCCAGGAGTCATTTTTTCGGCATCTTGAGGCTTAATTTAAGTCTGTGTCCTGCATCCTAAACATTGCTGAAGACCACGCTGTCTCCTCACAAGATTGATTTTAGAAATTGTGTGATGGAACAGAACAGGCTACTGTTTGTGTTTGAGGGGGGTAAAACACCCATGATATTTCCCAAGGCAAGTAATTATCTTCAATAATATTTATCCTTGGTGTATTCAGAGTTAACAGAAAAGCACAGGAGTAGAGAGACGTGTAAATACCGTATCCGTTTTCCTCTGTCTGAAAGTCTACTTGTTCTTCTAATGAAATGATTCTTTGTTTGATTTTATTTAAAATATCAACCTCTTCATATTCCTAACTCTTTATAATTTTGTCTCCATGACTTACATTTTAACAGTGTGTACAATGCTTAAAACTATGTATCCTTTAAAAAAATGTATCCTAAGTATATATATTTTAAAAATATGTTTGTATTTATTTATATTTAATATCTTTATTTCTAAAATTCAATCTATATTTATTTGTATTTTAAATGTACATATTTTCAAAAGCATTAGATGCAATTTATTTACACATATATTTTTTTCCTGGTGTTTTAAATGTTAATTATCCAGAGATGCCTGGGTGGTTCAGTCAGTTAAGCATCCAACACTTCGTTTCAGCTCAGGTCATGATCTCAGGGTAATGGGATTGAGCCCCCATGTGGGGCTCCACACTCAACACAGAGTCTTCTTGAGATTCTCTCCCTCTACCTCTGCCCACTTGCACACTCTCGTGTGTACTCTCAAATGAATAAATAAAATCTTAGAAAAAAATGGAAGTTATCCTAGTTTCTTCAAAAAGTAGGTTTATGGCAACTTTCAAAATACATAAAGAACAATGAAATTAAAATAATAAAAAATGTAAGTGGGGAAAATCAGGTAAAGTTAAAACAAAGATACAGAATACAAGATGAAATCTGGTTCACGTGACGTTGCTAGAAGGGAGAGTTGAATTGGCTTCATTTGCTCCACCAATCAGTGTAGTGAGGGGTGCACATTTACCCTAATGCTTGGTCAAGTCCTAAAGATGCCATCAAAATCAATGCTCAAAGAAAACCCAATTATCCTCACTTCTGCTGAGAAAAACTACTCCTGTGAGCATCACAGACCCTGTGTAAAGCACATAGTGTTGTCAACATTTTATACTATTTTATAACACATAGGTTTCATCTTACATGTTAAAACGTTCCTCAAAATTGTAATGACAATGATGGAAAACTATGTTTTAGGAAAAGGGTCCCATGATGGTGTCAGAAGGCTGGGTTCCTTTTTCAGTTCTCCTCTGGATCAATAATAAGGACAGGGTTTGGAGCCCCGGGGGAAATGGATTAAAACAGTCAGGTCTAAATATATCATTTCACTCAACTACAATCTTTTTTAAATTTCAAGGAATCAGGTTATGTTTACTGATAATAACCAGAGGGCAGGTGTTCTATTTTACCCTTTCTAAGTATATTCTTCCAGCTAGCCACAAGTAGAATTTCAGTCTTTGTCAGGAGATGTTGACAAAGCCACAGGCCATGTTAAATTAGCCTTCTACCAGCGCATGGAGGACTCGTAGGCAAAGCCTGCTAGTGTTCAACACATGTGCGTGTGTATGTGCACACACACAGGCTCTTAGACTGAAGCCCTGGAACTCTGTCATAAAGCATAGCCTTGGAAAAGTGTAGAGTGCACATACAAAGGCCATGAATCTCTGAACAAGGACCCAAACAATAACAAAAGCTGAAAATAAATATCCTGATATAACCAAGATTAATCTATACAAAAACCTATCTTATTCTAGTCCTGTAGCTCTTGGACTTCAGCATTTTAAAAATCATTACAGGGACATCTGGGTGGCTCAGTGGTTGAGCGTTTGCCTTTGGCTCAGGGTGTGATCCTGGAGTCCCGGGATCGAGTCCCACATCAACCCCCCTGCATGGAGCCTGCTTCTTCCTCTGCCTGTGTCTCTGCCTCTCTCTATGTGTTTTTCATGAATAAATAAAATCTTTTAAAAAATAAAAAGTCTTTTTAAAAATTTTAAAAAATAAAAATCATTACAAAGTATATACACATATTACATGCATGCTCACATGCATATAAACATGATAGCCATATTCTCTCACTATCTTTTATTGCAAATTAAAGCCAGAGAAGGTGATTAAATGTGCAAACATACATGTGCCTGTGAGCATCCACATGGGATTGTGTGCATTCACGTGGGCACAGACATGCACGCACCTTATTCTGGATCCCACTGTTATTTAAAAATATGAAAGTGATTTTAGGGGCACCTAGGTGGCTCATTCAGTTGAGCATCAACTCTTGATTTTAGCTCAGGTCATGATCCAGAGTCGTGAGATTAAGCCCTATGTCAGGCTCTACACTCAGCATGGAGCCTGCCTGGGATTCTCTTTCTCTCCTTCTCCTTCTGTCCCTCCCACACACCCTTTGCACACTCACTCATTTTCTAAAAAAATAAAAATATGAAGGTTATTTTAATGGATCAAAAAAGTCAATTTACTACTAGAGGATAAATCAGTCTAAAAGAATTTTGGTTTGTGAAATTTTTTTCTCTAAGATTAATCACTTATTTGTCAAAGACTAACACAAGTGTTTAGACCAAAATTAAGGAAGTTGTCTTAGGAAACTGAATGAGTGACTTTGCTGGATGGGGTTCAGTTAGTTATTTTCAAGTTCCAGCCATGAAAGAGATCCCATGTTACACCAAAGCAGAGTCCGATAAACAATAAATAGATACTCCCACAAATGACAATGACACTTCACTTCCATCAGGTTCTGTGAATAAGAAGTTCCTGGTGCAATGAGATGTCATGCTATGTTTCTGCCATATCTAGATGTTCCTGATCAATGATTTGACATATTTCTTGAGGACCTATTATTTTCCTGGGACTTTTCTTTTTTTTTTATGGTGAAAAAATTTATATTTAGATTTATAGCCGGCTGGACTCAGTTTAGATGATCCCAATTTTGTTGGCAACATCCAAAGCATCATACATAGTCAGGAGCCAGTCGAACATATGCTTTCTTCTCTCCATCAGGCCTGATCAAGGTGTTGACCTTGGCCACATCAATGTCATAGAGCTTCTTCACAGCCTGTTTGATCTGGTGCTTATTGGCCTTGACATCCACAATGAACACAAGTGTGTTGTTGTCTTCTATTTTCTTCATGGCTGACTCAGTAGTTAAGGGGAACTTGATGATGGCAAGTGATCAAGCTTGTTTCTCCTGGGGGTGCTCTTTCGAGGATATTTGGGCTGCCTTCAGAGACGCAGGGTCTTGGGTCGTCGAAATGTAGGTGAGGTGCGGATCTTCTTTTTTTGTGACTGTGCACGCCTTTCAGCACCCCTTTCTTAGCTTTCAAAGCCTTTGCTTTGGCTTCAGCTTTGGGAGGGGCAGGGGCTTCCTTCTTCGCCTTTGGCTCCATCTTCCTCCTGGGACTTCTCTAGGTGTTCTAAACGATTTAATATTCAATGACAAACAGATTAGCAAATGCCATCTTTATTATTTGGCTCAGTCTTCATAACCCCTAGGCTATGAACTTTTTCTCATAAACATTTTAGAGAACACTTTCCAATTACATCCAACAAAAATGACATGACATGGCTTCATCAGAAAAGAGAAAGCTACAAGGTTACCCTTACATCCTTAGTTTAAAATGATTCTATCTCATATCGAGCAGAAAAGCCTCAAAATTATCATTTTACTTCCTATTAGCCTTGATGTTAAGCTTATCTATACTTTTACCATACTCTGAATTTCCTTTGGTAACATCCATCAGGATGCAGGACACAGGGAAAAAGAAGGGAGACAGGATTCCCATGCTAACTTGACATTCTCCCAAAAATTCCACAAAAGAATATAGAGAAAAACATTCAGATATAAAATTGTACTTAGGGCCAGATTGTAATATCTTTAAATTTTAAAAGTTCAGAGAACTTCATGAAAACTTAGATATGAACACACCAATGTCAAGATGTGAATTTAATGGTCTCGTTCTCTATCTTTATATACTTGATGGTGATGATGGTAAGCTGAAAAATTGTTTTTTTGTTTCTTGTGAATTTATTTATGCATTTTCTAGGAGATCGCCATTGTGTTATTCCTTAAAAGTTGATAAACTAAATGTAGAGGTATCTAGTATGTCATAACAAAGATATGTTTTTCCCAGATCTCTTTGTCTCTTGGATATATATATATATATCTTCACATTAAGGATATTTATTTGCTCATTTCCTGGAAAAAAATGGACATTTTTTTTGGCCTGAAATGATCACCTACTGTTTGCATTGCAACTAAAAACTAAACTATTTTTTAGTTGCCAAGTCTATGGAATCTATGCTTTTAATTATAAACTTTATATCATTTCAATGGGCATAAGTTCCCATTAGCATTTAGTTTAAATTGTACTTTTGCCCAAGGCTACTCCTTCCCTTCTGGTTTCCCATACACCTTACACCATTGTGAAATGTCCTTCCCCATTTTTGTCATAGTAGGTCCTCTCTCCAGAACCCCAGGCTAAAGCCATCCCTGAGAAGAGCCAGATACACTTCAGTCACTACAAATCTGGCAAGTTTCATCTAATGGACAGATCCAGACCATACTCAATGGCTTAATTATTTGGGGCCAACTTCAGTGATAATCTTTACTTTCTGTGTTCTGGCACAATCTCTCTTCTTCTAACTACCTTCTTGACCTAGGAAGCAGTGTCCTTTTCTTCTTGACCTACAAAGCAGTTTTACTTTTCAGACTATTTACCTCAAGTCATGGTCTTCTCAATGAATAAGCTTATCTTCAAAACTGAAGGGAAAATGAGCAGAGTGCAAAATCATTAGGCATGTATTTTGTTTTTATATTTGAAGATTGTGCCTGAATTCATTATCTATTGCTCCATAACAACTTGCCAAAAATTTAATGGCCAAATCACCACAGGATTATTATCTTACAACTTTCGTGGTTCAGGAATTTGAGTACCACTCAACTGAGTCCTCTGCTTTAGGTTTCTCACAAACTTGCCAACTCTATTGTCAGCCCAGGTTGTGATCTCATCTGAAGTCTTGACTGGGAAAGAATTCATTTCTGATCTCATTTTTGTAGTCATTTTCAGGATTTTCTCCCCTGGGTCTGTCACGCTGAAGGTCTCTGTTCCAACCTGGCTGCTAGCTAGAGGTTGCCTTTGGCATGTGGGCCTCCCCAACACGGCAACTTGCTTCATCAAAGTCAGAGAAATCAAGCATCTACTAATAAGATGGAAGTTACATTATTATGTAACATCATCATAGAAGTGATGATCTCTCACATTTGCTATATTCTGTGGGCTACAAATTTCTAGGCCAGCCCTCCTCACACAGGGAGAGGACTCCAAAGACTTGTCCCCAGAGGCAGGAATTATCAAGGAGTCCCCTTAGAAGCTCCCTATTGCAGCATCCACATAGGAAAATAAACATTGAAGATTTCCCTATCTGCCAGCTGCCTATGGAAGCTTTGTCATGGGCAAGTGGTTGTTCTCACACAGAAAACATCTGTTTCTATAGAGGCAGTAAGCACAGTCTGGATCTTACTCAAAACCACATGCTTTTGTCTGTTTAGGCAGCATTAGAGAGCTGGCTGCTGGCAGTCCAGTCTTCCTAAATTGACCTGGCTGAGGCAAGAATTAGATTTCAGGGAGAATCTCTCCACATAATGGCCTTTTAGCTATTATGTGAAAGGGTAACCATGGGCCTGTAATTTATTCCTCCCTCCTTGGGGATCCCTGAAGAAGTTTGACCCTGACCAGAATTCTTTGCAAATATCGACTGATCGAATATGCTAGCTCAAAGATAAATGAGGGTCCTGAAAGGGTTTTCTCTGTACTGATTACTAATTTAGAAATGATTTTAGCATTGTATCCTGGTCCATCTAGATTGTGTTAAATTATCTTGCACATCGCAGGCTGAAGGCGTGCTAAAACATGGAAGGTACACACAGAGCCAGAAACGAGACCAAGAGCCTAGTGAGACTCCTGAACTCAACAGCTTCCCTGGCTAACTTGTCATATATTCTTGACAAATTCCAAAGCCAAGATATGTCTGGCATGGGAAGAGACATTGAGGAAGCTGTATCCGCAAATTTGGAGCCTCCCAGAGGCTGTGCATATTGTTGCCCCTGTCTGTTGTTCCTGTTGATAATTATGCATCAGCCTAGTGCTCTGCAAGCTGAAACCATCTTTCTGAAGCAGTAGGAATGACAATGGTAAATGCAACTTCCATCCAATTAAGTTAAATGACCATTGGAGGAATGTATCTACATGACGGCTTTAAGATAACGGCACATAACAAACCGCACATATTTAAAGTTTTGGCTGATACATATACTCCAGAAACCATCACCACCATCAAGAAAATGGATGCATCTAATTTGGTACCATTGATCCAGACCATGGTAGATACTATGATTTGAGGTGCTTCCCAAATTTGGGCTCCTCATGTTATATTGCTATCTAGTGGTCAAGGAAAGACTCAAGAGATAGTAAAGCTCAGGTACTAAGCAGGGAATCCAATTCTGGCCAAAATGTCCATGCTACCCAAGAGAAAGTTAAGACCAAGGGGAAAATTGTAAAGAAAGAAGCAAGAAGTAATATCTGATGCAGCCTGCTGAAGTTGTTTTATTCTTGCCTATTGAAAAGGCAAAACAAAAAACAAGCAATGGAGAGGATCCCTGGGAGGGTGTTGGTGGTATGATCTCGTGGCCTGAGAGATGAAAAAACCAACTTCAACTCCAGCTGTGACACCCACAAACCTTCAGAGCCCCTTCAGATTCACTGCATATCAGCTAACATGGATGAGCACAAATCGAATTATAAAGATCATGATTTGGAATGGATAATACTTATTTACTCTCACTTAAAATTATAACATTTTAAAAGCAAACTGAAGGTTTAAGATTTGCTCACCCAACTCAGAGGAGGAATCCAAGGAGCTAGAAAATGATGCGGGTGGAATGGCCTTTGGGAAATAACTAAAATATCTAGAACAATTGCTCTTGGGACACAGTGTATCATAATCCCTGTGGAGGGTGGACAGGGTACCCAGGAGCACTTAAAGGTGAAACTCAGTATCAACATGTGATGATAGAGAAATACCAGATAAAGGTTAAACTCTAATTTGGAAGACCTGAAGAGAGAAAGTTCTCTCTGCTCTCTGGTTATGTCACCTTTACTGAGAAGCATAATCAGGATGGATGCCATATGTGGATGGAAGATGGTAACCACTCCCATTCTTAAATTATATGTGTTCTGTGTCCACCCTCAGCCTGGTTTCACCTGAAATGCTAAGTGAGGTTCTTTGCCTTCCCAAGCCCTCCTCTGTAGAAAATATTAAACAATATAGAATTCCAGGAGTGCAAGAGGAGATTAATGGTTTAGTTAGCATTAATGGTTGAAGCAGGTGTATTGATCTCCATTAATTCTCTTTTTAACAGCCCTTTCAAGCCAAAAGGCAAAGCAGATGATTTGCAGATACTGATAGTGGACAGTTGGGAATTCATCTAGGTAGATCTACCAGTTGCCTCAGATACACTGTAGGTAGGATTTTTTTTTTAATTAAAAAACACACACACACAAAAAACCCTGCATCCAAAGGCAATAGGTTGAAGGAGACTAGTATACAATACAGATTTAGCTCTTGTTTTCTTTTCTATTCTTATTTCAGAAGTCAGTCAAGAACAGTTTGTATTGACCAGTATACTGTCACGATCTAGCAGGGTTGCACTTGGTCTTAATAACCATTAAGTGTAAGTTGGTAGGGGATCCCTGGGTGGCTCAGCAGTTTAGCGCCTCCCTTCCGCCCAGGGCGTGATACTAGAGTCCAGGATCGAGTCCCACGTCGGGCTCCCTGCATGGAGCCTGCTTCTCCCCTGCCTGTGTCTCTGCCTCTCTCTCTCTCTCTCTCTCTCTTTCATGCATAAATAAATAAAATCTTTTTAAAAAAAAGAGTAAGTTGGTAACATCAATGACATATAATTGCCTCCTCTGAGGAAGAAGCACAGGGGGATTTAGAGTCTGAGATCCTTCATTTGCCAATACAGCATGGCAGATAGGCTCCATTAAAATTCAAGACTCACCCCCCTCTCTGAAAAATAACACGAGCTAGAACCACAAAGAGCTTTCCTCAGAATGTGAGAAATAATTTATGATCTGATCTTGACCCTGCCACCGAACGGCCCCGAGACTGGAGAAACTGTCTGAGTTATGGCAAAATAGTATCTCCCATTTGGGGATATTGTTAGGCCTAATCACAAAGTCACCAGAAAGAAATCTGAGATTGAATTGTGCCCTGACAGAAACAAACAAATAAAAGATTTATAAAGAGCTGCCAATCAGGCATTGCCTCTTGAGCCTGACGCCCCCAATGCACAAATGACTGCAGAAGTGGAAGCAGCTAGAACACGCACAGACTAGAGCTTTTGGCAGAAATCAATAGAGCTCCTCAGTGGAGAAGGCCAGGATTTGGGACTTGAAAAGTGTCCGATGCAGCTGCTCAGTGCAGCCGTTTAGAAACATAACTAGAAGGCTTGCTGTTGGGCATTGCATGAATTGCTTCTACCTAGGAAAGCCTCGGAGAGTCCTGAGACCAGAAACGCCCACCCGGACTTGGGTGATGGATGCCAGATAACTGTTCAAATTGAGGAAGCATCTCAGTGGAGCTCACGGACAAAGAGGAGTAGTATCCTCAGGAGCATACATTAGCTGAGGGTTCAAGAGCACTTCACTGCATTTCTTCACTGCATTTGCAGCCTTTGGTAAACCCCCCACCCCAAGGTCCTCTCTGCCGAGACTGCTGGATTGCTTTAATGGCCAAATTCTCTACCCATGCAGAGTGGTTAAGTCTACTGATTGGAATTCCTAAACGGAAAGTCACGAAGCTGTTGGAAACCAGTTGTTACACGTTCTACATATGGTAAATCCTTGGTGGAAGAAGGAAAAATGCTGACAGGGCATTTTGAACAGCTTTATGCTACGCTGAAAACGATTTGCTAACCCAAGGAGACACACTAGAGGGAGCTACCTCCCTCTACAGGACAGGACAGGAGACTGGACAGGGCTGGCGATCTACAGACATGGTAAAGCAATTTTGAGAAGACACTGTATTATTAGACTCATCAAACATCAGTCTTGCCAGAAACTCTGGGAAAGAGCATTTGCCCTTACTCAGGGGACATCTTAATAGTAATGAAATCCCCTGTATTTAAGAGACAATGGTGCTAGAGGAAAACATCACTAAGACTTGTAGCTGCAATAATTTGCATATGGCTATCAAGCACTCAAAATGTGGTTACTCCAAATAAGATGTGTCATGTGTGTAAAATACATATGGAATTTCAAAGACAACACAGAAGAAGAATGTCAAATGCCTCCTTAATTCATTCGGATTCCATGGTGAATTATTTTGGATCTATTTGGATAAATACAATAGATTATTTAATCAATTTCATTTTTTAAAAAAACTCTTTAAAGTGTGCCTCCAGAAAATTTAAGATTATATGTGTGGTGTATATTTTATTTTTCTGAACAATACTCTTCTAGATTGTTTATATAAGTAAGCCTTTAAATTAGGGTTCAGCTGGGCTGAATAATGGAAGGTACACATGGTAGCTAGAATAGGACTATCAGAAGATCAAGATACATAAACTAGCTGATCCCCAGACTTGACTACTCCATGTGCGGACTTGTTCCACACATGGTCAGCTCTCACCACTATAAAACCAGAATATTTCCTAATTTGGAAAAAGGGACTTCGAGAGGATATCTTTCAAGTCCAGGGTTTTCTAGACGATGAAATGGATATGCATCATGCCTGCCTTATGTCTTTTGTTAATTACGATAAACCTTTACACTAGATTGGACATGTTTCCAGTGAACCCAACTGACAGTTGGAGCTTTGTATTTGCATAAGGGTTGAAACATTTGTGGGTTTTATCATTTTTTTCAGCAAGGTCAATTAGACCTTGCTAATACTCGGTCATGGAAGACAGTATTATTAAGTCACCTGAAATCCCGTTGTGTAGTGTTTGAAATGCAAACGGAACCATGAAATAAATCTCTGAAAAAACCAACCTTGAATTCATGTGGTTTATCTGCAGTCACTCAAGACATGACCCGAGATTGCTGACTTATCTTCTGACCATAGCTCTTGGATTTAGAAACCTAATTCTCCACATAAAGGGATGGTTTCCTGTATGAAAGAAAGATAATTTTTTATTAAATAAAAAGAAATGAGATCATTCATTAAAATAATAGGAAATTCTCCTAAGTGGAATAGAAAGCTGATAAAAGAATTTTAAATCTAAAGGATTTCTGGCTAGGTTGCCTCAGGAAGGCAAGGAGAAAAGGACTGACGTCCTTAGAAAAACATTGGCTTTAATCTCACTTTCATGATCGGAAAAGTAGACATTTGAAAAGAAATGTGTATATATGTGTGTGTTTATATGCATATCTACAAATATATATATTTGTGACAGTATATGCATTTAATTTAAACTACAAATAGTTTAAATTAGGAGGGGGTAGGTTTCACATAGAAGATAGGTTTCATTTAAGAAGATAGGCAGAATAAACTAGATGAATGATAAATCTTAGGTGAAGTTTTAGATTTTAAATTTTAAAAACTAAGACAGAAAAAAGGAAAATGATGCAAATGGGTTCCTATGCTCATAAAAATATATCATAAAAGTGGGGCATGTTTCAGATTCTAAATCAAAAAAGTTCTCATGGACACAACTGAAATCTAACAGAGGAGGAGAGCTTGTCTTTTTTTTTTTTTTTAAGATTTTATTTATTTATTCATGAGAGACAGAGAGAGAGGCAGAGACCCAGGCATAGAGAGAAGCAGGCTCCATGCAGGGAGCCTGATGTGGGACTCGTTCCCAGGACCCCAGGATCACACCCTGGGCCGAATGCAGGCACTAAACTGCTGAACTACCCAGGGATCCCCAGAAAGCCTGTCTTAAATAGAATAAATCAACGCCTCCTTTATTAAGGGGCCAGAACCCAAGAAACCACTGGAAGGTGGTCTCTTAACTCCATAATGAGAGAATCTCAAAATACAGGAAGGCTTTTACAAGTGTTTGCAGAAACTTTAGAAAACTGTGAGAAAGATCCATGCTCTAATATTATTAGGGAACTTCAGAGTTAGAAGGAAACTAGCTTTGATTTCATATCCAGGGTAAGCACTGACTGGGAAAACAGTTGACACGCCTTGACCATGAACAATCATCAAGTCTGTGTCTGTGCAATCAGCTATGTATAGGCACTCCTTAAGGTACAAAAATGGACATAATGAATTTAGAATTAACTAATAATATTCATCGAGGGAAGATTTACACTGAGATTGATAATTAGGGAAGTTTACAAAATTTGTTTAAAAAAATGAGACGAAACACTAAGATTTGAAACTCATTCAAGTCAAAAGAGAAAAAAAAAACAAAAGGAAATTTTGCAAGGGTCCAATCATGAAAACCAGGTTAAGTTCACTCAATGTCAATTAGATAGCCTTATTTTGTTCAAAACAGAAGACTATGGAATAATATTGACGGAAACATCAGAGGAGAAGGTGAAGTAAAGTTATAAATGGATATAATTTCAAGGTCAAATCACAATGCAGAGCTAAAATAAATTATGAATTGATGTGTGACTGATTTTAACTCATGTCTATTATTACCTCTGACCAGTGGATTAAGGGGAATGTAAAAGAAGATTTGCAGTGTTTATACTTTTTTTTTACAATGATCACATCAGTTATTTAAATGTAATAAATACAAAGTTATTTTAAGAGACTCAAAGAAGCAGAAAGACACATCCATTCATCTTAAAGAGGCACCCACTGCAGTTACACACACAGTGGAATTTGGGCTTCTGAATTAAATCAAAGAAACCCTTTGTGGTGAGAAAAATCCATAAGGTTTCCTAGTTAAAGGAAGAAATTTAGTAAATAAAAGGGAAAACCCAAGGTACAGTGTTATCAAGTGAAATGGTATTTTAAGGAAAATCTGTTAAATATCAACTTTTAAAATGCCATTAGGTCAGTCGTTACAGATGAGACCAAATTTCCTGTCTGATACACAGACACAAGTACACACACACACACACACTCACGAAGGAACTCTGAAAGAATTAACTTCTGGCAAATCATGTGAAGTAAAGTTTGAAGATAATGGGTTATTTTTTAAAGTAACATAATTACCATAATGGTCCTTCATAGACCATAAGATATTTCTGAAATATCCATAAACATTTTTCCAGATAACAACAACAAAACTCAAGGAATACATAAAAACAGATGGGCAAATGGATTTTTAGGGGGTCTGTTTTTAAGTAACATTAATTTATGATAAGATCTTCATGGCAAGAGTCTATGGTCTCATCACCAAAAAGTGAGACAGACAATAGTAGGTGTGAAAGCCTAGATAATAAATCTGAAAAGAAAAATAAATAAATAAATAAATAAATAAATAAATAAATAAATAAATCTGACTAGAAAAACCCTTTTCATCTTTCAAGTTGAGAGAAAGGTGATGGGAATATTATAATTAAGAGGACTATAGCAAAGCTTATGTATTCCAGGGCTCATCCTCAGAATCCTCTTGTTTAGAAAGCTATCAGGGGCACTTGGGTAGCTCAATCAGTTAAGTGTCCACCTTCAGCTCAGGTCATGACTTCAGGGTCCTGGGTTCAAGCTGGTTGGGCTCCCTGCTCAGTGGAGAGTCTGCTTGTCCCTCTCCCTCTGCCCCTCCTCATTCTTTGTGTGCACTCTCTCTCTCAAACAAATAAGTAATCTTAAAAAAAGAGAAAGCTTTCAGATGAACTCATTCTACATACATTGATATTTTCAGTATTATTTGCAATTCTTGATTCAATTAAATATACACATCCCTAAATATCTATAACCAATGTTTACCTGTGTCTGTTTTATTTCTATTATTATTTATTATTTATCTAAGCAAAGAAACCTGTTTATCTGTACTATTAAAATAAGTTTGGGGTGCCTGAGTCGCTCAGTTGGCTAAGCATCTGCCTTCAGCTCAGGTCATGGTCCTGGGGTCAAGTCCCAAGTCAGGCTCCCTACTCAGTGGAGAATCTGCTTCTCCCTCTGCCCATCCCTCCTGCTCGTGCTCTCTCTCAAATAAATAAAATCTTTAAACTAAAAAAAAAATGTACTCTATCTTCCTCATACCCAGTGGCTTTCCATTTTAAATGTATCCTACACACTCAACACTAATTGGCCTACTTATAACCATTTTTGTTGTGTATTTTTCTCTGCTTATAAACACATTATATGATACCAGCATTGTACTAGTAAAGAAAAACTTACAACACCATCAGACTACAGGCCAATATCCCTTACGTACTTAGAAATGAAATTCCTTAACAGATTTTTAGAAAAAAAGAATCTAGAAGTATATAAAATTATAATACATCATGATTACAGGCTTTTTTTCCTCAGGAATATAAATTCTTTTAATACCAATGATAAAAATCTCAGCCAACTAGGAATAACAGAGAATTTCCTCTAGTTGCCAAAGGGCATCTACAAACAAAACAAAACAAAACAAAAACCTACAGATAACACCATACTCAGCAGCAAAAGGCTAACTTAATTTTCCTTAAGATCAGGAACAAGACAATCATTTCTCTTTTATAACTTTTACTTAATATTGTATAGGAGGCCTTAGCCATTGCAATAAGGCAAGAAAAAAATAGAACACAGAATGAAAGTAAAAAGAAGAAACAGATTATTGTTTATATTCAGATTGCTGCTTCTCAAGAAACTTTTAATTTCTAATAAAAATTTCATAGCAAGAGAGGTTATGGTAACTTTTTAAGTTTTTTTTTTTTAATTTATTTGAGAGAGAGAGAGAGAGCGCAGAAGGAGAGGGAGAAGCAGACTCTCAACTGAGCAGAGAGCCCGATGTGGGGCTTGATCCCAGGACCCTGAGATCATGATCTGAAGGCAGATGGTTAACCAACTGAGCCATCCCAGTGCCCTGAGGCTATGGTTTTCATAATTGGAAATTAAGACAGAAATAAAAACATGATTGTGTATATAAAAAACTCTGAGGAAGCCATATAAAATGCACTAGAAGTAATATGTGACATTAAGGAGATAACAGAAGATAAACATTTTTGTTTCTATATATAAGCAACCAAGAATTTGAGATGGAAATTAGAATACGGTTTACTACAGCATCTAAAAGCAGAAAATAATTATGAGTAAATTTAACAATTGGTAAAAGATCTATACTTTGAAAACTAGAAAAAGAATACTGCATAGAGAAATTAAATGAGATTAGAGTAAGTAAATGGAGAGATAGAATATTCTTTGAGTCAGAAAGCTCAATATCACTAAGAGCTTGGTTCTCTAGAAACTGATCATCACATTTAATGAAATCCCATGCAAACACCCAACAGGATTTTTAATAGAAATTGATGAGCAAGTTCTAAAATTTATATGGATATTCAAAAGATCTCAAAATACAAAAATTTTTCTAAAAATTAAGTACAAAGCCAGTCTAATTTCAAGACTTATTATAAAGCTACACTAATTAAGATGCTTTGGTACTGGTATGATGATATAAAAGTAGATGAATAGAAGAAAACAGAGTGCCTAGAAGTAGACTTATGTGTATAATAAGGGCTGATTTTCCACAAAATTACCTAGATAAGTGAGGGAAAGTTGTTTTTTTGAAGCAAACATTTAAAAAACTAGATATCCATATTTTAAAAAAGAACTTTGTTCTTTGATACAAAATTAAAATGGATGGGATGCCTGGGTGGCTCAGGGGCTGAGCTTCTGCCTTTGGCTCAGGGTGTGATTCCCAACGGGGGATTGAGTCCCACATCGGGCTCCCTCAGAGGAGCCTTCTTCTCCCTCTATGTCTCTGCCTCTCTCTCTCTTTCATGAATAAATAAATAAAAATCTTTAAAAAAAATAAGATGGATATAGTTCAATGTTTATAAGGTAAAATTATGAAACTTCTGGAAGAAAGCAGAATATATCTTCACAGCATTCATGAGCACGATGAATTTTTATACAGAACAACAGCAAGCACATATCATTAAAAATATATTTGAAATACATGATAGACAAATGAATCATAATACTTAGATTTCATCAAATGTTAAATCTTCAATAAGATAATAAAAAATTATATAATTAGGCTTTTATTCAAGGATAAATAACACTAAAACTCAATAACAAAACAATCTAACTTTAAAATGTGCAAAATATTTGAACAAATCATTCATAAAAGTAATAAATGGCTGATAAACACATGAAAAATTATATCATTAGTCATCAAGAAAATGCACATTAATACAATCTCTCTAGGATGGCTGAAATTTAGAAAGCTGTCAATAGTGTTTGCAAGTATGTAGGACAACCTGAAATCTTGTATATCCTTTCTGAGGGTATAAAATTAGATAACTAGCCTGGAAAATGGTTTGACAGTTATCTTTATATACACTTACTCTGTGCCTCAGCAGTTTTACCTCTAAAGATTTACCCAATAAAAATGAAAACTACGTCCATACAAAGACTTCTACATCATTGTTCATGGCAGCCTTATTCATTATAGACCCAACTGGAAATACTCCAAATGTCCTTCCATTGGTAAATGGTTGAACAAATTACGGTATATCCATGCAACAGAATACTATTTAGTAATAAAAAGGAATGATTTAATGATCCACACAATAATATAGATTACCCTCAAAAGCATCATGTTGGAAAAAAGGCACACATAAAGAAGTACACATTTTTAGAATTCTGTTTATAAACTGTAGAGTAATATAAGATAACCTCTGGTAACAACAGGAAGATCAGTGCTTGTCTGGGACCAGGATTTGAAGGATATGACTATTAAAAGGCATAAAAGTACATTTTAGAGTGATAGAAGTATTCTATATTTTTACTGTGATTATTTTATGAATGTATATATTTGTCTAAACTCATTAACTATAAAAATATGGTTGAAAAGAGTAGTAGACAATATATCTGAGAGATTAGATTGAAAAAAATAATACCTTTTTTCTGTCCTGGGAATACCAAGAGGAAAAGAGACCCTATCATCAATGCATGAACTAGTTCATTACTACCAGTTGTTGGTAAGATTTGAGAAGAATCTGAAGGAAAGCTTCAGCTTTCTAATAGTCTAGCAAGCGTATCTTTGTGCGTAGAGATTTGGAAATTTGCTGTAAATCTAACATCAGATGGAACAATTTCACCAAAATGTATTATATTAAGAATTTGTTAATGTCATATTTTCTTTTCCTTATCCATAGTATTTGTGCTCACAAAAAAATGCTTTGTAAACTGGAAAGAAATAATATTATTGCATTTCAACTTGTACCTGGTATTTCCCAGGTTAAATTAATTGGCATTCTGAGGTAAAGCCTCCTGTCTTTTCCCCAATTATGCCAAGTTATTTCATGCCTCAGTTCTTCCAACTCATGTTGCTTTCTGGGCCTGAAATTTTGTTCCCTCTTCTCTGCTTGCCTGGCTCCTACTCATTCTTCCAGTCCCAATTTAAAAATCACTTCTTCCAAATCACCATTCTGTTTCAATGAGGTATTCTCTATTAAACTTGTGCATTACACCACATTCTACTCCTCCAAAACACTTAAGACGTTTGGATCTAATGTATTTACAAATAAGACTTTTTGGCTTACTATCTGTTCTCCCTCTAGTTCTATATCCCATTCCTTTCCAATACATAGAAATGCTGTTGATTACTGCTCAGTTCTTTTGAGTACCAGAAATAAGTGAGATAGAAATTTTCATACAAAGAGAAGATCCCATTGTTCATATATGCTTTAAAAATTACCTTAAAAATTAAGAACAAAGTTGGAGGACTGGCACTTCCCAATTCTGAGATTTTGAAAACAGATGCTTTGTGTTCAACTTTACATCTCTAATTCCTAAAAGAGTTCTGGAAAAAAAATAATAACAGTAATAAACCATTAAACAAATAAAAACAAAACAACAAAAATTAATTGGTCATCTTTGGAGGATGACAGAAAACAAGTCATTTTCTTCAAAAGTGATAAAGACAAAAAAGCAAACACTTATTCTGCTTCATATATATGAACTGTACCCACAGGGAGTCAAATAATAAATCATTAGAAGTGTCTCTTTATAAAAATATCCTAGCAAATTAATATTTAAAAGAACTGACAATTAAATGTCACTATTTGCAAAAATTCATCTCATTAATGAATCTAATCATTGAGCATCAATAGCTACTAACATAACCAGGAGTAAGACACATAAAATTCACGTGTCTCTTGAGTAAAGAACACAACACCATCCAGTCTTTTCAAAGGAATGGAACTTGGGTCTGATGAAGCCTTAGATCCTGCACCAGATATTCAAAGAACTATAGAGGACAGAACAACATGTTGAGCCACACAATGAATAGATAAAAAATAAGGTCCATTCTGTCTAAAATCCTACAGGATAGTTGTCCTGAGTTCTTCAACAGATGAATAAATAATCAGGAGTAACTATAAAAGTCATGATCAGATCTTCTTAACCAGAAATACTAAAAGAACTCCTTCAGGCTGAAGAAAAAATTGGCCAGAGAGTAATTTGAATTCAAATGAAGAAATAGGGGCACCTGAGTGGCTCAGTTGGTTGGGTGTCTGCCTTCAGCTTGGGCCATGATCCTGAGGTCCTAGGATGAGTCCCACATTGGGCTTCCTGCTTGTGGGGAGCCTGATTCTCCCTCTCCCTCTGCCTGCCACTCCCCCTGCTTGTGCTCTCTGTGTCAAATAAATAAAAATCTTTTTTTAAAAATGAAGAAATAAATAGCAAGGAAATGTTTTTTTAAGGTACAAACTCCAGTCTTTTCATGATTGAGAAAAAAAGTTATTAGCAAGCTTAAAATAGAAAGGGACGTGATAAAAGACATCTATGAAAAGCTTAAAGCAAAAATCATTCTTAATAATGAATGCTGAAAGCTTTTCCCCTAATATCAGAAACAAGACAAGAATGTCTGCTCTCACTATTTGTATTCAACATTGTATCACAGGATTAGCTAGGGTAATTAGATAAGAAAAAGAAACAAAAGGTGATCACATTAGAAAGGAAGAATGAAACTACCCCTATTTGCAGATGACATGGTCTTACATATAGAAAGGCCTAAGAAATCCATTTTTAAAATAGAGCTAATAAATGAGTTCAGTATGTTTGAAGGTTAAAAGATCAATACATAAAAATCAGTTGTATTTCTATAGGCTGGCAAGAAATAATCTAAACATGAACTTAAACTAATTCCATTTTCAATAGCACAAAAAGAGTAACATATTTACAAATAAATTTAACTGAAAAGTGGAGGATGTGTATACTGAAAACTAGAAAATGTTGTTGAAAGAAACTAAAGAATATGTAAGTAAATGTAAAGACATCCCATGTTATGGATTGAAAGACTTAATATTGTGATGATGGTAATATTCCCAAAATAACCCAAAAATCCCAATTGCTGTTTGTGTGAAACAAGGTAATCCTAACATTAAAATTGAAATGCACGGGATCCAGCATTGCCAAAATTACCTTAAAAATTAAGAACAAAGTTGGAGGACTGGCACTTCCCAATTCTGAGACTTACTAAAAAGCTACAGTGATCATGATGCTGGTGGTGCTGGCATATGGATAGACATATGATCAATGGAGTAGAATTGAGAGTCCTAAATAAACTCATGCATTTTAACAAGGATGCCAAGATGCCTCAATTGGGAAAGAAGAACCTTTTCAACAGATGGTTACTGGGACAACTGGATATCACATACAAAAAAAAATGATTTTTGGTCTTTATCTCATACTACATACAAAAGTTAACCAAAAAAAATGACCAAAAAATACTAAACATAAGTATAAAAGCTGTAAACTCTAAGAAAACATAGTTGTAGATACTTATAATCTCAGATTCAGCAGTCATTTCCTTAACCATGACACCAAAAGCACAAGCAACCAAAGAAACGGAGTTCAACATTAACTTTTTTTGTGACTTAAAGGACACTGTCAAGAAAGTGAAGACAACTCATAAAATGGGGTAATAATAAAAAGATAGACAAAGGATTTCAATAGGAAGACATACATACGGCCAAAAAACATGTGGAAAGATCCTTAAAATCATTAGTCATTAGTGAAAAGCAAATTAAAACCACAAGGACATACTACTTTAAGATGGCTATAATAATAATAATAATAATGAAAATAACAAATATTGGCAAAAACATGGAGAAATTAGAATATTCATATATTTCTGATGAGAATGTAAAAATGGTGCATTTCTGCTTTGGAAAACAGTATGGTAGTACCTTAGAAAGTGAAACAGAGTATCATATGACTCAACAATTCTATCTGTAGGTATACACCCAAGAGATTGAAAATATATGGCCACGCAAAAATTGTACACAAAAGTTCATAACAATATTGTTTATAGCAGCCAAAAAAATAGAAAATCTCAAATGTCCACTTACTGATAAGTAGATAAACAAAATTTGGCATATCCATAAATGAAATACAAACCACACATAAAAAAAGAGTATTGACTCATATGACAACATGGATAAATTCCATTTATATGAAATGTCCAAAATATACAAAGTTATTGAGACAGAAAGGAGATTAGTGGTTGTATGCAATTTCTTTTGGGGATGATGAAAATGTTCCAGGATTAGCAGTGATGGTTGATGGGTTTATAAATCTACCAAAAACCACTAAATTCAATACTTTAAAGGTGACTTTTATGGTGTGTGAATTCCATAGGTCAATAAAAAAATAAAGGTAACTAACAACTGAGTCATAACAATGATAACGATATTTTTAACTTAAAACCCCTAAATAGATGTGTACTTATTCCTAATGCTTGGCAAGAGAAGAGAGTCCTTTCCATGAATGCAGCCTAATGATTGCCCTGTGTGATTTTCTCATAATCCACATCTCTCATGCAGCTTTAAAAAATCCTAGTTTTAGGTTATTTCAAATTGAGTGAGAAAGATATTTTTTTGGATCATTCCAAGGGCAGAATCAGTCTAAATATTTCCCCAGACTTTTACAGTAACCTCATCAACACCTAATTTGACAGCTATTTTACAGCTACTCTTCCTTACCAAGACTTTCTAAAGCCTTTAATTTAGTTTCAATTGAACCATTGACTTCTTCTACGTTCAACTTCTACTTCAGCACCCCCCCCTTTTTTTTGTATTTAACTACAACACGTAACAAGTGAAGCGGCAAAAGCAGTTTGAAAGGAACATAACTGATTCTTGACAAGCATGTGGTTTGGCTGGTGTGAATGGAAAGGTGAGGGCAGGAAAAAGGAAGAGCTCCAGGGGTGCAAGTCAACAGGTGGCACAAAATAATGGAGAATCTTGTTTGCTTTGGGACACAGGGAAGTGGAAGTTAGTTAAAGTAATGTCTACTATGCTTAAGCCTGATGTTCCCAGGTATATGGATGGGAAGGGCATTGAGTGCACACGGACCAGCATGGGCAATAGAACAGACTTGGGGAAACCTAAGTTTTAAAAAACTGACTGGTATTTACACACCTGTGCATGAATCTTGCCTCAGATAAGAGTATTCTTCAGTCCAGAGGTCTAACGAGATGGTGACCACTAAAATTTTGATGAATACAGACCTCCTCTCCCATTAGAGTTCCACCTGTGTGTCTCTGCTCTGCTCAGTATGGATTTTAAACTCCTTGGGTTCCGAGCTAAATACTTATAAGAACGCTTGACAGTAGCTACCTCTACCTAATTAAAACTAAGCTGAGAAAAAAAGGAATTAAAACTGAAGTCAGCTTACTTGTTGTAGCTGAGTCTTAGATAGACGAGGACATGGCCAATAAGGGATGAGAAATGAATAACGGATACAAGACTAAATGTGTGGTACCATTTGCTAGCTGGGTTTTGACAGGGTTGCTATAAGTGAATTTTATGAATGACCAAATGTGTGAAACCAAACATATCTACACTCATTGCGGATGCCACTGTGGTATTAGAAATATGAGGAGCTATGATTGCCCTCTCCTCCTGCTTAATAAAGGCTGGTAGAAAAGATGCATGGCCAACAGTAAGAACAGCTCTGTGATCTCCTCTATCAATTTCTTGCCAGTCAGTACTCAAATTGTGCCAAATTGATGCCTGTTTGTGTTACTGCACATACAGAATACTCATCAGGGATTATACCAAAGGATATTAGAATAGAAAGAGGCTTCAAGAAGTTGAATTGAATTACTGGAAACCCTGTTACTAAGACACATTTTTTCCCCCATAAGCTTCTATTTTCTTTGCTCACAATGACATCCCCAGAGCTTCGGTGGCATAATTTTCATTGCTTTGGAAGATAATGTTCTATTTTCTATGAGTCAACTAGTTTTGGATAATTACTTAGTTGAAGTTTACAAACAAAACTTTTGCTATATTGAAAAGAAACAGATAAGACAGGCAAAGACAAGGAAGATACGTTTCTAACACACCACTGTTTCACTTCAGGTATTGCTTTATCCTTAAATGCTTGAGGGTAAGATGGGACTAACAACCTAGGGGCCTGTGGGCATTGCATTCATCTGTGTTATCCCCTTGATTCCCCACCTCCCAAAACTCCTCTCCTTGAGTGTGGGCCAGACCTGTGACTCCCTTCTAACCTACAGGACACAGCGACAATGACAGGCTAGATGTGATTTCATTACATAAGAATGTAACTGTTGTCTTGCTGAGAGACGTTTCCTCCTTTGCTGCCATGAAGCCAGCTGCCATGTTGTGAGCTGCCCTACGAAGAGGACCATGTGACAAGCACCTGAGGGCACCCTCTGTCCACAACTCAGAAAAAAAAAAAAGGCAGCCCTCATCCCAATAGCTTGCAAACGGACTAGATTCCGCCAACAACACCATGAGCTTAAAATGGGATCCTTCTCCAGTTGAACCTCAGATGAAACCAACACCCTGGCTGACAGATTGATCGCACCTTTTTTAGCCATTAACAGGAGGATCCGACTAGGTCATTCTTGGACCCATAACACAGAAAATGTGAGATAATCAATGTATGTCATTTTAAGCAATAGCTAGCTAATATACCAGGCTTCAAAATCAATTTTTTACCTGGGAAGGCTGAGAAAAGTTTCTTACTCTAACCTGTCTTCTCTCACTTTGTTAAATACTAAATCATAACACAATGACATCTGTTGACTCATTATGATGCTACCTGTGTGAAATCCTAATTGATAAGCAGAAGGTTGTCTCCCTAGGAGGTTTCAAGACTATATCTGAGTAGTTATATAATTTATACATAGTTATATAATTATATATAGTTATATAATTTAAGTACACACGTTATTTAATTTGTTCTGAAGAGATCTCATCTCTTTCTTCTCTCTTACTTCAGCTCTATCTAATCACCAAGTCAGGCCAGTTCACATCCCAAATATTTCCAAAACTCCTCTAGTCTTTTCATTCATATTCCCAGGCCCTGGCTCCAGCACCACCATCTCCCATCTTTTGAACATATCTGCTTCTTCTGGTCTCACCACCACTCACCCTCAACTGTTCTTTCCCTTCATTTTCACCCGTAGACTAATATTTCCTATACACACACGTCATTATGCCAAGTAGGTTCTTTAAATCCTCTCCAAAGCCTTTGAAGAAAGGCTAAACTCTTCAATATAACTCATATTATGCCTCAGATTTTATGGATTTCAAATGCCTAGCTAATAAAGCACATTTTGCTTCCCTAAAGGTAGGGATTGTGTGAGTCTTATTTTCAGCATACTGCATGTTAGGTTCAAGCCTGAAACAAATTTGGCAGTTAGTATTTGTGGACGGAATACATGCAGCAACAGAGAATATATTAGAAAGAGGTTAGATCTTATGTTAAGCGTTCTTAACACACACACACACACACACACACACACACACACAGAAGGCAAAGTGACAAGAAACCCCTAGGAATTGATGGATATGTTTACTGCCTTGATTGCGGTGATGGTATCATGGGTGTATGCCTATATCCACCCTTGTCAAAATGTATACATTAAATATGTGCATTTTTGTGTATTAAGTATACCTCGATATAACTGAAATTTTTTTCAAGGATTAAAACTTCGTTTAAAAATAAGAGGTGCTTTAGGGCACCTGGGTGACTCAAACATAAGTGTCTGCCTTCTGCTCAAGTCATGATCCCAGGGTCCTGAGATCGAGCCCAGCATCAGGCTCCCTGCTTGTCCCTCTCCCTATGCCACATCCGCACACTTGTGCTCTCTCTTTCTCTCACTCTTGCTCTCAAATAAAATATTTAGGGGGAAAAAAAGGTGCTTCTTTAAAATATGTATATCATATACATTTTGTGCATTAATTTCCCAAAACTAGTGTCTATTAAACCTTAAGTCTTTCTTGCAATATCTAAGAGGCATGTGTTTACACCTGCTTATACTCCGGTCTTTATATATGTGCACTTTTATCTCCTCACATACATGCACCAATGAGAGGAAGAAGAGATGAGAAGCAGCAGAGTACAGACACAGCCATAGATGGAGGTAATGATAGGATCTGTCATTTACTCTGTATAGTTTGGACTACAATGTAGCTCCCCAGTGGTCACAGACCATTTAAAATGCACATATTTTACACATATATAACAAAGTAAATGCAAAGCTCCGAGAGTTACCTACACAGCTGTCATTTTTGACAGAAAGCCTTCTGCCAATGCAACAGAAATAGATTGGTGAGCAAAATGCCATTAGGTTTTTCTCCAATCATGAATCTGTTAATCCCCATGGTCCACACGGTCTTTGGAGCTTTGGCCACAGATAATGCATTTATAGACATTGCACACAGACATGAACACACATCTTTTTTGGCCATTTCCATAGAGTGACTGATTAAATTGTACCCTAGGATTTTACCCAAACATTTCCATTCAGACTTTTCTCCATCTCTCCACCATTATGAGTGATACACGAAAAATAAAACGAAATTAACAAAAGTCATTGGTTTTCAGGAGGAGAATAAGAATCTTCAGAAAATGTAAAACTGGGGTTCTTTTACAGGCCATGGCTGAAATCGAGGCAGAGAATGTTGATAGAGTCATGAATCCACATTCCTTAGAGCTTCGGGTGTTCATATATTAAATTTTTTAAAAGATTTATTCATTTTAGAGACAATGTACAAGCAGGAGGGGCAGAGGGAGAGGAGAGACTCTCAAGCAGACTTCACACTGGGCATGGAGTCTGACATCGGACTTGACCTCATAACCCTGAGATCAAGGCCTGAGCGCTTAATCAACTGTGCCACCCAGGTTCCCCTACAGATGTTCATTTAAAGTAACAGGCTCTACACAACTCTATCCGCACTGGAGGTTTGAGGAGCCTTGAAAATCCACTGAATGATTTTTTTCCATTAGCCAAATATCTATTTCTTAAGGCATGAAAATTAAGAGTATCTGAAAGAAAGCAGGGCTGTTATTCTTGGGGCCTCTATGTCTTCTATCTCACATGGTGGCCTGTAGCTGCATGTTGCTATTAAGGACATGCAATGTGGCTGATCCAAATTAACACATGCTATAAATGGAAGATGCACACTGAATTTTTGACCACTGAATATGACTGTTTTTAAATCCTTTTTTTTTCTTTAAGTAGTCTCCATGCCCAGCATGGACCCTAATACAGGGCTTGAACTCACCACCCTGAGATCAAGACCTGAGCTGAGATCAAGAGTCAGACACTCAACTGACTGAAGCACTCAGGCACCCCTAAGATTATTTTTTAAATGTAAAATATCATCCATTTTTAAAAAGATTTATTTATTCATTTGAGAGAGAGAGAGTATGTGTGTGTGTACAGGGAAAGGGGCAGAGGGAGAGAGAATCCTCAAGGAGACTGAGGAGCTGAGGCTCACTCCCAGGACCCTGAGATCATGATCTGAGCCAAAATCAAGTGTTGGAATCTCAACCCACTGAGCCACCCAGGTGCCCCTCATCAATATTTTAAAAATATTTATTACATATTGAAATACCATTTGGGATGTCTTGGAGTAAATAAATAATTAAAGGCGATCTCACCTGTTTCTTTCCACTTTAAGTGTGCTCACTAGAAATGTTTATATGACAAATGTAGTGCACTCTATATTTCTTTTGGTCAAGGCCACTCTGTGTAGTTATATTCTTCAATAGTCAAAAGGGAGAAGTGAGTCTAAGTCCTCCTTTATCCTCATGTTTCCTGCAGGCAGAGAAACCCATCTCCCCTCTCTTCTGTAAACCCTCATACAGCATGCCCCAGGATATGGAGTGGAGGGAGAGCCTTCAAGTGTTTCCTAGTTCCTTTAAACATACGGAGCAGTGTCTTTTTCTGTATAATTTTTAGCTCCTCTTTTCACTCTCAGATCCCTGTCATTTACCCTGCAAAACACAAGTTGTAGCAATATTGTTAAGGTCTGTTGCCCAATCATCAGCCTACACACATGCATTTAGGTCTATTTCACTCTAGTGTCCCATCACTAGGTCATTGCACCACTGAGGCTAGTTGGTTGCATGCAACGGAAAACAACTCTGGATAATGTAAGCAAAGAATGTACCAGGAGAGTGTCCGAAGCCTATGAAAGGTTGGAGAATAAGGCTTAGTGAACTGGTGAGAATGGAAAGAGTGGACAGGCAGTGGCAGTGCATTGAAGACCACTTTCTGGATTTGGACACCCCCGCCACTGAGTAATTAATGATGTCCATGTTTCCACTGTCTCTGTAGTCATCTCTCGCCCTCATATCCTGCATGGGAGCATGTGATCCATACAGCCCAGTGATCTGTGCCCATCCCTTAATGACCACAAGAAACTTGAACAGATCCCTTGCACTCTGGGAGGCAGATCCCTGCCCATGCCAAAATTCACACAAAGGGGCCTGCCACAGATTTGAGAAAGGTGACAGACTCTAGGTAATCATTTTTATTAACAAAGATCACTACAGATCCCTCCAGAAATAGCCCCTCTGCAGTATATAACACACCAGACAGTAAGTGTGGCAGTAGGGTTGACAAAGAAATTTGAAATTCATATTTTTAGTGTAGAAGATGCTGGTGTATTAAACACAGCATGCTTTTAAAAGCAGCAGCTTACGAAAAGAAATTGTGATCTAAATTTAACAAAAATTGCCTGTGCTTCCCAAAATTAAACTGGCCCTCTCAATGTGCTTCTAATGAGGACTGAATCTGAATTTCACAACCTTTCAATTTTTTCAATCTACAGACATTTATTGACCTATTAGTCTTAGTTCATCCCCTAAGAATGAAAGATCAAGGAACAGGAGATAATTGCATATAGACATTTCCATTAAAGGGGACCATGTAGGTCTTTCTGCAGTTGTTAATGGTCTGTTGACACTCAGTAGGAGAGGATCTCATTATATGCCTGACTTTATAGGGAATTATGCCTATAAGTAGCTATGCATTGCTTAGGGTACTCATTTAACTGCAATTATCAAATTAAAAAATAGTTCCCTTTTGCTTTACTTAAAAATATATACCCTCAAAGCAACCCAGGCCCATCCAAAGAATGAATTGTACTAAGTCATGAAAAGCAAGACTCTCCTAACCAGTCATTTCTTGCTCTCACCCATTTTCAACATTTTTCTAAAATTCCTATTATCTTGAGGTTACCCACACAACTTTAAATACAGGATTCATACTGCAATTTAAAATTTTTAAAAAATCTATTATCTAGACCCAAGGCACTAAACGACAACATTCCCACTTTGTATTTCACACTCTATTGATTCCAGATCATCACAAACAACTCTAATTGGTAGATACAAAGTGAAATCACAATGGGAAAAAGAAAACAGTATGAATCAGAGGTTTTCAGTGACCATTTCCTGGTCCAATTTGGCCTTCCTCTGCCCCCTCACGCAAAGGGAAAATTTGGGGTGGATTGTCAAGATGCCTGGGCATGCACTCTACATGGGCACCCTTATATGAGAGTAGAGGGGAGCACCCTCCTCCCAGGCCTAAGCTTCTGCATGGCCAGGAGCCATCACACTGTCCCCGTGGGAGCAGCTGGAGCCAGTGCTCCTCTCTCCTCAAACTTAGTCAAGTTTGTCTGCAGTGTGTTGGCAGCTCAGCTTCGGAATGCAGCTGTGAGGTGCAGCTCTGTGGTTTTTCCCTTAGAAAACTCAAGCCAAGAGAAAAATGTGAAGGAAGCCGAATATTTATTTTTGGCACTTGTTCATCTGGTCAGGCTTTAATGCCACAAATTAAGAGAATCTGAACGACAAGACCTACCAAGCACCATGGGGTGGATGACAAAAGTCCAATCAGGGGAGTAGTTCTCTATTGTCTGAAGTGAAAGCTAGATCTCCTCTGCCTGTTGCTGCGTGGCTGTGCGGGAGCGGGTCACTGAGGTCACCCGCCCAAAGACTGGGAGACATAGTCTCCTAATCAAAGAGGCTTTGCAATGTGTTTTGAAACACACGTAAATGAAAAGAACAGTTTGAACTACCTATTTAGTTATCTAGGCGATAAAGCTCAGATCCAGATAAAGCTTCTGCCCTTTTAACACAAAACCTGATTTCTTGCACTATTTCCCCATTGAAATAAATGGCCATCGCCATCCTCTGAGGGCTCTGATCAAAAACGTGGAATTATCCTAGTTCTTTGTTTTGTCACAAATTACAACCGATCCATCAATAAAACTGCTCAGCTGTACAATCAAAGTATGTTCCGAGCCCAACCACTTCTCAGCACTTCCACGATGAGCTTCTCCGCCGGCCACCATCTGTCACTGGATTTTTGCACCAACTATTCACCCCGCTTTCATTCACAATTGGGTTAAATTCGCAGCCCAAGCATCACAGCATGTGATGCCATGTCTGGGTCTCATGCTGGCTCTGGCTCTTCAAATATATTTCTGTGTTTCTTGCCTTTTGAGGTGCCTTGTCATCTTTAATAGGCACACACCCCCCACTGGGTAAAAGGAAGTGCTGTAAATAATAAGTCTGGTGTAGTGTGGCCGTGAGGTGTGGGTGGAGGAGAGTGTTCAGTAGCCTGGGATGGGTCATGGTCTCTGAGTGAGCCTGTGCCTCTGGCCCATGACCCTGACACACCTGTTTTCTCTCCTCCCCCTGGTGGGACAGGGTGGCCAAAAGGGGCTGGACTGGCATATCCCCCTTCTCCCACTAGTGTGGGCTACCTCCCTTCCACGGGTCTGTGAGGCTCTGGGTAAGTATGTTCTCCTATAGGCAGGCCTTGTTAAGAACAAAGTGCTCTGGTGTGGTGTGGGTTGGTTGTGTTTTTTACGTCTTTATTTAAATTCCAGTTACTTTACATACAGTGTTATGTTAGCTTCAGGTGTACAATGTACCAATCAACACTTCCATCCAACGCCCAGTGTTCATTAGGACAAGTGCCCTTTTTTTTTTTTTTTAAGATTTTCTGTATTTATTCATGAGACACACAGAGAGAAAGGCAGAGAGAGAGAGAGAGAGAGAGAAGCAGGCTCCCCACAGGAAGCCTGATGTGGGACTTGATTCAGGATCCCAGGATCATGACCCGAGCCAAAGGCAGTTGCTCAACCACTGAGCCCCCTGGGTGCCCCCAACAAGTGCCCTCCTTGATTCCAATCCCCTATTTGACCCACCACCCCCACCGTCCCTCTAGAACCCATCAGTTTGCACTCTAGAGTTATGGCTGTTTCTTGGTTCGCCTCTTTTTTTCTCTTTGCTCATTTGTTTGGTTTCTTAAATTCTACATATGAGTGAAATCATATGGTATTTGTCTTTCTCTGACTGATTTCGCTTAGCATAATACTCTCTAGGTCCATCCATGCTGATGGTAATGGCAAGACTTCACTTTTTTATGGTTGAGTAATATTCCCTAGTATATAGGCACCACATCTTCTTAATCATCAGGCAATGGACACTTGGGCTGTTTCCATAATTTGGCTTTTGCAGATAATGCTGCTTAGTGTGTTTTTAAGTGGTTCCTTCCCTCCTCTCCTTCCATGCTGGAAGCAGGAGGGATGGTTTTCTGGCACTTACTGTGGGTACCTGGTTGAGGCTCCCAAAGGTATAATCTCACAATATTGTGGGGATGCCCTCACGACAGTGCCCCCCCCCCTGCAATTTGTAACTCTGACTTGTCTGGCAACTGGTTGCAGTTCAGTCCCCTGCCCCAGCTCTGGTTCCTGCCAGGATTCCAGTCCTGATCCCTGCTCTGAGAAGCTCCAACTCTCTGTGTTTGCCTGTTGGTCTCTTCAGTCTTGCCCTGATGACCCCACCCCTACCCGTTCATGAACCCAAGAAGAGCTGCTGAGTTTCATGCTGCTAGGACACAGTGGTGACTTCCAAACTACTTACATGCTGACCTAGATACCAGAAACCCCCTTGGCCAGGGAACTCCATTCAAGTTCCCTAGTGTCTCTTTCCATTGACTCTTGTTATAAAACACACATAGCAACAGGCCCTGGTGATCATTCTAGGCCTAGTCGTTACTTCCTCAATCTATTGCTTGTGTACTGATGCTGGAAGAATTTCATATAGTTCTTCATTCAACTAATGAAAATATTCTGCTTTTCCTAAAAGCCAGATCCTACTCTAAATTCTGGTAGAAAGCATGAATTCAACATGGTTTCTTTCTTTTTTTTTATGATAGTCACAGAGAGAGAGAGAGAGAGAGAGAGAGAGAGAGAGAGACAAGCAGAGACATAGGCAGAGGGAGAAGCAGGCTCCATGCACCGGGAACCCAACGTGGGATTTGATCCCGGGTCTTCAGGATCACGCCCTGGGCCAAAGGCAGGCGCTAAACCACTGTGCCACCCAGGGATCCCTCAACATGGTTTCAATTCTCAAAGCACACATGATCTGAGATGAGGTTCAAGGAAAATGTCTCACAATGTAACCACCCTGCCACTAGCTTGGACCTTCCCCTGAGATTGGACATGGAAGGATGGGGGTATGTGGGGCGGTTGTGTGGTAGTTTCACCAAAGAAGGAAATAAAAGAGGTGCCATACGTTGTTTATAAAGCAAACTTGAGACTCCAGACATCTACCTTTGGAGTTTTTTGTTAGATGCCATCCTACCCTAATCCCAGAAAATAGGAAATATATTTTCTAAGGTTCTTAATTGGAGTATTTTTGGACCATCTTCAGTGGTGTCTATAAACACAACAGCAAATAAGTTCTTGAGCAATTCTACTTGGATCTTTGGTTGGGCCGTGAGGCAGTTTCTCCATGCTAGCCCATGTTGGTGGAAGCCCTAGTTGGTCAATGAAATTTTCTTTTTAATGGATATTAGAAAAATTAAACATCTCTTGGAATTATTCTTACATACTGCTTATGTTGGCATATCATATGAGCTTGGGGAAAATTGGCTTGTTGCATAGAACAATGCATTTAAATGTTTGAAAGATTTCTAAATAAATAAAGATGATGTTTTAAATATTCATATAATCCCATTACAGATCCAAACTTTTGTAAAGGGTGGACTTTTTAAAAGTAAATATATAGCAGAAGCGATAAAACATTGTTCACAGTACATTAATATCAAAGTCATAAAAAATGCACTCCAGACATAATTACTACCAAACACAACTCTGATTACTGCTTCTAGTATACCCTTCATTCATTCATGTATGCGTGCATGCATTCATTCATTCATTCAACAAATTTACCTATGGTGATCCTGTAGGTCAGCTGTTACCAAGTGCCCTAAGAACTTTAAGATAGGTCTAATAAATACTTGTTAAATCAATACTGGATAAATGGAAGAACAAAACACACTAGTTTGTGTCTGGGCTCTCTTCCAGTCCAGAAGAGAATACAGATAAGAACCAGGCTTTTAACATGCAACACACGGAGGAGGAACACAAGGCGCAGGTTAGGCAGTGAGAGATAAGCGGCTAAAATACATGGTCTCTAATGTGCAACCCGAAAGATCAGTACTGAAAAAAAGCTCATCACTGGCCTGGTTTACGTTGGGTGATTGGGTCACTTTGGGCATTTACTCCTTCTCGAGGTAATGGGAGATGTGAAACGAGACAGGAGGAGGAGGAGGTTCATCAGCCCCTCTCCTGGCGCTGTGATCGCAGAGACTTTGCATGCTCTCCTAGCACAGGTGAGGAAGGGCTTCCTTGGGGAACCTGGCAGTGGTACCCCAGGGAAATTCAACCTTATAGCTCCACCCAGCCACAGGGAAGGTGCTTCTAGAGCCCCTTCAGATGATGGAGGCTGGAGGGTAATTTCTCTTGGATTTGGGGTCACCCATCTTTCTCTTCAGTATCTTGGCTCTCTTTCAACTGAAGCATTTCTGTCAGCATGCAGGGCACTCAATCATTTGTAACTGAACAAGAAATCCTTGAACCTCATGCCCACCAGTTACTACTCTATCCACCACATCCCTTTGTTGGCAATTTCTCAAAAGTTTAGTCTCTACCCAATGTCTCCGGCTCCACCATGTGCACATCCCCTGCCAGTCAGGCTGCCAAATTCAGACACTCATGCTGCACAATCCGTGGTCATTCTTTAGCCTTTATGCTACCAGACAGCTCATCAGTGTAACATTTCTCTCTTCCTTCTCTATTCTATTCCTAGATGATCATGACCATTCCAAAGATTTTCAATACTATCCATGTATCAGCAGTTCCCAGTTTACATTTCAGACCTGATGAGCTCCAAGCTCATTTGGCCAAATATCTATTCAACAATCAGATATGGATGTGCTCAGACAGCTCCAACGTGGCCAACAACTTGACATTCCCGATATTCTCATACTGGTCTCAATAAAAAGAATTTGCATTCACCCAGATATATTGTGCAACTAATAAAAAAAAAAAAACCAGACATTTATTTGGCTTTTTTTTTTTTGAGCAACTGCAGTGATGATTTCACAGTTATCTCTAAACGCATCAGGTCCTATACCTTAAACATGTGCAGGTTTTTATACACTGGCCATACCTCAATAAAGTTGTTTAAACACAAAAGAAGAAAAAGTAAGCCCTCACAATTCTATTCCTCTCAACTCCCATAACCAGCTAATCAGAAAAATCTTGTAATTGATGTCAAAAAAAATAATTGCTCGATTCTCTTCTCCCTAATGCCACATTCTTTTTTATCTTTTAGAGATTTTATTTATTTATTTGACAGAGAGAGAGAGACAGTGAGAGAGAATAAGTAGGGGAAGCAGCAGAGGGAGATGGAGAAGCAGACTCCCTGCTGAGCAGGGAGATTGACACTGGGCTTGAACCCAGGACTCCAAGATCATGACCTGAGCTGAAGGATGATGCTTAACCAACTGAGCCACCCTAACACCACATTCTTAATCCAAGCTGTGCTCACCTCTTGCAACTGCTCTGGCCAGCTGTACTGGGCCCCATTCCAGTTCGTTCCCAAACAGCCATGAATCTGAATTTAATATGAGGACCAGGTGTATCAGTCAGCTGTTGAAACCCTACTATGAACATTCTATGCCATGGATGCTGGAATGGCTCTTTTTTTTATCAATTAATTCATTTATTTGGGGGGCTTTTTACATATTTTTTAATAATAAATTTATTTTTTATTGGTGTTCAATTTGCCAACATACAGAATAACACCCAGTGCTCATCCCGTCACGTGCCCCCCTAAGTGCCCACTACCCAGTCACCCCCACCCCCCGCCCTCCTCCCCTTCCACCACCGCTAGTTCGTTTCCCAGAGTTAGGAGTCTCTCATGTTCTGTCTCCCTTTCTGATATTTCCTACCCATTTCATGTATGTATTTCTATGATGCAGTACCATAGAGCAAGGAGAAAAATCAGGTCATGTCTTACGTAATATCATGGATAGACTTCAAACACAATGTTGGGTAAACCCAGTCAAAACCAAAAGAGCCTTTACTTTATTTCATTCATTCATAGGATACTAACGAAAGAAGTAAAATTGACCAATGGTGGTAGAAGTCAGCGTTAGAGGTCACGCATGGGTTAGTAACCACTGTAAGGAATTAGACTGGAAATGTTCTATGGCAGCCACCTGCATGTCTGCACTTTGTGAAAATTCACTGAACTGTATACTTAGGATTTGCGCGTTTTTCTTTATGTACATTATGTCTCAATATAAAACTTACTTTAAAAACTGTATAAAGAGTGTTTGGGCCTCTCATAATTTTTTGAGTTACTAACCACTCTGGGTATGTTAAAACTAAGAAATAAAAATGGTAGAATTTTCTGCTGGGTAATTATTGTGTATTTAGAAAAATGCCTAATTATACATTCAACTGACACACCAGAGTGATTTCAGAAAGCCTTGGCTAATACGAAAAGCGTGTGTTTGGAATGAATAATATCCTGTTGTTAGAAAAGTAAACATCCAGGCCTATGATTAAATAATGTTAATACAACTATAGTAAAGGAAAGAAATTAAAAAACATAAACAAAGTCTAGAAATACATTACAAGTTCTATTTTGGTTGCTGGGTTGACAGGAACAGAAACACTGTACTGTTTGAAGGGGAAAAATAACACAGAGGAGCTGTAAGAAGCCACTCTTTGAAAATCATATTTAAAACATGAATGCTCCCCTTGTAATTATGAGATTACTCTGCAAATGCTCAGGGCTGGTATTTATTACTTCAGGTGTGTAAATATAAAAGAGTTTGAACACTGATTTCAGTGTTAGGACCCTGGAGTTACTCATACACATATTTCTTTTTTATGTTTGTTTGTTTTTGAGAAGTACAATAGCATGCATTCATGGGTGAAAACTATCAAAGCCAGTAAATAGGACATAGTCTATAATAACACACAATAATAAATTGATTTTGAATTTATAAGACAGAATGGTAATAAACTTCCAGAACAAATAATGCTTGAAGCTTCTCAATCACAAGTAAATATAAAAATAAAATATAAAATTACAACTTATCAAGTATTGTCAACTATAGGGCTGGTTATGATCTTTCCACGTGAGAGTCCATATTTACGTAGACGATACAAAAGCACTGAAGACTAATCATTTGGATAGAGGATAAAAACTGAGTAAGCAATTACTTATAAAAATTGTTAATTTGAGTTCATTTAAAATTTATAAATCCTTCACTGCCCTTGAAAGTTCAGTTTTCCTAGATCATTAAAAGTTTCATATATTAAGGTTAGAGATAACATTACAGTTATATTTACTATAGATGTTTCCTACTTTGTCATCTTTACTACTGGAATAAAAGATGTTAAATTTCTCTATTAATGTAGCTTCCCTCTTGTCCTTTTCTTTATTATTTTTCATAAACTTTTATGATGTTTTTAGCAGAAAATCAGAATTTTTACTGATTCTCTCTACAGACTTTTCTACAAGCATCCAAACATATTCTTAAGATCTATTTAAATACGGTTCTTAATAGGTAAGATTTTGCAACATTTTGAGGTTCCCCTTGGGGGTGGGAATCTCTAAAACAAATAGGAGTTTCATTATCAGTGTAAAAACAACTTCATTTTTCTATTCTCAAATGATTAACTCCATTTTACAGCATCTGACACACATCAGCCTGAATGATCTCTTCCGTGTGAGGATGGGGGTGCGGGCAGGGAGTGGGGCAGATGGATGCTGCAGTGAGTCATGAGCGCGGAGCACGACCCCCTTCAAATTCCATTTCACGACTCACTTCGTGTTCAGAGCTGAATTTGCATGAAAATCAAATTCATAAATTCAGCCACGGCTTTGATCAGGAATTTTGCGGTTGTTATTGTTCTTTTTGAATTGTTGTAAAAGTTATGGCAGATGGTAATGTTTCTTGAAATGTCTGTTGATACCCATCTCCTTTCTTCTCCCACCAGAGGACAGTGCTAGAAAATCTTTAGCCCCTCCCTAGGATGGAGCCATCTTGGAACTTGAATGGCCCTTAGACCTAAGACCCTCATTTCCTTTATGAAGAAAGTAAAGCTACACCCTGAACCAGGCCTCCCTAACTCCCAGCCCAGGGACCTTTCCAGAATTCCAGTATATGAGGTCTCCAGAAAAGTGAGCACCAAAGTCTGCATAATATTGTGAATCATTATCAACCCTGCTATAGAGACAATCAAGGGGCAATAAAATAATTTACATCCCCACACATAGGCTGTCGCTATATAATGCCTTTATATAGGATATCTACATTTCTATCCATTAGGCAGGAAGCTAGGCTTGAGTGACAGGAGGATGGACCTTGGACGTCCTGATGAGAAGCCCAACGGAGGACTGCCCAGGGACCACCCCATTCCACACATCCAGCAGTCAGTCTGCAGTTACAACATCCCAGCATAGGAAGAGTTAAGTTTGCTGTGCTTGTTCCCCTTGCACAGCAAACAGCCACTTGTCCTTATCTGACCTAGGCCTCTAGAATAAAAATTATGTAGTGGTTTCCTACACCCTGCAGGCATTTCAAATGCATCATGGGAAAGGACACCCATGGTTGGTTAATTATGATACAATCCAGGGCTGTCACTCAAATATTGCTACCCTAGGACCCACCTACACAAGAAATTGACCCAAGCCCACACCCTGGAGTTTCCAGGGCCATTGTCTCCCTTGCCTGGCCGGCTCCTCCCTTGGAGCAGTACTTTAAAAAAAAAACTCTGTCTAGCTTTCCTTTCCTTTTGCTGTCCTATAATTCTTTACTGCGGAGGTGAAAAGGCTCATGGCTTCTTTTCCATCTAACTTTTAGTAACATATATATTTACTATAAGAAAGTTACAAATGGAAATAAATCAATTTACATACATACACAATTACTCTATATTTCTTTCATATAGGATATGCACTTATAGATTTACATATGCCCTCATAGATGATATTTCTAACAATTAGCTAAAGAATGTATTGATCGAGAGTTTGGAGGGCAACGAACATTTGAATCCCAGATCCACCACCTAACAGCTATTAGACCTTGGACATGTTTTATAACATTTTGTAGACTTAAAAAAAAATACATAGGGGATTGTTATGTGGATTAAACGAATAAATGTTTATAAATGCTTACCACAATGCCCGATGCAGGCTAATGTAGATGCTTTTCTCAAATTTCAAAGAAATTGTCTACACATGCTTGCAAGTGCAAGCCCCCACACCATGTGCCAGGAAGTGGACCAATTGATTCTTTCGCACAAAACCAAATTCATAATTATCATGGAAAGTTGGTACAACCGATGTCTTGGTTAGAGGGGAGGGTACAAGTCTTTGAAGGGCAAAAAGGCTGGTTCTGCAGATACCGACAGTGAAGCTCTTATGTACCGCACCACCACACTTCCAGAAATGTCATTTCCATGTGAGCCACAGAAAGTCTCAATTCAGGGACGCCTGGGTGGCTCAGTGGTGAAAGGCCTTCCCCTGGCCCAGGGTGTGATCCTGGAATCCCGGGGTCGAGTCCCACATCAGGTTCCCTGCATGGAGCCTGCTTCTCCCTCTGCCTGTCTCTGCCTCTCTTTCTGTGTCTCTCATGAATAAATAAAAATCTTTAAAAAAAAAAAAAAGTCTCAATTCAAGCACTGCACATGTGTTTCAGTGGCCTAGGCTCTGAAATTAACCTCATTCTTTTTTTCTTTTGAAATTAACCTCATTCTTAAAATGCCCATTTTCCTGAAGCTTTGGAAGGCATTTTAACAAGGCATTGAAATTTCTACTCTTATACTCTACAGATTTGGGCAAAAAGCACCATCGTAAAATTATACAAAAAAACTCTTACTTTCATGAAGGGTCTGCTTTTTGCTGAAGACATAACCTTTAGGTAGATCTGGATCTGAAAACAATGATCACCACCATAAGAAAGAGAAAACAGACACCGTCATTTGGAACCTTACCACACACCATGTTGTAATCTGATATCTCAATAAACATTAATCAATTTCTAGGCCAGGACCCAAGATTTCTGCTCAGTAACATAATTCAAAAAAGTACCTCTTTTGCATGCAATATAGAGGCACCATGCCAAGAAAAGAAACAAAAATTACCTTGATTTGTTTGCCAGCTGGTGCTTTGGACTAAATGGCCAAGGACCAAAGAACCCCCATTCCTGTCCTACAGAAAAATAAAATGATCTCTTCCTAAGCACACATACTTCTGACTGCTGAAAAATTACCCTGAGAAAAAACTAATTGCTACAGTGAAACACAATGTCCTCTGAGCCACCATCCATCTGGAAACCCAGAGAGACAAATATAAAACTGTTGGCAGTAGGGATTTGGTATTAATATGACTATTGATATATGGCTGTTAATCACCTTTTCCTGTTGGAATTGTTTCAGTAGAGTTAGGATCGAATTCTCAGGGTAAATAAAGTGCTAATAATGTATCTGCTAACACTATTCTTGAGATGGAGAAATCTTCTTTACACGGTTGTGTCATATGTATGCATAATATATATAAACATATACACAAATGTATATGTACCTACATATATAAATTTCTAGGCATCTAAAATATATATTGTAAAAGAACTTGAAAGCCCACAATGACTAGTCTCCATTTTGCAATTATAATGAAAGATTGCTGGTCATTTTCATTACGTTCTCTTTTTTTGAAGATTTTTAAAATTTATTTATTCATGAGAGACATAGAGAGGGAGGCAGAGACAGAGACAGGAGAAGTAGGCTCCCTGCAGGGAGCCTGATGCTGGATTCGATCCCAGGACCCCAGGATCATGACCTGAACCAAAGGTGGACGCTCAACCCCTGAGCCACCCAGGTGCCTCTCATTGTATTCTTTATTAGTATCAAGGACACTTAGAAAAATAGGAGACTTGCCTTTGAAAATGGGATTTGAGATTGGACTGAGGCAGGTGAAGTCACAGTCCTATCCACACGCAAGAAAAAAAACATGAACTGTTTAGGAATTTTCTGGCTGCCACTAGTTACTCATGCATCTCAGGCATTTAACACAGACTTCTCTTCTGAAAGGTGAGCCAATTTGAAATTTCTTGTCCCTCCATTTAACCTGAAGTTTGGAATGGAGCAAACAGATCTCCCTTTTTGCAGATTTGCAAACATGGCAAATTCTGCATCAGCAGATATTTTAGGAGGGGTAAATCTTTTGAGATAGCTTGACTAATTTTCAAATGCTCTAAAAACTGCACTAGCATATGGAATGGCAACAGACTTCACATGGCAACTTGTGTCTTAACATACTTGGCTGACTTCTTTAGAATGTCCACTTAGTGGGCAGCCCGGGTGGCTCCGCGGTTTAGCGCCCCCCTTCAGCCCAGGGCCTGATTCTGGAGTCCCGGGATCCAGTCCCGCGTCGGGCTCCCTGCATGGAGCCTGCTTCTCCCTCTGCCTGTGTCTCTGTGTCTCTCATGAATAAATAAATAATTAAAAAAAAAGAATGTCCACTTAGCTCTTAAGGATGTACAAAGAGCTAAGTTCTTTGTACTGCAAAGGTATCCAGCTCCAAAAATTCCTCTGCCTGATAACCTCACCTCGGTCAGTTGTGCAAAAGATAAAGAGCAATTTGAGAAAAATCTTTCATTTATAGGGAAAAAATGATCAGAAATGTGAAATTTCTTTTTTTTTAAGATTTTATATATTTTTGAGAGACACACACAGAAATAGGCAGAGACATAGGCTCCCAGGACCCTGGGACCATGACCTGAGCCAAAGGCAGCTCCTCAACCACGGAGCCACCCAGGTGCACCAGAATTGTGAAATTTCTAATGAAAAAAAAATACAAACCCTTGTGTGAATATCGGCATAATTTCATATTTAGGCTTCTTCTCAGCTTATTAACCATTTTTGTATTGTAGGGACCTGGTTGAAATCAGGTACCAGTCATTCAGTAAACTTCTATTTTATTCACGTAAAACTGCGTCGTTTGGAAGAACATAATGTAAGTGGATGCATTATTAGCACTGATGATAACGAAGTCTGACAGGTCATGCTGATCCATGGAAATAAAATCCTAAAACTTCCATTTCGCACGCAAGGAAGTACAACTCTAATTTGAAGGAATGCTCTGCTTACATCTACACGTGGCTTTATGATTCATGACAGGGAGGCTTTTCATCTCAAACACAAAGTTGACTCTCTAGGAGTTATTATAAAGTGGGAATGAAATTTCCTAACCTATTTAGATGAGCCAGGTGTGCATTATCTTTCACACGGATATCTCACACCTTCATTCCAGTAACCACCGCTGTGTTCTCGGTCTACTGCAGGAGGAAGGAGATAAACAGGCTAGGCCATGAGGATGACAAAATATCTCCTATTTATTCTGATAAAAATCTGCCCGAAGAGTAATTTAAAAATACATATAATGACTCTAGTCTTGAATTATTTTGTCGTTATATAGAGAGGTGGAAGTAACACTTTATCGATTCTGTCCCTTTTTAATAGTGATATTTCCATGCACAGTAATTGGGGAGAAAGAAAAAGAGGATTTTGAAAACTTTAGCAAGGATCCAATGCCATGAAGGTTTGTGAAGTGTCTCAATGACCACCCCCCGTATCGAGGAGCTTAAGTTACTAAGTGGTCTACTGGCTCCCAAGGTTATCCTCACAACAGCGAGCTACTTCACATACCAACAGACCACAATTCTGTGGGATTTTCTTTTTTTTTTTTTCTGCATGGTCATTTTTAGACTTCGCTCACTTGTTATAATGTGATTACAACGAAAGACAACTAGCGTGTCAAATAAGAAAACTTTGGAAACGTTATCTTAAATTACCTCCTAATATAAATTGAAATAAGTTGATTAATTTTTTATTTTGATTTCCAAGCTCCTGTTGAGATTGGAAAATGAAAAATCACTCACACTGTAAAACTTTCTATCTTAGTGAAAAGTCTCCCCGTCATAAATCATACAGCAGCATGTAGATGCAAATGGAGCATTCCTTCAAATTAGGATTTCAATTCCTTTCACATTATAGCACCTGCCCATGCATGACCTTCACAGAGGATTTTTTTTTTCCCCCATAATTTCCAAATGTGACAGGCAGCGTAACATCAAGGAGATGCAGGGTATCTCTGTAGCAATGTGTCAGTCAGCTGAGTGCAGAGGATCAGCAAGTTTCAAGGTGAGAAGGGAAGGTAAAACTCACTTAGTTCAACCATATGTTCTGATGCTCGAAGCAGCTCCACAGGGAGGCTGCCTCCAGAGCTGGGCTGCGGGGGCTTCAATCCTGGCTTCTCCCTTCACTAGCTTCTGGCGTGAGGCCAGTTGCCTACCTGTCAGTGCCTCGTTCTCCTCCACGTAAGATGGCAGGGATAGTAACAGAACCGCTCGATGGCATCATCAGAAGGACTGGATGAGTGATGTCCTAGAAAACATTCAGGATAGGGTCGGTCCCCACCCACCCTTCCTCATTTCGCACAGTGAGAAACTAGTCTTGGCTGGGAAACCTCAAGGGAGGCTGCTATTGGGGCCAGCACAGAATGTTGATGAGATCTTTCTCCTGGAGAGTCCAAATGCGTCTCCCTGGAGCTTCTTCTCATTCTCCTAATCCCCTCCCTTAGAATCATGCAGCAGAAGCTTAATCCCAAGGGCGCCTGGGGGGCTCAGGTTGCGATGGCAGGGTCATGAGATCGAGCCCTGGGTTGGGCTCTGGGCTAAGTGCAGAGCCTGCTCAAGACTCTCTCTCTTCTCTCTCTGCCCTGCCCTGTTGCTTCTGCTCTCTGCTCTCTCTCTTAAAAAAGAATTAAAAATAAAAACAAAGAGGTTAATCCCAATTTCTGAATTATCATCAAATACTGGAATTTAGCATGTGCTCCCAAATCAGACAGAATGGGTAGGGGCTTAGGAATTTCCTGGTTATAGTAACCTAAGTTCTCCATGTTGTCTCATGACTTACAAAACAACCCAACAACAGAGAGATGGGGCCCCTGCGGGGCTCAGTCATTTGAGCTTCAGACTCTTGATATCGGCTCAGGTCTCTAGGTCATGAGTTCAAGCCCCCTGTGGGGCTCCATACTTTAAAAAAAAAAAGACAGAGATAGAGAATGTGATGGTGCCCAACTCTTAAATGTGTTGTTGGGTCAAATGAATGTAAGTGCTTAAGATCAGCTTCATGGTGGTAATGTCAATGATGGTGATGATGATGATGATGATGATGGCGGCGGCGAAGATGCTGATTCTCACACTGGGTTAAATAGTAGGTTGCACGGGACGAACAAGCTCCTTGGTATATCACTGAATGCCACAGCTTTTACAGTACCGCCCTTACCCCCGTTCCTGTGGTCCTCAAATGATTTGTGTTGTGGATAAATTCTGTTTCTGTAGTTCGGACAATGAAATCACCTTGGCAATGTGCCTCACCTATTTCACTGGTGAAAACTGTCTTGGCAAGGTTGCACATCTTGTCTGAAATTTTCCCAGATACAGAAACACTACAGCCAATTATCTAGAAATTCTGAGCAGAGACCTTTCTCTTCTTATGTTCCAGTTGATTAGCTCTCCTCTATTCTATTTACTCTTCATATGGAAAAAGGCATTCTCTCTGTACAAACCTCCTCCACCAGAAGCACATTTCTCTCCATTTTAGCAGTAATTTTTTTTCATGGTATGGTTAACTCTTTTTCTCTGAATTGTTTTTTACCACGGGTTTCCTAAGCAATTCTAAGGATGTGGATAAGACAAAGCATCGCATTATCTCTCCCGAAGAGAAGCTGGATGTCCTTGTCACTTCGTGTTTCTACCATCAGCTCTGATAATCGGAGAATGACCAGTCATCCTTCTCCAACAGAAAGGTTTCCATCCCTGATTAAAATCTTCTATTGCACAACTGCACGTACAGAAGGAGAGGTCTTCCCAAGGCATCCAGAGCTCTCTATTCTCCTAGCATATATTTTCTCACCAAGTTTCTTTCTTTTTGTTAAATTGCTTGCATCTCACACTTCATCCCTACCACCACTCGGAATTTATGCAATTATTTCATGCACTTTGTACCTTCCTCATATCATACCTGATGCTCTGGCGGCAGGGAAGTGCTGCCACCTGCACCCCCGCTTCTCTCTCCGCCTACACTCCCAGGTACACACACGTGCACACATGCACACGCGTGCACACACACACACACACACACACACTTGTTTACCTTGAAAACTCTCCTTTGTTCTTTGATTCCCAGCTTCTTTTCTCCTCCTCTTTGAAGCAGTTCCCGGGGCCCCTCCTACCGCACCTGCACTGTAGTTTCAGGCACCACGCGGGATCACATTGTCTGGTTTACCTCCCTGGCCCTGCCGTTTGTGAGATCTTTTACTGCATGGTCTATTTTTTGCTTTTGTAGCTCTGCTCTAACATGGACCGAAACTTGGAGGGGATACACCACAGGAGGTGCACATGTGGGATCGGTAGCCAGACTGCGTGAGTTACTATCCATTCCGCCTACAGTGTAACTTGGAACAACTTGCTAAATCTAATTCATCAGTATTTGACTCAGTATCTGTTTTGAGGAGCAAATTAAAATTCTTAGAGTAGTATTCAGCGTTTGATGAATATTCAGTTAGTGCCAGTTATTATTTTTAAGTTATGGGGTAGTATACTTCGATAGGAATAATACATAAATTAAAGATAAAAATTAGGCCAGCTAAGTTCTTGGGCATTTAAATTTTTATGTTAAAGAAATTAAAAATAGGGTAAAGTCCTCACATTCCAACCTCATTCCTACTCTCAGAAATAAAGGTTAAATGATAAATTGTTCATTATGTGAACAATGCTTAATATTTAGTAAGCCTTAAACTTGTACTAATAACTATTTTAAATAATTAAGTAACCATTTTATGTATAAAAATGATATTGTTCCTCATAGTCAAGAATAAAAATACTCAATTTCCCGAGAGAAAATCCACGTTAGGATACCTGAATTCTATTATTTTATCACACCACTTCCTTCAGGGTTCTGTATATTGGGTCTTTAGTTATAATATTGTGTGGTTTTTAAAGGACCAAAATTATTACTTTTTCTCAACACTAGGTAGCTTAATTTTTATTTTTGGTAGCTTATTTTTAAACGTATATTTAAACATTTGTGCATAAGTGAAAATTCCTGAGTTTCACCTGCTTATTTTTCACTTAAAGTAAAAATAAATAAAAAGCTTGATATTAAACCTATGTATAAACATTTAATTTAAAATTCACTGAGGATAATTAACATGATCTGCTTCCTTACTTCTGGGTATGAAAATAAAGTCCTCTATTGGGAATAAAACTTTTTTGGTGACCAAATGATAGACCAATATGGGCAGTTTCATTTCCTATCATTTATATTAGTTTTTAATAATTCCATTAAGAATATAGAGCATAATTTATTTTTAAAATACACTTTTTTTCCATAAACCTATCATCTATTTGTGTGTGTGCTCTTAAAAGTGACCACAATAAGTCTCACCAAAAGTAAACAAGAATTATTTTTGGATGGTTGGATTTAGGGAAATGCTTTGTTTTTTATTTATATTTTGTTGTTGTTGTTGAATTGCAGGCACTTAGGTTAAATGTCAGGCAATAGTCTCTAAATGGAAAATTTATAATTTATTTTTGTTCCCCCAACACACACACCTTTTTGTAAATATCTAAAAGCCAACAAAAGGTAAAATTGGAGGGATCTGCTATATACATCAAATCCTTCTAAAGATCATAAGATTGAAGTTATGCAAGCAACTTTATATAATTTTTAGAATTCACATATCCCCTCGGCATATATTATAAAAACCCAGATGGCATTAAAAGGAAGATGAATTTTCCACATTTTTAATGCCATTATGGTCTCCCTACCATAAAATTGAATCAAGAAATAAAAATATTCATTATGTAGTAAAAGCATTTATGTAATACATAATTGTGAAAATATTATGGAAATTGCTGGGTAGTCAAATGTAAAAGGAACTGCTGTGTTTGCGTGTCTAAAAAAAAAATGACTGGACCACAGAAGCTTGGGCACTCTTCATACTTTGCCATAGGCAAAACAATTATGGTAATCCTTTTTATAGGTGCTTACAGTAGAAAATACATTTTAAAGAATAAAGTAAATTAGCTAAACACTCCAGAGGCAGAGAATGTGGGGGTGATGCTGAGTGGCTCTGCTCTGGCTGTCACTTCAAAAACAGGGAAGAGATAACATTATTTTAGTTTTTAATAGCTGGTTAACATTTGGCTCATGTGAGTTTGCAGACAGAAACTATCAGCTCCATCTCATCTAACTACATCTGACTTCAGGCAAGGACAAGTGGATCGATTCTCTGTATGATGGAAGGCTAAATCAGCTCCTCAAAACGGGTTTGCCAAGATATTAAACCATAAATATCCACTCGCTTGCAGATGAGTTTCCATTTCAAGCCTCTTCACAAATGCTTCTCTGCCTTCTCTCCATTTCTTTCCTCGAGGACTAGAAGACTTTGTAAGCATCTGCCCACCCCACACACCACAGAAGAAACAGTCAGCCAAACAAAAAGACATAAGCAAAGATGAAAACAAAGAACAAAAATTAAAAATTGGTTTCAAATATTATTCAACTATTTAAAGGAAAACTGTAGCGTGGGTCTGATCTACCCAGATAATCGTCCTTCCTTTTTTTTAATCATAAAAGTATAAATCCTTCTCTAGAATTGTCTGATAAGCACAGACAGATGAAAACAAAAATGAAATAGAGAAAACAAATTTCAAATGCTCTAAGTAACTCCCATGGTAGTTTCCATCAATGTCCAACATAGACACATGTATTCAGTATCAGAAGTAGACAAGCATCTAGCCTCGTAAGTGTCTCAAATAAGTGAGTTCAAATCACTTCCCAACTAAATCCTTGGGCACCAAGATATTCCCTCTAAAACTGTACCCCAATTTCAGGGTGATCGTAAATCACAATTTAGGCGATTTTATTTTTTTTTTAATTTTTATTTATTTATGATAGTCACAGAGAGACAGAGAGAGAGGCAGAGACATAGGCAGAGGGAGAAGCAGGCTCCATGCACCGGGAGCCCGACGTGGGATTCGATCCCGGGTCTCCAGGATCGCGCCCTGGGCCAAAGGCAAGCGCCAAACCACTGCGCCACCCAGGGATCCCAATTTAGGCGATTTTAGAGGGTGAAGTCCCACCTTCCACTTGGACATCATCATAATAAATAATCACAATAATAAAGGTTCCAGTCTCATTGCAATTGTGAGGACTGAATAGAATAACGCTCGTGGATTTTTCAACAGAGCACCAGGAATAAGCATGCTGAGTGGGAATTATTCATTCTAATTATATGCATATTCCAATTATGTCATACGTTATACATACGTTATATGTAAGCACTCTTTTTTAATGGCCTTTTAAATCTAAACTCTACCCCTAGAGAAGGCTGAAAACTTATTAGAATATTTAAGCACTAATTTCTACATCCCAGGGTCCATCCACCTTAGTCATCCCTCTTTGATTGACAGATTGAGCCGGAGCTCTGCGATCAGTTTTTAGGCAACAGACCTCCCAGGACTCCTAAGTTGAAGCAGTTTTTGTCTACACTTAGAAAAGAACATGATGAAGGGAAAAAGTATTTTCCATGTTCCCTCTGGATATGGAAGATCAAATGGGAGCTGGTGTCCTTTACAGGGAGGATGGCAAAGCCAAGATCATCCCTCAAGACATCTGGGCAACTCCCTCCTGAGGATTGCCTGGGTAAACTCCCTCCTGAGGATTGCCTGTGCCACCCAATGCACTAGTGGTGGGTGCCACCCTCAGTACCCACGTCCTACAATTACCTGGCCCCTGTTGACCCAAATTCCCTAGAGGACCCAGCATCCCATATTTACCCACAAAGTACTGGGCTTTCAGAACTGGTAACTCTCTTTGGCCTGTCAATCCCCCTCGCCCCTTAGAGGACAGTTAACTAGTCTCTGCCTGAGGGAGAGCACACTTCTAGGCTAGAATTTCTTTAAAGAATGCTTTTTGGTGAATCTGATGGATGCACAGAGCCTCCTTGCGGGCCTCTGTAGGTCAACGCACAGATGGAGTAAAACACCCAGTTGTCCCTGCTCTTGTTCTGTGCCTCCTGGTTGCATGCAGGCCACCCATTTCACCACTGCCTCGATGACCAATGGAAGGGAAATTCTTATCTGCCTGAATGGAGCTATGTGTATAGATGCTCAGCATCTGCTTGCAGGACCACCGCTCTTCCCTTGGGCTGGCTCTCCTGCCCCCACAGACACTTAGGTGCTCCCCAAGGCACGTTTAGACCAGGCACTGAGGAAATTTACAACAGTCAAAATGAGAATTTTAAGTGGCTAACTCAGGGAAATACCTATAAATGTCAAGACCTTGGTTTTTCTGACACCTGAAGCACCAAAGAAATCTCTTTAAATATATTAAGGGGATAACTGTTAGATTTAGGAGAAATAATAGTAACATTTATAGGTTAAGTGGATGAATGCTTCATGGGGGCTGCTTGCATTGGATCTGTATGCTTGCATTCTTTTAAAATTTGCTTAATGCTAATATAAATAATAGGAGTTGATAGTTATATGCTATGTTTTGCTATTTCTAATAAAATTTTTATAGTGGAAAAGCCATTATTACCTGCCTAATGTGTTAATCTATTCTCTTGATTTCCCAACACGCAGAAGTAGCCTTCGCCAAATGATTAATAGTTTTTATGGTCACAATTAACTGTAATTGAAGCCACGGAGCTCGGGGGGAAATGAGCAGTCCCTAAAAGGCAGCCTTAAAGCCCATAAAGAGACAGTAACACAATACGAATGGAGTCCACTTAGAATGCTAGTGTGTGGATTAAGGCTCATTTTGTGGTCACCGTTAAAAATACAACGCTATGGGCATTCACTTTGAATCAAGGTTTAAAAGCCAAGGCTTGCTGGAGCCAGCTCGTACCAGCTCACGGGAAAGCCAGTTCTGGGAATTTCTTTTCAACTTTAAAACCGCCGTGGGATTATTTACACCATGGAAATTGGCAAAAGCTACAAATCAGGATGGGGTTTTCCCCCTTTCCTTGTTTTCTTTTCTCTCTGAGAATCTATTTACCAGCACACCCCTACTTCAAAGAGCAAATTTGATTTTAAGTTAAAAAAACAAAAACAAAACCAGAGTTACTTCCAGACAGAGATTGGGAAATAAAAAATTGACTACATAAATACAACAATTACCTGAATAAACCACCTCTTCTCATCCCTTTGTCTTTCTTCCTTTATTATCTTACTACCTACCCTCTGCGCTTCCTAAAAATACTATTTTCTCCAAATAGCCACTTTAAAAATTTCCTGTTGTCTATCATTTCATACTCTTATCACTCTTTTCCAAAACCTTCCATTTGCTCTTACTGATAATCACTTCTTGTCTTGGTTACTAACCCCCCATAATCACTGTATATGTTAGATCCAAGGTTCCCCGACAAGCTGGAAAGTGGGTTTCTCATTAACAGCCTCCTGTATAAAATCGAAAACGTTGTAAATGAGAAAGTTAGTGGTGCTGGTAGAAGAAAGAAGAGTGGAGGGTTGCGGATTGCAGCCACAGTTACACAAGAACCACCTGCTCCATTATCTCTCTTATGCCAGATGCTAATCTTACAACTTCTCATTTACTTTTTTAAAATCCATCCTGTGAAGCACCGAGTACGGCTATAATTGTTTCCCATTTAAGTAGGGTTGTAATTTGTGAGGATGTCACACAACAAATGTGGGGCAGAACAAAGATTTGGACTATGTTTTTATTTTTTCTTCTCCCAGCATTCTCTGTCTCTAGTGATCCAACTGGGGAGACATGTTCAGGCCTGGACTGAACGGGGGTGAAGGGAACACGGTGGAAGGAAAGATCTGTCAACAGGAAGAGGGGGTGCTGCAAATTGAAGCATAACAAAATAGATGCTCAACTAACCAGAGGAGAGGGAGAAAATTACAGAGGTGTAGGCATTTATGTAAAAAGGTGTACTTTCTTAAAAAAAAAAAAAAAAAGATGTACTTTCTGAGTCCTGGGTGAGAATTCAGAGTTCATCATGACTTAGTTGAATTGTCCAACAAAAACAATTGAATCGTCTAATTAAAAATTGAGTTTGGGCTGCCTCCATTGTTCAGTTGGTTAAGCATCCAACTCTTGATTTCAGCTCAGGTCATGATCTCAGGGCTCCTGCTCTGGGCATAGAGCCTGCTTAGGAGTCTCTCCTTTATCCCCTCAACCTCCTGCTCTCTAAAAAGAAAATAAATCTTTAAAAAATGGGCTTAGCATTGAGCTCAGGGTCAGTAAAATTATGCCCCTGAGAAGGACTGTTAGTGGCCGATTTAGAAATTTGGATCCCTGTAATAATCATTTATTTGGAATTTTATTTCATATAACAAGTATTTGTGGTTTGGTGATTATTGGTGATCCCCAGAGAATAGATGTACCCACAGAGCTATTAAGATGGTCTGGGATGGGAAAGCTGTCAACCAGGATCTAGACCATCTATATTTCCAGTTTCAAGCTGAGATTACATTCTCCATGGGGCACCTCATCAAGCCTGGGTTAAATATTTCAAGGTGTATGAATTTCCGGAGCCCTAGTACTTAGCACACTACTGCTTACCTCCCTTAAAATGTTAACACCCATAAAGGCAAGGGTGATAGCAGTCTTGCAGATCACTCTATCTGTGGTACTTAGTATAGAGCCTCAGTGAACCAATTTTGAATAAATGGATGATAGAATGAATGAGGATCACGGTGTCCAAAAAGGTCCTGTCTGTCATTCAGTGGCAAAACCTGGTAGGGTTGATCACCCGGACCTCTTTATACTTCTAACTTCAGTAACACTTATTAATCACAAAGAGGAAAGTTTAAATAATAAATTGTTTCAAAAATAAGTTAATTTTGTTATTCTGGCCATTTATAAGTATATGTATCTTTCAACAAATAATGGTATAAGTTACTGATAGATCTTCAGGACAGTCTCAGCCAGATTAGAAACAGACCAAAAGTTAGAAACAAATCAGTGATTTTAGAAAATGAACTTTCTCTAATTCCATTCTATTCTTTCTGATCCCCCAATTTCTTTTTAAAAGATTTTATTTATTCATGAGAGACACAGAGAGAGAGGCAGAGACATAGACAGAGGGAGAAGCAGGCTCCCTGTGGGCAGCCTGATGTGGGATTCGATCTTGGAACTCCAGGATTATACCCTGAGCCAAAGGCGAAAGCTCAACCACTAAGCCACCTAGATGTCCCATTTGACCCCCAAATTTGACCCCATCCTAGCTCTCTGGCCTCCAATAAGAGACACTTCATGGAGTATTGTTGGTGCACATAAAGACCGCTGGGTTACTCCCACAGAAAAGCAGCACAATTATTAGGGGACAGAAGTAATCAGTGGTAGTGATCTCTTTTTGATTATACAGATCAGGCCCCCCAAAAAAGTAATAGCTGGCATGTTAAAATCCTAGTAATGTAACAATCTCTCACTGCAAACTTGTATTTGTCTTCAAACAGCAGATTTGAAGAGCAACAAAAAAAAGTAGAATGGCTAGTTGGTAGCTGGTACATAGAGGTAAGCAGTAGAGTGGCCCACACAAAGTATAATTGCAAAATTTGGCTCTGGATAATTTAAGTTGGATTCCATAGCCATCATAAAGAAATTCACAAGGCTGGTAATGATAATAAGTAAAATTGCTATATGTACAAATTCTCTATTATGAAAAAACTTATTGTATAATGACACAGGGAGGGTCTCAATGAAAATGCTTTCAGTAAGATATAATTAAAAAGAAAAAGGTAAAATAATTTTACATCACTCAATGAAATAAATTGCATTGATGGAAGTAGCTCAAGAAAATATTTCTCTTGACAAATTCTGTCAACACTGGTATAATTATTGTGATTGTATTTAGAAATATAGATGCAAGTTTCAGGAACTAAGTGATCATTTCATGCAGAGATGCATAATAACTGTGTTCCTATTCTTAAAAATAACCCTAACTTTAGGTTTCATTTTAGTGGAGGACAGCAATATTCTTAACTATTCTTATCGCTTAAAGTAAGTGAATGTACTTGTCCAATACGTGCTGGGCTATCTAAAACTATTAGAGTACTCGTACCCTACCCCAGTGTATTACATAATTTATGTGGTAGTTGTTTAAATTCAATGCCAATTATCTTATTGAAAGGTTATTTAATAACATATGTGGTCTTTTCCACTTTAGTGGAAGTAGTAGATTTTGATAGCATCCATCTTTCGTAGATTAATAATAGCATAGAAGGTAACAAGCTGTCCTTGAGGAATAACTCAGATATGTTCGTAAAAGCACTTAGTCACTCAGTCCACAGATCTAATATTTCAGACACTGATTTTGTAAATTTACTTAGAGGACCACACTCTTAGCACTCTCTTTGGGGATCTCAGAAGCCATTGAGTTCTGTGCCATGCTCCTTCAAACCTGATTTACTGGTGATTGTCAGCAACATTTTCAACCCACACAAATAACCTCAACATGAATCATACTTCATAGATGTAATGCTGTATAACACCCATCCAAAAAGTTTTGAAAGAGTTTAAATCTAATTCATTTTACAAATGAAACAATTTTCTTCAACTCACCTGAGTTTTTTTTTTTTTTTAAGATTTTAAAAATATCTGTATACCAAACATAGGGCTCAAACTCACAACTCTGAGCAAGATCAAGAGCCATGTGCCCTACAGACTGAATCAGCCAAGGGCCCCTCGACTCACCTCATCTTTTAAGGACAGAGTACTGGAATTCAGATACAAAAACAGGCATGAACTCACTTCAAGAAAACTAATCCTTTACATATTTGAAGTTTGTAACCTTTTCCATTTTCAGTCCATTTGCCTATACCTGCTGCTTGACAGATTTATATATTGTGTTAATCTCAATCTTCTGTCTTCCATTGCACACCTCCGGATCGTGTTACTGTGGAATTCAGAATGGAGTAGCCACTATACACAGCAAGATGTATCCTCAAAAACAAGAAACTGTGCCTGGGTGGCTCAGTTGGTTAAAGGTGCAACTCTTGATTTCAGCTCATGTCATGGGATCAAGCTCTATGTCGGGCTCCTCACTCAGCAGGAATCTGATGGTGTCTCTCTCTCTCTCTCTCTCTCTCTCCCCACACACACACTCCCACACTTTCTCTCAAATAAATCTTTAAAAATGAGAAATCCTTGGAAGTATTTAATGTGTCTACTATACCATTACTATTTGCATTTTGGAAGAAATTAATTGTCCTTTTGTATCACTTCCTTTTCTCACATCATTCAAAGAAAGGATTTCTCAGACGGAGGTCAATTACATCAGGTTGTGGAAACCTGACACTGTACGTCAGAAGCCATTCTAAGTCATAAGTCACGCCCACCAATTTCCTCTTCACTGTGTAGAGGTGTTTGCACTTCCCTTATTTGGAAGGTTATTGTTTGATCTAGGACCCAGGGTGCCATCAAAGACAAACATTAGGATGGGCCCCAGATGTTTTTACTAGAATGTTAACTCCTGAATTATGGGAAAACATGGTCCCATCAATGAATTCTGGTATATTGAATTTCATATTGCGTGCTCATGCGTGCGTGTACACACACACACACACACACACACACACACATACAGGGTCCAAAACCCTTAAGGGTTCACTCCTGTCCATACACACTCTCTGTTCTGTCTGACATATTAGCAATGTCCTGAATCTGCTTTGCTGGGCTGTTTTCTTCCTTCCCTGAGTACAGGGCTTGTGCTTCATCATTGAGAATGGACCCTGATTATTGGCTTGGAGGCAGTGGGGACAGAAAAAGTTAAATCCTGCAAGGGACCTGCTTTCAGTAAGGCCTTCACTTCTGGTCTTCCGAACAGGAAAGCTAATCTCCTTTGGAAAGGAGGGGACACAGGGAACTTTGAAGATAAAAAGATCTTGTGTTCATTCACCCGTATATCCCCAGGCAATTCAGAGGGACAATTTTTTTTTCCCTATCAGTGCCCTGATTTTGACAAAGAAAATCTACTGGGGTTGTACCTTGAGTTTTGTTTGCAGGTCTGAGCTCTTAAAACCTGAGCCTAAGCCTGATTTTCGGCATGTGGTTCTTTGAGTCTATAGGAGGCTACCCCTCACAGCTCCATTTGAGGCCCTCTGGCTTCTACAACAATTCCTGTCTTAAATTGGCAGGTGACTGCCCCAGATTGTCACATCTTTCTGTAATCCTGTCAGAAGCCATTCTACTCCATTATTCTGACACATAACAAAAATTTCTTAGGGGAGGTACATGAGCTAGTATCTCCTACATGAAGCCAACCCTGCATGTTAGGGATAGTTACCACTCTACCTAATGACCAGCAATATGATCACGATTATTTTTTTCTTTTTAAAGATTTTATTTATTTATTCATGAGAGACAGAGAGGCAGAGACAGAGGCAGAGGGAGAAGCAGGCTCCATGCATCCTGAGCCAAAGGCAGATGCTCAACCACTGAGCCACTGAGCCACCCAGGCGTCCCTCACTATTACTTTCATTCAGGAGAGCAATCCAAATTCTAAAATCTGTCTTAAAGATTTACATCTTAAAAATACTTGTAATACAAATGGTCATAATCCAGGAAAATAGCTGGAGAACAAGATTCAGATTGCTGAAATGTTACAGAGAAGAGGAAGGGAGGGGAAACCAAAGGGAGGCCAAGGAACATGTTCTGCAATTGGATGGGGACTACCTCCCACCAATCCGTGGATGATGTCGCAGATCACAGAATGTTCATTCAGCTCTCAGAAATTCCCCCAAAGAGCTACAAGAGTGAATCTCATCGTGGAGAACAGGATGGAAGAGAAATGTGTCCACTTGCCTCCTTCCTGTCTCTCATTTCCTATTAATTTTTCCCTTTTTGAGAGCTAATGCCCTTTAGATCCCTGAACAGTCACCGAGAAACCCAAATCTCATCCCCTAAACAGAAATACTTCTTCCAATCTCAAAAGTCTGGCAAAGGTGAAATGACAACTGAGAAAGAAGCGAGCATCCGTGGGAGTCTGAGAAGATAGATGAAGGTTCTGTCCCCAAAGAGTCCACTTTCCATTCATTCCAATCCCCCCATGCTGCCCTCTCCCTCCATCATTAACCAATCCCAACAAGCCAGTGGGACCTCCACTTTGTGAGAAAGAGGCATCTTGGAGGCACCATTCATGCCCGTGGGACCTCATAACTCAGTTCAAGTGGAAGAAGGGAATGTAAGAATTAAGAAGCCTTGTGGTTTGGGGTAGAATATAAAAGAGTATAAATGGGTAGAGAGAAGTAGGAGTTATTTTATTAGGGAAAACTCTGTGAAAGATCTAACATGTTTGGTCTCCTTTTTTTTTTTTTAATTTTTATTATTTATGATAGTCACAGAGAGAGAGGCAGAGACATAGGCAGAGGGAGAAGCAGGCTCCATGCACCGGGAGCCCGACGTGGGATTCGATCCCGGGTCTCCAGGATCGCGCCCTGGGCCAAAGGCAGGCGCCAAACCGCTGCGCCACCCAGGGATCCCCCTTTTTTTTTTTTTAAGCAAGACTTACAAATACAGCTTCTGCCTCTTGTATATCTTGATCCTTAATCCCCATCACACTATGTACACGGTCCAGTTCTCTCTCACATTGCATCAATGTGACCAATCACAGCTCATCTAGTTAGCTCAGCAGAATCCAGACCACACATGATTACACATCGTCAAGTTACTTGAAGGTTGACATAACTGGATAAATCTAATGCACTTGTTTTGATAGTCTAAATAACTTAGCTATCTAAGCTGTTCTAACAGTCTCAGGGATAGTCAAAGGCATCAACGAGTGTAGTTATTTATAGACAATTTTTTAATAAGAATAAAAACTCGAGCAATAGAGGAGTAACTGGCAGAAATGATCACACCAGGAAAAACATTATCTCCACAAGTTATGTAACTGAAGTATTTAATTCCCATTTTTAATCCAGTAGCAATTAGCATGCAATACAATTTATATAATTAAATTTACATTAAAGTGTCATAATACTATTGATAGAGAAATTGCTTCCCAAATGCATTAAGTGCATAAAGACGGTTGCTTCCTAAAAGCAGATACATAACAGGCAATGCAAAGTTTCTTTTTCACAGCACTTCTTTACAATTTTCCCCAACAAAGTGGGCTTTATTAATGGTTGAATGTACAATATTTGAAACCTACAACAAACCGTACCCAGATGTGAATCGTGCTCTAACGGAAGACATTTATTTATCATGAATAGAAGTGTTAACACTTTAAAATCATTTTGAATACCAACTGTTGTAGGCTTCAATTTTATAGAATGACTCTACGTTACACACATGCACAGACACACGTGCATGCACACACATCATCTCCTCTATAAATGTTATAAATCAGGAAACTTGGCTGTGCTTAAGAAGGGCAACTTCCTCATGGGACAGGTTTTCCTGGGGTCAGTTAATCCCTTTCTTTTTACAAAGCCAATTAATATCAACAGAAAAACATCACATACCAATTTAACACTATGGGAGTTAAATAATATGTCCCCAAAGATGACATTTATGTTTTCTACGTAGTGACTATTTGCCAATTAGACTAAGACAGATGATGCCTGTGATACGTGGTGTTGTATAAGATTCCACTCTCATATTTAAGCCTTTTTCCTCAACAGATTTTCAGACAGTTCTTGGTCTGACTTTTGCCACCCTTATACAATAATAATTTAAAGGGCTAATTTGGGACAATTTAGTTAATGGAAATATCTAGGTCTTCTCTCAGAGGTAAGCTTTTAAGCCTTACTTATATTTAATTGGTATAAATCCTTATTGGTGGTTTATATGTGCAGGATATTTCCATCCCCATCCATTTTCTGTTCTTTGTAGTGAGATTTTTCCATCTTGACAACCCGCCCACATTGTCTTTATAAAATTATTTCTACATTTTAATCAAGCGTTTTGTTATTGGAAACAACGTAGTGACAAAGCTCCCCAGCAAATGTGTCCAGAGTGTGAGTTCTTAACCACGTTTAGTTTGAAGTCTGGCAGTCTGGGGACGTTTGTGGATTCCGTCTCAGAATATTGATATAGAGATATCAAAATATTATATCTAAATGTATGTTTATTGCATTAAATAACAAGCTTTCACAGCAGGCTAATGACTACTGTAATTTCTACACATGAATGTAAACTATTTTGAGAGCTCTGTGACAACTCCAATGTGACATCCATGTATCTAATTTCTATGGGTGCAAATCACAGGTACTATTAATACCACTACTGTTAGCTGTCAACAATCAGAATTAAAGGAAAACTATTTGATTTCCATAAAGTCCGTTCCAATCCAGTCGGTCCTCCTCATATCGATACATATACTGCAAGAACTCAATAGACTGAAATGAAGGGTCTTTCAGTGTAGACCTGATTTTTAATATTCCACCAGAATTTCAAGATAACAAAAGATGTTCCATTTCATCTGCGTTCATGTGTCCATGTTCAAAAAACTCCAATCTTCAAGTCTTTAAGAAGAACGCGCATGATAGAAAGACTGCTGTGTTATGCAAATCATACCCAACACAGTAGTGAGAGAATGGGAGAAACACCATCCATGGAATGCACCATAGATACGATGCTTTGACCACAAAGTCAATATATCCTTCCATATTAACAATGGTGTAACCACAGAACTACAGGTGTATCTAAGATTATGTAAGTTTGAGTATATGCAAGTCAGACAGTGCTGTTTGTCTTTTAAAAATCAACATTCTTTATCATCTCAATTTCCTCGTTTTCCCTAAGTATTTACATGGTAAAAAATAATTTATGTATACAAATACCCACCCAATCAGCTAGTATATCAGTATTATTACCCAGCCTTTGAATCGTTGAGACATATTTCATTTGAATATACATCCATCAAATTAGCTCCAGATGTCAACTCAGGGAGCATGGACTTTAACCTCTGTGTGGACGGGGGATCCCATAAAACCATCACTGACAAGGCAGTGTCACAGCTTCTTTTTTTATGTGAGACTGAAACGTTGATTTAAATGCATCCTGGAGAAGCTTAGTTTTACTGAACATGTGGGATACACAGCACATCCCCTTCAGCCTGACATCTCAAATGAGTAAAAGCAAAAGCAAAGGCCCTAGCCATTCTACAAGCTCATAACTATTCATAATTCCTTTAATTTCATGAAATATACAGTTTGGGAATTGAACTTTCATAAAGAGTGTGTGTGTGTGTGTGTGTGTGTGTGCACGCCCATGTGGGGTTAGAGGTGCAGGTTGGAGTTTGAGTGCAGATGTTTGTCTATTAGTGAACATGCGTGGGCGGGGAGGAGCTTCTGGGAATTGGGGGAAGGCACCTGCAGGGGACACATGAATGCGAGAGAGGCACAAGGGGAGGGTATTCTAAGGGGCATGTGTGAGGAAGGTGTGTGTGTGTGTGTGTGTGTGGACTGGAGACTGTGATGGGCATAAGGATTTGGGGACGTGGGAGGACACGGGGAGGTGGGGGATATATGAACAGGGGTGTGCTGTGTTTGGATACGTGTATGGGCGGGTGCAAGGCTGCTCTGGCCTCTGCAGGGACTCATCCGAGTGCAGAGGAATTCCTGGTGGAAATGCAGAGGCTGGGAGGGGAGAGACTGGGATGCAGGGTGGGTTCAAGGAGCTCCATAGCTTCAGAACTCGATCTGCTGCTTACCATCTCCATCACCTTTAATGTATGTGCCTTACTTAGCACTGGTACTCACAACCCTTCCTCTATCACAATCGTGAAATTGTAAAGGCTTGAGTGATTGTTAAGGTAATTTACTCTAAATCCTCAAGGTTGGCAGTGGAATAGAGGAATTCCAGGGAGGCTCTCGTTCAGCACACAGACCGTCGATACTTATGTTCTAACCACACGTTCTTGGTCAGGTACCACAGATGATTGTGCATTTGTGGGAATAAAAATAACGGCTTCCCAGAGAAAAAAAACTGGAACATAACCTGCCACGGGAGCAAGTGGAAGAAGCAGAAGCTGAATAAATGTCTGATCTGATAGGGTCATACTGGATGGGAGACATAGCCACAGGCTGCAGATAAATAGGGCTCTGTGGGTTTTTCAAGGTTGAGAATTCAATCAAGTGTATCTGCTCTTTTGATTAATTCCTCGCTTTTCTCTGCCTTCCCTATTTTTGAACTCTTGAATCTTGACTTCTCACCCTAAATTGGTAGTCTGGATAATATCTGAACCTGTGGGTGGTAAACCAAACTCCAATTAATCACAGTAAAATTGCCTTAAATGTAATTTTAGACTTTTTTTTTTTTTTACCATTTTTCCCTTTTTATGGATTTGAACATTTACGAGGAACAGGCAATTTTCTAGCTTAGCAACATATGTCCTTAAAAGGAACAAAAGAAAACACACCAGACTCAGACCTCTTTTCTTGCCTATTGATCCTCCTTCCTGGGTAACCTCATGCAGGACCACAGCTACAAGTATCATCTCCTAATTCAGGACAACAAGTCTTGCATTCAGTTCTAGATTCTCTCTGAACTCCATAATCATAGATCCTTAAACTCGCTCTCTGATATTTCCAACTGAAAGTCCAACTGGCATCTCAAACTCCAGCTTGCCATGTCCAAGTGGAACAAAAGAAACCTGAATCAAGCTACATCCACTTCTCCCACCTGTCACTCTGGCAACTACTTTTTATCCTCCTGTAAATACTGGATGTGTGCAAGAGGCTGGACGCAGACATGGCCACACACACACTGTGACAGAAGCCCCTAAGATGGTCTCAGATGATCCTGTCCTTCTGGAGGTCAAAAGCTCTTGGAATCCCACCACTGCATTACCTCGCTTCTAACTAACAGAATACCTCAACTTTGAGAGCATGTCACTTCTTTGAGAGCATGTAACTTGGGGTTTTGCTAGCAAACTCTGCCTCTTGTAAGCCCTGGTGTGTAATGAAAGAAAATCCATGTGGCAAGTAACAGAAGCTGGCCTGCAGCCAGCAATGTGTGATAAAGTGAGGCACTCAGCCCAACAAAGTTCGAGGAGAGGAATCCTGACAAGAGGTGTGCAAGTGAACGTGGAAGCAGATCCTTCCCCGCTTGAGCCTTCAGGTGAGACCCCACCTCTGGTCAGCATCTTGACTGCAGGTTCGGGAGCAACCTCGAAGTAGAAAAGTAGAGAAGGCAGGGACCTTCTTCTGTATATGTTCACTACCACATTGGCCCTTCCTCAACCAGGACCAGCAGAGTTCAGAGAGCAATACTTTTTGGTTCAGTAACTGAGTGAAACACTCCTCCCCCAATAGCATGGGTTGTGTCATCAGAGCACACAGACTTTGGAGGGCCTTCCCGGAAGACTCTGTCTCCTTTGGATAAGATCCCTTCCTAAGTGACTCCGTATTACTTACCTTGAAAACCTAGGATGGACTTTCTTACGTATAAATCTGTCCTAAGGATGCACAGAAACTTTTTTTAGTGTAACTTCTCACTAATAGACAAAATGGAGACAAAAATATCCAATTAAAGCACAATTAAAAAAAACACACACACAAATAATTAGACCTGGGGAAAAAACAGGTACAATCAACTTCCAGCCAAAACTGAAGTCATGGGTTTCCACCACAGAGCATGAAGCATGACCCCTTTTCAAACAAGAGCTATAGGATTTTAATTATTCTGCAGCTACAAAATGCAGTTCCTGCTGCCAACATTAGCCACTGTGGTAATAGATGGTTTCAAGACTCTAAACAATTTGGAAGCACCAATCACCCTTTTTTCCTCAGTATCTCTGATGAAGTCCCATACTTCCCTCCTCCAGATCTTAACTTAGGCATCCATCCTACTGTCTTCAGAGACCTTCCTTAATACCGTCATTATCACAGACATTTATTTACATTCGGTCAATATCCATGTAATCCTAGCTGATGTTCTTGGAAGACTGTCTCTGTCTTAAGTTCCTAAGTCATTCTATAGGGAACAGAAATAAGTGGTTTTGGTAAATCACAGCAATTTCTCCAAAATAAAAGTTAGATTGGCAAAGGAGACATTTTGTTAAGAGAAACAGTGACTAAAATGGAGAGGTGGTGACATGCCCAAGGCCCTAGTTTAAGCGATGGTGCTCTGTCTTCCACCACCTTCTACTTGCTCTGGACCACGCTGCCATGAGCACACCGCAGCGTCCTTCGTCCTTGTACACACAGCATGGCGGGTGTCAGAAATAGCAGGACAAATAATCATAGCCATCAAGGACACTTACGAGTTGTTGGAAATTTTTCTGGGGACTAAAATCCAACCTGCTGACCGAAAGACTTGAAAAGCTACTGAATGAAAGGTCTTAGAAACTCATTTATTTTCCATTTCATTTTGGGTCAGAAGTGTATTGCTGGCGTGCATTTTGAGAAAAGCAACACTGATGCTGACTTTCTTACATTTTTGCACTTTAAGCCTGAAAGGCAGCTTTTTATGCAGCCCCTCTTCCAGCAGAAACATCCGCCCTCTTAGATGTGGATGCAATTTCTTGGGTATTATATGTGGTTCCATCTCCCCCGCTTCCAGCACAGTGGCCGTGAGCACCCTGGAATCCTAGTTCCATGCTGCACGCAGTCCCTAGAAGAGGCCAGGCTACGGAGCTGTTAGCTCTACCATTGTTGTCTTGGATTACACCATCAATGCCAGACCATCTGTCAGGGAAGAGCTGCCAAGAGTGGATATTTATCTGGCTTCTCTGTCAATTTAAGAGGACTTAGCAAGTTGGCCACCTGCCAGCAGTTACAGAACCAACCTTCAGAGAGATGCCTGCTGAGGAGCTGAAATTATACAATTTTAATCTCCCTTTTCATTTATCCAATTTCTCCACATCTGCACATAACGAAAGGGGAATTGACTCAACCTCCCACCTGGGCCCCCGGCACCTCCACATTTATCGGCCAGTCTCTCACTTCCTTTCCATCATGCTCTTTCTGTCAAAATCCCATCCGCCCTTCAGGGGTCTAGTGGAAATTACAGCCACAGGTGGAATCGCAGTATCCCTTCTACCTTTTGTGTTCTTTCTGGCCTCTGGCCAAACACGTTTATTAAGTATCTATCACATATTCTCTTATTGCCGGATACCTGATAGATTGTGCACAGCGACAAAGCCAGGAATGCAAAAATCTCTAACTCATTAATCTGGCAAGTGTCCGGCCCATGATATTCACCAAGTCATTATTGCAATAAATTGGAGCGAAGAGGCAAATCTCTAACCAAATTTTGGATTAGCAGAAATGCTTATGAGAAGCGTTTGTTGAGATTTTTCCTATGATGCTCGCCACTGAAGATACAGCCAAGTCCGACACAGGAGAGTAACATCCAACAGAGTCAGACAGTCTCATTCCAGCGCAGTAGGGATGTTTCTCGTGGCTCATTGGAAATCCAAGGAAATGATTTGAACTAAGGTGCCTATATGAAAAAAAACTGAATTGGCTATTTTTCCCCTCTTAAAAACACAAATGGGGGGTTGGTAAACTCGAATAAAAGCCTCACGAAATGATCCTATTTGCATTGACTCCAGTTGGCAGAGCATGAGTTACGGTTTGTTCTTCTCTGAGACATTCCTGCTACCTTTGGTTGCAAAACATGGTGAGAAGTTTGGCGGCTGGTTTTTTGGCAAAAGAAAAAGTTTGGAAGGAAAATGGAAGGCCGGGGATATCAGCTAGGTTATGTTTTCTTTTATTACCTTAGGAGGACAGCTTTCCAAATGACCCCTTGGCAAAATTATTTCAACCGAAGTCTTGGAGCTTCTCTCTGGCGTTAGGGTAAGGGCCTTGAGGAAGAATAGGAGAGGAGGCAGGTCGATCAGCAGAGGTCAAGAGCAGTCAGAGATGGTAAAGGCCACCATGGACTCAAACTGGCTCGCAGGGTTGTTGTTCAGAGCAAATGCCATCGAAGAAGCCAGTGTGTCAGCCTTGCCTCTACTCCAGAGGCCAGTGCACGAGGCTAGTGAGAACACGGATGCCGTGTGCTGGCAATAGGGAGCAGCCCCTTAGAACATGGGCTCTCACACTTGGTTGTATGCTGGAAGCTCACAGCGAGTTTAACAACAAAAAAACTAATGTGTATATCCCATCCCAAGGATTCCGATTTGATGTCTAGAGCGCAGCCTAAGCTTTGGAATTTTTAAGAAAATCTCCCTAAATTTGAGAATCCCTGCCATAGACAACAAAAGGTTTCAAGATGCAGGACTGCGGCAGTTGGCCGAAAAGATCCTGAAAACAGACACAGAACACTATGTAAATCCAGAACCCCAGGATATCAAAATTTATGTGGACAACGGAGGCACAGAAATATACGATCGGTAAAGAAGAGTCCCCATGGGAGTCAGAGGACTTTTAAAACAAGGGGCTAAAGTGCTACATGGAGTGATGGTCAAGCTTGGAGAAAATTCAGAAGGGGTCCAAGACCCTGTGGCTAGGAGTTAAGGACCAGAATGGGACTTATGTAGGGATGAGCAAAGATACCATAAAGGGCAATGCTCAGTGGCAGTAGCACAGGGTCGGTACTTTATCAGACTTGACGAATATACACGTACTGCGTAGGCTTATCAGCAAATATGGTCACGTGCCACCCATCATCTATCACTAATGTCAGTATTAGGTCTTAGCTCATGACCTGTTAGCTTGTAAAGTCTTAAGTAATTCTTTTAGATGTGATATGCCAGATTTCCTTGAATCTCCTATTCGGCCAATCTTTGGAAGGTCACAGAAAAAAATCCATTCAAGGACCCCTACACCAGTCATACCCAGATGGAGACTATTATACAAATGGCAAGGATTTCTGCCACAGTTTAGACCACAGGGACAAAAGTCACTTCATGTTGAGACACTGCGTTAGCGCTTTCACTCTAGAAAAATGCTTCCTTAAAATCTGTATTTTTTCCTATGAATTTTTAGTCTTCACATTTTTCACAGAAGAGAAGACCTTTGTACAGATGTCCAGTAATGATCCCCATGAACTTGTGACCACAATTGAGGTGGGTGGAGCTCTATAACCTAGACTCGGGTGTAGTGTTGGAAGAAAAATTTAAACAGTTTTTTAAAAAGTAAGGTTCAAGTGTCCGAAAGTGTCTTTTTACACTGAAAAGACTTTTACACTGCTTACACCATAACGTGCTATTTGTTGAGGAAACTCACTGCATTCTGTCCCCAAGCAGGGACAATCTATGCCTCAAGCAAATAAGGCTGCAGCAGAAATGTCCTATCCGGTGAAAGAATCCGTACCCGTCCCCAAATTCATTCCACCTAGAGATTTCCAAGATTTTTGGTCCTTCCTATATTTCAACACGTTTAACTTCCCTTTCCTCCGGAGCCCACCTGGTTCACTCCATCACACACCTGCTTCTCCTCTGGGCAGCACCGGCTGGATCTCTGGGCTGAGGTTTCAAGCCCCGGCTGCTAATCGGCCCTCTGCTCTCCTCGTGGGAGAAAGGACACGCTGGGGTCTTGCAAAGGATGACTTCAATACAGCTCTCTCTACCCGAGGAGCGTGGACGTAATTCTCTGATACCTGCGTTTCCTGCCTACCCGGCTATGCAAAACGCAGCCGCTCTTGGGCGCATGCACACCCAGTGCAACACCTCACTATTCAAAGTGTGGTCCATGGATCAGCAAGGTTGGCATCCCTGGAAGCTTGTTAGAAACGCAGACTCTCAGGGTAAACTCCAGACCATCTGAATCCGAAACAGCTTTAACAAGATCCCTGGTGATTTCTGTGCAGGTTAAAATAGACAATCACGGCTCTAGATAACTTGCCCTTCGGATTTCCCTGGATACTTACTGTTTGCATCTCATATATTTAAAGTTTTTGTGTTCATTTTTCTAGCCTACTCCAAAAACGGTGATTTGAGGGAAAAAAATGTACAATAGGCAAAGCAAAGCAAGCAAGCAAGCAAACAAACGATTTCCCAGCTGTTCTATTTCTGTTTTATTCTGGTGATCTCCTACTCTCCTAAGGCTTTTACCATAATGCTTATGCAAATCATCTGCTCACCTCTCTCAATATCCGGTTTCACATTTAAGACACGCTTATTGGATAGTTTCATCCTGATAGACCTATTGCAATTAAAAACCAATTGGTCTAAAATCTAATTATCTTCTGCCTTCAAGATGCTTCGCTTTTAGAATTACAAGTGATAAAAATAATAATTACAACCAAAGAGATTCCCACGTGATTCTAATGATCAGACACTCTGAGAAATTCTAAGCGTATACTCAGTATTGTTTCCCTTCCTTTCAAACAGGCATCCAACTTTCTGAACTAAGTGATCACTAGCCTCAATGTGTGTTTATGTTACATCTTAAAATAGTTCTTTGCAACAGCACTTTAACTTCTGAATTTTGAGGAGGTTTTCTGGAAGAGGGGGAGGGGGTGGGAATCTTCTAGCGGCAGCCTAAGAAGTACACAGGCTTACCATTGAATGAAAAGTCAGAGGCCTCGTAAATTCCTATGTCACTGAAAATTCCAATTTTCTAAATAACTTCAGAAAACATAGAGGTTGAACTTTAACCTCTTAATTAGAACAAGAAAATATTTTGCCATTACGCCACTTCTAGAGCACTTTCACATCCCCAGGTGAGAATCTTTCTTTGCTTTCACCGTGTTGCTACTTGTATTTAATTTCCAGGGACTAAGAAATCCTGATACATTTTACAGCTCAGAAGCTACTCACCTGGATTGAACATCAGCCTATTCAGCACGCCAGGCATTAGCTCATAAACCAAAGGAGTTACACTATGCTTGAAGTGAAAGCTAAATGCTACATTATCTCTTTTATTCAAGTTTGAAAATAAATAGGAACAGGACAGTGAAAAAAATGGTGTGCCAAACAGTTACTTAAATCATACACAAATCATGTAAATCCATGATTTCCATCCCACATCACAAGCCAGGAAGGAACAAGTCGCTTATATTCAGAAAAATTCAGTTGAAAATTTCCATTGATTAAAAAAAATCAAGACATTCATGCCTTAGCTTTTTCTTAGGTGAAGTGTGACTGTCGCCCACGTGGGTACTCATTTTGAAAAAGCACATTTACAGTTTATTCCTTTTCCTGAAATCATTCTTAGAACTGAGGCTTTAATTGTTGTAAAACAACTGCTGTCCTCCTATTTAAATTAAATAATGTGTGCAAATTATTATTGCCTATATATTACCCAAGAGACAATTGTTTGGATTGAGATGAAGGGCACAATAGTGGTATTACCGGTGGGAGGGTGTGTGTTATGTGGAGGTGTCCGTTCTTGGATTCCCCACGAGAGATTCACGTGAGGATCCGCCCTACAATAAAGACAGATGGGGCAGTTTATGAGGGACAGTACACTCTCAAGGAGGAGACCGGGCCGACCCAGAGGTGGCACCTGCCCTGCGGCTACAGGAGTCTTTTCCTTTCATGTGAGTGGGGTCTTGCGTCACAAATGGGCAGGCTTCTAATTGAGGATGCTTCCAATCATTTGGGGGGACTCCTCCCACATGCTGGGGAGTGTTTGGCCCTACAAGGTTCTTGCCAGAACTGTCATGGCCATTTGGGGGGTGGTGCAAACCCACAATGTAAATATATTATACTGAAGCTATAGATTCCCCCGGGGCAGAGGTTGAAGAGGAGAGTGCGTGCTCTGCACCTGTAGCTCTTGGTCTATCAGCCCCGGGATGTTGGGAGCCATAAAGCCAGGATGTTAAGAGCCACAAAGTCAGGGTGCTGTGCCCTCGGACTTCTAACGTGTCACCTATTTGTCACCGCCTTTGCCTCCAGCTCCTGACTAACCACCTACTTAATCAGCACTAACACCCCCAGAGCACCTAGTATATGCCAAGCTCATACACACTGACTCTCCTGAGTGCACTGACACCAGCCAAAGGGAGAGTGCTCCCGGGGTTGGTGTTCCTGCCGTGTATCTTCCAGGAGGCTATGGAGGGGGGAGAAGGCTTCGGAGTCTGTGCTGTACGTAGATGAAGCTACTTTGGAAGACAAAGGCCCTTTTAAGACTAGGCAGGCCACCTGAGTCTACAAGTGTACCCAGATTTTTACAACGTGCCCTTTAACCACCTCACTTGGAAAATAATCTAACCGCCTCCATACATTTCTAGCAACATAGATTTTAAAAATGTCTTTTATAACTCAGAGAACTGCTTATAAAAAAAAAAGAATCCTACACCCACCCTCTGAGTCCATACACCACACACAGGCATCTATATATGTGTAAACAACTATAGACGTGTACACAAATATACATGTACACTATATATATAGAGATGGGTCTGTAGATGTATATACAGCACAAGTATATGTATTATAGAACATACATGTATTTGGTGTCTCGTATACATATGTTTAAAAATGCCCAGGGGCCAGGACACCTGGGTGGCCCAGTGGTTGAGCGTCTGCCTTTGGCTCAGGTCATGATCCCGGGGTCCTGGGATCCAATCCCCACATTGGGCTCCCTGCATGGAGCCTGCTTCTCCTTCTGCCTGTGTCTCTGCCTCTTTCTCTGTGTGTCTCTCATGAATAAATGAATAAAATCTTTAAAAAACTGCCCCAGGGAACATTTTGAGTCCCTTAAAAATTCAGGTTCAGGAAACAGGCCGCACCCTCTGAAAGAGCGAGGAAGTGGTGGTCGTCTGCGGAGTCTGCAGCTGCTGCGGGGGCACAGACAGGAGACGGGACCGGAGGCCCCTCTTTGTGGCTGATGCATGCTCACAGGACAGAGCAGACTGTGGGCAGAGGAGGGACAAAAAAGGTTTGTGCCAAAAAAAGATGTTCTTAAAAGCAGATTCCAAAACCTCAGAAATGTAGCATCTGCAGAGTAAAATCACAATGGTCTTTTTGCACCAGAGCAAGAGGATTAGCAGTGACCGAGGATGCAGCCAGAGGACACAGGAACAAATGTGCCCACCTTGACCAGGTGCGAGCCAGGCTCCCTCTTCTGCAGGGGCCTCAATTCTGTCCATAAAGAACTGAACTAACACTAACAGGGTTTCTAACATCCCTAAAGAGGGCCCAAGCCCCCCCCACCCCCACCCCCAGTAACCCTGCCTGAAGCAACTCAGGGCTGCCCAAATCACTGGCTGTTTATTCCAGCAAACACTTGAGAATGGGGGGCAGCCTGTGAACGTCGATAGTGGCCAGTAGCAGGCCCAGCCGGCCTCACTGCATCTGCACAGACTAACCCTGGGCAATTTTCCCCATCCCTGACTACGGAGCCCCCCTTACCCCCTCAGGCCCCTTCACCCCCCTTTATACCGCCCTGGTGCCTCGGGGCAAATCCAAGTCGGGTTCAGTTCACGTTGACCTTGTGCCCCTACCGCGGTGGTTATTCCCAAGGAAAATCCATCCTTTCCACTTTAACTAGTGTCTGGCTCTATCTTTGACAATAGCAATACAGAGGGCCAAGTGAAGGAGTCCCAGATTTCCTTCTCAAATAGAGGAGGGGGAAGAGGAATCAGACTTTAACTCAACTGAGCTGTGCTTGGAACTGGGAGGGTGTAGAGAGATGTTGCACGTGGAAAAAGACGGTATTTATTCTCTCTCCACTAGGTATTTTTCTCCCAGAAATCTACAGAGGATTAAGTATTAGTTATATATCAGTATCAATACTTGAATTTCTTTAACAAAAACCCAGCTCGATTTAACTGGATGATATGCAGTGCCCAATCGTGGCCCTCACCCGAGGGCCATCACCAGGGTGGTGGAATCTGGAACATTCTGAGCACGAAAGTAAATAGAGTAATAGATTCTAACTCATCCAGTAAAATAAATATGCATGTGTCCATACTCAAATAAATAACCAAATAATTAAATGACAGGGAAAGGCATTTCTTTTTTTTTAATATTTATTTATTTGAGGGGTGGAGGAGAGAGAGCATGAGCAGGGGGGCAGAGGCAGAGGGAGGAGCAGACTCCCCACTGAGCAGAAAGCCTGGTGCAGGATCCCAGAGTCATGATCTGAGCTGAAGGCAGACGATTAATGGACTGAGCCACCCAGGCCTCCTCCAGCAGTTCTCTTTATATAAAAATTCAAATTAGTAAATATGGAAGGAATGAGGGAAATACAAGATCATCATAAGAAATACACCTTAGTGATAACAGTAGTAGGCAGGATCCACTAAGGAATGCTAAAATCAGTGGGTGAAAATTTAAGGAGAGACAGGAGAGCAGCCTGGGCTAAAAGTAACTTTACCACAGAGAAACCCAATGGTGACAGATGCCACATTAACCAAGAATTTTGAGGCCCATGTTGCAAGTAATAAGACACACTGACATCATGTACCCTATGCTGTTGTGAACTGAGGACACAACATCTCTTCTGTACCACTCTTGCCCCAAAATGCATAAGCTCGATTTAATAATGAGAAAATATCAGGCAAACCAAAATTGAGTGATGTTCTACAAAATGATCAACTAGTTCAAAAAAATCAGAATATTCAAGTTCTTGAAAGATAAGGACAGACTAAGGAACTATCACAGACCTAAGACCATTAAAGACCTCAGTTGCTGTGTGCCATCAGGGATTCTGGGCTGGATCCTGGAACCAACATAGGACATCAGGGGGCACACTGGAGGGATTTGTATAAAATCTGTAGGTTAGTGTCTGACGGGAATTTCCTAGATTTTCCTAATTGTTACCATGAGGGAATCTGAGTGAAGGGTCGATGGCGATTCTGTACCAATTTTATGGCTTTTCTGTAAGCCTAAAATTATTTCAAATAAAAACTTTTTTTTTTTCAAAAAAAAGAGACATAGTATTTTCACGTGGGCCTATCCTTTCTTGTGCTATTTGCAAATTAAACTTAAAACACAACTGTGATGTTAGTTCCCGTCTTGGAATGTACTTGAGCTCATGCTTCTGAAAGCTGCTGCTAGTCTATGAATGGGCACATCGTCCCATGCGAACTCCCAGGTCTGCTGATGAGTGGAAGTCCAGCTCGATTGCTAATAAAATGCATTTATTATAAATGTAGCTATACTCTTCAAACATTACAATAAGTAAAAGAAATTACTGATGAACATAGCACACAAAATGAAATGTTAATTGCCTGTAAGCGTTATGGTGGGTAAATTTTTTTTTTTTTTATTGTGGGTAAATTGGTACGGAACAAGGGTGACATTTTTAGCACTGATGTATATAATATGACCCATTTAAAACACATTTCAGTACCTCAAAAATAAAATTTAGCAAATTTAGGGCATTGAGTAATTGGCTTTCATTAAGGTTTTCTTAATTGGATACTTTCTAAATAGGTTTATTAGTGATCACAAAATGAATCTATAAAGCAACTTATAAAAATGTAGAATTCGCCATGTAATGGACACTGTATTCATGGTTATTACTATCAAGAGGAGTTGGGCATGTGATAGATAAGCTACATTTTGCTTTATGTTTGCTTTGAGGTATTTTATTGTTCTAAATAGGTAGTAAATGTCCATTTAAAAAGAAGAACAATAGTCAGCAGGCTGCATAAAAAATAACTGGAGGACTGTCTTGTGTTTCGACCAATTTTAATCAAGTAAATGAAAGCAATCACCCTCAATCATCCTGTATGCCAGAGTCACTCTCAAATGGAGCCAGGCTGACTCCTGTGTGAGCCACAGCAGGGCTGCGGCCTTCCAGCTCCTCAGAGCCAAAGCATGGAAGCAACTGGAAGCATCTAGTCTGTTAAGAGCATTCTCCCTCTCTCTCTCTCTCCCCCCTGCTCTTTCTTTCTCTCTCTCTCTCTCTCTCTCTCTCTCTCTCTCTCTCCCCTTCTGCCCTCCCCCAATCCATATGGACTTCAAGTTAAATAATTTTCAAACCAAATACAACTTTTCAAATTTCAAAATACACCCAAATTTTATATTAGGAGATATAAATCACATAATTGCAAATTATGAAAGGTCATTGCAATTCTAAGACTTCCAATTTTTGCTCATTTCAAACACACATCCTAAGCCATAATGCTCAAACTGTACCCTTTCTCTTTTATTTTTTTCCCTTTCTCTTTTAAATTAATCCAAATGCTCCTAACAGTGTTTGTAATTGTGACCACATAGTGTATACCTCCCACATCGACTCAAGGAAGCAATATTACATCAGATAACTGTTGAGGGAGCAGCTTTCAGTTCTACATAATGGCACGACTAATATGGAATGGACGGAAGTAAGTGTCTGTGGCAGCACTCTGTTTATGAAATATGGAAAAGTGGGGTGAAGGCTAATGTATTTTATTAAGAGCAAATGAGAGATACAGAGCTAGACAATGTAAGAATTGTAACTAGAGAGCAAGGTTTTCCGTGCACACACGTTTGCCTTTTGTTCTGTTGTTAGCTGGTAAGGTAGAAAGGGAAGGTTGATTTTTAGCAATGGAGTAGTAGTGCAGGAGACACCGATTAAAGCAGCTTTATTGGCAAGTACAGTGACGTGGGAATGGGTAAATCTATTTTGTAATAACAGAAGTTGCATTTAGACATGACTAGTGATCCAGTTTGGGAAGTAAATATAGTCGGTCATACCTGTGGCAGTTTTCCTTTTTTAGGGGGTGGGTCACCAGAAATTGAGCCTCCGATAATATGTATATAGAAGATGACCAGTTCTAAGTCGTTTTGTATTTAATCGATGTTTATTCAGTTTACTCTGTTGGGTGGCGGCTAAACATCTGGCGTTGTGCTTGGTAATGGGACTGAGTTCAAAACACACAAAACCGTAGCTCTTGATCTCATGGGGCTCAGTCTCATGGAGAAGGCACACAAATACTGTTTGTTCAGTAGGAGAATTTGACCATGAAATGGAGACCAGGGAAAGCTTTGCTGAAATAATGATGCTCAGAATTATGAAAATGAATTACCTATTTAAAGAGGAAGGGATTTACTACAGAGGAACAGCAAACTTCCAATTTCGTGCGGTGGGGAGGGGGGATGAACAGAATGAACAGAAAATAAATTAAACTGAACTGAAACAATATTGGTGTGGAAAAAAACAGGGGTACCTCTGAGATGAAGCTGGGGCCAGATCATGATTTTGTTTAGGTTAGTCACATAATTTATCATTAAAAATGGCATATATTCATGATGAAATTTGCTGTTTGTAATTAATCTGGGACAATCAGCATATCCCATATGGGCTACACAGTCCTCTATCCTCAGAGCAAAGAGAAGCTTCTGAAGAGTGAGGGTACAAGACGACAGATAGAGAGGTCTGAAGAGCAGAGAAGGGCTAGGAGGGGGGTGGTTGCAGCCTGATGCGGACAGACAACTCAGGAAGCCCAAACAATGGCAATACCTTGAATGGGAGCAGTGGAAAAGAGAGAAGAGGATAGATTTTATGAGATATTTAAGGGATGAATTGTGGTGATCATTCAGATGGGGATTATGATGAAAGGGGCCTCCTGGTTTGATTCTAGCTTCTGACAACGAGGTAGATGATAATCCTATTCCACGAAATGGAAGCACTGGAGGTGGCCAGCAGCAGAGAGTTGCAGGTAGACACTTCGTGGGGATGAGGCTTGGAGCATAGATGATGAGCTGAATCTTCACAGTAACCCAGGGGTGAGTCCACAGAATGTACTAGAGGCAGGATGTCAAAGTCTCCCACCTGGTCCTCTCCAAGGATGGATATTCTGTACTTCAAGAAATTGGCCGTCAAGCACTTTGTCCTGGCAGTGATTTGGGGGCTAGACTCTATCCTGTATCTGAGTAAAAGTTTCCATTAACTAATATGAATGTTTTTCACCCCGGGGCAGAAAGAAATCAGGTGTTGGCAAGGAACTGCCCTTCCACTTGGCTGTGGTCTTTATGTTTTGAGCCTGGGAAGGAAATCATACCACCCTGGGTGAGAAAACAGCTGGACAGAAGACTAAGTAGGACAACTCAGTCGAATGGCATGATTGATGGACTCTAGGAGCTGTGATAATTGATATCCAATTGAATTCTATGGTCCTGTATTATTATTATTACTTTATTACTGCATTATTTCCAAGATGTCCACAATTTTTCCTGAAATGCTGTAGTATGGTCTTCCCAGTATTTGGTAAATTAAGGGAATTATTATAGCTAGAAGCTGGTCAGGAACAACTGAGATCATCTACTGAACTTAACCCCTTTGGTTACTAGAGTAATGGTCCAATGGGGGAAGCTGGCTGGGGTAACTTTTAATGACCAAGATGAGTTTGTAGAACATGACACCATTCTTCCAGGGCCTCCAGAAAATCTTGCAGGGAGGAGGTACCCACTCAAAGGATCCAACTTCCTACAGTCTCAAGACAGGAGCTCAAACTAGTTTTATTTTGATATTAAGGGAAAGGATAGTATCTAAAGTCTGAAGGAGTTGGGTTGAGGTCTGCCTTGGTTTCCCTGAGCTGTTTGGGAGCCAGTGGGAGATTCCATACCTTTCCTCAGGCCCACTTCATCAGTAGAGAAACATTCACATGGCAAAAAATAGTTGCATATGTGTAACTATGATTCGTTTTAGCAATTTAGTAGCAATTTTGCTTGTACAATATTATTAATATCTCAGAAAATATTTCCCTTCAAATTAAGGATTTCAAGGATAAGATTGACTCTACCTTTATATTATGTTTTATAGCTTAAATTCTATAGCTCAGCTTCAATTTCATGATAGAAGCCAATAGAAGAGTAGAAATTGCTCAAAGAAGTTTTTAGAGGTATTTTAGCACCATATCAATTTCATACATCATGAAATTTCAACTATGGTAAGGCTGAAGTGTACTAAATTTCCACTAAGAAAGTCATCAGGAAAGATAAGAGATTTGCTATCTCTTATACAAATTACAGGTAGAAAATGAATGTGTAGACAGAAAATGTGATACAAGTCAGAAACTATTATTAGCATTAGCACCACTATAACTCATAATATGAGGATTCTGTCTAAGTTGAAATGAGTTTGGCCAGTATTTGTTTTAATTTCTGGATATTTTTGTTACGATAAGATGCCGTGCTTTCACTACATTTAGTTTATGTTGTTTCATATAACTACAATCCTATTCCAGAAGATGCCATTCTATAATAATTTATTTGGCGCTATGGATTTCTACTAAGAAAGATTTGTCAAACATCTTAAGCAAATGAAAAAAATTATTGCAAAGAGTCTGAGTCATCATGGTCGCTTGTAACCATCTTCTTTTAATATGTATTTTGGAAGAACAGGTCATTTCGCTGCTCAATTAAAAAATTAATTTGTGCCCTTAAAAATGCAGAGAAACATGAATCATTTATAAGAGCTTATTTTCAATGAAAATATGAATTCATTCACAGCAGCATAATTTATCAGAAAGTTCTCACACGAACAGCTTGGAAGCAGATGTGTTAGTTCAATGGGCATATAGCCACGTCTACTATCAGCAAGTGGAATAAAGAAATTATTTTATTACATAGAGCAAACACAATTCAGTGTGGAACAACACAAAGAATTACAATAAGAACTGGCTTGCTAGTGTATGGCTTGATAAAAACAGATATTGGTTTAAAGCTTTTCAAAAAAACAAATGGGCAGGGGCTTCTAATTGTCAGAGAGGCAATATGAAGGCACTGAGCAAATCAAGTTAGGAGTGGTTTTAAACTCTTCTCACGAGGAGGGAAGGGTAAGCAGGAAGCCAGAGCCACAGGACCAGTCCTGGTTCCACTCTGGCTAGATTCACGGACTATTGATTGGCATTTCCTCCACATAAAGAAAGTGAGAAAAATGTATGTCAAGGAATGGACCAGACAGTGCATACCCCCTCATGAAGGATGAGGACAGTTACTTCGTCAGCATTTTACACCTCAAAGCATCAAGAGACACCTGAACATAGATTTCTGTCTAGAAAAATTCAAACAATGAGGATCTGGAATGAAGGACACCAGGCCAGTCAGACAGAGAAGATGACAATAAACGGGAGGTGTTGCAGGCAGACTGACGGCCCCCTCCAAGCTGCCCCTGCCCCGCCTCTGAGTCCTAGGAGTATGCTACCCGCCGTGGGCAGAGGGGCAAGGGGCAAGGGGCCGCAGCTGCGGTACCGGATGCTGGTACTTTTGCTAGAGTAACATGGTCTCGGGTATAGTGTGTGTGGATGTTGATGTGAAAAATGTATCCTTTACCAAACCCATAAGGAAGGAAGTTTAGAAACAGTCCATCGTTACCTGGAACGGACAACGGTCTTACCCCAGAGCTATGTTAGCCCTCCCTCTCTCTGGCAGGGTATCGTCCGGAGACCTGCATCATTCGGACACCCTGCAGAGACACTAGTCTATGAGAGAGTAGCTGCTCAATCGGTACAATGACTAAGAATCTAGTGTTTTAGGGCAGAGGCCAGAAAACTATGGCCTATGCATCAAACCTGGCCCACTTCCTGCTTTGTGCACAGCTTTGTTGGAGGGCAGCTTTATTCTTTTTTTTTTCTCATATTGTCTATGGACGCTCTCATGCAACAATGGCAGAGTTGAGGAGTTGTGGCACAGACCGCATGGCCCACAAGCCTAAAACATCTACTATCTGGCATTTTACAGGAAGTCTGTTGACCCCTCATCCCGGGCATGCTGGGGTCTCTCTCCAAAGTCAATAACAAAGTGTTGCATCTCTCGTTTCCCACTATGAAAAAGGTCGCCTGGTGCCTGGTAGGGTTCTTTGGGTTCTGGAACAGCCAAATTTTCCACACTTGGTAACAGAGCTGTGACCAAAAATTATGTGACACATAAGGCTTCAACCAGCTTTGAATGGGGCCTAAAACAAGAATGGGCTTGACAGTCAGTCTAAACAGCAGACAAGTAGTCCAGCCCCTTGGACCTGCCGACCCAATGTGGTAATATCATTGGTAGAAAAAGACACCATCCAGATTTCATTGGCCATCACCAATGGGAACATCACACTTCAAAAATCAAAGGTTCAGAAGCAACTCCATGTCATCTGCAGCAGAGAAATATACAACTCTAAAAAATCTTGGAGAGCCTGGGTGGCTCGGTCAGTTTAAGCATCCAACCCTTGGTTTCGGTTCAGGTCATGATCTCCGGGTCCTGGGATCGAGCCCTGTGTTGGGCTCCCTGCTCAGTGGGTAGTATGCTTCTGCCTCTCTCTCTGCCCCTCCGCTCCCCAACTTGTGCTTGCTCCCTCTCTTTCTCTCTCAAATAAAATCTTAAAAGCCAAAAAAAACCAAAAAAACAAAAACAAAAACAAAACAAAACAGTAGCTATAGCCTGAGAGGTCACAGGAGACAAGGATTCAAACTCTCTGCAGGGCTGTCCGCTGGAGCTACAGGAGTCCTGCATGGACAGCAGAGGAGGGAGAGAATGAGTACCAGTTGCAGTCAAGAGACCACCCGCTGGGGCAGGGTCTGTGGTCTGTTCCATCCTCTTTCCTCATATAAAGTTCCCAGGAAGTGAGGCTCACCAGCATCCTGAAGGAGCCGACCCCAGAACTTGTGTGATGGGGGATCTGAGCAGCACAGGAGGTGAGCCCTCAGGGATGCTGAGCTGTGAGCACCCAGATCCCTCTTGCAGAACCAAATGATTTATTTTCCCCAGATGCTAAGCAGTTTTTGTCCTCCTTCTTCAGGAGCTGCTGCAGCTGCCGAGACCGTTTGTCCAAGTTCATGCCCACTTCGGCGGGCAGTCAACATCCAATGCCTGCTTCATTCAACAGCGTTAATGCCCAGCTCTCTCACTCCCACTCGGAACATCTTGGAGCAGCTCTATCAGCAGGGTTGGCTGTGCCTTTTATCGGGACCGCCCCGCAGCCCAGATTCTCCATCTGACCCGTCCTGACCGGTCCCCTCCCCACAGATGTTGATGGGGGCACTACCCCCCAATAATTGCCCCCTTATGATAACGGCTGTTCCCGAGTTTGCCTCCCAGGGAACCCAGTCCGCCAGGCCATATGATTAAGAGGTGGAAGCAGAGCACAAGAGGCAGCTCAAAGAGCTGAAAGTGACAGGGAGGGGATATGGTAACATGGAGCTGTTTTTCCTTCTAAGGTTCTTTATGCTGGCTTCATTTTTAAAATATATTTATGTATTTTTAACAAAAATTGAAATATAATGTTATAAATAGGGAAAAGAATTAAAAATATATATAGTACTGGAGAAGCCATTGTAATCGTGAGTCAGATTGTTTTCCATCCCATTTATTTCCATTTGCAAATCTTCAAAACCAGCCCCCAGGGAAGCTCCTGCCACACCAAAAGTCCAACTCTTTTGCTAAATTATATGCAAACTATTTCATATCCCCTTTCTCCTCATTCTGTATTCCTTCTCGTACACATGGATGTGCTCACTCATATGTGTCCCCAACGCACAGACAGTTGGCTTCTGCTTTTCCTTCCCTGTTACCACTCTCCATCACCGAAACTCTGGAAAAATAAAAGATTGCCAGCACATCCTGAAGGTACCTGGTAGATTTATCGTGTAGTTGACACAAGGACTGTAAAGTCAAACAATCAACTGAAGAACAGGTTGATAGGAGTTGAGTCTACATCATCTGTTTCTCCTTATAGGAAAATATTTGGTGACTCAGTCCGTCAGATTTAACTCATGTTGTGTATCTCACAAAGACTATATAAAAGTGCTCCAGTTACAACTGTCTGAAGTCAAAGGCCATAGATATAATAAATCTTGTTTAAAGAAAACCAAATATGACCTACCAGATAAAGGTTTAGGCTCATTTTAAAGGACAGGGGAAAGATTACAGGTCATTCTGGTCAAAGAGGACACCAAGATCCTTCAAATTTTCTACACCACTAAGTAACTTTCGAAAGTCTAGGTCTTGGAAGTACTAAGATCAGCAAACATGGAGTAAAAAGGAAATTCTAGTCACACCTTCAGCATTTCCACATTGCTATGTGTCCCTTTGGGGACATCACTTCATATATCTGCGTCCCAGACATTTCACGTAAAACTAAGCTGTTCATACTAATACATATTATTATATAATAACATACCAGTGCTCTCCAGTTGTGTGATGTTCCAAGGTTCTGTTATATACAAAGGACAATACCAACTAATGAAAGATGACTTTGAAACTTTGTAAAAGGAAACCTCATTTAGAAGGGAGTGGGGAATCTAACCGGGGGAGCCCTCACCCCCACAACTCCTCAATTGTTGACCCATAGGGAAAGATCACCCTGCACTGGAAACCACCTTACTACCCCAGCAAGAGGAAGGGCTTTCCTCCTCCCACACCCTACAACAGCCCAGACAATGAGAGACAGTCACAACTCAGCCAATGAAAAGCCACTCCGTTTCTAACTCCCAGCTTATTCCAAAGGATTTTTGTTGACAACTGCCTTCCAACCTCCCCCTTTGCTCTACCAAACAGCATTTCTCCCCTTAGATCTGCCAACTTGCCTATGATTTTGCCGTAGGTTGCTTGTCCTGGATTACATTTTTCCACTCTTCCTGCACAAACCCATTTTTGCTGGTAAAACAACTGGCAGTTTTATTTGTTAACATTAACAATTTTAAATAATTGGCTTCTGTTCAGTTGGTTGTCTGGCTGCTTCTTCTTGTTTACCTTATCATCTAAAGAATTTGTTAAATGTGTTTCAAAGAGTGACACTTGGGACAGGATTTTTAAAGAAATGAAGCTATTTCCTGGAGTGGACAAGGGCCATCTCAGTGGTGCAGCTTCCACGAAATGACATCATTTTCCAGAGATGATCTTCATTTCATAGAGGCAAGTCTTCAATGCCACACAAACCCCCCTCTATTTGCATATTGCACATTTGAATTTAATGAGATTTGGAAAGTTCGTCATCTCAAAAAGAGAATGTTAATTATATATCATTTTCATTTGAAATCACAGGTAAGGAATTCTTAAAACTTTTATATTATAGAAGGGTGCACTATATTCCTTCATATAATCCCGTGTATCAATATAGTGCTCACTCTCCAAGCTCTCTGCTGAAGTGAAATGATATGACCCGATTTAAATATACAAAACATTTCAACAAGCAATTGCTGACAGGTATTGTCTCTGGCAAAACTTTAAACACGGTTTAGCCTCTTTCACTTGTTATAATCAATAAACATTTTTCCATTTTTGTGTCCATTCAAAAGGAAAATACATGACAAATGCAGTTTTTGTTAATAATTCATAATAATCACGGAATGTACCAAAAGACTTGAAAAAATACAGACCACCAGTAAAGAAGGTGCACATCTACACATCTTTTTACTGTTTTAAGAAAATGAAAATCCAGTATAATTCCCTCATTTTAAACTTTTATACAACGTCTCTTAAAATATATTCTGCATTTTACTTCAAAAATGCATTTTATTAAGAAAAAAAGAAGGAATAGATTACAAATCAGGACATGAAAATCATGACATATGATGAATCAATGCACTTTGATGCCATAACATTGCAGTTTCTAGCAGTGCGGACCACACACTACCATGAGGCTTCACCATCTATAAACCTGTCTACATCCCAGCCAGGTTAATGCGGCTACTAAATCACATGAACACTTGCAACAGATTCAGGGCTGTTATGATGCTTGTACTCAGCTTTGCATCAAATAAAAACTACCATTTCTGTGTTCAATTCTTCAAGTCTTTCAATTAAAAAAATTATGCCATTTATCAATATAGGTCCTTCATAAACTACTATGTTAATCCATATCCTAAGATTTAGTCAGGCATTTACAGAAACAGCAAAATGGATATAGTGCTATAGAAAAGACAGGCAGCTTTTGTAAGGAGGTTCAAAAGGGAAATAAGATGCTTAATTTATGTATTTCCACATTGTTCTGGTGTCTACAAAATTGAGGAATCCAATTTTTCTTTGCCAGGGACCTGGAACGTGTGAGCATAAATAGCAATGTGCCTTTATTATATAATTGGCCTATGAAATTTTAAGATAACAACATGCACGCATCTTGTTTGCTTTTGCCTCAAAATCCATTAGTGCAACAAGTTTCATAAGGTTACTGATAATTCTTTGATCTCTTGGTATGTATATACACCCTAATCGGAATGCACTAGTTAGTAGGTTATATTGATTTTTGGTACTTTTTAAGAAATCACCCCATCACCATTAGTGAGAAAGGACAGAATGGCAGACTTAGCACAGATCATATAATACAGCATCACCCCTTAGAGTGAGCATCCTTTAACCACTCCATTGGTTTTGGTAAAAGGGGGCATAGTTGCAGCTTATATTTCAAAAAGTCTGTCCTGGAGATCAGTACACAGAAAAATGTATGTCTGAAGGAGTATATGTTTTAGAATGGGGAATAGGGCTCTCCACTTCAAATTGTCTCTTTTTTCCTAATACATAAGGAATATGCTCCATGGAATATAGTTAAGGGAGATCAAAGAATATTTGGTGATAAGCTTTAGAAAACAAACCATAAGCACAAACCTATGAAAACCGGCATAAGGTTCGGGGAAAATATTCTCAAAAGTATATTTCATATGAGACACTACAGTTGTAAATAAAAATAAGTTTTTTGCATTGTTAAGAACCGTGTTTTTTATATCAACAAGTTTAGTAGTTGCAAACATTTCACATTCTTTGGGAAATTGGCATTATCCAGCGTCTTACCTACTGCCACTACTGAACAATGATAGCAGATTATGAGAAATTTAAAAGGCAGGACGTCACACACTGACAACCAATGCACTCTCTGAGTCTTGTTACATATGAATTTTACGTTCAGAGCTGAAGTCTGACGCTCAAAACCTAATGTATTCAAAATCATTAAGAAAAGTCAAATAGAAAAACAGCAATCCAATCAAACCAATGACAACAAAACATCTTTCAAGACTACTGATAAATTGTATTGAATGTAATACAGAGAAAGGCAGAGGGGGTCGATATATTTTTGGCCACTGCAGATGCAAACACCAGCCAAACAGGATCTGAGAAGCATTTCCAGGTCTATGAATAACACCATGGGGGACACTAAAGCAAACACAGCGCATGTTCTCAAATAAAGCAAGGTCAGTATAGTCCAATTTTTTTAATCTCTAACGAAACTGATGTATCACATGGTTGAGAGACCAGGGCTACAGTTTAAAAACTGTAGTCATCAAGTGAGTCAAACTTCCGTTTTAGATTCTATCAGAACAGTTGGAAATTAAGAGCAATATCTAACTCCTTGTTCTATAGAACGACTGCTATGGGAAATACGTCACTGGATGAGACCTCCTGGGGCCATCTCGAGTCTGGATATGGCAAGATGGCAGTGCTGCAAATCCAGTGCCTGTACATTCAATGTAAGAACATTTTCTTGTCCGTTGAGAGCCCCTGGCTATTAAAACAGACCGTTGGAATTGCAAGTTAAATCACAGCTGCCAATCAGAAGAAGTACTCTTTCTGATTTTCATTGACTGCACTTTGTATATTAAGCTCACTTTTCAAAACAGCCTCAGCACTGTCTACATTCTCTGACCTTTTTGCCTCATTTCTCTTGTATAACCTTTTCTGCTGATAAATGCGAATGGCTATGGCAGCGATGCACAGCAAGATAAAGATCACAACAGCTATCAAACCTAGTGAGAGAAGAGAAAAACAACGCAAAATCAGAATTTTTCGTCAGAATAGAAGCTCTGCTGACTTCATTGCTTAATAAGTCATAACGATTATTTTCTACATAAATCAAGCATCTAGTATACATAAATTAAAAATATGAAAACCTCGGGTATTTCTGGATCAGATGGTATCATGATACATTGAGTTTGCTTCCGAGTTCTATCAGCCCTCTAGGTTTGCCTCCATTTATTCTGCATGTGTATCAAACTGGATTTATTCAGTACATTTCCATTTATTTTATTTTTTTAGTGCTTTTACATTAAACACAGGATGCTTCTGACATGCCCCTAAGACCATGTGGTCACTGCATATTAATACACAAATTTTCATTATCTTATAAAATAATTCAATGTACTTTTGTGCTTAAATAGTTAAACATTGTAATTCAGTTGATTCTCAATAGTTTGCCATACTGCTGAATAGGAGGAACAGGATATATGTCTCTGAATAATCCTGACTGGTTAAATGTATTCATACAGATAATATAGATTATTTAGGCTATTTCTATATGAGGAATATTGATATTTTGAAGCATCTGGTTGTAAATAAAAGATTTAAATACCACAATTGTTAACTATGCCAATATATGATTTTCAACCTTGGCATTACATTGAGCCAGTGGTTCTTCAAAGTGTGATCTGTGAATCCCTGTTGGTCCCTAGGACACTTGGAGAAGGTCCACAGAGTCAAAACTATTTTCATAATAATTCTAAGACTCCTTTTCCATTGTGTTGACATATTCACCGTCAGTGTAAAACAGGGTTGTGTAAAATTCCTGGTACGTTAGCATGAATTAAGGCAAGGCTACCAAACTAATAGCAGTCACTGAATTCATTATTATACTGCCAGACAACCCCAGACAGAAAGGAAAAAAGCCAGATTCATTTAAGAGTGTCCTTAATGAAGTACTAAAAATTACTTATTTTATGAAATCTTGACTTTTAGCTATATGCCTTTTTAACATGTCGGGTGATGAAATGGAAAGTACTTGGGCTGTATCTCCAAGTGTGATGGCTGTCTCCAGGAAAAGTGCTTGTGTGAACAGCTGACTTGTGAGCTCAACTAGTTACTTTTTTGCTTCTGATCACCAGTTTTCTTTGAAAGAATGACTGCCAAACTCTGATTGTTTTGACTCAGATATTCGGCAGATACTTTCTCTGAAATGAGTGAAGTCAGCCTGTCACTTCCAGAAAAACAACTGACAATATATGTTGCCAGTGATAAAAGTCAGGCTTTCAAATGAAAAACAGAATTTGGAACACTAATGCCTGTCACCATGAGTTTGAGAATTTCCTAATACTTAAGACTTTTCTAATGAAAACAGAGGAAGTATTAACTTATGTAGTTGTTTTTAGGCAAAAATAACTACAGAGAAAACATTACTGTGGATCAACTATCATATTGTAAAGCTAAGACTCCTCATTTCAGTTTAAGTTAGGTGCATTTAACTCTAAGGGAGTCCACCAAGCTAACACACTGAGTCATAATTACCAGAAACTGTGATTTCCACCCAATCACAGTGGATTCCTGAGCACATGATTTAAGGCGTGGATTCACTATAGCAAATCCTAATCCTGTCAATGGCTGAGCTGATTTTTGGCTGGGTCAACCTTACCTGAGAAAGACAGCAATTCCTTGCTCATAAATCTAATATAAATGTGGCAACCAAATTCTGCACTTGAAATCTGAAGAACTTACTAATGGATATGGTTATTTTTGTTATTATTAATCATATTAATAAATAATAATTTTAATAGTAAAATACATTTGTTGTTATATAATTGGCCACTCATTAGTTGAGTTGCTATAATTCTTTCTATTGTCTGGCCTCTTGTTATAGGCCTCTTGTTTCAAGAGAGATATTCTGAATAATTTCAATGTGAAAACCTGATGAAGTCTACTACAGAGAGCAGGTTACGGCAATTATAAAACAGACATCAACATTACAGTGGCCCAGATAGAACATCCAGACAGTCATAATTATGAATGGACTCTGGAACTATTTTGTTCCATGTATGTGATTTATCTCCTTTAATTTGAGGAAGGTATTATGTCAGGATTTGTCATGTCCAAGAAAAATCTTGATCTAACCTGTTATATATATAAAAAAAGAACCCACTAAATAAAATATGGCCAATCACTGTACTCTATGACACTGCCATCTGAAGCTCCGTGTGAATGTGTTTTTATGAAGAAATTACGTAGCTTTCTTTTTGTCTAAATCTCACCATTCATATCCTGTAGCCCGGCCAGAAACCCTCTATAATATCTGGGCCACCAGTTTTAAATGTCTTATTAAACAATTTTCCCATCTTACATTATTCAGTGTTTGTAAGTGAAGACAAAGATCATCCAAAATGTAGAGCAAGGGGTGATTAGCCAATTTGGAGAAATTTTAAATGGATTAATTATTGTTACACAGTGGGTGCAATTTACGAGTAACTAGACAAGGGATGAAAAATTATACTACGATGTTACCAGATGGAGAAACACCCCAGAGGATGATATTCTGTGATTTAGCAGAAAAATCGCACGTGGTCCCAGGCAGGGCCTTCTGAGCTTAAATGGCCATGCCCAGCTGCTCTGCTTCTGAAGCTCAGTCCTGCAATGGCCGAAAGCAGACACCACTGGATTCCTAGACTCAGCCTCCTGAGCTGCAAACTGGCCATGTTGTCCCTCTTGCGCTCTGCATTCCAGCCAAGGGAGATTTTCACAGTCTAGGTGGCCTAGAACTTGTTTCCATTCCAGAATAACAAAGAATGACTTATCAACACACCCCTCCTTTATTCTATAAATCTTGCCAATGGGCTCTGCCCAAAGCAACACTATTTTAACAGATTAACTATTTTCTTCTAACATTGGCTTGACTATGCAATCACTCTCTATGGATATCTATCTTTGCGTCTATCTCCCTCTATCTATACGAGTTAAAATGTACAAACGAAGCACCATCATGAGAAGAGACAATCTGTTTGGCAAGAAATCCTAGTTTAAAACGTGCAGCACATTAGATGCTATAGCTTTAAATGAGTTTTTACCATATACTGTATTAATAATAATATATTGGTGCATTTCTTTTAGACATGCAGTTATTAACTACTCTTCTAAGCAGGTCATGTTGTTTGTTTTTTGCTTGCTACATGACTCGATGGGAATTCTCTTAATGTGTCTTGAATTCATACACCATTAGTTTGATAAAAGAAAAATACTTTAAATTGTTAATATTCCCACAAAGATTTGACTAGTACTATTCTCTGCCTCAGGAAAATCCTAGCTAGTTAAAGGAAGTTGATGTTTGGATCAGTAGAGGTTTAAAAAAAAAATAGAACAAAATGGATCAGCTCACATAAACTGCCCAAGTAAAAGAGTCATCACATTATCTGGCAATGTAATAAAATAACTGTTTACTTTTTATATACTTATCATATGCAGAGTGTGGAGAAAAGGTGAGCCACTTAGCATTTCCATGATCTGATTAATAACTTTCCTAAGACCATTCATTGGGAAGAAGAAGGTATATTTGGGGGGCTGGTTTTAAATAGATTACGTCTCAGAGAATATTGTTTCATGGCCAGGAAGATATACTTTAAAATTTTGTGTGTTAATTCTGCAGTTTAAAAGAATTATGAATCATTTTTATTCTATTAGCCTAATATTTGACAAAAATGCAACTAAAATGTAATATTCATTCATGTGAGCACCTTAAGCATGGACATATCCATTTTATTGAGCATGACCACAACATGAGGGTTTCTTGATTTTTTACATAAACTCTTGCAGAAGCAGTACAACACAGTCCAAGAGACCAACAAAAATAGTACTTCTTCCTCAAGTATACACAGAATTCCCTAGGGATTGTGGAAGAGGCCACTTTCAAGCTAAATGAGAATTCATTTTTACACAGTTTAGGAACTATTCTTTGAGTGTGGCGCCTTGGTGAAATTATCAATTATTTATACTGAAAATCTTCAAGGAATTCAGGAATTCAAGAAGATTCTAAAAGACAATCCAGTATAAATAATAAACCACCCTCGTTGACCTCAGGCTTCAGTGCCTGACGTGGGGGATATGTGTGGATTCTTCATAATTTCTCTGATGCTAAACAGTCACCACTCCTAGTAATGAGAAGTACCAAAGAAGAGCTCATCCTGGCTTTCTGTTACCTCCAATCACTGCAGAGTCACTTCTGATTGCATTAGCTAGGGGTTCTCTGTCGTTTCTTGTTCCTGAATGATCTGCAATCAAAGGATAAAAAAGGGGACAGGGGAAGGGAGTGATATAGCGAAGTAAAAAGAAGAAATTTTGAAAAAAAAAATCTTAAAACATCTTAAACCAGAGCAGAATTATGGAGGTCAAAGTGGGATCTCTGTCAATTATTTTAACATCAGCAGTGTCAAATACCGTGGCCCACATGAACAAGCGTTGGGAATCTAGAAAACAAACGGCAAAGAGAACTGGGAGTCCAACAAACAAAACCAGTTTCCAGAAGCCACTGTGGGAACACACTGCCACAGCAGCATCGGAAGACTCAGTACCCGTCCAGGGGATGAGGGTGTTCGGTACTGCGTAAAGGAGGAGCCATACACCACCTGCAAAGGAGTGTGTCCTCTCCCTCGATGTGGCATCAGTGCCAGCCTGGGCCACACAGCTAGACTCTGTCACATGTCCCGAGACGGTGATGCGGGCGGGGTGGCGGGGCTGCAGCGCGGCCTTCAGAGGGGCCACGTGGCTGAGCTGCAGGGCAGAGAGACAGCCCAGGAAGCCCTGTGCGCCGGCCAGCGCCGTCTCCTGATCTAGGTCACCGTGGTCTGCGGATCCAAAGAAACACCCAGATCTTAATACCGGGCACAAGCAAACAGGCAAGGCTGCAGATGCAATGTCTGGAGTCTGATAAGACAATAGCAACATGCACACAGTAGACTCGATTCCCCTTTATTGGGCTTTATTAAAAGAGTCAGATCCATTTAGTCTCTCCTTGGTGAGCCTAAGTTAATGCAGGCAAATTTCTAAGTAGGGCTAATTTAATATGATGATGTGGGGAAGTCTGGAAATGACTGAAGCCTCCATAAGCATGGGCCGGGTTTTGAACTGATAAGGGTTCCTGAGATGGTAAATTTAACCCAGATGAAATATGATTTGGGATAGGGCCTGGAGTAAAAAGATTAAAGTGCTGCCTGCTTTGGAGATGAATTCAGCTCAGCTTTTGAGACATAAGTCATGAAAAATCACAGAAGCTAGAGGGAAAGGTGAGCTTCTGGAGTTCCCCCATCAATTGCCCATTCGGTCTGGCTGCTCGCTTTCCGGTACCCCAAGATCGCATCCGAACAGGCAGGGACGTGATATTACCACACGCTGGAGGCTACACCCCAAAGTGCTTAGAGAGCTGCCCTAATTGCTCTTGTGCAGCAGTGAAAATGTTCATGCCTCACGGCCTTTTCTGGTTCCCTGCTGCCTGTCACTCATGCCTCCCCTCTAGATAGAAACCCACCCCCGGGCAGCCCGGGTGGCTCAGCGGTTTAGCGCCGCCTTAATTTATGGGCTGCCCTTAATTTATGGTCTCACGGTGAAGTATATATTTATATTTTATGCTTGGCGAGCCTGAAATCTAAACAAGGGGAATTAACTGTAGAGTTTTAAAGTTCAAATGTTATCAGACTGCAGTGCACACATCTACCCGATGTGACCAGAAACGTGGCAGGACTGCTCTCACCTGCTCTGCATGTAATACAGGGACACAGGCCCAATTCACATTTTTGTTTCTCTTTTTATGAAATAGTGTCACAGGTATTAAGTATTTATTGAGTATTTCTAATGTGCTAGGCACTGTTCCAAGGGATCTGCATATTCCCATTTACAGCTCGCAGTAGCCTTGAGGGTCTGACTGCAGTCCCAGGGGCAGGACACTGGGATGCGGAACCGTCCTGACTGCCTGGGGCTGCAGAGCTGTGGGCATTGGGTGCAGGAGTCGGGCCTGTTGGGCTCCAAATCCCAGGGCTCTGCTATTTGCGAACTGCTTTCTGATTGACACACTGTTTCCTTTGCTCCCTTCATACCTTGTGCAGTGCCTCTTATTTATTTTGTTATAATTTTTTTGGCTTGAGAGCAGCTATTCTTGAAGTGACTCTGGACAACCTGGCTCTGACTGAGCCTGTCTTGTTATACTAAGAATGCTGAAGAAGGCCCGTTTTGTCCCACTTTCATTCCCACTTTATACCTAATGATAAAAATGCTGATTCAATGTTTAGTATCATGAATCTGAAAATCCGAGAGATTATACAGTACTCTCCTGGTGGCGGAGATGGACATGTGGCATTCCGGTGTCACTGTGTAGCCAGGTTCACAGGCTCCCTGAACCTACGGGTGACCCCCAACCCCAGCATTATGTTACATAGAAGCCATTCCATCCACCCATAGACATTGAGAACTAACTTAGCACCAAAACACAGCATTCACTCACTTGAACGATGTTTATGTTTAGAAAGACATTCTAAACATTCTTGCTTCAGAATTTTTACTTTAATAAGAAAGGAAAAGGAAATATACATTAATAGCATCATAATCAGGAGGGTGCTTTTCATTCATTCTATGATGTTAAAAATATTGATTACAATCTTGATTGACTTTTAAAAAATCTTACCTTTTGAACCAAAAAATAATGTAAATAGGATAGATTCACTTCTTGGTACAAATCAGAGACGCGATAAATTTTCTTTTGATTAATTAATTAATTAGATTTTATTATTTATTCATGAGAGACACAGAGAGGGAGAGGCTGAGAGATAGGCAGAGAGAGAAGCAGCCTCCTCGAGGGGAGCCCAATGTGGGACTCGATCCCGGGATCCTGAGATCATGCCCTGAGCCAAAGGCAAATGCTCAACCACTGAGTCACCCAGGTGTGCCCCCTTATTTTTTTTAAAGATTTATTTATTTGAGACAGAGAGAGAAGAGCTGGTGCGGTAAGGGGCAGAGGGAGAGAACATCCAAGCAGACTCCTGCTGATCGTGGAGCCCAACACGGGGTTCGATCTCAGGACTCATGAGATCAGGTCCTGAGCCTAAATGAAGAGTCAGATGCTTAACGGACTGAGCCACCCAGACACCTCGAGATGAATTTTAAAAACTACACCTTCAAGTCCAAAACATTTTACATATTACAAGTTACTGTATAAAAAGACTTTAAATTCTAAAACTTAAAGCGGGCAGTTAATCAATTAATATTTGTTTTAAGAGCTACCGATATAGGAAACAAATTCCCTGCATATCAGGCATCTCACATTCTAGTCGCAGAGACAGAAAATAAACATAGAAACAGGAACTAATGAAAATTGTGAAGAGTGGTAATGCTCCGAAGAAATAAGTTAGGAAGTGTGATGGAGTGTGTCTGGAACAGAAATTTATCTTGATGATTAGGTGATTTTTGTGTGTCTATTTTAAAGTTGACTCTTCATAGCCCTGTTCCCTTAGTAGTCTGTATATATTATTCCAGCATCTTCTGGCTGTATTACTTCTTTCTCAAATTTTGTGAGATTACCTGTGATTCAGGAATTTTGCACAGAACACGGTGGGCCCTTTTCATCTGGAGATACAAGGTTTTTCTTTAGCCTGAAAAATTTCATACATTGTGCACACAACTGTTGCTTCGCCTTCATTTTTTTAAAGATTTATTTTATAAAGAATGAGAGAGAGAGAAAATGAGAGGGAAGAACTGAGGGAGACAGAGGGCGATGAATCGTCAAGCAGAACCCCCTCTGAGCACGGAGCCCAATGTGGGGCTCCATCTCACAACCCCGAGATCACGACCTGAGCCGAAACCAAGGGGTGGATGCTTTACCCACCGCACCACCCAGGCGCCCCGTTCATTTCAACTCTTTTATTCTCTTGTTCTGCTGATTATTCACACGGGGGGGGGGGGGTCTCCTCTGCATATTCTCTAAGCTATTTTACTTTTCCCATCTTATTTTTTAGGACTTAATTTTGCATGAGTCAAGTGCTTCATTCATTTGATCTTCTAGGTGATGAATTCAAGTTACAACAAAGAATATCCTACTGACACTTTTGGTCTGGAACAATCATACTTTTTAGTTCCCCAAAGTCTTTTGATTGCTTTGCTAAAAGAAAAGTCCTCTTACCAAGTTTCCATCAGGATAGTATCTGTTTCCCTGAAGAGGCTTACCATGATAGGGGATGATTTTGGTGGTTTAGTTTCTTCTCCTATTTTATTATTGAATCTTCTTCTTCTTCTTTTTGGTCATTGAATTTTTTTTTTAAGATTTTACTTATTTATTCATAAGAGACACAGAGAGAGAGAGAGAGGCAGAAACACAGACAGAGGGAGAAGCAGGCCCCTGTGTGGAACCTGATGTAGGACTCAATCCCAGACCCTGGGATCACGCCCTCAGCCGAAGACAGACGCTCAACCACTGAGCCACCCAGGCGTCGCACTGAATCTTCTTAAGAATGGAGTTGTTTTTCTCGTCTGCTAGGTGCTTGTCAGTCCCTGATTTCCTTAGGTGGCTGGCCAACATCCAGAGAAGGTAGACAAATAGCTGCCCCACCTCATGGAGGGTTCAGGTCAAGCACTAACATAACCTCTAGACAGAGAGGACTCAAACTTCATGTCATACTCAGCAGGATTCAGGAACTCCTCAAGGTTCAGGTTTCTCCCTTCTTTGCCAAAGTGGGGAAATCGGCACTGTGAAGTTTTTAATGCTAATCTCTCCCCATGGGGTCCAGAGATGTCTGCAAGCCAAGCACTTCCAAGCAGAGGGAAGGGATCTATGCAATTTAGGATCTGCCAAGACTCTCCTAGGCTGGTCCCTGCCTTGGTTCCTTCCAACCAGAGGGCAAGGAGTCTCCCAACAGTTTCTTCACTGGCAACCTCCAGGCTCCCCACTGCATGCCAGGCGGGACCAACAATCCTATTTTCAGGAGAGTCAATGGGTGGAAATTAGAACGACCAGTGAAGGCACAGCACAGGAGCTTTGCAGCCATCTCCCAAGAACTGAGTCCAAACAAAATGAACAGCTATACTATGTTGTTCATAAGCAAAGCGGGCCTTAGAAACACAAAGCATTAGACATCTCGCTGGACATTGACAATTGCACTAATAAAGCCAGTGAGCAAAAAGACCTATCTCTCCTATTATCTGACTCCTGAACACCAACATCATGTTAAGGATTAAAACAAGGAGGGTGGAAGAATTCAAGACTGACGTCTCCCGCTTTACACAATTCTCGAGAGGACTCAATCATGTTTTGGATGTTTCTGGTTATAAAAATTCCTTAACTGACTCCGATTTTTGCCTTTTAAAAAATTAGCCTCGGGGGGATCCCTGGGTGGCTCAGCGGTTTGGCGCCTGCCTTTGGCCCAGGGCGTGATCCTGGAGACCCGGGATCGAATCCCACGTCGGGCTCCCAGTGCATGGAGCCTGCTTCTCCCTCTGCCTGTGTCTCTGCCTCTCTCTCTCTCTCTCTGTGACTATCATAAATAAATAAAATTAAAAAAAAAATTAGCCTCAAATGTATTCTCCAACAAAGGAAATGACCTCTGCTTTGTTAAAGAAGAAACCTTTTAACAAAAGGTCTGCAGGAAAAATAGAGTACCAAGGAATTAGAGTTTGCATGAAATGCCTTTCTATACAGGGAAAGAGTGCCGTTTCTGGAAAGGGTATGAAGTAAATGGAAGAACAATCACAAGGAGTGCTTTGTGAAATTTCCTGTGGCTCCCATTAACCAACAAACAGAAAAACTCAGAAAACAAAACCAAGTAGTTGGCCATATCTATGAGAAGGATTTTGTTTAAAAAAGAATCTTAGTATCTTTAAACCATAAAGATAAAGATAAGAAGGCTTGCCAGAGCATGGTGCAATAAATCAGAGGAGGAGTAGGGCTGACACCCAATAGGGCTTTTTTTTTTTTATCATTATATGCAATTACAACCAGGATCCAATAAACAAGAGTTAGTGGAAAAGTAAAATGGCAATGCAGACAGTACATACTATGTGGATAAGGGAGAAGTTTTTCATAAAAGGTAATTTATTTGCCAACCAAACCTACTGCTCTTAGGTATAACCTTGAAAATCTGATTAATACAAAAGCTATTTATAGTTAGGTATTTCTGGGTGACCTGTACTTCTCTTCTGCTTTCAAAATAACCCGTCCAAAGTGTCACAAGATATCTACAAAATCACGGTGTCCTTAAGTAATCTAATTAAACTATCTTATGTGCCCCCTTGGCTCTGATATTTTACATAAAATATCACTGAGACTAACATTTGTTCCTACAGCTCTTCTAAGAGATGGAGTAGACACCCTCTTCCCTCTGACCACACACTTTATTTACATCTGGCCTAAATCTCCACTGCAGAAATCTGAGCTACTTCCTGGCTCTGCAGCCTCAGATGAGATCAATGATCCCTATGGGTCATTGCCTCTAAATATACCAAAGCTATTGCTCAGCACAGAATGAGTGAAAAACATCTTCAGGCTTTTCAAAAACTCTTCTAACATAAAAACAATCCATAAACAGAAACTCTGAACTTCATTTTACAATGAGTTTTGGACATAAAAACAAATGTAATGGAGCCTATTAATTACAAAGGAATGTGAACCAAGTTTGTCTGATGCAGCCTGGTTCTTCCCAAACCTCGATGGACCAGAGAATTGCTGCTGTCAGGGTTCTTGCACCATAACGCGTCTGACATAAAAAAGTAATAGTAACTGTAAACGTCACTCAGCCTTTGAACAGTGATTTTTTTGGTCATTCTACAATAGGTTAAATTATATCATTCAAGATGTGAACACATTTTTCTATGAAAGGTTTTATGCAATTTCAGGATTGTGTAATGATCTTAATTGAGATTTTTTTTCCATGTGCGGCACTGTGACCCAACAAAACCTTAATGAGTTAGCAAAGCAACTTTATACCTGCATATTTCCTTTGATTAATTACATCTTTGAGAGATCTCTTCTTTTTTTTTTAAGATTTTAGTTATTAATTCATGAGAGACACAGAGAGAGGGGCAGAGACACAGGCAGAGGGAGAAGCAGACTCGATGCAGGGAGCCTGATGTGGGACTCGATCCCGGGACTCCAGGATCACACCCTGGGCCAAAGGCAGGTGCTAAACCGCTGAGCCACCCAGGGATCCCAAGACCACTCCTTATATAATGTCCAATTTAAGAGTTCTCTTAAAGGACCTGAGATCAAATCCCACGTTGGGCTCCCGATGTATGCAGCCTGCTTCTCCCTCTGCCTCTCTCTCTCTCTCTGTGACTATCATAAATAAATAAAAATTTAAAAAAATGTTTAAAAAAAAGAGTTCTCTTAAAGGAGCTGATTGAGGAATCATTCACTTTGGCATCAGTACTTAATCTATGTGAGCAATACACTTAACAGAGAAATAACATCAGACTGTCTTCCTTTTGGAAGGAAGACCAGAAAGAAAAAAAAACTGCTTCCTCTCATTTTTACAAAGGAAACAGACCAGAGTAACAAAATTTAATTCCACTCATCGTTAACAAACATGAGTAGCAGTTATCAAGCAAGGGGGGTAATTTTTAGGTAATAATATCAAATTGTACAGCGATGACACAGAAATCATCTCTAACCCTCTATTACACTTAACAGACAACGCTAGCAGAATTCACATTTCATTGCTCTTACGCTGACTGACCAGTCTCAGCTTATCACTAGGCTGGCCTGGCCAGCATCTCCTTGCTTTGTGCCTCAAACTCCTGAAGTATCCAACTCTCCTGCCAACCTCATTCTCTCTTCTCATCCATCAGTTCCTGTTCTTTAATAAAGTCACTCACACAATAGTGTCAGTCCCTGATAATGACTTGAGTTTTTACTTATTCCTGGTGCAGGTGCATTTTAAAGCATGTCAGTAATTAAAGAAATAAACAATTGCTTTCTCTTTTTTATCTTAGAAATTATTCTTGTTTTAACATTGTACAAAAGGTGCCTAGATTTGGCAGCTGATAAATATATAATTTGAGATGTGTGACTTGTGCTTTTATCATTTGGTATTTTTTTTTGAAGTGTAAGTAGAGCTCTGTTTTATTATGTTTGACTGCCAAGTGAAAGCGATGAGGGTGATATCATTGTCAAAGGAGCCGACTCGTCCTTCCCACCTGGAGCACATCCTCCTAATTATATGAGCCTCTGACAAAATCCCAATGTCTACCATACCATTTGCTCTATAATTAAAATCAGATAACACGTTTCAGCAACCTGAATGTTCTTTGGGACATGACACTTTGATCTATACTCATGAATCATGATGAGGAGAAAGGTGTTTTTAAGTTTCTAGGTATGGTCAGTTCAAAATAATGTTGCTAATTCTCTGGAAACACAAGGGTGAAGCCACTCTATGTACCGAGGATGTTTTAATTGTTAAAATATTCAAAAATCCACCTGATGAAGGAAAAACAGTAAGCAGATTTCTTACTGCTTTCGTTTTAAGCCGTATTTTTCTTTTAAAATTTGTTTTTAAAATAACGATTATCTTAAGTGTCATTTCACAATATACTTTCACAATCAGGACTCAGGTCATCTGATTGATCTTTCTTCACCTCTAGGCACTGAAGCGAGTTTTACATAAAAGATTTCTGACACACTGGAAATTGTTCTTACAGCTCTTCAGTGGAGACTGAGTGCTTGTCCTTTCCTTGCTGACTACAGACATTTACATCTGGCCTAATCTCCACGCAGTAAGCCGAGGTACCTCCTGGCTCTGCGTCCTCAGAAGAGATGAATAATGACTATTGATCAAGATCTCTAATATGCAAAAGCATATATAGAGCACTCAGAGTGAGTGAAAATCATCATCCAGCTTTTACTAAAATAAATCATAAGACTATTACAACATAGAAAAGTACTTAGATACAGGATTCAGAGCTTAATTTTATAGTGAGTTATGAATATGAAGAGCAGATTTAATGTAGTTGAAGTTGATCGTAGGAGGATCTGAACTAAGCTGCCTGGTGAAAACCTTGATCTTCCCACCACAGTTCCCAACTGCTAGTGATTATTATTGTAGAAGTTATTGAGTCCTTAAATATTTTAAGTGTAATAGGGAGTTAGAGATGGTTTCCGTGTTGTCATAATACAGTTTTATATTATATCTAAAATTTACCTTCCTTTTGAGTATCTGCTAGTAATGTTTGGTCACAGTGACAATAATCCAAAATTATCTCACAGTTCTAAATTTAAATCTAAATCTAAATTTAAAATATGAGTAATGGAGAAAGTTGAAAGAGGGAAAATATGTCCTTTCTGGGTTTCCATCTAAAATGGCAGTGAATGGTCATATCTTCTGTCCTTGGTTGAAAAGGCAGACAAATTACAACTCCCCCCCCCAAAAAAGACTGATGAATGTTTATATTCTGCTCTCTTAAAAGAAATATTCAGAAATTATAAAATGATACAAATATTTTAACTCATTTTTTGGAGGGTAATTTGGAACTATTTTATCTTAAAGCAACCTAGGACACATTATACTCAACTGGATACACAAGAACGTTTTGTATAACCATTATGTGTATGCCCAATAACCATGAGCTCTTTGAGGGCAGGTGTAACGTCCACCTTGCTGAATGGCATTCTCTGTATACACGGCAGGTGATCACAGAGTATGTGCTAGATGAATCTGAGCCAAACAGGCTTCCACATAGGAAAAACATATTGGTAAGCATTGGGCCCCGAGAATGTGCCTTGCAGACCTCCAACTAGAGGAGAGTAATCGAACAAGAGCCTCAGCTTCCAGACTCTGAAATCTATCTTTATACTTGGGCCAAGACCATGGTTCCTGTGGGTGGTTCCCAGCGGTGGCTGATCATAGCAGAGGTTCCTAAGGGGTTCCTCATTCTGGGAAACAGGAGATTCTCCTGATGGCTAGTTGACTCAAGGGCTCCCCAAAGACTGCTCAACCCCTCTGAGATTGCACAGATTTCAAGGATTCTTTTAACTTTTCCTCTCTCTTTCCTTCATTTGGAGGCAGAGTTGCATGGCCATCTGATGGCTCTGCCAGTCTTGGCCTGCTCTGTCTCCACTTTCTTTTTTACAAGTGTTCCCTGAATAAAATCTTCACATGGTTAATTTTGTCTTAGCAACTGCTTCTTGGAGGACCAAGTCTAACATAATAAGAAACTCCAAGACTGAACACTCTCTGGAAAATTAATAGCTCCATTTTAGCATCTATTTTATTATAAATTAATATGCTATATTAAAATATAATAATATACTACATATATTTTATTGTAAATTCATATACCACACCAAATTTGACCATAAATTATTACTTTCCTTTGAATTACAAATGACTTAAAAAGAGCATTAGCCCTTGGTCAAGATCCACACCTTAGGTACATGCCATATAAATTCTTATCTATACTTTTAGAAGAATGAGTTGATTCAGACTATAAAATTCATTGTTGAATCTGGACTTTAATCTTACTTCTCAGTATGAGTGATATGCATTTTAATAATATGCTATTCTTGAATAAAAACATTAACATCTTTAATTCCCTACTTATCTCTCGACTCATTTACAAAAAGGGAAATATTTATATAATGAATCTTATTATTCCTCTGTTTAATTAATGCAATCCTCCTAATAGAATGCCGATAAGTTTCCCAATTGTTTTATAATACATTTAACATATTTCTACTCACAAAAAGTATTTTCATCAGTAACTGTGGCATTAAATTTGAAGATTTTATTTCTTCAGAAATATGATTGTATTAACATTATGCATGACTGTTAAAATTTTCTATCTTGTGTTTTACATTTTTATGTAATGCCTCGTCTCAGACCCGGCTAGACTGAGGAACTCTTGAGATCAGGATTTGTTATATTTACTTGATTTTTTTTATTACTATAGTTGAATTTACATAATTTACACAATGAAACTCACTTTGAATTTTTCAGTTAAGCTTCCAAATATCTAAGAAGTATTTTGCACGTGTCCACTCTAGCATACTGAGAGAACATTGCAATTTGTATTTCCCGTTTGTTTGGAGAATGATTGCACACAATTTTGGTGCTCATCACAGTCCTAAAAAGCCTATAAATATTTATAAATTTAACTATTAACCTTCTCAAGGGCCAGTATTTTGGTCATTCACCCGTGGTTTTAATCAAACATTCTCAGGATTCTGAGATTATGTATAGAGTATGTAAGGAATGATTAGTCAAGGTACAAATAGCTGAAGAGTTCAAAAAATAAAACATTCCATTTACTATCTGGGGCAAAATATTCCAGGTTATTGTCAAGTATCAAACAAGAAATGAAAATCAGACTGCAAGAGGTCCCCCACCCCCACCAAATAATGTGAAATTATAATTTACTTATAGCTAAAAAGAAAACCCTTTCAAAACGTACTGTCCCTCTTTCCATTTAGTCTCTGTTGGCAAGTATTAAAAAATGTATATATATACATTTTGATGTTAAAATAGTAAGAGTATGTTTCTACTTCAGTGCTAATATCAGAAGTAATTGGTGGATATAAATAATAATCACATTTAAATAAACACTGGGTTCCAGCAAGAGCGGCAAGTCACTATCACATTTCAACAAGGTAAACAGATCCAAGCCAGAACCTAAAGCAGATTCATGAACTTGAAGAAAAGCAATTGCGCCCCCCACCCTTCTCTCTTAGGCCTGGGCCTGGTTTGATCATTAGATGACAGCCTGTGCGTTTGGCAGCTGATTGATACATAGTCTGTTATTTTTACCTTTATTGTTTGATCTTTTGGAAGTGTGAGAACAATATCATGTTTCGTTATGCAGAGACCACAGAAGCATTACTACCAAAGGACCGTGCTTGCTCAGCAGGAAGTCCCTGCACATGGTTACATAAACCTCCCAGAAGGTACAGTTTCTGCCTGGATCATCACTCATTTTGTAATTAAAATAAAGCAGGAGATTTCTTTTGGCAGATGAATTTGTGTGTGGCCTATGTGCACGTGTGTATATTTGGAATAGGACTCTTCTGATCTTTATGCGTCATGATTAGGGGAAGGTCATGCCTTTACTTACCTAAAATCCTGCCCAGGACAAGAGACCTGATGGCACTGAATTCTGTACCTGATGACAGGTGGACTTGTCTCTTTGCATTCTCATCAATCTATAGAATTGTTACATGAGATTAAACAGCCAGATGGGATGCCATTTTGTTGGGAAGAGGACAGAAAGCAAAGGAAGACAAAAGAAAATGATAAAATAGGCAATTAATTAGTATGTCCCCAAAGAGTTAGAAAAACAAATCTAAAAAAGTCATTCACAAAGATGGAAACTTATTGTACCCTCAGATATCAGTGCACCCCAACCTTCTATTCCCTTATATCAGTCTAATTTTCTCACTGTATGAGAAATCCAAAACTTATGGTAAAGCTAAAAAAAAGATACAAGTTATTTTCAACTTGATACTTTTAGCTAGGTTAGTATTTTCTCTTGAGTCATTCAGCTACGAAATTTTCCTCTATGCAGAGGGCCAAAACATTCATGCTTTTCTTCAAAAGCTGGTAGAGTGAACAATTCCATTGGTTTCATTAGAGTAGCAATACCCCTACTGAGTGGTACATATGATAAAATAGATGGCTTTCCCTCCTGAACAATGTATAACATTGACATTTTTGGTATCACTATCAGTAATGTCTTGGACAGAATCTTTATCCTTTCAAAAACTAGGCCGCATTTGACAGTCTGTCTATGGCGTGGGCAAGAGCAGCACTGGAAGGATGTCTTTAGTCTATTCATTATCGTAATTCTGCTGACAGTCCTTCATGCTGGGAAATCAAAACGGTGACCACTACACTTCCGTTGAATTTACTGTATTACCTCTACAAAGACCACTCCTTCCTCTCTGTTAATCTCCACGTGGTGAAGCTGCCCATCCGCCATGTTTTTGAAATCAAAGTTAATGACATCAGGTTCTTGGTATCTATTTAGTTTGTACCTGATCTGCAAACTTCCTAAAGTAGGGAAGAGAAGTTATAGTTTTAGTTAAATTGTACTTTAAGAACTACTTACAAAAACTCAGAGTACTCTTTTTTAGCTACTGATTTCTGGTGGAAAATTCACAGTAGCTTATTTGGATGTTTCTTTTCTTTATAATTCCCAGAAGTCGGCTTCTATGTCAAATTGCACCACTTTCCAGATCAAGACCAAGCATGTTGCCAAGAAGCAGTCTTTCCTGCAAATATCTAATTTTTCCCCTACAAGTCAAATATGCAGCTAAGTGTAAGCAGGTCTCTACACTAGCCTCTAGCTTAAAAAGATACACCTTAGTATATTAGGAAATGCCAAACTATTGTGGAATATTGCATTAACATGTTTCCATAATCTCATCTTTGAAAAAACACACCTGTCACTCCTAAAATGCAATTGATTAGTGGAATTTTTATAAGCAAATGGAGTTTTACTAAAGATGAGAAATATTTCCAAGTAGTCATGGTCATAGACTTTGGAATGAAGTTAGGATTAAATGAATGGTTTTTAGCCACACTTACCATGAGAACTATTATTACTCAGCTGCCTGCGAAATGCCAATTAATTTATTTCACAGGGTATCTCCAATTTAACAAAGAAAATATCCTAATGCATAAATAAGCTTCAAGCTCAAAAGGTACACAAATGAAGGTAAATATACTTATTAAACGATATTATTTTTATTTTAGTGTTCAGTGCCCTTGAGCCATATTTATTTTAGTTGAAATGATATATTCAAGTTTATAAATTTATTTTCCTTACTCAGATAATTTATCTATAGAATTTTTATCTTTAATCTGAATATAGGGAGGAGAAAAAACATCAGCAAGTGGTTTTCTGTGACAAAGTTTCTGTAGCATACACATATCTTAATCCACACAAGTTATTGCCCTGCACTGATGTGCCAGTATTTCCCTGTGACATTGCTGACCACTAAAACCAACATATTTGTGGACCTTTTCTTATATATAATGCTAGGTTGTTAACATCCTCTCAAAATTTCTCTAGTTTTAATTGTAGGAAATATTTATTATATACAAATAGTCATCTTATTTCAAAATGAACCACAAAATTGATACTGATATTACATGGAATATCATAAAGAGCTTTAAGCAATAATAAAATATGATAAATATTTTATAGAAATAAAAAATTAACATTGAGTGTGTGGAATCATCAAAATTATAACAAGCTAAAGCTATTTTAATAATTTTAAGTAATCCTTTCAGATTAAATTTCTAGGATAGTATTGAAAAACAAAGCTCGATACAAAAAAAAAAACAGGCACACTTCTTGTTTGTAGTTTGAAAGGCAAGAACATGAGAATGATCCATATTATTACTAATCTAATGTTCTAATTCAATTTTCTCTCACTCTCATCTAAAAAGCACTCACCATTTTTGGCAATGATAACTGAAAGGTATTCTTTATAAAAGGAGCTCACATAAAGCAGTAAGCTTGGTGCTCGTGTTGTTCGAAAGCTAAATTTGATCATTTCTCTGCTCAGCTTCATATCACCATGAAATGAAGCAGCGTGGGAGCTGGAATTTTTACTTAAGGAATAATTTTCTTGAAAATTGTAAATCAGAGATGAGCCAGATCCAAAATATGCAGAAATCTCTGAAATGATACACACATTTTATGTTAAAAAAAATTAAATACAAAGATCTTGTTTCAGTTATATTATTTAGTTATTAATAACAAATTGTATAGATATAACAAATAGCCCCAAGCCAGAATTAAATAACACAGAAAATTAATAGAGCTTTTATGACGGTCCTTGAAATGGCTTTATGTTAGAATTACACATAATTAACTTACTAGTTAACCTTACAATTGAAAGCATAATGCCGTCCTCTCTAACTTCAGACATAAACCAGTTTTTGGCTTTTATCTCCCTTATCATCCATTTTTTAATTTAAATTTTTAGTCCCATCTATTATTTTGTAGCTAGAATACACTTGTCTTTCTGTAATAGGAAGGAAGGACGTTTGAGGAATCATCTTCCCTTCCAGGATCAAGGGCAGAAATGTTCCTTTTTGCCCACTTTCCCCCTATTTATTGTGCCCTACAAAAAGAAGCTAAATCCAGCCTTATTATAAAAGAGGGCAGTGGGCATCTGTGTAGCAGTGGATCCACATAAGGAACTATCCAGCCTCTCTTAGTTTTACAAAAGTGTAGTACTTTGCTTATATGAGATTAATATCCCAAATTTACACACACATGCATGTGCATGCACACACACACCACATGTTGGTGTGTGTATATATATATGAAAATGAGGAGGGTATTATAGGAATAATTAGAGCTGGATCCTTGAACTCTGCTTCTCTCCATTACTATAAAGGACCAGTTGCGAAACATGAGTTGTAAATGATGCTCACAGGGTAACACAGCAACATCCCCGTTCCCTCGGTATTTGAAGAATGTTTTTGTGTGTTTGTTTTATGATTTTTATTATCTATAATACACTTTTTATAAGCAATATGATACTTAGCCACAGAGTAGCATTCTTGATTGCACTTAGCAAGCTGAACTAGAAATCATTTAGATTCAGAAAGTGAAGACAATTTCTTGGGAAGAAGTGGTCTTTGTTCTAACTTTATGTAGAACTCATGACCCTGAGATCAAGACCTGAGCCGAGATCAAGAGTCAGACACTAAAACCATTGAGCCCCCCAGATGCCCCCTAACTTTAAATGTAAACAGCCTCCTAGAATGATTGCAGTAATGTGTAAGTTATTATCACAGGTTGACTTGAAATTATAAGTTAGTTCCGGTAAAAAAGTAGATGACTTTTCACCCACTTTTCATGAAATAAATCCCACACGATTTCTTTACAAAGCAGGAGTTGCTTCAATTTGGAGGCAATTTTTGTGAGCCTCCTACAGGAAAAGGTTCAGTAGCCCAGACACACTCAAATAAAGCACCTGAATTAAACATGATGGCAGTTTTCTAGGAGCAACTATGAAAGCATAACAAATGTTTGTGTATTCAGAGAAGTCCGTCCAGAACACTTAATACTGCACTCAGTTCTTTCTTTCTTCCATGACATAGGTCTGTGAACAAGACAAACTGACAAATATTTCACTATTTTACTTCACAGATATTGGCCACATCATAGAGCAAACTGCCTGAGTATCTCTATTCTGTTACACGTGCATATTTAGTGGAAAAGTTATTTTTATTTTTGGAAAAAATATTTGTTTGGCAAAAAAACAAAAAAAAAAAAAACCCACTTCCTAAATCTCCTTTCACAGTTGACTTTCTTCATCAAAAATAACAATAATGCCTTTAGTGATTTTAAAATAGAGAACCACCTCGTGGGACAGGTTGTTGATAGCCTTATCATTTAAGAGCATCAACATTAGATGGAAAAAAGGCATAATGAGTTGGCCAACACCTTAAGACATCTAGAGCGAACTTTACAGGATTTATTATTAATAGATACTATTTTTTAAAGACTTGAGGCAAATAGCAATGAAATGAAATGGGGTTAGCATGAAACAAGAAATTTGCAAAAAAAAAAGATCAGAAATGGAAGCATTTTTTGTCTCAAATTAGCCACCCAGAAAATGACTGGAGGATGTTTTCTTCATATTGGATGGTTTTCCTGTTAGGACACCCCAAGCCATACTTACCCTTCGAGCAGAATGGCCCTGTATATGCAGAGAAGGTGCAGTCACAAGAGAACCCACTGAGCTTTTCCCTGCATTTCCCTCCATTTTGACACAATTTTCCATAGCTGCTGCAGTGGCCTCTGCAACCCGGCTCCACTCCGGGCGTCACCTTAGCTCTTTCTTCCAGGTCCAGGGACATTCCGTTCAACTGCAGAGATCGAATGCAGCCCAGAAAGCCCCTCTGTCTGGTGGCCGTTCCACCTAGAAGGGAAATACTACAAATGGAAACATGTTCCTAGGTGTTTTATTTAGGATTTAAAGACCAAACAAAGCGGAGGCCTCACAGAATGGCCAAAGTTGTGGCCTTACAGGGAATGGCCAAAACTGGATGTGTCAATAGAATGTGGGGAGTGCAATTTGTGACAGAACAGTGAAAAGATCCAAGAAGATAAAACATGATTTCTGTTTTTTCCAAAGGTTGAATTTGTTTCATGCTGGTTTTCTAAAAGGGATTTATTAAAATGTAAGTCAGAGAAGTTTTTTTTCTGAGTTTTTTTCAAATAACAAAATAAGGCTCTTAGTTTCATGCAAAATAACAGTGAGATGGATTGACAGTCTTAAGTAGAAGCTTTTTTTTCTTTTTTCTTTTTTTAATTTTAAACCAACATATATTTGTGGGTGAGTGTGGCTCCATTTCTCATATTGAAACCTGGTCCTGCTGCTGGTATGATTTTAATTTATTGAGAATTATGAAAGACACCTTAAGTTCTTCTAACGACTGTGCACTGATGTGGTCTTTGGTTATTATTCTTCCATCAAAAACATGGTACTGGGCAGCCCGGGTGGCTCAGCGGTTTAGCACCTGCCTTCAGCCTAGTGCATGATCCTGGAGACCCAGGATCAAGTCCCACGTCGGGCTCCCTGCATGGAGCCTGCTTCTCCCTCTGCTTGTGTCTCTGCCTCTCTCTCTCTCTCTCTCTCTCTCTGTGTGTGTGTGTGTGTGTCTCTCATGAATAAATAAATAAAATCTTAAAAAATAACAACATGGTAACTAAGATTATTCACTTTTGTCTGGCATATTTCCCAGCGAACTTTTTCTAAATACTGGTCTAGTTTGGATTGACCTAAGCTTGGAAAGATTCTCAATAAACTGGGGGAAAGGGGTTTGCCAGAGAGACAGTGATATAGCATTTATGGAATAATACATGACAGTATGACTTATCAAGTCACCCCTGAAGAGGTTTCCACTGTCTGAGTGGAATCTGATCCTGCTACAAGGTATAGAGGCTCTTAAACTTTAAGGAATGTGTCACACGGAAGCCTTCTTAAAAATACAGTCTCACTCCAAGAAATACTGATTCTGTGGGCCAGAAACAGGGGCTATGAATCGAAATAATCAACAAACCTCCCAAGTGGAACTTATTCAGGTGGTCAGTAGACCCCACATTTTATAAGAAATGTCTAAGTAAGAATGTAAGCTCGAAAAGGGCCTTCACCCGATGTCCAGGAACACCGTAAATTGAAGGTGTTCCTTCAATTTCTACTCAGAACTTGAAGTGGGAAAATAGTACTCTAAATAGTCTGGATGATTCTACCCAGGTGCATTAGAGGGTCACGGGTCCTCGAAAAAGGAGCTCTGCCACTGAACAGATGCTGCTGCCTCACCATCAGGATCTGAGACCTGCTCTGTACAAACCGTCTCTTCCTAGGATGCGCTTCCTCCCTCCTCTACCACTTTACTTAGCTAGCTCTCCTCTAGCCTTCATTAATTAACATCTCCTTATCCTCAGAGATTAAACAGGTTTTTATTTTAACTTTCAAAACCAAGAGTTGGCCAGAAAGACCCTAAAAATAGGCCTTTGTCACCATCTGCCAGGTTTTACATTTTACCAACAGACTTTGTATAGTACGAGAGTCCCGCCATTAGATACACTTTGGTAAGGGCTGCTTCAATCACACTGTGCCCTAGCACAGAAAACTGTGCCCAACACATAATAGCTGCACAGTAGCTATTTATAATCATACTAATTAATCAGCAATTAACATTAATAACTGATTATTAACAATCAGTTAATGCACTGGCTCATTAAACTGGATGATGCCATAGGAGTGGGAGCTGGGTGCTTGATGCTTCAGAGAGAGGAACACTATTGGCCACATAGGGTAGTTTGGGTCCCCCAGCCTGGGAATGAGGACAAAACCCAAGGAATGTTTCTGAATAGATCAATCCTATATTTTTGGATAACAAACATACCATGAAGGGAAAACTAAAAGAATTCTTAAGAATTTTGGACTCATGACTCATGGCACTAATGGTATTTAGAATTCAGATCACAGACATAAGGGTCTCCATTCAAACAACTATACTTAAATTTGTGTATTGAAATTACTTCAGTTGACATAATTAGTGCCTCTTCCGTGAAGCAAATACAGTGAAGTCATATTTTCTATTTATAAATCCAGATGCAGTGTGCTATGGAACCAGATATATTCCAATTCTAGTTTATATGGGCACGCCAGGGACAAAGGAGTCTAGCTCATCCCGGAGTCTCAGAATAGCTGATAATCTTCTTGTTTCCTTCCTCCTACACTTACTCTGTCTCCTCCCATTTTTGAAGTCTCTCTTCTCCCTTTATTCTTAGGACTCTTCTCCTTTTCCTTCCACATTAAAGCTGCTACTCACCTTAGTTTCAGACCTCCCTATTTATTCTCACACTCTGCTGACTCATCTCAACAGAATGTCGAGAACTCAGAGTTAAGTCTTTGACCAAATTCTCCTAGCATCTTTGCTGGAGTTTTGTCTGCTCGACAAGGAATCCCATAGCTTCTTCCTCAATTTCTTTCAGAAGTGTTCTATAGTTTTTAGGGCATAGATCCTTTATCTCTTTGGTTAGGTTTATTCCTCAGTATCTTATGCTTTTGGGTGCAATTGTAAATGGGATAGACTCCTTAATTTCTCTTTCTTCAGTCTCATTGTTAGTGTATAGAAATGTACAAAGAGATGGAAAAATATTCCATGCTCATGGATTGGCAGAATTAATATTGTGAAAATGTCAATGTTACCCAGGGCAATTTACACGTTTAATGCAATCCCTATCAAAATACCATGGACTTTCTTCAGAGAGTTAGAACAAATTATTTTAAGATTTGTGTGGAATCAGAAAAGACCCCGAATAGCCAGAGGAATTTCAAAAAAGAAAACCACATCTGGAGGCATCACAATGCCAGATTTCAGGATGTACTACAAAGCTGTGGTCATCAAGACAGTGTGGTACTGGCACAAAAACAGACACATAGATCAATGGAACAGAATAGAGAACCCAGAAGTGGACCCTGAACTTTATGGTCAACTAATATTCGATAAAGGAGGAAAGACTATCCATTGGAAGAAACACAGTCTCTTCAATAAATGGTGTTGGGAAAATTGGACATCCACATGCAGAAGAATGAAACTGGACCACTCTCTTTCACCATACACAAAGATAAACTTAAAATGGATGAAAGATCTAAATGTGAGACAAGATTCCATCAAAATCCTAGAGGAAAACACAGGCAACACCCTTTTTGAACTCGGCCACAATAACTTCTTGCAAGATACATCCACGAAGGCAAAAGAAACAAAAGCAAAAATGAACTATTGGAACTTCATCAAGATAAGAAGCTTTTGCACAGCAAAGGATACAGTCAACAAAACTAAAAGACAACCTACAGAATGGGAGAAGATATTTGCAAATGACGTATCAGATAAAGGGCTAGTTTCCAAGATCTATAAAGAACTTCTTAAACTCAACACCAAAGAAACAAACAATCCAATCCTGAAATGGGCAAAAGACATGAAGAGAAATCTCACAGAGGAAGACATAGGCATGGCCAACATGCACATGAGAAAATGCTCTGCATCACTTGCCATCAGGGAAATACAAATCAAAACCACAATGAGATACCACCTCACACCAGTGAGAATGGGGAACATTAACAAGGCAGGAAACCACAAATGTTGGAGAGGATGCGGAGAAAAGGGAACCCTCTTACACTGTTTGTGGGAATGTGACTGGTGCAGCCACTCTGGAAAACTGTGTGGAGGTTCCTCAAAGAGTTAAAAATAGACCTGCCCTACGACCCAGCAATTGCACTGTTGGGGATTTACCCCAAAGATTCAGATGCAATGAAACTCCGGGACACCTGCACCCCGATGTTTCTAGCAGCAATGTCCACAATAGCCAAACTGTAGAAGGAGCCTCGGTGTCCATCGAAAGATGAATGGATAAAGAAGATGTGGTTTATGTATACAATGGAATATTCCTCAGCCATTGGAAACGACAAATACCCACCATTTGCTTCAACGTGGATGGAACTGGAGGGTATTATGCTGAGTGACATAAGCAATTGGAGAAGGACAGACATTATATGTTCTCATTCATTTGGGGAATATAAATAATAGTGAAAGGGAATAGAAGGGAAGGGAGAAGAAATGGGTAGGAAATATCAGAAAGGGAGACAGAACATAAAGACTTCTAATTCTGGGAAACGAACTAGGGGTGGTGGAAGGGGAGGAGGGCGGGGGGTGGGGGTGAATGGGTGACGGGCACTGAGGGGGGCACTTGATGGGATGAGCACTGGGTGTTATTCTGTATGTTGGTAAATTGAACACCAATAAAAAATAAATTTATAAAAAAAAAAAAAGGAATCCCATAGCTTTGCTTATAGCTTTGGCCCGGGGACTCTGGAGGAGGGTTAGGTGCTGAGAAGTCTGGATTACAGGTGAATTCCTGGTGTATTTCCTTTATTTCGTGTTATAGTACTTTAAATCATGATATATATAGTTTATAGTATAGAGTAGTATTAAATCATGGTCTGTCAAGCATTTGACACTCTGAAGCAGCAAGTTTCTCTGATTTAGGAGTTGAACTCCCTCTGCCAGTGACATCATAATAACTAGATAATGTGGGAGTCCAACAGCTAAATACAGTTCCTTTTCATCTGTCCCAGCTTGTTTATTCTTATTCTTATTTGTTTTGTTCTAGACAAGGAGCTAGAGGCATAAAGAATTCCAGGGACAAGCCCACAGGGCACAACAGCTGAGGAAATACTAAAATAAACACATTCAGTTGATGCAGAACAGGACAAGAATCTACAGTTGGCCTTTTCTTGCAAGGGAGTCGCTTTCTCTCCACACCAAAATATGGTCAAAAAAGATCATTTTCATTTTCTTCTATTTCTTAGATCATTTTTGGTTTGAAAAACATTCCAGTTCTGCAAACTCTACTTAGTAGTTCTTCGCTGGGCATGGTGTCTGACACAGAGGGTACAGAATTATATGCAACTGAACTTGCCCTCAAAGAGCTCAGGGTCTAATAATGGATTTAGACTGGGAAACACATGATGTTAATGGTAGGAATAGGTACCCAGTGGACAAGAAGGTCAGAGGACGGAGATAATAACAGAAAAAAAACCCCATCGTCTGTATGAAATACATATATTTGTAATAGTGAGAAGAAAATCAACACCTAGTCCTGTAAACAGGGCTTCTGTATTGTGTACTTGTGAAGAGTTAATGTTTATCTAATCGAATGGTTTTAAACTATATTTTTAATTATCAGAAAAAAAGGTCTAATTAGACATAAACATACATGGGATACATGTGTTGAGGATTTTTACTTTACCATTAGATTTCAAGTTAAAAATTTCTTACTTTAAGATGAACTATTCTGAAGAACACAGCCAATGTAAATACTATTGAGCTTGAAAGCTTAATTAAAGATTCCAATGACTTTTCAGGGTTAGAGTAGGTCCAATTAAAATGAGCTGCAGTTTGATTAATTGATTCTGGATGTTTCCACTGAGCTATTATGTTTGGAACTGTCTTCCAATTAATTTCCTATCAATTTACCTGCCATGCTATATCAGATATAATGAATTCTGGAACTTCACAAACACTAGGTATCCTGTGAAACTAATACTCAACCTTCCTATGTGAAGGAATAAAACTGAATCTGTCCACTTACGTAACAGTACTGGCATCTGCACCTAATAGGTGTGCTAGGTGATAAACAGAGATCGAGTCCAACCCTTTTATCATGTTCATGATTCTCAGGCAATGAGTCTAAGTGACAGATGCTATTGTCACGAAATACGAGCTGGCTCTTTCCTATGCCAATTTTTTTTTTTTTTGAGCAGGAAGAGCTTTAATTTTTTAATGGCAAATTATTTATGTACTGTGCATGAATCTTACTGAGGATTAATTAGAAACAACTGCATATTTTCCCAGGGGCCTAGAAAAAAAAAAAGAAATCATGATCTCACATTTCTCTTTAAAATTTAAAGTTCTAAAACTTACCTGACAGAGTACAGGGGCTCTCCCTGACTATGGTACTGTGACAGAAAAAGGCAGCTAAGGCCCTGACCACTGATCAACTTGGAACATAAAAGTGATAACACCTGCAGGGGCTCAGGACCAAGTTAGGGGGTTGAAGGGAAAAACTGGTCTTCTGTATATTATGCATTGGACCTTTAGTCCTGGTTTACCCAGCCATCCTGAGGGAAGACTTAGCCTTGTAGAAATGGCGCATTAATGTACAAAGCTGTGAGACTGGACCTCAAGCTATGATTTTGCCATAGAACGTTCCTCACTGAGCATGACCCTAGGAGAGCCAGGAGGAAGAGGACTGTTCTCCCTCTTGTTCAAAGAACTGTTATGGTTGAAATAGGAAGTGAGTGTAGTCAACAGTGTCATAGGATAGAAAAAGCAGGCACAGTTCCCTGAACTAAAGTCAGTGGTGAGAATTTGCTCTGGTGGTAGTCACAGTAGAAAAATGTGGGTCTATTTAGTTTTCTCACATTCCAAGGCCACAAACCTCTCTGGTTTGACCTACTAAGGCATATTTTAAAGAAATGAACTGTTGATGGTATAAATCATATTCTCTGCTCTTAAGAGATCCCATGTGAATACTGATTTCAGTCAATGGTCACTAAGATTTGCTCACTAAACATGCAAAAGTACACCAAGTGCTTCTTAAGCTAATTGTGGAACAGACATCTCAAGGAGGAGAGAACACAATTGAAGTAAGTGATATGATTACACGAAAGAGAAATGTGGCTTTCATTGCACTGCACTTTGGTGATGTGGGAACATATTTACTACAAACGAAAAGCAGATTGAAATAAAAATTATTCAAATGTAAAAATTTTTGACATTCTCTTCCCATAACTATTTTAGCCTATCAAAAGTAAACTCAGGGATCCCTGGGTGGCGCAGCGGTTTAGCGCCTGCCTTTGGCCCAGGGCGCGATCCTGGAGATCCGGGATCAAATCCCATGTCGGGCTCCCGGTGCATGGAGCCTGCTTCTCCCTCTGCCTGTGTCTCTCTCTGCCTCTCTCTCTCTGTGTGTGACTATGATAAATAAATAAAAATTAAAAAAAAAAAAAAAAAAAACAAAAGTAAACTAAAAGTAAAAAGACAAAATCTAGAATAGATTATAATTAATAACTCCTAGACACTACTATTATGTATATGAAAATACAACTGCAGAGAGAGAGAGAAGAAATTTGTAATCAATTTATCTGAAATAAATCCAAAATATATTCAGAATTCTTATAAATCTTTTTTTTTTTTAAGTAGATTCCATGCTCAATATAGGGCCACCTATAGGTTCCACCCAATATAGGGCCTGAACTTAACAACCGTAAGATCAAGACCTGGGCTGAGATCAAGAGTTGGACACTTAATCTACTGAGCCATGTAGGGCCCCCTCCTTTTTTTTTTTTAAAGAAAAAAGAAGATAACACAGCCACATCATTAAGGAGGATATCCAAATGGTCAATAGCTATTTGGCAGTGTCTCTTAATGCTTAATATATGCACATCTTATGACCCAGTAATTCCACTGTTAGGTACAGACCCAACAGAAATATAAGCATATGTTCACCAAAAGATCAGTACAAGGATATATCTGTGGTATCCAAATTTCCAAGTATACAAGTGCTCATTCACAGGAAATAAATTCACAGTAAATAATTTGTACGCTCAGTTTCCTAAAAGATTCCTGGGTGATACTAATGTGGAGGTAAGGATGAGAACCAACCTTCAGAGCTCCAATATGCTCAGAGTTCAACATTAACCTTTGTGTATGGCATTTAGAAACTGTTTGCTCCAGAAGCTCAATAAATATTTGTGGATTTGATGCAATTCAAATACAATGCAAATGACTTTGTCTATGTCAGGAGTTCTCACTTCTCCTTCAGGTCCTAGTCACAAAGTACTGAGATGGAGTTTGCCCCATTTAAAAACCTGTCAGTAAAAGAATTTAGATTGCAAACAAAATTTGCAGAGCTAGTTGAATGAAAATCAATTCAAGGCTAATTTAAGAAGCTTCTAAGAAAAATGCTGAGTTTACAAACCAAAATAGAAAATGACCACTGTCACATTTCAGCTTAAAAAATGATTGATTCTTTTTTCCCCATCATTTCCGTGGTTGGAGAAAGTTTGTGGGGGAAACGCTAACAGCAGTGACTCTTGACAGTGAGTCCTCGTTGTAACAGGGTCAAGGGCATATGTTTAATACACTAATTAACATCATGCCACTAAAGTTATTTTTTTAAGTAATAAATAGCACCTTTGAATAGGACTGTTCAACTCAGGTCATAAATCACCCACAAACAAAAAAGAGAAAGTGAAAGAATGTGAAAAGGTCGGGAAAGACTCTGCACCATGATTAAGAACAAGAATGGAGACAGATGGGCTAGAATTAGAGGGTGAATCATCATTTTTGTTACAAAAAGCAATGTGATGGTTGGGATATTTGGGGAAGGGGAGAAGATAGTCAATGTGCTGGTGCTCACTGTCTCTATTTATCACAGTACATTCATGTTAACTGTTTTCACTTTTTCATACAAGGTTTGAGGTCCATTGTTTTATTACTCCTTCACAGTGCACGGCATCCTATAGTTTAGATTAGCTGAAGATAATTGTTCCAATATTTGGAACCGTAGTGATTGTTCAAAACCTCTGTTTTATACTTCTTCAGTGTAGACTAACACTAATTCCACCTCTGAATCTCTCATTTCCTTCTTTCTATGTCAGTGGTCATGTATCATTGTTGCCCAGCTGAATCATGTTTTTAATCATGCCTTCTATTTATTTTTACTGATTTTGCTCAGAAGGTAAAGCATCAGTCTTGCATCAGAGATGCACTCTGAGATGTGGACACACTTTATGACTGATTTTTAAGGGAGAGACTGAAGCCAGCAATAGAGAAAACATAGTCAATGCTTTCATGTTATCCCATTCTACCGGTCACTTCTGAGAGACCGCCAAAACCCTTAACCTTGAAAAATTGTAATGTCAATAAATATCATCAACAAAGGCCCGGCTGTGGTAGCACAGTGAGGTGGAGAATATTACTGAAATCAAAATGAACATGCATTCAAATACCCACAACATTTTACTTGTAGGTAAAAGTGTTAAAGATATATCTCAAACAAACATAGTTCTACATCATAAAATTTTCTTATGTTTCATCTTTGTAGTATTATAAAGTAACTTTATTTGATATTTGAAATATTCCACAATAGTGTTAGTGTTTTCCGCCAAATTTGTTTACAAACAAGAAGGTACATTTTTGGTAAAAGCCACTAAATGCTGAGATACTAACACAATCTATCTTAGATTAACTAACATTAGCTTAGTCTTACAGTTTTATCCCTTGTTTATAAAGATTGTGTTTCTATGTAACTTAAAAGTACTATTGTCGTCGTCATCATCATCATCATCATCATCAACATCATTGTCTGGATTTAAACATTTTTTTAGGAGAAAAAGTTATAGTAGACACTTACTCTTTACAGTTACATTTATCTCATTAATACATCCTGATACTCCAGAACAAATGATATCCATTATGCATACTTAAAATACTGATTAGCCATAATTATTTTTAAGATGGATGGGTGAACTACTAATTAAACTCTTGAACTTGTAAGTAAGGGGAATGAAAGTACCCTTTAAAATCTGAACCAGAAGATCAATTCTGTTGAATCAGGGCAGAGACTGCTAGTCATGGCTCTGAGAACAGACTTAGTTCTAGAATATTGGAAAGTATTCATATGCGAGGAACAGTGTCCAAGAGAAGGTCCCTTCAATATCCGATGTGTGCTGACACAGAACATATGAACCAAGAAACCTGGTTTCCTGGGAGTGTGTGATCATGGGGTGGGGAGGATCTCATTGAAGGAAAGGGAGGAAAGGAAACATTTTCTCTTGGCTGTTAAGAAGGACCAGCAGTCTTTTGCAGTCTGGCAGGAGTATGGTTTATAGGGTTTATAGTATATAATTCAGACTGAATGGTCAGGGAACAGCTTGAATCATCCTACAAATTAGGATACAGGAAAAAAACAAGAAATGCTAACTTCAGTTGAAATTACAAACTGAGAAATGATGTGAGGATCCCAGAGACCTACAAAGAAGTGTCTTGTCCTTGAGAAGATTAGTAGGAGTTAAGAAGTAACACACTAACAGCAACAACCAACCCATCACAAGTTGCGTGCATTGACACTTCAAGCATGACCCAATGCTGGTTTTCACCATCTCCTCTCCAGCCTCTGCCACCATGAACTCCCACAGGGACCACCGCTGTAGCCTGCTTCTGCCTCATTCCCTCCAACCATGTTCTTCACAGCAGCAAGGAGGACGTGGAAAAATGTACATTAGATCATGCCACTTTTCTGGGCCTTAGAATAAAATCCAGATTCCTTGCCATGGTCATACAAGACCCAATATATAACTGGACCATGATTCACACCATGCCTTCCCTCAGATCAATTCTCTCCTCTGGCCATGATGGCTTCCTCCCTGCTCCCTGACTCCTAAAGCTCCTTCCCTCCACTTTGAGCATGGTCCCTCCACCAATTCTCTGCCTTCAGATGTTCACAGTTTCCCTCTTCTGCTTCCTCTGGCCTTTCTTCAAATGTAAGATCCTCAGGGAGCACTCCCCTGACCACCCCCACTTAAAGTAGAAAGACCCCCAACTCAAATAATTGCCTGACTTTTTATAGTATGTATCATTATCTGAAGTTGTATACACATACACACACACACACACACACACACACACATACAAATATGTAGGCATGCATGCGTGTACACAATACGTATTATATTAATAACATATATTTTCAATAACATCCGTTTGTCTTACTATTTACTCTTTTATTGGCTGCCTCTTGTCTCTTCCACTGAGACATACTATCAGGAATGCAGAGAGCTACTTTTTGACCTTAATAAGTGCTACATTAAATTAGCTCTAATTTTTACTGATATTTTCACTACTTTTTACCCACTTTGCACTAATTCAGTATAAACTTTTACATTATAATTTAACCCCCAATGAAGTATTTTCATTTAGAAATTTAAAAGATATTGTGATTTGTTTGATAGTAATGTTATAAACTGATAAATATTTTACTGTGTAAGTAATCATTTTTATTAACTTGGTTGGGGCCCTTTCCTAAGAATGGTGCACTCCTGTGGTAGAGGTAAAGATAAAAAGAAGACCCTGTTGTAGGCCTCTTAATAGCAAGTGACCTGCCTCTCCCTAATAAGTCTTTTTAAAAGTATGAGTCCTTTCAATGTCATCACACTAACCATGTCAATCTTCTCAGTTACCTGTAGTAAAAAGAAGGAAATTGTATAAACAGATTTTTATTAATAGTAGATGTAACATTTTTTTCAGAGATCTTTCTGCCTTTTCTTTTTAGTTTCCAGTGACGTGACTTAACCAGAGTAAAGATTTTAATTCATAAAACTTTCATATAAGGCAGTCCTTGGATTTGAACACATATGGGAATGCCAAAAGCCTAACCAACTGCCTCCATAAAGATGAAATCTCTTAGGTATATTTATTAAAATTATAACACATGATTGATGGCAAAAGACTCAAGTCTGTTCCAACACAGTCTTCTGATATAATAATATTACTTCTGTTACAACTACCTGAAATCAAATTAAGGCCAGGATTCCTATCACTCACAATATATAGTGACTTCATTTCAATGACGTTAAAACTCACACAAAGGATGAAAGGTCATGTTCAGATGAACTGCAGCAGATTTCACTGAAAAATTCGAGGACTGTTTCAACCTTCTCAATTTTCAAGAATAGAAAGGGTATTTCCAAAATACTGACAGATTTTAAATTGCCATGCCTTTGGATGCAGCCATCTCTTAGTTTTTGTATATCAAGAAATATGTGTGTCAACTTCCTGACTGAGTTTCCAGCATGCTACTAAAGGAAAAGTTACGTATTACAAGTATTCCTTACTGTTTCTATACCCTTAAATAAGGCAGTTGAGTGGCCCCAAGATTAGATTAGATTGCCCATTATAGTGCCCTACTCATAGAAGCTGTTCTTTTAAATATTTATTGAGTGAAATAATAAATGATAGAAATAAGGAATATATAAATTCAATAGAAATCCCCAAACTGTCTTAGTCAGATAAGTCACAAATAGGCTTATCTTTTGCAGTGAGAATAATAAAACAAGATTATTAAGCAATGAAAGATGTAATGGGAATCTGTTGAATTTTGTCCTAAAACATAACTCCTAAAAATGCTTGAAATATGATTTCTAATCATTTATAGTTTATTCTGCTTTATAGAGTTGTTGTGTCCTTATTTACATTAAAATATGTGAAAAGTGATCAAGTAAATAATTCCTTGAACTTAATAGTTGATGAGTTCCATACAGTAATTAGCAAAGATTAAAAATAAAACAAACACTTCCAGAAGGATTCCACTATCCAATGTATAGATTCCAGGTGAATGTATTTAGGCAATAAAGGAACATTTGGATGTAAGTATGAGGTAGATGATCAGAAGGTATCTGAAAAACAGGCAAAATGAGAGACGTCAGCAGAAGAACTGCTCCTGCTTTTCTTTTTTTCTTCTATTGGCCTGTTTTTTGACAGGGGTCCCTGTTTGGCATCAGCTGGAATTACAAGGAGGGCTCCTTAAATCCTCTGAGAACAAAGATAAACACCGCCGACAAAACACTAAAAGCACTAATGCAAAAAAAACAAAACAAAACCCCCAAAACCCAAATTGGAACAAATTCCATAATCTGTAATATTAAGAATCCTGGTTTCAGAATGAATCAAACACAAATTTAAATCTCATTTACTAGGTAGATTCCTGAAGGCAAGGCATTTCAAGCCCTTGTACCTCAGTTAGTTCATCTGTAAAATGGGGTTAACCCACTTCACAGGTTGGTTAAGAGGACGAACTCAAACACGGGCATAGCTGAGAACATAGGCTCCCAATAAATGATGGCTTGTTGTTGTTATTGGTTGGTATTATTTCGTTTCTGCCCACCTCTGCACTTATATCATACAGTTAAGTAACAAACTGCCTAACAACAGAACTTACCCACAAAGAGTTGACTGTTGAGCTGTAAAAGGACATGCCCATCGGCGGGAGCAGGCTGCGTCTTTGGTAAGAGCTGATCCACTCGAAGAGATGCCTCTTTCATGTTCCGTTCCACCCTGACATGGTGCCACTGGTTGTCATTGAAATGAGTGGGTGATTGCACCGAGATTTCAAAAGGCCCATTGCCCACATCAAATGAAAAGGTCACTACTGCTGGAGCTGTAAATATTACATATGAAGATTGTTCGAGTGAGGCCACATGGTGGACAGCAGAGCCCTTGACACACTTAGGAATAGCACCACGGTGTAGCAATCACAAAATACAAAGGCAATGGCTTAAGTCTTATGGAAAGAAATGATAGCATCTGTCAAGACTAAATGTGGAATGAGACCGTAAAATACATTCAGAAAAAACCCCAGATTTTAAGAACTTCATCCTCAGAGTTAATTTGGCATATTGATGAAGAGTAAGGCTAGTTGGCCAGAACAAGAAAACTAATAGCTTCTGACATTTTAGGTAAAACTCATTTTTACAACGATTCAAAGTTTATCTGATTTTAAAAGCATGTAAGACACAGTTGATATTAAGATACTAATAGTGGCCTAAGAGTATACGAAAATTATATTGTATACAAGATTATATGGCTGGTTTATTTCATTAATTAACTCTGTAATTTACCGAGAATTTAGTTTTTAAAAAATATAATTATTTGGACTTAAAACTCTTCTTAAATTGGTTCCAGAGAATACCAATTATTTCCCCAAATTATAGTGTTAAATATTATTTCTTGCAAAAAAGCTAACCTAATATTATAGATTTTTTTTCCAAAAGGACACAATGAAAAGATTTAGTTGATAAAGTAGAAACACAGTACTTTAACAATTAATGAAAGGATTTACTACTAAATAGAATCCCACAGGCTTCTAAGGAAAAGGAGACTCACAGCGTAGCTCTATCCTTATAAAATCGGTAATCCCCAGGTTCTCTAAAAATACCCCAGATGAAGCTGTTGTCTTAAAAAAGAAAGACACATCTGCACTAAGTTCTCCATGGAAAGTAGGAAAATGAAGGTATGAAGCCTCAGTATTGAAGGAAGCTGAATTCCAAAATGACCCTGTTTAAAAAAAAAAAAAAAAAGACAAAATCAAAGACAAAAATTCATAAAATAAAATGAATGGCATAATTACATTTTTTATTTTAGCATTTCTACTACTAAAAATACTGCTAATTTATACAAATCCGATTTTCTTTTAACTATATAGTATACAGGACATGAGCATAAGATTGGAGATTTTACAAGGATTGCAATCCTAGATTCCTTCCAACGTAGGAGAGGAATGAACATTGCAGAAATGTTCTGAATGTTATATTTCATATAAGAAAATTGACCTCACCCTAAATACCACCCTCTGCCAACGTGATATGGTAAGAATCTGCCAGACACTGACAAATAGACTTAATTTTTTTTTATAACTTGAAAATTGAAATACCTACAATCCTTTGGATAACAAAAAATCTAAAGAAGCTCAAAGCATTTTTTGTTTTGACACTTCTAATGCACACACCTCACAAAATTACACCTTCAACTAACTGTTTTCATTAATGGGCTTTGCAGTTTTCTAAACTGGCATTCAAAATATTCTCTACTAATTAAAGATCAAGATACTATTTAGTCTGTGCTATGCTGATCTTCTCACGAAAATGCTCTTTTCATTCAAAATTACCTTTGCTTTGCTTGTAATAGTGAAGTAGATAAACAGCAGGAAAGGGCTCTCAAAAACTTTAAAAATATTCACTATAAGGAGAAAATATGTAAAAGATTGGGGTATAAGATAAAAGGTCTGAAAAAAAACAGTTATGTGGACTATAAATTTAAATTATAATTTCTATCCACATGCAACTTCTTATCTTCACTTTCCCATTCATCTTGTTGTGGTTGTATCTACAACTTTCCTTTTGAAAAAATACTGTGGGACACATATAGCAGACGGTATGGGAAATAAAATACAAATGCAGTGGCATGAAGTGGCAGGAGTGAGATCCAAGTGGCTATGTGTGGTTGATGAGAAGCACTATCAGAGAAATGAGCTGTGTATTGCTGCTGCCACCAGCAAGCTCTCGACACATCAAATATAAATATATATCTCAAGTTTTAAGCAACTGTCTCTATACGCACTCACAGCATTGGTTAAAATTCTATCTAAATTACCTTCCTGGAAGACGTATTGATCCACTAAAGTTAGAAAACAGTAATTTCAAAACAATGGTTCATTATGTTAGCAGGGAACAGATACCTAGAGTTAAAAATCACAAACTCGACTCAGCCTCTATCTATTCCTTAGATTTTAATTTATTTTTCTATAAATTCTGGACCAAACAAGCAGTGGTTGTATCTATTTTACTTTTTCTGTTTTTCTCATGGACTTGATTCAAAAGTCAATTCTCAGCTCATCTGTGAACAATTTTAGAGCTGAATTTATTCAGCTGAGAATATACTTTGAGGGCTTTTTTTCCCCTATAGCCAAATGAAACTGTATATTATCTGAGTTTGCCAAGCCTAGTCCTTATTTCCATTTTACAGCTATTTCTACGCTTAGACATTTTGATCTCTAGGAAAGAATGCAAGAAAATGCAAAATATCAAGTCAGGGATAACAACGCATTTGTGTTCTTAAAAGTTATTACCTGACCTATTTCTAGAAGGGATTAAATGCCTTCTGTTGAAATGTGCTACATATGAAAATTAAAGTTGTAACTTTAAATTACGGAATATTATTGAATCTTATACATTTGGTCAGATTAAAAAGAAGAACACAGAATTCCTTAAAGGTCTAAATTAGATAATATCATTTTAAGACATAATATTTCAATTGTTTCGTTTTTAAATCACAACTAACCCAATAAAGCATCCTATCGAAAGGCTTCGGGGGACTGGCTGAAACAGTAAAACAATTCTTTGAACTGCTGCTATCTTTACAACGAATGCTTTTATAGCAATGAAAAAAAATGTATTACCTTAGGTAGCTTAAACATTCTCACACACGGAATTGGGCCTATTTTGTCTAGTTAGCAAACCTCATTGTACAGATTCACAATAGGTAAAAAAAACAGAGAACATCTTACTGGAGTAAGAAATTGCTGCTAATTCAAAACAATCATAAAGAAAGCAAAGGCCAATATTTCCATGTTCAAATAATTCTTACAGCATATGATACCTCAGCTCTGTACAGACTGTGCTTAGAAGCACCCAGAAAAATGTGAACTGCCTCAGAGAGGAGGGGAAAGAGCAGGAGGCAGAGCAGAGCCCAGCAGGCAGGCACCAGCAGGAAGCAGCAGGTCTTTTGAAGAGAGAGTTCCTGGCTAAGGTGGTTTAAAAATCCTTAAGAGGCACCAGTAACGGATTTGAATGCAATCACTTGCCTGATTAGTCAGGAGAGTTAGACCCCTTTTATCAGCCCAACAAAAACACATCATGATGTGTTATTCTATGTAATTAATAATTGTAAATAATTTTAAGTTATTAATAATGAACATGTTTTCAATTAAATTCAGTATAGGATACCAAATATTTGAAATGATTCCTTTGGGAATTCCACCTTTTATCTTTCCAAAATTAAAAATAAATGTAGTGGCTAATGGGATCCATACTGTTATTTGCAGAGAAGAAGATGATGTACTAAGGATTTAATTCCATACACAAAGTAAAAAGAGCTCATTTAGGGAAATTAACTTAGTAGAATGTCAAGATTAGAAGTAATTTTAAAAAATATTCCTTTTGCTAAACTTTTTTTTATCATGAATGGATTATCCTTTAAACATAACAGATTTATAGAGACAGAAAGTGGAGCAGTGATTTTCTAGGACTGAGGAGAAAAGGCAGGTGGAGAATTAAAGGTGCTAAGGGGTGCAGAGTTCTTTTTGGGTAACAAAAATGTTCTAAAATTGATTGTAGTAATGGTTACACAATGCTGTGACTATACTATAAGACACTGAAAAGTTCATTTTATATACATGAATTGTATGGTATATAAATTATATCTCAATAAAGCTGTTTTTAAAAAAAAGAACAGTATTTGAAAAGCTATTATTTTTAAGGCACTGTGTTTTACTTTTAAAAGCAGAATGTATATGACATGCTAGCCCTACCTTTCTTTCTTTATTGAGGTATGATTGACATGTAAAGAGCTGTACACATTTAATGGATATAACTTGGTAAGTTTGGTAACACTACCTTTCTTTTTTTTATTTATTTTATTTATTTTTATTTTTTTAACACTACCTTTCTTAAAGGTAAATAGAAACACCAAGGCAAGGGATAATTTACTAGTCAAGTGGATCTTTCTGAATGTGTAAGACTCATTTTAAAGAGCCAGAAATACAATTTCTTTCATTAGAATTTTTGTTTTGAGATAACTATAGATTCTCATGCAGTTTTAAGAAATACTACAGAAGGATTTTGTGTACCCTTTAGCTAGTTTTCTCCAGCAGTAACATCTTGCAAAACCATAGTACAGTACTGAAATCAGGATGTGGACACTGATACTAGTCAAGACGCATGACATCTGTATCACTGTAAATACTCCTCATGCTTCTCTTTTATAGCTGCCCCCACTTCCCTCCTGCCTTCACCCCAATCAGTTCTCTGATGTCATCTAAAGAACATTCTATAAATAAAGGCATACAGTATGTAGTACTTTGAGATTAACATATTTTTCACTCAGATTTACTCTCTGAAGATATACCAGGCTGGTGTGTGTGTCAGTAGCTCATTCCTTTTTAGTGCTGAGCCATATTCCATATACGGAAATTTAGTTTAACCATTCTGTTGAAAGACATCTGGATTGTTTCTAGTTTTCAGCTATTATAAACAAAGCTGCTGTGAACATCTATGTGTAACTTTTTGTATGAATATAAATTCTCAGTTTTCTGGAATAAATGCCCAGGAGTACAATCCCTGAGTCATAGGAGAGTTGCGTGTTTTACTTTTTGTTAAACTGCCAGACTCCTTTCCAGAGTAGCTATATCATTTACAACCACACCACCAATGTGTGCGTGATCAGGTTTCTTTATCTCCTGACCAGAATTCAGTGTCACTCTCTTTTTTCAGCCATTTGAAAGGTATGCAGTGACATCTCATTGTGGTTTTGATATGCATTTGCCTAATGGCTAATGATTTTGAGTATCTTTTTGTGTGTTTGCCATCTGTGGTCCTTTGGTGAAATCTCTCTTCCTGTCTTTTACCCATTATATCTTTGGCTTGCAGATGGCCACCTTCTCACATGGCCTTTCCTCTGTGCACAGGTGGGAAGAGAGAACTCTCTGGTGTCTCTTTCTCTTCATATAAGGACACCAGTCTAATCAAATAGGACCCCACCCTTACAACCTCATTTAACCTAAAGACCTCCTTAAAGACCCTAATCACTTAATACAGTTACCTTGGGATTAGGGCTTCAACATATAAACTTTGGAGGTGATGAAACAATTTAATCCATAAAATTCATATTTTAATTGGATTATTTTTTACACTGTTGATTTCAGAGGGTCATTTATATATTCTAGTTACTAATCCTTTGTCAATTCTCAGTCCTCATCTTACTTAACCTACCAACAACAATTAACATAGCTGATTATTTTCCCCTCCTTGAAACATTTTCTTCACTTGGATCCAGAAATACCAACACTCTTTTGCCTTTCTCATTAGTGCTATAATTCTGTTTCTTTCTTTCTTCCTCCTTGCCTCCTCAATCTGTTAGTATTGGAATGCCACCAACCCTTACTATTATGCTTCTCCATCCACAATAACTCTTGCTGGCCCACCATCTCATGGCTTTAAATATGCTGAGGACTTACGAATACATATCTGAAGCCTGGAACTCTCAAAAGAACAACTCCACGTCTCTACCTGAACACCTCCATCTCAACTTTAATATGTTCAAAAACTGAGTTCTTTATATTCTTCTGCAATTCCTTGACTTCTCCTTCTTGATTAATGCCAATTCTGTGCCTCCAATTGGTTATTAGACCAAATACCATGGTGTTATTCTTGACTCTTCCGCAATCTACACTGATCCATCAGCAAACTGTTTTGCCTCCCTTTTTGAACTATTCCCATACTACAACTATTGTCATTGTGCCCATGGCCCAAGCCACCATGACCCCTCAGCTGGAATGGTATATGGTCTCATAAATGGCCTCCTTGCTTCCACATTTCCTACTAGATCTCATTAAAATGTAAATTAGATCACACCAATCCTCTACTCAAAATTCTGTTTTCCAGTCTCACTGAAGTTAAAAAATAAAGACCTCTCAAAACCCTCTATGATTTGACTACCAGATCTTCTAATGTCTTCTGCTATTCCTTGTTCACTCTGCTGCACACATTTCAACCACCTTGCTCTTCCATGAATATACCAGCTATACTCCCATCTCTGCATGGATACTCTGGCTTCTTCCTCTGTCTAGAGTACTCTTTCATAGATATACACATGTCTTGCTCCATTATTTCCATCAGATTTTTATTCAAATGCCATCTTCTTAGAATTTTATGACCATTCTACTTAAATATTTCAATCCCACACCCCCTCACCTCATTTATATTGTCCTCACAACACTTATTAGCATCTATTATACCATATATTTTGCTTATATATTGCCTATCACCCCCCTCCCAAAAGAACTCAAGCTCCAAAAATGCAGATACTTTTGTCTATTTTGTTCACTTTGTGTGCTCTCTCTTTCTCTCGGGATGTGGGGAAGGCATAGTACAACGTATGGGCTCAATAAATATTTGTTGAGTGAAATTATGAGATTTCCTTGGAAAAGTAGCAATAAGAAAGGTTAACCACTCCTAGTTTGGTTGTATTGTATGTATCTCAATAAATACACTCAAGTTCTTTGGTAAACAAGTAGAAAGAGGGGAGCAGAAGAGAGAGAGAAGGAAGAGGAAAAGGAGGGAAGGGTAAAAAAGTGAATAAATCTCAGGAAAATTAAATAAAGAAAACTAAAGGAAAGAAAATAAAAATATAAAAATTAAAAAGAATGTCCTAATGGTACAGGATTATCAGACAAAGTGGAGTTTGCAAAATCATATGATTATCTGTTGAAATGGAATTGATCTCACTCTTTTTAATGGTTTACATGTAGTCTGTCAAATGGAACAGAACTCTGTCGAATGGAAGAGAAATTAACCAAATCACTAGTCAATATCTTTCTCCAGTCTATGAATGTAACTTCTGCAATGTTATTTATTGCCTACATGCACCTTTGATTATTTAATGCATTTTGGGCAGCTGTGATTTCTCAGACAGCTGAACAAGTCGATGCAAACAAAATGAAAAAACTAATTTCACTGACAAGAATTTCTTAGAACAAGAAACTTAGAACAACCTTTGCTAACTATGGAAGTTTTGGGGGGTTCCTTGTGACATAAAATTCTAACACAATGAATTAACTAAGAAGAAATACATTGAATAAAAAGTTAGAAAAATTCAAATGCCAGAGTTGAAAAGACTACTTTGTTCAAATTAATGAACCGAGAGCAGAAATTTAGATCATGTTTGCAACAACCAACTGCTTTAAACTTTTCTATATTTTACCACATCATATCCAATTTCAGGAAAAATTTATGCCAATGCACAACACTGAATGCATCCTTGTTAGTTTACTGACCTTTAGGGGAAATTATTCCTTAAAGTATTTGGTTAGAAAAAGCCAGTCATCTAGAAGGTGAAAAAATCAGTTTGGCTTCAGAATACAGCAATAGTCAATATCTGAAGACAACAGAGCACTGTCCACAAATTTCTGAGAGAAAGACAATGTAAGTAGCCTACTTTTTTTGTGTTAAAGCACCAGGCAGACATTCTCAAATTTGAAAGAAATTTGAGAATAAAGCACATGCAAACTCTTTTGAGGAAAAATAAAAATAAAGCCCTACTTTGTAATGAAATATCAGCCAAAAGATATCTAGGAAAGCTGTGGAAGACAAAATGACTGCATCTCTCAATGCAGACAGAAAAGGAGGATAATATGTACAAATGGAGAAAGTCACAATGTGACACCCACCCCTCAGCAAATGTTATACCAGCTTCTAAAAAGTTCAAATGTAAGGTTACCTTATAAACTAGAAGTTCCACTCCTAGAAATATACTCAAGATAAATGGGTTATATAGGAGAAAAGAGAAATGACAGCATATGTCCACAAAAAAATCTTATGCACATATGTTCATAGCAGCATTATTTATATTAGCTAAAAAATGATGCCAACCCATTGACTGATCAATGGGTAACCAAAATGTAGTCTATCCATACAATGGAATATTATCCGGACATAAAAAATAATGAAGTGTTGCTACATGGTACAACATAGATAAATCTTGGCAATAGCATGCTAAGCGAAAGAAGCCAGTCACAAAGGCCACATTTCTGTGCTTTCATCTAAATTGTTGTTGACTGGGAAAGCACCCTGTTGGGGGGTAAATGTTGTTGACTAGGATTGGAGTCAGAGTGGGAGGGAAACAGAGAATGTTTCCTCAATAGGACTACATTTATTTTTCAAGTGATGAAAATATTCCAAAACTGGTTATGGTGATTGCTGCACAACTCTGTAATATACCAAAATTATTAAATATACTAACGTATGATTAGATTGTATACTTTAAACAGGTGAATTGTAGGGCATGTGAATTATTTCTTACTAAAAGCTTTTACCAAAACAATAATATAAAGTTAAACCTGCAAAATTTGGTTTAGAGTTCTGAGGCAACAGATATTCCCAAGCACATGAAAACTCAAGAAATTCAACACTCATGGGTCTTTCTGGAGGAAAAACAGAAAACATCAGCTACCTGACAATGCAATCCAAGAAGAAATAAATCAAAATAAAAAATCATTCAAGAATAGAGAGGCTATGATGATAAACTAGTGGCTAGCATTAAGAATAAACAACTATAGATATAACAGTAAAACTAGAATAAAGGGCAGGTGAGGGAGAAAAAGGAGAGGACAAATGAGTGTTACTTTTCTCATTTTTCACACTAGATCAATACTGTCTAAAATTTAAAAATGAGTTTAATATGAAACCTAGTGACTCTCTAGCCTTTTAAATTTTTATCATCTTTTCTTAAAGTTTAGTGGGATCATTCAAGTTGAACATATATTTATGAGATATATAAATAATGTAAAGCAATTCCCTTGGCTTCAATTTGGCTTCTTCTTTCTCTGTCAATTTCTATTAATAAAGTTTTGCAAACTTATTTCTCAACCTCTGTTTCTATTTTTGTGTCTAGAGTGCTTCTCAACCTGAGGCAGTTTTGCCCCCAGGGGACATTTGGCAATTTCTGGAGACATATTTTGTTGTCACAACTAGGGGAAAGGTGCTACTAGTGAGTTGGGATCAAGAATACTGCTAAATGTTCATCAGGGCATAGGACAGCCCCCATCCATAACAGGCCAAATGTCAGGAGCACCAAAGTTGGGAAACCCTGCTCTAGAAATATCTAGCAATGTCTGGAATAGTATGCACTGGTATTAATCATTATTTCTGGGCTGGGTGACTCTTGATGATAGACATACTCTTTCCTTTGACATTTCCATATATCTTAAAATTTTATAATGACTGTACCAATTAAGTCATTAATATTTAAAATTTAAAACAATAAAGGTATACATGTGTATAAAATTGCTACGAAAGCATATTATTATGGTCTTGAGAATTATCAGGATTGTCGGTCTCAGTAAGTGGAAATCTCTTGAAAGCATTAGCGAGAATGTTCCCTCACATTTGTGAAACTGCTAGAATATCAATTACTAGCTATAATAGAAGTCAGAACAGAACACAAAACGAAGTAGACCACAAAATATTTTTTCTCCAAGCAGCAGAAAGTATTTCAGTTTTATAAAGGCATGTGTTATTAAAAGAGTGAAAATAAAAAAATAATTAATATTAAGTAAAATCATGTACTCGTTTGAAAGCAATTTCACTGCCACAAGTCCAAGTGTACTGACAAGAAACGGTTCAGATGGAACTAGATACTCTGTGTACCATGTGATTTTTCAATTGGAATAAATCTTTCAATATTGTCTAAACTCTTTTCATTAAAAGTATATGTTTGCACATCATTTAATTGCTTATACAATCAAAAACTTATTCCTGTCTCTTACAAATAATTCAAAGCTATAGGTTTCTTGAGCTGTATATGATGGATCATTCTCATTCTTTCATAAACTGCTATTTATTGATTATCTTTCATGCAACAGGTAATGTACTGGGTGCCAGGAACACAGTAATAAATGAGCAATGGATCTGCTTTTGAGAGGCTCAAAAATAATTAAAAGCCAGTATGAAAAATAGATCTTTGTAATTTGTTCAACATTCTTTGAAAGTGTAAGACTAGGTCCTCTAGAGACCTACGGGAGGCTTCGTGAGGAAAGGTTGGAAGCTTGAGTGTGACAGCTTTCAGTAAAAGGCTTGGGGAAATTTTGCAGATGAAGGAAAGCAAATGAAGGGGCAGTGGAGCCAGATGCGATCAGCAGTCCATGAATTTTCTTTCTTGCTTTCAGCAAGAAGTAGGGAAGGGTCTCTATAGATGTCCTCCTGATGAATGTCAAAAAAACATTTAACCCTGTGTGTCAATAAAGGATGTCCACTCTTTCTTCTTAGCATTTGGAGAGTTCTGAAGACACTGCAAGCACAGCTGGCATGCTCTTTAGCTAATTTTTATAATGCTGAAGTTGAGGGATTGAATACCAGTCAAGAAGACTTTGGCTGGGACCTCAAAATAAGGATGTTCCCACTGCTTCGGGGGAGGAAGGAAAGTACATGGGTAAGCTCTCTCACTAGATACAACCTCTCAATTAATCAGAAAAACTCAGATGTTTTCCTATGATTCTTTCCTTTGACTCTTCTGCTTCTCTAAAGTTAATATTAGTCAGAAACATATTCAGCAGGAATCTGAGTGTCTTGGACAATAACCATGTTACTAAAACCTTTCTTGTTTTATGAATTTATTTCTGGTATTTGTGAATTGAACAGTTGACACACAATGTTACATTAATTTCAGGTGTACAACATAGAGATTTGACAATTCTATATTATGCTATGTTCACCTCAAGTGTAGTTACCATCATTACCCAGCAAAACTATTACAATGCCATTGACTATATGCCCTATTCTGTCCCTTTTGTTCCCATGATTTACTCATCCCATAATTAGAAGTCTGGTCCTCCCAGTTCCCTTTACCCATTTCACCATACCCTACCACCCTCTCCTCTGGCAACCACCATTTTGTTCTCTATATTTATGGGTCTGTTTCTGTTTTTTGTTTTGTTTTGTTTTTTAGATTCCACATATAAGTGAAATCATATGGCATCTATCTATCTCAGTCTGACTTATTTCACTTAGCATAAAACCCTCTAGGTCCATCCATGTTGTCACAAATGGCAAGATCTCATTCTTTTTCATAGCTAAGCAATAGTCAATTATATATATATGGATATATATACTGAATATATAATATATACTGCACATATATTTTATATATATATAAACATACACACATTGCACCTTCCTTATCTATCGATGGACACATAGGTTGCTTGTATATCTTGCTTACTGTGAATAATGCTGCAATAAACATAGGGGTACATATGTCTTTTCAAATTAGTGTTTTCATTTTCTTTAGGCAAATACCCAGTAGTGTAATTACTGGATAATATGGTAATTCTATTTTTAATTTTTTGAGGAACCTCCATACTGTTATGCACAGTGGCTGCACCAATGTACATTCCCACCAGCAGTGTACAAGAGTTCCCCTTTTTCTCCACATCCTGGTCAACAGTTGGTATTTCTTCTCTTTGATACTACCCATTCTGACAGGTGTAAGGCGATACCTCATTGGGTTTCTGATTTGCATTTCCTTGATGATTAGTGAAATTGAGCATCTTTTCATGTGTCTATTGGCCATCTTTATACGTCTTTTTTTTTTTTAAGGGAAAAGAGAGCATGCACATGCAAGCAGGGGCAGTAAAGGCAGAGGGAGAGGGAGAGGGAGAGAGAAAATCTTACGCATGCTCCAATACCTGCTGGAGCAAAGCCCAATGAGGCCTCAATTTCACGACCCTGAGATCATGAATTGAGCCAAAATCAAGAGTCAGACACTTAACCCACTGAGCCATCCAGGTCCCCCAGTCATCTTTAAGTCTTCTTTGGAAAAATGTCTATTCCAGTCCCCTGTCCATTTTTGATTGGATTATTTGGGTGGTGTGTGTGTGTGTGTGTGTGTGTGTGTGATTTTAGCTGTATAAGATTATTATATATTTTGGGCATTACCTCTTATCAGATATATCACTTGCAAATATCTTCTCTCATTCGGTATATTGCCTTTTTGTTTTGTTAATGGTTTTCTTTGCTGTGCAAAAGCTTTTTATTTTGGTATAGTCTCAATAGTTTACTTTTACCTTTGTTTCCCTTGCCTGGGAAGACATATCTAGAAAAATGATGCTAAAACTGATATATAAGAGATTACTGTCTGTGTTTCTTTAAGAAGCTTTACTGTTTTAGGTCTCACATTCAGGTCTCTAACCCATTTTGAGTTTATTTTTATGTATGCTGTAAGAAGTGGTCCAGTTTTCCCAACACTATTTGTTGAAGACATTGTCTTTTCCCCATTGAATATTTTGCCTCCTTTCCTGTAGATTAATTGACTGTACAAGTGTGGGTTTATTTCTGGGTTCTCTATCCTGTCCCACTGATCTGTTTTTGTGCCAATATCATACAGCTTTGACTACCTTTCTAGTATACTTGAAATCTGGGAATGTGATACCATCCACTTTGTTCTTCTTTGTCAAAATTGATTTGGCTATTTGGGGTCTTGTGGTTTAATACAAATTTTAGTATTATTAGTTCTAGTTCTATGAAAAGTACAATTAGGATCATCATAGGCACTCCATTGAATCTGTAGATTGCTTTGGTATATGGACAGTTTAACAATATTAATTCTTTCAATCCATGAGCATGGTATGTATATCTTCATTTGTATGTGTTGTCAATTTTTTCATCACTGTCTTCTAGTTTTACGGTACTTTTTAAATGACCTAATTTTTCAATTATGCAGTTTTCATCCTTTGTTAAAAAAATGTACCATTTTGATGACTGATGTTGATAATAAGAAAGGTTATCCATGTGTGGGGGCAGGGGATATATAAGCAATCTCTGTACTTTCAATTTTGTTATAAATTTAAAACTGCTCTTTAAAAAGTAAAAAACACCATAACTATTCATAATAGCAGTTGGGGTTTTTTTTTGTTTTTTGTTTTGTTTTGTTTTTTTCTTTTTTGCAGTCAGATGTACTGCAGGATCATTTAATGTAATCAAAATGATCCTTTCATTGGGGAGGAATGTTGACAAATGCACAAAGCCATGAGACCACTACCACAGTCAAAATATAGAACACATCTTTCATCTGTTCCCCTTTGCAAAATTCCTATCACTTTGAAGCTGTTACAGAGATCCTTTTTGCTTCCATGTTTTTGCCTTTTCCAGAATACCTTAGACATTGAATCATCCAGTATGTAGTATTTTACATAAAGGCTCCTTTCACTTAGCATAAAGCACTTGAGATTCATCCATGCTGTTGCATGTACCAATATTCCATTTCTTTTTATTGTTTAGTAGTATTCCATTGTATAAGGATACCCCACAGTAAAATGGGAAGTTTATTCATTCACTAGTTAATGGACATTTGAGTGATCTGCAGTTTTAGGAGACTATGAATAGAGCCAATATAAACCTTTATGTAAAGGTTTTTCATTTATCTTGTGTACCTAGGAATAGGATGGCTGGATCACATGGTAAATACGTATTTAACCTGTTAAAAAAAAAAAACCTGCCAAACTATTTTTCAAAATGGCTCTAATATTTTGTATTTGTACCAGCAATGAGAGTTCCAGTTACTCTGTATCTTCACCAGCACTTGGTATTTTTTTAAATTAATTTTAGTCATTTTAATGGTTATATATTGATATCTAATTGTGGTATTGTTTTACATTTTCCTAATGACTAAGGATATTGAGAATCTTTTTATGTGTTTTTTGAAATCTGTGTATTTTCTCTGATGAAGTGTATGTGCAAATGTTTTGCCCATTTCTTAATTTGAATTTTTTTCTTATTATTGACCTGAGAGAGTTCTTCTGCCTATATCCTGGACACTAGCCTTTATCATATATTGGTATGTATATGATATACTAAAATATATGTGTGTGTGTGTGTGTGTGTATACATATTTACATATTTATTTTAGTGAAAGAAAGACAGCTGAGCAGAGGGAGCAGCAGAGGGAGAGAATCTTAATCAGGTTCCCTGCTAAGAGCAGAGCCCAACTCAGGGCTCAATCTCAAGATCCTGACATCATGACTTGACCTGAAATCAACAGTCAGACTTAACTGATTGAGCCTGCCAGGTGCCCCTCGGATATTTATTTTGTAAATATTTTTTCCCAGTGTATGCATTTTATTTTAATTTTCTTAACAATGCCATTTTAAAAGCAGTTTTTAAATTTGCTGAAACTCTATCATTTTTATTTATCATGCTTTTGGTGTTGTATCTAAAATATCTATGCCTAACCCACAATCACTAAGATTTTTTTCTTATATTAAAGTATGTTATAGTTTGTGGGTTTACATTTAAGTATATGGTTAATTTTGAATTATATTTTGTATGCAGTTTGAAGTATGAGTTGAGAGTTTTATTGGTTTTTGTTTTTTTCAAATGGGTTCTCATTATTTCAGCACTATTTCTTGAAATGGACTATTTTTTTCTCCATTGAGTTGCTCTGGCAGCTTCTTAAAAAACCAATTGAATATATATATTCTAGGCTCTCTATTCTGTTCCATCAATCTATTTCTCTATCTTGATGTTAGTCTCACATTGTTTTAAATTCTGTAGTTTTGTAATATGTCTTACAATCAGTAGTATCAGTCTCAAACTTTGTTTTTATTTTTCAAAATGTTTTAGTTAGTCTAGTTTCTTTGCTTTCTACACACGTTTTAGAATAAGCTTGCTGATTTCTGCTGAAAAAAAGGAAAAAGAAAATCACTTACTGGGTTTTGATTGGGATTGTACTTAATGTATATCAATTTTTTAAAAACTGACAATAATATCAAACCTTTTAATCCACAACTATCATATATTTTTTTAAGATTTTATTTATTTATTCATGATAGACATAGAGAGAGAGAGAGAGAGGCAGAGACACAGGCAGAGGGAGAAGCAGGGTCCATGCTGGGAGCCTGACACAGGACTCGATCCCGGGACTCCAGGCCACACCCCGGGCCAAAGGCATGTGCTGAACTGCTGAGCCACCCAGGATCCCCAACTATCATATTTTTATTTAGTTCTTCTTTAATGATTTCTCATCAGTGTTATGTAATTTTATATTTATGCCAAAGTATTTTTTGGTGCTACTCTAAAAGGTACTTTTAAATTTCAACTTAGAGTTTTTATTAAGAAAATACAGAAATAAGGGGCACCTGGGGATGGCACAGTTGGTTAAGCATCTGCCTTCAGCTCAGATCATGATCTGGGGCTCCTGGGATTGAGCTCGCATCCCACTTCCTGTTCAGGGAGGAGTTTGCTTCTCTCTTTCTCTCTTCCCCATCACTCTTTCTCTCTCTATCCTTCAAATAAATAAATATATGATAAGAAAATACAGAAATATAATTTATTTTTGAATATTGACCTTGCATCCTATGACTATGCTAGATTCACTTAAAAAAAAAATAAATTCTTACAAATGTCCTACCTAGAAATCAGTATTATTTATAAATAGAACATTTTATATTTTCCTTTCTGATATACATGCCTTGAATTCCTTCTCTTATTGCATGTGCTAGGACTAGAAGTATGATTTTAGATGAGAGTAGGCCTCCCTGTCTTGATCCTCATCTGAGAGGGAAAGCATTTCTAGTCTTTGATTATTTAATATGATATTAGCTGTCAGATTTTCATGGATGTCTGTTAAAACACTAAGGATGCTCTCTTTAGTTCCTACTTTGGTTCTTATCATAAGTAGAATGTTGAATTTTGCTATTAACTTTTCACATATATTTTTAAGAAATTCATTTCCATATTCATAAATAAATAAATTTATTAAGAACAATGATATTTACTAATTTTTGTGTCTGCAGCACAACTTTAACAGTGGCTTTATCACTCATATCTGCTGTGCTTTAGGCTGAACACCTAACAATGTTATCTATGACTTCTGACATTGCACAATAATAGCAGCAGTCCCATGGGATTTCATAATCACCTGCATTTGATACAAAGATGAAAGAAGAACTTAGAAAAAGACAGCATTAATTAATCGGGGCTAGGCTCATATTTGGGACCAGTAGTTCTCATACTCAATTTTGTTTATTTGTCCTGCTTTCTCCAGGCTTCTGTCTTCTTCCCTACAAAAATATGGCTAGATAAAAAATTTTCAACATGTTTGTGTGAGAAAACCTAAATGTCATTTTTTTTTTTAATTCTCATCTTTCCATTTTTCTCTCAAAGAAAATCTAAAACTTCTTTGTTTCAGTGAAGGGTACTAGCATCCTGACTGCCTCAATCAATGGTCCTACTGACTTTATTTAAATTAGAAAGCTAGAGATCAACCTCACACCCCCTCAACCTTAACTCCCATCTACATCATACCCAATTTCCCTCTTTATGTGAGTCCCTTCCTTATACATCATGCCACTGTCTGGTTCAAGTCCTAACCATTTTTCCTTGTCTTATATCAAAAGTGACTTTTTTGGTCTTTAGATTTATATCTGGTCTTCATGCTTTCAGTTGGATCTTGAAGATTAAGCTATTTCTCAGCCTTAAATTATTCAATGTTCAGGTCCTAGTGGCCTTCAGGATAGTTAGGAAAGTTTCCATATACCTTTCTTCTGCTTATAAGGCCCACTGTGCATGATTCTATATCTGGAAGCCTCATAGCTACAGTCTATCATCTCATTTGGAAAGAAAAAAAAATGTGCCTAGGGTACAGATCATTGTGGGTGCAGATTTCCCATACAGAAAAAGAAAGGCATTCATTGTTCTGTAGCCATTGCTCTTCTGATTGAGAAAATAAGAAAAAGCCCTCCATGAAGAGAATAGTCCTAAGACATGTGAGGATGAGCCTCAAGCCAAAATATAGATGTTTAAGACAAGGCCAAAGAAACTCTCAATTACTGTTTCATTAATAAGTCAGAAATTATTTAGCAGGTCTCTAAATACTTAAACTATTTGTAAATCCATACACCTCTGCATCCCCATGGTCACAAAAGTTTAATGTTCTGGTTCCTCAGCCTCAGCACTATTGACATTTTGGATCAGATCATTCTTTGTTGCAGAGGGCAGTCTTGCACATTGTAGGATATTTTAGCAGCACTCCTGACCTCTGCCTCTAGAAGCTAGAAGCATTCAACACCCCAACAATTGTGACAGCCAAAAATGTCTCCCAATATTGCCAAATGTCCACTGATGGAAAAACTGCTTTGCATGGAGAATCACTGCTTTAAGTGAAAAGGTGCTCTGTGTGTTTAAGTTCATGGCAGGAAGTGTGTAAGAAAGAAGCCCTAAGGACGAGTGGTAGTGACCTCAGGCAATGAAGACACTTCCCCAGGGAATGTGGCAAATGGAATAAGGGGGAAGGAGGAAGCCAGGCTGGGTCCCTGCAGGGTTAATATCAGAGCCAGCAGTGAAAACTGAGTGTGACGTGTACAACAATTTTCTATAGTCACAAAATCATTGTACTCCCCTGGATGCATCCTGAGTTTACAACCTCATCTCTTTGCACATAATTTTTCTCTCCAAGCAATATCCTATGTCATCTTCATGTGATTGTGTGAGGCCTACTGGCAGAACAGGAAGTAGAGATGCTAAAGATTAGGGATGGTAGGTAGAATGGCAGACAGTCTTTTACAAGTATATATAAATTTTTATAGGCCAGTATCATCTTTGCTTTTTAACTAAGCAACTTCTGCTATGTATCTCCATAAATCCACTGCATTGTTAGATCATCTCTTATCTCTTCCTAGGTTGAGCCCCTAGAATAAAATTTTATTTTAGGGTATACTTTTAACGTAAATAAATGTTTCTCCCATTTCCATTTTAAGTCCTGGAAATAAAGCATAAATAATTAATGCCTCAGTCTCCATATGTATGAATACATATGTTCATTTCATTCCCTGCTGAAAATAAATGTTTTCTGTGAAACTATATTTGAATTTTAAAATTCTGGTTTAGGGTCTTAATATATTGAATACACAAAACAGCATGTGCCATTGATTTAGAGTAAACACACAGACACAGAAACTGGAAAAAAAATGAGATTAAAAGTTGAAATATGCTTTATAAAACTGGCATTTGATTCTACTGATGCTCTAATTTCACTACAGGCCCAACAGTAGAAAATTCACATACATTCTTCACAATTTTATGAAGCACTGAGGCTTCCCTATATGGATAATGGCATGTAGAAATGTAGGAATGCTGGGATATGTTTATAAACCCATCAAATTGAGATGCTCAGGGGTTTCTTTTCTCTTTAAATCTGAACAAAGCTTGGCATCAAGCATTTATTACAGGGTTTTGCACTTTATAAGGTACATTATTTGTTGGCTGACCAAAAGAATTACTTCAGACGCTGCTCATGCGTTTTCACGACAGAAGTGTGATTAATTATTATATGATAGAAACAAGATTCTTCCTCAGCAATATTTTTAACCCACTGCCAACACTTACTATCTCCTCGGCAGAGTAGAGGCCCAAGTTTATAAGCTGCTTCTGAGTGCGGTCGACCTGTGTCCGTAACCACTATCTTCCTTACTGGCAGATGTTCCTTATAAGAAAGGAATCCAGTGTCATTGGTCCTAAAAAACAGGAACAACAAAATTTTTTTAATTACTCTGATTAACATAAAAATAAAACAAACGATAGTCCTTATTGCATTTCTTTTTTTAAAAAAATATTTTATTTATTTATCCATGACAGACACAGAAAGAGAGAGGCAGAGACACAGGCAGAGGGAGAAGCAGGATCCATGCAGGGAGCCCAATGTGGGACTCGATCCTGGGACTCCAGGATCACACCCTGGGCCGAAGGCAGGCGCTAAACCCCTGAGCCACCCAGGGATCCCACCTTATTGCATTTCAAAGCCAAGATATTGAGCTAATCTTGCACATACAAAAGAGCAAGGATCAAATTGCTCATTTGAGCATATGAAAACATGGCCACATATTAATGTCTCCTGTAGACTGACTATAGTTGGTGATTTTAAAATTCAGTTGACCAGTTTCTCTGTTTTAAGTAGAATGGTTATAGAGAGGTGATCATTTCATAACGTATATAAGTATCAAACCACTAGGTTGTACCCCTGAAACTAATATAATATTGTATGTCAATTAAAATTCAGTAACAAAAAAGGAATAGAAAATAAATACACACAAATAAATGATTAATTACATTTAGTATAATGACTGATTCTGTGTTTTTAGATCTACCAATTTCATATTTGTTTTATTTTTTCCCATAGGATTTCTTGTATTTCTGCTCCCTCTTTTGTACTTCTCTTGGTTTGCTCCATATTTCCTTGTATTCAATTTTATTTTTTATTCACTTTTTAGCTAAATGTCTGTTTATAGTATTTTAATGTTTGCTTTATGGATCCTTACATAATGCATTTTTAATTCAGCCACGTTAGTTAGATTTTATGTTATATTACTTAATATAAAATGTTAAAAGCTTACTACAGGATAATATGTTTAACTTTCCCTGCCCCTGCTTTCCCCCTCCACATACCTGTTCCTGTGTTATTGCTGTCATATATTTTAAATCTAGAGGTCATAAATGTTATAATTAAACAGTAAATCTTAATTTTTTAATTAAAAAAAGAATTTAAAACCTTGATTTTGTATTTATTGACATATTCATGATCTCCAGTGTTTGTCATTCCTTCCTGAAGACCTGAGTTTTCATCTGGACTTATTTCTTTTTAGCTTGTAAGATTTCTGTTAGTATTTCATACATTACTGTCCTGTTGGTAACAAATACAGCATTTGTTTAATTTGAAAAGGACTTTATTTTATCTTCATTTTTTCTCTTTACCTTCATTTTTGAAATACCCATTTGTTTAGTATAGAATTCTAGGTTGACATTGCTTTCTCTTTTATTTAGCACATTAAAGATACCATCCCATTGTCTTCTGACCTGTGCTTCTGATGAGAAGTCACCTTCATTTGTATCTTTGTTCCCCTTAATGGGGATCCCACCAGATCTATACAACCTGGCTGCTTTTAAAATATTTATTTTGATCATTGCTTTTTTAAAAGCAATTTGAACAATAAGCCAAAGTGTGTTTTTCTGTTTTTCATTCTTCTCCAGATCCTCTGAATTTCTGGCATCTGTACACTGATGTATTACTATCTACTGTGGCATAGCAAATTATCCTAAAACTTAGTCCCTTAAAACAATATTTATGATCTATAGTTTCTGTGTGTCAAGAATTTGGGCATAGCTGAACAGGATACTCTGGCTCAGAGTCCTTCCTGGGCTTCAACCAAAGTGTTGGCAACAACCGCAGTTGTCTCAGTGCTTGACAGGGGAAGTCTGCTTCCAAGGTCACTCAAGTGGTTGGTTGTTGGCAGTAGTCTCTTCCTTGCCAGCGGATGGACTGAGGGCCTTGGATATTCACTGGCTGTTGGCTGATGGTCATCCTCAATTCCTTGCCACATGGGCCTCTCCCCAGGACAGCTGGCACAATGTGGCAGATTGCTTTATTGAAATAAGAGTCAGAGAAAGAGTTCCAAGGAAATCAGAAGTCATGGTCTTTTGTAACCTAACCTCAGAAGTGACTCACATCCCTTTTATCATATTCTATTTATTTGAAGCAAGTCACAAGGTCCAGGTGACACTCATGGGGATGAAATTACACAGTGGTGTGAATAATAGGCAGTGTGGATCATGGAGGGCATCTTGGAGACTTGCTACCACAGATGTTTTTTAAACAAATTTGAGAAATTTCCAGCCATTATTTCTTCAAATAGTTTTTGCCTCATTTTACTTATCCTTCAGGGACTCCAATTTCTTGCCTGTTAAATCACTCGCAATCTACAAAGGTTCTGTTAATTTTTCTTCCAATCTCCCCCAAACCTACCCACCATGTTCTTCATATTAAATCATCTTGATTGAGTTATCTTTGGGTTCATTAAAGATTTCTTCTGCTAGATCTTATATTCAAACTGTCCACTGAAGTTTTCATTTCAGATGTTGTGCTTTCCTATTCCAATATTTACTTGCTTCTTGAAAATACAGTTCTCATTTAACTGCGCAGTCTCTTCACTCATTGTGGTTATTTTACCTTTAAGTCATCAAGCATGTTTATAATAGTTGCTTTAAAGTTTTTGCTCACTAGTCAAACATCAGTGTTCCAGGGTCTATTTCTAATAATGACTATTATTTTTCTTTTCTTTTTTTTAATGACTATTATTTTTCTTGACTTTGGGTCAACTTTACTTTTTTGGAATATGTAACAATTGTTATAATATTCTGAATATTATGGGTGATACACTGTCGAGACTCTGGATTCTGTTATCATTCCCTTAGGACTTCCTTTTTGTTTACAGCTAAAGACAGCTAAATCACAGTCTTATCACAATAAGTTGTGGAGGTTTGGTTTTGTACTCCCTTAGGTGGGCCGGCATCAGTTCTGTTCTTAGTTTTCAATCATATTGAGTTCTGGGGACACGGTCTTTACTGTGAAGACATGGGCCTTCTGTCATTGCTATAGAAAGCTAAGGAGTTTACAAGCCCGTCTCAGTTAGTGAGACTTAAACTCCAAATTCTGTCTCCCCTCTGGTAATAGCCACTGAAATGTTTCTAGATCTTGTTCAGTTTTCCAGCTGCAGCTGTCTGTTTGATTCCTAGAAACCTCCCCTGTGTATGTGCATTTCGGGGCAGCCAGGGATCAGAGTGGAGTTGGTGGAGCGACCTCCATCCAGCTAGCTTTCTTTCTGCAATTTCCACACCCGCATCAAATTTAAGTCACTATGGCAGCCCCAAACTCTGTCCTCTGAAATCTCAAGCCAAAAAAATGCCAAAAAAATCTAGTATCCCCTCAGCATCCTAACCACTTCATGGCATATGGTCTGGTCAGTGCCCTCATGGGAAAAGGCATGTAAACACTATCTCATCCACTTGGATTCCCTTCTTTCAAGGGTCAAGGTCCTCCAGCCCTGACAGTTTCTACCTGTACTTGGTTGTTCCTAATTTTCTTCAAGTAGGTGTTTTTATAAATATATCTCCTGGGATTATAAAGGTATCTGAGGAAGGTTAGCTCTATACAAGCTACTTCACCATGGGCAGAATGTAATATACGAGTTTCAAAATCTTATTTTTAAACATTATGATGAATAATATCTTATAAAGGCACTGGAAAATTATTGGTGATTACATTATTTTTTCCCTGTTAAGCACTGCTATTAACATTTTATGTGCATTTTAAAATACACTATTATTGTGTAGGCATTTGTGTGTGTGTGTGTGTGTGTGTGAAGGTAGTGAAAAAAGAATGACTTGCAAAGGAAGTAGATATTTTGAAAAATTGAAGCTCGAGCAAGTAACACAGTTTTCTTCATACCAAACATGTAACACTAAAAGTATAATCATGACTCCATATAGCTACCTCCTTTTAGGGTATTCTAAAAGAATCTGTCTTTTTAATATAATATAGCCCTGATGTTTGCCAAGTAAATACATAAGAGTATCATAAATTCAAAACATGAGCTCAATTAACAGCAGACTATGTTACTGAAATTAAGTACATTCTGTAACCAAATCAATCATATTTACAGCCAGACTGATGATTAGTATTTTTAAAAACAATTCTTATGTACAGATCCAGTTGCTTAGTGATGTAAGATATGCGTATGGTATGTTGAAGTGTGAAAAGGAAAATTGAAAAACATTTCACTGCACAAATAAATAAAATCAATGTACATTTCAATTCTAATCTCAAACATAATATCTTTTTTAACTTTTCAAAGGCAAACATATACATAAGACTTCTCTTATACTTAAAATAATATTTCAGGCTCAGTTTTCAAATCCCTAAGTGTCTTAGACTTCCTTTTCCTTTTCAAGATAGGATAAATAGAGGGGCACCTGGGTGGCTCAGTTGGTTAAGTGTCTGCCTTTGGCTTAGGTCATGATCTCAGGGTTCTGGGATGGAGCCCAGAGTCGAGTTGAGGTTCTGTGCTAGCAAGGAATCTGCTTATCCCTCTCCCTGTGCCCTTCCCCACCTTGTGCTCTCTCTCAGTCTCAAATAATAAAATCTTTTTAAAAAAGATATAAATAGAATATTAATTCTTTGTGGCATGGTTTGTCCTTAAAAAAATGATCAAATAATTGTGAGAAATTCCAAGTTTACATGTTTAAAGGTTTTATAGGCAGATTATTGAAAAAATGTACTTTAGTAATTGATGGCTGTAAATATATTTTAAGAATAATAGAATTCTTAATTACATTTATTTTTAAAGAGAATGATAACTGACTTATAACGAAGAGGAAACATGAAACAAATGCTTCTATTCATCCTAGTACAAAAATAAAATGTAATGATTTATGATCCATTACCAAAAAACTCAAATAAAAAAATATTGGTCTTAACATTTAGGATTCAGATTGATTGTAAAAGATTTCATCAAAACATACCTTTATCTAATTCTTCACTGTACTAATTTGTTCAGTATCTGCCTCACTATACTATATGTTCTGAGTGAATCATTTTTAAAAACAAATTTTATTTTTCATAAGGAAATCATATGGAAATCACCATTCATTTCGGTCAGCATCACAGTTGCAATAATACTGAGAATCAATGCAGTTTCCTTCTAACCCACAAGTACATTTTTGAGGATCAGGCAAAGAACCTCCCCAGTATGTTTGTGTTTCATTGGTTCTTCCGACCCACCAACTCAGAGGGCTTCCATCTGAAAGACAAATGAGAGAAATGTGATATCTGCTCTATACCTCATAGCCTTCCATCCCAGGTCATTCCCTTCCTTCCCAAATCATTCAAAAGAGTAAATAAGAGAAGAAAAAAGAAGACTGATTTGATGTAGGGATATTTCAAACATGGCTATTAATGGCATTGCCTTAAGAAAGGTTTTAAAATATATATTTTATTATTTAATCTTAAATGGTCAATAGATTCTTCAGGTAGGAAAGAAACTAGTGGTTCCTACTTAATTCAGGCATGATACTTGATGTTCTGAGAGCAGTTCACATATGTAATTTCTTTAAAAACAGTTTTTGAAATAAGAAGACATCAAAATATAAACCATAGTAATTTACATATCAGGAAAAGAAAAACTTCATTTGAGATCATGAAATGCCCATTAAAACATTATAGAATGTTATGGAAAGTCTGTGATTTATCTCAATATATTTATTGGCTGAAAACATATTAGTTGTTTATTAAACATCAGGCATGGTATGGCACTCCCTTGTTATGATTTAAGATCTATTTGGAAAAAAAACAAAAAAAACAAAAAAAAACAAAAAAACAAAAACAAAAAAAAAAAAAGAAAAAAAGAAAAAAAAAAGTAAAAAACAAAAGATCTATTTGGAAGTATGTATTTTTTTTCTTCTATTTAATGTCTTGGCTATTTATTTGAAGACTACAGAAATAACACTGAAAGATCTTTATGCCTGAGCAAATACTACACTCAAAAACAAAATTTCCCTTAGCCAAATGCATTTCTTTCTATGATGAATGTTCAGCTTCCAGCTCCTTCTCAGAGTTACGGCTAAACATGATGCCAAAGAACTAGAGCAAAGAATAGACATTCAGGTGAGGAATGCAGGCCATCTATCTTCGAAAAAAACAATAGATAGAGAGGAAAAATCATAGTCATTTGAGAATCAGGGCATGAGAAGAATGTGACAGCAAATCAGTCAGCTCCTCAAAGGTATTAGATCATTTTTCTATTGACTTGGAAAACTTTTAAGTTATTGAACCCAACTGAAAATCTGGGACTTTTATTAATTTCTCCTTTACTTATAAATGCCAATGCTTATAATGACTTACTATTAGGTGGGACCTCTACTATGCCAACAAACTCTCTCCCAGTGTTACTATACATACCAGCCCATACCATGCCAGAAAACTTCGAGTTAATTGGAAGTCTTCGAGTCTTTGTGTATGGACAAAGACATTAAAGTCAAGATTTTTCATCTTTTTTTTTATATTGCATAATAAACTCATCAACAGAAGGTGAAATCACCTTGAAACATTTAACAGATATTTTTCAACATACTGCTTAAAACATTGTGTGTTCATAGATTTAAAAGAAAATAAATTATTCCTAAATATTGAATAATATTGTCACTTTTAAATTTCCATCTTCTCTATAAAATAGAGAATATTTTAAAGGTACCAAGTACATTTGGTTCCCTTTAAGAGTTCTTGAAGTGTCCTAAAGAATTTAGGTAAGTATAAGAAAGAATGAAGAAAATCATGAGACATTTTTTAAGTTAAAAATTAAAATTATAAAATATCAGTGATCAGGGTCAGACATTCTACTTCCTGTAGTTAAAATTCCAAATGACATGAGTATCTACATTGGTCATCTGTCCAATGTGCTGAGTCACAGCTCCACAGCTTGCAGAAAATGTATTTACATACACATCCCACCTTATTCATCCATGATAATGGCACCATTATTACTTAAAACTGCTAGATGTTCAAGATCTGAAACTGTAAATTTAACTGGCCTGACACCTCCTTCCTGTTCTTTTCCACATATCTCTTATTGTGAACTCAACATCTAAATTGTTCTCTCTTGGGATCCCTGGGTGGCGCAGCGGTTTGGCGCCTGCCTTTGGCCCAGGGCGCGATCCTGGAGACCCGGGATCGAATCCCATATCGGGCTCCCGGTGCATGGAGCCTGCTTCTCCCTCCGCCTGTGTCTCTGCCTCTCTCTCTCTCTCTCTGTGACTATCATAAATAAAAATAAAAAAAAAAAAATTAAAAAAAAAAAAAGAATCTTTAAAAAAAATAAATAAATAAATAAATAAATAAATTGTTCTCTCTCTCTTTTCTAAATCAAGTTCATTCCACATGAACTCTAGGGTTATGGACCTTAGGAAAATCTGTGTATTTAATAATTATCATCATTTCTTGTTCTACAGCCTTCTAGGAGTTAATTTTCTTTACTAGTGGCTCTCAAGCCTGGCTGGAACATCTGGGGAGTCTCAGCAAAAGATGGGTACCACTGGCCATGAAGGTGGGGGTTCCTTCATTCTCTGTATTGTCCTCTTTGGGTGGTGTTTGCTATTAACTCTGTGGGGATTTTGTTTGCTGGTTCTTTCAGAATTTGGTTCATTTGTGACTTTGCTGTTTGTCTTCCTTTTTGTCTTTCTTTTCTAGTTAAGCAGTTCCACTCATTTTGTTGTGTTTTATTCATTTATCTTTCTATAATTAAGGTTCTCATTCTTCTTAGAATCCAATTCCATATTTGCTTATCTATATTCTTAGATTCCAAGTTCAATATTTAGCAACAATGAACAACTGAACCATCAGTTGCATATTAACTGCTATGTTAACTAAAACCGTGATGTACCAGAGAGCTGGGAAGACAGAAGCTCACTTCTGGCACTTTATATGTGTTGTGTTGTGCCACCCAGTCACTGCCACATCCCATTACTGGCCCCATGTCGTAGAAAAGAAAGCAAAGGTTGATAAAGACTCATCTATCCAAGCTCTATACTTAATCAATGAGAGCCCAAGAATTTGAACTTACATCTTTCCCTGCCTTTAAATCCTATGCTCTTTGCACTACAAACTATCTGATGGTCATTCACAAATAGGATTGAGGTTTCAGGAGGTAAGATTTGAGGGAAGACCAGAAAGATGAAAGGGTTGGTGGGGGTAAAGGCCAAATGAGAACCTTCTGAAATAGGAGAAGGAGGCAGGAAAGGAGGAGGAAGGTGTGTGAAGCCAGGCATAAGGGAGAGAATAATCTGGTTGTACTACATGGGTGGAGAATAAGTAGAAGAGGTGCTTCACTAGAAATGACAAGTTCAAGTGTCATCCCAAGATGCTTAATCCAGATGACATATGATATTCATATATGAAATGCAGGTCTTTTAAAACTCTTGTCATGCTGTCCAGACGTCTCGTAAGATAACAAACAGGGGTAAACATTCACCAATGACTTTATTATACAGATGTCTTAGAATCTCCTCTAATTTCTAAAGAGAAATATACCTTGATATTGCTGCTAGAAAATAGTGTGTTGTGGGGTGGCATGAAAGTTGCATAAGCAGGGTGGGTTGAGCACATGCACTTCTGACATCCAGATGGAAGAGTCTGTTTTGGACAGACAATGAAGAGGAAGACATGGCAAAATGTTACGATGGTGGTAGTGTTTCTGAGTGGTTAATTCCCTTCATAAAGACTAACATTTTAGAGTGCATCTTGGATGGAGAGAAGGAATGGAAAGATGCCTCCAGGAGGCCAGGTGGAAGGCTCCTGTGGTAATTCCAGAAATGCTCCATTAAGGCCCACACCAAGGCGAAGCTGGTGGGACCCAAGATATTGTCACCTAACCAGATATTGTAAAGAGAAAACAAAACCAAAAACAGAATTTAAGAGTCATAAAAAGTAGAATAAAAGATTAAAAGAGGTTTTCTGATTCCTACTTAACCTACTGAATAAATTGTTTTCAGCAGCCTCTTCTAATTTTCGATTTTACCCAGAGGCTAACCGCCAACAATCCATGAAAAAGAGTCACACGGAATAGTCACTTTCAGAAAAGGAAGTCATATTTTCATTAGCTCTTTTCCATGACAAGACAAACCGCATGCGTCGGTTGCCCTTTATAAGGGATAAACACTGAGCATTGACTGAGGATCAGAATGGAGTCCTTTTCTGTAGAGTTATCTGATTAAGGCCAGGAAGAGACTCTGAAGGCAATCAAGGTTTTGAACAAAGCTCAGTGTAAATTGACCTTGTTCTTTATTTCAGGCAAAAGCATCGCTGTGACTTCCAGACTGTGACCTGTTTGCTAAGTATACAGGGGGCATACACTCTCAGTGGCTAAGTGCCACTACCTTGGCATAATTAAAATCCCCAGGAGCCGGTTAAGTAAAGTGCACTGTGCAATATGCACAGCAGGACAGATGCCTCAGTTTCCTTACCTTGTTTATTGACAAGTCGTGACTTCTTGCAGTAGTAGGTAAGCTCCTGTTCACAGTGCTCGGCAAGGTTAATTGTGGCCTGGAGCTGCTCCATGCTGGCCACATACTCGAAAAACCCAGCATATGGGTTCTCTGGGTTAGTATTTCTGACTCTTGTTAAGTCAGAGCCATTGTGCTGTATGACGGTCCATGCAGTTTCTTGTATGCAGAAATGGGGAAGAAAGAGAGGAGACCATCACTAGTCTGCAAAAGTTAAAATAAATAAAGAAAATCAAAATCACCTTTTATCTGAGTCAAATTTTTCTAGTCATCAAACCTCTCTGAGAGGTAGAATCAACACAAATGGATTCTTAAAATTTTTAAATTATGGTAATTCTTTAAATTAATTATGGTAATTATGGTGATTCTTTTCCCTGAAGTTTATACAATTGCCATGCATTTGCAGTGATTTTATTTTACTTTTTAAGATAATTTAACCAGGAAATGTTTATGGTGAAAAATATTAAGAAAACTAATTATTAGAATTTGTGACACATTTCAATTCATCGAATCCAATATTCGACTGTCTAAAGATGCATCATGATTTTATTTTATCTCATAAAAGAAAAAACATAGCTGCCTGTTATAATTATAAAACATTGTTGATTGTTGACACACTTTGATTTCAGAGATGTTACAATGTGAAAAAAAAAGGTGTATCTTTGAATTTCTAAAGTATTTTAAGTCACATAATGTAAGCAATGACTTTTCTACTCTTAAAAAATCATTCCTGTTATCAGCAAAAGGAAAGTCAAATTTTTATGGCCTATATATATCTCTCTTCAGACAACATTTAATTATGAGTGCACATCAATTTCTTTTTAAATCGAACTTTAAATATTCATTTTGGTGTTGTGTGATGTGCATAGTTATGCAGTGCCATAGGAAGTTACTCCTTTGAGCTGAGCCCTTCTGATACAGCATCAGCAACTCAATGAACACAAAAATAAAGTACCTTTGAGTACTCACTAGAGTAATCGCCACTGACACCTGAATGTCTGTAAACATTACCGTCATAATGATTACCAAAATTATTAAATGAAATAAAAATCCTACAGTTTGTAACAGAAGATAGGCATATTGTATGTAGCCTTCAACGTCCCTAGAAATTGACTTCACATTATATTTACTGTGATAGATGCAGGCACATGAACAGATTAATGAAAGGGCCTCTGACTTAATAGATAAGAAACAGATTGGAAGTTGTCAAAACTCTGCTCTATATGCGCTGTTAAGTCACAGAACTCTTCTGTATTATAGAGGACTATTCCAAATTGGAGGAAAACAGTAGGTAATTTCTTCCCCTCTTTTTAGTTAATACATTCACATGGATCGACCATCAAAACAAGATACATAATTTCACTCCCACCTTTCTCCAGGTCACCAGAATTTTGAATAGACAGGTCTGCTAAATGAGACAGGAGACAACTTTGACAGCCTCATTGCCTTCCATGTGTGCATCATTATTTTTCTTGGAAACAATAGCTGTTACTTTTATTGCTGTCTTGCATTTCAGCTCACCATAGAGCTTTATCAGTAAATTAATTTCCTTAGAGAAAACATGCTGTATAAGCTAATGGTATTAATTAGGGGTGGCCAGATAGTGATATAGTATAGAGACCATCAGGATATTTGAGTTGCAGATCTGGAATGGAATGTGAACTGAAGAAAAGTCAGGTAAAATCTGAGCCTCCATTTCCCAATTTTGGAAGATAAACATAGGAGACAGTATAGTAGGCCTGAAATTCTATGATTTTAGCCAACTCAACTTTGGCTATTAGAAGTTTATGATTATTAATCAGGCAAATCTGTTAGCCTAACTTCCACTGGACTCTGCCTTTATTATTCAACAGAACATTCTTCTTTCCTTCTGGTAAATCAATGGCCTCATGAGGAAGTTCAACTCTGGCCAAGTAGCTGCCAAAGATGCAGGACAATATACCTGCTTGAGGCCTTTGTCTCTTTGTCTTTTCAGTCACACTGAGAGGCGCTTCCCTAGCGTGCAGCATCCACTGGCTCACAACTAACACATGATTCCAAAGGTCTTTTAAGGTGTTGTAAATTTAATCCAAGGCCAAGGTGCTGGACAACCCTTAAAGGACAGTGCACAGAAATGTTTTTCCTTTTGAAATTCTAAAATTACAATTTTATGGTAGGTTCTGTAAGTGATTTCGTTCTTTAAAAAAAAAAGTTCTACAAAATAGGAAGTTAAACAGATGTTGCATTTATTAGATAACCTAGATTTCGGGGCAAAGCAGACACAATGGAATCATCACAATAGGTTATGAACACTGGATACAAGTGCCCAGTAGCCATGCTCCACAGCTCATGTGCTTTGCTAATAGGGGAATCTCTCAAAACTGTTCATCCAGGGCCTCTTTACTGCTTTTTCAGACATGACTGCATTACCTGATGTTTAGAAATTATGACTGTAAAGGATGCAGACTTTATCATAATTTATGATTCAGTATTTTATGATTTATTCTATGGGTCTTCCCCACTAGTCTGCAGGCTCTATGAGAAGAGTGATAGTTTCTGATCTGCTACCCACAGTATCTGTGGCACAAGGCACAGGGGCTTGGCACAAGATGCAGAAGATATTAAAGAAATGAGGAAATAAATGAATGAATAAAAACAATGTGCTGTCCAGACTAGAGTACAACCATTCTGATTCTATGATGGCTTTTAGCTGTCTTAGAGCTTTGTAAATTGGAAACTGGCCGTTTTGCAAGTTAAGTCTGAAACTATGAAGAGTATGAGATGTTATCCTACTTGCAAGTTAACCAGTTATCGTCCCATCCTACCTGAATTATATCCATTTATCTCTATCTTTCTAACTGGATCTAGCTTTAGACAGATGGATGATAGAGAGCTACGCTAACAGACACGGGAGTCCCCGGATCAGGGACAATTTCCTCACAGAAAATCCTAGCATCATTGGTTCTCTACCACCCAATTTCCCTGGGGCCAATCCAGGGAGTACCAGAAGCACCTGCACATGCTGTGGTTGTACCTCAAGAGGAAACCCCCAAATTATGAGACTTGGAGGTGTTGGTCTTAGGGGATGGCTGAGCACATCTTCTCCTCCCCTTCACAGAGGGAAAGAGGAATTCTGGCTCTAGAATACAACAGACATCTGAGGAAAGGCACCAGGCCATAGGGTTTTGTTTTGTTTGTCTTGTTTTGATCACTTTTAGAATGTAGGCAAATATCTCTGGGGGAGATAAGCCTTCTAATCTCTCCAGAGAAATTCACTATCTCTAACTTCCAAGACATCCATTTATATGAGATTATCCTTTAACAGAGGCTTCCAGATTTACTAACTTATTTATTTACTTATTATTTACTTATTTATTTATCACTTACTTATTTGCTTAGCAAGCAAGGCATTATTTCCTTACAACAAGGAACGATTGTCCATACACTAGCAAATTTCATCTGGCCCAGGTTCCATGGGCTCTCCCTCCTCCACTATGGAAGAAGCCAGTCCCGCCTCCATTTGCATATTAATTTCAATATTAGCGATGTACAGCTATGTGTGTCCCTTGGATTCTCCTTTGGACTGGTTGTGACGTCTTACCAGTTTCCTCATTAATAATGCGTTAGATGAAATCTTTCTAAAATGTGTTTTTTAGTTTTTATTTTTATATCTGTGTAAGAGTCATGATTTTACTTTGTTGAAAACTGTCCTTTACCCAAATGCAAAGAGAGTTGCGGTAAGGAGACATAGGGACACAAGTCAGGAAAGACAGATGCAATGGGCAGAAAAAATCTATGAAATTTAATAAATACACTCAAAAATTGAAAGGCAGTGTGGGTCTACCGGTGTCTCTCCCTGAGGAGATTTCAAACATACAGATTGTATGTAAAGCACTTGAGTAATTAAGAACTTGATTTATCTTAGGTTGGCTCCTATTTCTTAGCGTGGTAACAGTGTCAAGAAAAAAACATGCTGTTTAAGCAACAGAGCTGCAGAGCCTGTGTTCCTCCAGGATTAACAGCGGACGGTGATAGATGTGATTAAAAGCTGGGAGGTCAGATAGGAAGTGCTGTGTCCGGGAAAGCCTGGGAGAGGAAAGGGAGGCACAGCCAGGATTCTGGAGCAAAGCTTGATGTAAACAAGGCTGCCTCTGACTAATGATCCTTAGTTATTAACTCTCAGACCTATCAAGAAGGCCTTCTTGTTGAAATCCCTAAAGTACAAATAATTTTGCTGTTACATATCTCATATGCTCCAGCCTTCCCAGGGAATGGTCTCAGGAGCTCCTGTCCCAGAAGCACATGGAGAGCTTTTTCAGGGAGCAGAGTGGTCTTTCAATTTACTGAGTCAGCAAAACTAGGTCCAGCCGTCCTAGTGGTGGTACAACGAGAAAGGGTGAGCGTAAGCCATGGAATAAGCATCGTCACCAAAGTTTGAGGCTGGCTCTAGCACTCATCAGGCTCCCCACTGAAACAATTGTCCTTACAATGCAATGTTTGGTGAAGAGAAACATCTTGAACATAAAACCATTTCATTATATAGGAAAAACAGTGGATTTAGTGTGGAAGAAAAAAAAGCCGTGGACATTTCTATAGGGCCAGCCACTGGGATTCATGTTATCCTGACTCCTTATTTTTAAACTATATTTACAGTACTCTGTTTAGAAAGAATTTTCAGTCTTTAACATAGTTTGGGAAATTCTCTACTCAAAAGAAGTTCCCTTTGTAGTTTTTAGCTTGTAAGGCTTAAAGGTATTCAAACCTATGTGGAATCATTTGTTTGACACTGATTCTAGACGCATAACTGGATTTTTTTTAAAGTTACACATTTGCAAGTTACTGATTCAGCATTTTGTCTTGTTTTTATAATTATAATACTTGATTCATATAACTAGAGAATATGTAATTGGCTACAAGCAATGAGACACTGATAGAACATGGCCTTTTCTAGTGGAAAAATGTTCAGGCTAGGAGAGAAGAGACAAGGTTTTCCGTCCCTGATTGCTCCCTAATGATTCTTGAGCCTGCCTTCCCCAACCTCCCTGCTTTCCTCATTTGCAAAACCGGATCAATAGGAAATGTTTCAAGCTGTAACATTATTTTTCACTGGGCTGTTACATTCTGGGATTCTGGGATACATTCACTTTAGTGTGAATGTATTTCAATATTCTGGGGCTCCTGAAGACACTTAGCTGTCTCGTAACCGGATTATCTGTGTCTCTGCCCTCAATGGCTTGCTTTTCAAGCCGTCATGACGTCAAGACGTCACGAATGTCTTCTGCATCAATACTTTCTGATAATTTTGCTGAAGCACCTTCCCCCGCTCTCTGTGTGTATATACATATTTCCCTCGTGTCTCTTAGAGTTGTTATAGTTAACATGAGACTTCACTGACTAATATGAGGCATATAACTGGGAGAGTAATATGACGAGGTAAATATTGATTTAACAGAAATGGAGTAATTCAGTAAAATGAAATTGATAATTTCCTTATCATTTAGATAACATAAGATCACATGGCTTATACATTTTGGAATTACCCATAGAACAATAACATACATATATGTACGTATGTGTATATACTCAATAGTCATTATTTGCAGGTCCTCATTATTTGTGAATCGCTTACTCACTCATATTTATTTGTACCCCCCCCAAACGGAGGTGCTCTCAGACTCCTGGACACATGCACAAAGCAGCAAAAAGCCTGAGCTGCCCACTAGACACGTGTCCAGCTGAAGCGGAACCAGGCCACGCTCTGTCTCCTTGTCTTAGCTCGCATACTGTCAACAAGTATCTTATTTGTGGTCTATCCAATGCCATTTCTTTTCCATTTCTGTGCTCTTTCTTAATGATTTCACTGTTAAAATGGACTCCAAGTGTGGTGCAGAAAAGCCATCTAGGATTCCAAGCACAAGGAGGCTGCGATGTGCCTCATAAGAAAACATGTGCTAGAATAAGCTTCGCTGTGGTATGAGTTACGGTGCCATCGGTTGTGAGCTCAATGTTGATAAATTAACAGTATATATTAATAAGGTGTCCTTAACCTGAAACACAACTCAAATTAGGTTATGGGTTGATCGGTTGATGAGAATGTTGTGACCAGAGGCTTGCAGGAATCGAATCTTACTACATTTCCCTAGGAGCAATGGTCCAATATTTGCTAATTTAGTGTCTGTGGTTGCTGTAAGGCACATAACCATCGCGGATAACAAGAACTGTGTGTGTGTGTGTGTGTGTGTGTGTATGGGTGTGGAGTGTGTGTGTGTCTACTATGTTCCTTAGAGTTTTAAAGATGAGAGATATTTATCAACCTAGAGGTATCTGATTTATAGACTCCAAAGCACGCGCATGTGACTACTTTAGGATGCATTGTGGGGAGACAGGATTCATAGGGATGCACTGATAAGATTGTTATATCTCATTCACAGCCCAAGCTGTACAAAAAGTTAGTTGACACCTGAACTCCTGTCTCTCGTTTGCAAAGCTTTCCTTTCCTCACTGTGAGGTATTTCCAAATTTATTAATTCTCATACAAGAGAGCAGTCTGTTTTGTAAATTTTGAGAACCACAGGCCCAAAATAGCAACTCTCCAAGCTGGGTACACATAAGAATCAACTGGGAAGATTCATAAAATATTGATCCTATTGTCTCACCCCAGCCACTTTGTCAAAACCTCTTGACTCAAGGTGCTGCCTGGGAATGTGTCCTGTGTGGAAGGAGGAACTTCACAGAGGGAACAAACGTGGAAACCATCAGCTGTCTGGGGTTGCTGTGGTGTGTGGGGTAGAGCTATGCTCTGAATATCTGTGCCCCCCCCCATTCACATGTTGAATCCCCTAACCTCTAAGGATAATGAAGAGTATTAATAAGGGGTGCTTTAGGGAGGTGATTAGGTCATGAGGGTGGAGGCCTCATGAATGGGATTAGTCCTCTTATAAAAGAGACCCCACGGAGCCCCTTCCATCATGTAAGGATAAAGGAAGTCAGTGGCCCAGAAGAGGCCCTCGCTTAGCTATGCTGGCGTCATGATCATGGGCTCCCCAGCCTCTAAAACAGTAAGGGATAAATTTCTGTTGTCTGTAAGCTACCCAGTCTGTGGTTATTTTGCTTTAGCACCTCAAACAGACTAAGACAGGCAAAGCCCTTAACAGTTGGAAAAGCAAATGGAAGCCACATGGCTGTGTTATATGAAAAATCTCTGAAGACACATTCTAATTTTCTAATTTCTCTAAATATCTGTTGCCATGGTTTTGCCACCATCCTCCAGTTTTTAGAATCACATATTAATACAAAGGAACTTTTGCTCCCATGTTCAACTGTCTTCTCAGTACCTCCTTTGAATGTGTCACAGACATGTCAAACTCAAAATGTGTAAAACTGAGCTGCTGGTCTTTCCCCTCAAACCTTTCCTTCCTTCCTTCCTTCCTTCCTTCCTTCCTTCCTTCCTTCCTTCCTCCCTTCCTCCCTTCCTCCCTCCCTCCCTTCTCCCCTCCCTCCCTCCCTCTCTTTCTTTCTTTCTTTCTTTCTTCTTTCTTTCTTTTTTTCTTTAGGGAGGGGGAAGGGGGGGAGAGAGAATCTTAAGCAGGCTTCATGTGCAGCACTGAGCCCAGAGTGGTGTCCACTGTGGGGCTCGATGTCACAGGCCTGAGATCATGACCTGACCTAAGTCAGACACTCAACTGACTGAGCCACCCAGGTGCCCCCTACTTCAAATCTTTTCTGACCACATCTCAAATAATGGCAACTCAACTACTCCAGTTGCTCAAGCTAAAATGTAGTATTATTTTTGTTTCCTTTTGTTTTCTCACACCTCACATGTATTCAATGAGAAAGTCAAACCTCCCTTCCCTGTCCACATTTCTATTATCCAGGGCAAGCCACCACAATCATCTTGAATGGATTCTTGCATATGTGAACTGGTCCCCAAGCAGGTCTCTACTCCAGATGGACATATATTATATATGCAAACATATAGATCTGTATCTTATATATACCCATGTATACGGGTGTGTATAAGTGTGTATGTGGGTGTGTACCTCTACTCCTAGGTGGGCACTTCCCAACAGAGGAGCCATCATGATCCCATCAAAAGCAGTCAGATGGCACCCATCATTACTTAAAACTCCTTGGTGTCTTTTCATCTCATTCAGAGTAAAAACCAGAGACCTTATTTATACATTGTTGTAGGGACCTCATGACTTCCTCTCCTGCCCCTGTCTTACTTGACTCTCTCTTACTCTCCACCTACTCCCCGATTACTTGCCATACTCCAACCACACTAGATTTGTTGCTATTTTCTGAATGCACCTAGTAAGATCACAGCTCTCAGCACTTATCATTTGCTATTTTCTTTGCCTGGAACGTCCTTTCCCCAGATATTCACTGCCTGACCTTAAATGGTGAATCCCCTCTGAAACGTCTCCTACTTCAACTTAGTACTTCCTTTTTCTGTTTGTTTTGCTCCAGAAAACTGTGACTTCCTAACACAGTGCTATTCAATGTAAACTTTCTGCAATGATGAAATGAATAGGTGGCTGCTGAGCAATTAAAATGTGACCAGTGAGACTGAAAAAAAAATAGATGTTTAATCTTGTTTTTATTAATTAAAATTTTTTAGATTTATTTCCATTTATTTAATTTTATTAATTGTTTAATTAAATTTGAATCAAAATAGGCATTTGTTGCTAGTGGCTAATATACTAGACAGTATAGTTCATCTAGGATCCATTTTTTGGGGTTTGATGATGAAGAGAGGGATCAAGATTCCTTTTTACTTTTATATACAACCCCTCTTGCACCCCCACCAGCACCACAGGTTTAAAGACCATCTTTCTGGGCAGCCCAGGTGGCTCAGCAGTTTAGCGCCACCTTCGGCCTAGGGTGTGATACTGGAGACCTGGGATCAAGTCCTACATCGGGCTCCCTGCATGGAGCTTGAGTCTCCCTCTGCCTGTGTCTCCCTCTCTCTCTCTCTCTGTGTCTCTCATGAATAAATAAATAAATCTTTAAAAAAAAATAAAGACCATCTTCCCCTCATGTATATGGATGGCACCTTTGCAGTGAGTCAACAATCCATATATGAGTAAGTCTGTTTACAGATTCTCTACTTTGTAATAACAAGGTCTACTTGTTTATTCTCGTGCCAATCACAAACTGTTTCACTTAGCCTATCAGTATAACATCTTTTTATCTATTAGAGTGGAGTTCTTCAACTTTATTCTTCAAGATTGATTTGGTTCTTCCCATCCCTTCAAATTTGCTGATAAATTTTAGAACCTGCATACCAGTTTTCACCAAAACAGTTACATCAACCAACAAATAAACACCCCACTGGAATTTTAATCAAGATTTGTATCAAATCATTACCTACATGGGAAGAATTCATATTTATACTATACTGAGTTTTCTAATCAATAGAATTTTTTATTTTTGTATTTCCTCATTTTTTAGAATTTTAATTTATTTCATGAGCATTTTATACTTATCTATGTAGAAGCCATGCATATCTTTCATAGATTTATTACCATGTATTTGAGATTTTTTTATGCTATTAAAAACAAAATATTCTAAAACCTCATTTTGCTTACTGCTGGTATACAGAAATGAAATAAAGTTAATTTTTATATTAACTTGATATCCAGTGATCATTAAAATTTTAATAGTTTATCTGTAGATTAAGAATGTGCTCAACATATAACCTGGTCATAAACAAATAATGAGAATCTTAGTTCTACCCTTCTAGTACTTCAATCTTTGATTTCCTTCTCTTGCTTTATTGCACCGGCAAGCACCTCCTGTATGACGGTGAAGAATGCATCCAATAGCAGGCATCCTTGTGTTACTGCTGGTAAAGCTTTCAATTTCACTATAAAGTGTGATATGTGTTATAGGTTTTTTGTTAGTACTCTTTAAAGAAGGAAATTTCCTTTTATTGGTAATTTATTGAGTTTTCATCTTCTCTTTTATCATGAATGAATGTTGAATTTAATCAAACACATTTTCCATGACCATTAATCCCTATTTAAATTTATATAAGTAGAGAATTCAAGAACACAAGTCATGTTTACCTACATTTAAAAATGTAAATATTTTTCAAAGCTTTCACCTAAATCAATTTTCTCAGAGAAATAAAATCTGTCCTTTATGTTTGGGGATTTACTAAGATACATTTATTATTAGATGTTCTATACAAATATCACATTCATTGAAAATAATGAAATGTTTTTAAATCATTACCATGAAACTATTTTTTAAAGATTTTTGTTAAGTTCTTCCACTGAACAATATACATTTTAATCAAGTTGCAAATTAGGTCAACTTTCTACTGGTTTCATTTTAATTTTGTGTGGTTAAAGCATTCATGCAAATTTAACTATTAAATGAGAGTTGATTAACTCACCAGTCATATTGCAGTACAGAAGAAAGGGTTCCAGGGGACCACTTCCATCTGAATCTATATAGTAAAACCCTGAAGTATTTCCTCTGTGCTTATAGGATTCACAGGACTGCTCATAGATAGCTGTAAAAAAATGGATCCTCATAAATGATGGAATAGGATACAATGAATCTCTTAAATTTTAATTTGAACACAAAATATGCCAAGTTTTGAAATTTAATATGTATATTATTGACCAGGAGAAAAGGTAAAACATACTTTAAAACAAAACCCTTTCTTTTTTAAAAAAAAATTAATACAGACAAAAGTAGGTTATATAGAAAAAGGGAGAGTGAGGTTGAATTCTGTGGCATTTTTGTCATTAATAGAATATGAAATTACTTACTCAAAATAAAAATTAGTTTATTTTTACATTTGGCAAAACAACAAAAGAGAAGGTGTTTTAAATATCAAAACACTTATAAGTATACTATAACATTCATTTTGGACATCCATCCAAATGGATCTTTCAACATCCGCTTTGGAATTTCTAATTCTAGTGTCACCTTGTAATTAACATCTGAAACACGGGAGTATGATCTCCTTAAATAGTCCACTATTATCCAATAATTACATAATAGAAAAGTTTTAAATAATGTAACTATTCTCCTTTCTCACATAAAATTATTTATAGATACGGTCTTTTTTTTTAAATTATGACTGACAAAACTCATCAATAATTTTAAAAGTAATTTATAAAAGAAACTTTCTAATACCCTGTAATAAGAATTTAATATAATTAAAATTGGAAGCAGGAGAAATATTTATATGAAATATGCCCTCAAGTGGTCTCAATGTATTTTGATCCATAATTGGGTGTTTTTGATTATACAATTATACATTTGCCATGTACAAAATTTGATATTAACAATTGTATATGATGCACACGTCTCATTGAACACTTGGCCAAATGAACTGATAAATTCCATCAAGCTTTTTATTTTATGAAATGAGAAATAAGCAATGCCCTGAATATCTTTCCTTGATCTAGTCCAAATTTTTGGAAATTATATTAATGACTTTTTAGGCAATATGAAATAATGTAACTAATTTGCTCAGTGTTACAGAAATTTCAGATAATCCTACAAATTTACTTCTCTACCCCACAGTCTGATGGTTTTGTTTTGTTCCTATCATATATTACAAGAATATAAACATAGATTGTTTTCTACTCACATTTATATTCTGTGCAGTGAAATGGGCATGTAAAAATGGTTAGCTTATTCACTTCTATATGCACATATATATGTTCATAAATTCTTTGAAAGAGGTTGGCAGGATAGACACATAATTTGAGAGTCAGGGCTGGTATTAGAAAGGAAACATGATTGCATGAGGGTAACGGGGAGGACATTTGCTTTATGTGTAGTGCTTAACTCTTCATAACATGACTGTTTATAACGTATTATATTCTAATGAAACCTTTAAAGACTCTATCCCTGCCCCTTTCTCTATTTATGCTAACAATAGTAAAGGCTTCACTATAACCAGGTTTGTCATCCTAGCCCCATTTCTCAGAATGGTTATTGGCCAAAACCCTACAGATCCATTTGAACTCTCTGCTCTAGAACCTAGTAAGTTAACTCAGTGGTTAGAACACCATGTGGCCACAGCTGAAAATATCTTATTTATCATACAATTTTTTTTTCTCAGAGTTGTTTGTGTTTATATTTAGATTCATTCATTGGTAACAAGTACAGATAAATAGTTAAACACCTCCAACTAGCTTTTTGTTTTGAGTTAGTTACTACAGTGAGGATGATGGAGCATATAAAAAAAGTAGCATAGACTGTCCCTCTGCAAGCTGGGTGACCTGGCTCAAGTAACTTGGCTTCTGGTTATGGTGAGGTGTGGCTTTAGCAACAGTAGGCATTCTTCATGATCTTATGAGGCACTCCAACAGATAAACTGATGCCCTAGGAATGACTCTGGCTGCAGCAGTACAGGCATGAGGGGTGAGAGCCAGAGCTCCTCCAACTCATACCCTCACCTGCCCTGAATCAGGACTTCTGAAGATCCCTTACAGAATGTCCAGGGCTGGGAGCCTAGGATTCCAATCTCAACTCTGGCAGGAGTACAAAGTAGCACACAGTGAAGAAACCAGGAATAGGGAGTCTGATGACTTTGCACATAACACCCTTGCCTGAAGTCAAGGCTATAGAACATAGTAGTAGTAGTTGAGTTACTCAGCAATGTCAGCAATAATATGAAAAAAATGGGAAAGAAAAATGGGCATTTAGATCTCTCCATAATATGTACTGAAAAAGTGGACATCAAAATGACATGAGTCTTATTAACACATGCAAACATTTCATAAGAAAAATTGCATGGTTTATAATATAGGAAGAATGTGGGTTGTGATTCCAGGCTCTGGAACATAATTGCAAGTGTTCAAATCCTCACTGTGCCTCAACTATTTAAGGAGGCTGGGGCAAGGTGATTAATCTCTGTTACTTCATGAGTAAACTGGGGGTGATAACAGTACTCACCCACTAAGGTGGTCATCAGAATTCAAGGAATTTGGATATAAAATACTAGGTCAGTACCTGGCATTTAGAAAATACTCAATAACATAAACTAATATGATTAACATCATTATCTGCCATCCTTAACTTCTTAAAAAGAGGTGTGGATTTAAAATAAACTAGAAAGCAACTGGATGCTAGAATTCAGGGTTGTACATTCCAATACATGGACATATATGCACACAGCCATGGGAAGGGAAGTGGAACAAGGAAATCAGAACAGAGGGAAGCAGCAGCAAGTGCGTTCAGCTTACAGTTGTGGCAGGTAGCTCCTGTGTAACCAGTGTTTGCACAGTTGCAGTGAAAGGTGTTCCAAGACTGGGAACATTCACCACCGTGTTCACAATAGTTGGGCAAACACCTACGGAAAGGTGCAGATACAATCACTACTTTTCACTTCGAGCAATCATAGAATGTTGATCATTATACACGGTCATGTGAAAGAAGAATGTCAACAGTAACAGAAAGGGTAAAGTTAACATGACTAATGGTTAATTCAGTCTGTCATTAAGGTGGTTTAATCACAGAACCAAACCTTTAATCAATAAGTTCATCTGATTTCAACCAATTCTCAGGTAGTTGTGACTGCTTAATTTTCATCATGCCCACTATATTAGAGCCCTTTCTTTTCCCTAAGTGACATAACACTAATTCAATATGTTGCCAGAAATATCAAGAGCTTACATAAAATAACAACACTTAATCACATTGATTTACTACACTGAATATTTATTTTTACTTTTTAAAGACTTTATTTATTTATTCATGACAGACAGAGAGAGAGGCAGAGACACAGGCAGAGGGAGGGAAGCAGGCTCCATGCAGGGAGCCCAACATGGGACTCGATCCCAGGTCTCCAGGATCACACCTCGGGCCAAAGGCGGCGCCAAACCGCTGGGCCACCGGGGCTGCCCTACACTGAATATTTAAAAGAAGAAGGAATATAGAAGGAGAAGGAAAGAAGAAGGAAGAGAGAGGGACACCTTTATTCACTTTTTAAGTAAAATGAAGACCTCCAAGAATGTTGAAGGCACACTGGATAGACACACGAATTCCTAGCAATGTGTCAGGGTGTTCCTGGGAGCTGAATGGAATTCACAGAGGCTCCCAGGATATTTTAACTTTTCAAGAAAAATGCAGGCATACTCAATATCAGCCCCAAGACTTTGCAACTTCCTAGCTTGAGGTAGTTCAACTTCAACACTAGATCATAATACATTCCTTTTAATGATGCCCTAGCTTTAAGTAGCTGGGTTTTCGGTAGTTGATTAAAAAAAACTAGTACCATGTGAAATCAGTGCTGAACAAAAATGAGGGTGGCAGTGTCTGACCTGATTCCAAGCTTTGAAAAGTTGTGCAGTACTCAACAGGTGAACACACGTAATTACAAAGCAGTTGTGTTTCACTCAAAATAAAATTAAAAGATTTTGCAAATTATATAAAACTATGTATAAGATAGAAATTTATAATTATATGATTGTAAAAAAAAAATTATATGATTGTATACACACACTTCTTTTTTAAGAGTAACTAAATTTTAGAACATAAATATGTTGTTTGGACCTAAGCTACTTTTTAAATGAAAGTGTTAGTAATATCCTTGGGCTTGAAACACTATGAGAAAATCACTGAAATACATAGGGCGCTGTGGACAAAAAAGCTGAGAAGCTGGGGAGCTTTTTGGTATCAACTGATCAACTGTTTGGTATCAACAGCCCTGATCAGATTATTGATACTTTTTAGAATTTAGGTTGAAAACTATATTGAGACCAAAGCCTGAAATGTTCTCTTTTACCCCAGAATAAAAAAATAAGCTCTAAGGCCTATCAAGAATGTTTTCATGCTGGTGTTTCTGCCACCTTCATTATTAAAACTAAGGATGAGAAACTTCATATTTCGCTTATAGGATTTCTCCAGTTTTAACCAAAAATAATGTTATTGATTTTTCCTGATTATAAAAAATAGATATCCACTGTATAAAACTCATATGATCCAGGAAACAATAGAGAAGAAATATGGTTTATAACCTCATACATTAAAATCACCACTATAAACATATATATAAATATGCATTTGTGTGGGATTATTTATAAATATAATCATATGTTATTTTACAACCTGCTTTTTAAAGTAAATAATCGGCATCTTTCATTGCCAATTAAATTTATATATATTTTAGCATTTTTATAGATTCACAGAATTCCATTTGGAGAGTGTTTCATGATGCATTTAAATCAATAACAATCTAGAAGAAAGAGGGAGATTAAAAAAATTAAAACAATAATAATCATAGCTGGTGATCAGAAAAGAAAAGGACAGAGTAGGCTATTCTTTACAGGCCTCAGCCACGGTTTAAAAGGGGGCAGGTGTGAGCAGTTATACCTAAGCTCCTGAAGAATGAATAATTAGTGTGACCCATGTGCTATTTCTGTTTGATTTGCTGCTGCTGAAGGATACTGAGTTCATTTTCCTTGATTCCTATTAGACTTGAATTTTTATATTTTTTATTACAATGTGAATACTGGATTGTAGATGTTATTTAAATTCACCATGTAATAGCTCTGTGACAATTAGTAAGTAACCTATGGCAAATTACATTGCAGAATGAAATACTGATTTTCATTCAATGTCGAAACAATTTATACTTTTCTCCCCACTAATCATTCCAAAACAAAGTGAAATAACCTATCAACTATTCTTTCTAGCTCCAACATTTTCCCATAGACATTTCCATCATTATTTCATTGCTCATAAACTGGTTTGGGGACACGGACACATGATACGGGCAGCGGCTCCTTGGTGCCATCATCACCTCCACTGCCCTCAACCCTCAGTCACACCCAGATTTCTGCCTTAGGGCCACTTCCCCTGCATGTCCACGGAGGACAAAGTGAGGGCTTCTAGATGAGTGTTTGTGTATATGGAAGATGTGAATGTGTAAGGGGTGTGGGAATGGTCTTGTAAGTGTGTGCATGTGTGTGGATCAATGAGTGAGGAAGCACAGGGATGTGAGTACAATGAGTATATGTGTAAGGGTTGTGCATGGAAAAGAATTCTGGGTGTGTGAGTGAGCATACACGTGTGTACATATGCATGAGAGACTTGTGCAATGGCTGTTCATCTATGTGTGTAAAGAATGTGTGCTAAAGGCTATGTAAATGTGAGTGTGAGCATGTGTGCAAATATATGTATACTTCTGTGGTAGGTCTGATCCAACTTAAAGTCAAAGGCAAAAAAGAGCTAACACTGTTAAGTTCCTGTCAGACTTTTAAGTATAATTTTAAAGTTCCTGTTTTTAATTGCAATTTATTAAACCATTAAATTATGAGTTTATTGTACATAGATGAATAGTAACCACAATAAATGTGAATGTGCACGCAGGGGGCTATGAAGCTTGGCAGACAGACATTTCAGTGGGGCTTTCTTGGCCCCAGAGAACTGAGATCTGATGCGGGCTCTGCTTCTGAGCCATGTCCTCTTAGCCAACTCCACCTCTCTGTGCATCTGCTTTCAGAAGAAATTTGTAAGAAACAAATGCTACCAGAAACAAGCCCTAAGGGGTTTTGTGAGGATTACTTTAAATACATATTAATTAATTTAAAAATCATTTTAGGGAGGGCCCCCATATCTGCTAAAATGGGACACTGCCCAATTCATAAATCATTTAATAAACCCAATTAGATCTTTAAAATTAAAAAAAATAAGTAAAATTCACTTTAGAACATAGTCACTGCATACAGCCTCTCCCACACATGTACACACTCACAAGCTCACGCACATATCCAAAAGCACCTTACATATTCACACAAATTCTTACACATACCATCATACAACTCCTCACACAGTAACTCATACAAATGTACACACACAAACATCCATACTATCCCAACACATGCACGCACTTGTAGGTCATTCATATATATATTCTCAGACTCCTTGCACACTCACATCATCCTGACACATACAAACTTAAATACTAATCCATGTTAAGTGCTTAGAATATATCCTGGTAAACAGATTTTTAAAAAGCCTTTATTGAAATAGTGATTGGAAGCTACGTCAATCGGTATAGCACATAAGACCAAAATAAATGAATATATGTTTTCTTCTGAACATAAGAGATGAGTTCAGAGATACTTTTGGAAATTTAAAAGGTAAACAAATACCAAAATTACTTTAATTTTTGCTATTATTTTTAAGATTACTAGGGTTACCATTAGTCATAAGTGTTTCTTTAAAAAGACATCATGGATAGCCAAGATCCATCCATAATTTGCTCACTATTTCTGAAAAGTGTTTTTGAGATGTGGTGTCAAAACTATTCATTCTCCAATTGTGCTGTATCACGGTCCTCTGTTTTACAAGCGTGTATCTTCAGAAAACAGGCAGTCCGGATTCCTTGTGTATGAGGGCAGCTTTAGAGAAACCCATGGGAGAAGTATAGATCAGCTTGTACAGAAAGAACTGTCTGCAACTGAGATGGTGAACATAACTATCACTAATAGTGTGAATGACTGACCCTTCCCACGGGGCCCTCATGGTCTTTAGCCACTGAGAAGTGATCCCACACCTCAAGAGAGCTGGCTCAGGAAGCCTTGCCACATGCCCTTCCCCATATCGGGATTAGGGTTCCAGGGCTGTATGGATGTAACTATGGAGAAGGTCACTGCCATTTAGTCCCTGACATTTACAGTCTAAATTCTTTCTTTACATATCATCTTTCATTATAGAAAGAATTATTTTATCTACACATTGAGTTAAATAAATACATGTATATTCAGAGAGAGGAAAGCATGGCCTTCTAATCCACTGCTAAATGAGATTACAATTATTTTTTTCTACACACAACACAGTATCTATTAGTGTTCAAAATAGGATCCAGAGACACTGATAGACTAACCGTCTATCAGATATAATATATCATTTATAATAGATGAGTGTTTATGTTGATAAAATCCCTTATACAATTGAAAAGTTATTTTTAAAGCTCAGAATTTATGTTTATTCAAGATATATATTGAATATTACTATAGGGTAGTGGCTAAGTCTGTCACAACATTGCTTAATTTTTTTACCTGTAATGGCTATGACATTCCATTGAACTCAATAATTATTTTTTTTAAAGCGATCACACATTTTATTTTTTTATTTTTTTATTTTTTTATTTATGATAGTCACAGAGAGAGGGAGAGAGAGAGGCAGAGACATAGGCAGAGGGAGAAGCAGGCTCCATGCACTGGGAGCCCGACGTGGGATTCGATCCCGGGTCTCCAGGATCGCGCCCTGGGCCAAAGGTAGGCGCTAAACCGCTGCGCCACCCAGGGATCCCTGAACTCAATAATTAAAATTAACACCCCTGATACTAAAGCATGATTGGCAAGATTATTTGGCTATAGTTCTCCATGCCTAAAAATATTTTTAAATTATTAACTATCAATTATTATTTTAAAAGCTACTTGTCCTCTACAACTTGTCCTCCCAAATCTTGCATTATCATGTCCTGTACTAGAGTTCCTATTGAAATTATGAGATCATCCTTATATCTTAATCAATGCTACAGCTCCAAACTTTTCCAGGGGAGAGGCTCCTTTTGACTTTTCCTGCAGAGAAGACAGTAATGGGTTGTGAAAGGTACACATTAGGAGTATAGCAACCAGTTAAATTGCCATGCCTCTGAAAATATTACTCAGTTGTCAGAGGAGCAAAAGGCACTTTATAACCAGCCTCAAAGGTCTCTGACTTATTGGTACATGGTGATCAATACTACTGTTAGAGTGTACTAATCTATTGAGTTTAATGATATAATTTTGATACATTTATACCTATCTAAAATTACAGCAGCATCAATATTACCTTTAGTAAATTGGCAGCATTTGTACATAAAAATAACACAGTCACGTGTCTTCCATCTAAATTTTATCCCCGGAAATATGAAGCATAAAACTAAAAATGTATTGTTCTTTTTCTTTTTTAAAAATGTATTCTCTTATTTCTAATGTGAATATCATCCATTTTCTGTGGAACAGGTGATGGCAGGAAAGAGAAGTTTAAAAACATAATCATTTTCTATATAAATTTTAATATGCTGCCAAAAGTTTGAAAATGGACAGGTCAAGGTAAAGAAATGAGATTGTCCTTACCTGTCTGTGATTCCACATGAGTCTATCTGGAGGTCACTGAAGTTTCCAAGGGATCCCTGTTGAACTGAAATCAGATCTACTATCCTGTTACTGATAGAAATGAGTCTCATACATCCCTGAAATCCATCAAGTGGATTTTTACATTTGGATCCAAAGCTGTTGTCAGGACAACCTGACCAAAACAAAACAAAACAAAGTTAAGTTAGGATATATCATAATGAATCAGGATTTAGTATCACAGATTACTTCACTATGAAAAAAGAAAGAGGCACTTGATTAATTTCTTTAAATTAAAAGAGAGAAGGGCCCCTCATAGTCATCATTAGTTTAATCTAAATGACATATTGCAATTCATACAAATATTTCTCTTACTACCACAGGATTCACATAAAATAATGTTATAATAGTTATTATACATTATATATACTATTATTATCATTATATAATATTAAATGATATATATATATTAAACACAGGAAAAAAGGCATAAAGATTGAAAATGTGCACTGTAGATAAGAAAAGATAAATCAATAACAGTGAAACCTTGGCATTTAAAGCTAACAATTTGGAAAAGAGTTATATTGGCTTGGAATAACATTACCAACTATTTAATTACATACTTTATTTTCATATGCATATAAGAGCCATACACACATGCATTTTAATAAATCATAATGACTTAATGTCAAAAACATTTCATTGTGATTTTATTTATTCTTTGCTTCATAAAAGAATGTTCCATTTATATTGACTTTTTTCTAACACTTACCTAAGACCTGTTTCTAATTATTTAAGTAATAAAGAACTATATTATTAACCATTATTCTCTGGGATTTAATGATGTTCTAAGTGTTTCTCTAGCCAAGTGAAATAAATAATTTTATGGAGTATGAACACATATATTATACTTATGTATTTTTCATTAATCTTTCTTTGCTGTTATGGTTGTCAAGCTCTATTACAGTTTCAAAGAATAAGAAATGAATCACCAACTTACTAATTCCTATACAATCCACACTCTTTTTCTTCCTGATTCCTATACAATCCACACTCTTTTTCTAATTATAATTAAATATTGTGACTGAGGATATTTCCCTTTAATGCTTGCTTTCCTAACAAAACCCATTTACATGGCAAGTAAAGGCCAGGATTCATATTTAAAACTGTTATCAAGGGCATTGGAATATCACATTTTAACCAAGGGAGGCTTTGAAGTTTCAAATTTGATAGATCAAGGAAAGGTGACGAAAGCTCTTTGACTATCAATTTATTGTGCATGGTACAGACACACATTTTCAGTGCTTAAAATTCTTCTGTGGTGTAGGATATGGTTATTATAACTTCGATATGTTTTCTAGATGACTTATTAACCAATTAAGAATGTTAAAGTAATAACTGAGAGGGTAATAGTTCAATAATATTTGGGGGCGACTACAATATGCCAGGAATATAAACAGTTCTGCTAATCTCCTTTTCTCCAGGTAGTGTTTCCTGACACATTTCAAACCATTTCAGATTAAAATAAATTGTACAATGTGCCTGTAGGGAATAAAACTAAGCAAACGCAGTGACAAAGAAAGATTACGGAACTTTACAGAAAGCACATCGTCATATCACGAGGCACTTCATATTCCTAGCTATAATGTTTAATAAGCAAGAGATTTTATGAATAAAGAAGGGTTCAAGCCAGGTTCGCCTCATTAGTCTACAATAACAGGCAACCACAAGCTAATATAATGCAATAGCAGAAAAAAGTTCAGTACTGAACCTGTTTGAGATAGGAGTTCTAAAATATGAAGATTTCTTGGGAATACTGAATGCTGAATTAATTAATTAATCCATTACTGGAGGCGGTCGGCATGTGAAACACCCCCCAAGGATGACAGATAAATTATCACTCAATGTCACCACACCAGAAGTAAGATGTCAGCTTTGGCTTCATGGTGGTCCAGGCTGTTCACTGGATGGATAATGGCTGATTTATGCAAGTGAGGGTGGAAATACTGCACAAGGCCTAGTGCCTCCAGTCTGTGCTGCACAGGGTGTTATTCAAGAGCACAAAGATCACATGGGGTAATACTGCAGAAATTAGACATTTATCTGTCCTCAAGCTGGAGAACACAGATTTAAAATTTACAATTTATAAATGATAAAAGCTGAGCACAATGCACCACAATGAAGTCTGAATTTTTGAAAAGCACTCAGTTGGAGGGAGAAAAAGTAGAAAAGGATGGACAGATAATGGAGTCTGGTGTGGCATATGCAGAACACTGTGGTTTCTGAGAAGCCCCCCTCCCAGCATGACTGTCTTTCTTCCTAGAATGGAACTTCCTAGAATGGAAATACAATGCAGGTTGGTGGAGGAGACTGCAGCCATGTTAGGCAGACTTGAGGATGATAAGATCACTGGGAAGCCACAGGTGAATTGAGAGAGAAGTGGAAGAGAACTGATGGGAAGTATCTCAGAACATGGGATATTTATTTACTTGAAGATAAACTGGTTGAAGAATTAGCAATTTAAGAAGAGCTTTCCACCTAGATAATACGGATCCTAGTAACATGGGAGGCTCTCACACACACAGAGCAGAGCAGAAGGTCTTCTAGGGCCAACAACTGACAGTTTGCCTTGGGACTCAGGGTGTCCAGTGCTAAAACTGGGAAGAGTTGACACCCACTCTCCTCAGGTCCACTCCCAGAATCCAGAATTGCCAACCTAAAACCCTTAAGTGGACTTCCAAAAGGACGGACCTCCTCTACCAGTCCCTGGACAACAAGTTTGGGAAGAGGAGGGAGGAGGAGGACAGCAGAAGGCCTCCTGCTTTCTTTGGGCCCCTTGTTCCCAGCCCTGTAAATGTAAGGGTGTACTAGAGTACGTAGGGTGTGTGTTGAGTGATCAGTAGAATCTCGTGCCCCAAAATGTCTGGATACTGAAGGACACCAACTGAGATGACTGATTAAACAGAGATGCCTAAGTAAACCTGAGATCAGTGACTTTTTTTTAAGTCCTGAAGATTGAATTTTGTGATGGAAGCTTCCACAATATATTGGTTGGGAACTCAGAAACACCTTAATAGACACCAAATTATAAAGAACATGAGAGGGAGAATAAAGCTTAAATTCAAGATAATGTTTACAATGAAGAGATAGGACCATGGAGGACCAAATGAATGTTGATGATATTATCTTTCTAAGCTGGGAAATGCACATGTAGATATGCATAGTATCGTAATTAATACTCTTTAAAATGTATATATGATATAAGACGTGAACTACCGTGGACACTGGTATGGGGAATAGGGGAACTCTGTATCTCTGCAACTTTTTCATAAATTTAAAACTATTCAAAGATTAAAAGTTTATTTGAAAAAATAGTGTATATCATTTGCATCATAATATAAACAACCTAAATTATAGGGTGCACATGTGATATATTTCACCATAAAACATGACAGAATGAATAATAGGAAAAATTTCCTCAAAAAATAGGTAGGCATCATTAAATATGAACAGGAAGGATGCAAAATACTTTAAGAATCAGGATTCTATTTTCATGATTTACACTTTTATCCAGTCTATTCATTTTACCTAGTCTTTTTTTCCACATTTAACAACATGCCTGTTTGTAAAATCTCTTTTAGTGCTTCTAAATCTTTTCCTTTGAAGTGAAAGCTCTTAGTTAATTTGTTCTCTATATCTAACCATTTGTTAAAGGAATGTGTTCCTATGGATTGCCATGAAATCAATCATATATTCCATGAGGTTTAATAAACAGCTTGGTTCAAAATGAACAAATCTCACTAAAGGAGGTAATTACATCTTTCAAGACTGTTGCCACTATGCTGCCATTCACAGTAACGGATTATGCCGGGGTTTTGTTTGTTTGTTCCTCCCCCCGCCCCCCGAAACTGTTTATTGTCCATCAGCCTTATTTCCATTTTGCTTGCCTTTGCGGAAGAGCAGCTTAAGACCATCAGAGGTTGTTCCTACCCATTTGGAGGCCCAAGCAGGGGGAGCTGCTCCAGTCTTCAGCAGAGAAGCTGCCCGCATTCCAGAGCCGCCTGCAACTCCAGGTTGGGCAGCAGTGAACCCGGGAGCTGGAGCAGTCCCTTCACCCTGAAATTCCTCCTTGGTCACAGCCTTTTCAGCAGCGGCCTGCTCTTCCCTTTCAGTACCTTCAGGAGCTCTGTAGAAGCAGAGATGGGGCACAGCTGCCCCATGGGTGTTCATCAGAAACGGTGCACGAATGCGCAGAACTTCCCGGGCCAGCACACCCCACATGAGACCCGCAAAGTGAGGATGCTGTTCTGTAAGGGATGGAGAGGTTCACATAGCACAGAGGAGAGCTCTGTGCTACACAGAGCGATGGTAGGAAGGTTAACGTAAGCCTCTGTGAAAGGCTGGTGGTCAGCGCTGGGACCAGTAACCACCAGGAGTCTCTGCTCCTGGAAGGGCACCTGGATCTGGTTAGCGGAGGTTGCAGAGGTGAAGCGGCGGCAATAGGAGCGGCTCCAGTGGCAGCAGCACGCTTCAGCCCAGCGCACCAGCCAGGATTTCTGCACAAGAGGACACCGACATCAGCTAGGTTTTCAACAGCAACAATGGCACGAGCTGCCAGCAGAAGCTCCTCCCAGGTTCTCCTCGGATTCATGCCCTAGACTCCATCACGTCTCCTTCTGTAAAAGCACTGTTGTTCCACTTGGCAGTCAAGGTTGGTGCCTCCCAAGTTGGTTCCTGCTGCAAGGAATTTGAGGACATCCTCCTTCATTTGGAGGAGCTCAAGGGCTCCAGACACCATGAAAGTTTCCTTTTAAGTTACGACAGGAACCCCGTATGAACCATTTCCCTGGGTAGCACAGAAAGTGTGTGTTTGCTCTTACTATCAGATAAAAGATGTATGATCTATGTGCTTACCATCAATTCTTAGGGAGGAATTTGTATTTTATTGATGAATAATAAAGATTGGGCTACTGCCACCGAATTCAAAAGGGATTCTAGACAGAGGTGACTATTAACATTCCAAATAACAGCAATAAGAAACATTCCAAGTCATGATTACAAATAAGTCTTACTACTGCCAGTTTAACAATTTTGCCCTTCTAGTGGCAAATCACATTTTATTTTAATTTTCCAGTGGTAAAGATTCATTTCCATTTCCAAGGTTTGCTTTTCCAAGCTTTTAGTTCAATCAAACATCCAGGGCAGGTATACACTTCATTTGTTTTTGTTCTCTTAGAGACGTGGCCTGATATTGAAGGTTGAAGCCTTAATTTCATCAAATGTATCAGTGCATTATTACTTAGCAATGAACAGAGGTTTCTATGGCTAATTAGGTTAGATTACTTGCCATTGGCATAATATTGCCCTTCTGCATTGGGCAGTAGAAAAGCAATAAGGATGCTCCAGAGGAGCTAAGAGCCATGTTCAGGAAAATACTGTAATAAAATCAGCCCATAAAATCTGAAAAAGCCATATAAGGGCCACTGAACACTAGGAAAATATAACAAAGTTTGAAAGAAGTGAAGACGGTTGTCTATTTGCAATCATTCTCATTGTAGAAATTGTAAACATGAATCTTAGAAATGAATCTTAGGTCCTAGTTGGTCATCTTGATCCACTTAGCATTTCCATGTTCACAGCAAGTGAGAAATTATTCCATACTATTGAACTGGTTAAAACATAATGACATCTCCAAGACAAAAGGAAACGAGGAATAACTGCAAATATGGGTCAATTGCCCGTATGGCCTCACCCCTTCTCTTACCTCCGAAATAATAGGTACCACCTGAATAAATCTGCTCAGGCCCCAGGGAAGAAGCAGCAGAGGCCACTTGGCCATCTACCACCACACTCAAGTGATTCCTTCTGGCAGATAAGGAGATGGAATGCCACTGCCCATCATTTAATCCAACACCTGGGGGAGACAAAATCAGTTAAAAAGAGATCTCTCTCAACAGTGAACAGTACAAGCAGTTAGTTAGAAACAATATATGCATCACCCAATCAAGTGCAGCACTCAGATACTAATAAAAGGAAACAGAAAGACAGGAAAAGGAAGCAAGCGGGTACCCTCTTGTAGAAATGGTTATTTCTTTCTTAGGGCCTCAGTAAAGAGAACAAAATCCCCAACTTTGGATAAAGTCCTAAGGGGTTAAATTCTTTCAACTATTTGGCAGGGATAGTTTTCAGCTTCTATAGCATAATTTACCTTTTATGGGGGCAGGGGAGAGGGTTGGGAAGAGCATAAATATTTTTCAAAATTCTAGGTTAGATCCAATAAAATGATTTATCTGCTTTTTTACATTTTTGTGTAGTCACCTTTTATAATATTGTATATTTAGCAGTATGTGTCAATCATCACAAAAACTATTATAATGAATATACAAAGTTTTCCCATATAACATGAAGTTAAAAAATAAACCAGTGTCTAAAACCACATTTACGTAGTTGATCCTCATAGTGTGTAAATTCCACATTTGCAAATTCACATACTCACCATAATTTATTTATAACCCCAAAATCAATACTCAGGGCATCTTTGGAATCATTCACAGAAATGCACAGAGTAGTGAAATAAATGGAGTTGATAGACACATGTTTCCAGCTGAGGCTAAATAATGAACTGTTTATTTCAGCTCTCATATGTAAACACGTTTCTCAGATTTTTGTGCTTTCGGTTGGTGATTTTGCCATTTTAAAAGACCCCAGGCATAGTGATGAAGTACTCTCTGGTGTTTCAAATGCAAGAAGGCTGTGCTGTGCCTCACAGAGAAAATACACATGCTCGATGGATGTCATTCAGGCACTGGTTATAGTGCAGTTGGCCATGAGTTCAATGTTAATGGATCAAAATATATGTTAAATAAGGTATCTTTAACCAAAATCACACATAAAGCAAGGTTATTTATTGACTGGTGGACAAAAATATTGTGGACAGAAGGTCACAGGAACCTAATCCCTAATTCCCCTAGGAATGGTAGTTTAATATTAACTAATTCAATGTTCACAACTTTATATAACGTAATTATTGCAAATAACGAGAATCAATTACATATATACGATTCTAATGATATTCCTACTTTTGTATAAATATGGAGAAGGGCTGAAAGGAAATATCTCTATATAAATAGCAATTTTGCATAATGGAAAATTGTGGGTTTTATTCATTTTTATATTATATTATATATATGACCAAAAATTGCATTAATCAAAAATCAAAGTATTCTCATCACCTCTAAAAAACAATCTCCCATCCCTCCCAATGTAGCTCTATTTTCATGAATCCATGAGATGACTTAGCCCTTTCATTCTTAAAGGGAATTAAGTCTACAAGGGCTCTGTGGCAGAATATCAGCAGACAGGTGGAGACTAAGCATCTCCATTGTGGATTTACCAGTGAGATTTATACCCATTGAATACTTGATGCCATATGATTTTGTAGATGAAATTAGTAAACTAAAATAGGAGTACTCTATTAAACCCAAAGGTCAAGGTCTCTTTTCTGATACTATGTACAATGCACAATTTCTTTAGTTCTCCAGCTATTTTTGACAAGCTTTCAGATAGAAAATGTGTAGAAGCCCTCTTAGGTGATTAAGCTCTTTGCCCTGGATTTATTTGGTATAACGCAAATTCCATCCTGGGCACCGAAGCTCATTTTTATACTACATTCAGGAAGAAAAAAGATTTTCAAAGACCCAACTGGCTTGGTTTGTGAAAGGTAATGAGAAAGACCTGAAAAAATGAAAAATGAAAAATGTAGGTTAGATACTTTTAGACACATTTTCTAAGAGTGGGCTCTGAAATAGACGACTGAAGAGTTATGTAATCCCTGACGGTATGAGATTGGACTAAAATAAATCAAATGCCCCAGATTTGTCATCTAGAGCTTCCTTTAAGATGATACATTTAGAGTGAAAGTCCTTGCACTGAGCTTTGCATCACACCTACGGACACTTCCCACCCTCCTTCTGCAACCACGGGCCTCCTATTGGTTCTCTCAAAGTTTGGGCGTGCCTGTAAACATGACTCTGCTTCTGTTATCTTATCTTAGGTTTCAACTGGTCCAGGACAGTGCTTCTCAAACTACCTGTAGTGATGAACATTTTCTCTTCTGGTCTATTGCAGCCTGATACTTTCATAAAATTCAGTGCAAGTTAGTTACTAAAATTAAAGAAGACATAAAAGCCTGGCATCTATGGGTTTGGATGGCACAGCATGATATTGCTCCAACAGTTTCTTTGAACTTAATCCAAAGTTTTATGCTCCTCTAGGAAATAAATATTTCACTGAATGACTGTTAGTCCAGGGACCACACTTCGAGTAGCAGGTATCTGCTTGGTGAGGCATACCGCAGGATTAAAGTCAAAGGCTCTGGAATTTCTTCTGTCAACACAGAAACCAATTCAGATTAACAGCAAAAGACTGTTGGGATAGCCACTCTGTCATTTGACACAGTTAAGTCACCCACCTAACCAGCTAGCATGTTGTGAAGTTGTGCTGTTTGTGGGGAAGCCTTTGGAAAGCTCTTCTCAAGCCTCATTTTTGACAGATACCTGACTTATGAGAAGGCTTGTTACCCATTAGTGGGATTTATTACATAAATTAAACAATGAAAAGTCCATTTAATTTTTTTCTCCTAACTTGACATAATAAAAGGATAATTTTAAAATTAGATTCATTATTTTTAAGTGTACAACTCCTTCCCACTTTTAGACCACATCACTGTAAAAGAAGAGACGAAGGATCACAGAATTTGTACTTTTTCTTGTTCATGACATTAGGTAAGTAAATGCTAATTCTAGGACTGCTCCCACACTCATTAAATGTTGAGTCTAGGGGAGGGGCATGTTGTTGGTATAATAATAAAATAATAGTAACAGGTTTTATTGAACTAGTATTCACAACATTGTGTGCTTTACATGCGTTGTATATTTAACCTTCAACATTGCTGTTATTATGGTTGTTTGAAATATGGAGAAAAGGAGACTCAAGTTAGAAGAATGAATCATCCAAGGTAATGTTCAGCTGGTAAGCTGATTCCAAAACCCATACTCTTCTCTGCCTGCAGGACACTTCGATCCCCTTATCTTTTTAATCTTGTAAATAACTAAATTCGAGAAACAGAAAAGCAGCCCCCGACAGCTAGGAAGTGGCTTGGCACTCTGGGCAAGGCCTTGGTGGTATGAGAAGTTGGGGGGCACTCAGAGCTAGGTCTTGGTGTTCTCCTGGTGAATACAATTCTTGTAGAACACCAATATTAGACAAGGTAACTCTGTGATTACAAAGAAATTGGACCAAAAAAAAAAAAAAAAAGTCAAGACTACTTTATAATCTGTATAAGTCCAGACAATAACAAGGCTAGTGTGGAAGCCACAAAGATACCAAACTTCCTCTTCTGGATAATATGAATGACAACCGATTTTTACCTACACCAATCACAGCTTTGGCCTTATTTCGTTCCTCTATCCTAGATAAGATTTACAAAGAACACTCATCACACAATTACCCTTACTTCTTAGCAGCATTTAATCCAGAGCAATGTTCCACTTCCTCAAAACCTCCCCCCAAATAAACTAACAACCCAAAACTCTTATAATAAATCATCCTTAAAAACTTTATATTAAGACACGCCCATGGCTCCCTAGATTGTGTGTTCTCCTTGCTGCAATAAGCAATAAATCCAACTTGTTTGAGTACAGGTATGTTCACTGTGGACTTTGGGTGGAAAGCATGGACAACTCTAAAGGGAGTAATAGAGGAATAGAATAATAAATAGATGTGTTTACAACAGCAGGTAGTCGGAGAGAACACGACTGTTTACCAGAACTCTCTCCCTCTCCCTCTCTTCTCTTCTCCCTTCCTCTTCCCCTCCTCTTCCTTCTTTCTCTTTCTCTGTCTCTGTCTTTCCATCTCTCTCTCTTCCTCACTTTCTCAGGTCCAACCACATAAACACATAAAATACAGAAGGAGGAAAACGATTTATATCTGGTCCTTGTATACAATCTTCTGGTACTAACCCTAAATTGCTACAAAGAAAAAAAAAAAAAAAAAACCTCTGACAGCTTAGCCATCATCACTCCCTCATAAGACTATAATAGGCATCCATGAAATAAGATGTATAAAGAAAAATGCCTGTTGTACAGGGTAGGTTCTTTGCAAAGGTGCAAAAGGCAGTTATATGTAGACTATTGCTCAAGGAGCAACTGAAGGGCTTTTCCTGTTTTTAAATACCTTTAAGTGCTCTGAAACAGTGTCAGAAATTCCTATATCCATTAACTGTATTCACTAAGCAGAACTAAAGTTCCAGGCCACCACATAGCTCTTGTCAAGGTGAAAATATGGAGATTACTGGTGCCAATCACTTTAGGAGAAAGAGGGAGTTTCAGGGAGTGACAGGTAAGACTGAAAGGTAAGGACTATTCCAACAATGAAAGAGAAGAAAGTGACATAAAACAAGGCTTCTCCTGGCTTAGACAAATCAAGCAGGCTGCTCCTCTGCCAGGGCCACCAGAATCCTGAAGGTCTAGTAAAGGCAAAATGCTAGAAACATCCTTATTCTGCAAGCCCACATCGCCAGCCCTGCCCATAAGAGCAAGAAGCTGGCTTATAGGTATGATTTTCACCTTCAGGCAAAAGCAGCAGCAGAAACACTAAATCATAGCAGAAATCTCAAATCCTACAATAACAAGTTTGTTTTAAATAGGAAAATATAACTACATTGTTCACTGGGTCCTTGATGCCATCTGAACGATTTTTGTTTTGACATCTATAAAAGCAACAAAGACTAGAAATATTTAATGTCATGAGGGGTTTTGTAATACTGCTGATATCTTTTATAGTTTAGACTAATATCTTTAATATTTCAAATACGATACAGGCTGACACAATATTTTCAAAGAATTCCTAGTGACAATTTGCCAAACTGCATATCACATTAAAAATTTATCCTGCTAATTCAAAGATTTGGACAATTCAGTTCTTTCTCAACACAATTTAATTTTTATTCCACTGCAAAAGCTATAAACATTTTGATTCTTAAAACATATAAGATTAGTAATTTATAGCTTTAATAGCTAAGAAAACTTGAGCCACCCTGACAGAATCGAAAGCTTTACCATAATATGATGTAAACCCATCAACAAGTACGTGATTCCCTTTAAAGAGTGATTAAAATACATCCGGACAAATGACTTAATCTTTGAACATTGTACATGTGAAAGCTTTCCCCCATGAGAGAACCAATGAACCACCCACCCACCTACCATTTGCATAGTCTGTTTTCAAGTGCAAAGAGTGCCTGCTTCACTGAAAATGGCCAAAATTGGGATTTTTAAAAAAACTGGAAAAATGAGGGTGGAGGAGTCGGAAAATCAAAACCTTCCTGTGTAATCTGAAGTGTAACAATTTTTCCTATGTTGGCGTTCATGCAGAGTCTAGGCTCTTTTTTATTAGCTATGGAAACAATCACACTGAGTCTTATGATGCCATAATGGATTACATTGTGTATTAATTTAAACATTAATTTAGAAATTTTAAAAGTCATTCAGAGTATTCTATATAGACTTATGCCTAGTAATTTAATAAATATTCATATCCGTAATGTGTTTAGAAATGGACTAACTTCATGGGGCTCACTATAGTAACATTGTACCGAAGCAGTTTCTTTAAGATGTTGAAAGAAGGATATGAATATAACCACTTCTTAGGATGTCAAATAAATCACAATAAGCTACACATTACTGACAAGCTTACATTTTCAGGCCCTCATTTTAGGGAGCCTATTAATTATTCATATGGCACTGATTAATTTATTTCCTTTTGTCAAGCCTGAAAATCTACCACATTTTGAGCATTACATTAGAAAGTCACAACACAGTGGCTGTTTAAAATTATAATTAATATTGAACTTTCAGCTCCCAGATTTAAACTACACTGATATATTGAACAACAAAAAAGATACATAAAGTCTATGGATTTGTGCATCTATTTGCATACCTGTTTTCCCTATATTTAGTTTCCACCTGTAATCTGGCTGATTTTCCTCTCCCAGTCATATTCTATTAATTTTCCTCATAGTTAATATAGAGGAGTAATACAATGGTATCTTTAAATTTTTTTAAAGATCATTTATTAAACTGATGTAGCAATTTACCCCAATGTGACCTCTAGTTGGTTGGCTTGGGTGTTATTCCACATATATGAAAATGTGATGGAGATCCCTTGTCAAGAGCTATATAATTTTAATGAAGAGACAAAAATATCCCTCACCCAAAGCACTGACCTAAATTAGACATTAATTTTCCAGATACTCATATAGTCTCCTTAATTATAGTACTTCAAATCATTATGATACCGTATTGCCTAGAAGTGGAGAGAATCCCATTTGTTGCCCAAATAAGAACTTTGCAGAAATCTTTTCATCCTCCCCAAATATATCCAACTCTGTACAGAATACATGAGCAAGTGAAGTTACTTTGACTAAGCATTTCGTTTTTACATTGCACACGAAAATAGAAACAGAGATACAGATCCAGGAGAGACCGCTCCTTTTCTCTCAAGGACCAGATAAGGCTAATAATTGTGTAAGACAGAGCCTAGTCCTTCCACTGAAGATGCCCAGTAAACTTTTGGGTCCATTTCAAAGTCTTTTGCATTTTTCCCAAAACACATTTCCTCAGAATATATTGACTTCTCTGGAGTGGGCAAGAGGGTCATGAAAGGAAATTTCTATTTCCCCATAACTATCCTTCAGTTAATAAGAACTGCTAGTGTCCAGGCCATATTTAAAAGGAAATTGGAATCAAGGGCCTGTAAGGAAGAGCACTGATAATCTTATTAACTCAAGTATTCATTTATTAAACAAATACTACATTTTTGGTTATGCACAAGACTTTATGGAAAAGGGACCAAGAGATAATGAAATCTTTCAAAACCATATGCTCTGCCTGCAGGAATACACTTATTACCTGCTGTGATGTCACTGGGTAATCTTCCTGGCTGGTAGAGATTCAGCTTAAGTTTTCCATCATTAAGAAAGAGGAGGAGACCCCCTGAAACTAGCTGAAGTTCACTGAATAGCAGAAGTCCTGCCTTATTCCAGGTTCGAAATTGAAAAGAGGCAGAAAGCTCGTCCTCCCCGGAAAAGCCTGGCAGGGCTAAGTAACTCCTGGGGCTGAGGAAAGTCACAGGAACGGACTGGGATTGTGAACAAGAAAATGACACATTTCCCTGAGAAGAAAGAAAGAAAAAAAAAAAAGCTTTAAGAATGACTCACATCATTTTAGTAATAGAAATGGAAGTATTCAAAAAGGCCATTTATTGATCAAATTATCCTTGGTTTACAACAACAACAAATTGCTATCAACATGAAAATTCAAATCCTTGCCATGTATCTTAAAGGTTCTTAAAATCCGGTGATAGTATGGTCAGGCAAATCTTTCCCTGGGTTCTTGGTGAAATCTGTTTTTCCCTAGCTCTGAACTTCTATAAGGGCATCTGACTCAATGCCATTGAAGTCAATAAAAATTTATTTAAGCCAATTCTTTGATTTTTATCTTTTCTTGGTTTTCCATTCCCTGGGTTCTGGGTGAAATTCTTTTCTCCTTCATCCTTTGCTGCCTTTGGTTCTCATCCACCTCATCACATACCCAATATTAAGGAGCTACTGCTTTTCCTTCCATATTTTTCTCCTTTCCCATTGGTCTCTTATTTTCATATATAAAATATATATACATATATAGTTTCGGTTTTATGTTCAGTTATATGTACATAAGCACATACTTAGATATATATTGATGATATACCTACACATTAAGCATTATTTATTTTACAAAAATAGGAGCTATGTTTTATCACTAAAAAATATCTTATGGAAATTCTTTTCAGTTATGTGGTATAAGCCTAATTCCTTCTTTTTGTTGATTGCGTAAAACTCTATTATGTGAATGTTCCAACAGCAATTGAGTTGTTTTCCTCTTACTGTACATGTGCTTTGTTTCCAAGTTTTGCCTCTTGCAGCAATGCTGGAGTAAAAAACTCCACATGTTCCTATTTTCAGTTCTACAGAAGAGGGTTCTAAATAGAACTATATATACCTATATGTTTTAATAAATATTTCCAGCTTCTTTTCCAAAAAGAAGTTCAAATACTCTACATTTCTACTGGTAATAAACAAGGATATCCTTGTCCCCACATCCTTGGCAGGAATAGGTATCACAGATCTTTTAAGTTTGCACAAGTTCAATGACAAAATGCCAATGTGATAGATCATTTTTATTTATCTTGCATTACCTGACCAACAGTAAATCAGAGCATTTTTCACAAGTTTGTGGCTCTTTGGACTAGCTTTCCTAGAATGGTCTGTTTATATTCTTAGCACATTTTTCCTTTTATGTTTTACACTGGACACTACAATGTGTAATGTACTACTTACATTTCTTTATTTTTAAAAAATATTTTAAGTAATCTTTACACCCAATGTGGGGCTTGAACTCACAACCCTAAGATTAAGAGTCTCTACACTCTACTGAATGAGCCAGCCAAGCACCCCAACATTCCTTTATTTTTAAAATGTTTTTGGCTTTTTCTTTTCATTTTGCCCGTATGATCAGATTTACATGTATTATTTCTCATCTAATGGTTTTAAAACAGATCTCCAAGTTACCTTAGAATTGCATAAATTTTCATTAAAATGCTATACACACACATATACAAATTATTCTGCTAGTAGAGTAAAATAGATATTTAAGGATTTAAAAAAAACTTTAAGGTCTGAATTTTTTAGAAATAATTAAGCATGCCCCTTAACATAACATTTCAGAAACGAAGATAAACATATTTATTTTTTTCTGAAAGTAATCTTTAACATGTTTTCCAAATACAGATTTGAAAAGTCAGTGAAATAGACTTAATATAGAAGGATACACATCAGAATTAAACCATTTGGTCTTGGTTAAACAAAAATATTTGGTTATATTATGGTTTTGTTAAAAGTGAATTAGCTTTCACTATGGACAAATATCTTGTCCCAGGGAATGAAATAACAAATATGGGAGAGTAAACCACACTGACCCATGATGTTAAAGGCAATTAGAACCTAACAAACCTTGTGAAACTGGAAACATTTTACCAGCTGCAGTTTGGTCTGATGCTTCATTTGGGCAGCTGCCTGCTACCCTGCAAACAGCAAATCCTCTTGCCAGGGAAAAGTGGGTGTTAGTTGCATGAGCAGTTTCTGGAAACTCCTTTTGCCAATGAAGCACACACATCTATCTACAGTAGTTTTATTTTCCTTTTAAATCATCTTCCCTCTTATAAAAAAAATAACTAAAAATCTTTCTGATGGTATACTCCTTTAAATACTAACAATTCACACAGAGAATAAGGAATAAAATCTTTCATAAATAATAAATATTCCCTATGATGTGCTTTGGAATTGGCTGACAAAGCATGAGCTTACATTTATATATCCTGAATTCTGAACAACCAAAGAAATGTATTGAAGTGGATCTATGTGTCTGCTTTTCTATCACGAAGCTGGTTAAGCTTGAAACCATGTTTCCCAGAATCCTCTTCCATGTCTGGTTCTGGTGAAAAGTTAGCCGAAAATGGAGCTTCTGTGATATTTGAGTCAAAAGTGAAATGCCAGCCATTTCCTTCCAAAGGATTTTTTGTCTATGACAAACAAAGCACAGTAAAGGATGATCACAGAGGAGCTGGTTTGTTCCAGTTCGTCCTGGCTTTCCTTCACTCCGCTTCCCTCTTCTTCCTGACAGCTGGTCTCCACATTCCAGTTCCTCTGACAATTGTTAAGATCCAAGTCCTAAAATAGATCCCTTGTTCATAAAACTCATAGTGATGCTGCTTCCCTGGAGGAACCCTGACCAGTACAGTTATATTTAAAATTTGCTGCATTTCCACCAGATTAGAATATAATGCAGCCTGACCAACATTGCTATTGGGACAGATTGGCAGATGCAGTATTGTAACCATCTATTCGTTTTTTTATTTGTTGTGAATGACCATGGCAAAACACACTTTTTCAAATGCCTCTCTAATATACATGGATGTTATCTGATTCCAGGAACTTGGTATGCTTATTTAAGAAGTTTGTCAGGGAACATCTTATTAAGGAAGTTACACAGCAAAAGAAATTAGTACCCTGGAGTAATAACACCACAAAATTAAGTTATCAACTGTAAAAATAAATGCTTTACTGCGTATAAAAATAAAATAATCATACCCTGTATATTACAATTCCTTTAGATACAATTAATTGCCTCCATGCATATTCTCTGAGCAGAGAAAAATTTTTAAAAGAGTAATCTCTAAAACATCATATCAAGTGGGAATCCAAAGTAGAGCAATTTCATTGTATGGAAAAACAACATAGTTTCACTTATACATTTACATAAAGATTCTCTTACCATAGCAATGATCTCTGGTTTTTGTCGCTTGGCCAAATCAATGATATCTACTCCATTATAATAGAGATTTTCTAGACACCCATGAAAATTCTTATGGGGGAATGACACTGATTTTCCAGGTGCTGGAATCCCTCCAAAGCTGATCTTAGAAAGAAAAATGGCATCAATAATATTGTTTAGTGATTTTCTGATAATCTGCTTAAATAATTATGATTAGCAGCTATAGTTTTAATCATCACAGATAAATCAACTTTTCATCACCCTACACTGTCATGTTGCTAATTTCATATGGATATTTTTTAAAAATTAAAATGCAGACTTGAAAACAAATTTACATGCATTCAGTTTTCATTTACACTAGACGTTGATTATTCTTACAAGTAACTAATTACATCTGGATTTGGTGTTTATTGGTTGATGAATAAAAATGCATCTTTATATCCGGTAAATCTCTGTTTAATAACATAGCTGGTGATAATGGCATTTTGTTTTATATATATTTCTGGGCACACATTGGTTATTTGTGCATATGAATCAATTGATAATGAATTAATCAATTCATTACTATGACCTCTCCATATATCTACACTGCTCAAGGGTGGGTGCCCCTATAGCAAACACACACACACACAAAAAAAATGCATTTACTCTATATTTACTTGGGGCAATACAATCTCTTGGAGATTTCCTACATGTGATCATCTATGACTATACATTTCAGGTAAAAAAGAAAATCCCTCAGTATAAAAGTATATTAACATAGGTAGAAAGATGAAGTGTCAGTAGTATATGCCCAAATCTGCCATTGTTAGTTAGGTCACCTTGGGAAACACTTCACTGAGACTCAGATTTACTCTGAAAGAAGGGAAGGATGCTCCCTACAGTATATTTTCTCTTGCATGGCTACCCCACACATATATCATACAAATCTGTATTAATTGAAACATAACTATCACACCTCATGATCAAGGTCCAGGTAACCGAACTCCCCCTGGGCATGGAAACGATGCCTGTGCTCATCCACTGTAAAGTTAACTTGTTTGCCCACGTGCTGGATGAGCACGGAGTGCCAGTGCTGATCGTCCAGCAGGCTGCCCAGGGTGAGATTGATGAGCGTGTGAGTGGAGGGCAGTTTGGCTTCACCTTAGAAGAGAAAAAAAATAACAGCACCATTATTCCCAGTCTTAAAAAAAAAAAAGTTTCCCCTTGTGGACCAGCATCTCTCATAATAATTGCAATCTCCTTCCTAGCATTCCATCCAAAACACTAGTATGGCTCTACCTGAAGTTTGAATATAATATCCTCTCAACCTTGTTGTAATTTCTTCCACTGTTAATTCTTTTTATTAGTATTTCCCATCATACATTCATTTGCAATGTAAATTTTATCTTTGCTACAACCTCATTATTTTTACTACCTCAATATTTTTCAATGACCCATTCCTTTCTTCATGATGTTTGAAAATAGCTATGTAGTTCTCCTGGCACTGTGTAAAAAATATCAAATGAGGGTCTTGTACAATTTGCAAAATATGAACCATTTTGTACATGAAAGTGCAATACTTGGTGTACATATATGCCCTCGAATATGGAAATAAGGCACCTTAATTGTTACAAGAGAAGCTATAAAAGTATAAAGTTACTGAAATGATAACCAAATGGCCAGACTTTCAAGCACTTCACCAAATAATTTTACCTGAATTGATAAGTAGAAAGAGTCTTCCTCTTCTTAATTCCAATGTGATGTGATCTCCATTTTGCCCTTCCCGGTGGAGAAGAATTCCATCACTCTGCATAGTTTTAAATTTCAAAGAAATAACATCCTTTACTGGGTTCAGGGAGTTTTGATCAAATCTGTAGAGAAGGGAACTTTTTCCATCAAGATCAACCACCTCTGATCCTAGAAACAAAGACATTAAAAATCATCCTAAAGGATAAATACACTTTTATTAAAGAATTTTAAATGTGTATGTGTGTATATATATTTATATGTGGAATATTTATACACACATAGATAATATATAAGGCATTGTGGATACACACAGACACATACAGTCAGTTCCAAGCCAGTCATAAGGGAAAACAAAAGTTCCAATGTCTAATTCCCTCTTGATGTCTGGGATTGATTCCATTTCAGTCTTTACTAACCTATTTACAAAATAATGATCTACATCTTAAAATGTATTCCTAATTTTCTCATATTATCGAAAGCTATTTCTTTTCATTCAATAAAAAAAGAAAATCAGGAAAAACGTTATGATCAATATCCATAAAACCACTTTGCATATTTCACAATCAGTATTTTTAATGATGTTCCTGAAGTGTTGAAGTTACATGATTTTTAGCTCCTGAAAGAATGGTTTTGGTGTCTCAAAATTCTCTCATATATGCTGTAAATAAGACATTTGCATACAAATATACATACACACATATATCAGACTCGTCAAATGCCACCTCAAGTATACATTACATTGACCTTTGTGTTTTGGTTTATTCAATTATTTTTGTGGCTAAGTAATAATATTTAAGAGCAATACTACATTCTGTCTTTAGAGGACATTGTTGGAAAGACACTCACTTAATGATATTATAAGGGCTGTTCAGCTGCATTTGTATCAAAACTATGACATTGACATGTTTTTTAAGCTTTCTGACAGTGTCTTATCTACTCATTGTCAAGATCACTTTTATTCAGTTCATCTGAAAAAAGATGTCATGTTATACCAGTAACATAACAGCACATCTGTCAAAATCAGTTGCACCCTGAACAACAGACACAAAATAGAACTGATAATACTCAGAAAGCCTAGCAGTGTTTTCTACATTTCGCACGTCAATGTTTTTTTTTAAGGCAATTACCCTTGAGTTACATTTATGTAATAAATGAAGAGGTTAGGGGAACCCAATGAAGCTATTTTTCAACTGGTTAGCAGACTCTTTCAAGTCAATGAAATGACATTAAAGTTTACTCATCTTGTTTCATTTGACAAAATTATTACAGCTACTTGTATGCCCAAATATACATTTCATTCAGAATATCCATCATTTTTAAATGTGAACCATTTAATCTCACCACCCCCTGAAAATTTTTTCAACTATTTTACGCAGCTATCTTTTGAAAATTCAGAGGTTTGATTTTTCCACATCTTGTTAATGTGCTTATAAAGAATTCATTCACCAAATGCACATGAATAAACATTGCACTTCTGTAGAAAGAATAATGTTAACTGAACAATTATTCCTTGTTATATAGCTGGATGAATGTTCATGGTAAAAACATAACTCTGTGTCAAATACAAATAATGTGTTCTATGATTATTAGATTACAATAAATTAAGAAAAATTTCAATAAGACAGACTTTAAATGCTGACACATTTGGAGCCATGCAGTTATCTCTGAGTTAATGTATTGCTTAAAGGCAACCATCATAATAATGATTTTATTTTAGATAAAGTCTATTTTTGGAATTAGCTACCAGGAGAATTTTTTTTCCAGTAAAGGTTCAACCTGTGTTACTTTAGCCTGCTATTTCTTTTCTTCTCTTCTTCACTCTTATTTTCATAATTGTCATATTCACCCTTCATGGCACCTAAAGCTTTTGTGCCTAGAATATTTCCATCAGCAAAAGAAAAAGAATAGTGAACAAGGTATCAGACAATTGATACCTGAAGCAATGGTGTACTGAACCATCTCCTAAACTGAAGCCACTGGTCACTTTCTTTCACTCTTACTTATTATCTTCTTACTCTACAGATATTACCTAAGTAACGTGAGGCATTCACTCAACAAGTATCTATTTGGCACATCGTTTGTTAGGCCCTGGGATAGATGCTGAGATAAAGAGAGTAATCACTCCCAGCATGGCCCTTGCCCTCACGGAGCTGATATTCCATGAAAATGGACACTGCTTAGCAAACAAACAACCATGACAGACTGATGGAGATTAACAAAAGACTGGGTTTCTTTAGTCACGGTAGTTGGAGAAATTCAGTTCTCTGATATAGAAACCTCCCCCAATAACCTTCCTATTCCCCACCTGTCTTCAAATCCTATACATGTCCCCATAAACTTTTAGAATTACTCTTAGGACATGTAAATTCCTCAAAACCTAGATATTCTCCCAACACTTTCTCTTCTTCACTGTCATAAAAGGAAGCTCTGAGGATTGCTGAGAAATATGGTGACAGTAATTCAACTCTCAGAGGAGGACGAAGAATGATCAGGGCTTGCCTTGAAAATGGGTCAAAAGCAAGAAAATAGTTTAAGTGGGAAATCAATAAACCTCTTGCCACACCAACACAGACTTCGCATGTGTGTGAACAGTTCCTTCAGGGAAAAAAAGCTAAATATAATTCAGAATCTGAGTACAATGTCAGCATAGGAAAACTACAACTTATATACATGCAATATTTGCACAAGAATTTTCATGAAAGAAAAAATTCAGGATGATTCCCAACAGTATTACTTTAGATAAAAGACTCACTTATAATGAGTCTAATATAAGTCACTGTTATAAAAAGCTACCTACACAACATAAAAAGCATATATATTCATATTCCCCAAATGAATGAGAACATACACTGTTTGTCCTTCTCCGATTGACTTATTTCACTCAGCATAATACCCTCCAGTTCCATCCACGTTGAAGCAAATAGTGGGTATTTGTCGTTTCTAATTGCTGAGTAATATTCCATTGTATACATAAACCACATCTTCTTTATCCATTCATCTTTCGATGGACACCGAGGCTCCTTCCACAGTTTGGCTATTGTGGCCATTGCTGATAGAAACATCGGGGTGCAGGTGTCCCGACGTTTCATTGCATCTGAATCTTTGGGGTAATAAAGGAAGGGAAAAGAAATGTTGGGAAATATCAGGAAGGGAGACAGAACATAAAGACTCCTAACTCGGGGAAACGAACTAGGGGTGGTGGAAGGGGAGGAGGGCGGGTGTTGGAGGGGAATGGGTGACGGGCACTGAGGTGGACACTTGACGGGATGAGCACTGGGTGTTTTTCTGTATGTTGGTAAATTAAACACCAATAAAAGTTAATTAAAAAAAAAAAAAAAACCAAAAAAAAAAAAAAAAAAAAAAAAAAAAAAAAAAGCATATATAAAAAGCATACAATTTTAAACAATAGTCACAAAACACTGTGTTGTGGCACATACAGTTAATGATATGAAAATATGGAACTATATGAAAAAAATCTTGAGATAGAAAGAGGAAGACAGAGAGAGAATGAATTTTAATTCATTATCAGAATCTAGCTCTCTAAGGATGCTGGTGGGAGAGATAGGTTTGTAGTTTCTCTTGAAAATGATCTTATCTACTGTTAAGAAAAATTGGAATAACTAGATATAATCCAAAGGCATAACTTCACATCCTTTCAATGTCATATTGGACTATTTCCTCACAGGCCCATTTAAAGATTATTTAATTCCAGGTGAATTAATAAATGTCTGATTTTACTACTTATTACAGATTAGGACCAGACTTTGTTAAGATACATGTTAATTTGTAGATTTTTTCCCCAGTAGAAATACAAATGGCTCTAGGGTTATGGTTTTATTGCCCTGTTGGACATTAACCATTTATGTACCCAACCTAGTGATGGTAACCCAACATTCTTTCTTGGATTCCTATCTATACCCAGTCTCTTGAATCTTCTTTCAACTAGCTTTACCATCGTTCTGATTCCTTCTTTAATTACTCAAATACACCTTTCATGTGTGTTTATTCTGTATTTGAATGAAAGTCATGGTTTTCTGTTTTTGAAAATTTTACTTTCAACATTATTAACTCGACAAGTACAATTTGGGCTTCCCATCATTGACTGGTGAAGCAACATTTCAAGTCTCAGCCATCACCAGTAACATTCAAGGCAAATTTATTTTCACTATTCCATAAAGAACACTACCAATGCAAATACATTCTCACAAAAGAAAAATGATGATTCAGATGATTCATAACAACTCTGAAACTAACTTATGAAAGATTTGATAAGTATAGGCCATTAATGAAAGCAATGTAACTCAACATTTATTTGTTTAGAAACACTAAAATAAGCATCCAAAGTAATAGTCAATTAATAGAATCACACTTATGCTCATCTTGTTGTCAAACACTTTCAGAAAAAGAATCCTTTGTACATGGTTGAAATCCATAAATAGGAAAAGAGAGGTATTAGAAAATTGACTATAAGGAAAACTAGAAATCAGAAGTTAATAAAATCTTAACAGTAAAAGACCTATAGTCCAAAGATGTAGGAGGAGACATGTTACTTGACAATTAATTTTCTAATGGTAAATCTGCTCATTACTAGGCTAATAACTGAGGTTATATTTTTAATGATTGGTTTACTATCAATATTAATAGTGTGGCCCTGTCATACCCTGTTCACTATAGGGAGGACATAAACTCTAATTTTCTAGTAACAAGTTGCAAATTGTTCTGACACATTTATCCCCCTCAGGCTAGTCCCCTTCTGAGCCATTTGTAATAGATTTTTATTATAATGTAGCTTAGTAGTTAAAACAAGTAGTCTGTGTGGGTTTGCATCTTCACTATAGCTTGGGCAAGTGTATGAGTTTCCTATTATTGATGCAACAAATGACCACAAACTTGGTCATGTGAAACAATACAAATTTCTTATCTTCTAGTTTTGGAATTCAAAAGTCCTAAAATCAAGGTGTTGGCAAGAGCTGCTTTCCTTCTGAAGTCTCTGGAAGATAATCCCTTTCTTCCTCTTTCCTATGTTCTAGAGACCATCCACATTCCTTGGTTCATGACTCCTTCCTTCACGTATAGGACTTGTATCATAGTATCTTCAAATCCCTCACCTTGTTTTCGCTCTTCTTCTCTGACTGATCTTCTCATCTCCCTCTTATAAAGACCCTTGTGATTACCCTGGGCCCACCTGGACAATCCAAGCTACTCTCCCTATCTCAAGATCCTTAATTTAATCATACCTGTAAGCGCCTATGTCATGTAATGTAGTTACAGATAACAGGGCATTACTTACTCCCTTAATGACACAAGGTACTTAACCCCTGTGCCCGCTTCCTATCTGTAACATGGGAATAATAATAGTATATTCTTCATAGGATTGTTGTATGAATGTGTATCTGTATAATTTTTGGAAGAATTACTGGCACATAATTAAAACTCAATAAACATTAACTACTACTAATGCTAATGCTGTTATTTATTGTTAGAACACTGGGCAGGGAAAGAGGCACAGTAAAAATAATTCAATAAATACATTTGGTGTATTTAGTTTAAAAGATAAACTCTTTAAAAAATAGTGAATTTCCGAAGAGCAAGAGAAATGCTCAATTATCAATGTCACTGCCAGGTTATGCAGCAAGAATGATTTGAGGCCATCTGTGGGTTCTGTGGCTTTCTCTATCTGTCAGCTAATGCCTGAGCTGACTCACCATGGCAATTGTTGGTGACCTGAATCCTCCTCAGTGAATACCTCCATCTCAAATCTTCTCATTTATAACAGGCACCAAGGAAAGAACAGACTCACGAAGACTATAGGCCCTACTCTCATATCAATTCTTGCAACCCCAGGAAAGAGGTATAGACTGCTTTATTTGCATGATTCAGAAATACAATCTCCCGTGGAATGAAAGTTTTCCAATAGAAAATATTCAAATTTCTTTCAGGGAGTTGTGTCAGAAGTGGCATTGCTGCAATGTGTATTCTGCACTCCTTTCTGCAAGCACGTATTTATGGATAGCTCCCTGTGAACAGTGGAAGATACAGCAATGCATAAATACAAAGCATATTTTTTCCCAAGGAGCTTCCATTCTAATGGGAAAGACGCACATCCCCAAGATGTGATTTTTTTCATGCCAGTGGTTGGAGCTTTGCTTTCTGCATTGGGGCTGGGTCCAAATGATTTCTAACATCTGCAGAAGGACGTGATCCACTCAGCCTCAGAGAAGGATGTCAACTAAATTGCAGATTTACCTCTGTGAGCAGCAAATTGTTCTTCTATATGTACATATTTTACATGCAAACACACTTCTCATTGTAATATCGTCCACTTGACTCAGTAGCCTTCTCTCATCCTACTTCTGCTCCAGATGTTTGAGACTTTGCAAAATGTGAGGTTGCTATCTGAAAAAGCAATGTCCTCCCTGCTCCCTAAGTGGATTACTAAGAAAAACCTCTACGACAGCATCCTTTCTTAACTGAGCTCCATGGCCCATCCATGTTAGAATCAACTGAGAAGAATCTCTTGGGGTTTCCATAAACTGAGAACCACACCCCACCCAGGAAAACAGATTCCTGAGTGAACCTGAACAGATGACAGCATGAGGATTATCTGATGAGAAGAACAAGAAGGTTAAAGAGACCTTTTCTCTGAAAGTGAATAAGCTCATTGCATATTGAATTGTACCACGGAAAACAAATGTATTTATCTACCCTGTAAGTGATAGCTGCAGAAAACTATGGAGGTGGTAGTGGGTTGTCCTGAAAGATGTTTTGGGGAGAAATTGGTTCTGTGAATTAAACTGTGAATCATCGCATCACTGATGAGGTCCGTTGGCTAAGAAACGTAAAAGAGAAAACCTGGATAGGAAATGCATGAGTTGCAAAACAAATCTTTTAGTACAGAAAACTGACCTTATTAAAGGTCATCAAAGAGTTCCTGAAAAAGACATGAGCGCCTTCTATTAATTCTGTGGGAAGCACCCCAAAATATAAATAGAAAAAAAAATTGCTCAAAATGGAGAAAGAACAATGGACCAAACTCTTCTGGGCTAAACAAACAGACAAGCCCCAGTATTGGGCACACTGCTTCTTTATTTGAAAATTAGTACCTACAAATTTCTAAACAAACAGAGGTCCAATTTTGACTTCTAAGAAATATAAATCAGACTGAGTCGCCGTTAAACTATTATACGGTGAAATATGAAAGCAACAGCATGATGTATTGGCACTTGAGATCTGCATTACTGAAATGGGTTTTAAGAGATGGCAAGGAGAGACCAAGCACTTGAGAAATCAACAGGAAATAGGTTGTACTATTTTTGCATAGTAGTGTCAAGAAACACAGAATGATTTAAGGGACTTTTAAGTATAAAACAACCAGAATTAATACAATAAAAAGGAAGATGGTACAGGATCAAGTGCTGCATATAACCACAGGGAAAAGGTGACTTTACTATCATGGTTTTAAATAGACTGAATTAAGATCAGTGATAACACTCCAGGAGGTTATATGAACAAACAAGATCGGTGCCACTTAAATATCTGTCTAAACTAACCTTTTTGATAGATTTGAAAGGGATAACACCTACTGCATCAAGGACACTGGAGTGTGTCACAGGAGGGCATAAGCTGTATTTCTGTTTCTAATATTTGTTTGTAACTTTCGTAATGCCACAGAAGTCACTTAAATGCTGAGTCTCAATTTCCTTATTTGGAATACGTGGATAAAAAGTCCAATTTCTTATTCCACACAAGAAGCTGTGGGTTTCAAATGCAATCATCAAAAAGCCTCATTTATTACATATTTCATATGCTGTTATTATCTTTTTAATAATAACTAACATTCGAAATCTCATTAGTCATCTCACGGTTCTTTAATCAACCGCTACTGTATGTGTAATACATCTGTGGCTTTTATACATTTATTCATTTTTCAGTTTTTATCCTGGCTAACTGGATGTTTTTCTTAGTTCATCCATTCAGCAAATAGTTACTGAACATTTACTATGCCAAGTCGTAGAGTGGGAGCTGGTGTTGCAACAGTGAACATATTCTGTCTTCATGGATCCCCCAATCTATATTATAATATAATTATATTATAATATATAATATATTATATATTAAATAATATATTATATATTACTAAATAATATATATTAAATAATTTTAATATATTTAATATATATTAAATAATTTTAATATATATTTAATATATATTAAATATTTTAATATAAATATTAAATTATATATTATATATAATATATAATTATTATATATTATATATATATATAAAATTGGAGGTAGCACCCTCAAGAGGCAGTTATCAGAGCAGTTGTGAGGATCCTGGCAGAGTTATTAGGATATCTGTCAGTAAATTGTGCTTTCTCAATAAAAAAAAAAATCCAAATATTTAACAAGTCCCTCTAGATTGGCAGGACTATATTTTTTTCCAAAGGTGTTCCTCCAGGCACTAGATAGATGCTGAAGTCTTTAGCACCTGACCTCTCCCATCCTGCTTTCATCTGGGCTCCTTGGTATCTCATCTTGGGCACGTATGATTCCCAAATCAGCCAAGGACTAAAGGAGAGTGTCTGTGCAGGAGTTGAGGCCTTCCCTCTCTGACCCCTTTCTTTTCAGGATTCTACCCTCAATTTTTAGCCACTCTGGCAACCTTGAACTTTGAACTCGGCTTCCTCAGCCCAGTAAAATCTGGCTGCTTTCTGCTTGAGTATTATGATGCCTGAAAATTGGGATGTGTTTTTCAGAAAAAGTCAGTTAAATGTGGATCTCCCAGAGCCTCCTTTCCTTCTTTCAAGAATCAAATCTTGTCAAGTTTCATCCTGTTTTGAATTGAAGGAGGTTTTCTTATGTATATTTTTTCCTCCAGGGATTACAACTACAGCAAGCTAGCCCAATAAAAATGATTCTGCTAGGACTGGTACTGAAAAGCAAATCATCTTTTCATTAACTTTTATAATCACTGACTTGGTCTATTAATTTATCTAGGATTGCAAGGTGGGAATATGCTAATTCTATTATTCCCTCTTTATTTATTACCTGGAGTACACCTTGAAAGAGAAATTCTCTGACTTCTATTTGGTTACTTTGAAGTACAGATCACATGGGAAAGGTATGATAAATTCTTTATGTTTCCCTTCATTTATCAATTTTCAAAATAATGAGTTGGTTCCTTCATATCTCTCATAGGTAACCAATTAGATTTTCATTTTTTAGTACTGTCATGAACCTTTTCACTTAAACATATTTAATATGTGGCAAAACTCTTGTTACTATCCTTCCTGATGCTATAAGATTTCCATTTTTGGTCAGTGAGAGCCTGCTCACTTGAGAGCCTGCTGAGTTCTTGTGACATAATCCCAGCGGGTTTTATAGTTTCCTTTTTTTCTGATATTTAAGAGCTAACCTTATTTTAATTTTACTATAACCTCACTTATCAGATTAAAATCTTAAGACTACAAATTTTACAAAGAATTAGAATTTATCCTCCTTGATTTTTAGGCCAACCAGAAATCTACCTACTTTTTAAACATTTGACAAAAAAATAGGATTCCTCAGCTACGGTATTAGCTGATAAATAATTTGAGTGCAGGGACTGTATTTAATTCACTTCGGTCAGGTATTTAGCAGTTAACATGTGGGAGTTGCTTAATAAATATGCCTTGAATTCAATTATAACTATTATTTAGAGTAAATCCAAAAAGTTTACTGCTTTTCATTTCTCCCCCTAACTGGACATGTGGTATAAGAAACCAGTCCTGAAGAGACACAAGACAATGATTCAGTTCTCAGTGTTAGAACTTACACTTCTCAGGCTGCTTTCCTGCATTTCCTATTAATATGTTTTCCAAACTGAAGTCTACTGATAGAAGTCTCTCCAGCTTTCAATATTTTTTACATTATAAAATGCATATTTTTATTTTTTTAAGTTGACATGAGTTTTGTAATTTTTGACTTACTTCCATTTGTTAAACAGAATCCACTGTTTTTTCTTAAACAGTCTGGATTTAAGCAAATAAACACAACAGTTTCTATATTCTACATAGTTTCTATACTTCTATATATCTCTTCTCTTCTAGTCTTCTCATTTGAAAGATGTCTGATCTTTCATGGGCTGCACATGCCTCTGGTTTGGCAGGAAAAGCCCTCCTGAGGCTCACCAACCTTGCCTCCCTTCGTTCATTCACCTACTCAGAAGACTCAGAACAAAGAAGGAACATCTGACTACAACACGGTATAATGCATGCAGAAAAGCTCTTCCAGGAGCAGATGAAAGTGTCCTCTTACCCAAAAGTGGGGTGTCAGGGAAGTTCTCAGAGACAGTGATTTCTCTGCTGAGAAAAGGTGACTAGTGAAAGACTTATCTCAGTGGAGAAATGAAGGCCGCACGTGTGGTGATTGCCCTGGGCACTGTGCAAAGATCCCAATTCTAGAAACATCATGAAATCATGGCATGTTGAAGAAATGAAAATGGTTCTATATGGCTAGATAGCTGGATGCTCTTACTGAGCTGAGGATGAGGAAAGGAGGATTGGGGGTCACAAAATGAGGACATTTACATAACAACTACATGAAAGGAGCTTCAGATTTACACTAAGGGTAGTTGTTGCAACAATTCATCCACAATTAAATAATAACATCTCCTGTGGCTTCACTGCCACTTCCGAAGGACATTTCAGACACAGTCACTTCTACTCAGTCTTGTACCCTTTCTCTCTGCCTCTGTTTACCATTGTTTACTTTCTTCTGGGACATTTCATAGAGTGGTATTTCTTTACTGTCAAACATTTTCTCTTCTTTTTCTTTCTTCCACAAGTTATTTCCTTACCTACATCTCTTGTCTAGTTCTATAAACATGTTTCATGGCTGCTATGGCCAAGACATCTGAAATTTATACTTTCTCTTTGAACCCATAAAATTTAGCTTCTACTACTCTCATTACTCAGGAAACAACTTCCAAGTTTCCCAACATAAAAGTAGAACATGCTCTTTGATATGGATTTTCCATTCACTTGATGTTCCTTCGTAACAAGTTACTGGCCTAACTCACCCGGACAGAGGGTAATAAAATTATGTGTGGCTCTCACAATAGCCACTGTCCCTGCAATATTCATAGGAGCAGCTTTTGCACCTATAACTTCGGTGAACACACACATAAGACACAAGGGGGGCCCAGCATAAAAATGCATGACCCCTGAAAAACAATGTAAAGAACCCACTTTGATTATGATAGAAATGCATCTCTCCTTTTCAGAGACAGGAGTAGTTGTCCAAACACAGCACTTTATACTTCTATTCTTAAGAGTAATGCAGTAAGTAGAAACTTATGATTTAATAACAATGATATTCATATAGGTTTCAATTATATACCTTCGACTGAGAGGGTTTAGAGTTCCAACCTTTTGTATTCCCTAGGCATGCATTCAACGAGTCAGCAATGGAATTAATTATCTCCCGTGTGCCCTTTTGGAGCTCATTCATTCTCTCTCCACTGGCCCTCCCAGCAAATGGCACCACTTTCCAGATGCTTGTTCCAATCTTATAACTCAAGGACTCTCCCACGTAATCACTAAGTTCCCTTCATTCAACATCCTCAGTATATTTGAGTCTGATTTGAGTCAAGAGAACCCTCTCTCCTGATTGCTGGTCCTCTGGTACGAGGTTCCACTGTCACTTGCACACGTGAGATCAGAGACCTCCCAATTGAGCTGCCACCTCCAATGTGTGTGCCCTTTCAGCCTAAATGACCATTCTCAAATACAAACCATCCTCCAAGCAATTCTTGTCTCTCGATGAGGGTATGCCCCTTCTTCTGTTTGGACTAACCTCCAAGGCTCCCATGTGAAAATATCTGCATTTTAGTTTCAGACCTCTTGCTGTGAACATTTATACTAATCTCAATTTATCAATCACTTTATTCCTCTTATCCTACACTCATGCTACAGTGTTTTTACATTGAGTCTGTAGAATTCTTATGACATTGCCTCTTCTGACCTGTAGGGTCAAACATTCCATGTTAGTTGCCATAAATGGTTCCGTTTTTACATGAACTCATGCACACAACCCACAACCCAGATCTCCCTTTCTCTCACTGAAGTTAACAAGCAAGCTGAGAGCCAGCTCTGTAGGGTCATCATAGATCCCCCTGCTGAACGTTATACATAGTAGTCTTGCGGGTTACCTTGGCAACAGGTACATTGCTTTCTTGGCTTTTACTGTACATCAGTACTATCAATTTTGTTTTGAGTTTTGTAACTTTGTGGCATTTTAGATAATGTTGCATTTGTGCCTTGTTGTGTAGAGTGAAAGGACTGTATTGAATAAACCTAGAATTAAGATGCAAAAAAATTATATATAATAATAATTCCCATTAAGAAATAGCCATTATTTTAGAATTTATCCCTACACCCAATACCTAGTAGAGTTCTCTTTCAGCAAGTGTCAATAAATACTTAAAAGGTGAATGCATGTATGATTCATATAGTTGTGTCAAGAGCACAGGCTTTGGAAAGTAATGGATGTGAATTTAAATCTTAGATCTAACACATGCAATCTGTGTGATTCTGGACAAAGTTCTTAATTTCTCTAAGGTTCACTCTATCCCACATCAAGAGACATGAGGCATCCTGGTATATACCACTCTTAAGTGAGTGGCTCAGGCAAAGCCCGAGAGTCACATTAAGTTGGTGTAAGTGCCATGGACACACAGGCCAGTGGGGTGCATGCAGTCCTCCAGGCCTCACAAGAGGCTCACGTAACTGCCAGCATGGAGAGGTAGTCTGTGACTGTGATCCAGGAGGGAAACCCTGACCACTTCTAACACCACCTCTCCTTTTTATAGAGAGTTTAGGAGAATGGCCTTATATATCTGAAGAAAATCCAGGCTGATCTTTGATCTGGGCCGTTCAGGGGAATTGTAGGCAAAATCCTGCAGCTTTGTTCTTGTGCTGATAGCACCTGCAGCTCTTCCTTCTGAGGACAAGGGAGCTAGTGGTGCCACCTATTTCTGTTCCAGGCAACCCAGAGCAAGCCACAGGGCTCGTTCAACAGACAGTTCTGTCCCTCTCCTCTTACTCCTGAATAAAATGGTAATATTCAAGCTATTCATACTTCACTGTATTGTTAGGACTCAATCAGAAAATGCCTAGAAAGGAAACAACTGATACATATTGAGTCCTGTCGTACCCTTTAACAGTATGTGTTTATGTTTGAATTTAAAGTCTTATTGGCCCTCGGTAAAGCTACTTCAACGGTGGATCAGTGAGCAGTGGTGGCTGGTTAAATGCGTGGACAGTGAACTCACTGCAAGAGAAAGCAGCTGAAGCCACAGGAAAAAGACTGTTTCCTAGAGTTGCAGATCAATGAAAGCAGAGGGAGATTTGAGTCATCATGAAGCGCGTGGCAGAGAGAACACAGAGGAACCTATTCCTCAGCAGATCATGGCATCATGAGTGGTGCCTTAGTTTTGGAAGAACAGTGTCAATAGTCTTGTTCAACTAATGTTGAATTTACATCCTAGATTGGATGTGTATTAAGTATGTATGACTGGGGAAATTGCTAAATATTTCTAAGACTCTATTAGATGGGTTGATTTTTAGGATTAAGTTAGAAAGTCTATAAAAACTATATCTGACAGAGTAAAGTGCTCAAAAACTGTTAGCTATTTTTGTACTGTGATAAATATTTTGCAAGGTAGATGCTCTAAGTAGAGAATGGAACTATAAATATGAGCCACTTGAAATATGTTTTGCTAATTATCCACTGTGTAGCACAGGCTTTGCTAAACTCTATGATCCAAAGACAAATGAGACCAACTGCCTTGGTTCTGCGTTCCAGAACTGCAATTCGGGGTGGGATTTTTTTTTTAAGGATGATTTTATTCAAATGGATCATTGCAAAGGAGGAGCTAATACATAATAGGAGCAGCTCAGCTGAACTGTTGAGGCCAAGAGAAGAAGTGGGAAGACAGTGAGAAGTAAGCTGCCCAATCCATCTCTGTGATTTAACAGCTGGAGGGAGCCTGAGTCTGTACTTGGGTTCAGTATGCAGACCGGGCTCTGAACCCAGCTCAGTCACTTCCCATCAGTGTGGCTTGAGCAAGCCATCCTCCCTGAGCTTTTAGCCTCCTCATTTTCAAAGTGAGAGAATAAAACAGTTATCTAATAATATTTACCTGGACTTTTAAAAAAATTATAAACTAACTGTGAATATAATGCTAGACACATAGTAAGTACTCAAGAAAACGTTGCTATTTCTAATACTATTGGGGCAGCTGGGTGGCTCAGTGATTGAGCCTGCCTTTGGCTCAGGTCATGTTCCCGGGGTCCTGGGATTGAGTCTGACATTGGGCTTCATGCAGGGAGCCTGCTTCTCCCTCTGCTTATGTTTCTGAATCTCTTTCTCTCTGTGTCTCATGAATAAATTTTAAAAATCTCTAAAAAAATACTATTAATATTAGTGTAATTGCTATTATTAGTAGTACTATTGATATCATACTATGGTCACTATTCTGTAGGCCCTGGTGAGAACAGAAGGCTGATCAGTTACCTTTGATGTTGGAGGAGTGTGCCGAGAACATCACCAATCTTTGCAAGGAGACCTGCAGTCTGTACAACATGGTCTGTCTGACACAGTTTAGATAACATCAACAAATTACCTGCCCTCTCTGTGACATGCCTTCCCTTCATGCAAATAAAGTGAACCAGAACCTAACTTGATTTACATCAAAAAGTGATGAAATAGGTGTGGAAAAGAAGCTTTAGTGGCTAAAAAAATTAAACGTTTACTAGAAGAACAGTTGCAGGCTCTTTTCTGGATTCTTCTGTGTGCTAGGTGTGAGACACTAGGCAAATTACTGAATCTCTCCAAACCTCAGACTGTTTATCTGATAATTGTAGATCATATTAACTAACTCATTGTTCTAGAATAAAAGAGCATCTAACAGGATAATGTGGCTTGAGGTAGGCTATCAATAACTCTTAGGCCCCTGCCCCACAAAAAGATATAATAAAATGCTTCATTAAGAGGAGATGAAGTGAAATCTGTGGTTTCTACCATTTTTTATGTGAAAGTATTTCAAACACATTTTATATTTTGGCAGAGGTCTTTATCTTTCCTATGAATTTATGCTGAAGGCACCGCACGTTTATAAGTGAGTTACGTGGCATATTATTTTTAGGCTAGAGAGACATTCTTTGGTGTCCTAACATTTGACTGGTTAATGGAACACTATATCTTTTATTAAACTCAGAGTGCCTAAGTGAAACATCATCAACTATAGCCCATGGGGGGAAAAAACTCTAATATTTGAAATCAGGGTCTAGTTAATAATATTAAATTTGGATAAATAGATTCACATATGCCTATAAACAGGTATCTGTATCTATCTATCTCCGTATGGATCAATCTATCTATAATATGCTTCCATTTCTGACTTAAAATATAAAGCTAAACGTTAAAGTCAATATTGCCATGTATGGGCAGAAAAAAACTTTCTACGAAAATCATCCCTGTTTTTATATCTCTTTACATAGCTATAAAGTCAACTTCAGCATGCAGGTTGGCTTTCAAAACATCCCCTTTGATACCTATGTCAGTGTGTTAGATAAATACTTACTGTATGCACATCCGAACACCTCAATCCGCATTCCAATTCTGCCCCTGGGGTTCCACTCTAAAGGGATGAAGCGCAGAAATCGGGCTTTGATGGAAGGCTGAAGTCTGTAGTACACAACACTGTCTGCATTTGCATTTCCTGAAAAGCCCTGAAAGAAAAGGGAGAAGGAAATCAATGCACCTGCAGAATATCCGTTTCACTCTGTGACCTAGAAACATCCATGGGCAATGACTGACTTCCTTTCTTTACTGTAAAAATGGCTACTTTCTTCAAGAAAATCATATTTTCATATACCCAGTTACACAGTAATGTCCTTCCATCTGTAGGAGATACAGTTGCCCAGGCTTTTCTTTATATTGAGAGTAGTTGAAATTCCACCTTCCCACTAAACCAGCTTTCAACAATGATACCCTCAATAAACTTTGTTTCTATAAAGTTCAAATTAAACTTAAAAGGTATTAACATTGTAAACGACACCAAAAAAATTGAGAAAATCCTCTTCCAGGATTCAAGAAGCAGGATCTGATTCAGCAAAGAAGCTGCCCCCATCACTGATGAATGATAAAAGTTAGGACATGTTTCTCTAGTTTCATTTTCTCCTCTTATTAACATAAACAAAAGTACCTCCCAACGCTCTTCAGAGCACTCTGATAATAGGCTGTTCCAACTTCACAGCACTGCCAGGTACGTTAGGAACTGCTTCACATCAACGTTATTTAATAAAACAATAATAAAACAAAAGCACCCGTATTAAAAAAAATTGTTAAGGGAAATTGGAAGCAATAATAATTTGGAAAGACCTGTAATTGGACTTACAGACTCTAGAATTTGAAAGCTAGAAAGACCTTGAGAATGATGCTAAGCTAGCACAAAGTGCAGAGGAGGAAATTAAAGGTCAGAAGGGTAGAAAACTGGGGCACCTGAGTGGTTCAGTAGGTTAAGCAGCTGCCTTTCGGCTCAAGTCCTGGGATTGAGACCTAGGGTAGTCTCTCTGCTCTGCAGGGAGTCTGCTTCTCCCTCTCAAATAAGTAACTAAAATCTTAAAAAAAAAAAAAAATGAGAGAGAGAAAGAAAAAAGAAAGCTCTTGGTAGGTGTGCTGAGCATGACTGGACTAGCGTATAAGGTCAACCTCATGTAGGCTGCACAAGGCAAAGGCAAACACACTTGTAATATCCCTACACAGGGAGTCTACTCATTTACCTGTTTTTCTTTCTAGTTCACAAATATCTCTTTACCAGCATTTACCAAACATATTTTTTTAAAAGAGTCAAATTAATTTTATTTGACTCCCCTTATCAACCAATTCTCTAGTTCCTGCCACCACCCACCACTACTCCATATACCCAGTTCTCAAGCTCAAGCACCACAGGCAGTTCTGAGAGACCCTCCAAACTATACCCAAAGTCTGGGCATGTGTCTTCATCTCACCAATGACCACCCAGTTCCACAAGGCATCCCTCACCCAAACTACCTCAGGGACCTCCTCCTTACTTTTTTGATCTCCTGTTCTCTTTGACCATCCCAATCCACAGCTCTAATCTCTACCCTCTGAGCAGTCAGGAAAAATTTTAAAGGTAAATTAAACCGGGCCACCTCTCCCCTACTGCCATTGTTTCATTTACCACTTAGATCAAAATCCAAGCTCCTTATCAAACATATAGTCTTTGACAACACCCTCCATTACGCTTTAATTACATTGTCCCACCTGGAACAACCAAGCTCTGCCCTGCATAGGGCTTTTGCATCAGCTGTCCATACTGCTCTGAAGGCTCTCTGCACAGGCAGCTCCTCTTGCCATTTCAGGCCTTGCTCAGGATATTACCACCTAAGTCAGACTCTTTCTAGTCAGTGTACCTGGCATACCCCCTGCGTCTTATCTTCCCATTTTATGTTCATCATATTACTCATTATTTGGCTAGCACAAAGTAATGAGGTCCTCTTTCCTTTGATTATTGTTTGTTGGTTTATCTTATCCCACTAGAAGACCGGCTCCATCAAAGCAAGGACCTCTGGGGGCCTCCATCCACAGTACCTGGGACATGGCTCGGCTCATAGTGGTTCACAATAAAATATTTGTCAGACATGTACCTTTGGGAAAGATTGAACTTAAAACAAAGTTCAAAAGATTTCTCAATTACAGAACCTCTCTCAGCATGTTGAATGTGAATGTACAAACGTGTACTACATCTCCGATGACAGATAGTTATCCAGTATGGTTTAAACTATTAGGCCCAAATTCCTAGCTACTGTTTCCTACAACATAAATAGGAAAATACTGTTTAAGCCCACAGATATTTTAACTCTGGTAACCAGACCCTTCTAGAAAGCTCCATTCTTCCCACTAGTCAAAATTTTATACTCTGGTGCACGTGCATGTACATGAGTGTTCATCAGCCCTCCATAGCAGGGGAATGTGCATCCAGGGTTGAGGCCATCAGCATTCAATCCTAATCAGACCCTCTTACATTTTGACTCTATTTTTCTGGGTGCCACTGGCAGGCTAATTGTGATTTCTTTCAGTGAACAGCTGGATGATGAATTAGATAACCGTCCAAAAGATCTCACATTTTCCCAACATTAATGTACATTCACAGATTTAGATAGATGCCACTATGATGATCTCAACATCTTAAAGGATTAGGAGAAAAGATGCAAAGTGGCAGGGGCAACAGACACGTAAGTGCAATGAGGAGGTCTACAAATGGCAATCTTTCACATTTTACCTGATCGATTTATGAGTTATTTAAAATTCAAGAACATAAAGAAGAAATATAAGGTGCTTAGCTTATAAGTGTAATAAAAATATCTTGGCACATTCAAAATTTTAAGCAGTTTTTTCTTACAAAGGGCAAGGGAACTTGTGAGGTGGGGGGTATGGGATTTTTAGCACTTTCCAGTCATACTTGGATTTTTAAAAATAAACATGTATTGATTTTATAATTAGTAAAATGAAGTAAAATGTAGACATAGGAAGTGACAAAGTAGGCAGAGCATCATTTTGTAATGCTCTGGATACCTTCAATAGCTTTCTAGTATTAATGTCATCGGGGGAATATGTACATTACTATTAATTATTATCTAACTAAACAATAATATTTGTCTTATCTTGCTCCCCATGTTGAAATATTTTCAATACGTGAGATAACAACAAAGATTTTGCTGTGAAATTCTGTATTTCAGAATGTTAGTGAATGAGGCATGGGGTTAATGTTACATTACCTTATAAATGAAAAGTTCTAGGTATACTATCAGGTTTCAAATGTATTTCCTTTGCCTAAGAGGTATTCATCAATTGGCTATGAAGATTTTTTTCATACCATCACAATTAATAAAAGTATTTAGAGGTGCCTGGTGGCTCAATCACTTAAGTGTCCAACTCTTGATTTCAGCTCAGGTCCTGATCTCAGGGTTGTGGGATCCATCCATATACCAGGCTCCACCCTTAGTGGAGAGTCTGCTTGAGATTTTCTTTCTCTCTCTCCCTTTGTCCCTCTCCCCGCATCCCCTGTTCACTTTATCTCTAAATAAATAAACACATATTTAAAACAATGAAATAAATTTTTAAGAAAAGAACATACGGATTTCAATTGTTCTTTTAAAAACATAATTTTACTATGTGGATATTTGTCTCCCCTTTTATTATAGATTCAGAACTTTGGTGTCTGTCACAATCACTTGAGGAGCTGTTTAAAAATGCAATTTCTAGATCCTGCACCTCATGCACTAAAACTGAGTGGGACCCTGGAACCTGCATTTCTAATGCATGATGCCAAGCCAATTTGTACTTTTGGTCTTCAGCTGGCTTTGAAAATTTTTCTAGCTTATTAGTAAACCATGCTCTTTACCCCTTCTTGCATTACTGCAAAACTTTTCAGAGAAGGAAAAGATTTTAGGAGAGGGTTTCATTGGTGCTAACTTCCAAAAAGAGAAACAAGTAGCATATGAGTTCTGTGTTATCAATCTAAAGATCTTCAGTGTGCAACTCTGTGTCTTGGCATCAGTACAGAAGAAATATATTATGTAGCTGTAATATTTCCATGAACCCTGTGAAGTAGTCATTTTGATACCTACTTTAAAGCTGAGGATAATGAAAATTATAGAGGTTGTGTGCCTAAAGCCACACAGCTAAGAAGTAGCAGAGTAAAGATTTAATCCCAGGCTTTTCTGACTCCAGAGCACATAATTTAGCTAGACTATCAACAGGCCTCACTCTAACAGAATATGAAAGCAAACAACTCACCCGAGAGGAAGCTTGATATTTTATTAGAGGCTCCCTCTGATTTTTCTTATAATTTACATTTAAAATCTTGAACACATTGAGAGTAACGCAACTTAGATGATTGCTGAACATAGCTCTACCAGTTAACTTCTATAGACAAAAGGGTTGCTCTAAAAGCTTAACATTTTCTCAAACTTATTGAAGTAGAATAAAAATAAAAGAAAAATGTTCGATAATCAATAGAACTCTTGCATAAAATGATAACCTCCTAATAGATGGAGAATGTAAAAGAATATACCTGTATTTTATCAAATGTATGAAATATCTACAAGGGGAAGTAAGGTGATGTGTCTTATGTGACAAAAATCAAAAGGCCTTAATTTTTCTTTTCTTTGAGGCTTGATGATTTTCAAACTCAATGAGGTATTATTCATAGATGATTTAGAAATGTATTCTAACCAGGATAATTTATGGAGTCAATGAATTAAAGTTTTTCACAAGATTTTAAGTATTTCTATAATGATTCTAAAGTTTATGAAGAGATGTAATAGCATTAATATATTTTATAAATATTAATTGAGCAACTCATGTATGAAAGTCAAGATGCATAAAGGGAAATACCCATATGGCAGTTCATAAGGGGATCCAAAGCACTTCTGTAATAAATCAGAAACATGGGACCACTTACATGTCGCTATACAGCAGGCTATGTAATTACATCAAAATTGGTTTTGCTCCCATCAAAATGAACAGCAATACTAATATAAATTCAACATGACAAGCAAGCAAACATGCAAATCCCCTGACCTCTCTGTTATGAGAATTCATGTGACTTACATATGACCTATTTCCAAATACAACTCATTTGGACACAATCAGCTAACATGCAGGCACTAAATGCACATAACATCACTCTGTCTAATGGAAGTCAGCCCTTTGTTTTATGATGTTGGTTATAAATATTTACCAAGTGTGTCAGTGTACCTCCCAAGAGGTTGTCTTCTCTTAAAAACCCACAAATGCAAAAGAAAAGTGAAGAAAAAATATGAACTCCTGAAAAGTGAGGAACTTGCTAACATAAACCCAGATAAGAATAACTTTTAAACATGCGTTGAACAAGACTATTGTAACTATATGTATAAATGCAGATTCTCTCTTAAGTAACAGTGAATGTCATTCATTTTTTGTAATAAAGAAATAGCAACGAGAGTACAGAAAGTATATTACACAGTTTTGTTCTGTGTATATGATCAATCTTGAATTTCAAAACAAAAATATAGAATTTTATTCAAATAAAATCAATTTCTACCACCCCTCTCTGAAAATATTCACTATCTTTAAAATACTTATTTGAAGGGATACCAAATTACTGGCAAGATATCAGTAAGGTCTCCTGTCTTGGCCATTTTATTAGAATCTGTGGAGACACCAAGTTGTAAAATACACTGTTTTAGCCCTTTTAGCATAGAAAGGTTTCAATTCTCAAGATGGCAAGATCAAATGGCAAGAGTGAAAAAGCACATGAAAGATACAACCTTGGCTATAGTTCGTAACTATTGTTCAGAGACAGCAATAAATTGTTTTATGGAAGATACGTGGACAGGTCATTACATTTAAATTTATATTAGGATAATATATGTCCAGTTTTGTGGAAGACTAAGGTTTTATTGAGATGAAAAATAACTTCTAGATTAAAAAAATAATCATTTTATGGTAGTGGTAGATTAGGAAATTCTGAACAATCCTGCTAGAAAAGCTGTACACAATGAAAAACAAGGAATGAAGTGCTAAAAGACAATAAAACATAGAATGTCCAAGATCTGGGAGAAAAAGAAAACTTAAGGAAGTGGACCGTACCTATGAGACCCTTTACTTTCTCTGAAGTAAATCTTTCTGAAGAGAATCTTCGGAAGCACCTGAGCAGATCTTTTTTACAATTTCAGAGGGTTAAAGACAAAATTTTAGTTCTAAGCTTCCACACGTTCTGTATCAGAAATCTGAGGGTCTCCAGCTTAGGATACAGGGTAAGTCAAAGATAAACAACTCCTTACAGGGACTAAAATCCAACTTCCTGTCTTCTCAATAATATTCAGGTGGTCAGAGATGTCTAGTGCTCATTTCTACCTACAGAAACAAATGTAGACACACTCTGTAGACAGGTAATCCTTCTAAGTCAAAAATTGTTCATTTTTCATACATGATGTCCTACACAAATGGAAAGGAATAAAGCAGTGATGAAATCTGTTTCTAAAGGGAAATTCAGAGACATGGGGTGTGGAAGGTGGTAAAGTTAGTTAAGGGTTAGACTTTTGGTCTCAGCTCAGGTCATTATGAGAGGTGTCATGAGATTGAGCCCTGTGTCAGGCTCCATGCTCTCTCTCTCAAATAAATAAATAAATCTTTAAAAAAAAAAGCTAAATTTAGAGTCCTGGACACACAGACACATATATTAGCAAACAGGAAAAGCATCAGCCCTGTATTTTTTTTTATCAGCCCTGTATTTAAAGAGCTTGGACATCATTATTGTTCTCTTAAACAACAAAGCTGAACAGACCTAAAATCAATGACCTTTCTTAGACCTATCAGAACACTGGGTTTACATGCATTATGGACTGGACTGCATCCCTCCAAAATTTATGCTGAGGCTCTAATCTCAACATGATGATATTTGAACGTGGGGCCTTTGGGAGGTAACTAGATTTAGATGAAGTCATGAGGGTGGAGCCCCCTTGATGGGATTAATATCATAATGATGAGAAGAAAGACCAGAGCCAGGTGAGGACAGAGTAAGAAGGCTGATATTTGCAAGCCAGGAAGTGGGCTCTCACCAGGAACTGAATCAGCCAGCAACTTATCGTGGACTTTCCAAATTCCACAACTGTGAAAAATAAATGTCTATTGTTTAAGCCATCCAGACTTGTATTTTGTGACAGCAGCCTATGCTGAATAAACTACCCTGAAATCTGGAGAAACAAGACCATCTAAAGAGTCAGAGCCAAGATCTGTTCACCTAGAGTGGAAGTCACTGGTGCCATAAACTGATGGGGTTGCTTATGCAGTAATATTGGAGAGCCAAAGGCAGAGGCTCAACCACTGAGCCACCCAGGCATCCTCAGTCAGCTGATCTTAAAGGAGGAAGATTATTCTGAGTTATCCCAGAAGGCCCAGAAGGCAGTAATATTGATAAACTGACAAAGGCTGAGTGTGGACTGGCAAGACAGAGAGAAACTCTTGAGGACCACAGTCTTAGAGGGCTCCCATATTTCTGTGAACTTGATTTCAAGGAACCTTTCCATGCTCTCTGTGAAGATCAGAAAAAGATTCCCTCTTAGCTCTGGCAAGGAAAGAAGATAATCATTGCAAATATGTCCAGAGTGTTCTGTACAACAAAGGCTTACTGTCCAGGAAAAAAGACTTTGCCAGGCCTCATCCCCATTAGGAAAGAACATTCTCCCACCCTGGTTTCCTTACTCTCCCTGTTCCACCTATGAGAATAAACAGGCATTAGGAGTCAGTAGCCAGGAAAAGAAGTAAAGGGAAAGAGGGAAACAAACTATACCACTAGAGAAACTCTGGTGAAGGTCACAGTCCCAAGACAGAGGCCTACTAAAAACACTGACATTTAGCTAGAATATTATAGGATTATAGAATATCCTCATATCATATCAACATACCAGTAGAACTCCAGTATAAAAATACTGCATAACAGCTGAAAGAACTTCAAACACAGACTACCTCTGAAGAGGACCCCAAAGTCAAGAGGAGAAGCAAAAACAAGAGTACTAGATGAATCTGAAGCCTCTAACACCTACAATACCTAGAGCCAACATTAAATACAGTCTAATTCCTCGCCAGTCTAATAAAAATCCTCACACAAAAAAATATACTCATTTCAGTTTCCATTATTAGATACAACACATCCAGATTTCAGAAGAAATTGAAAGGAATGCCAAAAGGCAAGAAAAAAACACATTCTGCAGAGGCAAAACAATCATCAGAATCAGTCTTCACATATATCTCAGATTTTGGAACAATCAGACTAGAAATTTAAAACAACTGTGATTAATATGCTAAGGGTTCTAATGGGACAAGTGGACAGAATGCAAGAAAAACAGAAAGATGAACATCTGAGAAAGAACTTAAGGGATATATCAGAAATCAAAAACACTGTGTCAGAAATGGAGAATGTCTTTGATGGGCACATAGATAAATTCAACACAATCAAGGAAAGAATCAGTGAACTTGAGGATAAGAAAATGCAAGCTTCCTAAACTATAATGCAAAAAGAAAAAAGCAGAAGAGAATATCCAAGAACTGGGGATAACTGCAAAAGTCGTAACATATGCATAAGTGGAATACCAGAAGATAAAGAAAGAATAGAGTGAAGAAATATTTGACTAACGGTCAACAACTCTCCAAAATTAATAGCAGACACCAAAGTAGACCCAGGAATTTCAAAGAGTAACAAGCAGGTTAGAAATCAAAATAAACTCTATACTGAGTCATAGCATAATCATATATACAATGGAATATTACTCATCCATTAGAAACGACAAATACTTCAAATTTGCTTCAACGTGGATAGAACTGGAGGGTATTATGCTAAGTGAAGTAAATCGATCGGAGAAGGACAAACATTACATGGTTTCACTCATATGGGGAATATAAAAAATAGTGAAAGGGATTATAGGGGAAAGGAGAGAGAAAATGAGTGGGAAAAATCAGAGAGGGTGACAAAACATGAGAGACTCCTAACTCTGGGAAATGAACAAGGGGTAGGGGAAGAAGAGGTGGGCAGGGGGATGGGGTGACTGGGTGACAGGCACTGAGAGGGGCACTTGACAGGATGAGCACTGGGTGTTATACTATATGTTGGCCAATCGAACTCCAATAAAAAAAATAGACAAAAAAAATAAAGATGGACTTTGATAGGTAAGGTCAGCCACTAAAACTTTTTTAAATATATCAATATGGAAAAAAAGTATATCAATATGGAAAGAGATAAAACTGAGCAATACAAAATGCTGAAATTCAGATACCACATTAAAAAAGGGGAAGCAAGAGAAAAAGGCAAAACAGTTACGAACATGGCAGATATTAATCCAAATATATCAATAATCATTTAAAAAGTGAATGGTGTGAATACATTAAAAGACAGATTGTCAGAGTATAAAGAATGATGAGAAACTATATGTTATCTACAAGAAATCCCCTTTGAATATAAAGATTAAAATACATTATTAGAAGGACAGAGAGAGATAAATCATGCTAATGTCAAAAATCCAAAAATAGTAAAATTAAAACCACCATATGAATAAAATAGTAATTAGCAAAAGTGTATTGTGCATATAGGAACAGTTTAAGAACTGGGAGCTTTCAAACCAAAACTGCTCTGAAGCTTAGAGATGGGACATTACAGGATGGCTTATAAAGTGAAAATGAGGAAGCTATTTAATCTTTACAATGATTCATTATTACAAAGGGGGTTTCCAGATGGCAGGAGATTGATTAAAAGTGGTTATCTTCTACCATTTTTAGAAAGAGGACTTAAGTTTCACTTATGTTCATGAAATATGCTAGATTTAATTTTGCTTATGGGGCTTAAATGGTTTTGTCTGCTCAGGGAATTTTCAAGTTCGGTTTTCATTTTGTATTTTAGCCTAACACTAACACAGATCTAAAAAAAAAGCTGGAGTGGTCATATTAATTTCAAACAAAGCAGCCTGTGGAACAAGAAAGATTATCAGAGATAAAAGCAGGCACATTGCATAATGACAAAGCAATCAATTTTCCAACATGGTATAACATTCCTCTGTGTGTAGCACAGAACAACAAAGGGTCAAAATACATGAGGCAAATACTGATAGAACTGCAGGAAGAAATAGACAAATCCATTATTATAGTTGGAGTAGTTGATACATCAAAAAGACAGAAAAACAGTAAGACTATAGAAGACCTGTATATCAGTATTAGTCAACTAGATCAAATTGACATTTCAGAATATTCCATACAACACAGCTCAAACAGTCCTCTCAAAATCATATGAAACATTTACGAAGACGGACTGCATTATAGGCCCTAAAACATATGCTCACAAGTTTAAAAGAAATTGTAAACTGTACAAAGTATGCTCTCAAACCACAATAGGATTAAACTAGAAACAAAGTAAATGATTAAAAAAAACAAAAGGCTTTGAAGGGACATTGAAATTAATGCAACCCTCGCTAAACTGATCAAAGAAAAGAAGACACAGAAATAACCGATACCAGGAATTCAAAAGAGCATCCTACTATGATCCCATACAAATTAGATCATAAGAGGTTACTTTGAATTGGTTTCGAAAATAAGTGAGCAAATTCTAAACAAATAGCAACTTGCCAAAGCAGATGAAAAATAGGAAAATCTCAGTTGCCTATCTGTTGGCAAAATTAAATCTGTAATTAAAAAAATGTTCACATCTGGAAAATACCAGACTCTGGTGTCCTTCCTTGTGAATTTTTCTAAACATTTAAGGACAAAATAACACCGATCTTATACAAACACCTTCAAAAAGTAGAAAAACAGAATGCTTCCTAATTTGTTCTGTGAGGCTAGCCTAACCCTGATATCAAAATCTGACAATGAACTTTCAAGAAGGAAAATAAAAGCCAATCTCATTCATAAATAAGATCCAACTACCTTTTAAAAATAGTTGCAAAATTATTATAGAACATAGAAATAAAAGGTTTCATAGATCATAATAGCTTCATCAAGTTTTTTCCAGGAACATAAGGACTGCTTAATATTTAAAAATCTTTCAAAGTAATTAATCAAATGGAAGAAAATATGATCTTCTAAAGAGATATAGAAAGAGCATTTGATTAAGTTCAACATCTACATGTGATTAAAACTTTTAGTCAAAAAGAGAATTTCTAAATCTGTAAAGGACACCTACAAAAATCTTTGAGCAAACTGTCACATGTTAGAAGAAATGCTGAAATCTGCTTTGAGTTTGGCAATCAAAGTATGTTCTTTATTGACCCTTTCAACATGAAGTGAATATTCTAATTAGGGAAAGAAAAATATTTAACAGGTAACATAGATTGGAAAGAAATATATAAAGTGGCTGTAATTCACAGGTTGCAAGATTGTGTCTGTAGAAATTTCTTTACTCTATAGCATGTGTTGAGCAAATCTACTTAATGAAAGTCTATATATAGATATGAATTCAATTTACACACCTATTAGAATGGCCAAAATGGACAACACTGACAACACCAAATACTGGTGAGGATGTGGAGCAACAAGATCTCTCATACATTGTTAGTGAAAATATAAAGGGATGGAATCACCAAGATACTCTTGAAGAAAAACCAAGTTGGAGGATTTTCTTGATTGGATATCAACTCTCAGAATGTTACGAAAAGAGTAGGATGTCATATTGGCAGAAGATTACTAAAACAGACCAATGGAACAGAACAGAGAATCCTGAAACAGACTCAAATGGGGAATGGATTTCTGGCAATGTTTGCAATGCAAATTGTTAAAAAAAAAAAAAAAGACAATAAACCAGCTCTTTTAAATGTGTGGTGCTAGGTCAGTGGAATATCCACACTGGGGGAAAGAGAAGAAAAAAAAGGAAAAGAAAGAAAAAAAAAAAAGGAAGGTTGATCACTTCCTTATATCATGTGCAGAAATGCATTCCAGTAAGATTGTAAAGCTAAATGTAAATAAAGCTAGCAGATGTGCTAGAAGACAGCATAGCTGCTTATCTTCACAACCTGAGGAGGGAAAAGACACATGACACAAAAGGAAAAGTTGACACATTAAGAGGAAAGGCTGACAAATCAGACATATATTAAACTTAAGAACTTCTGTTGACTTAAAGATGTTAAAATGGTGAAAAGAGAAGCCACAGAATGGAAGAACCTATTTTTCAGTAGAGTAGTGTCCAGAATTTATAGAGAACTACAAAGCAATAAGAAAAAAAGGACAAAGAAATACCTAAATGACTAGCAGACCTATGCAATGGTGTCCAGCCTCATTAGTCACGGGACATTGTAAATTCAAACCACAATGTGAGAGTTCTGCACACCAACCAGAACACCTTAAATTGAGGGAAACAATAAAAAGCTAAAATTAAAAGAAAACTGACAATACCAAGTGTTGTCAAGAATGTGGAAGAAATGGCATTTTCGTACTGTGGTTGAGAATGTAAATGAACACAATCTCGATTACAAGTCTTTCACATATTCCACTAAAGTTAAACACACACTTATTTTATGAGCCAACAATGTCCCTCTCAAGAGTGTCCCATCAGGAAACCAGGCATTGTGTACCAAGTGCATATGAATGCTCCTGAAATATTATCCAGAATAGCCCCAAATCCAATTCACATGTCAATTTGTAAAACAGATAAACACATTCAGATATGTTCATATAATGAGATGTTGTAAAGCAATGAAAACAAATCAATAATACCTATACAAACAACATGGATGTGTTTCTCAAACAGAATGTTGACCCAGGTAGCCACATGTAAAAAAAAAAACTATATATCACATGATTTCTTTTATATATAATTCAAAACAGGCATCACAGTCATGATAGTGATAACTTTGGGAGAAGAGGGAAGTAGTAGTGATCAGGAAGGGATGAAAGGAGCTGTTGGAGATACTGTAATATTCTTGGCCCAGGTAATGTTTCCATAGGTGTGTTCACTTTTTGATAATTCAGTGAGCTGTGTGTGTGTATATATATACCTTTTATCTTTTTGGATGTGTGTTGTACCTCAATATAAAAAGTTAAATGAGCGGTGCCTGGGTAGCTCAGTCAGGCATCTGACTCTTGATCTTAGCTCTGGTCTTGATCTCTGGGTCATGAGTTCAAGCTCCGTGATAGGCTCCACACTGGACATGGAGCCTATAGGAAAAAAAGAAAAGTTAAATGAAAATAATTATGCTAACTTCGCAAAAGAAATAAGTCCTTAATGTTTTAAAAAATAGTTTAGTGAAGACAATCAAGATTTCAATTTGCATGTATTTATCCAAAAGCAAAAAGGGAAGATTCGGAAGAATATGCCATTAAAATTGTATTTTTCACTTTTGTGCTTTTCTATAGATCATTAAGAACACCATGAGAAGTACCTTTCAGCTTCAGATTTTAGATATCATATAATTTTTCATGCATTATACTATAAAGAGCTCCATTAACATCTTTCCTTTTACCATTAATATTACAAAGAATAATGACATTCTTATGACCATTCCCATTAAAATAACTATTGTTCACTGATGAAAGAAAACTACTGAGTTCTCTATTAGAGATATTATAAAATTCAAAGTAAATTATTCCTCATCTCTACATTCTATTAATGTTTTTCTATAGTCTTTCTAATATATTGATTAGTCTTCAGAGTGCTTCAAAATGCCATTTATTTATTAAATGACTGCTAATCATTTTTCCAAGTACAAACTTGAATACATGTTTTAGAAAGAGATTTAAAGGGTGTCTGAGTGGCTCAGTTGCTTAAACGTCTGCCTTTGGCTCAGGTCATGATCTCAGGGTCCTGGGATCAAGTCCCACATTGGGCTCCCTGCTCAGTGGGGAGTCTGCTTCTCTCTCCGTCTCTGCCTCCCCTCCTGCTCATTCTTTCTCTCTTTCCCCCCACCTCTCTCTCGAATAAATAAATTTAAAAATCTTTTTAAAAAGTTTTTAGAGGGGCACCTGGGTGGCTTAGTGGTTGAGTGTCTGCCTTTGGCTCATTCGTGATCCCAGGGTCCTGGGACAGAGTCCTGCATCAGGTTCCCCACAGGGAGCCTCTTCTCCCTCTGCCTATGTCTCTGCCTTTCTCTATGTGTCTCTCCTGAATAAATAAGTAAAATCTTTTTAAAAAGTGTTTAGAAAGAGACAAAAAAATACACCAATCTTTTCAGCAGAATAAAACAAAATATCCATTTTATTGTATTTGATTTGAAAACTGAACTGTTTAAAAGCTTGGAGAAAGTCCAATCAACCCTTATGGTTCCTTAAAGCCTTAGGTTCTCATTTTGGCCTTTGAAGCCATTCATTATTTAACATACGTTAAGTACATTATAGTACTAATGTATATAGTATATACACTAATGTATACCGTAATGCACATTGGGATGTACATTAAATATTAGATACAATTATTCACTGGTGAACACCATATCTTCACTTAGATCAAAACCTACACTTTCATAGAAGCTTGTCACTCAGGAGCTCTGCAGCCTGAACTATGTCTAACTGCAACACCCAGTCTTAGATACAAAGATTAATGGCCTCTGAAGTATTCTTTTTAAAGTTGGTGCCGACTTGAAATTTTACCAAATATTTTTAGAACATGTAGACTAAAAGACAATGTGGTATTATTTTGGGTTGTTTGACCTTCAGAGTCTGTATAATTTGGTCACACAATTAAAGTTTCATTACACACACAGTCAAAGAAGAGCCTACTTTATTTAGTAATAACGCAATCAGGGAGCAAAAAACGTGCAGACTTTCTTAACCTATTCTTCACCAAAAAGCCATGCTCCTCTGCCCTCTGGGAGCAGAGGGTGAATAAATGCACGCAGCAGACACTGGGTTAGAGAGGCTGTCACAAAAATGTTTTTATTTCAATCAATAATAGCACCTGCCTACCTGCATTGCCTTTGAAACACTGCCAGATATAACAAACCAAACCAGTAAACGGCTCCCATACCCATGGGTGCCTTGATGTAGGTAAAGGGAACGAAGAACACAGAGAAGTTAAATGCCTTAATGCATGTGCTCCATTTTTAATGCTAGGATGTCTGAGATTTGGAAAGTATTTCCTTTACTCAACACAGACAACATAAACTCATTCATTTCATGTTCAAACAACTGCTTTTAGCTCTGTAGACAGCTCTTCTCAAATCCCAATAATCATTATTCCAACAACAACTGAAAGATTAATAATGCCTCCACTCCCTCCCCATAAGAGAAATTAGGGACATCTTTCCAAATCTTTCACCTGGAGACCTTAGTTTGCCCTGGAAAAGGGCACACAATTCCATCTGGTTAGGGGCCACTCATTAGCCACAGAGACTTGAAGGAAATATATCCTAAGGCTCAGTTTCTTCATCTATAAATTGGGGACAGAAATAATTACTTCCAAAGTGTGAACTATAAATTAAGTAAAATACAGATATTAACATCTGCCCTGCTCATAATAAAGGATAAGGTGCATTTGTGGTTGCTGTGGTGTGGTGAGCATATCCTCATATGTAGCCCACTGTCACTCACAGCTGATTAGTCTGACCACATGGCATTATTTGGGTTTAATACCTGAGTCTAAACACTCAAAAGGGAAACAGCAATTCCTCTGAATGTCCTCTAATCAGAGTGACAATCCCATTTAGGAAATAAAGGCAAATACTTATTGGGCTGTGGGTGACAATATTTTTAAGCTTAAGACAAAAAATATCAAATACTTCCCAGAAAAGTGACATAAACAAAAATAGTTTTAGTTTCTTGAATGCAAAATTTTCTTTTTTAACCAGTTTGCATTTGAATATAAGTTTTGGAAATCATATACTTCAGATAGTGTAATTGTAGTACCGTGCAGCAGTAAGAGGTTCCAAATGCCCATTTTGTTTCAATACAACTGAAATCAGTTGATCAGCATTTAAAAAATATTTCAACAGTATGTAATAAATTAAAACAAACATAACTTTTAGAGATATTTGTATGTATCCTTGAACTCAGTTCATTAGACATAGTGTATATGGTATTCCAATTCTGCTTATTTGAATTTTAAGAAAATACATTATTTATAATTATACTATAGGATAACTATAATTATTTCCTTAAGAAACCAACAAAATGCCCCGGCCTCCGTAGATTAAAAAACTAAAACAAATGAGTCTGAGATCAACCTCTTCTAGAATTCCAATGACACAGTATTGGGGCCTATTATTTTACACATAAATAATGTTTATCTTAATGCAACATGTAGTGTAGAGTTTATTGTTCTATATATTCAAATTTTCCTTTGAATTCTTCTAGAACAGGCACAAATTCTTTGGCCACATATGTAACATTCATGATTAAAGGAAAGACAGACACTGTGACCTATTCTGGCTTTGTTCTCTCAGGTACGAAAATTACAGCTCTAAGAATAGGAATAAGTATCTGCTCTGAACACATATACCTTCAGCAATTCCTCGGGGACTCACATCTCAATTGAGTAACAGATAGTAAATGAGGCAATACTCCGTAGAGTTACATGTGCAGAGAACAGGGTCAGGTATCAACAGTCCTTAATACAAGTCTTTATTTCTTACTAAGTTGAGGTCTGTGAAAAGTTATAGTCTTTATTTGTATACTGGCAAAATGAAACACATTTTTCAATTAACTGTCAGAAATCTGAAAACCAACTAGGTAGGTATTCAATGATGTAAATGAATTATTGTCAAATATTTTTAGGTTCTATTTTAAGAAAAGTTTTTACTTTTCCAAAATTCATACTGAAATAGTTAAGGATGAAAGATTAGAATATTCGTTATTTGTTTCAAAACAACATTACAGGAGACAACACATGGGGGAGATGGATGGGACAGGATAGGCCACAGGTTGTTGGCTGGGGATCGCATACAAAGGTGTTCACTTTGCTATTCTGTTTACTTGTGTGTATGGAGTAAATGTGGGGAGCGATTGTTGTAAAGATGAAATGAACTAGTGTATATAAGAAACCTAGTAAGTTTCCTGACACACAAGAAACTCATTTATTTTAATGTATCTAGTCAACTTAAAAGATCTTAATGCACCACAAAAAAAAATGTTTTATTTAGTAATCAGGATTGATTATGTTTGGGGAGCCTGGGTGGCTCACTTGGTTAAGTGTCTGCTTTTGGCTCAAGTCATGATCCCAGAGTCCTGGGATTGAGCCCTGCATCAGGCTCCCTGCTTAACAGGAGAGTCTGCTTCTCCTTCTCCCTCTCCCTCTCCCTCTCTCCATTTATTCTTTCTCTCTTAAATAAACAAAATCTTAAAATAAGAGATTATGTTCAATAAAATTCTCAGTTTCTGTATATTACATTCTTTAGCCATGTAAAAAGGTGTCATCTAGGATCCATTTACATGCTCTATGTTTGTTTCCAAAATTTTTTATTTAGAAATTGATGATACTAAAAGTTGTAATTCTCTAGAGCACTTAGGTGGCTCAGTGGTTGAGTGTCTGCCTTAGGCTCAGGTCATGATCCCGGGTTCCTGGGATCTAGTCCTGCAATGGGCTCCCCACAGGGAGCCTGCTTCTCCCTCTGCCTATGTCTCTACCTCTCTCTGTGTGTCTCTCATGAATAAATAAATTTTAAAAAATTAAAAAAAATAAAAGTTGCAATTCTCCATTTTATTTTGCTCAGCAATTATACTGGTCAGGCCTAAATGACCACAGGGAAGCCTTCTGTGGCTTATGGTAGTCTCTAGAATAACGTAACCTAATGTTACCTTCACTAGTGAGGCTAAGTGCTCACAGAGGGAGATACTGAAAAAACTCAATTCTGTTGATGAGAAGCTCATTAACAACTGCATTCGATCAATCTACTAATTCTGTGCCATTTTCTATTCAGAATTCAAGAAGTTACATTATTTCCTTATTTGAAATACATGCTTTTGTTATACATTTATCACATACTTTTTGCCATAACATCACTGTCATTGAAGGACTCAAAACATGCGTGTTTATATAACATACTCTGCAATTCTTGTATTAAATCTTAAATTTTTAGTGTATCTGTTCACCATGCTAAGTGATTTCACTTATTTGTTTGATGCTCACAAAAATCTTGACAGAGACTTATACCACGTATTGAGAGACTTGAGAATGATTACTCAAGCTTTCTAAACACTCACATGCACTAGATATTCTAATTCGGTCTCTTGGTTAACTTTACTTTGAGCTGTTTCGATTAAGAAGTAGAATGAGGTTGTATTAAGAAAGTGCACTGGGGACTGGAATCCCTGTAGGGGGTCTTCCAAAGGTCAGATCTAAGGCACATTCTTAAACACATAGCCTTGGTTGGCTCTTTCATCTCTAACACAGTAATAATACCCGGATTGCCCAGATTACAGTGCTGCTTGAAGACAGTATTACTAGAAGTGTTTACTCTCTATGGGGCTGTACAAATATAAGGTATTTTTAAGCACATTGACTTACACTAAGATATGTTACCAAATTTAAATCCATTTGATTAAAATAATTTTTAATTTATACTATACATTTTTGAGGGCACTGAATTACTTTTAAGTCCTGAGCACTAAAATATAATTACCCTGGCACATGCACTTGATGGAATATTATGAAGCAATTAAAATGGTGATTTTTGCAGACTATTGAAAAATTAGTATGCTCTCTTCATTACTTAAGTATGATACATGATTGTGTGATCAGCATACTTATAAGTTAATTCAGAGTAAAGCATAATAAGAATAAAGATGATACATCAAAGTTGTAACAGTGGTTTTATTAAGTGATAAACTCATGGATTTTTTTTAACTTCCTCTATGTGGCAAGTTATAGTGTGACTAGAATACTTATACATAGAAATGTAAACCAAAAAAGGAACAACAAAATATATTATCCTTTTTTTCCTTTCCTTTACCAAAATTCCCTTGTTCCTCCCTGGACATTATTAACTATGCAGTTTCTTTTGATTTTCTCTCATTGTGGGTTCCAGTGACCTCAGGAGAATATCCTCTAACTGAATTCCGATTATTGGTAATTTTCTAATAACCCAATTGCCTAAAAACTTGCTAAATTTGCCTTTTGATAAATTGGGTTTTTTTTTTTTTTAATTCAAGAACAACAACAAATGAACAAATGTAGATAACTTCTTTGGAGAGCTTACTACTTTGCAGACCTAGTACAAATTCCTTTCCATGCATCCCCTGATTTCGTGATCTTCCAATGAGAGACACCTTTACTTGTTTCCTCATTTTACAGAAGAGAGAAGTTAGAAAACTGAAGTGACATCCAAGACCATGCAGGTAGCAAGTTAAGGTAGAAAAACCAAATTTATGAACAGATGCTCAATATTATTATTTAAAAGAGAGAGAGAGAGAGGAAAATGAGATACCACGCTGCTTGAAAAGCTCACAAAAGTCAAAAAACTCATAATACCACGTGTTGCTATTCTTGAGAGCACCTTTGCATTATGCAGTGCAATCACTAATCAATCATTGATCAATCACTGGTATGTGAATACCCTACCACCTAGCGATTCTGTCTCTAGTTATATATCCCAGAGTAATTCCCTCATAGGTTCTTAAGGGACATGTGCCCAATGCTCTTGGCAGCAAGGTGGCTGATGGTTGAAAGCAATCCCCCATGGCTGGGGGAAGGAGAATTAAGGCAGGGTGGGTGCCCAGCATGCAGTATTATGTGGCAGGGAGCAAACTCTCTAGATGATTCTGATGCAGGCTAAGCAAAGTTTGAGGACCTCTGTACACATGAATATAAGGTGTCCTCCAGCATAAAATCCCTCCCTCCCTCCCTCTCTGTATATGTACACACATACACAGATATACGTGTGTATATATATATATATATATATATAAATCACACACACATATATTCCCTTATTTATTCATTTATTATTTACGATGCTGTGATTACAACCATGAGATTTAATTCATGAAATGCCAGAATGTATGAATTGACTATAACACTGGTATTTTATGGCTCAGGCCTGATTATTTTTGGCTATTTGCTGACACTCTTAGGAATGTAGCACTGCTATATATACTATTCCTAGAAACGCATAATAATGAAAGTAGACCTGCACACTCTATATCTGACATGCGCTGTGTGCAAAGCTTCTTTCCCCTCTATCACATGCCCATCCCTGCTCTCCTTCGGAAGGAGGCCAGTAGCCGCTGCCTCTGCTGGTTCCATTTCCACAAATATGTAATCCTTTCTGCCTTTACCTCCTTCCCCACAGTCCTGCTGACATTAGTAGCTCGGGTATCACTAGCATTCTTCCGACTCTTGCCTGTGACAACTTTTCTAGTCCCCGTGGTCTGCTTATTGGTCTGCTTATTGTCTTCCCCCCAGCATCATCCATGGACTCTCTGCCTGAGAACTGCGCTGCATCCTCTGGACCTTCCCTCAAGCTGATGAAGGGTCTGTTGTTCCTTTTCCTGTAGGCCCTGGGGTCTCCATTCACATGTTCACTAAAATAGAAGCTGGATTATAAAATACTGATCGAATGTCCAGTTGTGATATCTTCTAAAAAAAGGAAAGTGTCATATCCATGATTGATCCCCCTGAATGCATCTTGGTGCCTAAGGCACAGCACTCAATAAGTACTTGTTGAATATATAAATGAACATTTATTTTTTTTTAATTTTTATTTATTTATGATAGTCACAGAGAGAGAGAGAGAGGCAGAGACATAGGCAGAGGGAGAAGCAGGCTCCATGCACCGGGAGCCTGATGTGGGATTCGATCCCGGGTCTCCAGGATCGCGCCCTGGGCCAAAGGCAAGCGCCAAACCACTGCGCCACCCAGGGATCCCATAAATGAACATTTAATAGTAAAATCTCAGTAGATGTTTTTTCTTATTGCATCCACAACGCCCAGCTGGGAATAACCTTTAGTCCTCGGTCAAGAACATGCAGTGATGAATTCAGCACTCTCTAAAAAGTTGTGCCTTTTTAGATTATATTTAAAAATATAAATATATTTTATATTTACCAGCCCATTGTTCTGATCCTACCCCAAGCCTTGCCCACCCATCCTCTGCTCTTGACTGCTGCTGGCTTTCACTCTCTCTCTCTCTCTCTCCCTCTCTCTCTCTCCCTCCCACCCTCTCTAAACACTGGCTACCACTGCTGCTGTGCTGCCCCTATGCTCTCATTCTTCCTCCTCAGTGCCCATACCCACAGTGGACTTGGAGGACTCCTAGATACCACCCACCCAGGAAAGCTCTATTTGAGTTTCTTTCACTAAACTACACGCAAAGTGGCCCAGTGCCACAAGGCTTTCAGCTTCCCCTCAACCACATGTGTCTTTGCGTCCTTTGAAACTTCTCACCATTCCTTGTGTATTTACTTACTGAACTAATTATGCTTTTATAATAAATACCTTCAGGGTGCCTGGGTGGCTCAGTCAGTTAAGCATCTGCCTTGGGCTCAGGTTATGATCTTAGGGTCCTGGGATGGAGCCCCTCAGCAGGCTCCTTGCTCAGAGGGGAGCCTATTTCTCTGTCTACCCTTCCCCACTGCTTGTGTTCTCTCTCTCTCCCTCTCTCACGGTCTCTCTCAAATAAATAAATAAATAACATATTTTTTAAAAAATTATAATAAATAGCTTCAGTTCTTCATTGTGTGCCCATGGGCAAGTGACTGGATTTCCAGGAGTTTCAAATCTTTCATATGTATATTGGGGGAAAAGATGTCTCCTATCCTCATAGGGTAATTCTGAAGAGTCACAAGGGACTTGTGTGTGGGTCTGGTGGTATTAAATTATACACAGTATGCACGAAGTGAAACACACTGAGAATGGCAAAAGCAGCCCTGAGTGCTATCCGCTGGGAGCTGGACTAGTGTGTCACTATTCAACATAACTTCACAAGACACCAACATCCCACAAGGTCAGTCTGTGACTGTAATGGAGTGAGATGAACATAACAGCGCTCTATAATCCTGTCTGAATGCAACCCCAAACTCAAACAATGTCTGAAGCACAAAAGTGACCCAACATCCACCTCTTTGGCTAGCATGAGTGACTAATTCTTCCTTCTTTACCAATTACAGCTTTGGCTCCCCGCTCCCCCCAGTAAACACTCAGATAGGCAAATATGGTGCACCTTCTCTCTTGTTGTAACAGGAGATAAGCCAACCTTGTTTGACAGGCCTCTTTCCAGTGGTCTTTGGCTGGAGTCAGCAATGGCAGCTATTATTAAGCTCAGTATGTTTGCTATTATTTGTTGAATGAAATGGCTAGCAACCACATGAATTTCAAGGGATGTATAATCATCCCTCCTGTTCTTTTAGATGTATAAATGCCTAAGAAGTTAGTAATCAAAGTTTAAGGAAGCAGAACTCGAAGTGCATTCCACATCATGGTCATTTATAAATATATCTTATTTTTAGTTGACGTTGAGATCTTTCCTTATTTATGATCAAGATTACTTTATTTTAACTAATGTTTGGGTTAATAAAAAAACTAAAAATCTTTTCAGGAGGCCACAGTGTTTCTGGTGCCTGTGACCAGTTTGTGTAACCAAGACAGAACTGCCAGAAGGTTCTCCTCATACGTTTATTTTTACTGAAGATACTTTCAAAATATCATTTCTCTTTAAATAATTTACCACCCTCTATTTGAATAATCTTCAGCCTGAAAAATGAATAGTGAGGTGAAAAAAATTAATAATAGCAAGTCCTTTGATGTCCTCTAAGAATCTGATTTTAGCAATTTCAGTAGGTCATGATCTCCGTAAAGCCAGACCTTAGTGCTTTCCAATTGTCTTTCATTTATTGTTATTGAGATCATTCCTCCAGGAGACTTATGTGTTGTCATCAGAAGTAAACCGTTTCAACATACAACTGTCTTTTAAAAAAATAAGAATGCTTGGGAGCTCTGGTCACACTGATTTGCCTAGTTGCTCTATTAATTAGCAGAAATTTATTCATCATGTTATCCAGCCATCACTTTGGGAAAAGGTGAGTAACTGTGGCCCTAAGTAAATGGGGCCAACAACCTCTTTGTATTGATTAGGGGAGAAGACATGAAGGGGGATTTCAATTTAGGCACTTTCCACGGCAGGAAGATGTGAAGGATGCATCACTCATGACAACGTTTCACACATTTGTTCAGTGGCATTGCCTGGGGCTCCTTTGATAATAACATTTCGATTGAAGTAAATAAATATTTAAGTAGACACTGAGAGTGTTTAAATTTAATTTTAATAAAACTGTTTTATTTCAAAGTATAATTTATGTTGAAAATATGAAAACTTTCATTATAAAAGTAATTTAAATATGTTGTTATAGAATTCGGGGGGAAGGAAAAAGGGAGAAAATTCCTACTTAATCTCATCACTCTCAAAATTAGCAGAAAATTAGGTCATCTCCTCCTTCTATTTGTTTGTAGTTATATTCTTACTATTAAATCATGTTATAATTGTAATTTAGCACTAGTAAATACAATATTGCTCATTTTTATTATAGCTAATTAGCATTTGGAAGACACAGTTGCTCCTTCCACACTTCCCAAACACTACGAAGTGTGTACATGTGTGCATACTTAGAATTCCAACCTTCTCAGTCTCAATGACAGCAAAGGACATAGCATCTGTGATTTACAGAATAAACTCCATTTAAATAGACACTATTTAAATAACTTGCTCAAGGTCAACTTGCAAAACAAGTAAACATTCCTGACCAGCTTGATTCTACGACTAAGATCAGAGCTTCTCATGATGAATGTCAAATGATCAGATGAATTTTAAAAGGTACATATTTTCTCATGAATTTTCAGATGTTGTAGAAGCCAGAGCATGTCATAATAAATAGGCATAACTTTTCTTCCTGCTCCATTTGAGTTTTTTCCTTTGGCATGCCTGTTCATCCCCATGAAGAAGTATATCCAGAGGAAAAACAATCAGGGGAAATATTAGACACACTAACGTGCTCACAGTCTAATAGAGTTTGCTTCTGTTAGGAAAAAATGAAATAAGTCATTTGTATTGACTATATTTTTCTCCGACTTCATTTAAGCCCTAATGTTGAAGTTATTTTATGGCTACTTGATAGATCCAATGGTTTTCTGCAGAGGCATCAAGGACTGTGAGATTTTAGCTGGATCTCAGCACAGAGGGCTCAAAGTCTCTTCTCAGGGAGGTGGGCTGGACACTCAGCTCAACATGAAAACCACTCATTTGCTGGCTCCCCATGTGCCCCCTGCCATGAGCCCCCCTCTGCTTCCTGAATTCACAGGATCTTCCCTTGCTGCCCCCAAACCCCCCTCTCTAAAGCCTTGCCTGACCCCCACGGTTGGGGTACTCTCTGTGCTGCATCACACTGCTCCTAATTAAATTTAGGGGCTTCTCAAAACCACCCCCAAGGCTGGGCCCATCTTGGGGCCCAGGTCTCTGTTTCATTCATCTTTATACATCCAACAACACATAATAGGTGCCCTGTGCTCAGTACATGTTGAATGAATGGACACATGAGTCCCTGAGTGATAGCCCAAAGCTTACTAGCATTGTCACTGGGACCAATAAGGCTGTGAAACATGGCACATGGTATCAAGTAGGGTTGATTTGGTGACACCTCCCCTCATTTGGGGAGATGAGCAATATGACCCCTGAGCTTTATTGACCAATTCATCACATAGAACACCACAGCGAAAGAAATGTACATTTATAGGTTATTTTTTTACCCTAGTGGCTAAAAAGGTAGTAAGGTGGTGTGTGAAGAGAGTGGATTTGGCAGAGACTTTTGGAGGGTAATGCGTGTGGACCAAAAGAATGAAAACAAGCTCCAGATCAAAGTGAGATTTAGACCATCACTTTTATTATAGCCACTACATGGGCTTATAGATATTAGAGTCTTTGTGATAAAATTGGTAAGCCTGTTATGTTAAGGCCCCATCTCTCAGGCATGCAAGGAGCTGAAGTGATCATGACATGGCGAGGTACAAAGCAGAGACACTGGTTGAAGGTTTTGGCTTCCTTCCCCCTAGGACGCCCTGCCTGAACAGTCAGCTGCCCTGTAATGGCAGCAACGGTACCTCCTAGCATGGGACTCAGGAGCGTCTGTGCAAAAAGAATGAACCAGTGCCCAGGTATCCGCATACACATGCAAGCTTTAAAAATTCAAATTCCATGTCCATTTGTTATTTCAAATAAGAGTTCTTCCCTAAGGACTCAACACTCAAAAAAAATTATTTTTTCTTTGTGTTTGACGGAGGCACATTTCCCGAATGCCAATATGTGCCAGAGCAGAGCTGGCAGTGTTTGCTAGAAAATAAATCTCTGCACTATGCATTGAGAGAAGACATTTTTCCCCTATTTCCTCAAGGATGTGTTCCAATCATTTCAAGTAGACTTATAGTGTCCTGTCTAAAAAAAAAAAAAAAAAAGTAATGAGGTAGAAAGTAGGTCTGCAGTATGACTTTCTCTACCCTTCTTTCTCTGGTAGCTATCTTTTTATAGGACTCATGTTACACATATTTAATATCCTAGTTCACAGCTTTCCAATAAGAACTTTGATTTCAGAGTTAATATTGGTTCTCCTTTTGGGTGAGTTACGTTTAGGGACATTTCTTCAACATAACTTTTTTAAAATACATTCTTTTAAAATAACATTTTTGAATGCTAATGTTATTGAATAATTTGACACATCTTACCCCTTACTGACACTGAAAACGCAAAGCTGAGTCCTGCAGAACAGTGCTGTTGAAACTTGAAGGGAGGAACAGTGCATTTCCTGGGACTCTCATTAAAGTGTAGATGATGACTCAGCAGCCCTGGAGCCATGCCTAAGATTCAGCATTTCCAGTGAGCTCTCCTTGAGGATAGCTCTGTTGCTGTTGGTCCCCAGAGCCACCTTTTGAGTAGCAAAACTGTACAGCTGAGCTACTCAAGTCTGGTATGCATTACATTACATGGAGGGATTGTTAAAACACATTCCTGGATGCCATCCCCAGAGGTTTTGGCTGGGTAGGCCTGGGGTGGAGTCTTACACTGTGTATTTCTAACAAGCTCCTGTGAGATGTAGATACTACTAATTAGTAAATCAGACTTTGAATATCATACAAGGGAATCTAGTAGAGCTATAAAATGCCAGCCTGACCCTTACAAAGGCCAAACACAGTTTTGTCATAACAGGAAATTTTAGGTAAATAAACATCTGCATGCTTCAGACACTCCCTGCATGAAAAAGCAGTTTATACAAGTCAGATATAAATTGGAAAGACTGCCACTGGTGGGAAAGAAAATTGGAGGTGGGTTGACTTTTTCAGCTGAAAATAGTAAGAGATGAGAAATAAAGTAACGTTTGAAGTCATTTATGTTAGAAATGTTTACCACATCTAATTCTTACATGCAAGGGAGCCAGTAGTAGTTTTTATGCTTCGACCAAAAGTCATTGTGACTTCTTGTCCACATCAATAGACAAAAGCAGTTAATAGGAACTAAAAGAAATACCATACTCTATACTTTCCAAACTTTTTATTGTTCAGCTCAAAAGTGATAAAAGAATTTAATTTAGCTAAGAAAGCCAAGGAGGAGTAAGAATGGACAAGTTGGTAAGTGGTTCATGGTGGTTAATTTTGTGTTAACTTGATTGGGCTACCAGATGACCAGATATCTGATTAAGCATTGTTTTTGGCTGAGTCTGTGAGGGTGTTTCTTAAAGAAATTAGCATTTGAATTGGTGGACTCAGGAAAGCAAATGGTCCTTCCCTTTTGGGTGACCATTATCCAATCTATTGAGAGCCTGAATAAAACAGAAAATGGAGGATGTTTAGATTCGTGCTCCCTCTGGCTCAGTATGAACTGGCACACGATCTTCTCCTGACTTAGTGCTCCTGGTTCTCAGGCCTTCACACTCAGACTGGAATCCACTACAACAGCCCTCCAGCTCTCAGGCCTGTGACTGACCTACACCACCAGTTTCCTGGGTTTGCAGCTTGCAGATGGTGGGACTTCTCAGCCTCCATAATCACATGAGCCAATATCTTATAGTACATATCTTTATATATATACATGCATATATGAAATTGGTTCTGATTCTCTGGAGAACCACTAATACAGACTTTGGTATGGAATGGGACTACAAGAATAATCTTGGTCTCAGGCTACATCTCAGGCTTTCAGTTTGGGTTGCCCTTGGTAATGCACTGAGGAGAAGGAATGATGACTGCTTAGAACATGACAAGTCTTTTAGAGCCTATTATTTATGGGGTCAGAAGATAGAGAGTTAAACTCCAGTCTATGAACAGAGACTCTATATGAAAGCCTAATGAAGAAAGAACACTGAGCTTTTCTTAGAGAAGTAACCACAGGAGGAGGTAAGAGTCCTGGCAAAGGGATAGACTCTGGTCTTCAGAGTGTGGTCCAATCCAACAGGCCACAAATGCAATGATGAAACAGAAAATGGTGGCTTTAAAGGATTAGCTCTAATAAATAAGGTAGGACCACTATAGCAAGAAATGTCAAGAACCCACCATATACCTGAGGCCTTTGTTTCCACATGTCTTGCTAAATCCCAGCTTCCAGCACTGCATGCTTATCTGAGGGCTTTAAATGTCTCCTAGGTAGAATGGGTGAGCCCTCAATCAATGACTGACCAGAGAGAATGGAGAGCTTGCCCTTTGGGTGGATGACACTGAGAAGTGCACTGGCTCCTAGAATTCCTTCTGGGATTAAATTCTAGTTCAAACTGCTCTTTTATTAGTTGCTTTCAGTTCTATTACTTCTTGCTCTCCTACTATTGTTTCTTGAGATCACCTTCCAAATAAATAACTTGCACTCCAGTTCTGCAGGAGGATCCCAAACTAAAACACATGAGTTTAGGCAGACATATTAAAAAGAAGAATTAGAATACCGAGCACAGAACAGGTCACCGTGCTGAGGCAATGAGGTTCCCATAGATGGATCTGGCTGGAAGAGGAGCTGGAAGTAATACCACAGAAAGAATTCTTATGTCACTGAGATTAATTTCAGAGGTAAACACAAATACAAAACAGGCTGAGTGGGCTGAGCTGATATGTGTACATGTGCATATATACGTGGACACACACTTATATCCATGTGGCCTACATGATACCATTTGCACTACCTGAGTACACACACACACACACACAAAGAAAGCTTTATTCTGCTCATTAATTTACTAGCATTGGAGTTTCTCTAATATCTAGTAAGATCTATTTTCTTTTTCTCCATCAGTGAAAATGTTCTTGTGCATAGTTATATTCGGTTAAATGCTAGACATTGTTCTTTACATTGTATCAATATATAGTATTTTGGTTTGTATACACATACATAATATTCATTACATACATGTAAGTTTTTAATTTTTAGAATAGTATTTTCCTTTTTTTCTAGAAATAAGGGCATAGGAGTACTTATTAATTTTATAGTTTGCAGCACAAAATGAACAATTCTGCACTAGCAGCAGAGCATGCTAAGACAGAGTTGCACTTTGCTGTCAGAGAGTAACCCCATTTTGTATGACTTAGCAAGGTTATTTAATTACCCTGACTTCAGTTTCCTTCTATGTAAAATGTTGAAAGATAATATTTCTGTTAATGCAGTTTTCAAAGAGAAATATGTAGAAATACATCAAATGTCTAAAATATCTGGAACAGACAGACAATAAATCAATTGGTATATATTTGCATATCACAGGAAGTGATATTATTACACAGGAGATACTATCACAACTCATAGTACACATGAAAAAACTTTGCATATCTTAAGTTTGTCCTTCTACTTTGTGTTTGCTTTACCCTGTGTGAATTGACAGATGTATGGAAACACCAGAAACCATATTGTCTCCTTCATTTGTTTCAAATCCTTTTCATCAATAGTCTACTACATGTACTTTTCTACATGTTTCAGGACCACTTCATCACTGCCCCAAATAAGAAAGAATGGTGTTTTGCTGTGTAGGGGAAAGTATGTTTTTCCACTTCAATTATTATACCAATGTTTAAAAAATGCTGACTTTCTAGAAGAGCGAATTCCTGGCAGCACACAATGCTGCTGCCTTTCTGAGGATGGATGAAATCACAGCAATGCTATAACGAACTCTCTGGGTAAATGTCTCAGTAATGTTCCTGACACACAAGGTGCTGACTTAGCTAAATCCACACAGTGGGAACGGATAAAGTAATTGCTACCTACCTACATTTGAGGGTGATTTTTATGCATCCTCTCAAGTCAGTTACTGAGAGCAAAATAAAAAACTTTTCACTTTGAGACAAAATAGACTGGCAAGCACATCTTAATAACTAATATTTACATTGTTTTGGGTTTCAGAAAAATTAATGTATTTTTTAAATTAAATATTTTCACTAGCCTAGAAAACAAGGGAAGAGGGGGATATATCTATACTCTGCCTACATATAATAACAATGGCATCCTAAACCATAATAGTAGCTCTACATTTACTGAGCACAGCCTATACATTAGGCCATAGAAATAAGGATTCTATATCATTCTATTTCATTCTCTTGACAACATAATCATCCTTACCCAAATCTCTATTAAATCATATTGGCTGACAATCTGCAATCAAAATTTTGTCCATGTTCAATGGTTTATAAAACAACATTAATTTTCATTACTTCTTTGCTAGATTAATTCTGAACATTAATTATGAAGTTTCAGAGGCCAATTTCTTTTTTTTTATTTAGTACTGTGAAGTTGATCTTACCATATTTTATCCAAAACCTGATTAGAAAAATTTTAGAAATAAAGAGGTATTACTTAGTACATGATTTATAAATACATAAAACAATAATTTATCTCACACTTTAAAATGACAAAACAGTGAGATAACAAAATCAATTATTTTAGCCAGAAAGCAAGGCAGAGCAAGGCAGGTTCCAAAAGATTTACAAAATCAATCTATCAATTTTATGAAACTGCCAAACTATACAGTGAGATTTGAAGACTGGGAGTGAGCTTCTCCGAAAATGCCAGTTCTTGTTCTCACCATGAAGTTTGACATTGTTACCTAAATATTCACTGTGGGGGTCTTAGTGGCTTTCTAAACTTGTGACTAACTTATTAGACTATAAATGCCTCTTAGTGAGTGTATTAATTTTCTTTTTTAAAGAAGATTTTTATTGATTGATTGAATGTGAGCAGGGGGGAGAGGCAAAGGGAAAAGGAGAGAAAGAATCTCCAGCAGACTCCACATGGAGCACTGGGCCCGACATGGGGGCTTAGTCTCAGGACCTTGAGATCATGACCTGAGCTGGACACTTAACCAACTAAGCCACCCAGGCAACCCTTCTATGGCATGGCTGTATACCAAGTTGTCAAAATTTTGTGGCTTAAAACACAAATATATTACTTTACAGTTCTGTAGGGCAGAAAGTAGACACAGGTGTCACTGGGCTAAAATCAAGGTGTAGGCAGGGCTGCATTCCTGTTTTGGAGGCTCTAGGAGACAATCTATTTCCCTGTCTTTTCCAGATTCTATAGGCCTTCTACATTCCTCCACTCATGGCCTTTCCTCCATCTTCAAAACCAGCAACAGCAGAAAGAGTCCTTTTCACATTGTATAACTCTGGCCTCATTCCATAGCCATACCTCACTCTAAATCTCTTTTTTGCCTCATTCTCTGATTTTTAAGGCCCCATGTGATGACAGCTGGGCTGACCTATACAATCCCAGGTAATCTTCCTGTTCTACAATCAGATGATTACCAGATTTAATTCCATCTACACCTTAAATCTCCTCCCCATGTAACATTCACAGGTTCCAAGATTTAGGATGTGAACATGTTTGGAGGGCCATTTTGCTTACCATAGTAGGATGTAATTATTAACTGACTTCGTTACTTAATTTTTTCTAAATATTTCCTGAGTATCTATTATGTTTCCAAACACCAAGTGAGGCTCTGGAAAATTAATGTAAATAAGACAGACATGATCTTTATCGTTGGGACCTTGCATTTTGAATTTCAGTCTTATTAATTCCTAACTGAAGGCAAACACAGATCAAATGTGTTTTTTTTTTAAATATACCATAAAGAAGGCAAAAGGTAATTCCCAAGAGAAAAAATATACCCACTTCATAATTTTGCCTGAATCTGGTTATATAAACCTTACAAAGGTTATAGAAGGAAAAACCAGAGCTAGTGACCCATGTTATATTTTTTAGGCAAATAATAAATTATAGCCAATCCTCATTATTCAATGACTGTATTTGCAAATTCATCTACTCACCAAAATTTATCTGTAATCCCCAAATCAATATTCATGGTGCTTTTGTGGTCATATGGGAACATAAGCAGAGCAGCGGAAATTTCAGTTGGCCATGGTGCAAGTTTCCAACTAAGTTCAAAGGAGACAATGCTCTGCTTTCTTGCTTCAGCTCTCATATTGTAAACAAATGTCTTTTTCATTATTTATTTAGTGTCACATTTTTGCATTTTTAAACTTTTGTTGGTGATTTTGCTGTTTAAAATATCAGCCTGGGTGGCACAGTCAGTTAAGCACCCAACTCCTGATTTTGGCTCAGGTCATGATCTCAGGATCGTGAGATGGAGGCTCCCTGTGAGGCTCCACACTCTGCACAGAGTCTGCTTAAGTTTCTCTCTCTCTGCCCCTCCTCCCTGCTCTCACTCTCTCTCAAATAAATAAATCTTAGAAAATAAAAATAAAAATAAAATAAAATATCAGCTTAACATTAGTGTTAAAGTGCAGTGTAGTCTTCTTAAGCCCAAGGAGGCTAGGATGTGCCTCACAGGATGTGATAGATGAGCTTTGTCAGGCATGACTTACAGTGCTGTTGTCTCTGAGTTCAATGGCAATGAATCAATAATACATATTAAATAAAGTGTCTTTAAACAGAAACACACACAAAATATGTGTTGACTGGTTGATGAAAATGTGGCCAGAGGCTTACTAAAACCTAACCCTAGATTACTCCCAGGAGCAGCAGCTCAGTTTTGTGAAATCTACACTCACAAAGACTTGACAAATACAAACATCACAAATAATAAGAATTAATTCTATTTAGTGTATAGCTCTTACTGTTTTAAGTAGACTAGAGAAATCTGGAATAAGAATCAAGGCAAATCAACAAAATGCATTATAAAGTCATCAAAAAATGATCTTTAAAAATATATAACTATGCTTCTAATATATAACCTGTTTCAAACTCTACAAATTGCCATTTGTTAGGTGTCAGAATAATCCATATTTGCATATTCACTATACTGATACCTTAGACTACTTTTCTTAAAAAATATTGTACCCAGTTGAATAGTGACTATAAATGAAATCATTGATTTTTAAACATTGATTTTTAAATACACACTTCAAATGTAGCTCATGTATTAAACTGCATGTTTTCCCTGTTGATCCTATTTTTGAATTTTTACCTTATATTCAGTATTATAGGAGGAAAAAATGACATAACTAAATAGGGATGCTGATTAGTCATAATAAAGAAAACTGTTCAAAAATGTGTTATCATATACGCTTTTATACTTTTGAAATTATTTTTGAGGGCCTAGACAAATGTAGACTAGGTGATTTCGAGGTTATGATAAAGGCTGGCTAACAGGACAGCTCTGTCACTGTCCATGAGTGTCCCTGTGAGGAGGGGTGAGGAATCTACCTCAACGTGAAGATAACAGAGAGTTCAATCCACATATCAGCTCCTCTCTGCCCCATGCTCATGGCTTGAAATTGAAAAGCAGGTCAGTCACAATCAATGTCATGTGGCCCATGGCCTCAGGTGTCAGTGTGAGGCTAGAAGGAAGAGAAGCTCTGCCACCCCCCGCCCCTTATTTCCCTTCTTTTCTCCGTCCCTCCTGTTTTCCTCTCTGTCAGATCTGCCTTCTTTCCTTCTCTCTGTTTTTTGGTCCCAGCAAACCTTAGTGTCCTCCTTCCCTACTCCTGACCTGAAAGCTCCTTTATCAGAATTGGCCTCACTTGAGCCTGGACCACCTCCTTTCTTCAGTTGAGGCAATCAAATTCACATGAATCTTGATACTTGCCTCAACTTGGTCCTAATGGTGTTCATCATTGCTGGCTTAAAACATTTGCTAACTCATGGCCAATTTTATTTCACCTATATCCATGGCCCTCCCACTTTATTACCTTTCCTACGAGATTATTTTAAATTCAGTCTTAGACATCCTGTTATGTCATAAATAAATATTGCAAAATATATCTTTAAGGGATGAGAATTCCTTTTGAAACAAAACTGCAATACAATGTCAACACCTCAAATGTTGACAACGGTTTGTAATACCATCAACATCCTGTGATGATTGCTGCTCTCTTGAAAGCACCTGTGTGTACATATGCTATTGTTCAAACCAGAATACCAAAAATACAAATACACTGCATTTGGTGATGTTTCTCTTAAATGTCTTTTTACCTATAAATCACCTCCCTCTCATCTTTTTTCAACTTGTCTATTGAAAAACCCCTGGCCATTTGTCTTATTGTTTCTCACAGTTTGCTGACTGCCTCTTTATGGTATCATATCTGTCTTCTGTTCCTCTCCAGCTTATAAACTGGTAGGTAGATTTTGAGACTTCATTTGACTTGGGTTTGACTTTTTAGCAAGAATTTTTCAAAGAATACATTGTATACATCTGTCAGGAGATGTGTTATACCTGATTGTCTCTGTTTTTATAATGTTAGTGATCAGTACACTATTTCATTAGAGGTTATAAAATGGTGATAATCTGATTCTATCATCACTCCCTCAAAACTTTTTAAAAGATCTAACATACTTCTGTAAAAAGATACTTCTTCTCATCTAATATTTGGTTGCTCTGACATACGATTTAATTCAGAAAAAGTAGGAAAATATTCCATTTTTCTTTTTATGAACTGATGTTCTGAATAATGAGTTAATTCCCTAGCATCTCCCACCGATAGCAAATAAGGAACTTTTCATATAATTATGAATTCACAAATGTTTATCTTACTTGGTGTTTTAATCCATTTCTAGTATTTGTTAATATTCTTATTGTTTCATTTTTGCTGGTGAAATCCTTTTTGAGCTGGCTTCTGAGTCTTTTTGACAGATAAAAGCCCAGTGTTCTGCATAGATATCCCATATTTATTTTGTATTCTTCACACTCCAGATCTGGATTGAGTCATTCCCCACAAGGAGTCCTTGGTCCTCTTAGAGTAAGTGGTATTTGGGGTCCAGGAATTTGGGGTTTGTGTGTATTTGGGGCAGAGGGGAATTTTGGGGCTCAGGACTGTAGAATATTTACCTCTTCCAATTTTTGATTTCTCTTGTCTCTTAGACTGAAGTTATGATTTCTAATGGTATTTATAAAATCACTTTATCAGAATAAGTTCTAGAACCATAATACATTTTAAATAAAGTATAACTAGTATCATTAGCAAAATGTGATTATTGAAAGGAGCTTAAAGTTTTTTTGTCAGTGGGGTCTAAAACAGTAAGGACACACAAACTGCTGTGTTTTGAAGTCACTCAGATAATTCCTTTCCATGTGTTTACACCTTTAACCCAACATAAAGGTTTGTCTTATTTTACTTTTAATTTTTAGAAACAGCTTATAAATTTTTACTTAATTTGGTATACAATTATTAATTATGTATACCACTTTAGAGTAAAATCTAAAAAACAAGTTGTATTCAGAAGAGTCTGGCTTCTATTCCTACTTCATCCTTCCCCATAAAATTTATCATAGGTAGCTTTTAAATTTTTTTTTTGCTTTTTTAAGAGGTAGCTTTTAAAAAAAAGTCTTGCTTATCTTCACATTTATTTTTTTTATAAAATGAGCAAATATGTAAATATATGTGTATGTTTCTGTTCGTTTTATTTAAAGAGATGGTAGTAGACCATGCCCATTTTCTTCACCTTGTCTTTATCAAGGTAATTAAACGAACATGAGGGGTAGGAGTAAGCCATCTATTAATCTTTTTAAATGGTCACCACCCTTGAAGCATTATCCAGATGAAAGTGACAATCCCATGAAGGAAAGGGAAACAGTCTAGGATATCCTACAGCAAAATTTAGAGCCCTTTCCAGCCCAACTCCTTGGGTATTGCTGGCCACTTGCCTTCTCCTTTCACTAGAATGATGTCAGGATTATTACTATTGCTTCTCATGGAGACAGCTATACATCTCTCAGAGTCTTTTCTAGGGAAAGATTTGGATGGAGGAGACAGGAAGACTAATGTGTCTTGTATCAAGAGTCAGCTTTGGGAAATCTCTCCAAAGGGATTTCAGTGCCCTCTATGTTAACGCCTCTAGGGACTGCTGGGATTTGGAGAATGTCAATTTACAAAAAAAAAAAAAAAAGTTTCCTTTCATGAAAATTATTGTATTTTAAAATTCAGCCTGTCTGATGAAATGCATTTTGGGGAAGACAGTGTGAAAGTACTGATAACTTCAGTTTTAGGAAAAAGTAATTATGGATAAATGACAATAGGCAATAGAAAGATTCTGGGGGCACGTGGGTGGTTCAGTCAGTTCAGTTCAGTGTCTGCCTTCACTTGGGTCATGATTTTAGGGTCCTGGGATCAAGCCCTACATCAGACTCACCACTCAGCGGGGAGTCTGCTTCTCCCTCTGCCTCTGCCTCTGCTCTCTGCTCATGCTTTTCCTCTTTGTCTCTGTCTCTCTCAAATAAATAAAATCTTAAAAAAAAAAAGAGGGATGCCTGAGTGGCTCAGTGGTTGGGCTTCTGCCTTTGGTTCAGGGCATGATCCCAGAGTCCCAAGATTGAGTCCCACATCAGGCTCCCTGCGTGGCGCCTGCTTCTCCCTCTGCCTGTGTCTCTGCCTCTCTCTCTTTATCTCTCATGAATAAATAAATAAAATCTTTAAAAAAAAAAAAAGAAAAAAGAGGTTCTAAGATATGGAGAAAACCTTGAGAAAGTTGCAGGGCACATTTACAGAGGAGTATAACAGAAGACAAGGTCCAGGGCAGTCAGTAGTTAACAACAGAATAATAATAGTTATAATAGCAGGCATCTAACTTAAAGAAACTGAGTTCATGATGGATCATAATTTTCCCTTAGCATTCTAAGGGGCACATATTGATGCTTGTGGTGTGGAAGAAGCATCCTATCTATATGACTTCCTGAGCACGCATTGGTTCTATCCTTGGTAACTGCTACATTATCAAAACCTTTAAATATTTATGGATGGCTCAAGTACATATTGTTCTTTGCCAAGTATTGCCTAGTAGTAAGAAAACAGCTCTTCAACTATATAGTAGTACCTCTAGTTACAATAAGCAATTGATGAATATTTTAAGAAAAAAATCTCCTACTCCCATTTAGTTTCAAGTTCATCTCTTAGTTTTCTTATTGTTATACTTTGCTTGAGTCTATTCATATAATTGTGAGCTTTAAAAACCAGGACAGAGAAATAATTGGAGAATAAAAAACCAGCCCATCACTTCCCTTTAAAATATAGAACACTGAATTCAAAATAATCCTGCAATCTAAATGAAACATGGGAATTTAGTTTCTAATGTTCTTTTCATCAATGAGACCAAGACCATTTATGTGATACAGAAAGGTCTGAAGTTTGTCACCATATACAAATCCTGGTCCTGTATGCTCAGGCCAGAAACAGTATGATTCCCTCAGCATAAGCATCACCAAGCTCAATCCCACCAGATTTCCCTCTAGATACTATATCTTATTCAAATTAAAATAAATTATAATCCATATCTAGTCCTAAATGCGTAGGGTCATTTTGAACACATTTTCCAGCAGAATACAACAGACCTAGAATGTCTTTAGCTACTGCAATAAATCTGAGAATTTCAGTTGAGAGAACATTTTTCTCAAAAAATATATAGAACATTCACTAAGTAACTCTGACTTCCTACATCAAGTATTTGAGTGAATATCATTAAACTAGACAGACAAATATACTCCTAGTCAAGGACTTCACACCCTGAGGTCATCAAGATCTACACCATTATATAGATGTTAAGCATATCTTTTTAAATCTGAACTTACACATAGAGAAATCCTTCACATATCATTAACCCAAGTACAGTACAGGAAATCAGAATATTACACATCCATGAATCAATTTAAAGGGAAGATGAGGACCATTGTCCTGGTCAGAACCAGCTCAGATCAGTCAGTAGTGATTGAAACTGATGTGTGTGCACATAACTACTAAATCAGAGGTAAAGTATCAGCAGTCACTCAGTATAGTACCAGAGCTTGGTTAATCTCCAGTTCCACTGGGAGGAAAAGTATGATTAATAGATGTATCTCATGTGCATGATAAAACAGCATCTAAGTAATTAGAGTGTGACCTCTGGCTGCAATGTACAAGGTAGAGTGGCAATAAAAAGACAAAACCAGTGAGAGGAAGAGTGGCATATTTTGGAGTTGACTCAGCTAAAATCTGAAATGGAAAAAGAAAATAAAACCAATGCCAAGTTCAAACTCCAAAGAAAGTTTAAAAGATAAAATAAATTTTACAACTTAAATTTTTAACAGAAAAGAACATTATAAATAGGATGATGACTAGTGGAAGAAAATGATCTAACCTCTACATTGTGGTGAAGTGAAGTAAGATATGAGAGTTCCTGTTAATTGCATTCTCTTTTGGGATATGTTAACTTCCCTGGGATGCTTTCCACAGTCATTTCCAAAAATCATGATCCTCTTGCATTCCTCCCTTCTATTTCCCATGTCCTTCTGTGAAATGGGGTGATTTAAGGACCAGAAACTAGGGCTCAGATTTAATTAGATCCTATAATAGCTGAGGTATGTTGCAGAGTAAAAGGCATCTGTGATGGTTAATTTTATGTATCAGTTCGACTTGGCTAAGGGATGGATGCCCAGAGAGCTGGGTGAAACATTATTTCTGGGTGTGACTGTGAGGGAGCTTCCAAAAGAGATTGGCACGTCCTGTGATATCCAAATTCGCACGTCGGTACCTAAAGAGAAGTTTGCACACTTTTCCCAAATGCTGCATTTCCATGGAGTCGGTTAATATTTTTATAGGTCTCTTGTGAATTTCATATAATTTTTCCTTCTTCCTCATGAAACTAAGTCAACAAAATAAAAAAAAGAGAGGAAAAACATTTCTTCTCCCTTTTATGAATGTCAGCAAGGTACAGTAAATTCTGTCCCCCTCAGCTTGGGTTCTCCCCAAACTACGGGTCATTTGATTGATGTTCATGGCAATCCCTCACCAACTCTCTGCTTCCATGTCCGCTGGAGGTTCTATAAAACATGCTGGACATAAACAATCTTTGCATGTTCCTCTTTAACACTTCCCTGTCCACATCGTGGTCCTTAATCACTTCCTGTGATTGCACCACTTTTAAAGTACTAAGTGCTTGTATTCTACTCTTTGATCCTAGACCACCAGATATTTCTCTGCTCCTATTCTTATTCGTTTTTCAGCCCCAATAATTCTCCTGTTTCTTTGACTCCTTCCATGTCTGTAATAGTTAATTTTATGGAGTTTGTCAGGCCTAGTCAACTTGACTAGGTCCCAGTACTCAGACATTTGGTCAAACCATATTCTTGATGTCTCTGGGAAGGCATTTTTAGATTAGATTAACATTGAAATCAGCAGACTTTTGAATAAAGGAGATTACTCTCCAGAATCTGGGTGGACCTCATCCAATCAGTGGAAGATCTTAATAGAAAAATGCCTGAATTCCCTGTTTGAATTCAAACTGCAACTCTTCTGTGGGTCTCTAGACTGGCAGATTTTGGACTTGTCAAACCTCCACAATCACCAATCACAATAACCCAATTCCTTAAAATAAATCTATGTACATCCTGTTGGTTCTATTTCTCTGGATAATGTTGACTAATAACCAGCACCCCATAGACTTCACTTCCTCCCTGTTGTGGTGCTAGCTCTCTACTTTCCTTCCCCTATGCTCTTCCCAGCCCATGTGTCCTTGTCCTGCTGTCTTCCACCACAGTGTCCCAACCCTGGATCAAACTAAGAATCTATATCCTCTACTCCTACATAGGTCCCTGAGCTGGGCTCTCAGAGCTATGTGGCAGTTCTTTTCCTGGTCAATAGCATGGAAATGCAATGTTTGTGTACACATGTATCCAAGGGATTTGATTTTATGGGAAAAGGGTACTGGATAGAACAATTTCGAATTTAGAGAAGTTTCAGTATTTACCTGTCATTGTTGATGTGCAGATTTTTAAACAGAGCATAAACACCACTGTGAGCTTAATTAACTCATGTATTTATTCTAATCTAAGGGCAGAAAATCTATTTCCAAAGTGACATAGTGAAAAAAAAATGTATTTACCTCTTTTTATTTCAGAGTATAAGGATGGAACTGCTATTACCATAATAGCTTTGCAGCTCTTGGGAAAATTTTCTGCAACTTTCCACCAACTCACTAAAATAAATACAAGTTTTTTTCCTGAAACTGCTATTCCCCAGCCCACCCCCAACTCATGATGACTCTGACATATTGTAATAAAGCCATTGCTCCCTGAGGATCTCTTTGCACTACTCCAGCAATTTTTCTCTTCTCTCTTTCTTATTGAAAAAGAACCCTATTATTAAGTACTTAAAATGTTCAAGATTCCAAAGAGAAGACAACCTTTCGGTATGAGGATTAATAATAACAATAAGAAATACAGAATAGAAGGTAGGAGTTCAAAGCCAAATAAAAATTTCATTTGCAGAATACAAATCAAATATGATTTCTTTTGAGCTGCATCTCTCTGATTTATAGACACAGCTCTGTAGAATATTTCCTAGTATTTTTTCTTCCTCTATTCCTCTGTTCATACTCACAGCTACTTCTGCACAAATGCCCTTACACTTGAATTTTTTCTAAAGCAGGACTCTTCTAAATCAACCAAAGGATTATTCTTTGTGAACGTTTCTGAAAGTAGTAAGATGCAGATAATTATATACAAAACAAATCTTAGACAATGAGGTGTAACTCCTAAAGACGATTGGGAATATGTGTGGATAAAACCATTTGGTTCAAGTCCTGGTTCTTACAATTAAGAGTTTTTCTTGTACATATTCATGTATTCATATAAAATATCATATGGATGCCTCTCAGTACATACACAGACCTCTGCCTCATAAACCAGGAGACACATCACCAGATTATTGTATTCTGGATCTGAAGTAAGTAATCACCAAAGTGTTTCCTTTTACTATCATAGTATTATTAATATCTATTCTAAACTACATTAGCAAAAAAGCATGGTGTTGCTATCTCCTAGAAATTCACAGCCTTAATTAAGAAATGATTTTATTTTTTAATAAAGACAGTATACATCGTATGCATTCTAGCCAGCAGCATTTGGGTATTTATTTATGGTGAGTGTATAATTTGGAATAAGGGAAACATAGTGGAAGAGAATGAAAAATACATGAATGTGTTTGAAAATCAGTTCATTAAGCTTACGCAAACCGTGCAAAGTAATCCACAAGGACTCCCTGGAAATAACACTATTGCAGATGTCACTGGAAACAAGACCCTGGTGATGAGTTAGCGAACACTGGAGAAGTGATGGGACAGAAGGGACCAGAAAGCAAGTGGCTGGAAGGCCTCGAATTGGAAGGGATGAACTGAAGCCTATTTGGCAAGCACACCTCAGATGAATGAAGAGCACACCCAAAAGGGAAGTGTGAAAGCACAAGGAACCTTGGTTAGTGCCCTAAGAGTGATGACTGAGAGCATGGGACTTGGGACCTGTGGTACACAAAGCTGTCAATGAAACGCACCAGTTTGGGACTGGAAAGGCCCTCAGGTCACCAGCCAAGCAAAACATTTCAGTAAAACATAGCGGCTGGGCTGATTTTTGTACACCAAGTGTGTGGAATTACCCTATCCCAGAGGCAACAAGAAGTGCATGTATTAATCCACATATAAACTTTCTACCTGGTCCTCTGCAGTGAGCCGTGGCCTGCATCTACAAAATCTTTGATGAGGAACAACACAGCAATGCCATCTTCCCCACACTGAAAGCAAATCTAGACTTTGCACTACAATGTATATTTTGAGAAACAGCAAAGAATTGAATCCATAATCTAATAGCATCATTCTACTGCCTGAGAGTGGATGGCGTGTAAAAAATGACCCTAAACCAATGATTTAATGTTCTCTGTGGATTCCCTTCTTTTGGTGTATCAGAATGCTGCTCTTTGCTAGCTTTGCGTACTTATCAATATCAGCAGGAAGTAAAGAGCTAAATGTAAACCTTATAAAGGTGGCCTTAGTTAGGTGGGAACTTACAGTCTTAAACCTCAATTTCCTCAGTATCAAAATATTATTGATCTACTTTCTTTATGGGTCGATGGGGAAGCATGCAATTTTGCAACTGACAGGGAATGAGAGACCACTCAGTAAGTACCTGGATTCTACGTGGCCCCTCTTTCTAGAAGTAAAGGAAAAGAAGCTTAGGGAGGGGAGCTGCCCTTAGGGCGGCACTGGTCATTTGCTTGTTTCCCTGAGAGCCATGTGTCACCATTTCCCTGCTCTGTTCAGAGGCATAGGAAGGTTGAGTGATGCAGATGGAGAACCCTAGGCTCTTGGCTTAGCAAGCTCCCAGCTGAGCGCTAGAGACAAATGAGCAGGTGAAAAGCAGAGAGGAGCCAGGAAATTTCTCCCCACTCTTGCTCTACCTGGGCAGCTTCTTGGTAGTGGCTGAGTTTTTACAAGGCTCATGATGGGGGAACAGAGGACTAGCTGAGGACAAAGCACACTGACAAGTCCTTGAAATAGGGAGAGGGACATTCTTTTACAGACTCAACTGCCTCGATGTTCATACTTTGCTAAGGGTAGAAGTAGGCAATCTTAGCCCAACCTCCAGGAGCCTGTAAGTCTACTTTAACAGATAAAAATTCCTTTCAATGGGGATCCTTGGGTGACTCAGCGGTTTGGCACCTGCCTTTGGCCCAGGGCGTGATCTTGGAGTCCCGGGATCGAGTCCCACATCAGGCTCCCAGCACGGAGCTTGTTTCTCCTTCTGCCTGTGTCTCTGACCTCTTTCTCTCTCTGATATACATAAATAAAATCTTTAAAAAAAATCCTTTAGAAATTTCCTTTATCTCTAAACCCCCAAAATACATGTTGGTAATCATCCTCCAAGCATATGGCCCACTGATATACATCTAAAGGGTCTCATGGCTCAGATTTTATTAGACCGTAATAAGTGACCTTTCCCCCAACAAAAGCTAGCTGCTCAAGGTCCTGGAAACCTTGCTTCCAAAATTCCTTAGAGAGTACACTATCCCCAAAGCCCTCCCAACTCCCAGGTATATTATCAGCCACCACTCACAGGCCCAGGGCAGCAGCTCTTCCTGCCCACAGGTCCTGTCCCTGTGCTTTAATAAAACCACCATTTTGCACCAAAGACTTCTCAAGAATTCTTTCTTGGTTGCCAGCTCCGCACTTCACCTTTATTCCAAAAATACATCACAAAGGTCACCCCCTGCTTCCATAATCCTCTACTGGGCAGCCCCTGCCATATTCTAGCATTAATGGACAATGCTAGCCTCTAAGCTCTGGAAACACAAACCATCTCATTTTCCCTGTAGTCCTTGGACTTACAGCATCTTCTTGCTGTCCCTAAGCTGAGCTATCTCACCATCTCACATTTCGCCAATCAGCTTTTCCATCACCTATAACCAATTTCCTCTGATGACTTAGCAGTTTCAGATGCCTGAGTAATTTCTGGTTTTTTGACTGAGAACTGACTCAGAGGCCAATTTAGCATCAGAACTAAGGTATTCTCTTAATCTGTCATAATATGATCAAGGATTAGATGACATGCATGTAGGAGTACCATCCAACCATATATATTTTTAAACTACTACTAAAGTAAATATTAACAAACAATATATGATGCTTTGCATTGATAACTCCCATAATCTTTATATCATCAATAAATGTCACATTATATAACAAGTAGGACATTTCCACAGTCTATTTTTCTTAAAAATTTGATAATTGAATTATTTCCTACCTGTTCTCTATTTGTCATCCTTTGTTTTTTCTACTTCCGGATTATTTTATTTGAAACATCATTTAAATCTAATCTTTACCGGTGCTTTATAAATAAACATATTTTCCATCCAAAGCCCCCTACCCATATCTTTGTCTTCGTTTCCTTAAGATTCACTTTTTTACTATCAAATGACGGCTCACTTCAAAATTTTACATCAGGTTTGGAATTCACTCCAGAAACGGCAAGCATATTGTTGCATCATCTGTTCTTGATGGCCATAAATTATTTCATTGTGTGAAGGTGCTGTAATTTACTTAGGCAAGTGATCTACTGCTGATGGATTGGATCAATATTATTTTGCTTCTACAGACAATGTGGCAATGAATATCCTTGCATGCATTTCAAATGCACAGTGAAAGTGAATTTACAAGATACATCCCTAGAGTTTGAGTTGTTTTTTGGTGTAGATTATGTATTTGAATAGATTTAAAGTATTAGGCATCATTGTTTTGGACTCCCTTCCTTCAATACGCTAAAAACATTCGTTACTTTTTAAACACTTTTTACCTATTTATTCTCCCACCAACAGAGTTTGACTGTACCTCTTCACCCACGCCTCATGGCAATGTTTCCTGCGTCTTAAATCATTTGGGTTCTCCTTCAAATTGTTGATTTCAGGGGCACCTGGGTGGCTCAGATGCTTGGCTGTCTGCCTTTGGAACAGGTCATGATCCTTGGTCAGGATGAAGCTGGGAGTGGGGCTCCCTGCTCAACAGGGAGTCTGCTTCTCCCTCTGCACCTCCCCCTGGTTTGTATGCCCATCTCTCTCAAAAAAATACATAAAATCTTTTTTAAAAACCTGATTTAAACAAATGTTGATTTCATACTCACAATACTTGAACATACAGCATAGGGGACACTTAAGCCCGGTTCTGGAGGATCACAATCTTCCCCATCTAGCTATTCAGCCTTAGGAAAATAACCTCCCCATCTTTGTTTTCTTATACGCAAACTGGGCATTATCATAGTTCCTAATTCATTGGGTTGTGAAGATTAAGTGAATAAATATATAGTACATATTAGAATAATGGCATATATTTTTTATTCAAGCAAATAAATAATCCCTCCATTCTTTCATTTATAGATTTTAACTTATATTATTTACAAACCTAGAGACAGAAGATCTGGGCCATAATAAGTGTTCATTCTACTTGCTTTTTAAATACTTTTCTTTAGAATCAATTTTTAGCTTTCTCTTGTGTTAAACAGTAGAATCCATAATACCATGGTTTTGATGTAGTAGTTAAAAATTTTTTAAGAAAAATCATATTAAAATTAAAGAAGACATTATTTTGTTATATACAACAACTTGGCAAATTATGTCTTAACACCGTAGTTCCAACGTTCTTATTTATGTCTTTTAGGAAGTGTTACCTGACACCTGTTTTAATTTGCATTTCTTCAATAGTGAATGAGGTTAAAGACTTTCACATATTTATTTATCTTTTCCTTTCTATGAACTGCTTGTTTATATTTTGCTTCCTTTCTTAAAAAAATAAAGCTTCAGGGCAGCCCCGGTGGCGCAGCGGTTTAGCACCGCCTGCAGCCTGGGGTGTGATTCTGGAGTCCTGGGATCGAGTCCCACATCGGGCTCCCTGCATGGAGCCTGCTTCTGTCTCTGCCTGTGTCTCTGCCTCTCTTTCGCTCTCTCTGAATAAATAAATAATAAATCTTTAAAAAAAATTAAAATTAAAATTAAATAAAGCTTCAGGGGTGCCTGCCTGGCTGGCTCAATCAGTAGAGCATGCAACCCCTGATCTTGGAGTTGTAAGTTTCGGTCCCACGCTGGGTGTAGAGATGACTTAAAAATAAAATATTTAAAAATGAATAAAAAATAAAAAAGATAAATAAAAAATAAAGTTTTATTTTTATTAGTAATTTTAAAGAATGTTTTGTACCTGTGCTAATAGAATTTTCTGTGATAATGGGTATGTTCTCTAACTGCCTAAAATAGTAACTACTGGCTTAATACACTTATTGAGCACTTAAAATGTGGCTAGTCCAACTGAGAAATTTATTTTTATTTTATTTCATTTTAGTTGAGTTTTAAATTGAAATAGCCCTATATAGCTAGTGGCTAACATAATAGTAGGTCTTTCTCGTTAGGAGAACAGAGATCTTTCTCATTAGAAGGGCAGAGTTAACATCTGGTTTAAAGCTTTTTTTTTTTTTTTTTTTTTTTATGTAGCATTGATCTTCAGCCAAATCCTTCTTGCAACGTATACTCAAGGAAGGCACAGGAGTCTACTGGATCTAAGATAGACTGGTATCCTGCTGATTATGCTTTGTACTGAACTAAGAATCTACTTGGTTGTCAAGTTTGTTTATTGAGCAGTCCAATGGTTCCCATACATTGCAGCAAACTGGAATCACTTGGAACTTTTTTTTTTAAATCCCAATACCTGGGTTCCTGTCTGGGCATCGGAATTCAAATAAGCAGTAAAATTTGGGAACCACAGGTATATCCTGTATCAGAGAGAGTCACCTGGGAGTGATGACATGCAGGTACACCACAAAAGGGGTTGGTAAGTGTCTCTGAGGAGTTCTAGCATTTGGCAAGGTATAAAAGCTGAAGATCCCCTGAAGCTGATAGCTTTCCTGATCTGTGGTGGTCACACCCACTCAGCCTTGTCCATTGTCACCATGTTTATCCCAATTCAAGTTGTTGGGATATTTAGAAGCTGTTCAGTACAACTGAGCATCCAATATGCTATTATGAATGCTATTCATGCTGTACTATTGCCTGCCCTTTATCCCTTTTCAAATCTAAGTAAACTTGCAGGTGTATAAAGTCTGTTTGGTCATTGTCAACCTGAATATCAATCTTAACCCAACCACTGCTGCTGGTGAATTCAAAGTGGGCATTGCTATCGTACAAGCTAAAAATAATTTCCAATTTATACTCTTTCTTTTAATGTTTATGCTATTTTTTCATGCAGCTTTCTCAAAATTATCTCATTTTTCATCTTTCCCTCAATGGCATCTGGGTTTGGTTTTCTTGCTTAGAAAGACATGTGCCTTCCACTATTATGTGTGTCTATTCATCATTTGTGTTTTCTTTTATTACTTTTTTCTACGTCTGTATAATTTTTACATATTCAACTCACCCAGAATCTATTTTGACATAAAAATATTTTTGTTGTCCTCAAAACCATGGCTAAGTTCTATACTGACTAACTTACATTTCCTCATATATTTTCAATGCTACATCTATCTTAGGCAAATCCCTAAATGTATTTAGATATAGTAAAGAACACTTGTTCTCTTTTTTCTTTAACCAGGCTTTACTGTGCCAGTATCAAAGTGTTTTAATTAATACAGATTTATAGAATTTCCTAACATGTAGATTCTCCTTCCTATTGTTATTTTTGCTAACTTACCTATTTTCTCATATATACTTTTTATACATGAAATTCACAACAATTTCACTTTCATGAGTTATTTTAGGTTAGAATGAGTAGTTTATGATACTGTTTTCCACTTCAAAACAGGTATGACCTTGCACTTAATCACATCTTAAGTACTTTGATAATATTCTAAACATTATTTTTATATATCTTGTACATTTTCCTTTAGGTTTCCTTCAGGTTTTTCCTTGATATGCATTCATTTTTGGTTCTAATTTAGGTGGAGTGTATATTTCTTTTCTATTGTCTATGTTGTTATTTACATGTGGGAAGATAAATTACTGAGAGTGTAACATGTTGGTTTTTTAGAAGACCTAGTTGCCTAGGTCTTAACAACAAAAGGGGCATTTAAAAGGGACAGAATTATCCTGAGAGAGAACTCCAAACATAGCTTCCCATGATGGGGGAACTACACAAGCCAGAAGTAGACATCCACCACATCATATCATGGCAATGGCAAGACGGAATGGAGAAAAATGGGTGATGTCACTGCCACTGAATGGTCATATGGGAGAATGTGAGATACAACTGGAAGGTGTATTTAACATATGTTGTTCCCTGGTTGATGATTTGAGAATGATGATTTCAGTGTGCAGTCTGAAAAGGACACCAAATCCAGTCTCCTAACTCTAATCACTCTCCTCAAATGATTTTTATCTTGCTTGCTTAGAGACAGATCATTTTGAAGAATGTGAAACAACAGTACCATTTGTCATATATCGCTAAATACGTGGACCTGCAGTTCATAGGGGTTTGCATATATATATTTTGTATATTCCACATTGCTATAAAATTCCAATATATGTGTGTCCAAAGACGTTTATGACAAGGGACTGACATAGCACATTATAAAATGAGCACAGATGCAAGGAGGCAAAAGAAATCACACTCCATGATAGAGAAGGTGCCTCACAAACTAACCATTCTGACCCATGTTTGAAGCCACATTAAAACCCCAAATGCAGCCACCTTTAATCATGCACTAGTAGGTTAATCATTTTTAAAAGAGTGAAAAACTCATAGTTAAATAGAAATACAAACAGGAGATTTCCTGGGGATACAGACAACTTTCATTAACAATGTCTTTTTGGCATTGAAGTAGAGGCCGTCTTGAAAGGCAGATGGAGCTTAAAGCATTCTCCAGGCGTTTGTCCAAGGACTGAGGCAAGTCTTGCGATGCATTAAGCTTGATGGTTTGACATGTTGACACACATGGCATTAGTACGGTTGTACTTCACATCACCACAAATGATTTTTGCAGGCTCAAGTCACTAGAATAAGGGCTTGACAGAGGGAAAGGGCTAGAAAAGCTGTGCCTTGCAAGGCAGGGAGTCTACCAAGCTTATAGCACCTCTCCCACATGTATTCCTGCCTCCTCGGGTTTTCTGTTAAGCGTCCCCAGTCACATATTTATTTGATTTGAAACAAATACACGTTAAAATCTTTGCAGGGAGTGTTTCTGTCCTGTCTGGCTTTGACAGTTGACAACTCAATCATTCACAGTTGATAATGGTGTGAATATCTTGTGACAGGCGATACTTCTACCCAATTAAATATGCTATGTCACACAGGCCCTGGGTTTTTCATAAGCCAAACCCAGAATCACGACATTAAACACTTCTAATTAAAAAACAAGATAAAACTACACTAACCTTAAGCCAAACCCAGAATCATGACATTAAACACTTCTAATTAAAAAACAAGATAAAACTACACTAACCTTAGAAATAGACTACAGGTTTTTTTGTTTGGATGAAATCCATAAAAAAACAAAAAGCAAACTATTCTATGTATAACAATCATATTTACCTAAATAATTCATAAAACTGTAACATCCCCTTCCTTGTCTATATAGTCTGCAGTATAAAAGAATCTTGGGCATATATCAGAGACAATTTAAATAATTTAGCTATAAAGTTCCTGCACAATCTATTTAAAATAGTCTCTAAGATGTTACTTTCATGATATTCAGCAATTGTTCTTAAATGAGTGAAAATTACACCTTACATTTACTTTTTCAATCACTTACAATAAACTGGCTGAAAAGTCTTTTGATCATAGATGTTGAGGGATTTTATTTTATCTTCAATTTGAAAGGAACAATTTTAGTGCCTTGCGTCTTCTAATTTTTTGTGAAATATTTATATGCCATCTACTAGAGTACTTTGTATAAATTACATTTATGAGCTTGGACTATAAATCTTTTCTAAAGAAATGTTTTAATGCATAATTGTACAAAATATCATATACCTGTCAAGTTTACAGCTCAATTAAATATGTGTGTGACCTGTATAGATAATAAATAAGATATTTTGCCTTTCTTTTTAAAGATTATTTTTAAGAAGCATCAGGGCATTTTATTAATTGTTTCAGGTACACAGAAGTCATTGTTTTCCCCAGTGCTCAAGGCAGGATCAAATGAAGGGAGGGTGAGGATCCTCACAGCAGCATTTCAATCCGTGTTGATGGGTTTTATTTTATTTGTTTCTAAATTCACAATTGTCTTTTCTTTCTCTTTCCATCACACACTTGTATAATGGCTTATGTGTTTCCTAACTCTCTTTCATGGATTTATTTCTATCATCTGGAGCAGAATGTGAAGCTCTTAAAGAAAATTGGCATGTTTTGTATTGTCTGTATACAACCCAGAGTTCCTTTTTAAAAAGGGGCAAAAACATACCAAGTAAAGCAAAAGAATTTGGGAATTATATATTTGTAAAATACAACAAAGGGTTAAATTCCTTACTATGCACATCAATTAAAAATTATACTTTGACTAAACAAACAACCCAAATTGAAGTGATCTGTGTTATTCCAGGTGAAACGTCAAGAACTGGGTACAATTCACCATGTTTCATTTTTTTCTGCTTTGGCAATTGTGGATTCACAGAAAGGGAGCTTCCCTTAGAGTGGCACCTGAGTAACTGGAGTAGAATAGAACTCTGCAGCCTACCTGGGATAAACAGGTGGCATGAGGATGTGTGTGCGGTATGAGATTTGGGTTGTTTTAGCTACACCATAACTTCATCTGTCTTATGTGTATGCATGCTGCCTGCTGTAGAATATTAATTTTGATCTTGACATCCAAAGTTATCCATCAATTTTCTTTATCATATCCAAAAGTATCATTCAGCTTCCTTAATCCTTCCATAATCTAGGTCATCATGCTTTTTTCAATACCCATGTGAGCCCCACCTTTTTAACAAAGTCAGTCAAATGATCAGTATAGTTCACCAATTTCCAAATCTCTAGAAGTCTGTACCCCATATTTGCATGCTTCTGTGAATCATTTTTTGGTTTGTTTCAATGTGTTTTATCTCACTGAGGACATTAACATGAGTTCTTTTTATACCTCCCAGAAGTTTTTTTATAAAGTTAGACCCAGATTACGAGATCAATAATGTATTCAAATTTACTTATTCATTCATTGTTTTGTTTTGGTTTTTTTTTCTGTAATACACTCAACAAAAGCCATGTGCCACACTAGGTACTGAATGCTCATTACATCACATGCCCTCCTTAATGCCCATCACCCAGTTAGCTACCCCATCCCCCAAACCACTTCCCCGCCAGCAACCCACAGTTTATTTCCTATAGTTAAGTGTCTCTTATGGTTTAACATGCCAGGAACTCTAAAGATTTGGGATGCTGAAATGAAAGGTTGGAAGCCACAGCCTCTATTTTTAGGGTGTTCAACATTCAAGAGAGGAGCACAGTGAGTAAACCAACAAATTATACCATAATCTAAAAGATAGTATTACCTTGACAATTAATTGTGATAGATGCCATCTGTCTTTACGTTGATTGGTTTGGATTAGTTAAGGATATCATTATGCATCTATTTCATGCTGACTACCTCACCTTTTCTAAAAATGTGTTCATTTATTTGAAAGAGAGAGACAGGGGCACCTGGGTGGCTCGGTAGTTGAGTGTCTGCCTTTGGCTCAGGTGGTGATACCCAGGTCCCAGGATCGAGTCCCACATTGGGCTCCCTGCAGTAAGCCTGCTTCTGGCTTACTCTCCCTCTGCCTCTGTCTCTGCCTCTCTCTCTGTGTGTGTCTCTCACGAGTAAATAAATAAAATCTTTAAAAGAGAGAGAGAGAGAGAGAGAGAGAGAGAAAGCATGCATATATGTTAGCAGGGGGAGGAGCAGAGGGAAAGAATCTCAAGCAGACTCTCACTAAGTGCAGAGTGCAATAAGGGGCTCAACCTCATGACCCATGAGATCATGTCCTGAGCCTAAACCAAGAGTCAGACCCTTAACTGACTGAGCCACTCAGGTGCTCCAGTATCTGAGCACCTCACCTTTAATATGACTAAGCAAAAAAAAAAGGCAAATGGCATGGTCTAGGTTTGTCTTTCCCCAGTTTAATTAACAGAGAAACAATTTTCATGGTTCATCCATCATTTTAAGAAATGCCAAAAACAATGCTTTACTTAACACAGCTAAATATTAGCATGAATTAGCCTCTACTTATCTAGTTTAAAATCCAATGCTTAATTTAGAAAAAGAGTAAAAGATAATCTAAACACCTAGTTAAAATAAACACCTCATTAAGCTTTCATTGTTATTGGTTCATAATCACTGTTTATTTTACCCCTAGTCTGAATGGTTCTCATGAAATTAATTCAACCATAATACCCAGTTTTTTCTTGTTCTTCTACACTTCAGCTTGCTTTGGATTTTAAAGGCAGCTTTTCTTAAAAATGCTTATAGGCAACATCTTCTATCCTGACTGTTGTTCTCTCTAGAGAAAGAGCAGGGCTACTTCTTCTCAATTCAATTTACATCAATAAACATGCGTTGAATGGTCACCAAGTGCTTTAGAGATACAAAGGTGAGTGAATCACAGTCCATTTCTTCCATGAGTTGATAATGTATAACTGAGTTCTAGGAACTTTCAAAAGAGAGGCAATTGACTGATCAAAGAAAATTATCATTATGTGCCCAAATAGGCTTCCAAATTATCTGTGTGCTAAGAATGATGCTTCATTAAGTTACTCATTTTCTCTGGTTCCAGCAGCTCAGCCAGAGGAAAAAAAAAAAAAAAGTTCTTTTACTGCAGTATGTTGTCCCCAGCCCACAGAGGATCCAAGCCAATACCCATCTACTAGCAAAGAAGTCCTTTCTTCACCACAAAGCAAACTGCCTATTGCTTCCTTCTTCCACCAGGTGTTTATATACAATCAGCCACCTACAAATACCACTCACTTTATTAAAAACTGCCTCCTTGTCAGTCTCTTATAGGAGCTATGCCCCTACCCATAATACACTACATTTTACACCACTTACACACTTTTAAAAGAATAGAGAATGGTTTATATACAAATCATATATATGTGTGTGTGTATCACATATAAATATTCCAAATATTATATATACAAATCCTGTATATACTAGAGAGAGGGAGATGTTCAGAAATCTCTGAGTCATCAGAGGAAATAAAAGGAGCAAATTCTTTTAACCAAGATTTAAATAAAAACAATGCAAAACCACTGTGTTACTGGACAAAGCTTAAAAAAATTTTTATAAGTTTTCTTTATTTCTTAGATTTCCACTCTATGTAGTAGAAAAATAAGTTTCTTTCCAATTTCTGAGGCCTCTGAGATAAATTTACCTTTAGTACTTTCGTAAGTTATAGCACGAAATGTATTAGAAATGAATATTAATGTATTTTTTTCTTGAAAAATATTTTCTAAGTAATTTCAAAAATTCCATTTCTCAACTTAGTTTAGAAGATTTGTTAACAACATGTAGGGATGACCCTACTTCTTTCCCTAAGAGACTATGTATTTTGTCAAGGAAACGTACCCAGATGCTGTCTTCTTGTCGATACTGTTTCCAGTTCCTGCCACTGTCACTGAACATCAGAAGGTAGCTGGTCACCCAGTTGGAGCTTCCATATCCCCCCTGGGTGGCCACAGCCGTAGTCTCCATTCTCTCTCCAAGGTCAATCTGCAACCACTGGTATTTGTTTGATACAAGTGGAGACCAGCCACCAGCCCCTTTTATGCAAATAGAAACAAAAAAAAATGGGCAAAAGATTAGTTAAAAATCTGTTAGTGGACTAGAAAAACCAGTAAAACTGCACTCCTGTATGGAATTTAATAAATTCAGATTTCCAAAATATGAAACTTCTCATAACGTAGAATAATATAGAAAAACAAGAATTTAGTATGAATAGATGAAACCTGTGTTAATTATATTCATTTGTAGGTATTTAGACTTCCTGACACTGGGGAGAACCAAGGATCTTACTGAATTTTAAAACGCTTAATTTGACAGGTGGACATTCACGTCTACACTTGGAACTAGCAGGTTTACTGCCCATACATGATTAGGTAATGATTTAACCTTCAATCATAGTTCACAATGGGGTAGAACTAGAAAACTACCTTTGGCATCTGATCATGTTCAAACTTCCTGAATAAAGAAATACAGCATTAAAAGCCTGAGAATACAGATGGTCAAGGCATAGTCCCCATCCTTGCTGTGTTTACAGCCTTATGGACGGAACAGACGTTGAAAAAAAGCATGCGTGAGGCACCAATGTTAATGGTGAGACAGGTGCAGGGAACAATAATACAATAAATGATGGAAGAGAGTTCTATCCAGTAGAAGGCTGGAGCTGGCTGGCAACAGTGTATGAGAAGCAATTAAATTTTCAGGAATTTTACAAGCTGATTGTTAAATATAGCCATGTTCACAACTGGCTGTGGTGGGAATATTTAAAACACAGAAATTGGCAAACTACAAATAAGCAACCACTCCCACCCCAGGCAATTCACCAATATGCCACTGGTTCTATCCTGTCTAGGGAAGCGGGTGGTGGGTGAGAGGTGGGGGAGGCACAGTCAGGGAAAAGGCCATAAAGTAAAGTGTGCCTAAGCACTCAAGAGTGAAAAATAAGAACCTATTGTATATTCAAGGATGTATAGGTAGAGCAGGACTTATATTTTTTTTATTCACTGCACACCAGAATATTAGAGATGTAACTACTGCATGTCTTTCAGTTTAGTACAATAAGGCTTTAATTTGGGAAATGTATTTATCTTAAGTAATATTGACATTGATAATAGAGAATGGTTTATATACAAATCATATATATATATATACGTGCATATATATATGAAATAGGGCTTAATACCTTCTTAAATCCATAATTACCTAATATTCACTATTTATTAAAATACAACATCTATTACATAAAACCCCAAATAAGAATATTAGCACATGTTTTCTTTCTTTCATTTTGTCATCTACCTTGAGGCTCGGATATAAGGTCTAACATTTAAATAGAAGATTACATTAATTTGCTAACTATTTTTATTCAAGCATTATTGACATTCATGCCCTGTTTCACTGAGTACATGCCCTGTTTCACTGAGTACATTCACTGAGTACATGCCCTAATGCAAAGAGGTGCCAAATAAATGTTTGCTATTATTGTGTGGTACATACCACCATGGAACCTAAAAGGACAAATCTGTGTTAACAATTGTTTATAAGACTTAAAAATTCTTTTGATGGCAGATACAACACAATGAGTCTCTGACAGAGGAAAAGCAGAAGTCTTCAACAGCTCCAAAGAGAAGCCTGCCAGGCAGGGGCACACGGTGTGATAAGCACCCTCAGAAAGAATGAGCACAACTCAGAGCTACGGGGTCAGCTTATACATGGCAAGTGGGGCACAGTTAGTGAGGCTCTGTGGGCTCCCTGTGGACTAATGCGAAGGGGCTCCAGAGCTCAGGGCTTGTCCCTAACTGTCTGGTACCCGGCCCCAGGATGACTATGGTTGAAGCACGGTACTAACTCCTTCTTATGTTAGTGCATGATTCCCAAGTTACTCACTACATTGTCTTTATAACAAGGCCCTTTTCTCCCCCCTCAAATGTCCTTTTTTCTTGAAATAAGTCATTTTTCAAAAAGTGTCTTCCACTCCATACATCAAAAGTATAATACTCTCTTTTTGATCTAGAATATTTATACATACTACAACTTTTGGCCAGTGACCTCTTTGGGTAGAGTTCTCTTGGTCACCAACACCATCTACAATGTTTAGGTTAGAAGACAATATTCTCATATTCTGAGCAGGAGGGCTTTTTGGTAGACATGGTCGCTGGCTGCATGTTTGGTGTCTTGGTGTCATTTATCCAGCACAGTTCTGGTGTCCATAAGGGACATCCCCTCCTCTTGAGGCCTGTTATCTACATGGAAGAGAATAATCTGTTCTTGAATGATATGAAGACCACCTTAAATAATGCCTTGCCACAAACAGCTCAGGAAATTCCTGAACCCTCAGTGGAAACTGCTCCCATACCATCATCTTTAAAGCTAACCCAAATTTTCCTTCATATTCCACTTCTCAGGATGTAATGGAACTCCATCCTACCTCCTCTACTTACTCTACTGTGGTATTACTCAATATTTATTGAGCCAGTAAGTACTTTGTGTCAGGCACGGTGTGAAGGCATTGGTATTTGATTCTCAAAGCAGCCTCGTGAATAGAGGATAAGTTACACAGAGAGTCTGAACACCTTGCTGTAGTCTGCAGAGCAGGAAGAGGCACAGTGCTCTTAACCAGGATCAACAGTGCCTCTCAGATCGTTATGATAAATGGAATCAGGAATTCCCAATGGATGTAGGAAAGATGCTGCTGATATAGGTAGGGGACCCCTAGAATTAGGTATCATGTAGTAGAAGAGCCAACTCTCCTCCCTCAAGTTAACAAAGACCATGTCTCTGAAGTACGGACACAGGAGGAAAGTGGTGAATGGGTAACTATTTCCCTCTACTGTCCTCTCTAATTTTACTATTCATCCTCAGGATCTACCCAAGTTTGGAAGTTGACAGTCTCCTGAGGTCTGTCTGATGTTAACCACGCATCCTCAGGCCTCTTACTGCTACAGAGTTTGGAGTATCTGCCTATCTGCCTATCTCTTTGGATTTTTATTATTTTTTAATTTTTATTTTTTTTTTAAGATTTTATTTTATTTATTCATGAGAGACACAGAGCGAGAGAGAGAGAGAGAGAGAGAGAGAGAGAGGCAGAGGGAGAAGCAGGCTCCATGCAGGGAGCCGATGTGGGACTCGGTCCCCAGTCTCCAGGATCAGGCCCTGGGCTGCAGGCGGCGCTAAACCGCTGCGCCACCCAGGCTGCCCTTACTATTTTTTTAACATAGAAAAGTTGGAAAAGAGTGAATGAAGTGCCCTCAGCCGGTCATCATCTTAACCTGACATTTCAACGTTAGGAATTTTATCTCTATCAGCTTATACCTCTGGGAAAACGCTGATTGTTTTGTGTCTTGCTCTTTCTAGTTAATTTCAATGGTCTATAAACTTTTTAATATAGAATTTCATAATCTTTCTCTAGCATTTTGACACCCCTTGATAGACCAGTATTTAAAAAGTGAACACATGAGAGGAGCACAGTGAGGAAAAAAAGAATCAGCATGACTCTGGTGAGTTAAAATTGGATCATCAATTCTCATCAGGAGAAAGAGGCACCTCTCACTGACCGCTCCCTCTTCCCAGCACCGTGCACTGTTACAGCTGCACTACCCCACTTGAAACATTCGCAGTTAATTGACCTTGAACATTTCAATTTCTCACCTGCGGTGAAAAGGTACTACTGATATGCAAATTAAGCTATATCATTAACGAGGTGCACCAATAAAGTAATGGAAATTCAGATGCTCCTGGGCTTTACCACGTTAAATTGGCCACAGGGAATCCAGAGATTCCCCACAGGGTTTTAAGCTGTTCGGCTCCGCAGATGCACGTGGTCTAAGTATGTGATGGAGTGTTATGCTTGTTCCAATTTTAAAACAAACTCTAAAGAGTAATGTGGAAGATGCAAACTTAGAGGTAAAGGTACAGGTATATAGATATAGATACAGAAATGGGCAGAACACGGCAACTCTGGTAGTGGTAGTCTGTGGGGACAAGCAGGAACAGGAGTGAGAGGAAATGAAAGCTGACGTTAGATTAACCAGCCGTATGGCCATCACCAAAGCACCTAGCTTTCTGGAGCCATGCTGTTTTCATATTTACTTTTTACAAAAGAAAAAAAAAATGAGAGCTAACTCAAAGAAAAAAAAATGAGAGCTAACTCCAGCCAACCGTGAACTCTAAATCACTATAAAATAAAAGAATTCCTTATTTTGTCTATTAAACAAATCTCTTAGCTGTCCATCAAGTATTATTCGTCCTTAATGTTTTTTTTATATTTAATTTATTTATTCACGAGCAACAGAGAGAGAGAGACAGAGAGGCAGAGACACAGGCAGAGGGAGAAGCAGGCTCCATGCAGGGAGCCTGACGTGGGACTCGATCCCGGGTCTCTAGGATCACACCCTGGGCTGAAGGTGGCGCTAAACTGCTGAGCCACCCGGGCTGCCCTTAATGATGTTTTTAATATGCCCATATGTTCACCATTGCAGTAGACCAACACCTACAGAGCAAAGACCATCTCTTCATAACCCCATCTATTCAATGGTTGACACTTAACCCACAAAACAAAAACAAGAGTCCTGTCCGCTCAGCCCATTTTCTTCCTATTTCACCCTCCTTTCTCCCCAGCTGTGGCCTCATCGTTGAGACTTGGCATAATAAAGTGTCATAAGTCTATCCAAACAAAAACATTTGCTTGCTCTTCATATCATAGCCTGAAACCTCACATTTAAAACTGAAAATCCTCCCCATTGATGAGACTTTTAAATTAAATGTTGTAGTACTGCTCTAAGAATTAATTTAAAAAAAAAAAAAACGTATTATAGTGCCTATTGATTTCTCTCACACAAAGCAAACATGTGGATACATGGTAGTTGTTACTCTTTAAATTATAAAACAATTATTACTACTATTGACTCCTAATAAAGATTTATGATCACAGCACTAAATTCAGCTTTGAAAATACTTAGTTCCCAAATGACTACAAATACAGCATCTCTTGTATCTGTTGCCTACCACTTTTAAACATCAGTTTCCCGGGGAACCTGCTTCTCTGAAATATGTTGCTGTGAATCATAAGGAAAGAAAAGCAAACTACAAATTGTCTAGTGCCTATTGTGTATTAAACACTCTACTAGAAATTTTATGCATCATATTAAGCTTAATTACTAAAATTATCTAGTGAAATGAAATGTTCTAACATCTCTTCTTTTCAAATAAAACTTTAAAAAAAGATTTACAGAAGCTAAGTAAGTTTTCCTAATATTATGCAAATTAAATTTTCCTGATGTTATAAAAATCATTTTAGTGTAGGTAAGAAATTACTTATTTTAGGAATAATGTAAATCTCTGTGAGGATCTCATTTTAAAAGTCACTTCCTGGGATGCCTGGGTGGCTCAACGGTTGAGCATCTGCCTTCGGCTCAGGTCGTGATCCCAGGGTCCTGGGATCGAGTCCTGCATCGCGTTTGCCACAGGGAGCCTGCTTCTCCCTCCGCCTATGTCTCTGCCTCTCTCTTTCTGCGTCTCTCATGAATAAATAAATAAAATCTTTTAAAAAAAGAAAAAGTCACTTCCTTTCCAGGTTTTTACCCCTAAAATAATTATACAACTATAATTGCCCATAGTGGTTAATTTTATTCCAAGGATATATCCAAATAATTTATTCAATATTTAAATATTAATAACTGGCTGGTTGAATTATATTTAAGATTCATAAATCCCATTTGCCAGCTATCAATAATATTTAGTTCTGCTCATGGAGATACATCTTACAATTTCAGGAAAGTGAAAGAAAAATTGAAGAAAATAATACTCTAGGTTGAAGCCTTAAAATAGAGAAAAAAAATCACCTTTATCCCCTACTGATATTAAAAATGGCATGATTGCCATTCCTAATGGTTATCAGTGAGATGATGTGTTATAGAGTTTGTTAACTTTGTAAAGGTACAAACTGCTTGGAAAGAAGGAGTCATACTTCTTTCCCAGTATTTAAAGTGTAGAAGGACACAAATGTTCAAGGATGCAGAGCACAGTGCACATAGTTGAATGACATACCATTAGGCCATCTACATTTTAAGACATGATTGGCTTAATTAAAATTGTCATAAGAAAGTTTCCCTCTAAGATAATTACTTTTTTTCAGCTAGATTTCCCCCAAGAGTCTAAGTTTGCCCAATCATTTTGATCCCGACATTAAATTACAATAATGTAAGGAAACAAAAGGAACAGTGTGCCAATATTTGTTTGCCTCCCTTAAACGGTTTGCAGTGTTCCCGGGCCACCAATTAGGACTCTTAACAACTTTGTGTCATTACCAGTATTGTTTCTTCTGCCGAGAAAAAAAACGATGCTGTGCAAATTGCAGGTCTTTTACCACAGAACACTCTGGAAACTTGGCATTGCCTTCCCTGGTCCCAGGGACTCTCACAGGGATGATCACCTGCGCCAGGCCGGTGGAGCAATCCAGTATTCTGTTGGAGCTATTGAAGAAGAGACCCTTTTTTTCTGCTGAGAAAGCTGAAAGAATAGGATTCAGGCATCAAACTGCAGAAGCTGTATTTGTGGAAAGCCTTCCTGAGTGAAGCCAGTATAGAGCGAAGCAGAGGTGGGAAATGAGGTGAGACCAAGTTCTGCTGGCACAGTCAGCACCCCTGAGTCCAGCTGTGCCTGCAGGCCATCCCCTGTGCCTTCCAGTTCTATGAGCCAGGAGGTCACCCCTTCACTTGTGCTGAGCCTGCTCGGGGCCACTGCTTCAGCAATTCTCCTCTCTCTCCTGCTTCATTATATTTTTTCTCTTTAATGCCTTAATGGATCATTCTCCTGGATGTACAAGCATGCTGTTATTTTTCCCATTTTTTTTAAAAAAAGCTTCTCTTGACTCCACTGTACTTTTTTGTCTGCTTTTTACATTGTCATTCTTCGAGTAAGATGTCCACACTCACGCTCTGCAATTTCTCTCATGTCATTCTTGCTCAAGCCAACTACAAGGAGCCTTTCACTTTGTACCACTCAACTGAACCTGCTCTCATGGAGATGACCAAAGAACTCTATGCTACTAAATCAAACGTTCAGATTTCAGCCTTCCTACCACCTGGCCTACCGAAGACATTTGAATATTTTGGCTCCTCCCAATGCTTCAGTATACTTTGTTTACTCAGCTTCCACAAAAGCTCCTTCTCTTAATTTTCTTCCCAGCTTAATGGTTGCTCTTCCTCAGTCCCCACTGCTGGTTCCGTTACCTCTTCTCACTTTTGCGGGTTGAGATGGTCCAGGTCTCAGTTCGTTGCAGTTTCTTTTCTGTCTCCATGCACCCATTTGTAATCTCTCTTGGCCTCCTGGATTTAAATATTACCCATGTGCCAATAATTCCTGGTTTATATCTCCACCCCACACCTCTTTCCTGAATTTCAGACTTGTACATTCAACTCCCCCCGCCCCTTGATATCTGTAACATTTTCTAAACCAAAACCTGGTTCTTCCCCCCTAATCCTACTCTGTTCCCACCCTTCCCTGGCCCAGTTTATGACAATTCCATCCTTCTAGTTTCTCAGAACAGCAACAACAAAGAAGTCATTTTTGACTCCTCTCTTTTTTACCATATTACCAAACTAACAGAAAATGCTATTGGTGCTGCTCACCTCTCCAGAATCTATTTCCCCATCTTCACCGGCACTCCTTTGGCTCAAGCCACAGGATTTTACCCTGCATTCTTGCAAAAGCCACCGAAGAATCTCTCTGCTTCTGCCTTAGCTCACTGAGACTCCATTCCCCATGCAACAGATTTAAAATCCCTGTGTTCAAAACACTGCAGTAACTCTCAATCATATGCACAGTGAAAGACGAGGTCATCACTATATGGCCCACAGAGTCCTATTTGATCTGCCCCCATATATGACTCCCACACATGTCTGCCTGGTCCTCCTCACCCCTTCAGCAGCAAGGGCCTTCTTCGAGGTCCTCTGAGCAAACACCAGCCATTCTCCTACCTCCCATCCCCTGCTCTGTGAAGCAATCCTGTCTCCCTGGAGTGCTCTTCTTTGAGATACACTGAGTTAATAATACCCTGCCACTTTCAAGTCTTCACTCAGATCCGATCCTTCCTGTAAAGGCCTGTATCCCCTGACTCCTTTGCTACAATTCCTCCCGCCCAGCAATCCTGTTCTTATTTGTCTTACCCAAAACCACTTTTTCATTTTTTTTTGACAGAAACTGACATCTTTACACATAGTATGTGATTTTCCTATTTATTATATTTATTGTTTCTCCTTTACCTTGCCCTGTTAGAATGTAAGCTCAATGAAGCCAAGAGTCTTTGCCTGTTTTATTCACTGATAGATCCTAAGTGTCTAGCACATGGCCCAATGTACAGTGGATACTTATTAAATGTGTACTGCATAATGAAATGAAATAAATCTGTAGCCATATAGATATAATAAGATTATGTAAATTCATATGCCAAACTAGTGGCAAAGCAAGAACTTGAGCCAGACTAAATAAAGGCACACTTTTCTCTGAAGTAAGGTATTTTCAATGAAGTTCTCAAAGAGAAAGCTAAAGCTCTTGGCTGAGACACACACACACACACACACACACACCCAATTGCCCCAAAGTTATACAGCTTAATCACTTGTAAACTACATTTCCTAGATATATTTATGGCTTTGTTTTTGGATTTTTGATACTGTGAAAAAAATGCTTTTCACTTCATTTCCCCAGAGAGGCTCTAAATTAATCATACCTCACTCAGTTCTCTGAGGTTTTAGTTCTTTGCTTGTTGATCCGTTTTTCCCTCACAGCAAATTGGCAGACTGACTTTCCATCCTACTTCTTGTATTGCCAGTGCAAACATTTCTGAAATCTTTAATAATTCAGTGGATTGAAAAGTAAATATTTACACCCTTTCTCTGTTTGGGCATTTTGATTTGTATATTTGATTTGCAAATTTTGTGACAGCCAAATTTACTCTGGAAAGCTGGAAAAAAGTTGTAAAAACACTAAATTCTGAGCCAGTAAGTTTTATTTCACTCAAATTAGTCATTTTAGAAAACTGACTTTTAGCACATGATGTCTAGAAATTCAAATGATAATCAGGACTTGCTCATGTTTTGCTTTCTAAGCCCATTATGATGCCTTGCTAAAAGTTTCGATTTAGATCTATTGCAGTGAGGCAGGTCATTTCAGTAAATGACATCATGCATCAGAAAGAGCACACTGACAATATCCCAGAGGTTTAAAAACCATTTTTTGCTTCCGTACCTTCCTTTTTTTTTTTTATCTCCCTTAGCCAGACAGAGATGATAAGCTGTCATGAGCCAAATGTCCTCATATCACTCCTTCTGGGTCAACAAACTGAAGTCACTCTCTTGTACCAACAGACATCATTTCCACATAATGACTGGAAAAGGCAGCGTTACTAGAGCATAGTATATCAAAAAGGTAAAAAGAGCAAAACCAAACCCAAGCATTTGACTGATTAAATCATTTAATGCTTTCTCAGTTTGTAAAAATGTGAAGACCTATCAAGATAATATCAAATTTCCAATTAAGGAGATATCTTACCTCTAGGCTTAGGTATTTGTTGAGTTTAGTCTTAAATATACATACTTTATTAAATTCCATGATTTATTCCTTTTTTTTTAGTGTTATCTCATTGTGGGAACTTTGATTTTTATAGACAACAGGAAAAACTGCTAATGATGCTTGTGACCATGAAAGCCTTGACGTTTCCCTCAGCTTGATTAAACTTTAGACAGGCTCCTTCCTGAGTATAGGTCCCCAATTTCCCTTTTCTTAGAGCATTTAATTTAGGAAACTTGCAACTGTAAATTATTTCTCTGCCCCTTGAGATATAAATCTTCATCAAGCCTCTTTCCAGGCTTACAATCTGAGAACGTCTTTCTAAAGGATCTGAGTCATCCCTTGATATGCAGTCATCAAGAAAGATAGTGCCTCATTTCCCAGTCTCTGTGGGAGGGTAGGAGCCTAATTTCCATAATCACCAATTAGCAAACACAAATGCCTAATCGCATTGACCAACTCCCCCCCCCCCCCCCCCAATTTCTTCAGTACTTTTCTACTGGCTCATCTCAGTGCTTAAAAACTCTCCTACCCTTTGTCTCAAGAGAGTTGAGTTCAATCTCTCTCCCTTATTGCAATAGTCTTGACCCTCATTACTGTAGTATTGAATAAAGTCTTCCTGGTCTGTTCACCCAACCCAGTATAATTATTCTTCGGTTTCTTTTTTTTTAATTTTTATTTATTATTGAATTTGACATACAATATTATATTAGTTTCTTGAATAAACAAGAGTGATTCAACAGTTCTACATTATCAATGCTCATCACAATAAACAGAGTCATCATCTGTCACCAATGTTAAGATGTTATTGACTATATTCCCTCTGCTGTACTTTTCATCTCCATGACCTTTTTCTTTAAGATTTACTTATTTATTTGAGAGAGAAAGCACAATGCATGTGAGTGACGGGAGGGGCAGAGGGAGAGAATCTTCAAGCAGACTGCTGCTGAGCACAGAGTCCCATCTCATGATCTGAGCCAACACTAAGAGTTGGACACTTAACTGACTGAGCCACCCAGGGACCCCACTCTCCGTGACTTACTTATTTGGTAACTGGAAGTTCGCACTAGTGCAAGTTGTCTTTGGCAGAAGGTAACTGTGGATTTTTTCATTGGAACAATGTGTTTTCCATATTTCTCTCTAATGTATTATATTCCCCAGAAACATTCAGAGTCCAGGAGAAGAGGACAAAGACCAACGCTTAGAAGTGAATGAGAGTCTGACTAGAAGCTCACCAACGGGATTCATTATAGTAGTGACATTTTGCAAGGACTACTGCATATCTGTCTGTTCCATCTATTAACCAAAGAATTGTCACAACCAGCTGCAGGGAATCTCAATAGCAACAAGAAGTGTCATGGGGTCACTCCGGCAAAAGAGAATGGCCTATGACAAGAAAATAGTCAAGGGATAGACTGGCCACTAAGATTGACAGTGCATATCAACAAACATGTAGGGTTAGGACCAACCCAACCACACGCAGCAGATACTGCTGACCTGGGACACAAGGATCCAACCAATGATCTTATGGTAAATACCAACACAACAACCAACACATGCCAGGGAGCCCCTAATTCAGCTATGCCATGTCTCATCTGAGTTCCTCAAATACCAACCACCATTTTGGAAAGAACTAGAGAAAATATGAGGAAATCAGGAAGTCTGAGCATTTACCTGGAAGGGACTGACACAACCAAAGGAGGCTACTTTACCCAGTAGGTGCCAGGGAGCTTGAGGTGACCTGATATATGGGCACATATGGGAAATAGTCTCTAAACTGAAAAACAAATAGAATCTCCCCACCTGAAATATCAGAAAGGGAGACAGAACATAAAGACTCCTAACTCTGGGAAACGAACTAGGGGTGGTGGAAGGGGAGGAGGGTGGGGGGTGGGGGTGACTGGGTGATGGGCACTGAGGGGGGCACTTGACGGGATGAGCACTGGGTGTTATTCTGTATGTTGGTAAATTGAACACCAATAAAAAATAAATTTATTATTAAAAAAAAAGGATCTCCCCACCTTAAAACAATACTCACAGGTGCTCAGGTGTTAACAATACTGAAAAATATGTGGTGTTTCCATGTTATTCCTCAACTAACATCACCTGCAAACTCAGAGACTAGAAACTGGCTGAGAAAATAAGACTGATTAGTGATTAATGTACTGTAGTATCTTTATGAGTATTTTGTTTATGTGCTTAATATCCCCAAAGCTTCTGATTATGCATTTTATACAAATTATGATTTTATAAAACTCGATGTGGATTGTGAAGAACAATCCTATTTGCATGTGTAGATGCGTGGTCAACCAGAATCCATGCTTCTATCTGATTCAAAAAATACTGTCATGTGTGGAGCAGATTCTGTACTCTAGAGCAGAATTGATCCACATTCATTGAGCATCATAGTGATGATGGGTACAAACTAGACGGAGAAGGAAAAATAAATGATATATATATCAATATATATATACATATATGCATATTATATGTGTACTGTATATATGTACATACTATATATGTATATATTGATATACACACACACATACACACATGCTTTTAATAGATAGAATGTTCTACAATAGCATGGGGGAGTAGGATACAAATAGAATTTAGTATCTGTAGCCAGCATGTACAATATTTCCCCGTGCACACATTCAATTCTAGAAATGCTTTCCAGTTGCAGACCCTTTTGCTACACAAATGAATTGCTTCCTCTAACATCCAAGCACCCTAGCCAGCTCCATCTGGCTCCTGGCCTATGTACAAATAGAGGAGCACACAAGAGTTATGTTTTCATGAAAAATACAGAGAAAAAATATGATATTATGGGTTTTACGTCAAAAATGTGAGACCTTACCACTAATTTTGCCAGTACTCGACATACATTTGGATTTTCTGAGTTATGCTCAGTTATCACATGTTTTAAAAGATCTCCTTACATTTTTGTATAGAACAAATCAAGCTTCGATAAATTTAATTTGGGGATATTATGCTAAAGTAGTGAAGAATACAAACAGATGCAAGTGTAACAAACCATTGGTGGTGATTTTTCCAATCAAGCACTTTTATTTATTAATCTGATTTTAACCTATGGTTATAATCTTGCTCTTTTGTCACTGTATCTCCTAAACTGAGAAATAAATAACTTCTAAAATTATATGCCACTAATTATTCTGCATTAGAAAGAGCAGATACATATTTCCTTGGCTTCACGGAGATAGAAATCTTCTCAGTCTGAGAGAGCATGATCGAGTCTGTCAGGATGCCAAAGGTAGGGAAGTGCAGGCAGAAGAGGAAAAAGCACATCATTTTGCTCTGTTTATCTCCATCTTATTTCTATTTGTAATGCATAATGGAAAGTTCTAAATTGTCCCTTTTGATAAAAAGAAAGTCTCACAAAGCAACCTCATTTCCACTCATACCAGTGAGGCCTTTCATACGATTGTCAGGCCACCTATCATAGTTCATGGCTCCCAATGTATATTGATCCACTGAGTCATAATAAAGCAATGCTTCCAGCTGGGAATGAGAGTTAATGCAAACATTTTCTGGATCAGAAAAGACGGACAAAAAAAAATAGGTCATGCTTCTGCCTAGCCAATTTCAAATTGCTTCTGGCGATACTGTGAATCTCATCCACACCCCTGCGTTTTCCACACACTCTGTTACTACCAAGGAGAATGGAAGCAACTGAAAAACAGCACCCTAGCAGAGCAGTTCAATGCTCATGATGACAGCTACCGTAATTGCAAAATGCAAATCTTTTGACAAGCACAATGGAAAATCAATTCTAGCCTGGATTATTATACTGCAATTGTTATTGCTCTTGTTATTTTCTTTTCTGAAGATAAAAAAATTAATAAAGATCAATTTGGAAAATACCTTCAGAGCTCAGAATTTTGCATTTTCATGTAAAAAAATGACCACAAAAGAAAAAAATTTAAATTGTTAATAAAAATGAATGAATGAATAAATATATGTATATACATACATACATACAAATACAGAAAGAAAAGGGGCAGAAGAAAACTTTTGGAGGTGATGAATAAGTTTATGGCCTTGATTATGGTGATGGTTTCATGGATGTGTTTTTTAAATTTTTTTATTTGAATATAATTGACACACAACGTTACATTAGTTTCAGGTGGACAACATGGTGATCCAGCATTATTTCTATATGTTATGCTGTGTTCACCACAAGTGCAGCTACCTTCTGTCCCCATACAACACTATTACAGTACCACTGACTATATTCCCTGTGCTGGATTTTTTACCCCCATGAGTTTTTCATCCCACAACTGGAAGCCCCTACCTCCCACATCCCTTCACCCATTTTGCCCATCCATCCATCCCTTCCCTCTGGCAGCCATCAGTTTGTTCTCTGTATTTATAGGTCTAATTCTTCTTTTTGTTTGTTTGTTTATTCATTTGTTTAGTTTTTTAGATTATACATATGAGTGAAATCATGGTATTTGTCTTTCTCAGTATGACTTATTTCATTTAGCATACTAATATCTGCTAGGTACATCCATGTTGTCACAAATAGCAAGACTTCATCCTTTTTTTATGGATGCATAAAATTCTGCTTCCCACAATGGCTGCACCAGTTTACATTCCCACCAACAGTGCCCAAGGGTTCCTTTTTCTCCATGTCCTCACTAACATTTGTTATTTCTTGTCTTTTTTATTGTAGCCATTCTCACAGGTGTGAGGTGATTATCTCATTGTAGTTTTGGTTTGCATTTCCCTGATGATTAGTGATGTTGAGCATCTTATGATGTGTCTTTTGGGCACCTTTATGTCTTCTTTGGAAAAATGTCTATTCAGGTCCTCTGCCCAGTTTTTAATCAGATTGTTTGTTTTTTGTTTTTTTGGTGTTGAGATATATTAATTTTTTATATATTTTGGATATTAACCCCTTAATAGATATATCATTTGCAAATATCTTCTGCCATTCAGTATGCTGCCTTTCTGTATTATCAATGGTTTCTTTCACTGTGTAAAAGCTTCTTATTTTGATGTAGTCTCAATAGTTTATTTTTGCTTTTGTTTCCCTTGCCTCAGGAGCCATATCTAGAAAAATGTTCCTAAAACTAATGTCAAGGAAATTACTGCCTATGCTCTCTTCTAGGACTTTTATGGCTTCAGGTCTCACATTTAGATCTTTAATTTTGAGTTTATTTTTGTGTAGGTTGTTAGAAAGTGGTCCAGTTTCATTCTTTTCTATGTAGCAGGCTAGTTTTCCTAGTATCATTTATTGAAGAGTCTTTTTCCCCCATTATATATTCTTATCTCTTTTGTATAGATTTATTGGCCATATAATTTTAAGTTCATTTCTGGGCTCTCTATTCTATTCTACTGATCTAAGTGTCTATTTGGGTACCAATATTATATTGTTTCGATTACTATACCATTGTAGCACATCTTTAAATTTGGAATTGTGGTATCTCCAGCCTTGCCCTTGTTTCTCACAACTGCTTTGGCTGTTCAGGGACTTTTGTGGTTCCACATAAACTGTAGTATCATTTGTTCTAGATCTGTGAAAAATGATGTTGGTATTTTGATATGGACTAGATTGAATCTATAGACTGTTTTGGGTACTATAGACCATGGGTGCATTTTTATCCTCAAATTCATCATGTTGTACCCCAAACTCATCATGTTGTAAACACTGAATACATACAGCTTTTTGTCTATCAATTATACCTCAATATGGCTTATAAAAATTAGCAATTTGCCAATTTAGGAAATACGAATGTAATATTTCCAGAGTCAAGTTGGCTCAATAGTCAACCATAAATGCCAGCAACTTTGTATTTCTATTTAAAGGCACTGATTTTCAGTAATCAAAACTACCAACAAAGAAAACTCCAGGATCAAATGGCTTCACAGGTAAGTTATACCAAACATTTAAAGAAGAGTTAATACCTATTCTACTCAAGCTATTCTAAAAAATAGAAGCAGGAAAACTCCCACATTCATTCCATGAAGCCAGTATCATTCTAATATCAAAACCAGATAAAGGGGCACCTGGATGGCTCAGTCAGTTTAGCATCTGCCTTCAGCTCAGGTCATGATCCCAGGGTCCTGGGATCAAGTACCATGTAGAGCTCCATCCTCTGTGAGGAGTCTGCTTCTGCCTCTGCCTCTCTCTCTCTCTCTCTCTCTCTCTCTCTATCTCTCTCAAATAAATAAATAAAGAAATGGAAGATGACATAAAGAAACAGACATTCTCAAATAAATAAATAAATAAATAAATAGGGGAGGGGCAAGATGGCGGCAGGTAGGGTCTCCAGGTCACCTGTCCTCAACAAATTACCTAGAAAACCATCCAATCATCCTGAAAACCTACGAATTCGGCCTGAGATTTAAAGAGAGACCAGCTGGAACGCTACAGTGAGAAGAGTTCGCGCTTCTATCAAGGTAGGAAGACGGGGAAAAAGAAATAAAGGAACAAAAGGCCTCCAAGGGGGAGGGGCCCCGCGAGGAGCCGGGCTGAGGCCGGGGCGAGTGTCCCCAGGACAGGAGAGCCCCGTCCCGGAGGAGCAGGAGCTGCACCGACCTTCCCCGCGGAAAGGGGCTCCCCGGGAATTGGAGCAGGATCCCCAGAAAGGCGGGGACGCCCTCGGGCTCCCTGGGACAGTAACAGAGGAACTGCGCCCCGGAGAGTGCGCCGAGCTCCCTAAGGGCTGCAGCGCTCGGCGGGACCCGGAGCAGCTCGGAGGGGCTCGGGCGGCGGCTCCGCGGAGGGGGCTGCGGGGCTCCGGGAACAGCTCAGCGGCGGCAGCTCGGGCGGAGGAAGAAGCTCCGCGCGGAGGGGGCTGCGCGGCTCCGGGAACAGCTCGGAGAGGCTCGGGCGGCGGCTCCGCGGAGGGGGCTGCACCGCCGGGAGCGCGAATCCAACAGCGCAGGCCCCGGAGCACTGGGCGCCGGGACACAGCCCAGGATCCGGCCTCCCCCGGGACAGGCAGAGGCCGGGAGGGCCCAGGACAGCGAGGACGCTCCTGCCTGGAACTGAGCAGATCAGCGGCCCCGCCCCGGAGCCCCCAGGCCCTGCAGAAGGAGAGCCCCGGAGCTACTGCGGGGGCTGAATCCAGGTTCCCAGAGCTGCCGCCCCCGCCACTGCGGTTGTTCCTCCCGGGGCCTCACGGGGTCAACAACCCCCACCGAGCCCTGCACCAGGCAGGGGCAGAGCAGCTCCCCCAAGTGCTAACACCTGAGAATCAGCACAGCAGGCCCCTCCCCCAGAAGACCAGCGAGACGGACCAGTTCCAAGGGAAGTCAAGGGACTTAAACTACACAGAATCGGAAGATACTCCCCCGTGGTTTTTTTTTTCTTTTTTGTTTTTTTTTTGTTTTTGTTTTTGTTTTTTTGTTTTGTTTTGTTTTGTGCTTTTTTTTTCTCTCTTTCTTCTTGATTTCTGATTGCTTCCCCCACCCCCCCTTTTTTTTCTTTTTTCTCCTTTCTTTCTTTTTCTTTCTTTCTTTTTCTTCTCTTTTTCCCCTTTTTTTTCTTCTTTCTCTTTTTTCTTTTTCTCTTTTCTTTCCTTCTCTCTCTTTTTCTCCTTTTCCCAATACAACTTGTTTTTGGCCACTCTGCACTGAGCAAAATGACTAGAAGGAAAACCTCACCTCAAAAAAAAGAATCAGAAACAGCCCACTCTCCCACAGAGTTACAAAATATGGATTACAATTCAATGTCAGAAAGCCAATTCAGAAGCACTATTTTACAGCTACTGGTGGCTCTAGAAAAAACCATAAAGGACTCAAGAGACTTCATGACTGCAGAATTTAGATCCAATCAGGCAGAAATTAAAAATCAATTAAATGAGATGCAATCCAAGCTAGAAGTCCTAACGACGAGGCTTGACGAGGTGGAAGAACGAGTGAGTGACATAGAAGACAAGTTGATGGCAAAGAGGGAAACTGAGGAAAAAAGAGACAGGCAATTAAAAGACCATGAGGATAGATTAAGGGAAATAAATGATAGCCTGAGGAAGAAAAACCTACGTTTAATTGGGGTTCCTGAGGGCGCCGAAAGCGACAGAGGGCCAGAATATGTATTTGAACAAATCCTAGCTGAAAACTTTCCTAATCTGGGAAGGGAAACAGGCATTCAGATCCAGGAAATAGAGAGATCCCCCCCTAAAATCAACAAAAACCGTTCAACACCTCGACATTTAATAGTGAAGCTTGCAAATTCCAAAGATAAGGAGAAGATCCTTAAAGCAGCAAGAGAAAAAAAGTCCCTGACTTTTATGGGGAGGAATATTAGGGTAACAGCAGACCTCTCCACAGAGACCTGGCAGGCCAGAAAGGGCTGGCAGGATATATTCAGGGTCCTAAATGAGAAGAACATGCAACCAAGAATACTTTATCCAGCAAGGCTTTCATTCAAAATGGAAGGAGAGATAAAGAGCTTCCAAGACAGGCAGGAACTGAAAGAATATGTAACCTCCAAACCAGCTCTGCAAGAAATTTTAAGGGGGACTCTTAAAATTCCCCTTTAAGAAGAAGTTCAGTGGAACAATCCACAAAAACAAGGACTGAATAGATATGATGACACTAAACTCATATCTATCAATAGTAACTCTGAACGTGAACGGGCTTAATGACCCCATCAAAAGGCGCAGGGTTTCAGACTGGATAAAAAAGCAGGACCCATCTATTTGCTGTCTACAAGAGACTCATTTTAGACAGAAGGACACCTACAACCTGAAAATAAAAGGTTGGAGAACCATTTACCATTCAAATGGTCCTCAAAAGAAAGCAGGGGTTGCCATCCTTATATCAGATAAATTAAAATTTACCCCAAAGACTTAGTGAGAGATGAAGAGGGACACTATCTCATACTCAAAGGATCTATCCAACAAGAGGACTTAACAATCCTCAATATATATGCCCCGAATGTGGGAGCTGCCAAATATTTAAACCAATTAATAACCAAACTCAAGAAATACCTTGATAATAATACACTTATACTTGGTGACTTCAATCTAGCTCTTTCTACCCTGGATAGGTCTTCTAAGCACAACATCTCCAAAGAAACGAGAGCTTTAAATGATACACTGGACCAGATGGATTTCACAGATATCTACAGAACTTTACATCCAAACTCAACTGAATACACATTCTTCTCAAGTGCACATGGAACTTTCTCCAGAATAGACCACATACTGGGTCACAAATCGGGTCTGAACCGATACCAAAAGATCGGGATAGTCCCTTGTATATTCTCAGACCATAATGCCTTGAAATTAGAACTTAATCACAACAAGAAGTATGGAAGGACCACAAACACATGGAGGTTAAGGACCATCCTGCTAAAAGATGAAAAGGTCAACCAGGAAATTAAGGAAGAATTAAAAAGATTCATGGAAACTAATGAGAATGAAGATACAACCGTTCAAAATCTTTGGGATGCAGCAAAAGCAGTCCTGAGGGGGAAATACATCGCAATACAAGCATCCATTCAAAAACTGGAAAGATCTCAAATTCAAAAGCTCACCTTACACATAAAGGAACTAGAGAAAAAGCAACAAATAGACCCCACCCCCAGCAGAAGAAGAGAGTTAATTAGATTTATATCTAAGCATTTTGCTTTTTGGGGGGAACTAATGTAAATAGTACTGTGTTTTTAATTTTAAATGCCACATGCTCATTAATGGTATATAGGAAAGTTATTGACTTTTGTATATTAACTCTGTATTCTGGAACTTTGCTATAATTGCTTATTCATCAGTTCTAGGAGGTTTTTCTTTTTTAGCAATTCTTTCAAATTTCCTACATAGACAATAAAATCATCTGCAAATAAAAACCGATTTATATTTCTCCTAAAAAAAAAATAAATAAATAAATAAATAAATAAATAAATAAATAATAAATAAAAACCCAAACAGATAAAAAACAAACCAAAAAAGACACCCACCCAAAAAAACTATAGGCCAACACTTCTGGTAAATATAGATGCAAAAATCCTCAACAAAATGCTAGCAAACCAAATCCAACGATACATTTTAAAAAATTATTCACCATGATCAAGTGGGATTTATTCCTGGGATACAATGCTGGCTCATTATTCACAAATCAATCAACATGATACAGCACATCAGTAAGAGAAAGGATAAAAACCATATGATCACTTCAATAGATGCAGAAATACCACTGGATAAAGTATAACATCCATTCATGATAAAAAAAAAAAAAACCCTCAACAAAGTAGATTTAGAGGAAACATACATCAACATAATAAAAGCCATATATGAAAAACCCACAGCGAACACCATACTTAATAGGGGAAAACTGAGAGCTTCACCCCTAAGGTCAATAACAAGACAAGGATGTCCACTCTTACCACTTTTATTCAACACAGTACTGGAAGTCCTAGCCATAGCAATTAAACAACAAAAAGAAATAAAAGGTGTCCAAATCAGTAAGGAATAAGTAAACTTCCACTATTTGCAGATAACATGATGCTATATATAGAAAACCCAAAAGACTCCACCAAAAAACTACTAGAACTGATCAATGAATTCATTAAAATTGTAGGATACAGAATCAATGTGCAGAGATCTGTTGCATTTCTATACACTATTAATGAAGAAGAAGAGAAATTAAGAAAACAATCCCATTTACAATTGTGCCAAAAACAGTAAGATACCTAGTAATAAGTCTAACCAAAGAGGTGAAAGATCTGTACTCTGAATACTGTAAAACACTAATGAAAGAAATGGAAGATGACATAAAGAAACAGACATTCTATGCTCATGGACTGCATGAACAAGTATTATTAAAATGAACAAGTATTATTAAAATGTCTTTACTACTCAAAGCAATCTACATATTTAATGCAATCTCTATCAAAATATCAACAGCATGGCGCACCCAGATGGGTTAGTTAGTTAAGCCTTTGACACTTGATTTTGGCTCAGCTCATGATCTCAGGTTTGTAAAATTGAGCATGGAGCCCACTTAAGATTCTCTCTCCTCCTCTCCTTCTGCCCCTCTCCCCACCCCTGACTCATGCACACACACACTCTCTCTCTCTCTCTAAAAAGAGAAAAGAAAAGAAAAGCTAGAGGTACTGCAATTCTGGACTTCAAGTTATATTACAAAAATGTAGTAGTCAAAACATTATGGTATTGGCACAAAAATAGACACATATATCAATGGAATACAATAGAAAACCCAGAAATGAACCCAAAACTATATGGTCAAAAATCTTTGACAAAGAAGGAAAGAATATCAAAAGGGAAAAAATCTTTTCAACAGATGTGTTGGGAAAACTGGCCAGCAACATGCAAAAGAATGAGACTGGACCACTTTCTTACATCATATACAAAAATAAATTCAAAATGGATTAAAGACTTAATATGAGACCTGAAGCCATAAAAATCCTAGAGGAGAGCACAGGCAGTAATTACCCTGACATGAGCCATAGCAACATTTTTCTAGATATGTTTCCTGAGGCAAGGAAAATAAAAGCAAAAATAATCTACTGGGACTACATCAAAATAAAAAGCTTCTGCGTAGTGAAGAAAATAATCAACAAACTAAAAGGCAACCTGTTGAATGGGAGACAATAACTGCAAATGACATATCTAATAAAGGGTTGGTACTCAAAATATATAAGAACTTACACAACTTAACACTCCCAAAAATGAATAATCCAATTAAAAATGAGCAGGAGAAATGAATAGACATTTTTCCAAAAAAGACACCGATATGAAACAGACACATTAAAAGATGTGCAACATACTCATCATCAGGGAATGCAAATCAAAATTACAATGAGATATCACCTCACAACTGTTAAAATAGCTAAAATCAAAAACACAAGAAAACAACAAGTGTTGTAAGGGTGTGGAGAAAAAGGAACCCTCGTGCTCTGTTGGTGAGAATGCAAACTGGTGCAGCCACTGTGGAAACAGTATGGAGGTTCCTCAAAAAGTTGAAAATAGAACTACCCTACAATCCAGTGATTTACATTACTGGGTACTTACCCCAAAAATATAAAACACTAACTCAAAAGGATATAAGCAGCCCTATGTTTATAGTAGCATTATTTACAATAGCCAGTTTATAGAGATACAATGGAATATTATTCAGCCATAAAAAAGAATGAAACCTTGCCATTTGCAACATCATGGATACAGCTAGAGAGTGTAATGCTAAGTAAACGAGTCAGTCAGCAAAAGACAAATACCATATGATTTCACTCGTGTGTAGAATTTAACAAACAAACAAAAAGGTGAGAGAGACAAACCAAGAAACATACTCTTAACTAAAGAGAACAAACTGATGGTTACCAAAAGGGGAGGGGGCGAGGCAGGTGATGGGGATTAAGGGAAGCACTTGTGATGAGCACTGAGCGATGGATGAAACTGCTGAATCACTATATCATACACCTGAAACTAATAGAACACTGTACGTTAACTATACTGGAATTAATAAAATAACGGTACTGATCTTTCCTGATATATATAACTGAGTAGAAGAATATTGTGTCATGTTATTCATTCTCTTAAAATCTCTGACGGATTTTAAGTCCATCATTTTTTACAAAATTATATGCAAGCCTGGATACAAACTTCTAGCATTTTATGTTCCTTTACATAAAAATAGGAGGGGCAGTGTGAAGGTATGGACATCTTATGGAACTCCCATATGACCCACAAGTAGAGTTTTAATAAGAAATTCATCATTTGCATAATTCTTGAGAAATGATGCTTTCAAAAAAAGAACAAAAGCTTTTTGCGTTTGCTATGCTGACATCCTGTATCTTTAGAATAGGAGATTTGCCGAGGTCAATAAATGAGCTGAGATAAAACCATCAGGAAACGTCTCCAGATCAGAAGTCATGACCAAATCACTTAGAACAAACCCTTCTTTCTTTAGCTCATTTCCTCTCCTCGGCCCCTTTGGCCAGCCTTTTTCTGTATCCTTCATAGAGCTCCCTTTTGTTAAAAAGCCAATACAATTCTCCTCTCCTCTTTAATTTTCATTCCCCGTGGACTGCATTTCTTATGCCTATGGCTGCAATGATTAGCGTTTTGTTTTTGGATCATGACGCCTGAATCTTTATTTTGAGCTCTGACTTTCCTTTGAAATCTGTATCCCAAATCCTGAATGCTTCCTATATATCTATTCATGGATGCCCTATAGATATCTCAAGCTCAACATTCCAAAACTGGATGCCTTACCTCCTGTCTGAACCAGATGGCCACATCATTCCAATCTTTGCTCAGACTGAAATTTTAAAATCACTTCTAATTATTCCCTTTCAATAATAGAAACAGAAATTTCTATATGTGTAAAAATTGCCAATCTGGTCATTGTTACCTCCAAAGTGATCTTCACTGTAGCCTTTGCTTTTCATGATCTCTACCTTGGTTTGAGCCCTTATTATTCCAATCAGTCAGTTAAAAACCTAACTTTCTGTATTAATTTTTAGTTGCTAGGGATATAACCTTGAACTGAGTAAATGAAAGAATGAGAAGCCATGAAAGCACTTGAGAGATCTTAGTGAGATGGCATTGGCAGAGCTCAGTGATCTGTGGGTATTCCTTTAGATACTGGATATTGGAAGGGCAAGGAGAAGCTTATAAAGTCAAGGATGATGGCTTGGAAAACTTTCTAGATGGTAATGCTGACAGTAAAGTCATCAGTGGATGGGGAAATGTGGAAGATGTAAAATGGAAGGAACAGGAATCCCGAGGAAGCCTGAGAGATAAAGGATACTGTGGAGTGATTCACTTTAGAACAGAGGGGCAGCTCTTCCAGGGTGGTGATAATGAAGGAAGCAAGGCCAGTGGGATTTGGCTACATTTATAGGCTTTGGAGAGGAGGACAGGAAATTGTGTTCCTGCCTGATGTCCTACCCTTCTGGAGATCTTCAATATGTGCCTCTTAAAGAACCAATCTATTTTTGTCATTGTTCCCAGAGTTGCTTTAGTAAAAGCGAGTTGAAAATTCTTTCTGCTAACAAAAGGAATCCTTTTAGGTGAGGCATTTAACGTAACTTCGATTTGGCACTGGAGGCACTGGAGCCTCAGAAAACAGTGCATTTTTCTATGAGGCTTATTCTCATTCTTCACAATTTCACTTGAATGACATGTATTCCTGTGCCTCTCATTCAGCTAGGACTTTCTTTCCTTTACCTCTGAAGAGCAGCTCCACCAGGACCTCTCCCACAGTCTGGCTTGTTACTTATAAGAACTTGATAACAGAAAGAATAGAGTTTATTTACGTTTGTTAAATTAATAACTAAGAACCAATCTTTATTAGAATATCACTGTTGTATTTAAGTCCAACATTGTAAAAAACTTTCGTGAGCTGGTCAGACATAAAAGTGAGGCTTGCCATTAGCTGAACTTTTACTATTCGAATAGAGAAACAGAACTAAATTAGATGCTGAGATGACTTCAGAAGGCCAAAGGTCTGTAAGAATTTTGCTTTCTACTAACAAAGTAAAATGATGGACTTTTTTAATGAGCAAAGTTGACATTTCCAAGTGTCTTAAACTCTCTTTTTGCCATTTATTTTATAAGAAATAGTTCTGACTATTTTTCATCAATCTTTTTTTTAGTATCTGAAATGTGTCTTGAGTTCCAATGAATAAATGAATATTTGATCAATATTGATTTAATAAAATGTCTTTTTTTTATGATAGTCACACACACACACACAGAGAGAGAGAGAGAGAGAGAGAGGCAGAGACACAGGCAGAGGGAGAAGCAGGCTCCATGCACTGGGAGCCCGACGTGGGATTCGATCCTGGGTCTCCAGGATCGCGCCCTGGGCCAAAGGCAGGCGCCAAACCGCTGCGCCACCCAGGGATACCAATAAAATGTCTTAATTAAATATCTTAACATTTGAATTATTGTGGTTTATGTGTAGATTATAAAGCAGTTAGATTTCATGTTTCTGAAAAAACTAAACACTATTAAACTTTCCTGATACCCTTTAAAAATAGGAAAAAGGTAGAAATAAAATATCAAAAAATTGAATCCAAGAGGAGCTATGAAATTTAGGACATTTCTAATGCTTAACAAAAACTATGAAGAGGGCCTAAGTGGCTCAGTCAGTTGAGCATCCAACTACTGATTTCAGCTCAAGTCATGATCTCAGGGTCACGAGATCAAGCCTTGAGTCGGAATCCCCGCTCAGCACAGAATCTGCTTGAGATCCTCTTTCCTCTCCCTCTGCTCCTCTCCCCAGTCACATGCTCTTTCTCTCTCTAAAATCAATCAATCTTTTTTAAAAAATATGAAAGAACAAGGAAATAGAAGAATACAAAATGCCATTTTCTTTAAAAATCTCTAAATGCCATCCCTCTTAGCAAAGAACATAGGATTTATCTCCCTAATCACATAGACTAGTTATGGTTTTCAGTACCAGACCACACACAAACTTTCCTGAGAAAGTTACTATATACAAAGAATTATCAATATTGCTCTAATCACCCCACCACTAACACTCACAATTAGTGAACCAAATGTGATCACTATATCCGTTAGTGCATAAATGGTCAAAAGAAATTCCAAGAATGACTCTGGATCACTAGTTATAAATAGAAGTTGCCCTTGTGTTCCACAATGTGCTTCCCTGTCCTGACTCATTTGATTCTTATAATAAACCCATGAGACGGAAACTACTATTTTTCCTAATTTGGACATGAAGAGATGGAGACAAGTAGTCACTTGTGAAAGGTCACAGACCCAATATCAGGCAAAGCCCTGAACACTGTTGACTTGGGAAACTTTTCTTCGTCACAGATGATATGGCTTCCACCTCCAGGAAGTTTGTCTTTTTAGAAACAGTAAGTTGACACATGGACAAGTGACGTATACTACATAAGGAATTGAAACAGGACATATACTAAAGAAGTTTAGAATCTAGAGAGTATTGCTGGCCGAGTGATTAGGGAAATAGAAACATTCCATTTAGGTTCTAGGGTAGGATTTTGAAAGGTCGAAATGAAGGGTTGGAGCCTTCCAAGCAGAGGATTGATATGAGGGCAGACAGATGTAAGGCACATTTTTCAGAATGGCAGTAATTGGACTGAGGGGAGAGAGAGGGCAGGGAGAGGGCAGTGGTCATTAAGGCAGGAAAAGAAAGTGGAGCCAGATTGCAGAAAGTCTTTCATTCAAAACTAAGAAAACAACTGTCAAACTTTCAGCATCTAAGGACCACTTAGTCTGTGTTTTATGTTGGGTACATGTGTGGATCACCAACTTTAGATAAATTACTATCAAAAAAGACAATCTACAAATTTAAATGTATAGAATAAACAATATTTAAGATCACTAGCAATATGCAGACTTAGTCACACTGTTCTATAAGAAGGTATTATTTGTAATCTTTTACCAAACTATACCCAACTTATGATGGATGGTTTAATCTGTTTGAGCCACTTACATAGCCAATTGCTTTAAGTTCTCACTCTTGATATTTATTCAATAAAACATTTTAACTCATATTCTTAGATCACTGAGAAAGACAAGATTCTGTAGCTCTGTCAGATTTCTGGATATTTTGATGAAAGATAGACACTGAATGGAGAGCTGTTCTCCTTTTAGCATAAAATCAAATAGTATGTCAACCAACATTTCCAACCCCAAAAGCTGGAAGTTTGAATGTTTCAACGGGATATATACATTCTTAATACACTGATGTATGTGGTTCTAGAAACAAGTTTTTAAAACTATGCTAAAGAACTCATATGTGCAGGGGCGCTTAGGTGGCTCAGTTGGTTAAGCGCCTGACTCTTGGTTTCAGCTCAGATCATGATTCTCAGGGTCATGGGATCAAGCCCCAGATCAGGCTCCACACTGGGTATGGAGCCTGCTTAAGATTCTCTCTCTATGGTGAAAATTAACAAGACAGGAAAGAACAAATGCTGGAGAGGATGTGGAGAAAGGGGAACCCTCTTGCACTGTTGGTGGGAATGTGAACTGGTGCAGCCACTCTGGAAAACTGTGTGAGGAGGTTCCTCAAAGAGTTAAAAATAGAGCTACCCTACGACCCAGCAATTGCACTACTGGAGATTTACCCCAAAGATACAGATGCAGTAAAAAACTGAGACACCTGCACCCCAATGTTTATAGCAGCAATGTCCACAATAGCCACACTGTGGAAGGAGCCTCGGTGTCCATCGAAAGATGAATGGATAAAGAAGATGTGGTCTATGCATACAATGGAATATTACTCAGCCATTAGAAATGATGAATAGCCCCCATTTGCTTCCACGTGGATGGACCTGGAGGGTATAATGCTGAGTGAAGTCAATTGGAGAAGGACATACACTATATGGTCTCATTCATTTGGGGAATATAAAAAATAGTGAAAAGGATTAAAGGGGAAAGGAGAGAAAATGAGTGGGAAACATTAGTGAGGGTGACAGAGCATGAGAGACTCCTAACTCTGAAAAACAAACAAGGGGAGGTGGGCAGGGGGATGGGGCAACTGGGTGATGGGAACTGAAGGGGGCACTTGATGGGATGAGCACTGGGTGTTATACTATATGTTGGCATATCAAACTCCAATAAAAAAATATACAAAAAAAAAGTTTTTCTCTCCCTCTTTCTCTGCCCCTCCCACTCTTGCTATCTCTTTCTCTCAAATCAATAAATATCAATAAATATGTTTTTTAGAAAAGAACTTCTACATGCATTGTGAATATACATATATAGATACAGATATATTTTTTTAAGCAACAAACAATAATGTACTGGGAACACATCAAACCCTTAGTTAGGGTCTTTTGCATAGCAGTCTAATTTGTGAAAGAAATTCTACTATTTTTTCCCCAAGATCATTATATTTTGACTCTTAAGAGATAAATTCAGGTAAGTGGTATGCTGTAGTGTTTAATCTGTTGTTCTCTGGCAGGGTACAGGGGAGAAACCCCTGCTTCATAGCATTTGTCAATTCCTGTGGTGTAAATGCTCCCCCAGTGGCAGATTTCAAGCTCCCAACTTGGTAACGCTAGGTTGGGAAGAGCTGCTGACTGTGGGCTCCCACAAGCCAGCAGGTTATTGACCACAGCTCAGATGAGCTACTTGAGCAATACAGCGAGAATCATATTGCAGTTATGAATTTCTCAGTTACAGCCTCAGGTATGAAAAATGCATTTTTTCCCTAACTCAATCTAATTTTCTCTCTTGAGTTTCTATTCTGTCTAATGTAGAAAATCAATCTAATCATTTCTGAGGAACTCAGTCCAGTTCATGTATTACTCAGTCAATTCAGAATTTTATTTCTGTCACCTTCAGCTTCAAAATACTTGCAGGGGTCTGTGTCCCTTCCTGCCAGCCCTGGGAGCAGGAGACAGGAAGACTAGTTCCTCGTCTTCTACACGTACAAAGTGTCCTCTCTGCTCTGTCATGACCTGCTAAGAGTTGGTTGGGACGTGCTTTATCACAGCATTTGGATATTCTTCCTCCCATCGCAGGGGCGACCCTTTGCCCACACCCACCCCTCCACTCCCTACCTCCTGCATTCGTTCTTGGTGCCCACAGGAGCCCTTGGTTCTGCTCCTATGCCATCTGGAGCTGCTGTGGGGTCTCTATCACACTACCCTGTCTACAATGCAGCAACAGGGCAATCTGGTGACTTGTCCTGGGGGGGGGGCAGGCTCCCCTCCATCACCCACTCTACACACAGCTTTCACATACAGGCACCTGAATGGGAATGAAGGGCTCTGTGAGTTTTCCCACTGTGGACTTAATCTGATGCAGGACTTTAGGGGAGAGCGAGTCTTCACACTTGCTTGCTCATGTCCAACCCTCTTCCTACTTTTCCAAACCTTCCTTCTCTCTTCCTCTCAGTGGGATACAGGGAAAAGGGATTCCTTTAGGCTGTTCATTTCTCCTTCATATCTTTTATATCGTAGACCTCAAAGGTATCCACTTAGCTTTGTTCCCAAGCTGTACAGTGACCCCCTTTCCTTAAGCCTTGGGTGACAATACGCCTCTCTGAGCTGGGAAAGGAGAGATAAAGGAAGGGCAGGTGGGGAGGTCATATCCATTTCTGCTCCCCAAACCATCCCCCATGCAGAATTACCCCTGAAGGAATTATTATTGCCATTAAGAATGTTTTTGTGTCTTCCTTCATTACAGTAATTTATGTGCTCACCTTTCCCAACATTAACCTGTGTGTTTTAATGCAGAAAAACAGAAACTACTGCCCACTTGTTTGCACAATACAGTGAAAAGGCCTCCCTACCCACCACTTCCCTGTAACCAGTCTGGTAAGACTGTAACAACGGAGACCTCTTCCTGTCTGCCAACCACCTGCCGTGAATGAAGCCCCTCCCGTCTATCCAGCGCACACTCCAGCCTGCAACATGCACACCAGATGAACCTGAACAGGAGAGAAAGTGTTTTCTTCCACAGTATGGGTCACCAAGGCTAACCAGACTGAAAGACTGATGAGGGTTTTTGCTCTTATAAAGGGAGAAGCAGGATTAAAACTCAGAAATCAAAGTAGTTCTTACATCGAAGAAAGCAGGAGGCTGCTAACATTTCCCCATAATAGTTACTCTTCCACCTTCACAGCCACTAAAAAAATATAGGTTTTGATAGTGTCTTTTGATAGAGGAATTTTGCAGACAGCTTATTCTACTTTGCTCCCCAGCATATCAATAATGAGTTTTTGCTATAAGGAGTGCACCTTGGATGCATATGTAGTCCTGTTCTTTTTCCATTTCAGAAAAAAGTCATAATATCCACATAAGAAACACTAGTATTTCCTGGTTATAATTTGTAACTCTCTATTGATATTCTCTATTTGTTGAGACATTCTCCTCATTTCTTTTGGCTCTTTGAGCACTTAAGAGAGTTGATTTAAAGTCTTTTGCCTACTAGGCCCAATGTCCTTGTTCTGTCTACCCAGTGCTTTCCTTATTTAGATGCTTGTATGAAATCACCACATTCAAATATTCACATATCCCAGCTTGTGTGTTATACTTTGTATTAAAATCATGGCCACCCCTTATATATTCTTGCTTTTTTAATTCCACTTATAATTTTATGGATCAATGTGCCCTTTATGTGTCTGTGTTGATCATAGAATTAATACCATGTGGTATTATTAGGTTTGTTTAAATAATTAGATTTGCAGAACAAATATAAAAGCACACCAATTAAGTAAGATGGGCTAGTTAAGAGAAATTATACTCTGTTAGTAAATGGTAGACAATTCATAGGTTATCTTACTGTTTAACTTGAAGAAGTTTATGAATATTTTTTATTCTTCCTTCCTTAAAACTACCAAATTATCTGCTCAACTGCTGCAGAATATTAGCTGGACTTTAGAAAGCACATTCAGAAACATCCATACATGTGATGAAGGTGAGGTTGAAAAATCTTTAACAGGCAAAAAAACAAGGTCACAACTGCACTCAAAATTTATTTTTATTGAGGAAAGCCTCAAAATTGCATGAGCAGTTATGGGTCTATTAAAATAACCTTGGTTAGAAATCCAAAAATTGCAGTAGGGTTGTAGTAATGGAAACTAAAAAAAAAAAAAAAAGTGATATAAGAGAGATTGCAAACCATGTACCTACACATAGAATTTATCATTTTCAGGAAGAGGGATCAAGAGAGAAATACAAGGCAATTCTAAGAATGTTAAGCCATGGTGATTAAGATAACCACCAGGAACCAGAAAAGAAAAATAATTACAAGCAGAAGCTGGTTGGGAGGTAATATATGTAACTTAAGATATGTTGAGCTTTTTTGTAAAGACAAGACATCTCGTCGGCAACTGGAAAATTGCACCAGGCAGTTGAAAATACAAGAAAGGAGATTGTTAGACATGTTTCTCCTCCAGCACAAATGTGAGATTGTCTGTACTAGGCCTCCTCCTGAGCCCTGGCGGTGGACCAGCTCGTTGTAGGAGGGCATGCACAATGCCAAGGTCAAGGAAGAGGCTTTGGAAAAACCCACATAAACATTCTCATTTTGGCACAGAGTCCCTGATCCTGTTTCTCATTTTTATACGGTCAGATATTTTTATATAGTCTATTAAATCAGTTACATTTTATGTGGCCAATTATATAGCCCATCTTACATGTGTCCCTTTTATTTTCTATTGTTAATATCCACTACATGGCCACTTTTTTTTAAAGGTAAAAAAGATATAAGAAAAATAACAATCCTCAAATCATTTAAATAGGATTTGGGCCTAGTTTTCTACTTAAATTATTAGACCTTTAAGGACCTGACCTGACAATTCCCACTGAGGGAGAAAATCTTTGATATAAAGTCCTATTTGAGAAGAAACAGAGAAATCCTTACAAAGTCATGTAGTTTTTCCACATCCTTTCTCATGGAATTACATCTGCAGGGCAGCCTTCAAAAGGCTTATAGTTAAAAATCAAACGAGATAATTTATGAGAACAGGTTTTAAATTACGTATCATTAGACAGACAGACGATGATAATGACAGACTGACACAGAATATATGATGTGGTGTCCACAAGGCGGCAGAAGCGGAGGTCTCCTGCTCATACTCCCACGCCCGCCTCGCCCTGCGCCCTAGCAACAATAATCTAGTGGCCATCCAAGGACAAAAGAGCCTTTGTGAGAGCTCGGGGACCCAGTCCCAGGCCAAAGCAATTCTGCTCTGGGGTCTCACTGGAGTCCCACCCCGGATCCTACAAGAGACACGCCTGACCGTACCCCTGAAGGCAGGCCCTCCAATTTCCATCAGGAAGAAGATCCTGCAACAGCTCTGGAAAGGGGCTCTGGCCCCTCCCAGCTGCTCCAGGAGCTGTTCTGCCCATGTGGGGACTGAGCCAGCCCCTCACTGCCAGATCGGGAAGCAGTGGTTCAGGGGCCTGCTCCCCAGAGGTCAGCCCTCAAATCTCATGGTCTGACTGTGGATCTTGAAGGGGTCCTGCTCCCCCTTCTAAGCCCTCTCAGCTGCAGTATGGGAGCAGTCTCATATTCACAACTCCACAGGTAGGCCTGCCTACTTTGACCCTACTGAACCCTCAGACGGCCCTGTGACCCTAGCCCCTCCCGTCCTGGAGTCATCCTGCCCACCCAGAGGTCTGGCAGGAGACACGTTCTTCCATGTCCTTGAAAGCAGGCCTGCAGACCTTGGTCCAAGCTGTGGACCCTGACGCAGCCATTTGAATCGGTTCCAAGCCCTCTCAGACACAGTCTGGGACCAATCCTGCCTGCCCAGGGACCTGTCCCTTGATGCTCCTTCAAATGCAGACAACAATGCAAGGTTATACAGTCCACAAAAAGCCAGGCAGACATGATACCACCAAAGGACAGTAATAACTTCCAGCAACTGACCCCAAAGAAATGAAGATCTACAAATTACCTAACAAAGAGTTCCAAATAATTATCAGAAAGAAACTCAGTGAGATACAAGACAACACAGACTACTAAACAAAATCAGAAAAACAATGTAGGAATAAATGAGAAGTTTAACACTTCTGAGCAGCCTTATTGAGTTGCATCTCAGAATTTTCCACCCGGAGGACAAAGCAGGAGGATTTTATCCATCCTTTTTTTTTTTTTTTTTTTGTCCTCTATTGGTCAGGGTTAGCCTTACAGACAGGTACTACTCTCCATACTCCACTACCACAATTATAATGCCCCATGGATTCACTGGGAGCATCCAGAGAACCAGGGGCAGGAAGCCTCAGTCAGTGGTACAATCCCACAGGAGGTCGTTACACGTGCTGGAAGCTGAACCTGCTCCTTACTTCACTGGCTAGAGAAAGGTGTCGCTGAAAGGATGTAAGTGTCACCCAAGAAGTGTCCAACAGATTACAGCACACTTTAATGACCACAGTTTCTAATACGAGTGTATACAAAAAAAAAAAAAAAGATGGTTTTCTACTCACACTTCTGCCCTATCCTCTCCTAGGGAAGATGCTCAGGATGGTATCAGACTGGAAGGCTCCAGGCCCCTGCTTTCACTGTTTCTTTGGTTTTGCAACCCACCATGCTTGCAGAGCACATGTGCCTTCCAGCCAAGAGGGTGCATTCTCATTCTGAAGTTCAGTGCCAGGCCCTCCACACATATATGCTAACATTTGTTTGGAGTATTTTGCATTTATATTCATGAGAGAGAGTGGCTTTTAATTTGCCTTTCTTGTTTGTCCTTGACAGGGTTTGGTATCAAGGTTATGCTGGCCTCACAGAATGAGTTGGGAAGTACTTTGACTTTTTTTTCTGTCCTCTGGAAGAGAATGTGGAAGATTAGAGTTTTATCTTCCTTAAAAGTTTCTGGGAGAATTCACGTATGAAGGCATTTTAGCCTGGAGTTTTCTCTGTTGGAGCGTGTGAATTATGGATTCACTATCTTTAACAGACAGGGGGATATTTAAATTTTACACTTTATTTCCTGGGTACAACTTTTTTTAAGTTGTGTTTTTTTTAATAATCTTTAAAATTCATTTAAATTTTCACCATTATTAGCAGAAAGTTTGTTGAAATATCCTCTTATTTTTGTCTTATTGATTGTATTGCATGTTTTCTATTTCACTAATTAATGTCCTTTTTTCCTTTCCTTTTCCTTTTGTTTAATCTGTCACTTCTTAAGAACTTCTTGGGAAAGTGAAGAAGTAGGCAATGGATGGATCATTAATATTTAGCCCACCTTCTTTTGTAATATGTGCAAGGAAGCCTACCAGTTTGGACAAAGCCACATCAAAATTTTGACCTATGGTATTTGGTTATCATTGAATTAAAATATCCCCTAATTTCCATTGAGATTTCTTTTTGGAAAGTATATTAATTAAATTCCACACCCTTCTAGGTTTTTAAGTTTTTCCTAATTATTGATTTCTGCTTTATTCAACTATATCCAAGGGACTTATTCTGTAGGATTTAAATCTCCTTTGAGATTTGTTTAAACAATTTTTATGGCCCAGAATAAGCTTAAGTAAATATCCTAAAGTACACTGGATAAGAATGTGTATTCTTTAGTTTTTGGAGGCAGGGTTTCATACAACCTACCCATTATATAAATATAAATTTCATAGTTGACATATTTTGTCAAATATGTTAACTTTGCTGTTAAAATCCTCTGTATTTTCACTGCTTTTTGCCTATTTCTTCAATAAGATACAGAGAGAGCACAGTTAAAAACCCTTCACTCTGTTTTGAGTTTCAATTTGTATTGTCTGTTTCTCCTATTGTTTCTGTCCATTTTTCTTTATATATTTTGAAGCTCTGTTACTTGGAGCATAAAATGTCAGGCTCACTATATGTGATTTCCTTTCTCTCCAGGATCTTTGCCCCTGAAGGCCTATCTTGGGTTTTTAACCGATATCCTCAAGCAGTTAACACTTTCTGGATGGTTTACTAGTTTATAGAAATGTAGCTATTACAGACTAAAGGTGTCTCTCCAAAATTCATAGTTGAAGCCCTAACCCCCAATGTGATGATATTTGGTGCCTTTAAAAGTATTCAGGTTTAGATTAGGTCTTGAGAGTGGGACCCTCATGGTGGTATTAGTGCCCTTTTAAGAAGAAAAAGACAGAGAGACTGCACTCTCCAGACAAACACATTAAGGAAAGGTCACGTGAGCACACGGTAAGAAGGTGGCCGTCTACTAGCTAAGGCAGGCTCTTACCAGGAACTGAATCTGCCACCATCTTGATCTCACTTCCTAGTACCAGAACTGCAGGAAATAAATGTCTAGCACTGAAAACCTCCAGTCTATGGTATTTTGTTACAGCAGCCCAAGCTGCCTAAGGCATTAACTAACTTTTCTAAATTGATCATACGCTCAGCCACCTGGCCAGACTCAGTTCCTTTACCATGAGGTAGGACAGCATCTTAGGTACAATGTGATCATCCCAAGTTTTCTTGGGAGACCAGTCTGCGTATGGGACTTGACTTGTGTTTGGTTTCCTCCCTTTCCTCACCCTGCTTTCTCCCTCAGTTCCTTTCACTATTTTCTCCTGGGAGCTATTCCCTAATAAACTACTGGCACCTCATCATTGCCCAGGGTGTGCTTCTGGGGGATTCCACCTGACACACCACATGATTTCTTAACTCACAGTTTTCTCTGTACCTACATGTTAAATTTTCCCACTCAGCATTGTGAAAAATATTATATATACATAAAGAAAGGTACATTATGTATTAATGATAATTTTAAATTTTATGAATGCATTTTAATTGACCAAATTTGAGCTACTATATCACAATTTCAGTAGGATCATATATGCAAGTTGAATTCTTAGATTTTATGGCAGCTTAAGACATTTCCTAAGCCAGGAGCATTCTATGTCTTCTCATTTGAGGGGACAGAGAAGAACAATCTGCCTTAACATATCCTACTTACTCTCTTATTGAAGGGCCTTCAATTTCACTTTCTCACATGCTTTGAAAAGATCACAGTGAGTCAGAAAGAAAAGATATAACCTATAGAATCGTATGAATAAAAAAGAGTGTATTGTCATAGAGTTTAGAGATCCTCAAATTCAACCCCTTTCTTTTATAGGAAAGGAGAACAAGAGATCATTTTATTTCCCCAAGGCAACTCACAGTTTAGTACTCCAATCTAGTTTTTGTGTTGCCAAAACCAGATTTTTTATCACTAAAAATTGCTTAGGAATGGCTACTTGGTATATTCACTTGGATTACATTATCAGATTGATCTGGAGCTGAAGGAAGTGTGCTACAGGGCAGACAAAGACAAGAAAAGGAAGATAGAGAGAAGACCATGATGCTAGCAGGAGAGATGAGAAAAGAATGGGACATATCCTTAGGGGCCCAGAAGGGAGGTCAACATGCAAAGTCAACAGAGAGTCAAACAGCCAGGTGGATAATCACCTCTGTTGTTAAGTCTAGTGAACAGTCAATAGAAGAGTATAAGCAATTCTATATTAATCACAGAAATGACAGCAAACTCTCCTCTGCCTTAATGAACATAGGATATAGGTATAGTGAGAAATAAGATGTAAATCTTGACTCATTTTTGTTCTATCTTCTCAAGGCCAGCATACAAAATATAATCTATAAGCACAGATGACACACCGCAGATCATAAGGTTGATCTAGAACTTCATTTTCCAAACCTTGATCAAAATGTTAATCTCTTTGGAAGTTCTTTTTTAACTTCATAATCCAATTTCCAATTGCTAAAGAAGTAAAATATTTTAAGTAAAACCATCAGATCATCCTAGTTCACAGACTTTGACTAAGGATATAGGAGAATGTTTTATCTTTACTTCAAGCTAATAATGAACATAAAAAATATAACTATAATTAATCATGAAGAAATCAGCTCTTACTACCAGAGTTATATAGAAGCCTGAATTCCCTGAGATTCTTTTGTAATGTATACATTTGGTCCTGTGAGGTTTACTAAAATATGGTTAATTAGCAGGACACACTTTGAAACTGTTTACCTTTCTCTTGGGACTGTGCTTTTCTCATGGTCATACCGGAGCCAAGATCATTTTTAATAAAGCCAATACCATTTCAGTACTATCCCTATCCTTCAAATAGAAAATTAGGAAAGTAAAGAGATATCTGTATGGTGCGGTTGGTTAAGCATCCAACTTTTGGTTTCGGCTCCGGTCCATCTCAACGTGGTAGGATCAAGCCCCATGTGGAGCCCTCAACAGGCTTCGAGCTTAGCCAGGAGTCTGCTTAAGATTCTCTCCCTTTGGGGGATCCCTGGGTGGCGCAGCGGTTTGGTGCCTGCCTTTGGCCCAGGGCGTGAGCCTGGACACCAGGGATCGAATCCCATGTCGGGCTCCCGGTGCATGGAGCCTGCTTCTCTCTCTGCCTCTCTCTCTGTGTGTGTGTGACTATCAAAGATAACTTTTTTAAAAAAAAATTAAAGATTCTCTCTTTTTGGACAGCCCCGGTGGCGCAGCGGTTTAGCGCCGCCTGCAGCCCAGGGCGTGATCCTGGAGACCCTGGATCGAGTCCCACGTCGGGCTCTCTGCATGGAGCCTGCTTCTCCCTCTGCCTGTGTCTCTGCCTCTCTCTCTCTCACTGTCTCTATGAATGAATAAATACATAAAAATCTAAAAAAAAAAAAGATTCTCTCTCTTTCCCTCTGCCCCCCGCCCCCCGCCCCCCTCCCCCGTGCACACACGTGTACTGTCTCTCAAATAAATAAATAAATCTTTAAAAGAAAGATAATGAGGAAATTAAAGCACAGTTTTTAAATATTTTTTCCATCCTTAGAAAGAGTAAGAGGTAGCAGTGATTTAAATCCAAGAATGGTGAATTGGTCTAATACGGAACTGTCTGCTTTCACCTAAAATTTTATGGTCCACTGAAAAGAGAGAGAGTATGAGAGAGAGTAGGTTAGCTAAGGTTCAAGTGTGTTGGGGATGCTTGTGTTCTGGGACTACAGGAGTAACTCTCAGGAATCTGACTATTCAGGGATTTAGTTGGGTTTAAGCACTCTCATCTCACGGTTAAGAACTGTACGTCTCCTAATCCTGGCGATAAGTTAGGGCAGGAGACAGAAAAATCAGGCAGAGCTGGTAAGAAGTCATGTACTCACAGCCTGAATCAGCAGGAAGGGGTATGCCCCTTGCAGTTTAGATAATTATTCAGGTGCCAAGGACATGTCAGTTTCCAGGTGTAATGGGGAGGCAGGTGATATAGAAGCAAATAAACTGCTGGCATCTTTTGTTCTCTCACACATACAAGAAAAGGCCATCCCCAATGCACCAAATTCGTATTCTCAGTCAGGAAGCTTGCCCACCCCATCTCTGGTCCTGGGGACCCCTCAGGTACACTCTTGACCCATACTCATTGTGCCAAAGAGGCTCCTCTTTCTAAAGAAGGGGAGTTTTTCCAGGGCTGTGCAACATTCATCTCTTACTCTTTCCCTCATAAAGAAAGTATTGGTTATTAAGTGCATTAATGTTATCATTTTTTAAATGTGATAATTATACGAGATTTTATGCAATATGTTTAACAGCAGGAAACATTCACCTCATCTGTCCTCTTAAGCACTGACATGCATCATGTATACCTTGGGGATTTATCTTTTGGGTTTTAATTTAGGCATCATAGTTGTATGGGAACAAGCACAATGATTCAGGGCAGTAAAAATCATCAAATAATTCTGTATAGAATATCATAATTATTCTCATTAGAAGTACACCCGAAAATGGGAGTTCTCTCAGTCAATTAACCAAATATGCTAATTTCTCTACAGATAGATGTTTGATTTTAATAGCAAATGCTACAGGCATGGGGAAAACATTGCTCTGTAAGCATTTAGAATAGACGGGTTTAGCTGCAGTTAAAAAAACAGCGGGAAAATAGAGACAAACATTCTACTTTCTAGCAAAATAGGATATATTTTGATCTTACAGAATAGATGAGAGAAAACCTACAGTTTTTTTCACTTATGGAAGCAATCTGCCATATAAATAGACACATGTACATATATATATGTTTGCACTCATACATTTAAGTATTTTATTTTGCTAAAATAAAAAATATTTGTGTGTAATAACTCTATTTATTCCTTTATTATTTTACATGTATACACAAGTACATCAGTTTGCAATAACCCATTTCCTAGGTTTCGCAAGTACATGAAAATAAAACTTTCATTTGGATTGCATTGCAGCATGAACAACAGTTCTACATATGTGGCTTCCTTATATTCCATCCTAAGAACACACTGGACTATCAAATGACGCACTAGAGCCTGTTTGAACTTGGCATAGACAACAGTAACTTTAGTTGCCCATCATAATTCAAACTACACTGAAACTGCAACAATATAGTATTACATAAAGGCAGAGAAAGACTGAATTCTTCTATGTAGCTAGTATTTGCAGTGATGGGTTTTTGTTGATCTATGTTGTTTACCATTACATTTGCACTACACTTCTCTGAACTATGACATCTTTCAGGTTCAAATTGAGAGGCATCCAGTATAAAAGTATGGAAAACAAGTCATTTACTCAAAGGCACTTGTCCTAGCTTCCCAGTGGCTGCTACCACTAACTAGGCAGCTTAAAACAACAGAACTTATTCTCTCACAGTTTTGGAGGCTGGAAGTCCAAAATCAAAGTATCAGCAGGTCCATGTGCCTCCCTCTGGAGACTTTAGGGAAGACTCCTTCCCTGCCTCCATTTCTTGGTTTATAGCCAGATCATTCCAATTTCTGCTTCCATTTCTACATCTTGCATTTCCACATGGCCTTCTTCTCTTGGTCTCTTCTGTCTCTGTGTGTCTCCAAATCTTATTCTCTTTGGAAGGCCTGATCTGGAGCTTGCCCTAAGCCAGTATGACCTCATTCCATATGACCTTAACTTGATCACACTGCAGAGACCTATGTCCAAATAGAGTCACATTCATAGGTATCAGGGTTAGAACTTGGATATATCCTTCTGGAGGACACAACTCAACCGACAACAGCACTCAAGTGACAAAATTAAATTAATATGCCTTAAAAAAATGTTCATTTTTCTTCCTCCCTCCTGGTAGACTCATTATGTTCAAAAGTATCTTTTCCTGGTCTCCTTCTCCCACCACGGGGCCTCATTATTTTCACAGTTAAAGTCATGGTTGCATTTATCTCACGGATGGAGAACTGCAGCTGGATAAGCTTGATTCTTTGTTTCTTGTTTGTCTGTTCTTTGGCTCTAAGTTTTCTAGATTCCACAGGAAAGAGGTCACTCTATCTGTGTTTCTGGGATACTGAGACCTTCATTTGTTGATTTGGTTTATTTATACATCACCTCCTGACTTGATTAAACACCTTTCTACAGCCTGATCTAAATATACTACAAGGAAAGTTGATAGTAGAAATAATATATAGCCTTTAATAAATCACTCAAAATCTGACATTCCTTTGTAAACACTCAATGTAATTATGAGGAAAGAGAAAAGAGAAGCTAAATAAAAAAGAAAAAATGTAATCAAGTAGGTTGACAACCAGCAAAAGATAATTAAAATGATCCTGTTTTGTTTCTCCATTTCATTAACATGCAAATGAGATTCATGAAGTTTGATACTGTGGTTCACCAAGAGCTATAGAAACGAATTAAGAATGAAAATGAGTCTCACTGATGGAGACTTCTGATGAGTCTATAAATTAATGTAAAATATGATTTGATCCAATTAATAACATATACATTTTGGGTGATTTATTGAATCTCAGCAAATGAAATAAAGAAAAATAGTTAAATTAAATGTTCTATCCTTCTGTGGGCCAGATCCTAGGAAAGCTCTTGTTACTCAAATAGAGCAGTGGTAGATGTAAAACCCTGACTTACTTTGAAAGGGAGGATAAGATGGAGATCTCATTGTAAGATCAGTGTTGGGATGTCAAGTATTCCTGTAGGAGCTGGACTGGTCATCAGAGGGGCTAGAAGAGCTCACTTGCCTCTGGTCAGCAAAGAATTCAGAATTGCAAATAGGGAAAAAGAGTCCAGTGTGACAAATAACCCTCACTACAAGGCACATAAAAGTAACAGATGAGGGCTAATCTACACAAATCCATTCAACGCTCCTCAAATTCCTCATGCAATACAAGGACCTCTGTGCTTGCTCTGCCATTGATGCTTTCACACTCAGAAACACATATAAGTGACTGTCTCAAATAATAGGAGATAACATTTTAAAATACACTTAAATTTAAAGTCATGCTAAAGTGTTAGATATTTATCATGTGTACCAGATGGCAAAACACAGACACACACACACATATGATGTATTTGTTATGTCCAATGTTCATTGTGTTCAAGCATCATAACGGCACTGAGGATAACATCAAGGAGAAAAATGAGAAGAAGTGGCTGACATATGGCATGCGAGAAGGGGATAATAAATGAGCAAATCACGGTTTCAATAATATATGATGTCGGTGTCTATTTTCTCATGGTTGCTAAAAATGTTTTCTGTGTTAGGATTGCCAAGCCTCTTTCCATAGAATGTAAGTGCAGATGGCTTCTGCCTCAGCATATTATGGAAAGGGGCCACGCTGATGCTGTTTCTAAGCGCGCACAGTTTTGAAACTCTCTCTTACTTCAATAGCAAGTTGTCTTTTAATTATCTGCACTTTCCTTTAAACATATTCAAGCAATCAAACACAACCTACCTAAGAGATTGTCAACAAGATGAACAGATGATTCCTAAAGGAGCACGAAACCTATTAAGTTCCCTTTCCTCCACAGGAGAAAATCATGCCATCGACACTGAGAACTAAACAAACTGAGGGATTCTTATTTTTAAATAATTAACATGTTTGGAAATTACTTCTTCTTGCAAGCTTCCTGTTTAACCTGAAGGAGAGTGTCAATTAAATTTTCCTGGCTACAGTATACAGAATGACTATAGATTGCACTAGAAAGGTTTATTTTATAAAAGAAATATAAAGCTCACCATGCTGAAGGAATGTGGTGGTTTAGGTGTTGAAATGATGATACAGGATTTTAAAATGGGAAATGACCCTTTGCCATTCCAGAATCAGGCCTGCAGGTCACACAGTTCTCATGAGTTCCAGCCATTTGCTGACTGAGACACATACTTCCTTTTATAACATATCCCTTATAATGATTTTCTTACAAGAAAATGGAAAATTAATGAGATTCATCATGAACCAATCTGAAGGAAAAAAGCAGACTTACCATCTCTTCGATTTAGCCTTGCAAATCCAGCACCATGACTGCTAGAAAGTTCAGATGAACTGCTGAATGATGCCTGAGACAAGGTAGACACCAGAGGCTCATCACAATCATCTGCCAAAAGGGGAAATCCACATTTAGGTTAGTACAGTGCTAACAGCTTTCTTGGATTCAATAGATCAAACAAACAAAACAAAATACTAAGATCTCTACCAATATGCCATTTTCTCATACCAATATATGCCATTTTCTATTAGAGGTCTAATAAGTTCAGTAAGAAAAGAAAAAGAACTTTAAAGACATGAGAATATGAAAATAGGGAAGAAAAATTTCACAGATATTATAAAACAATATAATATCTTGAGGTTGAAAAAAGGTTTACCTAAGCAAGAAACAAGAAATATTTAATCAGTATACCAAATTTATAAATAAATGTATATAAGGAAAGATGAACAAATTAAACTATATTAAAATTAAGAAATTATGGTTCCCAAAAGACACATAAAGAGAAACATTACCTGTGGAAAGTATGTGGAAAACAGCATATGATTAGTACTCCAAATTAAGAAAACCAAAATAAAATAAAGGAAAACAGGGGCGCCTGGGGGCCTAAGTTGATTGAGCATCTAAGTCTTGGTTTCAGCTCAGGTCATGATCTCATGGATCGTGAGATGGAGCCCTAGGTCAGGCTCCATGCTCAGTGGGGACTCTGCTTGAAGATTCTTTCCTTCTGCCCCTCCCCCAACTGGCGTGTGTGTGTGTGTGTGTGTGTGTGTGTGTGTGTGTGTGTGTGTGCGCGCGCACACACACTCTCTCTCTCTCTCTCTAAAATAAATAAATCTTAAAAAAAATAAAATAAAATAAAATAAAATAAAATAAATAAATCTTAAAAAAATAAAGTAAAACAAAAACTACCTTTAAAACAGCTAGAAAACACACTTGGAAAAATGGCACATGGGAAGACCAGAGAGCTCACAGACTAAAATCTATATAAACTGATGCTCGTCAGTTAAAAAAGATATATAAATCAAGACTACAATTAGATACTATTTTACAAACGGTATATTCAGAAGACTTTAGACTTCTGACAACACCAGATCATCTGGAGAACGTGGTCCAAAAGAAGTACCAATAGGCTGGTGGTGGGAGTATAAATTTGAGCACCTACTTTAAAAAGAAACAGTTTTTCATTAGCGTGTACGTTTGAACTTTCCACACCCTGACATTCCTCCAATTCCATTAATATGTACGTCCTCCTGGGCAGAGTATCTCTAAGATGAACCACTGGTCTCAAGGAGTTTACCTTCTAACCCAAGGATGTGATATGAATACTAGTATTTTCTCTGTCTCATGAAAAGAGAAAAGTTGGGAAACACTGACCTAGAGCAACTCTTGCATTTGTGCAGCAGGAGATGTGCAATTTCCAGCAATACTGCTCATAATAGGAAAGAATTGTTGACAACCCAAACATCCAATGACCAAAGAACAGATCAATAAATCGTAGTACTCTTTACAATGCAATAATACACAGCAGTACAAAGGAAATACACCAAGGCATACCATTCAAAGAGAATGGCTGGATCTTAGACACAGAATTTGTAGTGAAAAAAATAAAATTGTAGAAGACCATAGAATATATATTTGATAGTTTTGAGTATGTTAAAAATAAGCAAAGCTAGGCAATATGTTGCTTAAGAATATATAAGATTTTTAAAAAGCTATTTGAAAAAAAGAAATGAAGAGCATAAAATTCAGGGGAGTGGTTACTTTGGGAGGAAGGCAGTGTGTGTGTGTGTGTGTGTGTGTGTGTGTGTGTGTGTGTGTACAATATGTATATATATGTCAACACACACATAAGAATATATGTGAAAGTATACATCTGTCTATCATCTATCCTTTTATGTGTATCACATATAAAGTTAAAAATAAGACACAAAGAGAGAGGGAAAGTATAAGAATAATCTCATGGTGACCATGATATCCAGACATGCTTATTTTATTCAGCTAGTTCTTCATTCCATACAATCTTTACGTATTTGTCTTTTATGTATATACATAATATGAATATTATATATAATAAATTTATTTAATTTAATTTAAATAAGCAATCTTATTTAAATTAAATTAATCTAGGAATTATCTAGATTCATCTGAAATTTTATGAAGCTTACTCTGCCCAGTTTTTTTTTTTAAAGTCATTAGTAGTTTCATTGTCTAAAGTGTAAGAGCTAAGTAAAAATTTACCAACTTAACAACACTGGCAGGCCTTTCAGAAGAATTTGCCTGAGATAGCATTTTACTTTTTAAGACTGTCTCATTTTCATTTAAAGTCCACTCTTTCTTCCTACACAACTTAAATTCTTTAGCTAACTCTTAAGACAGACTTGATAACTGGCCCACAGTTCCTGCATGTCTATTGATTGGCTTAAGTACTGTCGCTGTCGATCTGGTGGTAAGTCAAGTATTAAGGAACGCAGACATAAAGGGACAAACAATCCATGGAGTGACAAAGGAAGTTCTGATTATGCCTAATCATGAGCAACTACCAAAATGCTTCAGTATACTGTGGAAAGGACAATGTGTGCGTCTGCACATGGGTCTCCATGTGCAAGTCAGTGAATTACCTCTCTGGGGAAGGGGTGCATATGTAGGTGTGTTTATCAGAAGTACAGTCATTTTTGAATCATTATCAGTATTCAGATGTAAGTGTGACAAAAAAAGAGTGTTTAACTGCAATTCACAATCAATTATGCAGATTCAAATCGATGTTTCAGATGTAAAATGCCTCTCCAGTGCAATCACTCTTGAGGGCATATATTTACTGCTTATTTGTTTTTGCCATTATAAATTGAGAATCAATACTGTTCTATTTTTAGCTTAAAGTGGGATTAAAATAAGGAAGGGGTGTTCATTTCATTTATGGGGAAAAGGACATGAGATATGGGAAATGGACCAGGGAGGCTTCTGGTGCTTGGTAAAGTTCCAGTTGTTGACCTGAGGAGTGATTACATGTTATTATGTTTTATCATGAGGATATACATTTCATCATGATCTACTGTGTGTTTATTTACCAATAAAATATTCTAAAATTATTCTTACATTGATAACAACATTCAGTGAATACTCTGTGCTAAGAACATACAATCATTTCACGTAGTTATTAATCTTTACCACTCTCTCTCCTCTTTGAGATACCAATATTACTGTTATTTTACAGATGAGGTAACTGAGATACAGACTTTGGTTAATTTGCTTGTCTTACTGTAGTGGAACCATGATATTCAAAGAGTGAATTGGGGTCTAGAATCTGGTATGTAAGAACATCATAAATTCAATTACCATTTCTTTAGGTTTGGAGTACAGAAGATACCAGAATGACATAAATAAACTGTCTCTCAAGAAGTTGTATATTCTAATCCCAGATGTGCTAAGCAATTTATTACCCAAAAGCTATAAAATAGTAAACAAATTATAAAACTACTGGTCTTCAACAGTCTTGGACCAAGGGAGGGAGGTTTCAGGTAGTCTGATGAGTCTGGAGTAAAAGGAGTATTTCCCTCTGGACCTTAATAAAATGGAATTCTGGGTTAAATAACAGCCTCCTATGAATTTAATTCCAGAAAAACAAGTTTTTTCTAATTGTACCAGTAAATGCAGTAAGATGCAGTTCTAGACTTGCAAAGCTGAGAACCACACTGGATTTATCACCCCAGGGGACATTTAGTGACATCCAGAGATACTCTGGTCATCACAACTTGGGGAAATTCTAGAATCTGGTGGGTGAAGACCAGGGATGCTCCTAAACATCCTATGGTGCACAGGGAAGCCCTCCACAACAAAAAATTATCTAGTCCCAAATGTCAATAATGCACCAGCTGAGAAGCTGAGAAACCATCCTAGACTCTGGTAAAAGCAACCCAGTGAACTATCTTTTCTGGACTAGTCTCTCATCTACAACTCTCAGCTTCCTCGAATTTTCATGATTAATAATTTATAGCTTCTCAGAGTGCAAATGATCATTGTTCAGAGTGCATAGATATTTAAGTATTTAAGTAAGGAGCTTTCAAATCTGAAATAATATAATATTTCGGTTCAAAACATAACTGTATTATTTTTAAATAAAATACTATCTCAGAGCATTACCATCCTGGTCCCTTCATCAGAGACATATATATGTACCTTTATTATTATACACATAATAGTACATATGTATTATAGTATACACATATCATACTTGCATATGTACAAATGTGTACTTATGTATGCATACATGTATTAATAATATATAAATATACATATATGTACATACACATATATAATGTATACATGTACATATAAAATATGTATAAAAGCTGTATAAATGTTAATTTGGCTATCAAATTGTAAATGACGGCATTCACTTACTATATAGTATCTTTATATAAACATATATAAATATATTTTATATGTAACATATACATAATGTGTTATTAATAAAAGGAAAACATATGCATAAATACACACATAAATATGAATTCAGACAAACTAGAAATATACAAATATAGTTTACACATTACATGTACATATAAGTATAAATATACAAAGTTGTGTGTAAATAATATTTTATAAATTTACATGTTATATATACATTAGTGTGCATGTCTATGCTATATAATATGTACATACAATTATATGCTATCATAAATATACACGCGTATTATATATAATGCATGCAACACATGTGTTGTATACGTAATGTGCACATTTGCATATGTGAATGTACAGCGTACAGATACTGGGCTTTCGCCCCCAGCCCTGCAAGTCTCCGGAGGTCCGCCCACCACAGAAGCTGCCAAGTGCTAATGTGTAGTGGGGACGTTGGCGGCGTACGGTCAGCCAGGGCAGCCCCCCCTGCCTCTGCGGGCAGACGAGCCGCACAGCCTGGGGCCCTCAGCTCACCTCACCTCTCTCCCAGGGCTGCAGCCAGCTCACCTCCGCCCCTGGCACATCATGTGGCATGTGTGCCGCTCGCCCCTCCTCTGTCCAGCCCTTGCTTTGTACTGGCGTGGACGCCCCAGCTCCCCACTCCCCTCGCGCTGTCTTTTGACATTTCGAAGGAAGGGTCCTAAATTACAGGGGTTAGGGTGCAACTGCTTCGCCGCTCTCCCCACTTAGTACGATAGGCCCGACCTGGCCCTCAGTGCCACTTCTGCACCCCTCACCACCTGCACATGCGACGGACTGTCTACCCCCCGCGAGAGAGCTCTGGCCTGCACCCACTTTCCTCCTCGGGGCTAGAGGGTGGGACGGGGGTCCTCACAGCTTCCCTCCAGGCTTCGGGCGGCCGCCGTGCACGCAGGGACTCAGCTCCCGCCCCACCCCACCCCACCCCATCCCATCCCATCCCACCCCCCCACCCCACCCCACCCCATCCCACCCCATCCCATCCCATCCTATCCCACCCCACCCCCCCACCCCATCCCACCCCATCCCATCCCATCCCACCCAGCGCCACAGGTGAGGAGCCAGGAGCACTGCCCCAACTCCCTGCAAGAACCTAATGAGGGCTGAGCGAACAGCCTGACTTCTTTATTACCGGAGGGAAGGGGGGGGGCACATCTAGGTCAAAGGGCCACAGTAGCTCATTAAGACTCCAGTCACTAATGAAATTTAAAAATACAGTCATTAAGGGGGAAGGCTAGTACCATTCAAAACGGTGGCAGGGCATGTTTGGTTCATTAATGTCTTTTTCTATTACAAGAAGAAATGGACATCACTCTTATTACTGTGTTTTCCCAAAATTATGTTACTTTGTATCCAACCTTTTTCATAGTCATTTTAGAATTTCCACATTAGCCTCCATACACTTAGATATGTGAAACTAGAGTTTTTAATCTGTTTTTGTAAAACAGAAAAAGACTACATGAAGAAGACATTTTTAGTGAATTCTGCTAGAATATCCATATTAACTTAATTTATATTAAGACATTTGCCTACACACACACAAAGACACAAACCTACAGCCCTCAGGTCAATATCTCAGAAAAGTGACCATTTATTCTTCACATGAGAGAAAAACTTACCACTGTCATTAAAAAGACAATGATAAATTAGATCTCTGGCAAACTGTGTATATAAAAAACTCAGTAGCCTCTTACAAATAAAGATGCAAGCTACAGTGAAAGTATTTTAATATAGCTTGATTGAAAGTAATTTAATTTTATTTTACAAAGGGCTTTAATGCATAATTCTCATAAGTAAGTAAAAGCCGTTCAGTTTTTAATAAAAGTAATTCAATTTTCTTAATCTCTGTGTAATACTACCTGTACTAAGATAATAGGTATATATTATTAGCTGCTTATGTTCTCAGTGCCTCACAGGTATTAACTCATTTGATCCTGAAAAATAGCCTATAGTACTTGATAGTATTAACTCCATTGGACAATTGAAGAGAAAGGTACACCATGGTTAAATAATTTACCTAAGGATACAGAACTCCTATTCTGAGTAAGTATTGTTGAAATAAGTATTAGTAATCTAAAATATACTTGACCAAAAACAGGGCTGATTTGCAGTAGCATTCAGCTAAGTTGTCACTGAGTAAAACAACCTTCTCTATTATTTGGAAGACCTGCCAAAATCACTTGCATGTCTGCTAATGAACCCATGTTTCCCAGAGGAATATTCATTGGAGAAGGATAGGATAGGACTGAATAGGATAGGATATGATGGGACAGGATAGGATAGATAGCAAACATACTTAATTTTTTTTTTTTTAAGTAGGCTCCATGCTGGGCATGGAGCCCAAAGCAAGACTTGAACTCACAACCCTGAGATCAAGACCTGAGCTGAGATCAAGAATCAGAAGCTTAACTGACTGAACCACCTAGGCACCCCCATGCTTAAAATTCCCCATACAACTAGAGGCAGGGGGGTGAGATCTTTGACAAGGAGCTTTGGACACATTAGAATCTCAGTCTTTTCAGAAAAACCTAGTCCAAATACTCCATTGACAGAATCAGAATTAAGGAATGACCTTCCCTTCAAGAAATCCATTTCTTTGAACAAAATGTTTTATTCTAATCTATATTATTGAAATTGTCATTCAGTTAAAATCAGAAATCATCAACTAATTTAAGAAAATATGGAATTATCCTGACGTATATCAAAAATATAGTGTACAAGCCAAGATCTCATCCAAAAAGTTAGGCAATGATATTTTTCTTTTATCATAAGCCCAGTCTGAGTTAGTTCAACAAATTGTTCAGGCCTAGTTTCAAGATTCCAGGAATAGTCCCATCTCCCTACCCTGACATGACACAGGATCCAGTCCGTCATGCACCTCTGACTCTTACAAATGGGAAATGGCCAGATGATATACAAAGATAGAACTCTGACCCATAACTTGGAGCAAGCAGCCCAGGAAGCCGACCTACTATCTACAGGAACACACACCTAATCAATCACATAGGATGCCCTGCTTCTACTTAGCCTGCTTTCTGCTTCCCATGCCAGCAGCCTCCAAACTGAGCATACCTGAAGCCTCCCCCTTTTTTTCCCTTTAAAGATTTCCCTTCCCCCTACCTGCCTTTGAGTCTCTGCCAAACACAAGTGATGATGGCTGACTCACTTGCTATAGTGAACTCTGAATCACTAGCCTTTGCCTTTCTAATGGTCTTCCTTTACTTCCGTGACACTGAATTTCTACCCATCTCTGCAGGCTCATCCTCACAGTTGTAATCATCCCAGGCATTCACTCAGCACATCAAGGAAAAGTCATAGAAGTCCATCCTAAGAACTTACAGGAGACCCAAATATGTTTGAAAAGCATCATCAACTTCCTGATAAAAAGTACACGGATCAGCTCCAGATGGTCTCTTCTGTGGAACATGCACCTTCAGTAATTCATCCTAGCTGCGTAGTAGAATCAATCACCTGGGGGAGATTTAAGACTTGCCTATGACTGTGCCCCATTCCAGGTCATTCTAACTTACTCCATCTGGGGTGTAGTTCAGCTGGGACCATGCTAGCTCAAAAACTAGGTAAACACACTTGCAAACCAATTCCTATCCAATGGAGAGTTTTGTTCCCCTTGCAAATGTCTTCATGCTTTTCCTACTATTTCATGAGGCTGTTTAAAGTTGAAAAATGGTTAGTGTTACACCCCACCCCGTTTCCCCTATGTAGCTATATCAACTGTCAGTGTGTGGAAACAGCTTACTACACAAGTAACATTCTGGCAAGAAAAAAAAAAGAAAAAGAATAAGTTTAAAGGAATATTGATACAAGTGGGCTTAAATAAAATATCATTTTTCAGAAGAGCAGGTGACAAAATATAGGCCAATCCTGACTTTATCTCTCATCATCATCCAAAATAATAAATTCAAAAAAATTATGAATTTTTTTTTATTTATGAGAGACAGAGAGAGAGAGAGAGGCAGACACAGGCAGAGGGAGAAGCAGACTCCACGGAGGGAGGCCGACGTGGGACTCGATCCCGGGTCTCCAGGATCACACCCTGGGCTGAAGGTGGCGCTAAACCTCTGAGCCACCAGGGCTGCCCCAAAATAACATTTCAACTCAATTAAATGCCACTCACTATAGACCACTGCTAAATTCTTTAGCTTCTTTGAGTATTAAATTTGACCTCAGTATGAAAATTAACATTCACTTGAGGATACGAGCTTTAGATATAATAAGACAAACATAAGTTTCTAACTTAGTCAATCAATGGCTTAAACCTAAAAATAACATATTGCCACAATTTAAAACAAGCATTTATCGGTATTTTTTTCTAAAACTGAATCCGATTCATGGGTGATTTTCTAGTGGTCGAGAATTTATTAATGCAGCAGCCTCTCGGTTTCTATGCATTGTCTCCTACGTAAGCCGTGTGTGAATTACATATATAATTGTTAATACTCTGTGATGTTAATGGGATAAGCTTTCACTTGGAGGCAAACACTGGCTTATGCTGCAAGTTAGAGCCTTGAATCGCTTTCCCAATTAATCTGCACAATTAATGGATTAATGGGAAAGCAGTTAAGTTTTAATGACAGCACAGCCAGAGGCTGATTGATTTTAGAGGTTTAATAGCAACTATTTAAAGTCCAGATTTTAGGACAAGGAGACCTGCAAATCCAACAAACAAAACCAACCAAAGGTGAAAGGGTAGAAATAATTACAAAGCAAAGAGAGCACCAGAGCTCTAAGAATCTGTGCTCATCACAGACTTTTCCTGACAAAATGGCCACATTTTTAAATGAGTATAAAACTCAAAATAATGCAAATAGATTGCAGAATGTAAGACATAGATTAAGTTGACTTTAAATCTATGACAGAACAACTAAAGTCAAATGGTAATGAAGACATTTCTTTAAAAGAAAATAGGTTTAGGGGGATCCCTGGGTGGCTCAGTGGTTTAGGGCCTGCCTTTGGCTCAGGGCACGATCCTGGAGTCCCAGGATAAAGTCCCACGTCGGGCTCCCTGCGTGGAGCCTGCTTCTCCCTCTGCCTGTGTCTCTGCCCCTCTCTCTCTCTCTATGTCTCTCATGAATAAATAAATAAAATCTTTAAAAAAAAAAAAAGAAAATAGATTTAAAAGTATATTATAAAAACTTTTTCTTCTACTTTTTCTTCTTTTTTGATAGGTTCATGTAAAAACTCTTGAGTGAATTACTATAGGAAATTGTTTTTCACAGCTCAGGAATAGAGACAGGAAGTTAGTGGCTGCCACAGTAGTTTACTGATTATTGCTGATGTAACAAATTACCACACACTTGGTGTCTGAAAACAATACAAATTAATTATCTTACATTTCTCATGTCACAAGTCCAAACTTAGCTTCATGGGCTAAAATAAGGTTTCAGCAGAGCAATGTTCCTACCGGAGGCTCTGGGGGAGAATCTATTTGCTTTCTTTTTCCACCTTTACAGGTCTGTTGCCTTACACATGGCCTCTGAGCATCACACCTTCCCTGATTCTCCTACTTCTTTCAGTTTTGTGAATTCTTGTATTGACATTGAGCCCATCTGGATAATCCAGGATAACCTCCCCATCTCAAGAGCCTTAATCTAATAACACCTCCAAAATCCTTTTTGCCCTATAAAGGTAACATAGTCAAGTCAGAGATTCCAGGGATTAAGATGTGGGCATCCTTGGAAGGCCATTACTCTGCCTACCACAGTTACCAAACTATAGGTATAGAACCAAGATAGGAAATTTTTTTGCAGAGTCTGTGGCTCAAAATATTACCCATTGATTGTTAAAAAGCACTTTTGAGTCTGATATGGCGACACATGTGTATTGCTTTAATGATGAGAACTCCCATTTTTAATAAACCACTAGAGTATATGGAATCCACACAAATGATTATAATTTAAGATAGACAAAACTTGTTCATTCTTAAAGTTTTTTGGAAGATTACCCCATGCCGTTCTTCAATGCACAAAGCTGGGACACTGTGAGAACCTGCTTTCTCTCCAAGTGACAGCCATACTTCCTCTTTCTCTATGATACTCCTCCTGATAACCACCCCCCCACACACAGAAGGGTGCTTCTGGGACGTCATTAACCTGAATAGATATCTATTATAGCGCCTCTTAGGTGATCTGGTTCTCCACTTGCTGGGATCACATGATCAGCATCACATGGCACCTGTCACCCCATATAGAAGCCAGCATATCATAGAGCACAGTGATTTCAAGTACAGCTCTGGAGCCATTCTCCCTGGGCTCAAGTCCTGCCTCTGCCAATTACTAACTGATTTTAAACACTGTATTCAAACTGCCTTCTTCCATCTCCAAATGGGGATCATTATACTGAGGTAAATAGGGCCTTCTGAGGATTAAATGAGTCAGCATATAAAGAGTACTGGCACCTGGTGTACAGTAAGTACTATATAAGTGTTTGTGATTGCTGCCTTAAGTGTTTATTATTATAAATTCAAAAACTTCAAGAGTTGGAAATGAATAAAATTTAGCTGGGTATCTCTTACAAAATCTTATTACAAGAATTTTCCCCTGAGAAGAAGAAGAGGGGGGCAGCATTTAAGACACCTAAACACAGTGTCACCGTTCCCTCTAAAAAAAATGGCACAGAATTATTAACCCAAAAAAGGGAGTAAAATCTCCTTATGATGCACTTTTTTCCCATTAAAAAACAAATTTTAGTGTTCCGAAAGGCCAAAATTTTCTTTATATCTCTTGAGCTTTAGATTTGTTTCATTTATTCTAGGAAAACAGAATTCAAGACTGCATATGATGCAGAAATTGAGTGGCCGCAATTCCCAAGGAAAGTAGAAAGGAATTCAGAGAACACGGGCATCTCTTCATTTGGATACCTTTGATGATGTAGTTAGAATGTTCAGAGCATTCACGCTGTGCCCAGCTATATCATATGTGCACGAAGTCACAGCAATGATGACCTCCTAAGTATGTGCTATTTCCATTAACTGATATTTTCAACCTGAAATTGCAATGTTTTAGACTTTGATTCCTGGAGGGAAAATTGACTAAGCCTCAATTCAATTCCTATTCTAGTTATATTAGATGATGCTTCGACATTTCTGAGCAAATACTCTATTTTATTACTAAATTATTTTGAGAGTTGTTATTTGTATCTCAAAACATCACACTTAAAGATGAAGGCTGAAATGCTTCATAGTGATAAGGAGTTTTTCTGCAGATAAATGCTTTTTAATAAGTGAGGCCGTAAAGCAATTTTAATGAACAGCCATTTCTAAAGGGTGGAAGAGAGGGTACCAAGCCAACTAGAAACAAAAAGCTTCCCTGAGTAATAACATGAAATTAGATGGAGGATATTTCCATTTCATTGGTTAAGATTGTTGTGTTTGATTTTATAATCAAGCAACAGACCAGCTCGGCTGGCCTTGGGGCACATGTCCTCTCTGTTTTTGACAGCTTAGTTAAAAGCTAGCTGAGGAGATGTGTGTTAGCTCAATAAGAGAACAAGCTGATACCTGCTCTGAGCTCTGGAACCTCCCTCTTTCCATCAAGGCCACACCTCCACCACAGAACCACCACTCTTGTAAGGATACTTGGATGTTTCCAGCCCCTCATCTCCTTAAATATGAGTAGCACCATGGCACAGGCCCCTCTCTGCTGGTAAGATAGCCAAGTGTGTGAGTCCTTCTAAGGGATTCTGAAACAGCCTCCAAAATTCTATCCCCTTGTGACAGACACTTCATATAACCTTCTCCCCTTGAGCACAGGCAAAATCTGTGAATACAATGGGACATCATTCCTATGATTATATTATATTAAATGGCAAAAGGTATTTTGCAAATGTTAATTAATTAAGATCCCTAATTTAGTTGTTTTTAGTTACTCAAAAGGGAGATTAATTTGGGTGGACATGACCTAATCAGGGGAGCCCTTCAAAAAGTCCTAAAAATCAAAGACACAAGTCAAAGAGACATGAAGCATGGGTGGGTAAAACTACTCCCCCCAGCCTTGAAGGAGCAAACTGCCATGTTGTGGAGAAGGCCATACAGTAAGCAATGGCTGCTAGGGGCTCAGAACAGACCCAGACTGACAACAAGCTAGACAGTCAAGGGCCTCAACTCTCAAGGAGCTAAACTCTGCTAACACACATGTGAGTCTGGAGAAGACTCCAAGCCTTAGAGGAGACCGTAGGATGCACCCTCAGTGTTTCTATGTCTTTCACCTCTTTCTAAAACTATCGTAACCCTTCCAACATCCTGATAACATTCCTTATACCAAATACTGGAGACTCATTTACTTCCAGGTCTTTCAGTGTGTCTGAGTTCACATATTATTTACAAACCCCACTATGTTAGTTGTTACTGTTATCTCAGATGTAGGTACTATGTCCCAAATTAGATTAGAAATTATTAAAAACAGAAAACACATGTTTCCATTCCTTTGCATATCCTACCATGATCTACTTTGGGCATCAAAACATGATCTTTTAAAAAATCTTTGCATAGTGGCCCTTTGACTTTAGAACTTAAATTACTGGCTTAAAATTATCCTTGGAACTTTGAATATGCTGATGGTATCTTAAGTGGTCATGATAGATCGTTTCATTTTAAAAGACTGCCATGAGGGTGTCTCAGCGGTTGAGCGTCTGCCTTTGGCTCAGGGCCTGATCCTGGAGTTCCAGGATCAAGTCCCACATCGGGCTCCTTGCAGGGAGCCTGCTTCCCCTCCCTCTGCCTTTGTCTCTGCCTCTCTTTCTGTGTTTCTCATGAACAAATAAATAAAATCTTTAAAATAAATAAATAAAAGACTACCATGAAAAAATAATAATTAAAAAAATAAAATTAAAATTAAATAAATAAATGAATAAACAAATAAATAAAAGACTACTCTGCCTTAAAACTGGTAAGTCTCCTAGCATAAAACAAAACTCAACAGCGTCATTCAAAATGTTTCTCTTTTTTTAAGCTAATTATTTACATACTTCTACTCACACTTCTCTGGAAGTAGAATAACGTATAGCTTTTAATTTGATGTCGTAGATATAAGTTATCACTTTCATGTCAGTTCCTACAAAATGCTGCTGACCCAGTATTTGTTTACTTGTTCCTACCCTCACCTCTCCAATATAAAAGGTGTCTTCTCGACCCATCACTCAGGTACATCCCTGACACATGTCATAGCATCTAATCTACTACATCTTCATGTTGAGAAGCTAAGGCATTCCTACAATGAACTGATCTGTGCCAATGTACCAATGATATTTTAACTGGAGCCCTCTAGTGAAAAATGCTAAGAACAGTACTAGTTACACATATTGTATGCTACATCCCAGCCACATTAAATCCTTACAAGAATCCTATGAGGAAAACAGGATTCTTGTCTCCATTTTCTAGATGTGGACTTGAAGGTCAGGAATTTAAATTTCTGGCTGAAGGCTTTGGGCTTCTTACTTTTGGCCATTCAGTGCCTTTACTTTGAATGACTACGTTACCCTGCCAGCACAACTCTCCCACTCTATTGCTCGAACCCTTAAAGAGTTACTGGAGCAAGGTACACTGGATATGTTGTCCTAAAAGGACAGGATATGGGATAGGTAAGCTTCTTTGGATTAAGGACAATGGAACATATTCTTTGTGGTGACATTTCTTTAAATGTGCATCAGTGATACTCCAGACATCATTTGCAAAAATTTGGCCTACTCAACCTTTTTGAAGATAAAACATTGTGATAAATGAAATTAAAAATCTCTACCAGCTTTTTGCTCCATTCCTTTCCTTGGTAAAAGAGATCCTAAGGGTCTGCATATCAGAAAACTTATAAAAGTGGTCCTCTTGGAGATGGTTAGCAACTCAGTTGGCCAGTATCCCTGTAGGCAGTTGAGCCCTTGGAGAGCTTTATATGGCTGCAGCCTCCATTACTTCTAAGATGTGGTCACTACACTCGCCGGCTTTCTGCCTCAATTTCACATTCTAATAAATTTCTCCACTTGGAGGTTGAGAATTTAGGCTAGTTTTAACACTCTGGCTGCTTCTCAGCACTGCCCTCCTCCCACCCTACCCCTCCACACATGAATGGAATAATCAAAATAATCTAATAATAATAAATAATCTAATTGCTCTCCATAAAACCTGGAACATTCACTCTAAACTCATCTTCAATTCTACTTCCTCCTGTGCTATTAACCCTTTATATGAATGTCCAAGACCATTATATTTGGGTTAAATCTGATGATCACATTTTGATTAAACTAGCAGTTCTGTTCTGGTTCACTGCCCTATGCCAGTGCGAGACCATCAGCTTGGAATCTCCTCCACACAAGGAGCCACTGGATGACCTCCTTAGGCTCAAGTGTCCTCTTGGCACCCTGTATAAGACTCTTGCACAATAATTAATACAGTGAAATTCTGTGCTCCATGCTTTCATCCCTGTCGATATGTTCAACCCCATGGTGTAGTTGGAATTCTCCATGCTTCTGGCTGTGACAGTAAAATCAAAGGTGGCCATAAGGACACTAAAAGACAAAGAAGCAGTAATATGTGACCACTTGCATAGATGCATGAAGGCAGCAGAGAAAAATGTCTCATAGGGTTCCTAGCTGTGGGTTATCAGAAAAAGATGAGGCATCTGATACAAAGATGAGGGGATAGAATAGCAGACATGATTTTTGGCTTCTAGGTTAGTATCTGATTTATCAGGTCTTACAGTACAAATAATATTAAAGAAATATTTAATAATAATATTAAATATTTAAAGGAGACATTTTGATATCTTCCAAGTGCCAGACAAAATCATAAAGGGCAAGCTTTTGGAGTTCTTGGGTAAAGTGACCTGAAAACAGCATGCTGGAGGATTTACATATAACCATGAATAGAGTGAAAGCTTATCTATCTATTGATCAATAAATGGATTGATCATAAATTTGGAGGCTTCTTTTTGTTTAGTAAATGTTGAAAAATGTAAGAGATAATAACCAACTACTTCGAAGCCTGAGAATATATATTTCAATTAAGTTGAGGGAAGTTTAAGTGATGGATTACAAAGCCTTCCTGTAAACTTCCTATCTCATTCTTTAGTAATAAAGATTTAATTTCCATTGTAAATTAACTCATAATATGCACATCTGGAAGAACAGGTCCTTTTTTATTTTTTAGAGCTACAACAAAATAAATCAAATATATTATTGTGATTGAATAAAAATAAATATAAATAATCATCTTTTAGTATAGCTCATTCAATACCTCAAGTTGTTTGCAATGTAGATAATTTATATTGGCAGGGCACATTCCTCCCTATTAGAATTCTGAATATATGTTTGCTGGTTTTAAGCAATATTTAAATTAAATAATAGTTTATTACCAATGCTGAAATCTAAACGGCCAAGAAGAGTTAGCTAAATAGGATCATCAATTGAAATAGCTTTCTAAAGACCAGTTGCTGGTTTTGTTGGACCTGAAATTTGGATGTTTAAAATATTAAAACACTTTTTAAGAGAGAAGTTTCTTTTTTATTTTTAGTAAATCCTCTGAGTTCACTTATACATCAGTAAAGGTTATTTCTTGACAACTTTGTCGAGTAAAAACCTTCCAGGTTTTTCTTCATAGCTGGACATGGCCAGGGGCATATTTTAGAAATGTAGTAGTTGCCACTGGAGGGCCATTCGAAGCCTCAAATGCTTCTTGTCATAGCTTTTTAAATCTCATAGAACACTGGAGAATGGAAGCTCTCCAGAGGGGCAGTTACCTGAGCTCTTCTCAATGCCTGGAATATTTCAGATACGGTCAACTATTCAACAGAATTCACCTCTGGCATCTGAATCCTTAGATATAGCAAATGAAATGGGTTCAAAATGACGGAGCATATAAAAAAATAGAATAATCTAAATAATCTCTTCCATTTTGAGAGCAGAGTCTATGCATCTTTGCCTGTTTTCTAGCGCACACTTCAACAGCGCAAGCACTGGGTAAATGTTTAATTAAACCGAACATAACTTGAAGAGCACATTAGAAAATTTTAATCAACTTTCGCTCTTCTATTTTATCTGCATCCTCTTTTCACACATTAAGTAATAGATATTTCAACCCAGAATATATTTACCCCAAGGATTAAAAGAACCAACAATAGGAATTCATTCTTTTCTCATAAGAGGCAAGTATTGAATCTCTACTATGCACGCCAGATGGGTGGGGCAGGGGTAAGGTATCTGAGAGGGGGACAAGAAAACATCATAGTTATCAGTCACAGAGAAGAATACTCCATGAAACCTTCAATTCAGGAGATATTCTTGTTCCTGCCAAAAGTAAAAGACTTCATTAAAATGCAGCCATGTGTGACGCCAGAAAGTATTTTGTATGAGCCTTATCTCAGAAAGATTTTACTCAATATGTCACCATGGCACAGATCTTCGGAAAATACTGCATTATACATATCATACACAATCTCAAGAAAATTTCAATATGATCCTTTGTAGGCAGGTTGGAGAAGAGAATAGGAAAAAAAAAAAAAAACAGGAACGAATAAGAAGATACTTAAAATTCCTTAGTCGGGAAGAAAGCAGGTACACAGGAATAGCATATTACACTTTCTGGAATATAAACACATTTATAATAAAACAAAATAAAAACCACCAGCTGGAATTGACCCCTTCTTGCTCTGAGTAGCTCGGCTTTCCATCAGTCACGGCATTCCGTCAGCCTTGCGTGTTCACATGGAACAAGTCTGTTGCCTGCTTCTTATTACCACTGTCCCCATGTGGGTTATTCCGTAGCTCTCATTACTTCTTACATGAATTATTTCATCAGTTAAATAACTGCTTTCTATGTTTCCAGATTAGATGCCATTGCCTTGTCCTTCTCTTGTCATTCCCATCCTTCATATTACTAGGAGTTTTAACTTTACAAAATATGAATATAATCAATGTCACACGTGCACATAATACATATAATATTAAGATGACCCTTAGAGGTAAAATGTTTAGGACTTCCCATAACTGCTTCATGACTATTTCTTTAGCTTTAATCTGCTGCCATTCCTCATCCTCAGCCAGCCCTCCTGCACTACTAGTGGCACCTTCAGATGCTCCAGGCTTTTGTGGGGCTCATTCTCACTAGAATGTGCTTCTCCCCTCTTTTCCTTCCTGGTTCTCCTATTCCCCCTTCAAGAAATAGCTCTCTCTGGCACTCTCCCTATAACCCTATATGCCTTGCCTCTAACATTGTGCTATGTTTTCAATAGGATCAGAAAGTGGCAGAGCTGAGCTATAGGCCAGAACAGCAATAAGCACATGGTCTGTAATGAAAGTGGTCACCCTATTAGCATCCCAGACAATACTGTACATTTTGTCATAAAGAAAAGCAAAACCTAGACATAAAATATGATTTGAAAAGCATATGTATCTGGGAGTCAAAACTTCTATTTTCAGTTGTTGGCTAGAAGTTACTGATTGTGACCATTTTAACATTTCAAAACCATTGATGCTAAAGACATGTGTAGTGATAAGTAGCACACTAAATATTTGTTGAGTAAATAAATGAATAAAATGAGCGGTGTAAGATGAAACCCCAAGAGGCCTCAGATATTACAAGGGTGTGGAATGCTTTAATAGACTGAAGGAACAATCATGCAACCCTGGGAAGAGTAATTGCAGGACCCAAATACATCCAGGGATTGTAAACATTATTTCACCAAGAATCTTTATAATATATTTAACTAGTATTTCATTCTTAGGTATAATCCTCTGAATCATCAGTGCCAACTGAAAAATAACCAGGATCCCAAAGCATGCAATTTCAGGGTTCATTTAACACGGAACATATTCACCCAGTGCAATTTGTTGGGATAAATTTCCAAACTATCAACTCAAAGTCAGTAAAAAACACAAAAATTCATCTTATATCAACTCTAGCAGTATTACTGGTCATTTATTGATTTTTAAAGCACATGAGAGGAAGCACATGAGTGGTAAACAAGAGTTTACCAAATAAACCAGAATGGCATTACATCAGGAATCTAGACTGAAGTGCAGTATGTATCACGGTCTGCCTTTTATTTAGTTACTGTAAAGCATGTCTTTCTGTCTTCTCCATTTGGTTTTGGTTCCCTGAATGCAGGGATTTATATCACCACTATCCTGACTAGAACAAGAAACTCACATGGAGCTGTTTCTGAGGCTGAGTGGATGGATGGATAATTTGCTTACCCAACCGCCAAAATCTAGAAACCCCAGGGTAACTCTGATATTTGTTTTTCTGTACATCACTTCAGAAGCCTGTTTAGAAATTAGCAGATTCTTGAAATGGCAACTGGGTAGACAGGCAGGGACTTCCTCTGTTTGTATCTCTTGCTATTAGAAGCATGGATAGCTTAAGAAACATCTATTGAATGTAAAGTGCAAAACTGATCACAACTCTCAGTTCAAACACTCCATTAAAAATGTTCCATTTGGTCCTGGGCATCAATTGTGTCTTTTAATTAAAAAAAAAAAAAAAAAGTTCTTTCTAGGAAAAGCAATAAATTTCAACTCTAAGTTTACATATTTGCTTATAGTATTTCATCTGGTTTTTTGCCAAGCATATGAAATATGGGATTAAATACATTTATTTTCAACAATATCCAATTAGTTCCAAGCTATAAAACTATGAAAGTATACTTTGTGAGAGACTGCCTTAAGTGCAGAGTCACAGACATCCACCTAACAAATTTATTGTACAAATTAAGAAGAAATTCATTTTAGACCAATTAATTAATGCAGTACTAAATCACTTTCTCTTAATATTTTTTACCTGTATAATCAGGAGGATAAGAAGGGAATTACAAAGCATCTCATTAATGTTGTTATATCAAAGAAAATATCATTAAAATGGGGGTCTCATTGCTTTGCTTGATAGAGCAAATATTTAAAGGTATAGTATACTGCTTATACAAAGTCAGAAGGAAATTTCAAGAGCCTCAGGCATATTATAAATAGAACTGGGCTAGATGAATAGGGGTCAACAGCTGGAGAAAGAGTGAAGCACAAAGTGCCCTTAATGCCTCTGATACTTTTCTTTTTTAGAAATGAGTTGGGATTAATGAGGAGCCCCATTCCAAGACACATCAGGTATTTCACAGAATCCAATCTTCTCTCCGGAAGATTGGCTCAAGTACAGGTGTTGGTTTGGCAATGGAAACAGTTCTCATTCAAAATTGTAAATCTGAAATGTTTTCTTTTTCATTTTGATCTTCATTAAATATAGGTTGCTCTCCCTGATTTTCAGAGGGCATAAACATACTGAGGAATACTAGTCTGTTTCCATGATGTTGAAATTTTTCTCAAAAAGATGGAAGAAATCATAAGGTTTTTAAAAAGAAAGACAAAATTCTTAAGACACCGGAAGGATATCAAATCAGTACCGGGGGTGAGGGGGTGAGGGGTGGGTGAAATGGCAGTTAAGAGGTTCCTTCCATAAATAGTGACTCATGCCTTCTGGAGAAAACACTAGGCTCATGGTTACAACCACAAACCTACGTTCGCAGCAACCCAGCGGAGGCCCACGGCATGGAGCTCCTGAGAGGGACACATGTAGGGATGATTGGTGGTGCTGCTGAGGGCTGCAGAGATGAGACAGCGGTGTGTATAACTGACAGGACCAATTGATGAGTGAGCAGGTTTCCTGCAGGGTGACAGATGCGCTTCTGAAATCTGTCAGACGTGGCAATCTCTACCCACCTCCTCTGATCCATGCTTGAACAAATGATACTGCTAGAAGAGACATAGAACCATCTTTAAGTGTTATAAATCCCTGAGCAGGAAAGGAAAGTATGTAAGACAGCTATTGCTTTAAATTTCTCCTTCCAAAAGAAATTTAGATTTTTGCCAGACAGAGTGGGACAAGACATTGAACACATTGAGATACTGACATTTGTAAATGGCTTAAGGTACTGTGATCTTAGAGAATTATAAGACTCTGAAGATCACCATATACTAGTACAAGCAGATACTGGTAGACGGGAGAATTGAAAAATAAATCAATGAACAATCAATTGGTTCAAAATAGAGGAATGTTTAAATAAGAGTGCATCCACTTGATAGATTATTATGAACCATTAAAAAAGATAAATACAAGGACTATTTAGCCACAAAAAAAATGCACTGGAGAGGATGGAAAAACACCCATAAGAAGAAAGACTGGGTGCGAACAGATGCTGTGTTAAGATTGAGTGAAATAATGTATGGCAAACATCTGTTCCAGTTCCCAATACTAGAGGGCATTCTACAAATTCAAAATTAGAGAATTTTTAAATTGAATTTAAGGAAGTTATTAGAATCATGGTTGTTTGTTCATTTTATTTATGGCTTGTTTGTTTGTGGCTAGACGTAGAAGGATCACAGGAAGAAAAGGAAGAATCTGTGCGCTGAGATTTGCAAATAGAAAGAGGAAAAGCACCAGAGAAAATAAACTGCAAAATCAACTTTTGAGAAGAGGACATGAGAAACACACAGGGCAAATCACAACACAACTGGAGCTTGGTAACACAGAGGAGAAAGTAATTTGGAGGAGGATAGAATAATATTTATGATAAAAGCTTTGGGAGTGTGGGTGATAAATAAAGAGGTGATTTTAATAAAGGAAAGTAAATTATCATTCTGTAGATCTCTAAGACTTGCTGGAAGAAGAATTTAGAAAATAATAATGCAGGCAAAGAAAATGACTTGCTTCAAAGTTATAAAACCACTGTGAAATGATAGAAAGGCATTCTTTGGTGTCTCTAAAATGCATTCCTCTAAGGGATATCAGAAACTCTCAGGTGGAGACAGGTGGAGAGCACCAGGTGCAGATAAAAGGAAAGAAACACTGAAGAGATAGGGCGGTGGTAACTAGCGACCATGGCAACCAGGCAGCAGAAGCTAACAGAGGAACACACTGCATCATCCTATCAATGGCAGGGAGGAGGGATTCAACTGGAAGATGACTTCGCTCACCTGATGTGCTTCAGTCAGTAAAAGCAACATATCTGCTTTTAAGCTTTCAAAAATTCTCCCAAAAATCCAAAGAAGACTGAGGAAGTTGAGACAGGGAGAGCACTCATTATGGACTGAATTGTGCCCCCATCTCAAAATTCATATGCTGTAGACTTAACCTTCAATGTGATTATATTTGGAGACAGGGACTTTAAGAAAGTAATTAAGGTTATATATGATCATATAGTAGGGCCTTTGTGGGACAGGCCCTCAGAGTGGGATGGGACTGGTGTCTTAGCGAAAGAGACAGCAGAGATCTCTCTCTGCACACAGAGAAAAAGGTCATGCGAGGGGATAGTAAGAAGATGGCCATCTGCAAGCCAGGAAGAAAGTCCTCACAGAAACCAACCCTGCTGGCATTCTGATCTTTGAGCTCCAGCCTCTAGCACAGTGAGAAAATAAATTTCTGTTGTTTAAGCCTCCCAGCCTATGGCATTTGTTATGGCAGCCCTCACAGACTAAAACAACACCCAAAGGGAATGGAGAAGAGAAGGGGCAGGAAGAGGGGTTTAACAGAGAAAGAAACAACATGGGAAGAATGCCCGGGTCACAAAGTGTTGCAATCTTGCAGAAAGGAGTTGGTTTTTCTTGGTGATTTGAGCTTTTTCAGTCCCTTGTAACCTGTGCTTGGAACTGTTGACTCAAATGAGGAATTTAGACTGCGTGGGTAGGTCTCTGGTACCAAGGGGAGTCAATGGACGTTCAGAGGAGTATATTTTACAGTTATTTTTCCAATGATGCTTGACACTTCACTCTGAAGAGTAAGGAAGAGCTTGTTAATAAAATGTAAGTGATAGAATTCTTGGAAGAAAGTTCACATGTCACCTTATAACTTAACATGCCAGAGACAGAACCTTGAGAACAGGCATGTGTGGGTTCTAATACTCGGGGGAGGTGATTTCAAAGGCTCATGGAGAAGATGAGTATATTCCAATTCCAAGAGCAATGGATTTAACATCACTGAAATTGGGTCCAAGCCTTTAGCTCTATTCTTCCTTACTCAGCAGATTTGGAAGTTCCTCCTAAATTTCCAATTCCTAGTTTGTAAAATAATGATAATAACATCTGCCTCCACCACCTTAGAGTCCACAGAGCCCAAAGTAAAAGGAATATTTGTCAATATGAATGATAACATATGTCAGCATATGCAGAAAGCTATAAACCCTACAATTTGAGCAATGAAAATTACAAAGGTACACATTGAGGAGTAAAAAAAACATGACAGACAGAAAAAATAAAAATAAAAAATAAAAAAAAAAATAAAAAAAAAAACATGACAGGAATCCAAAAAGAGTGATAAAAATTTATAGGAAATTAACAAAAAGAATATGTGTACAATTCAAAGAGGAAAATAAAAGTTTGGAACCCATAAATGCTTAAGAAATAGCTAAAAGCAATGAAGAAAAGTTTTGCCCATTTGTAGGCAAGAGAAGAGTAAGAAAGCTGTGATTATACCCTTTATAAAGTTAACGATGAAAATTTAAGAAATAGAGAATAATTTCATTTTTCTTCTACCCTCTGTAAGGGAAAAAGGCTTCAAATGGGAAAATATAAAAAACAAGCCAACATAAAGGAACTGAAGACCAAGATACGTGAAGAAGACAAAGATTTCTTTCCAGAATGTGGAGACAACTTTGCACCAAAGCTTCGAAACTGAGGTCATCACCTGGCAGGTGCTGCAGAGATGGAGAGGCGCAAGGAGGGTCTGGACAGGAGCAGATGCGCTTCCAACCTTATACTCATGATGTGTTTTGTGTTTGCCTGTCCACTGAAGGCCCTTAGAGCAAACATTATGGGAGGTACTGGCCTATCAAAGTATATCTGCTACATATACAAAGAGGGTAAGGGAGGGAAAGAGCCAATAAGAGCCAGTTGGCCATGATAGTATGGATTATGACAGTCCAGAATAAAGTACCCAGCCTATCTAAATGAAATATAATAGAGATAAATACAAAATCCAAGAAAAGTTTTTTTTTAAAAAGCAAAAAAAAAAACCCTTAAATAAAAATAATTTTAATTATTAAAATAACACACAGTACTCCAGTTTAGCCTGATTCTATTCATCTCTTCTCTTTTTGGTGTTTCAACTGAAAAAATATAGATAAGCCACCTTTTGGTGTATTCTTTTCACATTTCCTGAATATCTTCTTTTCTCCAGGCACTGTGCCAGGTGTTGCAGACACAGAAATGATTAAAATAATACCTCTGCCTTTCAAAGATTTCACCGTTTTGTAAAGGAGACATATTCTCTGAAAATACAGTTTGAGAGTCTATGATCAGGGCAGGAACAGGCGAACACTCAAGGTGCTACAGAGTATCTGCCAAGACGGTGACAGTTGAGATGGTTTGATCAGTTAAGACTCCATAGAGCAAGGAAGTCAGGCTTGCTTTAGGTAGACGTTTTCCAGGAGGATTTAGAGAGAAGTGATTGATGGCCATCAGGCAAAGGGAACAGCAGATGCAAAGGCCAGATGATAGAGGCCAGAGGACATGAGGAGGAGCAGCATTGTGAGGGAGACACCCACGAAGTGATCACCAGATACACAGGAGGAAGATGCTTGCTGTGCTAATAAGGCTGAACTTACTGTTGAAAGCACCTAGCAATGAGATAGAGCTACAAAGGCAGGAGTTACCTTCTTTTTTGATAAAATCCCACAAATTGATTAAAGGTATCAATGCATTATGGCAGGCTTCCCTAAGAATACAATAATATGTGTTGTATTTAAAAATCATGCATGATATGGAACGGAAGCACTGGAAGTCACAGGAAGTCGTGAGGGAAGAAGGAGACAGCTGCCACACTGGTCCTACCAGCCAAATCAACCCTGGCAATCCCTAAGATGACAGATGCCACAACCAGATCATCCTCATATCCAGGAGAAAGAAAAAAGGAAAATGATCAAGGCTCAATTTTGCTAACTCAGAAAATCAGAGAACTAAAAGCATCTTCTCTGGAGAATGTTTTCATGATTAATACTACTACATACGTTCTTCTCATGCTAATCAATTTAATAGTGCAATCATCTGTATACACAGAGAGACAGAGAGGGAAAGAAACCATTCCACAGGCAAGCACATAGCAAGGCTTTCAAGAAATGAATATGGTCATTTACAAGGCCACACCAGTAAATGGCTCAGTTTTATATGTCAAGCATAGCAAATTATTGGGATCATCATTTTATTCTTAGTACCTAAAATTCTACATCAGATTTTTATTGGCCTACTTCTTCCATTTCTCCAATAGATATTTGGCTATGAAATATTTTCTTTCACCGTGTTCTGTTTTGTGATTAGGTCCTATAGGATGCTGCGTTTAAGAAACCAAGTGTTTGTCTTCAGTGTTTGCTCTTTGCTTTCTTAACTGTATCCTACTTCCTTTCCCAAATCATCCTCTCTTTTGTTTTAGGAAAGGCTACATAACTTATGATACTTAAAAGATTATGTTATGACATTTTACAGGCGCCTGACGTTTTCTTAACAGGATTATAATACAGGCTCCGTGTTAAAGCACAACGCTTCAAATAAGCACAGAAATCATATACACAATGGAACAAAAGAGCCTATCGGAGCAGCTTTATAACCTTGCACAGAATTCCCCCACCACCACTTAAGATAGAATTGTTTTTATTTCAGCAATGTTCTTTTAATTAAGTCCTAAACATCTGAAACATGGCAAATGTAAATATGTATTATAAACCTTTAATTATGAGGATTGCTAAGCTTTCATGCAGCTTCCCGCCTTGGAGATAGATTCTTTTTGTTCAAAATCAGCCAAAATTGAGAAATAAAAGTGAATGATGTGAACAATGTTAAACTTTGCTTATAATGCCCTTCTCTTGATACCAGTGTCACTTTACTGCATTGTCTTTGAGAGTTATATTCTAACTTCAATTTATCTAATGGTGTTTAAGCCAAAATCTCTCCAGCCATTTTCTGCCTGCATTGCCACGTTCAGAAAGACTAGTAACCTGGACTGGCTAGAAGTTAAGTGTTGGGGGGCCCTTAGATTTCCAAGTCATATCCTAAAAAATAAAGCACTCTGGGATCATAAAAGGGCAACGTTGTCCCTCTGTTTGGGATGAGTTTAAATTGGATCCAGAAAGACCTCTTGCTATTTTTAGTCCCACATACTGCTTTAAAACCATACCAAAGATTATTCTGGTATGGTAGCAACACGACATAATTCCATTACTACTTAATTAAAAATGTGCCACCCAGAGGCAATGTTTTCCATTTCTCTACCAATATGGACCATTCCCAATTCCCACCAACAGTATCTTCCAACATATGCACAGGAGCACACATGTGCACATGCATGCACCCACACACAATATGACAATTTCATCTCATCAACTCATTTCCCTTATAGACAATTTTCAATTTAGCTCTTTCCTTCTGTTTGGCTATTTGCTGATCGATATATTTTAAAAGGCAAATACTTATCATTATCTTTGAAAACTAAAGATGTCTTGAAGATATGTATCTGTAGATAGATTTTTTTTTCAAACTTTTAGAGCCCAGAGAGAAATTTAACTTTCTCAAATTTTCCCCAAAATCTCTCTCTTAGGTCTGATAGAGAGAGCAAAGGTCATGTTGGTAGGAAACTGTGGGGCTCTTGGGTGTGAGCAATTCATTTCAGATGTCTATTCAACGTCATCTAGACACCTACCAACTCCAGGGCTTGAGAATAATTCCAAAAAGTTTATCAGTGTCCTTATTCAAGGGGTATTTTTTTAAAAATCTAAAGTTATAACTGCAGAGTAAGTCAATAAGATTATAGGTTATAGTTTGCTTTGAAAGTATACAATATACACAATTATAGGAAGGCAGGTCAATTTATATATTTACATGCTATTTCTAAGCTAATATCAACCTATGACCTCAGTTGTAAGTACCATAATTGCCAGGGGGGGGAATGGTTACGAAAACAAATATGTCTTTTATGATTTAGAAGCACATAATCTCTTATTCTAGAGCGCTGTCAAGTAATGAGAGGTACTTAATAAAAAAAGTAATTAGAGCTATAGCCAACTGATACATATCACACCATTTTTTCCTTTGTGATTTAAAAACCTTGAGGTAAATTTCATTACTGCTCTATTAAATACTTCTGGCATTAAAAACTTTTATAGTTACTAATTTTAAACTACTTAAAATGTCAAATGTTTTCAAGCTTCACTCACTTTCCCAATTATTACATTGGAATGACTCATTAACTGTAACATAAACAGACCCACTTTTACCTCCTGTTATGCTATAGCTTTGATTTTATTACCAGAGTACCACTTTTCCATGAACCATGACAAAAATTCATTGGAGGGGAAAAAAAAAACCCCTCAAACCAAACACATATTCTTCCTCTTCCAAATACCAATTTTCCTCAAAAGAATGGAAGCAATAATGGTAATTTGCAATAGATTTTACATGTACAAAGAATGTACCATTATATAATACTGTACATGGTACATAATAATACGTAGTACCTGAATACCTTAGCAAAAGACATTTTGACAAAAACTTTATCCTTCAGAAATCAGTTGGGAAACAAAAATAACCTTACTTATGCAGTAGCATATCAGATTTGGTCTTTACTAAATGGACCCTGGAGAAATCAGCTTCGTAGAAGGTCTAAATTCATAGACTAAAAAAACAAGGAAAGCAGGTTCTAGAATATAAAGTAAAAATTACATACGCATACATTTACATATGTATACCTAACTGAAGCACACAGACCACTACAGCTTTAGAACTCATTGAAGAAATTTGAGTCTTGAAACCTTAGACATCAAAATTTTCCCAAAAAGCAGTCAAGATAATCCAATGATCAGTGACACTTCTGTTATTTAGAAATACAATTTACTATAATTTAGAGTTATGGGTAAACTATTATTTCTCAAGAAATTTTAAGTCTTTTTTTTTAAACCCTAAGAAAACCTTCAAATTACAATATTAATCTCTACGGTAAATAATTTCATTTAAGTTTATTTAGTTAATTGAAGCTTTTTGATGAGTTCATTCTTCCTTTAAGAAGGACTTTCAGAGATAATCACAAAGTCTCCAAAGCTCCATAGCTGTCTGTGTTTAGTTTGGGGCATTTACTTCTCTTTCTGAGATTTTCCTTTTTAAGTGACCTTAACATTTAATCCGAAAATTCAAGACCTGTTTTTAAAGATATGTTTGTGGGACACCTGGTGGCTCAGCTGTTGAGGGCTTGCCTTCGGCCCAGGGCATGATCCTGGAGTCCCGGGATCGAGTCCCACATCGGGCTCCTTGCATGGGGCCTGCTTCTCTCTCTGCCCGTGTCTCTGCTTCTCTCTTTCTCTCTCTCTCTCTCTCTCATGAATAAATAAAATAAATACATACACACATACATACATAAAATCTTTAAAAAAAAAAAAAAAAGATCTGTTTGTTAAGGAGTATTTCTAAAAGTTCCTAACTGAAATACCCATCAAAACAATTATCCATATATTTCATGAGAATTCACTCTACCACCAATACAACACAGCTCATTTCACCACATGCATGTAGTTAATTCTTGAAACATGTCATATTTTAAGCAAATATTCTGCAACAGGTCTCCCCTTCCCTATCATACTTGTCTTGAAAAATAACAATGACTCTAGACAAATACTAAGCAGGTTTTTGAAGCCAAAATTTCTGAATCAATAAAAATGAAAAAAAAATTAAGCTAAACAAGAATGAAATACCAGCCCACTGAAAAAAATCAGAACAAACCCTGCATTATTTAATATTTCACAGAGATATTCACTACCAATCTGAATACATATATCTGGGATGTACATAACAATGTTGGATAAGCTTTTACTACTCTTTCCACTGTTTTCAGGAGCTGGGCCCATCTGTGAACTTTCAATCACTAAGAAGGAAATACAGAGATTTTAAAAGGAGAGTAGAAGACTTAGATAAACTGACCAACCAGCAACCTAAAGGTCATGGGATTCATTAGTTGACAATATTAAGGCCCTAATATTGATTTATCTGAGGTAAAAGCAATTCAAATTCTAAATATGGTATCAAATTGAGAAAAATAGATATCTATAAAGCAAGACTTATACTCTATTGTGAAAAAAACTCAGAGCCATGTAACAGCAGTGTCACCATCCCTTAACATCTCTTCACAGTGGATAGTCATGAGGCCCACTATAGTTCTGTTGACACCCAGAGCAAGTCACATTTCAGTAAGTTCTACAAGACTGTCCTTGGTTGTCTTTGATTTGGAAATTGGTTTTTTGATAAGACAGAAATTTCATTAGAGCTGAGTCATTAAAAACAAAATTATGAAAAATAAAATATTTTAACACATGGCTATTTGCTTTGGGGAAAAAAGTTACAATGGAACTTCAATGAAAATAATTTGTAAAGTGTTATATTCCATCATATTTTTAACTTAAATTAAAAAAAACTACATTAAACAGGGTAGTGTAAATAAAATGAGGTCAATGATCAGTTCTTGGAAATGAAAAGTAAATACAACTCCAAATGGAGAAGACATTTACATAAAAATTAATTATGTTGGCATGAGTAGGTGAAAGGCACCTGCTTAATTATTATGAATTCTCAGTGGGCAGTGCTTAAATGAAAGTCCATTTTTTAATTTACCCTAGAAAGTTCTCCAATTTCAGAATTTGTAGGAAGCTGCTACTGTAAAAGTCATAGGGACAAGAATACTATTTCAATAAGATCATCTCCCTCATACAATCAGTGATTCCAAATGCAAGTTTCTGATTAGTTGCAATGAGATAATTTACACTCATGAAAGTATAAAATAACAACCAAATTTTCATTCAAAATATCTAAGATGCAATTACTTATACAATTACTTATACACTTTATTGAACTTCTTATATTAATGGGATTACTTGAGATTGGAGGTGCCCTTTTAGCAACCAAAACTGCTGAAGCATTACAAATGATTACAAATAATTCACACCCACTGAAATAACAAAATTTCTCAACAATAAAGTCTTTAAGAAGAAATATATGAGGAAGATAGTAATTTGAAGGTCTCTTCTGTTATATAGTTCCTAGTAATTACTTTCAGTACCACAATTCCCCAAGTATGTATTTCTGTGCTAAATAATTAAGGATAAATTTTATCAGAGCAGTGTAATCTATATACTATCTATGTCTCACCATTATATTGCATGTTATTTAAATCAAAGGTCAATGAACTTTTTCTATAAAAGGCCAGATATAAAGAATATCATGTAAGTCTTCATATAAAGAAAGGGAAATCAATTTTGAGAAAATTTTATTGATAAAATGCAAAATATAATAATAATAATTGAGTACAAATTTTTACCATACAGGTCAACTATTGAGAGGAATGGAAGCCTGAAATTCGAATTTTGTATCATTTTTTGTGCCACGAAGAATTATTTTATTTTTTCAAAACATTTATTTATTTATTTATTTATTTATTTATTTATTTATACATTTAAAAATATAAAGATGATTCTTAGCACACAGGCTCTACAAAACAAGGCAGTGGGCCCTATTTGGCCAACCTCTGGGCTAAATATTACATTATCTTACAATTGATGTTATGCAATTCTATTAATTTGTTTTCACTGAAGAGGTAAATTAACTCAATCTTGATATAGAGATTGGGTCCCATAAAGGAAATGTTTGTATCTGATACATACAAATTCCAAAATTTTAGAAGACAATAATGTTTATTACTAAGAGCGAGCACTATCTGCCCTGTGAAAGCCAAATTTTTGATCCCCATGTTGTTGGCTATGAGTTATGTTACCTCCAAAGCTGGAGACTGCCCTTATTAGAAATTATCTGAGATGCACACAATCAGAAGTGAGGAGGATAATCCACCAAACTGAAGAAAACAAATCAGTATCACTGTTAGAAAAGTGCACACTCAGCTTGATGTCCAAAGGCCAGCTATTTATGCATTGTATCATACAATTATATTTCATCAATACTTTACTATTATAGTCTAGTTATTTTTTGCCATGAAAAGAAATTCTTGGGAGAAGGAGAAAAAGTAGGAAGCTTCAGGAAAGAGTTACAAGGTTGAGTTTTAACAATTTGGGAATCTGTCCAGTTGCATTCACATTGCATCCCAGAGCCCACAAGAGTGATCATCCACTCAAGCCATCACCTTCATCTATTGCTGATTTTAACATATTCCTTCCATGCTTCTTTCAAGGTAGACCTCAGATAAGCCTTTTTTTTTTCAATTAGATAAAAGAAAGAACTTAACTTCTAATTAAGTCATTCATAAGCTATTTGGTGAGCATTAAATATTTTCAAAGTAAGACTCAGTGGGAGGCCACAAAGCTTTTGTCACATAACCTGCAAGAGTACAAGTAACAGCAAGATTCCTGCTTGCCTTAGTACATACACCTGCTCCGTTCTTTTGTGGTGAGTCAACCTCTCCCCCCAGAACATCTTAATGTTCAGCAAGAAACTGTAGGTCCATAAGCACAGTTATAAAAACAGATATCTCCCTTCTCAATTCACATCTCTTGGTAGCAAGGCAAGTGAAGAAACCAACAACAGTCTGTGCAAAGTATCAAGAGTCAAGACAGGTCCAGGAGGACCTGTCTCTAAACTTTTGTGAAAGGAACACCTCAATATAATAACAAATTTGTCTTGACCAGAAGAGAGAAGAAAGACTTGGGGTTGGTTCACTTCTTTTGAAGTGTCAAGTAGGGCACTAGTAGGCAAAGAATGTGGTCCATTCAACGTATTACATCTTTAGACAGGTGAGGAGTAAGCAGAGCCACCAAATAAATGTGAGCACACGCATCTGATGGTTTATAGATGTATATACATATACACACGTGCACATACACATGAACACGTATATGTGTTTGCATAGAATCCTTCCAATGTAAAGTTACTATGTTGATTAATCAGATCAACTAAAATTCGAATTAAAGTGCACCTAATTCCTGAGCTACTCCTGGTTTAGAGTGCTGTCCCACAAAAGATTTCACATTGGCAGGCTTGGGTAGTCTTGGGCTGACTCAGTGGAGAACAGATTTGCTCATGGTGAATCAGCTGTAAATAAAGCAAGAAGGTCTTTGTATTCACCTTTAATTTTCTTTACTTATATTCAGTTCTCTCTGACTTTAACGTTGGTATTCAAGATTGATTCATGTTTTAATATGAAGACTTGTCCAGAAGAATTATTGGTGCTATTTTAACACTTCAAAAGCGTTTATGCTGAAAAAAATTTAAAAATTTAAAAAACTGCTTATGCTGGTTGATGGTCACTTGTCCACACACTGAATAGCAGCCTAATTGGTAAACACATACACTTGTTCTTTCAAACAAGATAAAACATATAAAGCACCTTCATAGTAAGTAGACCTTGCTTCCTTCCAAAAAGTAAAAAAAAAAAAAAAAAAAAAAAAACTAAGTATTAAAGAATAAAACAAAAATTAGGAAATGAATTTTTCTCCTCAAATATATATTATTGCAAATCATACAAGTGATACTAACAAGAAATTATTCAATGCAATTTTAATGATATGAGGGCATTTAATTGCATTTTTGACACTTTAAGAACTGTCAACTCAATATATATGGTAATCAAGATCTCCAACTTTAATATTTAAATAATACCTAATAATTTAAAATTTTATAAGTTCTTTAAGTTTTTCAAATGTTTAGAAGAGCATTAAACTACATCATAAACAAACCAAAGCTGAGAGAATACAGAGCCAGGGTTGAAATTTTAAGTGTTAGTCAGAGGCCCAGCCAAAGCTAAGCACCCTTGAATGTTCTGCTCTACTCAGGTCTCAGCAGCTCCTCTGCCCTTCACTAAAAAGATATATAACAACAACAACAAAGAGCTATTTAATGTCAATCTGCCTTTTATTGGACTTCAAGAAAACACTCAATCAAATACACAGCAATCATATTCATATATTATTAACCCCAATACAGGCAGTGTCTTAGAAAGACATGACTGTGTCTAGGCCAGACTTCAGCTCTGCTTTTCTGAAGGGAATGATGCTTCAAGTGATGTGCTTTACATTGTAAGAGTGACCTCTAGTGCCTTCCTTTTTTGTTGAACTTCTGTAGTTGGACGATGAATTACTTATACCTTCTCTACAAAACTTTGTGTGCATGGGTGTGTGTGTGTGTCTGTCTAGTTATTGTCTGTTTGTTGCAACGCTCGTCAAATGCTACTATTACAGCATTCCAAGATTCTGACCAGGTGAAAATATGCAAATGTTCTTGTCTCATGGAATTCTTATACAACCAAATTAAAACTGAAATCTGAAACACAGTGCAGCATCTGAGGGATGTTCTCTTCTTCCAGTGATAGATACACTCTGCTATTAAATGAGCCGATACTGCATGGGAACCTGAAATCACAGACATGCAGTGTAAATGGACATTTGACTTGTGCCAGAAAGGTTGCTTATCATGTTTTTTCCACATCAGAGTGCTTTAGTGTGCTCAAGGGATGTGCCATAGCAAATGCCTGATTCCTGGCTTATTTGTATCCCCTAAACCTAAACCTGGTTATACAGTAACAACATAAATTCCTGAACAGGCCTCACAGCCCTTTCTGGAAAAGCAAATGAGCTTTTCTTTTTAAATCAGAGAGAGAGAGATAAAGAGTTGAATTTGCAGAGCTTATTTATCATTCATCGGGGAGGGGAAAATTCTCCCATTTGGGGATTTTTAAGCCAAATATAACTTTTTAAACTTTTTCTATCTCCAATGAAAAGTGGATGAAGAGAGTTCTGCCAAATTATTTTGGATGATACTTAAATAAGAAATGAGGTCTTAATAAATCTTCCCTGAATCAATTAACTTAGACTATTCAATCACAAATATATAAAGTTAAAAATAACACTTTTAAGAATTAACACTTTGAAAAAAATCACCTGAATGTTTTCCCTTTAAGCAAAATGGAGGAATCAAGCCCCCTCTTTCAAGAGTACTCAAATCTTCTTTAGAGAGTGAGGGCACGATTCTTAATACTGGGGTTCACCTCCACCAGTTTTGCTCCTGAATTCTGCAGCGCATTTCAGTCATTAGCCCGGCATCATTTTAAAGATGCAGCCAGCTATCAGTCTGCCAGTGCAAACTTCAGAAATCTAAGCTAATGCAGCATAATGTAAAGTCTGCCAGTTGTTTTCCTGTTAGACATAATTCCAATAAAATTCAGTAATCCTTAAAAAGGAAGAAATGAAGACATTCGCAGGCTATTCCCTGGTTAAGATGCTAATTTAACGTTTTACTAGAACTTGAGCTTTCTCAATGAATATTCAAAGACGAGAGGATAAGTGTCTGCTCATGGACAAAAAAAGAAATGACACTTTGCATATTTTGACCAGACCAGGAGGAAAGACATGTGTAAAGCCAGTCATATTTGCAAGATTTTTAAGTGAGCCTTCATTTATAGCAGTATGCTCTGCAGCAATTCCAGTTGCAAATAATAATCATAAAAACAACAGAATTAAAGTTTTGCAGAGAGCCACCCCCCCCCACACACACACACAACCACCACTGCAAGTTTTAAATCATTTGCTGTATACTTACAGGAATTCCCAGCTATGACCCTGTTCCAATTTTGAGTAGATAACAGAAGTAGCAGCTTGAGGACAGCTCCGGTGATAGACCCCATGCTCACATTTATTAGGCTCCCCCAAAAGATGTTGAGTGGCTCTCCAAGCGCTGTCCGGGTCTTCAGCACCTTTGGGTCTCCCAGTAGCTCTCCCTCCGTCCCTCCTCTCTCTCTGTATCACACGCACACACAGACACGCACACACAGACACACACACCCTCCGCACACAGCCCTGACTCCTCAGTGACAAGCACCCAGCATCTTTCCTAACAAGCACCCAGAGCGGCCAGGCCACGCCCACTCCTCTCCGCGGCGGTCCCCGACGGTGGCCGCGGTCCCTCCTCCTAATTCACAGCAGCGCTCAGAGCCCCCCGCGCGCCGCGCCGCTGATGGAAGCTGCACCTGCAGGCGCGGCCTGCTGCTCCGGCCTCCTCGGGGCTCCCCCCCCCCCCCCCCGCCCCGCTCTTCTCCAACAGTCCTTAACCCTTTCTCCCCTCTGGAGATGTGGGTGAGGGAAGCCGGGGAGGCGGTGGAGCCTCCCGATTTTCCGGAGGTCTTGCCTTTAGCAGATCCAGTCAACACACTGAGCTAATTCCTGAATATCCGGGAGGGCATCCAGGTAAAACTGCCTTGTTCCAAAACAAAAGCATAAAAGACAGAAATAACTAAGCAGTATTGGTAAATTGTAGCTGAAAGTGCCCTTAGGGAAAATACTTGCTGTTGTTTTCATCTGTTTATATTAAACTATCCTTTTCAGCTATGGAGCCAGGATTTTATTATGGAAATTCCTCACAAGGAAACAGACATTCCTGTTTGGCAGATATTTAGAATCATCTGGTAATAGTCTGCAAGAAATTAACATTTCTTATTTTAGTGCATCAGGAGGACAAATCCACAAATTGAACGCTTTACATGGATTTATTTTGATGAATGCATCGTGCTGTGAATAGGCAGCTGCATTCTACAAATTCTTTAATAACAATTCCCAAAAGGCCTGAAATGAAGAATGATGGGATTCTGAAAAGGGGGACCCCCGCCACACACACACATGCACACACCCCCCAAACCTAAACAACGTAAAGATGTAGTTCAAATGTTCTAAAGGAGAGAGGAATAAAGTTGAGATCAGAACCTCACCGACTACAGAAAAATTACTCTCCTAATGGCTGATGCATGAATACTGCTATTTCTTGAATAGAATATTAAAAAATTTACATAACAGTTAATATCACATAATAAATGTTATCACATGGTATCATTTTAAAGAGGATAAATAATTTCTTTAAAATAAGTGTGAAGATACTTAACTGATAATGTGCTAGACTTCATAAGAAGAGGAATCCTAGAGTTCTCAAGCATCTCTTGGTGATTACAAATTAGAAGACATAAGCCTGTAGCAACACTATCCTTGCTATGGATTAAATGAAATAAGGAGAAAAAAGGACTGATGCATGCTCCTGTATAACCATAAGAGTTAAAGAAATATGTTTGGCTTTCGCCTACAAACAAAGCAGAACAGATATTTTTTCTTTTCCTACTTTACAGATGAGAAAAACAAGAACAGAGAATTTAAATAATTTGTAGAGGTCATAGAGTTAGTTAAATATCGATGATTGGACTTTGTTTTTCTGACTCCAATTTTACTGCTCTCACCCTGGGAATTACTGCCCCTCGCATCAGAGTCCACCTCCTCTCTGACCTGTCAATGGTGGCTAAAACTTGAGGCCCCGGGGAAAAAATCCAGCAGGGGAAAGAAAGGTCATTGTTTGAGTGTGTACTTGTATTCCTAGGCCTACATCCCTGATTTTGTTATTTTCCAATATAATATACTAAGCAAAAGCAGATACAAACTGACCATTTCTGTTAGGTAATTATTAAAGGGGATTAAATTTATTGAACACATACTACTCATTTGTTATCTAATTAAATTATTACAGCAATCTTTGAGGGAACTACCATTATGTCTATATAGCAAAGAGACTGAAACTCAGGGAAGTTAAACAGTCTGCCCAGAGTGCCACAGTGAGTAAGACAGAAGGACTTGACATTCTGGACTGCAAAGCTCTAAAATCATTACTTTCAATGACTCCACCCTGAGGAACAGGCTCTTGGGCTCTCCAGAAGAGAAAAGTTGTCTTCCTATTAAAACTTTATACTTAACTGTTCCCATAAAACAAATTAGAGAATGTATTTTAAAAGGACCAGTACATGTAAGTGAACAACAACCGAACCTTTCATGCCAATAATAACTTCTTGGCATCACAGCAGCCATTAATGATGGCTTTTCCATATCAGTGTGCTACGGCTGGTACTGGAGAGATCGCAATTTCAATCCTCCACAACACCTGCCCCTGTCTGATGACCACACAGAGGAAAGATTGCCCCGACAATATGAAGCAAGGGAGAGAACGTGGACTTTGCAGAGGAGCCTCGATATGAATTCAGCTTTCATTATGGTTCTCATTAAGTGAATCCATTACTCTGGTCTTTGATTTCTTTCTTTAAAAAAATAAAAGAATAATGACCATAAGAGCCACTGTGATATAATGTATGATGACCATACATTATATTGAGTACCTAGCACTGAGTGGGCCCTCATTTGCTGACTGACCTTAGCTCTCTGCCTCTGACCATTCAGAGCAGTGGTTTGAGCAGGCGATGCAGGAGTCTAGCATCCAGGTTCACTGTCTGCCCCCACTACACCACCAACCAGCACAAGCTCTTGGGCAAGCTACGTGTCACCTCTGCTTCTGTTTCCTCAGCTGTGCCCCAAGGATAAGTAAAATATCAACCTCAATGCCAAGATAATGCCATAAAGTAAAAGCCCCTAGGAGTTACACAACCAATGTTGTTCTTATAATCACTGTACTCTATAGCTCACGCTGCACAGATGAGAAATCTGATAAGCAAAGGAATTAAAACCTGCCAGAGGGACATGACTCATTAGTGGCAGGAAAGGGTTGGTCACCAAGACCCACTGACCTGTGCTTCTTTTCTCCATCCCCACCAGATGGTGCTTAATGTCAGAAAAAAAAAATGAGTCTGAATGGGAAAAATCAGAAAAGCACAGAGCTCTAATTTTGCACATCACTGTACTGCTGATTCAGACTCCGCGAATCACTTCCCTGTGCATGCATTTGCGGTTATATTTTCCACCGATTAAGATAAACACAACTGCTGGTGCTTAAGGTTTGGCATATGCATATTATGGGCCAGGCCCTGCCTGAGAAAGCATTATAAATCAAATCAAAACGTTAAAATCTGTAAAATAAGGCTTTCAATTTCCTCTTGGTACAACTTGCCAGAGAACTGTGTGTCCCACCACAATGTACAAGGAGGCTCCAGGATCCTACTTAAGATTGGAAAAAGACCTTCAGGCCATAGTGGAACAAAATCACATCAAAAGACTAGAAAGAGATCAAGATGCCACTCCTTTGTTTCTTTCATTTGCTAACAATTGTTTTATCTGGTGCCTGAATTGCTTAACGGTTTTTTGGTTGTTGTTTTTTTTTTCTGGATTTCAAAGAGGGTCTGGGCTTCCCATTCTGCAATTTTGTTGATGTCACTATTCAAAATAGATTCTTTAAAAAAAAATTAGTTTATTTGAGAGAGAGCACTCATGCACGTGTGGGAGTGCAGGTAGGATCAAAAGGAAAGAGAGAGTTCCAGGCAGACTCCATGCTGAATGCAGAGCCCAATGTGGGGCTTGATAGATCATCACCTGAGTGGAAACCAAGAATTGGTCACTTAACCAACTGTGCCACGCAGATGGCCCCCAAATAGATTCTTTTTAACGCTAAAATGTACTTGAGGTGCAATATTATGGTTTATAAGAAATCTGTATTTGGTCATTCAAACGACCAAATATAACTTCTATTATATTTGGTCTTCTTCCACAGTTTCTGGCTCACAGCTCCTAAAACCCTTGGAATTTCCTGATAAAGGGTAATTAATGTGTCTTTGTTATGTTAATGAAGTGACCTTAGGAAAACCCTTAGGTAACAAGGATGCAAACTGATTGCCAGGAGAACCAACCCTGTGATTACAGCATTGGAACTTTCAGTACCTCCCTGCCTCTTCACTGTTGGGAAGGACAAAGAGTTAGAGATTGAGTTCTATTGCCAGTGGCCAATGATTTAATTAATAGTGCCCATGTAACTGTGTTCAGAGAGCTTCCAGTTTGGTGAACCTGTAGACTGTAGAGATTTAAGGAGAGTGGTATGACTGGAGAGGACATGGAAGCTCTGTAATCCTTTTCCCTATACCTTGCTCTGCGCACCTCTTCCATCTGGTGTTCTGGAGTTTTATCATTTTATAATATACCAGTAATCCAGTAAATAAAATATTTCTCTGAGTTGTGTGAACTGCTCTAAAAAAATAATGAAACCCAAGGAGAGGGTTGTGGGAACCTCTCATTTACAGCCAGTTGGTCAGAAGTGCAGGTAAAGTTGGGGGAGGGAGGGCAGCCTTATAACTGCGTCCTCAACCTGTAAAATCTGATGCTATCCCTGGGTAAATGGTGTCAGAATTGAGTTGAATTTTTGGACACACTTCTGTTATCCTGAGAATTGCTTGTTGTGTGGGGAATTGGGGAATCCCCCCCACCCCACATACACACACACCCTCACAGAGATGCATCTCAGAACAGCTTCTTAGGAGACAACAAAATTTTTGCCAAAAATCCCTTCCCAAATATACTTATATTGAGTATAAACAATGTTTTGCATGCTGCAACCAGAACATACAAAAATATTCATTATTGTCATTGAACCTTTATTGAGTTAGTATTTTATTAATGGTATTTACTTTTATTTTGTATTGCATTTTCAGTTAAGGGACTTAACATTCTGTAATATAAATACACTTTTCATAAGTGACTTTTTATTGCCCTAAGTGCTACTATTTTATTTTCTCTTTTAATCACTGTGCTACAAATCGTGTAAGTGATGACTTTGATAATAAGACACATATTGAGTTTTGCAACTTTGCAAACACCCATAGCTCTAGCAGTGCACTCTTTCTATTAACATCTCACTTGACACAACCTTTACATAATAAAGATTTAATTGGCAAATAAAGATAAAAATTATAGGCAACACTGGATGCTCTCTTCAGAAAAAAATGTGAAAAATATGCAACTTTACTTCCTTTTTTCCTTAATATTATTAAAGAAAATCTGTAATTCTTGCCTACCTAAACAAATTATATATGTATATATATAACTATGTATACTGTTTATATTACATCCAATGTAGGTATGTGTGTGTATATATATATACACACTATGTATACATATATTTTACATATGCATCTATTATATGCATATATAAAGTTACATTATTTAACAATGTTTTAGATGAAATATAATTTAGTTTTCAATAGAAAGTATTTAAGACTTTTAGATACTCTGATTAAAATATTATGTATTATACGATGAGTATGGGGTCTTTAATGACTTGAAATTTTCCCTTTTTAAAATAAACAATTTGAGAATATTTATTAAGTATTTTTAAGAAATTTTAGTATAAAAATAATTTTGGACTTAGAGAAAAATTACAAAGATACTATAGAAAGTATCCATTTACCCTCCACACTCAGTTTCCCTTATTATTAGCATTTTACATTAGTTTGGTACATTTGTTATAATTAATGAACCAATATTGGTCTATTATAATTAACTAAAAGTCCGTATCTTACTCAGATATCCTTCATTTTTACCTAATGTTCTTTGTGCTCTAGGATCACACCAGGATACCACATTATATTTAATATCCATGCCTCCTTAGGATCCTTTTGGCTGTGACAATTACTCAGACTTTCCTTGTTTTTTTATTATTTTAACAGTTTTGAAGATATTGGTTGGCTATTTTGTACAATGGTCCTCTGGTGGGTTTGTCTGTTGTTTCCTTCATGATTAAACTAGGAGTTTTTGAGAGGAAGACTATAGAAGTAAAGTGCCATTTTTCTCGCATTATTATCAAGAGTACGTATCATTAACATGACATATCATTGATGATATTGTTCTCTATCACTTGGAGGAGAAAGTGTCTGATTTCCCCACTGTCAGATTCCTCTTCTTTTTCATCCTTTCTTCCTTCCTCTTTGGAAGGAAGTCACTATATGCAGCACACACTCAGGAGTGGGGAATTATGCCCCACCTACTTGCAAGCAGAGTATCTGTATAAACCACTTGGAATTCTTCTGCGTGACAGATTCATCTATTCTCCCAATTTATTTATTTAATCAATCATATGGACTCAGGGATATTTATGATATAATAAAATACTACTCTACTTTGTTGCTCAAACTATTCCATCTTTTATCAGTAGCCTTTTCTATTGGATACTGCGGGGTTTTTTGACATACATCATTTTGTGTATTTGTGTGTGTGTGTGTGTGTGCACATTGCAGCACTTCCTTAATTTCTGGCATCACAGGATTCTCTAAGCTCATGTTCTGTATTTCTTGCCCCTGTCACAGAATCAGCTATTTCTTTAAATACCCTTGGTTCCTTTTAGTAAAGAAGACTATTAGAAACCAAGATCTAGGTCCTAAGTGTGGTTATTGCTACGGGTATCCTTACTTTTAGGTCCACTCTGCTGAAAGAGCAAGGAAATAAACATATACCTATATATATACTAACCTGTGTATATCCAAATACCTATATTTCTGTGTAAATTTATTTGTATCAACATTATATCAATATTAAGCTATTAAATATGATTTCATAGTGATATCTCCCAATTTCAATCTATTACCATGTGGGTTATTATAGCTCTTTCTCCCTCTTACTTGTAAAATGCCATTCCAATAGTGAGAAATCTGATTCCCATCCACACTCATTTACTTAACTGTTCAATTTTAATATGACTTTAGAGTACTTCCATGGAGGGATGGCTCAGCGGTTGAGCATCCACCTTAGGCTCAGGGCATGATCCCGGGTCCAGGGATCAAGTCCCACATCAGGTTCCCTGTGAGGAGCCTGCTTCTCCTTCTGTCTATGTCTCTGCCTCTGTGTGTCTCTCATGAATAAATAAATAAATAAATCTAAAAAAAAAAAAAATACTATAGAGTACTTCCATGGAAAACACCTGTATCAGCTAAACTACAGTGATTAGGTACTATTCCTTTAGTCTTGCAGACTCTACTAATTTCCAAAGGTACTTAGTTCAGAACCTTTTTTACCTCTCTTAAATGAGGTATTTTTCGGACTTTTCTAATACAGGTAATTGTTTTGTCACGTTTTGCATTCCATCCAGGTTATCGTACCCTCTTACGTGATTTTTTTTTTTAATTTGCACAAAATAAGGTTAACTCTGCGCTAAAAGGGTCTATGGGTTCTATGAATTCTGAGAAATGCATAGTCATGTGCACATAATTATAAATAATACAAAACGGTTTCCTGCTCTTAACAAAGGTCTACTATGCTTCATCTATTTAACCCTCTCCTACTCTTCCTCCAACTCCCTGGGAACTATCAAGAGTTTTGCCTTTTCAAGAATGTTATATAATTGGAATCATACATTGTGTAGCCTTTTCAATCTGGCTTCTCTCACTTAGCAATTCACATTTAAGATTTATCCTGTGATTTTCATGACCTATTATCTCCTTTCTTTCTATTGATGAATAATACTCCATTGTCTGGATGTCCCACTTTTGTTTACCCTTTCACTGTTGAAGGACTTCTTGGTTGCTTTCAGTTTGGGGCATTATTAATAAAACTACTATCAATATTCACATGCAGTGTTTTGTGTGGACACAAGTTTTAAGCTTATCTGGATAAATCTCCAGCAAATTGATTGCTGAATCATATGGTAAGATTATATTTAACTCTTGAGGAAACTGCCAAATGGTCTTTCAAAGTGACTATGTCATTTTGCATTCCTACCAACAATGAATGAGAGTTCCTGTTGGTCCATAGCCTTGCCAGCAATTTTATTGTCAGTTTTTCAGATTTTAGCCATTCTAGTAAGAGTGTAGTTATATTGCATTGTTGTGCTGATTTGTAATTCTCTAATGACAAATGATCTGGAGCATCATTGCAAATGCTTACTTGCCATCCGTGTATCTTCTTTGGTAAGACATCTGTGCAGGTCTTTTGCCATCTTTTAATTGGAAGTTTTTTTTCCTTAATGTTGAGTTTAAGAGTTTTGTATATTTTAAATAGAATTTATTAATCAAATATGTTTTACAAATATCTTCTCCCCATCTGTGGATCTTGTTTGACATAGCATCTATAGACTTTTCATCAAACTCTAGATCTAGACTTTCTCCAAGATTTTCTACTAGTTTTGTATTTTTGCTTCTGATATATAGGTTTATGATCCCCATTGAACCCATTTCTGTGGAAGTTAAAATGTTTGAAGACTACCTTTTTTCCCCCATTGAATTGCCTTTGCTCCTTTTCAAAAATTAGTTGAATATATTTGCGTGGGCCTATTTCTGTGCTCTCCCTTCTGTTCCCTTAATCTGTATATTCTTCAACTAATAGCATGCTGTCTTGATTACCATGACTTTACAGTAAGTCTTAAAGTTGGAGAGTATCTGTTCTGACTGTTCTTATTTAGTATTGTGTGGGCTATTCTATGTTTTTTTGTCTTTCTGTATAAACTTTAGAATCAGTTTGCCAATATCTACAAGAAAGTCTATCTGGTATTTGGGATCATGTTGCATCTGTGTAGACCAAGATGGGAAGACATGACACCGTAACTGCACTGAGCCTTCCAATCCACAAATGAGAGCATGATGGATCTACATTTTATAGTTTTCATCAAATTTAGACAACTTTGGTCATTATTACTTCAATTTTGTTTGTCCTCTCACCTTTTATAGGGACTCTAATAACATGTATTTTGGGCCAGTAGAAGTTGTCCTGCAACTCACAGATGTTCTTTTCATTTTTAATTTCTGTGTATTTTATTTTGAATAGCTTATATTTCTATGCCTCCAGATTCACTAGTCTCTTGTTCAGCCATATTTATTATGCTGTTATATTCTGAGTATTTTTTATCTTAAGCACTTAACTTTTTGCTCAAGAAATTCAATTTGCATCCTTTTTTATTTCTTCCCTGTCATTATTTAATCTTTTGAACATATGGAATACAATTATATTAAGTATTTTAATGTTCTCATCTGCTCACTCTAACATTTACACGGGGAGCCTGATGTGGGACTCAATCCTGGGTCTCCAGGATCACACACCCCAGGCTGAAGACGGCGCTAAACCTGTAAGCCACCGGGGCTGCCCTAATATTAGAATATTATTTTCCTCATTATGGGTTGTGTCCACTCTGCTTCTTCACATGCCTGGCAATCACTGATTGGATGCCAGATGTTGTATGAATTTTACTTTTTTGTACTCTTATACAACTTCTTAGCATTACATACTTTACACATAATAACAACAGGTATACAAAATTGGGATGAGACTTCAGGAGCTAGAAAAAAAAATCCTTGATTCTGACATTGTTTTAAATATATTTAGCATAAAACATAGTACTCAGTTTCTTAAACAGAACATCTTGCTTAAAATTCAAGTACTCTAAAAAAGGTGAGACTGTCTTTGATCACCCTCATCTGAACTTCAGCACTTTTCCTCGGAACTGATGATTTAGGAAGGGTCGAAGATCACCAGATTCAAGAGGGTTGAACAAAAAAGAAAAAGAGAATAAAGAGTAGACAGTGGTGGGGAAAGGATAAGTAGGTGCCCGAGATTTGCCTCCTATATAGTTTGTCTTGGGGAAACCTTGTGACTACAGCATTCTGAGTTTTACTTCTCTAACAGAAAAAAAGCTTATCCCAGTAGGATGCATAACGTTAGAAATTGTCATGCTTAGATTTGTGATATCTTTATAGTGAACTGATTTAAGCATAAGGGAACACAGTTACTGCAGAAAACAAAGAATTCGGTAGATAAGGACTTTGAAAATTTTTTGTATCTACTAGCATTTATGTTGCAGAACTCTAGACTGCCTCATGGAACGTTTCCATTTCTCAGAATAATGAAGCAGAAACAATTTTGGCCTCGGGCAGGTCCAGGAAAATCAAATCCACCCACTACCTAGATCTTCAGATCCACAACACACGGCAAGCTTCATGCCTGGCAGCTGCTGTGCCTTAAAGCGCCTTAAGGGAGCAATTCTCCAACTTGCAGGGAGAAAACTACTGTAATAGGAGAGGGAGGATAGCTGGGGTTAATCTTCTACAAGTCAAACTGGTCCTTACTTTTGCAAACATAGTAATGGTGCCATCTTTACAGTACCAAGAAAAAGGAAGAGTACAGTTGCAGGATTCAGAGGCTGTCTTGAAGAGACTAGCTCCCATTCTGTGTGCTTTCTGAACAGGACAGGGAGTTCAGCCCTAGGAGGTGGATGGAGGCGTAAAGTCCTTTCATTTTGACCTGCTCTTCAACATGGTAGCCACTAGCCAAACTAACATTAGGGTCATTTGCTCTGTCACATTAGCCACAATTTGGACAATGCAGATAGAAAACATTTCCATCCGAGCAGAAAGTCATACTGGACAGTGCTGCTCTCGATGTTTGCAAACACTGGGTAATAACATTTTTATAATATGCCAGTATTTCAGTGCCTAATTTTTCCATTAAAAGCATTTATTTTTTTAAGATTTATTTATTTATTTATTCATGACAGACACAGAGAGAGAGAGAGAGACAGAGACAGAGGTAGAGGGAGAAGCAGGCTCCATGCAGGGAGCCCGATGTGGAACTCGATCCCAGGTCTCCAGAATCACACCCCAGCCGAAGGCGGCACTAAACTGCTTGGCCACCGGGACTGCCCCATTAAAAGCATTTAAAAGCAATTTTCCTTCCAATCTTTTTGAAATTATGTGCACTAAAATTTCAGATTGTAAAGTCTGGAAAGAAGAGGGAAAAAGTCTCTATATGCTCTTTACGGATAAAAAGTGAACTCTACTGCCTGAAATAACCACCTAGAGTATTCATACACAGTATTTTGGTAGTGTGTGTTGAATACTCCTACTAGGTGATAAATAAAAGTAAAAGACAGCATGTAACTAAAGTATAAAATAGTTTTCTTATATAGGTTAGTGTGCATACTCTAGTTCACATTTTAAAATACAGTAGCTTGGATGCGAGGAAATAAAAGGAAAAACCAGAAACACTAAAAAATAGAGTAAAATTGATGGTACTTAAAATACAGAGAGCACTGTGACCCAGTTGAATGAAATGGGAAAGAGGAGAAATTCAAGATCAAGAGTTCTCAATTTCTACTCCTTTCATATACATTAGCAAGACACCAAATCCTTCTGACCCTTGATATTTATACCTGCCTTCCAGGTATGTTGCGAATATTATATAAGGATAATTAATATGATGTGTCAATTATACTTCAATAGAAAAAGAATAGAAATTTCCTAGTTTCTTTAATACAATGAGGGCTTAATAAATGTGTCCAATCATCATTAATATAAAAATAAATCTATGAAAACTTGAGCTGTATATATCACATATATATAGCTTTATGTGTATCAATTGTATCTCAGTAAAGTGTTTTTAAAAAATAAATTCAAGAAACTGCTTTTAAAAACTTCCCCAAATCTAATAATTATAAATATATTGCTGTCACTAAATGTTTAGACTAAACTAAAAGTTTAATATATTCACTCTTAGATTTTAAGACACATATCATAGGTATGATATATGTAAGAGGCAGTGAGGTAGAATGTCAGGTTTGACCTCTCTGAGTTACATGCTGTATAGTCAGATGATACTACCCCAGGTCCATTTTTGCACTAAAAAAATATAATATTGAAGTCCATTATATTCATGTTCTTTTTATTGCAAAAAAATATCCATAAAATGATGTAAGACTTTTTAAGTTACAAAATCCTTGTGAAATTCTTCAACAGTTCTCAACTTACAATGTTTAGACTTATGATTTCTCAACTGTAGATAGTGCAAAAGCAATACTCATTCAGTAGACACTGTACTTCAGATTTAGAATTTAGATCTGTTCCCAGGTTAGTGATATGGACTCACACTCTCCGTGACACTGGGCAGTGGCATCAAGCCACAGCTCCCAGTTCACCACATGATCATGGGGTAAACAACCAATAGACTGACCACTGTGTACCCATACAGCCTTACTATTTTTCATTTTCAGTACAGTATTCAATAAATTACATGGAATAGGCAACACTTGATTATAAAATAGGCTTTGAGTTAGGAGGTTTTGCCAAACTGTAAGCTAATGTATATGTTCTAAGCACGTTTAAGGTAGGCTAAGCTAAGCCATGATATTTGTCAGGTTAGGTTTATGAAATGCATTTTCAACATAATGATATTTTCAACTTACAATAGGTTTATTGGAACATACCCCATCCTATGTTGAGGAAGATCTGTACTTCAGTGAATGCCCTGGTTAAATTAAGAAATCAAGATTTTCTTGCTTAATGATCTCCACTCATATGCCATTGAATACAGATCCACTGTCAGGTTGGTATTATTAACTTTCTTTTATGTGTTTATGCTTTTTCTTAACTTTGTGTTTCTTACAAGTTATGAAACACAGGTTGTGATACATAGGTTGTATATAATACATGTGCTATGTATGTCATATATAACATATAAATATAGACACATGTATATGAATGTATAGTTATAGATCTAACAACCCTTCAATGACATCACATTCTGTGTACTATCTCTTTATAGGTAATATCTCTTCACCTAACTCATTTTCAAGAAAATTTCAGTGTCACAGGATCTCCCTCAAAAGGAGGGAGATATATAATATAAAGATGCACATTCTTGAATAAACTGTACCTTTGACCAATGACTTTGCTAATTTTTGATAAGTACATAAAAGGAAAATCTTAAGAAACTCACATATTCTATTTAAAATATATCACTGTATTATATATTATCAAAATCACCAGCCTGTTTACTAAACATGTCATTTTTTCTTGGTGAACCTGTATTAGAATGAATATTTTGATTACTCATATAAACCTGCCCATACCTCTTGCCCATTCACTGTCTTTCGGAAATTGAAGTTTATAAACTGTGGAAGGAGCCAACATGTCCATAGACAGATGACAGGATAAAGAAGATGTGGTATATATACAGAATAGAACATTACTCAGCTATCAGAAAGGAGGAATAATTACTATTTACATTGGCGTAGATGGAACTGGAGAGTATTATGCTGAGGAAAATAAGTCAGTCAGAGAAAGACAATTATCATATGGTCACTTGTACGTGGAATGTAAGAAATAGTGAAAGGGACCATAAGGGAAGGAGGAAAAACTGAATGAGGAAAAATTAGAGAGGAAGACAAACCATGAGAGACTCCTAACTCTGGGAAACAAAGGGTTGCAGAAGGAGAGGGGGGTGGAGGGATGGGGTAACTGGGTGACAGGCATTAAGGAGGGGCATGTGATGAGATGAGCACTGGGTGTTATACTATATGTTGGCAAATTAAATTTAAATAAAAAATAAAAATTAATTTAAAAAAGAAATTGAGGTTTATGACAATGACAAAAATTTATTCATCCATGGAATACTGTCCACAAATGATATAAAATTGTCTATAAAAATATTCTGGATTGGTAAAATAGCCAATGATCTGTTGTTTTATATGAAAAAGGGCATTATCTTTTAAAATGAGAACAATTTTGCAATTTTGAAAATATTGCAACTCCTTGCTAGTTATTAATATAATCTAGAACTAAAGCAAGTATTGTGCTTTAGTAAAATTTGGCTGTGTAAAAACCACCCCAAAATGTCATGACTGAAGACAATAATGATTTATTATTTCTCCTATTTCTGGTGTTTAGCTGGACTAGAAAATCCAAGATGGTCTCTTTCATATGTTTGGTGACTGGGTCCCAGATGAAACATTTCAGTTCTCCTCCACATGGTTAAATTGGCTACATTATGTGGGTGATTCAGGGCAGTGATCAAGGAGGATGAGGACATAAATTGCAAGGCCTCTTAAAGCTTAATCTCTGGAGGTCACCACACTGTGTCACTGCCAAAACAAAGCAAGCCACAAGTCCAGCTCAGACTTAAGGGGATGAGAAAGAGATTCCACTTTAGTGTCAAGGCAATAGCAATGGTGCATTGTAAAGAGAGGATAGAAAGAATTTGTGGCCATCAAATAATCTAACTCATGCTGAGTCTTCTTTTTCTTTATCTTTGCATTATTTTTCTGACAAAACTGACACCACCATAAGACATCACCTGCATCTGTCTGACTTTAACAACATGAACAAGAAAGGTAAATTTTGCAAAACTTTTTGTGGTCTTCATCAATTTTTCCAAGGGCTTCTCTTCATCTTTTGATATTCAAAGCATTATCTTTTGAAGTTTGAAAATAAATTTGCATTTGATTTGCTGTATATATATATATATTATATATTATATAATTATATATATATATGTATATAGTTGACATTTTATACTCAACAATGAACTAACCTACAAATGACCTAAGACTCTGAGTGGGGAGGTGTCTATGCTAGCATTATGCAAAAATGATAGCTGAGCAGTGCCTGATTTAATAAATAATCATTTTTTTAAATGACTGCTTTCCTATTAAGAGTTCGGTGTCCCCACAAAGTCTTGTGACTGCAGACCAAAAATCCTATTTCATTAGTAAGGTTTCTCTCTCAACCAAATTATTTTTCTTTTACTCGTTATTTTGGATTAAGCATTGCATTAATTCCAAACATGAACAAATAGAACTATTCTATGAGTGTCAAACATAGGGAGTTTTACAGAACTTTCTTACACGGGTATTAGAAGGGCTGTGGGAAACCTGCCTGCCCTCCCAGGCACTTGTACTGCTGCTGCAACCTCCCTGACTCCTGGCACCACCCTTGCTACTCTTAAGATAAAGTTCAAGAAAGGAGTATCTTCTCCCTCTTTCTACCTTTCGTTAGCTGAACCTAACAGGAACTACAAATTATAGGAGTCTGGGAAATGTAGCCTACGGTTGTCCAGCCTCCTACAACATAGGGAAGACACAGATGGGAAAGAATGGGACTCAGATAAAAATGGCAAATAACCAGCACACTGAGTAAGACATAGTACCTACCTCCACCAGTCACAACGCAATGGTGGACATGTATGTGAATAACTCTAAAGCAAGTTCTCTTGTAATGAGTACTGCAGTAAGGTAAAAAAAATGGGATGGATACAGACTAATTCTAGGAAAGATGTATAGCAAATTGAGAGATCATAGGAGGTAAAATATAAACTGAAATCCAAGTGATACTACAGGAGTCTAAGTCACTATCTGGGCAGGAGGAGTGATTTCCAGATAGACATGACATTTTAGGGTTTTTATTTGTTTTCTTTTTAGAGGAGCCAAAAATATTTGAAAGACAGTTGTTTCTTGGACTGGATGACATTCCAAGTGCTTATTATTAACAGGAATTTATTAACAGGAATAAAAAACTTTGACAAGATATTGAAATTAAATTTGAGTTTTCTCAAAGTGGCATCACTTTTCAAATACATCAATAAAGCATTTTAAAACATTTCCAAGAATTACTAAGAACATTTTCCTCGTTGTTACACCATTTTTTGTATACTCTGAGAGATCACTGATTTATTTCTCTATCCTCACTACTTTTAAGAAACTTTACCTGAAGCAGCAGAGGGGCCAGCTCAGTGGGAGCAGCTGCTAAATTCTACCGAGATTACACTTTGTAGAAGCATAATAAATTTGTGGTAGAGCTATCTCCCTTGTGTGGAATACACTAGAATATTTGGCATTCACTTTCTCTTTCTCAAACTGCTTCTAAAAGCATTATTCTGTCCAGAATGACGGAAATCCCTCAGGTCACTGGATCAGGGCTAGAAACCACCATGGGATTTAGACACCAGAATTGACCTTGAGTCCAGATTCAGCTATGAACACTGTAACCTTAGGAACTTTATCTGTAGAATAAGAGGATCTGAATAGATTATTTCAAATGCTCCTTTCAGTTCTGATGAGGTAAAATGTTATGAAATGCTTTAAAAGATATCTGAGTTGAAGTGGGTGGAAGAATGCATTACAAAATGTACTTTCAGTTTATTGTAAATATTTAAAATGTCAGTACTGATCTCTCCATTTTTTTTTTGTATCTATTTTCTTATTTTCAACTGAGGCTAGATAAATATTAGGGGAGAACTACTATACTGCTGAATAGTTGTCATTATGTATACCTCCTATAATTGTAGAACTTTGGTGTAAAGCTATCTTAAAGAATTACTCTTTCCTGTATCCCTATTCTTTGTGGCAAGTTGGTATAGTGGAAAGATACTGGATTTAAATCCCACTGACTGAGTTCATTCTCTGTAACACTGCACTTATATGACATTAGACAAATAAATTAACTTCTCTGATCTCTAATTTCTTTCCTATCAGCTACACAGAATGGGATTAATCATAATCTTTGGTTCATAATTCCATATCATCAGAAGTTCACACATGACTGTATTTAATTTCATTTATATTTTGAGTCAATTTCAGAAATATAATAGATATAAGGTAATTAATATAAGAACTACACCTGAACTAGCCCAAATTCTACTTGTTTTTGAAGATATAAGTCATGTTGCAAGTCTTCTGGCTTTTTATGTTCCATGCAACAGGATGATATTAAGAATAACTTGCACTGGAGTACCTGGGTGGCTCGGTCAGTTAAGTGTCAGACTCTTGAACTCAGCTCAGGTCTTGATCTCAGGGTCGTGGGTTCAAGCCCCACATTGGGAGAGGGGGAGAAGACTGTCCTGTTGCCTTTGGGTAGGGGAGTTCATTTATTTTATTGCTATCTGTTATGTGAATATATACTAATTTGTTAAAATTATAAAAATGTTGCTATGGATTATCTTCTTTATGTCTCCTGGTGCAAAGTGTAAAATTTTTACACAATATATAACTATGGATGGATAAATGTACATATGCTCAAATTCATAAGCTAATATAAAACTAGTTTTCAACATGGTAGTGCCAATTTAAATTACTGTCACTAATGAATAACAAATTCCATTAATCTACATCCTCTCAAACACTGGGTATTTTCCCTCTTATTTTCTGCTAGTTGAATGAGCACAGCATAGTGAGTCATTCTGCATGTTTCTAATTGTAGTGATTTTAAAGTTTTCTTCAAGTGCTCTTTATTGAACATACGTCCTTCCTTTTGAGGAAACGCAAGCTCATATTTTTCCCCATAATTTCATTGCCACCATCTGTGGGCTTTTTATGCTACTGTGTTGGTCAATTTATAAACCCCTGCACCAGTGGTAGACTATATTAACTACCCTGTTTTTTTAAATTTTGCTCTCTAAATTATTTATTATTCATCTTCGTGTTCAGGCATGACTCATCTTTTAGAACCATTGTATTTCCACATAAACTTTAGAATCGGCTTGTCAAATTTCATGGAAAACTCCTGTAGATTTTTACTGGATAAGTCTCAAGTCCATTAATCAATTTAGAGAGAATATAGACATCCTCAGAAGATAGGTGCTTCCATTATGAACATGAGATACATGTGCATTTGTTAACTTTTTCTTTAATGTGTATCAGCAAAGTATTAAAAACATCCATGAAAAAAAATTAAAATTAAAATAAAAGAATCCATGCACAAGGCTTGAAAAACTTTTAATTTTATTTCTAGATCTACTACAATTTTAGTTATAAATGATACATTTTAAATATACATATGTGTGTGTTTCTCTTTTTTTTTTTTATGTGTGTGTTTCTTAATTGTTTGTTAGTGGTATATTAAAAAACTATACTATTCATTTGTATGTATTGATACTGTATCCAACCTCAATGCTAGCCATCTTGTATGAACCATTATTTCTCCATCTATAAAATACCTATTGCACATAGTTGTTACAGAAATGAAATGAGGGAAAATTACTGACAACACACTTTCACGGGCATGTCTAAATATTACTTCTCATTCCTTCCTTTTAGGAAGACAGTAAATAAAAGAGACACAAACAGGAAGATGATGGACAGAATGAACTCTAATGTTATTTTGGTTTACCACTGCTTTGGTATCTTTTGAGTATATTTTTGTGTATTTAGATATGTAATGATTAGGATCTATTGGGTTAGTAAAATAAAATAAATAATTGCATAACATTTATTTTAAAGCCAAGGAAAAACAAAGAACACATTGAAGCACAGTCACAATATAATGGCTTCATCATTGTTAAATATATTATACATAGAAATAACACATAAGAAGATGGAGTTTGCTTGTTTTACAGGAAAAAATGTGTTATATTTTTGTCTACACCTAAATTATATGTATCAAAAACTAAATTTGTTGCTGCATCTTAGACCTCTAAGATCCGGGCAACCCCAGTGGCGCAGAGCGCCGCCTGCAGCCTAGGGCATGATCCTGGAGACCCGGGATCAAGTCCCACGTCGGGCTCCCTGCATGGAGCCTGCTTCTCCCTCTGCCTGTGTCTCTGCCTCTCTCTCTGTCTCTCTATGAATAAATAAATAAATAATCTTTAAAAAAAAAAAAAGACCTCTAAGATCCCTTCTCCCCTCCTTCCTTTCTTCCCTTCTCCCTTCTTCCCTCCCTTCTTCTCATCCTCTTATCTATGATGAACATAAAACTCTTTGAATCCTGAATTAAGCTTAAGAGCTAATGTGTAGGTGGCTTTGGACACTTACTTGGAACATTAACTAGTCTTTCACCTTGACTCTCTATGTTAAAATAACAATTTACAGTGATGTCACCTTGGATAAGTGTATTCACTTTCACTAGCTCTTATGTATAGATGGAATATAATCAAACTTTTAATATTAGTTTGCAAAAGAAATATTTCATACACTAATATTAAAGAGATTCTGAGATTTTTATTATTATTATTATTAAAATCCAATGTCATGAAATGCCACTTATGATCTACCGTGTTTGTAAGTCATACATTAAGGAAGCTGTCCCCACATAGGTATATGAGGACTATACTTAATGCTCCCTAAGCTATGGAAGAGCACCTACAATAAAGTGCATAAATGACCTCTCATTAGGATGACTGCTTCAGTAGACTTAGAATGACTCCTATATATGAAATCGTTCCTACATATGCATGAAAGGTAAGTCTTCACTTCAAACAAGCTTACTTCATCTTTTACAGAGTTATAAATAGTCAAATGAGGTAACTTAAAGGTGAACCAATGAAAAATTCAACTCACTAAACTTATTTCTCACAAATTGACTTTCCTATCATCATCTATTTCCAATCCTTGTCTTCAAATAAAAGCTATTTCTTGCTTGTAGTAGTGAAATGTCATCAGACCACATTTAACAAGAATTCTGTTGAAAAACTAAATGTGAAAAGAGAAAATCACCTTCATGTTCAAATGTTGTCTTTTGTTCTATTCCTAAATTTTCATTCCAACCATCAGAGTTAATGATTTTTAAAAATTCATGTCCATGTAAAATCGATAAAGGACAACACTTTCCTATATATAAATATCTATTTTAAGAAGTCTTATATGTGGGTTTTGTACCATATAAAACTTGTAAAATTCATCTTGTCTCCCTTTAAATTCTCTTAGTTTAGTAAAATGTGAACTAAATAATCATATTGGATATAAACAGTGACAACAAAGAACACATTCAAGAAGAGAAGTCATAACATTATGACTTCGTAATTTTAAGAGATATTTTATATCTTACAAAAATACCATAAATTATGTAGTACTCCACACAGGAGGTGTGAGCAAAAACTTCTGCCGATTTAGAAGACACTGTTGGATACTGAAGCTGACTTAATGATCATATGTTTTTCAAATGTATGAAAACAAAGTTTGCTGCCATAGATAAATTATCAAGACTTTGATTCTTGGAGCGCCTAGACGGCCCAGTTGGTTAAGCATCTGCCTTCAGCTCAGGTCATGACCCCAGGGTCCTGGGATGGAGCCTCACATCAGGCTTCCTGCTCAGCAGAGTCTCCATGAGGAGTCTGCTTCTCCCTCTGCCCTTCAACCTGCTCATGCTCTCTCACTAATGTGCTCTCTCTCTCTCTCTCTCTCTCTCTCTCTAATAAATAAAATCTTAAGAAAGAAAAGACTTATATTCTCATAAAGGCAGAATTAAATTACTTACTTCATTCCCTACAGTGACAACAAAAATAGTGTTTGGTATCCTTTTCCCACCTCCCCCTAAAGAAGTTTTTTTGTTTGTTTGTTTTTACATTTAAATTCAATTTGCCAACATATAGTATAACACCCAGTGCTCATCCCAACAAGTAAGAAAAGTTTTTTGTGACTAACTGTCCCTACTCCACCACTTTGGTTTGGATAAACTTTAATGAAAAAAGGAAAAAGCTTGAGAAAGCCCACACTGCCTTTCATATAATTATCTTTAATACTAGTTTAATAAATATGTGTTATGTTAAGCTTTCTTAATCAAGATTATTAATTCTTAAAGGTAATTTCAATATAAGTAAGAGTCTTTAAGACATAATTGGATTGCCTGAGGATGACCTCCAAAGGTTTAATTGCCTTGTTATGGAATTCATTTAACATGTACTGGTTACTCATTTTCCAGCCATTTGTAGAAATATTTGTAGACCTGATCTAAATTGGACTAAACAGTCCTTAATGCCTTATTCAGATCTAAGGTTCTAGGCCCTCATGTTATGAATAAAAGTTTATCTTTACAAGTATCTATGTTCTTGATTACTTTTGAAGAAATTACTTTTGAAGAAATTATGAAAACTTATCTTAAAGAAATAACATCGGTTTCTCTGGGGTAAAAGTTTAAATGAAGTTAATTTATTTTACATTGTTCCTAGTTTTATCTGATCTTACTTTAATTTAAAATTAACTCAATCTATTTGATTATGTGGTGCTCAGTGAAATAGAAACAATTACCTAAGTCAAGTGTAAATGCAAGATTTGCCAAACTCTGACTCACGATTCCCTTTGAAGACGCCTGACAGTTTAGAATAGTGTTCACCAGGAGATTTTCTGGCTGACAAAATACACTTCCAAAAGTGTTGCCTGACATCACAAACATCAATATAAAGCATTACACAGTCTTTTCAGATCCAATGTTCTCACTATTACATTTTAAGAATATAATATTACAATGTAATGATTCAGGGATATTAATTCACGGATACTTAATTTCTTCAAAAAAAAGAGAAGTGAATAAATCTTTAGCAGTTGGAATCTTTTAACGATTTTTTTATATTCATTATATGAACAAAGGTACTTGGTGAAAAAGTGAAATTTCATTAAAAAGTTTACAGTGAACAACAGCCGTCTCCTACTTCAACCATATTTATTAACTGTGACCTAAGTCAAGTCTTTTGATATATTTCTGCTCTACTTTCTTCATCGGATGAATGAAGATATTAAAAAAGACTTTATCTCATAGAACTGTTGTGAACAGATGTGTAAAACAATATTCACAATGCCTGGAACATAGTAAACACAAAATAAATGTTAGTCATTATTATTATGACCCCCATTTTCCCTCTCCTAATTTTCATGACAGTAACCCTCAATCCTTCCCCTGGCATTCATCTCCTTATTTTAAAAAGTGATGTATTTCTGTACATTATTTACTTGCTTTACACTCTGATAGATGGTAAGATTGTGTATCCTCCTCACCATTCCCCAATGCTTCTCATACTACCCATACAAAGTTGCTATTTTATAGTTTAAAATATATCCATCCATGTTTAAAATCTTTATTACATCAGTTAAGAATTTCAGACACAAGTAATAGTAAAACCAACAACGATGATTTAAACAAGCAGAGGTTCTACTTCTATCTAACAGTAATTCTGGAGGTCCATTGTTACTGTTGTTCCCTGCTGTCCTCAGTGTTTTGCTTTGTATTTTTAGTTGTCAAATCACATTGCATGATGGCTGACTCTGCTCCAGGCAATAGAACCACCTTCAAAAGCAGGAAGTGAAGTCTGGCCAGGGTGGCAAAATCCTTTCATCTCTTGTGAATTGCTCTGATTAGGAAAAGAAATAACTCTCTAAAAAGTTACCCAGTACAATTTCTTCTGCATCTCACTGACCAACACTTAATCCTATGGTGGCTCCTAACGCTAAGGCAGGTTGGGGCAGTTAGGATCTTACACAAAATAATGGCAGTGGGTTAATTAGCCTAAATCAAAGGATCTCAAGCTTTCTCAGTTCACCACTCCATCGGAATTTCTGTGATTATTTTCACAGTGCCCCTAGGCAAAAGAAACGTCAATAATTCCCTCTTTCTAAGTAGTTGGGACCAAACAATGTAATATATATTCATTCCCTTACAACTCAGTAGCCATTTGAGTAAATACTATACACCAACTGTAAAATAATAATTCTTAGTAAAAAGAAGTATGAGTCTCCTGGGCACTATATGAAGTCTCAAATTTTAAGTCAGATTAGATATTCATACCCTCTTTCATATTCAGTAATGGAATGTATCACAGAAATCACTCAAAATCCTGCTTCACAAAAATATGACATCCTGGAAAAGACCATAGTCAGCACTAAGGGTGAAACCAGGAACTGCTTTGAGTTAGCTCAAGAACTAAATAAACTCTTGTCATGTTGGAAGAGGGGTGATAATCTGTATGCGCAGAGTGGAAAAGGATTTCCTTTGGAACAAGTGCTCTGTCAATAAATGTTAGCCATTTTTTTCTTTATTCAGCTCAGTGCATGACCCCACCAAGAGGTACCAGAAACCCCTGAGCACTAAGCTTCTAAGGGTTCCTCTGGGGCTCATGGTTTGACTGCTCATCCACATAAGGTTCCAGGTTCAGAATCACTCTACTTCCTTAGTCACCATTCCTCCACTGCCTTCTAATTCCCAGTAAAAGGATTGATATCTTTGATCAATGGTGGACTCTCAGAACTCATTTTCCATGCGTTGATTATTTTAAAAATTGTATTCTTCTAAGTGCAGAGAGTTTGAGAAAGGAAAAAAATAGAGTGGTCTATACAACATTTCAACTAAGAATTCCAGGGTGGATTCTGAAAATGAATCAACCATGGCAGTAGGAATGATAAAAGTAGAGAATTCCAGGTGTCTCATCATATGAAGGATGTACTATTATTAGATAATACATGGTCATCCATTGTCTATACCCAAGACAGTGTGAGAGTGTGTATTTTGGACGTCACCTAACTCCCTTTGCTGCCCAGGTATCTAGTATTTCAGGATGTTCTAATATTGATTGATCACCATGCCTCTCCATGCCAACAATGCTCTAGTTAAATGCAGGAATATTGTCCACAACAAGTCACCTCCTTTTTCAAATACTCATCTGTTCTTTCACGTTGACCTAGTCTGTACATAGCTGTAGAATGAAAATAAGTTTTCAACCAGATATTAAATCCAGGTAATTGGCTGTGGGCAATAGATCTGAATGTAGGTTTCATCAACCTCCAATTCACCAAATTTTTTGCATCATAAAAAAGAGTCTTTCAAAAATACCTTTATACTTTCATATCCTAGTGTCTATTGTCCATTCCTGGATAACATTTTTGAAGACAAAGCTATTTTCTTGTTTATATTAAGGAATAAGATATGTTATGCTTAGGAAGAAAATTATACATATGCAGATTTAGTTATAGATTAAATATTATCAAATTCAAAAAGTTCCTACATCATCCTCCTATTCAGTTCCCTGAAAGACTATTAAATAGTTTTTCTTTGAAAATTCTGATGCTAGGAATCTTCACATTTGTAAACATGTAACCAGGTCTCACTCTTGAGCCTGGAATCAAAATTAGTAGTTGTAACTTTATCTATTTTAGATGAAAGTGTTCAGACACAAACAGTAGTTTCCTTTTTATTTTTAAACAGGATCTGTGTTAAGCTCAAAGTTGATAAAGGAAAATACCTTAAATACATCTGTTTCTTTATTTCCATTAAAAGGTCACACTTGCAGGTAGGTTATATAGACCCACATACGTACTTGGTCATCAGCATATTTGGCAAATAAACTTTCCAGTATCTTATGGACTTCAAAAGACTTGCATTGTTAGTTTTTAAAATGAGAAGTTTTCGGACATGAGAAGGCAGGAAAAAAGATGGCTGGATTTTATTTTTATTGGAAGTCAGTCATTGGATCTTTTTTTAAAGACTTTATTTATTTATTTAGAGAGAGTGAGAACAAGCCTGGGGAGGGGCAGAAGGAGAGAGAATCACAAGCAGACTCTGTGCTGATCTCACTACCCTGAGATCATGATCTGAATTAAAATCAAAAGTCAGACACTTAACTAAGCCAGTCAGGCACCCCAGTCATTGGATCTTACTCTTAGGGCTTCCTTTCAAATTATATTTATTCTCTGAAGATAGCAGGTTCATGTTAGAAAAGTTTTTGGATTGGGTAGCTTTGAGGAAGTCATGCATATGTTTTAATACAACCCAAAATTCTCTCTCTCTCTCTCTCTCTCACACACACACACACGGTTGTTATGTAGATTTTCCCTTTGAAAGTAGGACTACCACGTGTGAAAAAGTTGTTGGTACTTTATTGAGTTGCCTCAAAGTCCTACACAATATTTTTTGTTCTTTTTTTTAAGATTTTATTTATTTATTTATGAGAGACACAAAGAGAGAAAAGCAGAGACACAGGCAGAGGGAGAAGCAGGCTCCATGCAAGGAGCCCAAATGGAACTCGATCCCGGATCCCGGGATCACGCCCTAAGCCAAAGGTAGACGTTCAATTGCTGAGCCACCCAGGTGTCCCAATATTTTTGTTTTTGAACATGCATTTTAATACTCAAACTATTTTATTACTCTGTACATAGCAACTTCCATACTGATTCGCCTCCTGCTTGAGGTTGTAAATTGTTGGGAGGCACAGACCATGATTTTCCTTGTTGTAGTAAATAAAACTACAACATCTGCATATTACTAAAACAGTAGTAAACCCTTAAGAAATATGCAAAAATAGTTTTTCAAAATAAGAGAAATGGTTGCAAACAAACGAATCTGATACTAGCCACCAAAGGTACACAAGAATCATAGTAGAAAGATAATGCCAATTCACGGGATTCTCAAGGACTTCAGTAGGAAATTGCACAGAAGCCAAGACAGTCCTGAGGAGCAAAGAGTTAGGACCCAGCTGTCCCCCTGTCTTTGACTCACCGTATCATGGCCTGAGTGGGAGCAAATAATCAGCCAAATTCAGGTGCATGTCCGCATGCTAGTTGCCAGGGAATAAAAAAGGTAGGTTTGGTCCCGCTGGCTTCCATAGGAGCAGGGAAGCCCTCTGTTTCTCACCAGTCAACCCACTGGGGAATCACCGAAACCAAGATAGGGGTAAATCTTGAGCAAGCAAAACATTATAATTTAACTGCCTACTAACATCACACAGGCCTTATCCTACATTACATTTCCAAGCAAGAATGTTCTTTTGAATGTAATGGAATACATTTTTTACAAACAAAATTGTGCATATTTGTCTTCCAAAGAAAGCAAGGTCTCATCAGCCCAGGATTACTGGATCATGTCCATTTCACCTGTACAACCATTGTCTGACCTCCATTTTTCCATTATTAGAATGCTTCTAAAGTACACGAGTTGGGATCCCTGGGTGGCGCAGCGGTTTGGCGCCTGCCTTTGGCCCAGGGTGCGATCCTGGAGACCCGGGATCGAATCCCACATCAGGCTCCCGGTGCATGGAGCCTGCTTCTCCCTCTGCCTGTGTCTCTGCCTCTCTCTCTCTCTCTGTGACTATCATAAATAAATAAAAAATTTAAAAAAATTTAAAAAAAAAAAAAATAAAGTACACGAGTTAATTCAGTTTTCCATAAAGGAGGATTCTATTTGATAGCTCTATTTGATAGGTTATAGTAATCTAGATTTTTTAGTTTATCTGTGCTTAAAATATCTCAATTTTTTAATTCCAAAAAATCCAGTAGTTGATATGAGAAGTACCATCCTCTATCAAATTTTTTTTTGCTAAATATGTCCTCTAGTAAAAACTCCATTTTGTTACTTCTTTTTGCAGATGAGAAAATGAGTGCTTCCAATTTCTTCTCTTTGTATTCTGAACTTAGACTCTACAGCAAAAGTAAACATAGTTCTTTATCAGTTTAGTTCCAAAAGAGTAGCTCATAAAGTAACACTTAATAATTGGCACCATGTTCTTGTATTATTCTTAAATTCTGATTAGCTTTAATGGGACTAGAGTGAATTTATTTAGGAAAGAATGAGCTCCGTTTCTTATTCTTTATTGCACTTTCAATACTGTACCATTCTTTAAGGCCATAAATTTAAGACCCTCAACATTGAGAAAATGATGAGTTGGACTAGAAATCACTATAAAATAGAACTCTTATGAATTCTCCAGAAACTCCCCAGTCTAGAAGATGCCCAAATTCACAACACCATAGTTATAGTTCCTTAGGATATAAATAATCTTTCCAAATAATTAATCAAAACTTTGAAACTTTTTAAAAATTAAAAATCCTGTAAAGAAACCCATCTTTAAATGGTATAATAGTAGATTTAAGAACTTTATAAATATTAAACATGAAAATTCTTTTTTTAAAAAAAGATTTTATTTATCTATTCATGAGAGGCATAGAAAGGCAAAGACAGAGGCAGAGGGAAAAGCAGGCTCCCCACAGGGAACCCAATGTGGGACTCAATCCCAGGACTCGGGGATCATCCCCTGAGTTGAAGGCAGACACTCAACCACTGAGCCACTCAGGCATCCCTAAACATGAAAATACTTAATATAATTTTATTTCATAAAAAGCATTAGGTTAACCTAAAGTCTTTAGAATCTATTCTGATTTTAAAAATTTAAGTAAATAGTTCTAATTGTACAAATTTTAAATTTTGAGTGTCTACCCAATTCTTTTTGATGATGTATATTTCAGCAGACTTAATGTGCAGAATGATAATACTAGAGTTATTGTAAGGATTGAAGGAAATAATACATGTAAAGGTGTTAACATAAGAATATTGGTACTTATATTCCACTTACTGCCTATAGGAATAAATATGCTTTACTCTGAGATTTTTAATTTAAAAATCTTGACATATACTGTGGCTTCTGTATTGACCTCTATCTAGAATGGAAGATTTTAGATTTTAATAGCGCATATTCAAAACTCTGTGCTAACGCAAGACCACAAAAGTATTCTTAAAGTTATGCCAAATTGAGTGATATGCTTCTTGTTTATACACAGCAATCAGAGCAAGCACTTTATGAGTTTGAACATATGGGGAAAATTTAGCAAATGAACTTTTTATCTTAAAAGTTAATAGATTCTCCACATGTAGCAATACATTAGTGAAGCTATTATCTGGAAAAGATTAAAGAATAAAGACACTAATAGATGGAATGTGTGTGTCTGCATGTGTCTGTGTGTGTGTGTTTGTGTGTGAGGTGGGGAGGAAAGGTGGGAAGGAGAAAGAGAGAGAGAGAGAGAGAGAGAGAGAGAGAGAGAGAAGTCTTCTCAGGAAATGTGCACAGCACAGCAAGCTGCAGGGTATGTGAAAAAGTAACTGAAGCAGCATTCACGTGGGGTTCCTCAATGTTGGTCTGTAGTCCACTTGTTCTCAAATTTCTATTCGGCTCATCATAATCACCTGAAGTGTTTGGTCAGACACAGATTGTGGGACCCCACCCCAAAATTCTGATTGGTAGGTTTTAGTGGGGCCCCAAATTCTGCATTTCTAACATGTTCCCAAGTGATGCTGATGCTGCTGGTCAGGGGACCCCACTCTGAAAACCACCGGTCTAGTTCATAAAATAAGTTCATGGCCTATTACTTTGTTCTCTTGCTTGAAAAAAAAAAATCTAAAACATATTTTGATGAATAATACATATAACTGGTACTATTCCTAGATTTTACCAATTATTACAAAGAGTAAGCTATTATTACACACATATATACATAGTACACAAATATACAAGATGAAAGTTATCCCACATCCTGAAAATCCCGTATAATAATATATAGCTCTATCCAACAAGCAGATTTTAAAATGTTTGAACTTGGGATCCCTGGGTGGCGCAGCGGTTTGGCGCCTGCCTTTGGCCCAGGGCGCGGTCCCGAAGACCCGAGATCGAATCCCAAGTCGGGCTCCCGGTGCATGGAGCCTGCTTCTCCCTCTGCCTGTGTCTCTGCCTCTCTCTCTCTCTCTCTCTCTCTCTCTGTGACTATCATAAATAAATAAAAATTAAGATAAAATAAAACGTTTGAACTCAAGTTAGATGCAATAAGCATTTTTGACCACGGCCAATAAATAAGAATAGAGAATATCACTATGTTGATACAAATGAAAACAACAATGAAACACCATTTCAGAAAGGCAAAAACTAAAATGCTTTACTATATCCTACACTCTGTTGCTGAGAGTTCAAGGTAAGGCTACCTAGAAAGGGTGATTTCAGGGTTTATCTAGGTGGCAAGTTTTGGCGTCATTATTTATAGCTTATTACAGTATTTTGTATTAAAATAAAACTATAAAATGTGTTATCTAAGTAGCAAAAATATAGTGTAATGTTTTAAAAACTACTCTTTTTCAACACAAGTTATGGATATAAGGAACAGAGATTCAAATTTAACTTATTTCTTTTGTGAAGCCAAAACATCCTTTATTGTTAAATTTGGTAACTTTGTAAACAATATACTTAATAAATTAAGGGTGGAAGATGGTAAAGTGCCATCAGAAGGGAAAAGGTCCACAGAGACAGACCGCGAAACTACCTGGAGAAAGGGATTTTAGTTCTGGAGTGGAGGAATCATGATGCTGTCCACTTGGGCTGCGTGACTCATACGTTATCACTAGACACCTTCTCCCTAAAGAAATACCCATTAGCTGATTAACTGCTCCCTCATGTCCCCAGCCACCCTGACCACACAGGTTAATAGCATTGCTTCTGGGCTAGCTGATGTTGCTATATTCTCATATTTTTAAGGAATTATATACCATGGAAGCACAGGCCAAATAAAGTACATATATAACTTAACAGGGTACACTGAACAAAAGGCACTGCCAGATTTGCAGCCATTCTGTTAATTTCCTTGAACAAATATTCTTTATCCACAGAAGAAACTCTCCTATAACACCATGAAATAATCTTTCCTCAAGGTCATCAGAGATTATACAAATGTGCACAAATATATGTTTATAAATATAAGCATATTAAACATATTATAAACATAAATGCCTATGCATATACATGTATATAAATATATATATGTATATACACATACATATGTACATATATATGGAAGTAAAAGAACCAAAAAAAGAAAACTGACAAAAATCAATATCAAAACCTCTATCACTATACCTCCTAAAATATATCAAAGGAATTAAAATTTTCTGAGTGTTAATTTTCTTATTTAAATCAAATAAAGTATTAGATGAACTAATCATGTTTCACACTAAAGAGGTTAAATGAAGTTGGAAAATAGTAAAGAAATTAATCCACATTTAGGACAAAGTTAACTTGCTTTGTAAGCCTCTGGGAACCACTTAGCAGAAATTACATAATCTTGCATAATAGCAGACCGACTGAATACTCTAGAAGTTTGCTAATTTAGCATTTAATTCTTGTAGAGCAATTATTGGGAAGAGAAGTTTTGTCAGATAATAAAATTAACATTCCTACAGTATTTAGAATTTTTAAATCTCTGAAGATGAATTTCGTGGAGATAGATAAAATGTGTGTGTGTTGTATACAGATACAACATACACATATCCACAAGTGCACACACACACACACACACACACACATATACCCTCCAGTGGTAGGACAAAGCCTCATTTTTTATCCATACAAATATGTCTCTTTTCATATTCAGTTGATTGAACTATGCAGTCAAGTGTTGACCAAAGGATGAAATGCATGGCTATTTCTCTTTCATCAGTCCTAAGTTTGTGCAGATTGTTCTATTTTTTTCTGTTTTCTAATGTAACAAAACAGGTATCCTTTAGTAAAATCTTGCTATCTGTGAAATATCCCTTCCTAGTATGCCTTCTAAGTTGATCATTTTCCCATAAATTTAATAAAAATATTTTTTATTTCAATAATAAAAAAATCAACTTTTAATATTTTAAAAAAATGGAATGTAAGAAATCTGAATCTTCCTTTTCTTAAAACTACTCTTTCTTGCTCTTACATGGTTTTTTTTCACCACTTCAGCATAGGTCTTGTCCTCCCTCCACACTGATTCTTGAGTTATCTTTCTGAAACCTACATAGATGAGAAACTTCAGCTGCTCAGAAACTACAGATAATCCCCCTTTGGCTGCAGAATGATATTCACACTCCTTACAAAAGACGCATCCCAATGTGCCTTTTCCTTGCAGGCTCTTCTCTTCTACATATAATCCCATGTAGCCTTTTCTCATCTCTCAACATCTCTGTAATTCCTGTGCTATCCATTGTCTATACCTTTGCCCTCCCCAGGGATTAATCTCCATCATCATCAGCCCGGAGTACATCTAGTTGACATGTGCCAGCCTGGAGCGCCAGAATCCCAGACCCTCCTAGGTGAGCACAACGCCATCACTTTACAACCTTGTCTTAATTCCTCAGTCTGCCACAGAAAGAAAGGCTGAGTATGAGGAACAGACTTTACTGATGGTTTAGAATAGAGGAAATTACAATATAGCAAATGAAATGTTACTGTTTACAAGAGGAGGGGAAAAAATAAGTCCTTCTCATAGGGTCCTCCCCAAATGACCCCCACTGCTCATTCTAATTGTCTCTCTCCCTGTTACTTAATGGTATGCCACCACTTAGGTTAAGACCATGTTTTCATAGCACCACAGTCTATACCTTCATTCCTCTTTAGAAAAATCCAACTCCTACTAACATCAGTTAATGTATCCCCTCTATGTTTCCCCAAGCCCATCCCCAACCAGGACAGCCTGGTGGACACAACAGTCCATAGCATCAGCATGTTCCCCAATCTGGATATGCTCTCAAAAATCACACCATAATTGGAGTTGGGCAGGACAATGCAGGGTTTGCCCTGGTTCTCCATGTCCTGCAGGGTGATTCAGAATGGACTTCAACACACTACATTATTCTTTTTTAGTTCATTCCACGTAAGAGGCTCAGACATGACTCTCTATTCTTCTCGCAGTTCCCCCAATCTCTGGCAGGTTACTCTGGACAGGACACACACATGAAGATGAGCATTTGCCCAAATGTATTCATTCAATAGATATCTTTAGAAACTTCTTATGTTTCACCCACTGTGATCAGAGATGTGTTTACAATGGTGAGCAAAGCAGATCTGGAGCTCGGTTGCGGGAGACAGACAAGTCATGTCAAACACAAATCTTTAACTGGATGGTATAAGAGGCAGAACAAAAGAAAATTGTAAGGCATGCTCAAATTGTCCACTCAGGGGACCTGACCTAGTCTAGGGTTCAGAGAAAGTGTCCCTGAGGAAGTGATTCTGAATTTTTATCTGAACCATAAGTATTGATTAGGTGAAAGAGGAAACCTTGTGACCAGAGGAAGCATCTCCTCAGGCTTAGAATTGCTCCAAGGTGCACCAGGCTGAAAAAGACTGATTCAAGACACATCAATCACTCCTGCAGAGCAAAACTCCAATAATATACTCCTGTGCTGGTGCATCAATAAGACCATATTCATACATGAAGAACTGTATTTTTTAAATCCCGATCTGACTAGATTCAAAAGTAAATATATACATTTATCTTATATTTGAAAAGGTCTTTCTTTCAACATTTTAACATCAGCTAGTGCTAAAGTTATCTTTGGAACCATTTTCCTTTGATTACACAAGCCTCAATGGCACTTTATCTTCTGGCAAATAATAGACTGATTATATACATTTGCTTTAACCTTCTGAAATTGCTGAGAAACAGCCTATCTATAAATACACAGTGATAATTGATGGTCAAAATGCCAGTTGGGGTTTGAGCTCATTGAACAATTTTAGGCTCAAGAAAAAGAACAAGTTAAAATCGCTCTAAGCTTGTATTGCTTCTAAAGATTCTTTCCTTCATGCACTATGATTTCTGAATGGGCTCCAGTGATATTGTTACATTCATAATATATCTCTCTTCTGAGTAGTCAAAATGCAACCTTTATATTTCCTTAACCTATTAATTCAGTAATGCTTGATTAAATGCCTAGGTAAAAACTGAAACATTTAGTAAGAAATCCATATAGTACAGAAGGCTATAAAATTAAAAATAAAAAGTCTCTTTCAACTCCCAATCCCCCAAACTTGCCAGGACAGGTTTCTCCATGTTTTATTTATTTTTTCCTTAACAGGACTTCTTGTAGTTCTTGCCAAATAAGCACGGGAGAACCTACCCTGTGGTATTACACTCTATGATTGCATTTAACCTGTCTATATTGATGATAACCTAGTTTCTCCTCTTTTCTGTCAGACACCAAAATACTAGATAAAAACACTGTTGCTTACAGATACTTTTGTATCCATATCTCAGTATATATAGCAGACATACTAATACTCTCCAAATATTTCAGTTTCTCCTCTGCATGGTTAGACAATATCCTGTGACTATTGTGTCCAATGAAAGACCATGATTTGATCCTCCTGGTTTTCCCTACCCTGCCATGGTGACCAGGAATCTGAGTGTTCCAGAAGTTTCAGCTACAAGGTAGCAGAGCCTTCATCAGACTGGCTACATGAACCAGAACCTCCTCCCAATCCTAATGTACACTAGACTTCCAGCAGGAGTGAGAAATAACTTACTAGGTATCAAGAAAAGTTTTCATCTTTGTCATGAAATTTGTTCCATGGGGTTTTGCGTGCTTACTCAGTAGACAGCCTATAAATATCTTAGAAATATATTTATAAATAAATATTATGAATATATTTATAAATAAATATAGTACCCCTATATCTCGTGTTTATGAGCCACCATATAAATTATGTCTCCTTACCATGCTGACCTGGGAAATATATGCTCAGAAATCAAAAATCTCCAAGCTCTTTTCTTTGTAAGATTCTTTACAAATAGAATTGCTACTTAAAATCTTGTGTTTATTTGTGTATACACAAATATGGGTGTTTATTTCAACTGTGGTTCTTCTTACAATGCATTAGATTTTTTGTTTTGCTGTAAAGTATCATTCATCTTGCTTGTTCTAATTTCCCTTCTTTCTTTCGGCCTATAGATTGATACTTTAACTTGACCCCTATCTTTCTTCCTCTTACCTGAGCCAAGAGATTGTCTGTCTCCATGGATAACTAAGATTATCTGTCCCCTAATTCTAAACACTTATTCCACTCTGTTGGAACTCCATGAGTATTACCATTAAAGTGATACTTTGATCATTATTGACATTGACCCATGTGTGGTTATGCACAGCATATGTATTATAATCTACTTCTTTGGAGAAATATCCCTAACATGAACCTTATCTTCAAAGCACATGTCAAAACTGTTCATTTAAGTTCATATTTGTTTGCATGATTATTCGATTTTTATATGACTCCTCTATACTGGAAGCTTCATGAAAGCAGGAATCCATTTATTTCACTGCTATACTTCAGCCCACACCTTGGAAGACCATCAGGCTCATCCAATTTGCTCCATGGATTTTTAGAATACTGAGTTTTGTTTAATTATAATGATGGGTGCTTTCCTAATTAACATCATGATATTCAGAGCAAATTTTCGACAAAACAATTTGGCACATGAATACATAATTTGAGAAGATCATTATTATCCCTCTTGATTTTCTTGATACTGATTACACTGAAGTTTTATTTCATGTATTTTGTACAATATTTAGATATGTTATAATTTTTATATTATCACATGAACCTGAACACCCTGATAAATATCCAATGTCTGTGAGTTTTTGTATTATAAACATGTGCACATATGTAACTAAACTCTGTAAAATACTCATTTAAATCAGTGGTTCTCAGGAGGCAATTTCACCCGTCTCTCCAAGGGACATTTGGCAGTGTCTGGAGATACTTTTGGTTTTCACAACCCAGGCAGACAAAGGCTACTAGCTTCTAGCAGACAAAGGCCAGGAACACTATTAAATATCCTATAAGGGCCAGGACAGCACCTACCCACCACCAAAGAAAAGAATTATTCATCCCAACTCGTTAATAGTACCAAGACTAAAAACTCCTGACTTAAACCATGACCTTTAAATTTTAAATACAGAAAAAGTGTAATGCATTTTTTTCCTGAGTTAACATGTTTGATATATGTTCATTATTCAGAGCAAGTAACATATTGGTTCCTTTTGTTGGAATTAAAATGTCTAGCTTCATCAAACTATTCAATCCATATAGTCTCTGAAATTGGAAGAAAGTGAGGTAAGCTTATATTCATAGCACATCTCTCTGAGATAGGCTCCTCGCACTGGGATCTTGCTATTTGAAGAGGGTCTACATGGTGTGCAGGACATGGAGGACCCCATGCCAGAGCTGCAGGATCAGCTGTTGGAAGACAGAGAAAGTGAACAAATACCTAATCTTAAAGCCCGCTATAAAATCTGCTGCTATAAATCCTGGTTCTCAGTGTTTTTATGTGAGAGCTTATTATCTTCCGCATTAGTAGTAAGTATAATTCCCTTGTGTGTCCAGAATGGACAATGTGAAAGATAAAGTGGTGCTTTCCATTCCCCGGGTGGGGATGATCATCCTTATGATGCTCTAAGCTACTGGATTAGCCTTTTACAAGGCAACAAAGTAAGCTGTTCTATGTGTGCCCCAAGCAGCAACTCTTTTAAAACACATTTACCTTAAACACTTTGAAAACTGAGTTTTACCATTCCTTCACAGCCTTGGAGTTTTAATAATTTATAGGTCTGCACATTGACCATAGAAATATTTTGTCATTGATGTTTCCATTAAATTGTACTTGCTTGAAGTCAGCATGGAGTTGAAATTTTTTCCAGTGAATACTCTGATTTCTTTCACTCATTTATCAAGGATGCTTACTGACAGTTTACATGAATAGAATCCTGCCTTTGGACATCATTTCTATAAGAAAGGAACAATCACAACATTGAGTAAGATTCTTTGTGAAGAAAAAAACTTGCACATCAATAAAAAATATATTTCTCATCATCATTTCCTTACTTTTGCACAGTAGGAAACTTTCTACTCAACTTATCCTTGGATTCAGCAAAAGCACCTTTAGAGCAAGTAAGAATTCAGATTCCATCTGGTAAGTTGCTCCAACCCCTCAACTAGGGCCTAAGACCAGGTTGGGGTGGGGAAGGAGGGAAGTCTGTGTTTTCTTACATTCTCTGAACTCAGAGCACCAGCTTACTTAAGGGTCTTATTTACATCTTCCTTTTCCCCTAAGTGAAATGATAGGAATGTGATGATAAACTGAAGATAGTGGGTTTTCAGATAGCTGGTTGACCAGAATTTCAGACATTAAATGGATATGTATTGATCCTTACATGTGTTTAATTATAAAGTTGGGGGGGGGGTAGTAGCAGTTCGATAAAAAAGGACTATGTTTTAGTGTGAGCAATAAGACGATACATACACAACCATTATACATGATAAATTAGTGTTAAGTAATTCTGTGCTGTAGGAAGGAGGTGCCATTTTGGCTGGTATTTGAATTAGAGAAGTAGGCAGAAATAGAAAGGGGCAGTCTTGTAATAGGGACCAAAATGAAGGACAATAATAACAAAGGTACTGGGACGACAGAAGTCTGACTTTCTAGGGCCTCATTGACAAATAGTAGTATAAGGTATATCACATTTGTAATTTTAAATTTCCTCATAGCCACATTATATAAAATAGTAAAATTCACTTTAGTATTTAACCCAATATAACCAAAATAGTATAATTTTAACAAGCAATAAATAAAAAGGATCTGAGATATTTTATATTGTTTTTATAAGTTTCTGAAATTTGAGGTATATTTTACAATGGCAGCACTTCTCAACTGGATTAGACATATTTCAAGTGTTCAGTAGTTACAAGTGTCTAGTGATTACCATATTGGACAGTGTAGCTCCAGACTTTTGAACAGACAACCCAGACTATGGAACAAACTGAACAATGATGCATTTCTCCACTGTGGACACTGTTGCACTGACTATACAGAATGGGCAAAGGGATGCATGATTGCTTTGTATATTCTTCTGAACTCTGTGGACACTGATTCAGCTGACAGTAAGGTTACTGGATAATACATCGTCTCACCCCCTCCTCTGTGACCAGTTACCTTGAGATGATAAAGACTTAACCATCCTTGCAAACAATGGAGAAACGTCCTAGAGAGGAAGGACTGTGTCTTAGCTGTATTTGGTACTAGAGGCACTCTCGTAAATTTTGGCTCAACAAGTGATGATGGAGCCCTACAAGCAGGAAATAGAATTAAGAATACAGACAGAAGATTAAAGACTGAAATGAAATTTGCTTGTGTGTTACAAAATTTATATTCAAATATAAAATATGCAACTGATATGCTATAGATATAAATGTTAATATTTGAAAATTAATAAACACTTGACCAAGACAGGCTTAACGTTCTCTTTAGTTTCATTAAACTTTAGACAGGTTTCTTCTTGACAACAGACCCTGATTTCCCTATTCTTAGAAAGTTTACTTAGAAAACTTGCAATTACAAATTCTTTCTCTGCCCCTCTGAAATGTATACAATCCTCTCCCAGGCCTTTATAAGTTATACAACCCAGGAAATGTTTTCTCAAGTATGTGGGAACCATTTCTTTGAAAGTAGACATTTAAAGCGATAGCAGCCCTATCCCCCAGTCTCTGTGGGAGAGCAGGAGTCTAACTTTGATGGGCACCAATTAGCAAGCAAATGGCCTAACCACTGTGAAAAACATTTGTAAGCTTAGGAATAATTTGATGCGCTCAACACATCCCATTGATCAACCCCCCCCTTAATGTCTTCCAGTATGTTTCCACTAGCTCGCTCAATGCTTAAAAATCCCTCCCATCTCTTGCTTCAAAGAAGCTGAGTTTGTTCTCTCTTCCCTTTTGCAACAGCCTAGATAAAGTCCTCCTTCCCCGTTTAACTTCATCTGGTGCAATTTTTTTTTTTTTTGGACACAATTTGTTAAAGCATAATTTTCCTACTTGCAAAAATAGTGTAGGAAGTAACAAACATAGACATAGAATGAAAAGAAAAGAATGAAGATAGGAAGTTATAATGGAGCCAGCCAAACCGCCTTGGAAAGTCTAAAAGAGGTGGCCATGAGAAAAAAAAATTATTCAGTATTCAGTAGGAAAAGATAATATAGGATTTTACGAACTAACCTGGAGTAACAGTGTTTATGTGGGGGAAAATGAATTTACAAATATTCCCTCGAACTATGCAATCCTATCTATAAGTTGAGATGGTCCAGGTATATCATTCATTTTTGTCTGTCTAGGTAGGATCTGTCTTTCCAATTCTCATAGAGATCTCTAATCATATACAATACTCCATCATGGTATAAGTTACTTCCTCATTATGTCCCTTTTTACTCTGAATGTTTCATGTGCTGTTGGCTTTCCTGGCTATGTGTGAACTCTGACCTGGACTTTGAAGGTTAGTGTTTAGTTATCCTGGGCCTTTCATTAAGCGCTGACTCATAGGTCAGGGTCCATCATCAGCTTTATCCTCTAAATTGTCCCAACTGTCCAGGAAATTTGTTCTTGTCCTAGGATGTGCTAAAACAACAGGATATAAAGGATATTCTGATGGGAGTCAGAATACTATTTCAGATGAATAGATCATTAGCCTGTGGAGTGTGGCATTTAGAAATGTTTTATAGTCAAACATCTGATCAGAACATTTACGAGTAGTGTTCACATAAATCCTTTAGCAAATTATATCTATAAATGCAAATAAAAACATCTTGGAAGCATATTTTCCATCATTAATCATAAATATGTTGCTTCTCACAGTTATGAATTCAGCAAAGCAAGCAGAGTTTTATGTAACAACGGATCTTAAAACACTGTTAGGTGAAATATAAGATATGTAAATTAAGATATTTAGCCTAGCCAAACAATAAAGTCATTGGAATTAGTAACAGTATAAACAGACATCATTAGAAACTAATTTTCTTTTTCAAGTCTCCAGCTAGACACATATGATTATTTATAAGAACCAACAATCATAGATATATTTTCCAAAAATCAGCATCTATCAGGAAAGCTGTGTAATTGGGTCTCTGTTTTCCTTTCTGAAAAATGGTCTTATTACTTCTTATATGCTCTAGTGTTAAAATAGACACTAAAGTTTGTAGAGTCAAGAATCTCCAAACTGACAGGTAATAGATTCTAGAAATGTGGATGGGACAGAATTTTTAAAAATTATTTTATAGTGCTTACATGCTTCTTTCATCGAGTGAACTCAGAACTTTTCAGTTTTAGCAACTATACTCTAGAATTCTGTGAATCACAAAAATAATGGACACAGTCTGGCATTTTGTGAAAGGAAAGATGCATTCTCTAGCTTTGGAGAAGCATTTATTGATGCTTCGTCTCTGGAACTTATCATTAGATTTTTATTTAGAAAAAAGAAACATCAAAAAAGAACTTTAGTGTTTTTTGTTTGTTTGTTTGTTTGTTTGTTTTGGATATGTAGTACATTTTAACTCTGAGAGTGCACATGTATTTTAAATAAATGCTCCATAGTATTGAAATAAATTTTATGTTTATATTTTACTACTCTAAAGAAATCTTTTCCATGTGCTTGCTGTGGTCATTTTTCCTTTTCCAAATAGGTCAATTAAACTATCAGATTTAAATGCAAAGTTATAACAGAGATGAAAATACACATCGAGCGAACTGTTATGTTCTTAACAACTCATTTCTAAAATAACCCATCAAGGGCAGCAACTGCGCCATCAGGTTGAGGGCCTGTGCAGCTGTGTGGATGCAGCTTGAGGGCAAGCGGCCCAGAAGTCTGGACCAAGGCCTCTGCTCTGGTCTCAGAGTCTTTGGACGCTGAGAGGGAGCGCTGAGAGAATCCAGGATCACCATCCACTGCCACTCCCGGATTGTCAGCTGAGGCCCAGTCCCTGGAAGCCCCTAAACCATCAGGCCTCATGCCTGGCCCAGCCTACAGTCTCAAACCACTGACCCCAAACAGCAAGTACGGGTAGCTGAACATGGGCGTCTCGGGGCACTACACCACACTGCACACCCTCACAGGACAGGACGGGACACACCATGGCTCTAGGCCATATTCAGTGGCTGTGCAGAAGTGCCCACTCATGTGGGCTGAGTGCTGATGGACCCAAGCGGCCAGCCGCCCCTTTGGTACAATCCTTCAACTACCTGCAGGCCTGGTCTGTGCCATGGCCTGAGAGTACCAGAGAACTGGGGGAGCTCGTAGGCAAAGCCTGCTACTGCCTGGTCCAGGGCCTGGCCTGACGGAAGGCTGCCAGCCAGCACTGCATGCAGTTCACAGGTCCTCAGACCAAAAGAAATGGACTTTAGGAGCTATGATTAAGGAACTACACTCAAGGAGCCTCATCCCTATTTAGACTTAGATGACAGGATTCTGTACTTCAAGCTGATGCTGTAATGGGATGCAACTTTGGAGGATCTTGGGGGGAGATGAGCATGTTTTCTTAATGGAAAAGACTTGAATCAAGGGGGCCAGAGGGGGCCTGTGGATCCAAGGCAATCCCCAAAGATTCTTATTCCATTTTGTGTGGTTTCTTTCCATACTGCACTGGGATGACAAAACTAGGTCATAAAAGACACTGAGGCCTCCACCTTGCTCTCTCTTGGATTATTTGCTCTGGAGAAGCCAGTTGCCATGCTTGGAGGACACTAAAGCAACCCTATGAAGGGGTCCTGATGACAGGGATCAGATATTTCCTGCAGATAGCCAGCATGGACTTGCCAGCCATATGAATACACCTTCTCACAAATCTTCAGACCCAGGCATGCCTTCAGATTACTGCAGCACTGGCTGACTTGACTACAACCTTGAGACCTCATGCCAAAACTACCCAGCTAATAAGACAGTCTGAATTCCTGACCCACAGAAACTGAGATAATAAATATTTATTTTTGACCTAATAAATAAATAACCCATAAGATATGCAAGCTAATAAAAAGAATGGGTAGAAAGACAAGTACTTGCCAGTATTTACGACTCAAAGAGAGTTTAAGAAATAAGTTCAAGTTTCAAGTCACATCATTTTAAATAGAGAATGAATCTACGTGAAAAAAAATAGATTATGAAGGGAAAAGCAAATCAGAATGATTTAAAAAATAACTTGAATATGAAAGAAGATATTCCTGGTGCTTTGAGACAAATACATTTCCTATATTGACCTCAAGTCTTACATGATTTTTTCCCCTCCTATTTGTCTTTTTATTTCTTCAAAAATTTAGTATCTGATGGCTTAAGTTACTTTCCAAAGTGAGAATTATCTGAAGAGAGGTGGGAACATATGACACAATGTATTGATTTCTCATTATCTGAACATTTGTTGATTTACTGTATTCGTTGTAAAAAAAAAAAAAATAGTTGAATTATTGCAAAGCCAAGATCAGTTTATGAAAAGCTAAAAAAGAAAAGGCCCAAATAAATGCTCAGAGCCATTGCATTATTGACTTAATGGTCTGTCTTAATGAACTGTGTAACCACCCTCTGTTAAGCATGTTGCTTGTTTACCTAATTTCACATTGTTTTCTCCCTTAAATGTTCCAAACATTGAAGTCTTAGAGTAATTTGAATCCCTATTGATTGCCATCTCCTAGAGCTCTGTCTTGAACTGGTCCTGCTTGAACTGGTCTAAAATGTTTTGACTTAAATAACAAACCAGAGGTGGCCAAGAACAGTGAGATGTGTTTTATTTACTCCTCCTCAGGGCAACACCAAATCATAGAACTTGTTTCACAAAAATTTCAGAGACACTTTTCATTTCCAACTAAGAATTTAATAAATGCAGCCCATGTTGTATTTGTTGAAGCTACACTAGAGACTCAGACTTTTCCTTAGCCCCTCAATGACCAGAACTCTAAATGGACCCAGCATTTGAAAAGAATTCATCACTTCTCTCAATGTTAGTCATGCCTGTACCCTTTTAAAGAATTCTAATCCTGTGTGTCTTTGAAGTTAAACTCCTAAAATCTACCTAAAATAAAATGTTGGATGATACTCTGGATTAAGTCAATTCTAATTACAACTCAGATTGATTCCAACCCAACTATCCATTCAAAATCAATTTTAAGCAATTCTTATTTATCCCACAAAAATGTTCCTCACTTCTCTTCTAGTCTCTGCATGGGCTAATATGCCTGCCTTCTTGAGTGTCTATTACATAACACAACAATTTTAAATATATCCAACTTTCCTAGACTTAAGTGTGGGTACAGTAAAGCTATATTATTGAAGTGTTAAAACATGTAGATGTTACTGTTTGCTTAAATACAACATTTCATCAAGTAGAAAATGAAATGTTTTTTTCATGTATTAAGTGTGATATTGTATTCACAACTGGCACATATTAAATATTTAATACATAGCAGCTATTGTTACTATTGCTGAACTTTTAAATTAAGAAAGTTTAAAATGTTAAGCTTTTACGGAACTATATATGCAGAAGAGTGCTCACATAATCAATTTATAGTCCAATAAATTCTCAAAGGCTAAAATTTGAACACTTAAACTCAACATTTCTAAACAAAAATCTTCTGTTTTACATTATGTTTTTTTCTAATTCTTTTTATCTCAATGCAATCTAAAACCTGAGAAATGTTTAGTCAGTACCATAGATTCAAAGGTACAACAATATAAGCTTGAGGGTAGAGTTTTATTACCTATACATTGATCTGAACCTTTGTTCGCAAAGCAATATAAATATGATCATTTTTCTTAACCAGGCATTGCCTATTAAAAATAGATTTTTTTTCTCCTTGTGTGTGTGGGAGGTGAGAAGGGTATAAAGAATAGAATTAATTTTTATTGAGTGCCTGTTAAGAGCTAGGCACTGTCATAGACATTGTCATGTTGTTTTTCCTAAGTACAAATAGTATATCCTTACTATCCCTATGAAGAAAATATTTACTTTTACAGATAAGGAGACAGAGATACAGACAGATTAAGTATCTTACCCAATACCCATACCTTGTAAGAAGAACACTGGAATTCCAATTCCATTGAGATTCCATGGTCTTTCTACCATCCCAGGTTGGCATTGACAGTGAAATTGTATTTTCATGATCAAATAATTCAGTTCCAGTAGTTCCTTTTCCAAGACCCCTACTAATGAGTTTTATCATTACAAACATTATTCCTCACATCAGTCAGGCGTTTTTTTGTTTTTTTTTTTAATTGTTTCTCAGGTTCAGCTTGAATAAATTCTTTTTCATCTACAGGCCAACAGAACACTTTACCAAAGCCACACACTGTCTTTTTTTTGTGCCCAATTTCATATGTTCACCTTCCACTCTATTAGTCAGCGTCAGAAAAGTGAGCCAGAGAGGAATTTAAACCCGTCAGCTAACACAAGTCAGAATATAAAATTGATTGATGCCCCGGGTGTGTTTCTAGTGGGAAAATTAAAATTCTGGCTTCTTATTTTATTCTATTCCCACATGACTAATTACTCACTGAATATTTCTATTTGGAAGCTCGTGTTCATTATTTTTTATCCAACCACATCTTGCCTCCATACTTTTTCTTTCCCCTTTCATGTTTTTCCTAAATCATGTGCTATGAAAATCCTGGAGAAATGTTGGACTTTTCATTCGTCATTCCCTTCTGTCCAAAAGGTCAATAAGTTCTGTGGATTCTTCATTTGAATTGTCCACCCCTCTCCCTGTGCTTCTCACTGCACAAAACAGACCAAGTGGTCACTGACTAATTCCTTCATCAATTCCTCACCTCTCCAGTCTCCTATCTTTCATCTGCCTTAAGCTATCCCAGTTAATGATCCTCTTGCCATGTCCTTCTTCTGCTTGCTTAACTTTTAAAGTAAGTTCTTTCCTGTTTCCCAGTTATTTTTTTAATTTATTTATTAGTGTTCAATTTGCCAACATATAGAAGTTATTCTATATGTTCTATATTCTATATGAGCCCAGTGCTCATCCCATCAAGTGCCCCCCAGTCACCCCCAACCCCTGCCCACCTCCCTTTCTATCACCCCTTGTTCTTTTCCCAGAGTTAGGAGTCTCTCATGTTCTGTCTCCCTTTCTGATATTTCCCACTCATCTTTTTCTCCTTCCCCCTTTATTCCCTTTCACTATTTTTTATATTCCCCAAATGAATGAGACCATAACTGTTTCCCAGTTATTAAACTCCTATCCTGGCCATGCAAGCACTCCGTTATCTGGCTCATCTGGTCTTTAAGGCACAGACATTATAACTCTGACCTCTGCTGGTCATGCCTCTTCCACAAATACCCTAAACACTCTCTCCTTTAGTATGATTCTACTGTATTCTACTGTATTATTCCCTCTTTTAAAACACCTGTACTTGTGTGAAAACCAACTTACTTTCCACTGGCCAGAGGTTATTAATCACTTTTCAGTACAAATGACAAAGCAATTACCTTAATATTAGGCCTGATTTTTTCATTTAAAAAAAATAACCTCCACCAACATCTTTTTTTTTTCCTCCACCAACATCTTGTTAAATGTATGAAGTCCATCATATTTTTATCAACAACCTCATTTTTTCTTTTCTTTTTAGCGTTCACTCATTTTCCTTATGGATTTATTTCCACTTACTTTATATCAGGCATGTATTAGTTTCCCATCACTGCTGTAAAGAGTTACAAAATTATCTTCTCTTTTTGTTCTTTATTGTGCTATGCCCCAGTGTCTTGAAGAGTTATCTGATGCAATACAGATGTTCAATTAATATTTGTCAAATGAATAAATTTGTCTTGTCTTCATTTTTATGATGACACATGCATCTTTCAAGGAATCACAGCTGGCCAATCCCTAAATGTACTGCCTTAAAAATGGTGAGCTCGCTGTGTTCGAAAAGACTCATGTGAACACTTGATGATCAACCAAGAGAGAAGTTATTATAGAGAGTTCCCATACTGGGAATCACTGTGGACCAAATGACTTTCCAATTTATCTTCAAACCTGATTATGGAGTTCCATATATACTAGGGAAATTGGCCTCATTAACATTCACACATGGACCCATGAGTTTTCATTTTCTGTCTTTTTTTTCCATTTCTTAAGATATATGCTGATGCCATGTATCATGTTTTTATTTCCTGTGGCTTACAGTCACAAATTGCCACAAACTTAAAGGTTTAAAGCAACTTGCACAGTTCTGGAAGCCAGAAGCCTGAAGTCAGTGTCACCGGATCAAAATCAAGCTGCCAGCAGGGCTGCGCTCCCTCCAGAGGCCCTAGGGGAGAATCCATTCTTCTAGCTTTGGGTGGCAGCCAGCACTCCTTGGTTTGTGGTCACATTACTCCAATTCCCGTCCCTGTGGTCACATTGCCTCCTCCTTGTGTGTGTGTGTGTGTGTGTGTGTGCGTGCATTTCTCCTCCTCTGTCTGTACCAAGTCTTCCTCTGTCTCATTCCTACAAGACCACTTGTGATTGCACTTAGTGCCCATACCAGTAATACAGAATCACCTTCTCACCTCAAGATCCTTTATCACATCTGAAAACACCTTTTTTCCCGTAAAGTAACATTTATAGGTCTGGGAATTAAAACTTGATATCCATGGGTAGCCCTACAGCCACCGACAGGCATGCAGGAGACTACTGTAAGTCATTATGACTTAACTATTGCTCCCAACTGTGTAAAAATTTGGGGTCAGAAATTTCTGGTAACTGCAATTAAGTGATAACCAATAGGTGGTACTAGGAGTCAGACTCTCACATTCTTTTGTACCAAAGAAGAAAGAGTTTTAGAGAATATTTTGTTTATAAAATTTTAGTGGTGATGAAAATGGTGATTTAAAATATAATAAAAATTGAGGATCCCTGGGTGGCTCAGTAGTTTTGCGCCTGCCTTCAGCCCAGGACATGATCCTGGAGTCCCGGGATCAAGTCCCACGTCAGGCTCCCTGCATGGAGCCTGCTTCTCCTTCTGCCTATGTCTCTGCCTCTGTGTGTGTGTGTGTGTGTGTGTGTGTGTGTGTGTGTGTCTCATGAATAAATAAATAAAATCTTTTAAAAAATAAAATATAATAAAAATTGTTTAGAAAGACTACAGGCAGCATCTGTGGAGAGCATTTCCTTGATGGGTAGTTTTAGTTAAATGCTTTTAAAGGAGAGAGCATAAAAAAAAAAAATCAATCTATGTGGAGACTATTCATATGTAAAAACTTCACAAATTATTTTTTGAGGCTAAAAAAACAGGTTAAAAAAGAATGTGGAAGAAACAGACACATTATAAGAACCTGAAATGCAGGGAGGTAGGGGGGGAACCTTCAATTCTGGAATGTGAGGTCATGAAAATGTATTAGTAAATGAGTTTTCCTAATTATCTATGAGCAAGAATGGGAAATTCTCTTTATACTTTCAGTTAACCTTTTGGGGAAAATGTGGTTTTATTAAAAGTTGTCTCAAAAAAAAAAAAAAAGTTGTCTCAACAATTTTTAAGGAAGTTCAGGATCTCAGACTCTCTATTTCTTACAGTTTTTTAACTCTCTTCCTACCTGTCTCCCATGAGATTTCCAGCCCTTTCAGTTAGGGGATATTTTTTCTTCAATACTTGGAAGTATTTCAAGAACTGCTTCTGTTGGTAATTCAATGCTTTCCTGGCTGATATTGATGGAAATAACACACTTCAGAAAGGCATGAAAATTTAAAGAACTATTTTAAACTTCAAAACTGTTTCCATTTGATTTTAGTTTGACAGTCTAAAGTAGCTCTTATTTTATAAGAATTCTTTCACCTACCATCAACTAATGTCATAAAAAGGAAGCATTTGCTTACATAGAATTTTGTGCTCAGAAAAAGAGGGAAAGACTGAGACAGCACATCCTAAATAATCAATGGTGTGCTAATATCTAGATAAATTACATTAACTCTAATTTTAATAAAAGGGTAAATAACCTTGTTTACTGAAACTTTACATATCATTAATCTTGACTGGCTGCAATAAACATTATTCAAACATTTTCATCCATATATATGAGAGGTTAAACAGTTGAAAATGTCGCTGTACACAAGGGTCTCTAATATTTCTTCTTAGTTTTCCTTTTCTGTTAATAGGACTTTAATCCTCAATAACTGTGATTTCTCTGTCCCCTATCCCTATTCCCTCTGCCAAATCCCACCCATTTTAAAAGTTTTATTCCCAAGTTGGGAAGCACTACTGTTGGCCCAACTAAAGTCAATGTCTATTGCTGAACAAACATTTTTTTCTTTAAATATTTATTTATTTATTTGAGAGAGAGAACATACACAAGCAAAGAGGGGCAGAGGAAGAGAGAGAGGGAGAGAGACTCCGAAGCAGACTCTGTGCTGAGCATGGAGCCGGATGAGGGGCTCAATCTCACAACCCTGAGGTTACAAACTGAGCCAAAATCAAGGGTCATACACCTAATCAACTGCACCACCCAGGCATAATAATCAGAATATTCTGATTATTCATATAATCATGTATACTTCACTCTCTTCTTTCATTTATTCAATAAATATCAATTAAACATGCTTCAGGCTTTGGACTTAAAGCTGAGGACATAAAGACAAATAAGACAGAGCTACTAGCCATGGGAAGCTTATTCTCTGGTAAATGAGGCAGAATTATCAACATGGTATTTCCCAACCCCAGCATTAATGACACAGAGGACCAGATAATTCTTTGTTGTGGAAGGCCGGTTTGTGCATTATAGAATATTCAGCAGCATCCCTGGCCTATACCAATAGATGCCAGTTGTGTTACCCCAGTTTTGAATACCAAAATTGTTCCACACATTGCCAAATGTCTCCTGTGGAGTACAATCACCCCTACCTGAGAACCACTGTTATACATCAATGTGCCAGATTCAGAGATAACTCATAGCCTAGGGTTGGAGGTGGAGAAAAAAAATCAGAGAAATCTACATTTAAAAAGGCAGAATTTGAGCCCAATCTTAAAAAATATGCATCAATTAGCCAGTTTTGAATTGCTTTCAGAAAATTCCAAGTAAGAGGAACATCATACACATAGGCACAGAGGTAAGAGTCTGCATGACTAATTTACAGAGGAGACAAGGAAATTACAAAACATAGGTGCTTTGAAAGCTATAATTTTAAAACAGTAAATGGCAAGAAGTAAGGCTAAAATTTTGGGAAATGTAAGATTATGGAAGGTTTTGGGTGACATGTCAGAGCAATAAACTTTGTCTTATAAAACCCAAGCAGCTATTGCAGCATGCTGGTGAGAATTAGATTTTGAATAGATGCCTATTGTAGCCCCAGTAGAGTATAAATACAGATATCATGCACGTTATATGTTTTCCCCTTTTTAAATATGATGCATAGAATAATCATACATGTTCAACAAGCATTTGCTGAATAAATGATAATATTAATAATAACAACATTAAGCACTGCTATTTATCATACCCTCACTCTGTGTGGTACTACTTTAAATGTTTACATGAGTGATAAAGTTGGGGAGCATATCTGTGATGGAAAGAATCCCAAAGGTAAGGAAGTGGTTAGGATGTAATGAATTATTACATATTTTAGAAATAATTGGTAAGTGAGAGCAACACTGACAAATGCGAAGGCCAAGGGGTATCCACTCATCTAGTTGGTGTCAAAACTCATGCCAGATCTCATCCTGGTATTATTTAGTACTCTTTTTAATTTCTAGTGCCTCTCTTGTTAAACTCCAAATTTCCATTTTTAGGCAAACATTAACACTTATTTTGTCTCAAGTTCTACAATGAATAAACGGAATAACCCTTCAAGTTGCTTAAGCAACATAAGTGATCATTAAGATCCATGATTAAAATGTACATGGATATATATGTTCTGCCCCAATATGGTGTACATTTATATCCCATCAATTGCTTAAGAATATTCCCAATGATCCTGCACAAATTAGTTTACTGATTGGGTTCAGTTTAAATAGATGAAACTGTGATCTCATCAAAGTAAATACCGAGTACATGTGATCACACAAAAAAGCAAGTCCTTGCTATCAAATATTTCAGACATTCAAATTATCTTTTTCTTTCCTCCTTCAAAATAAAGGCACAGATCTGAAAGTACGAAGTGCTAATTATCTTAACAGTTCTTAACAGTTTTGTAAAGTTGTTGAAAATACAAAGATCTTTATCCTCAACAAAAATTAAAGAGTTGAAATTTACTCTATGGAGTTTTAAAAGAATTTAGTGCACATGGCATTCAGAAGTTGAGTCAAGCACGCACACAGATTTTGTATCAAAAAATTTCATGCTACTAGTAAGTAACTATGCTGTGACCAGGGATTCTGTCCTTTGTCTGTTTACAGATTTTATGTCTATTTTTCAGATGAGAAACTTTAATGATGGAAGTGCACAGTCAATGAGCCAATGACGTTCCTCTTCATTTTCATTCTCTTTTGATGGTTCATTTCATTTCTCCAACTTATAAAGGAAACTTTGAATCTTATTTCTACTGTCCTCACATCCAACATGGTGCCATTTGTGATTTTAATGAGAAACATCCCCAGTGCTTTCCTTTGTCACTGATACCTATTTTTAAATACTTGCCTCCTGGAGAACAGTACCAGGAATTTTTTTTTTTTTTTTTTAGTTTGTTGATGAATTCAGATCTGACTGATATTTTATTGAGTACTTATCTCATACTTCTATGGTGTACATAGAATGCTATATAATGACCAGTCATTTTGGCAGAATAAATTAGCTTTGCTTTTCATTCCTTCTCCACCACAGCATCTGATTAGTTCCTAAATTCTTAATATCACAGGCATTTATTTTAACAAAAGAAATCCATGTTTCAGAGTAGGTTTAATTGTTTATGTTACTGAGTCTGGATGAAGAGTTCTCCCACTGATTTAATAAATATTCCTTCCCTTTGTCTTTTCCCTTTTTGTCTGGAATCCTAAATTCCTTTTTATCTTTATGGCAGGGAGCCAGATTTTTGCACATCCCAGGTTCCAATTACATGCAGACTCTTATGAGCCCGGAGTCTGTGGGCATATGCATGAAATATATCCATCTATATATTTCTTTTAGTATTTTTTGTTATTAAAATTTATTAGTCTTACTCCTTTGTTCAGGTGTTAATTTACATAGAGGGAAATACAAATTTTCAGAGTAGGCATTCTCAATGTTCTGCCTTGAAAACATAAAACACAGCATTCATAGAATATCTAATTTTAAGAAAAGACAAACTTCTTTTTGAAAACTACAACATGAAATTGTCAAAAGTATATTCCCCTATAAGTCAATGATCTCATATATAATGTGATATTATATGTATAATGTACAATACATATGCAGCTTCATTAGACTTTAATTAAATATTACATCATGTGCGTGACAAGTGATAATTTTGGCATAGTATGGCAAATCATTTATCTGTATTGCAATTCATTGTCTATGTAAAGCCCTCTTTCTACAAACTATATTAATCATGTTTTTTATTTTCTGTATTTCCTGATACTTTGACATCAGGGGCATTGCTGACACTGGTAATTACAGAGGGTTTCTCTAAGATTAACTAATTCCTAAAGACAGCAAATAACTCCACTAAGAGCATGCCTTCCATATGCAAACCAACCAGTCCAAAGCCCAAACATCAACCACTTCCTTTTATCTGGCTCTCACAGGGCACTGAACTTCAGGCCAGTATTCCTTTGCCCTAATCATCCCACAACCAGGTTTCAGACAACGAGGGGCAGTCCCTATACCCAGAGTCTGATGAAATCATTCAAATTAGCCAATCCTAATTTTGCTTCCCCTGCCTCACCAATTCCATCCCAAAGAAACCACTATAGAGGCTCTTGCCCAGGTTTTCTCTTTGCTCCCTCTCCCTCTTGATGGACTCTGGTGCTTCCCTGTGTAGCCCAGCAAGGCGTGGGCTCTCCCCTTTTGGGAACTGTGAATAACAAACTATCTATTCAATGCCAATTGTCTGGTCTGTTGGCCTCATTTTACCTAAGTAGTAATAAAACCTCTATTTTTTTAAAATATCAATTAAATTTGACACTATTTTTCCTGGGACAAGATAAGATATGCTTTTACACAAGACAAATTCAAGCTCTAAGTTCAGGAGGGGAAAGGTGTTTCAATTTTATTTTTGGGAATTAATTTGGACTATATTTGGAATACAGAAGAGATTAGTTTCCCATAAATGCTTGACACACAGAAGTCCTGACCAATGAACATCCACCAAGAATCACTCCCCATCCTCAAGCCAATGAACTTATTGCTTGGTTGAAAATAAATATATAGGGACACCTGGGTGGTTCAGTAGTTGAGCATCTGCCTTTGGCTCAGGTCCTGACCCGTGGTCCCGGGATCAAGTCCCACATCCAGCTCCCCACGGGCAGCCTGCTTCTCTATCTGCCTGTGTCTCTGCCTCTCTGTGTCTCTCATGAATAAATAAAATCTTTAAAATAAATAAATAAACAAATATTTCAGCTCTGCAATAACTTTCCTCTTTCTGTTTTCCTCTTTTGTCATATAATTTTAAAATACTTTTATCTCCAATAACAAATATACAAAAAAATTCCAATTAAAAATACAAAAAAAAATTCCAGTAAAAAATATACAAAAAAAAAAATAGTGAAAGGGATTAAAGGGGAAAGGAGAGAAAATGAGTGGGAAATATCAGAGAGAGTGACCGAACATGAGAGGAACGAACAAACAAACTACAAGGGGTAGTAGAAGGGGAGGTGGGCGGGGGGATGGGGTGACTGGGTGACAGGCTCTGAGGGGAGGACTTGATGGGATGAGCACTGGGTGATATGCTATATGTTGGCAAATCGAACTCCAATAAAAAAATTACAAAAAATAAAACAAAATATTTTTATCTTTTCTTTAAGGAATGTGTGTAGGGAGATTTTGATTATGTAAATTATCTTGGTAACCTCTCCTTCTCTGGGCAACTTTTCTTTAGGTTGTCCATTCCTTTTCTTTCTATATTTTAATTCCCTTTTCCTTTCCATTGGTGCTCAGATCTCTTGTTGGTTCTTTCCTGATTGGTTCTCATTAGATCATTTCTCATGCATATATCCCATGGAGGCATCCATAAAACTCTACCTCAAACACACTCCCATCCAGAAGATGACACTGCCTACTCTCTGCTCTCACCTTCTATAACTGAGGGTACCTACATAGCTTTTTTTAAGGCTTTTATGTATTAAAAGCATAAAAGCAATTACAGCAAGATCCATGTTGAAAAACTACAGTTAATATTGTTCGGCAAATGACTTATCCTAAAGGTTGACACATACATTACATAAAATAACAAAAGCCACTTTTATACGTATGCAGCATGAATTTAGTGCATTTTAAAAATCTCATTTGATCTTCACAATAACCTTGTGAATCAAGCAAATCAGTTGTTATCTGCATACTATAAATGAATAAACTAAGCCTGAAATCAAGTATGTAATTTGCTCTAGTGTGAATTAAAATACTAATAATTCAATTCTAATGTCATTTCTTCTAAATATCTCTGCTTCTTAGAATTTACAATACACACTAAATGCAGGAGAAATCAAGACGCTTACATAATTAACTTTGAATGTGGAAGAGGGGGCCATGAGCCAGGAATGAAGGCAGCAACCAGAAGCTGGAAAAGGCAAGGAAACAGATTCTCCTTTCGATCCTCAAGGATGAATGCAACTCTACTAACACCTTGATTTAAGCCATGTGAAACCAATTTTAAACTTTAGGTCTCCAGAACTGTAAGATAATAAATTTGTTTTTAAGCGACTACATTTGTCATAAATGGTTACAGTAGAAATAAGAAGTTAATACAGTAGAGTTGATTTACTGGTGCACACCCCTGGTTAAAGTATGGGGTAAGGTTGGATTTCTTGGATACCCAAACCTCTATTTCACTTCACACTCACAGCCATCTCCATGCAGCTAGGAGATAACTCTGGCACCTCAGGCTCCCATTTTTTCCGCAACAGTCTCCTTGAGAGTACTGATGATTCTTCTTGTGTTCCTCCACATCTTAATCAACATGTCTAGGAATGACATGCCTTGATTGCCCACTTGAGGTCAGGTACCTGTAGGGCCAGCCCATCTGATGGACAGCACTACACAGCTCACATAAAAGTTCACAAAAAGAAAAAGAATGTTCAGCACACAAAAACATGACTGCATTTTATTCCTTGCCTCCTTAGCATCCTCACCTCCATCCCTCCTATATATAATATAACAAGTAATCCTAAACAAAATAATGCAAGTTTCCCACATGCACCTAAAATGCACATTAATCCTGCCAAGGTCTGGCCCACTGACTGGTCCAGCTCTTAGTCCAGGACCTCTGGGTAAAGTGCATTCCTTTCAAAATGATTCAGAAGTGGCTCTTCATCATTTAGTTACCTATAGCCAAGTGATCATCTTATTGACCCAAACACATCTAATGTACACTTATGATGAGACAGCCAAGTAACAGCAATGAACACTCTTATTTGTAGCAGGAAGAAAGGAAGGCAGTGCCCAGTCCTCAGTTTTGATTGCTTACAACGCCTGCCGGGGACAGTGGGTATGTGCCACAGTCACTCCACTCTGGTCTTGCTCCCAGGAACTATGACTCTTGGCTCCTGTTCTGTCTCAACACACACAAGACGAAGTGAACTGCATCATTTTTGCCTTTTACATCTTGTGAAAATGGTACAATAGCCCCGGGAGGGTTTTAGGATGAATTAATGCCAGACCACCATTTTTCCAAAGTGGGTTTTGCAAATTATAAAACTTCCTTTAGTCGATTTGCAGTGTTCTATATCTTTGGTCTATAAGCCAAAACTCAGAACCTAGATACAGATTTTTCTCTCTCTCAGCTCTGTCCATTTCCTAGTACCTCAGAACCAGACTGGTTTGCTGACAAGTGCTCTTGCAGCATCCAGTGGTTGGCATTTACAAAATGGGTAAATACTTCTCTTGTCAGACAATGAGTTGACATCAGGGGGTAGGTCAGAGAACCCCCAGGGCATTAGGCTTTGGGGAAAAGTCGCCTTATCTTAAAAGCTGTGTAAAATCTTATTTCTTTGGTTTAGCTGAGTTTCTCTCCCTTAACTTTGTTCTCACTAATGAGCACATGACTTGAAAAATTAAAATTACTAAATTTACATGTGCTCTTTCAATTAAATATTGAACCAATTCCAAAACTATATTTCCTTTATCTTATTAATTTACATAATAATAATAGTACCAATAATCATAATAATAATGTCTTTGACCTGTTATTCAAATCCTAGGCTGAAAAGGTATCAAATCTTACTGGACAACTGCTTTGCTGTAATAGAGCTTTTTCCCCTATTGGGTTGTGAAAAAGCAATGCAGTTAACACAGGATGGGTGTTTATAACACACACACTAATGGATGGATGGATGTTTATAACCACACATACTAATAATGTCTCCTTAGTACCCAACATCATACCAACCTACTCTGTGCCTGCTTTTATCAATTGACTTTAAAGATGAGTCTGTTAAGACAATTTGCAAGAATAGCACAATGGAGCGAAACAAAAGGTACCTTATTTAGACGAAATAACTTAAATTCACATAGGGGATTCTTTCTGTCTCTTTCAAGCAATGCTAATGAACCAACCATTAGCAAACGTTTAGAAATAATGAGAAACACGCTCTAGCCAATGACAGTAACTTCATAAGATAAGCTATAACAACTAAAATATTTGAAAATTGTTCTTCATATACCAACATATTTAGCTAAATATCTTTCTTAATCTGTCTGTGTGAGCATGTGTATGTTGAAATTATCTGCAAGTACCTGATAAACTTTCATGATGGCTGCAAATTTTATAGTATTTGAAAGATGTGCTATTCATACTGAATATGTAAGACTTCTTTTTTAAAACTCTAAACTTCATTAAGATTGGAGTATTTATTTTAGAATTACTACACATCTAGTCTTATTTTAGGTCTATATCCCTCTTTTCTTATATGGTATAGGGAGATCAAGGAGGAGTAAAGATGAAATTGTTTCGCAGTCATTAAGAATCGCTGCCAATGCCATCAACACTTGCTTTTCTGATTTATCATAATGCTTCCTGAATCTTTGAACACATTTATCCTTCATAGTTTTGAATAAAAGAGTAAAATTAAAACAAAGGAGCAACTGCACTAAAATGACAGAAAAAGAGTGAGAGTGTATGTGTTCTCACACTATGTGCATGTACATGTTGGGCAATCAGAAAACATATGGTTCAATTCTGCTGGCTGCTGCATGTTCTTTAACTGTTCACACATTTGACCAAAATGTTTAAGAACAGAAAGTATATTGCAATGAGAATATTACCGAAGTCTGGATTTGTCAGACGTTATTTTTATTCCATCAATGCCTTCTGCCCATTGTATTTTGTAGATAGAGGGCACTCAGGCCAGTTTTATGATCTGTGACAAAATGTAATAGAGGTTCTGACCACCAACCAGGTAAGAGGCTTTCAATGAGCATCAACAAGGCCAGGTTTCTGAATTTCGAACCATTAATCATTTGTGACCCAGCTGAAGATAACAGTCTATTAATTAACTGTTCTTTCACTTTGGGGGCTAAGACAAATCGTGCTATTAAATCCAAAAACGTTATGAAAATATGATTCTCACGTGTCTTGTTTTAAAACAAACAAAAACACTGTTTTGGTTTTTTTTTTTTTTTTTTTTTTTGATGCTGCTGAGGAACTTCATGGCCTCCACACTTACCCAGAAAACACATTTTGAACCTAAGAGCTGCTTGTGACAGCTCTGTAGGATACCTCCTTCATCCCTAAGACCTCTTCCTGTCACCATCATTGACACAAGATTCAGAGAAAAGGGCAGATTACTTAGTTCAAAACTATTGCTAAATGAGATTTTTGCCCCCTGAAGAACTCTTGTGAGTCCCCCACTGCTTCCATCATGTGACACAGACTTTCCCTAGCCTGAGAACAAAGAGATCAACGTGACAATGCAACCTCACTAGTCACAACAGCACACAGTTGAGTTTTCTTCCCTGATGTAATAAAATAGAGAGTACTGAAAATGGGATATGTTTAGAGAATAGACCAAAGCATTTTGCATTCAGGTAAATTATGTTTTGTTTTCACAGGACTCTCCAGAGCCTGCCCCCACAAATGAAGGTAACACTTATTAGAAATAATGCACTGTTTCTAAGGTTGTTCTGCTGAATTATAGTTCGAAACGCTCTGGCCACTTCCCCAGGCCACACTCTTACTGAGCTTCTAGGGTTATCTGCAAGGAAAGAGCACAGAAGGCAGCCTGGTTCCTCTTTCCAAAAGTGGCCTCCTTCCCTATTCAGAAAGCAGAACTATTTACATTCCAATCAGCCTTTTACAAAAGGAAGATGTGTTCCGTGTGCTATTAACATATCAAAAGAAGAGTTGATAAACAGAGACAGAAAACAAAAAAACAAAAACAAAAACAAAAAACCCAACACATCCAAAGCCATAGAGAGGGCTGATTTCCCAAGCAGTACACTGTTATGAAGGAGAAAATCCAAGAATGGAAATAGATGTTCGGAACCCAAAGCAGACAAAGAAGAGGGAAAACTCATAGCTCACCCCTGTAGAATACCAGCCCTACGCACCACACCATTCTGTGTACCTTCCAAGTGTCAATATATTCTAACCTCATAACAGCCTCTGGGCTTACATCTTTTTTTAGATCTCTATTCCACAGGTGAGGAAACCGCAGGGTTAAGCACCTTCACTCAGCTAGTGAATGGTGTATGCAGATCTGCCTGGAGGCAACCTGTCTCCTGGAGCCATCAATTTCAACCTCCACACTTTCTTCTCTCTACTACTGCAATATGAAAGGTGGCATCAAGCCCTGTTATTATGGCTTAGGAAATAGGGAGCTTCTTTTTATCTATCAACAATTTCGGTAGAGGCTCAGATATAAGTTTTCATATGTCTGTGTCCCATAAATGTGCCATGACTGATCAACAAATCAAACAAGGACCAGAAGTACTCTGAGAAATTATTTGATGGCACTTCTGATTAACAAGAAACAGTGGTAAATATTAAATAGAGGACACTGATTTCACTCCCTGGGATCTGGGCACAATTTATTATAACGTGTTTTTCACATTTGGAGCCCTAAAATATTTCTTTCAAAACACTGACTTCACTATGATCAAATGTGGGTATTCCATAAATAATGTTATACTGAATGATTTATTTCCTTGAGAAATGATTTTTGAGACTCTACAATGAACAGGACATTTGTTTAGGTATTGAAATAGGCTAACTTCAAAGGAAGACATGAAGTAAATACAGAAAAAAGTAGATGAAAAGAGGAAAATCATTTTAATTTTTTTTCATTTGTGACATTTTTGACAATGGTTTAAAAAATACTTGTTGAAAACTTCCAATATTATGAACACTGAAATCTAGGATGTACATTTTCCCATATTTTTTTTATTTTTTTAAGATTTTATTTATTCATGAGAGACACAGAGAGAGAGAGAGGCAGAGACATTGGCAGATGGAGAAGCAGGCTCCCTGCAGGGAGCCTGATGCGGGACTTGATCCTGGGACTCCAGGATCATGCCCTGAGCTGAAGGCAGATGCTCAACCGCTGAGCCACCCAGGCATCCTTCCCATATTTTTTAAAGGAAAATTCTTTCAGTCAACATAAAACTCCTTTTGTCATGTCAAATGTCTTCTGGAAAATATCACCCTTTCCAGTATCTAGGCATTTCTAAAATGATATTGTCTTCATATTTCTCAAATTCTTTCATAGAAGTTAACTTATATTTGATCTACCCAATGCTATTATTTTCTTCTTAAAGGCAGTGTCTATTCCTTTCATACTTGTATTTTTAGACCCAGAAAAAAGCAGGCATTCAATAAAGATTTAATAAATAAATTAGACTGGTTAATGGAAACCAGCTCTGTGAGTAATGCTATACCACAAATGCTCTACATAAACTCTCAAAATTCTAAGGATATATAGGCTATTATGGATGATACCACTCACAAATTCCCGCCATCAAATGGAATGGAATTAAATTTGGTGCTATCAGAAGATATCCTTTTATATGTACATTTGAGAGATTCCTCTAGTAAAGGATGGAGAATAGTATATCTCTATTGCTACTCATATCATAGCTATATGCAAAATAATAGCTATAATTTTTGTAGAAATGTTATTCAACATAATGACATTAACTAATATTTTAGAGGTAGTGCATGATGACTATGGATAGCAATTGCATACTTACTGTATCAGTTTCCTGTCTGTCCCCAAACATAGTGGTTTTAAATAAATATTATTTGTTATATGTCTTCCATGTCTGTAGGTTGACTGGGGGTCATCTTATCTAGAGTGGCCTTGGCTGAGAGGCTGTAAAGCTCTTGGTTAGCTTGCTCATGTGCTTGTGGATCAGATGGAAGAATGTTCTATATGCCAGACAGCTCTGTTCCTTATGTCTCTCACTTTCTTCCTAAGGCCAGTGGCTTAGCCTGGGCATATACTTTTAATGGCAGTATCAGAGGCACAAGAGAGCAAGCAGGAATAAGCAAGGGCTCTCACATACGTCTTCCCAGGTTTGGACAGGCATAGTCACCTCCAGGCAATCCTCTGGTTCCATGGCAGAACCCAGAGCTAAGAAGTATGAAAAAAAAATTGTATCTGTATCAATAAGAGTAGTATGTAGGAGAAATTGCGAAGTCTCTTGACTAAGGATGGGTAGATATTGGAACAAGTGAGGAAGTGGACCCATTAATATCTACATTTTTCATTCTGGGTGTTTATGCTCTATCAAAATGAGTGCTCATTTCCACTCTTTTATTTCTAAAACAGCAAATTAACAGAAAAGAAAGTAATCCTATCAACTGGATGGTTGGATTCTGCAGATTTCTGTGGATAATTAAGTCTTTAAATGAAGATTTGGGAATACACATGTTTGTTTTTTTTTCATTTCTGCTACCAGACAAATCAAAAGCCATCCATCTTAAACATTATTCAAAGAATATGATTTCATAATCCTTATATCTCTTTAAATAAATATGAAGTATATTTTGAAAAAAAGACGTTACAAGAACACAAAAGAACTAAAGGATCCTTTATTACCAGATTTGAAAAAAATCAGTTGCTTGAATTTCATTGGGAGAGGACATAAGTCATTTATTTCATTGTTACAAATTAATACTTCTATAGCAACAAGATATGATTTTTCAAATACAACAGCTAAATATGTCCTAAGATTCAGTCTACACTTAATTCAATTAGCCTTCAGCAGCAGAAGCCAAAAACACAGCCAAATAAATATGGCCCAGTATAATATTGCTCTAACATACTTAGTGTATATACTTATTTATTTTCTAACCTCGCTTTGCCTATGTAGCTTAGTGTTCTTATTGCATTATGTTAACTAAAATTTCCTAAGGCAATATCAATACAAGTAAGCATGAGTAGCTATTACCAACTATCGATGTGCCTTCAAGCTCATATATTGGATAACATCTCTCCATGTCTGGGAATTTGGGGTTTAAATAAACTAGACTAATCAGATGAAAATGGATGTATTATGGTCTCCAGGGATTCCTGAGTTGAAAGTATAAAGAGCAGACCTCTTAGACAGCCTTAACATGTTAGAGACTGAACTTCCAGTATGATTGGTCTTGTCATATCAGCTAGTATCATAAAAGTACACTAAGTTATTCTTTTAGTAACTAATTTTGTAGTGTTCCTAAAATGCAAATTATGCATAAATACTCATTATTACTAAAAATTTTACTGAGCATGTTTGGTGGCAAATTTTTTGTTTCATTTTGGAAATGCAGAATGAATTCCGTCTTAACTGGTTGCTCAGAGGAGACTGAACTAGTGATCTCTTGAAATTAAGAACAGAATTCCAAGACCATTCTCTGAGACTATGTTAAATCCCCCTTATTGCAGGGACTACTTTCGTCTATGCTTTTGCATGTCCAACAATTTATAGCAAGCAACTGCCATGCACATTGGACACATAATAGGCAACCCCTCGTATACTCTAGGCTTCAAATGTCTTCTGTGCCTGTGACAATCAGCTCTGCATGAGCTCTGGCTGGTTTCTCGAAAACATCCCCCTCACAGTAGCTCTACTTCTGAGTGGGCCTTCCTTGTTAACTTCTCTGGGAGAACCAACAGTGTGTGCATGTGTCCATACATGCATCACCAGAAACACAAGACCTCATGTGGTGGAATTCTGAACAGCCAGAATTGGGATCCAGTCAATGAGTATTTCTCCTTTCAATTCTCAAGGTGGCTGCAAGGTAGTTTCTTCAACTTCTCTGGGGCTTGTTACCATGGATCTGGCAAAACTCAACAAACTTAGCTTCATCCAGAAAATACATCCTCACCTTTCACCTTCCGTGCTACCTTCTCCTCTTGCTCACTCACACTTCCTTGGGTAATAGAATAAAGTGTCCCCTGGCCCTCTATCTGCTTTCTGCAGAACCCAGAATAAGACACTGTAAAAGAGGAAATTGTCATGGGTCATATAGAAACATGGAATAAATTAGAAGTGAAAGAGAAGAAAATAAACAAATGAAATTCTGTTATGAAAGATGAAAGTAAACACGGGAAAAGAGAAAGTTTAGCTGAAGAACTTGAGTAGAAATATTTTAATCACTCTGAGTAGTGATAATACTGTAAAGAGCCAGTCATCTTACTTTGAGGTTTCCTCTGTCGTAAATCTTTTTTACTGAAAAGCTCTTGAAAAACAAAACTCATTAGAGAGTTGAGGTAATGGTTCTTCTCCAAAACGTCTACTGTTTGCTTTTATTACTGTGTTACTGCCAGCAATACTGAGAGCGCTGTGTCACTCCAACAGCAAATGGGTAGATCAGTGTCTTTCCCCAGAGATAAATGAAGCAACAATGTGGTAAAAAGCTCTTGGTTTCAGGAGGTGAACAGTTGGATCTTTAATTACAAAGGACTGAAATCCATTACCACACAACGGGGGAGTGTGTTTAATTTGCAGAAAGAGAGAAATTTCTGTTTTTTTTGTGACTTAAATGACCTTAACACAAAAATTCAACAGTCCCCACTTCTGAAGGGCAATGTATAGCCTCTACCCTGAGCACACAAACAGACTGGGGAGTTAGGAATTGCTTCCTCTTCAAAACTGAATGAGAAAAGGATGACACAATCTTACTGTCATCTACCTGATTTACCATCATGAGTTCAGCTTTACAGCTCAATGCAGTACTCAAACCTTTGACTTATTTGTAGAAATAGAGCTGTATTATAAAGCAAGTGAATATTGTACAGAATTTGGGAGTTTTTACTTTCTTTTTAAAATATTACATCTGTGGGTTTTGTATTGTTTTGTTTGAAGAAAGTAATATGTTTTTACCTTATTTAAGTAGTTTGCACAGTCCCCTACCTTATTAATGACACAAAGAATGCTCTAAAATATCTAGCTCACTTTACTCCAAGTTCTGAAGATGTGAGTCTCTGGTACACAGTATTAAAGCTTTTGCCTCAGTAAGGTCTTGCCCCTGAGCTAAACAAAGAGAAACATGATTTCATGAGATGCCTAGTATTGGAAACCACCCTTAAGTAATTCTAAAGGAATCCAAAATGGCATTCATTTGCATGGTAATATTTGGTTTTATGAGCTCATTGAGAGGTAGGAACAATGATTTCTGACTCTTGCTGTTTTCTTCCACGGAAAAGTACAGAGACATCAATTAGTTTAACAACCAGCCCTATGCCACCTCTTTATTCACTTTCTTCCAGGGCAAAAGGAATGATTAAACTTAGTAAGGGGGCCAAAGGCCCAATCCTTGCTGTCCTTCCCAGTGTAGGGGCATTTTGCCCATCCTGCTCAATGGAAGATCATTGGAATTTCATTTTAAGCTAATTCAAGAAGAATCTAATTTTCCTCATCTGCACAGGGTTTTCTAGATTCATCTATCTCTCTTCTCTTTCAAAGAAATTTTTATCTCAAATATGCTCAATTTTGTTTTACGCAAAAATCTAAACCCTACTTTTTCCCCAAAGATTATTTATTTGTTTGAAAGAGAGAGCAAGGGAGAGAGTGAGTGAGGGGAAGGGCAGAGGGAGAGGGAATCTCAAGCAGACTCCTCGCTGAGTGGGGAGCCTGACATAGGGCCCAACTTCACAACCTTGAGATCATGACCTGAGCCGAAACCAATAGTTGGATGCTTAACTGACTGAGCCACCCAGGCACCCCTAAAAACTATGATGATTCCAAACCATGTTTTTGTTAAACATCTTCAAAGAAATTACTGAGTTTGACTATCTTGTTTAATTTACAATTTTAAACAAAATAGAATATTTAGAGTCCACATTGCAAAATTCCATAGGATTTACACTTGTATGTCTAAAAAAGAGAAGGAATACTCAAAAACCTATAGACAAATATTCATAGTAGCTCTATTTGTAATAGCAAAGACTAAAAACAAAATCTTTCATTCAAATTCTTAAGGCAGAGTCACCTCTATTCCCTCATTACACCACCTAGAAACTTGTTCCATTCTTTTATTTTTAGAAAATGTTAAAATAAGAAAGGTAAGTCATTCTAAGCCAATGATTTATCTGATGTATCTATTTTGAACACTGTGAGACTAATAATCCAGCTTGTTTTAATTGTAAATTGAGTTTAAGAAAATTTATACTAATCTGAATGCCCAAAATCCTTTTCTGAAAGTCAAGTAGAAGCAGACTTTTATTCTTAGTAGTTAATCCAGTATTGTGCACTGATCTTTAACATTTGAAATAGTCATTTGGTTAGTGCTTTCTACTTCTTTATCTAGCTGTGATAACTATATCTCTGACTAGAAGGAGGAACAGAACTAAGCTGGTGTCACTTATCATGATTTATGTACCTTGGTTAGTGTGTAGAAACAGAAACTCTGCCAATAGTACTCACTATGATCTAATTGCAAATTAGAAGAGACAAACAAGAGATAGTCCAGACAATATTCCAAACAGGAAAATAGATTTATTAAAAATTTAGGAAAAAGACTCAAAATTCCAATACCAATAGATAAGTGAAAAACATTTTTAAAAGACTCTACCTAATCCTATTTTCTATTTAACTCTAATTAAAATTAGTTTTTCCCTAGAAATCAAATATTAACAAACAAGAACAGAAAAGGTGAGGAAAAGAACACCATATACGTATTATTTGGGGATGTGAAAAGAGAAGACATGCATCATTGGCTCACCAATATTGACTCATTCTAGTTAATAGTCTCAACATGGTGATGAAACACTGCTTACTCTTTCTGTCCAGTTCTTTTCTGTTCTAGTTGCTAAATTCCATCTGTGTGTAATATTTATCTCTTATGGGAATTATTATTCCACCCTACAGCCTTAATTGCCTCCAGTGTTGTTCATGGGGTTTCTATCTTGTTATTATTGTTAATTTCCTTTTAGTTGATTATTGTTTTATGTACTCATCAATCGAGATGAAACACCAACCTGGAACATCTACCTCTCTTTGTCAGTGGGCAGACTAACCTGCAAATCTCATTTCAAAAGCAATAGTTTACAGAACCTGATGGACCTTTGAGGTAGATATAAAAATAAATACTTCAAAATTGTAAGTTAATTTGTCTCATCAGGTCTTTAATTTTGGAAAAAATGGGTATCTCAACCTTGGTTACTTGTGACAAATGTAAATGAGATCACTATAGATGTTGTATACAATCAATATGGTTGCCACGTGTGGCTATTGAGGACTTGAAATGTGGCTAGTCCAAATTAATATGTGCTACAGGAATAAAACTGCTGGGTTTCAAATACTTAGTATGCAAAATAATTAAAAATAGAATTACCACATGATCCAGAAATTCCACTTCAGTATTTATCTGAAGAAAATGAAAACACCAACTTAAAAAGATATATGCACCTCTATGTTCATTGCAGTATTATTTACATTGGCCAAGACATGGAAAGAACCTAAGTGTCTATCGATGAATGAATGAATAAAAATGTGGTACACACACACACACACACACACACACACACACACACACTGGAATACTACTCAGCTATAAAAAGAATGAAATCTTGTCACTTGCAACAACATGGGTAGACCTTGAAGATATGAAGGTTAAATGAAATAAGTCAGATCAAGACAAATACCATATGATTTCACTCATATGTGGAATCTAAAAAACAAAACAATAAAAACTCCAAAACTCATAGATGCAGAGATCGGAATGGTGGTTGCCAGAGGGCAGGCGAGTTAGGGAGGTGGGCAAAATGGGTGAATCAGGATCAGGAGGTACAAACCTGCAGTTATAAAATAAATGCCCTTTATTGAGGACTAAATGTACAGCCTGGTGATTATAATCCGTAATATCATATTGCAAAATTAAAAGTTGCTAAGAAAGTAAAACTTACAAGTCCTCATCACAACAAAAGGAATTTTTTTGTAATTTTGTATGGTGATGGATAGTAGCTAGACTTCTTATGGTGATTTCATAGTGTACTCAAATATCAAATCATTTTGTTGTATGCCTGAAATTAATATGTTATATGTCAGTTATACCTCAATCCAAGAAAAAAAAAGAACTGTCATTTGGAAAATTCCATGTACATACCATATTTCCAACTAACAGAATTTTTTTCCGTTCAGAATGCTCTCTAAAGAAAAAGATTCCATATTTCCTATTAGAGTGTTTGCTATCGTTATGGAAAAGGTACTTCAATTGATACTTTTTGTTTTGGTTTTTTACTTTCAAACACTGATGGTCTTAAGCATAATCATACATTCTGAATCAGAAAAACATCAACTAGAATCCTGCCTGGAACCACTTAGTAATTGTTTTGTATAGTTTCTCCCTTTCAGTGTTTATGCTGTGACCTCTATTTTAGTTGGAATCAAAATTCCATTAATAACTTACTATTTATATTATTCTCCTACACATTGCGGCAATATATAGCACAGCCAAGTTTTCTTTATAACCCTCACCTTGAGTCTATCTATAAAAGATAGTAATAATAAAGAAAGGGAAAGAGTACTGACATGTATTAAGATCCTATTCCCCTGGGGAGGGGCAAGATGGCGGAGGAGTAGGGTCTCCAGGTCACCTGTCCTCAGCAAATTACCTAGAAAACCATCCAATCATCCTGAAAACCTACGAATTCGGCCTGAGATTTAAAGAGAGACCAGCTGGAACGCTACAGTGAGAAGAGTTCGCGCTTCTGTCAAGGTAGGAAGACGGGGAAAAAGAAATAAAGAAACAAAAGGCCTCCAAGGGGGAGGGGCCCCGCGAGGAGCCGGGCTGAGGCCGGGGCGAGTGTCCCCAGGACAGGAGAGCCCCGTCCCGGAGGAGCAGGAGCTGCACCAACCTTCCCCGCGGAAAGGGGCTCCCGGGGAATTGGAGCAGGATCCCCAGAAAGGCGGGGACGCCCTCGGGCTCCCTGGGACAGTAACAGAGGAACTGCGCCCCGGAGAGTGCGCCGAGCTCCCTAAGGGCTGCAGCGCTCGGCGGGGCCCGGAGCAGCTCGGAGGGGCTCGGGCGGCGGCTCCGCGGAGGGGGCTGCGGGGCTCCGGGAACAGCTCAGCGGCGGCGGCTCGGGCGGAGGAAGAAGCTCCGCGCGGAGGGGGCTGCGCGGCTCCGGGAACAGCTCGGAGGGGCTCGGGCGGCGGCTCCGCGGAGGGGGCTGCGCGGCTCCGGGAACAGCTCAGCGGCGGCGGCTCGCGCAGAGGAAGAAGCTCCGCGCGGAGGGGGCTGCGCGGCTCCGGGAACAGCTCGGAGAGGCTCGGGCGGCGGCTCCGCGGAGGGGGCTGCACCGCCGGGAGCGCGAATCCAACAGCGCAGGCCCCGGAGCACAGGGCGCCGGGACACAGCCCAGGATCCGGCCTCCCCCGGGACAGGCAGAGGCCGGGAGGGCCCAGGACAGCAAGGACGCTCCTGCCTGGAACTGAGCAGATCAGCGGCCCCGCCCCGGAGCCCCCAGGCCCTGCAGAAGGAGAGCCCCGGAGCTACTGCGGGGGCTGGATCCAGGGTCCCAGAGCTGCCCCCGCCACTGTGGCTTCCTCCCGGGGCCTCACGGGGTCAACAACCCCCACCGAGCCCTGCACCAGGCAGGGGCAGAGCAGCTCCCCCAAGTGCCAACACCTGAGAATCAGCACAGCAGGCCCCTCCCCCAGAAGACCAGCGAGACGGACCAGTTCCAAGGGAAGTCAAGGGACTTAAACTACACAGAATCGGAAGATACTCCCCCGTGGTTTTTTTTTTGTTTTTTGTTTTTTTGTTTTTGTTTTTGTTTTTTTTTTGTTTTTTGTTTTGTTTTGTTTTGTGCTTTTTTTTCTCTCTTTCTTCTTGATTTCTGATTGCTTCCCCCACCCCCCCTTTTTTCTTTTTTCTCCTTTCTTTCTTTTTCTTTCTTTTTCTTCTCTTTTTCCCCTATTTTTTTCTTCTTTCTCTTTTTTCTTTTTCTCTTTTCGTTCCTTCTCTCTCTTTTTCTCCTTTTCCCAATACAACTTGTTTTTGGCCACTCTGCACTGAGCAAAATGACTAGAAGGAAAACCCCTCAAAAAAAAGAATCAGAAACAGCCCACTCTCCCACAGAGTTACAAAATATGGATTACAATTCAATGTCAGAAAGCCAATTCAGAAGCACTATTTTACAGCTACTGGTGGCTCTAGAAAAAACCATAAAGGACTCAAGAGACTTCATGACTGCAGAATTTAGATCTAATCAGGCAGAAATTAAAAATCAATTAAATGAGATGCAATCTAAGCTAGAAGTCCTAACGACGAGGCTTGACGAGGTGGAAGAACGAGTGAGTGACATAGAAGACAAGTTGATGGCAAAGAGGGAAACTGAGGAAAAAAGAGACAGGCAATTAAAAGACCATGAGGATAGATTAAGGGAAATAAACGACAGCCTGAGGAAGAAAAACCTACGTTTAATTGGGGTTCCCGAGGGCGCGGAAAGGGACAGAGGGCCAGAATATGTATTTGAACAAATCCTAGCTGAAAACTTTCCGAATCTGGGAAGGGAAACAGGCATTCAGATCCAGGAAATAGAGAGATCCCCCCCTAAAATCAACAAAAACCGTTCAACACCTCGACATTTAATAGTGAAGCTTGCAAATTCCAAAGATAAGGAGAAGATCCTTAAAGCAGCAAGAGAAAAAAAGTCCCTGACTTTTATGGGGAGGAATATTAGGGTAACAGCAGACCTCTCCACAGAGACCTGGCAGGCCAGAAAGGGCTGGCAGGATATATTCAGGGTCCTAAATGAAAAGAACATGCAACCAAGAATACTTTACCCCGCAAGGCTTTCATTCAAAATGGAAGGAGAGATAAAGAGCTTCCAAGACAGGCAGGAACTGAAAGAATATGTAACCTCCAAACCAGCTCTGCAAGAAATTTTAAGGGGGACTCTTAAAATTCCCCTTTAAGAAGAAGTTCAGTGGAACAATCCACAAAAACAAGGACTGAATAGATATGATGACACTAAACTCATATCTATCAATAGTAACTCTGAATGTGAACGGGCTTAATGACCCCATCAAAAGGCGCAGGGTTTCAGACTGGATAAAAAAGCAGGACCCATCTATTTGCTGTCTACAAGAGACTCATTTTAGACAGAAGGACACCTACAACCTGAAAATAAAAGGTTGGAGAACCATTTACCATTCAAATGGTCCTCAAAAGAAAGCAGGGGTTGCCATCCTTATATCAGATAAATTAAAATTTACCCCGAAGACTATAGTGAGAGATGAAGAGGGACACTATCTCATACTCAAAGGATCTATCCAACAAGAGGACTTAACAATCCTCAATATATATGCCCCGAATGTGGCAGCTGCCAAATATTTAAACCAATTAATAACCAAACTCAAGAAATACCTTGATAATAATACACTTATACTTGGTGACTTCAATCTAGCTCTTTCTACCCTGGATAGGTCTTCTAAGCACAATATCTCCAAAGAAACGAGAGCTTTAAATGATACACTGGACCAGATGGATTTCACAGATATCTACAGAACTTTACATCCAAACTCAACTGAATACACATTCTTCTCAAGTGCACATGGAACTTTCTCCAGAATAGACCACATACTGGGTCACAAATCGGGTCTGAACCGATACCAAAAGATCGGGATAGTCCCCTGTATATTCTCAGACCATAATGCCTTGAAATTAGAACTTAATCACAACAAGAAATATGGAAGGACCACAAACACGTGGAGGTTAAGGACCATCCTGCTAAAAGATGAAAAGGTCAGCCAGGAAATTAAGGAAGAATTAAAAAGATTCATGGAAACTAATGAAAATGAAGATACAACCGTTCAAAATCTTTGGGATGCAGCAAAAGCAGTCCTGAGGGGGAAATACATCGCAATACAAGCATACATTCAAAAACTGGAAAGATCTCAAATTCAAAAGCTCACCTTACACATAAAGGAACTAGAGAAAAAGCAACAAATAGACCCCACCCCCAGCAGAAGAAGAGAGTTAATTAAAATTCGAGCAGAACTCAATGATATCGAGACCAAAAGAACTGTGGAACAGATCAACAGAACCAGGAGTTGGTTCTTTGAAAGAATTAATAAGATAGATAAACCATTAGCCAACCTTATTAAAAAGAAGAGAGAGAAGACTCAAATTAATAAAATCATGAATGAGAAAGGGGACATCACTACCAACACCAAGGAAATACAAACGATTTTAAAAACATATTATGAACAGCTGTACGCCAATAAATTAGGAAATCTAGAAGAAATGGACGCATTCCTAGAAAGCCACAAACTACCAAAACTGGAGCAGGAAGAAATAGAAAACCTGAACAGGCCAATAACCAGGGAGGAAATTGAAGCAGTCATCAAAAACCTCCCAAGACACAAGAGTCCAGGGCCAGATGGCTTCCCAGGGGAATTCTATCAAACGTTTAAAGAAGAAATCATACCTATTCTACTAAAGCTGTTTGGAAAGATAGAAAGAGATGGAGTACTTCCAAATTCGTTCTACGAGGCCAGCATCACCTTAATTCCGAAACCAGACAAAGACCCCACCAAAAAGGAGAATTACAGACCAATATCCCTGATGAACATGGATGCAAAAATTCTCAACAAGATACTAGCCAATAGGATCCAACAACACATTAAGAAAATTATTCACCATGACCAAGTAGGATTTATCCCTGGGACACAAGGCTGGTTCAACACTCGTAAAACCATCAATGTGATTCATCATATCAGCAAGAGAAAAACCAAGAACCATATGATACTCTCATTAGATGCAGAGAAAGCATTTGACAAAATACAGCATCCATTCCTGATCAAAACCCTTCAGAGTGTTGGGATAGAGGGAACTTTCCTCGACATCTTAAAAGCCATCTACGAAAAGCCCACAGCAAATATCATTCTCAATGGGGAAGCACTGGGAGCCTTTCCCCTAAGATCAGGAACAAGACAGGGATGTCCACTCTCACCACTGCTGTTCAACATAGTTCTGGAAGTCCTCGCCTCAGCAATCAGACAACAAAAAGACATTAAAGGCATTCAAATTGGCAAAGAAGAAGTCAAACTCTCCCTCTTCGCCGATGACATGATACTCTACATAGAAAACCCAAAAGCCTCCACCCCCAGATTGCTAGAACTCATACAGCAATTTGGTAGCGTGGCAGGATACAAAATCAATGCCCAGAAATCAATGGCATTTCTATACACTAACAATGAGACTGAAGAAAGAGAAATTAAGGAGTCAATCCCATTTACAATTGCACCCAAAAGCATAAGATACCTAGGAATAAACCTAACCAAAGAGGTAAAAGATCTATACCCTAAAAACTATAGAACACTTCTGAAAGAAATTGAGGAAGACACAAAGAGATGGAAAAATATTCCATGCTCATGGATTGGCAGAATTAATATTGTAAAAATGTCAATGTTACCCAGGGCAATTTATACGTTTAATGCAATCCCTATCAAAATACCATGGACTTTCTTCAGAGAGTTAGAACAAATTATTTTTAGATTTGTGTGGAATCAGAAAAGACCCCGAATAGCCAGGGGAATTTTAAAAAAGAAAACCTTAGCTGGGGGCATCACAATGCCAGATTTCAGGTTGTATTACAAAGCTGTGGTCATCAAGACAGTGTGGTACTGGCACAAAAACAGACACATAGATCAATGGAACAGAATAGAGAACCCAGAAGTGGACCCTGAAATGTACGGCCATCTAATATTCGATAAAGGAGGAAAGACTATCCATTGGAAGAAAGACAGTCTCTTCAATAAATGGTGCTGGGAAAATTGGACATCCACATGCAGAAGAATGAAACTGGACCACTCTCTTTCACCATACACAAAGATAAACTCAAAATGGATGAGAGATCTAAATGTGAGACAAGATTCCATCAAAATCCTAGAGGAGAACACAGGCAACACCCTTTTTGAACTTGGCCACAGTAACTTCTTGCAAGATACATCCACGAAGGCAAAAGAAACAAAAGCAAAAATGAACTATTGGGACTTCATCAAGATAAGAAGCTTTTGCACAGCAAAGGATACAGTCAACAAAACTAAAAGACAACCTACAGAATGGGAGAAGATATTTGCAAATGACATATCAGATAAAGGGCTAGTTTCCAAAATCTATAAAGAACTTATTAAACTCAACACCAAAGAAACAAACAATCCAATCATGAAATGGGCAAAAGACATGAAGAGAAATCTCACAGAGGAAGACATGGACATGGCCAACATGCACATGAGAAAATGCTCTGCATCACTTGCCATCAGGGAAATACAAATCAAAACCACAATGAGATACCACCTCACACCAGTGAGAATGGGGAAAATTAACAAGGCAGGAAACAACAAATGTTGGAGAGGATGCGGAGAAAAGGGAACCCTCTTACACTGTTGGTGGGAATGTGAACTGGTGCAGCCACTCTGGAAAACTGTGTGGAGGTTCCTCAAAGAGTTAAAAATAGACCTGCCCTACGACCCAGCAATTGCACTGTTGGGGATTTACCCCAAAGATTCAGATGCAATGAAACGTCGGGACACCTGCACCCCGATGTTTCTATCAGCAATGGCCACAATAGCCAAACTGTGGAAGGAGCCTCGGTGTCCATCGAAAGATGAATGGATAAAGAAGATGTGGTTTATGTATACAATGGAATATTACTCAGCAATTAGAAACGACAAATACCCACCATTTGCTTCAACGTGGATGGAACTGGAGGGTATTATGCTGAGTGAAATAAGTCAATCGGAGAAGGACAAACAGTGTATGTTCTCATTCATTTGGGGAATATGAATAATAGTGAAAGGGAATATAAAGGAAGGGAAAAGAAATGTTGGGAAATATCAGGAAGGGAGACAGAAAATAAAGACTCCTAACTCGGGGAAACGAACTAGGGGTGGTGGAAGGGGAGGAGGGCGGGTGTTGGAGGGGAATGGGTGACGGGCACTGAGGTGGACACTTGACGGGATGAGCACTGGGTGTTTTTCTGTATGTTGGTAAATTAAACACCAATAAAAGTTAAAAAAAATTAAAAAAAAAAAAAAAAAAGATCCTATTCCCCTTTAAGTGCTATATATAGTGCTTTTTATATAGTGACTCAAAATCTCATTAAAAATTATTATTTTTACTGTTACTAATGATGAGACTGAGAGTCAGGGTTGTAAGAAGACTTCCTTAAGGTTATATAGTTAATAAATAGCACAGCTAGAAATGTTCAGTCAATGTTTAATATTGTTTTACCGAAACAGAGAGCTGGTTTTCCCAATCTTATAAAAACTCTGCATTCTAAAATACTGTTTTGTGTATCCTGACCAACTAAGACAAATTAGTGATATTGTTTTTAGGTTGTATGACATAAATGTTATTTTTAATGTAAATAATCCAAACTATTTGTCTGAAACATTAATATTTATATCATCTTCCCTCTAATTACTATTCTCTACAATATACCATTAGACTTTATGTTATTGAGATCCCAAAACTTAAATTTAGTTCATCTTTATCAACTTTTCCCATTTCTTTTTCAGTCTGTCATACAAAAAGAATGCCCTTTCCCCATTCAAGGATTCAAAGATCAGTGGTAATCAATAAGGAATCCACAATAGGAACTGCCATGCAAGACAAATGCTCTGCCTATTTTCCCTGCCCTTCCACCATTTGCCACAGGCAATGATCAAGAGATGCGCTTCCTATCTGGCTAGAGACTGATGGGATGTGGGACAAGGGAAATAACTCTAATTTTAATTAATTAATTTAAATTTGTAGATGGAGAAAGATCAAATGAACACAACTAATCATGCAAGTAGAAAAATCACTAGAGATATTGAGGAACAGTAATACTACTTAATATACACTGGCCTCCTACTGGGTTCTAATGACTTTATATATGTATTTAATTCTGATAATGAATGTATCCTTTTTACAAAAAAAAATAAAGAATAGAGAATTTTTCAGTCATTTCAAGAAGACTATCAATCTCATACAGTTATTAAATGATAAAGACAAGCCCATTCAGGTCAAGATGTTTATTCACATACCACTTGTCAGTATATCGCTTAACTCCTACCCAAATAAACTTGAAAACTTTAATGAAATGAATGATTATCTAGGAAAATAAAATTATAAACATAGCCCTTAATAATGTAACAAAACCATAAATGACCCTATCAAAAATATATAATCTAAACAAATTACCATGCAACAAATGGGAAAAAGCTATCAAATCACTCCCTACTAAAAAAAACAAAAATAAATTAAAAGGCCAAAAATTCAACAGATAATTTCATGAACTCTGTGACTTGACAGGTCACTCACTCACTTATCACTTAATATATCTGCACCTTCCAAATACTGAACACAAAGAAAATTCTGATGATAATAGAAGTAAGAAAAAATGTTAAAAAGTCTGAAATTATACTACTCTTAAATAAATGTGTTCAATAATATTAGACTAAATAATGATAATAAAAATTAAAGATGATACTGCCTCTCATGTATTTCACCATTAAAGAATAGGACTATTTTTTTCATTTACTGGATTAGTCAGGGTAACCCCTCTAGTTTGCATCACAGTTTGATGCCCAGGGGTCAGCTATCGCCTCCCTCTCTGTATGGTTTTTCAGAAACCCAGTCTTCTTTCACGTTGTGCTCACCTTAAAAGACATGGACAACTGAGACAGGGGAAAGGAAAAGCTCGCGTGCAATCACACAAATTATCTCAGGGCCAAGACCTAGAAAAAACACCTATTATCCCCTTGCTACCTTCCACCATCCAGAACTGGTCCCATGGCCTCAATCTACCTGCAGAAGAGACTAGCACATGCTGTCCTTCCCACAAGTTCAGATACTCCAACCAGATGGGGGACTGTCTTGCCAGTTTCTGCCACATCCTTTATCTGTCATACCTGAAATACCCATTTGACTCTTTCTAATAAATATTTAAAATACTCATGTTCTTTCCAAGGGGGTCAACACAGAAGCCACTCAGTCCCTGGATTCAATTTCTATCCAAGTAATACATGGTTTTTCCTGCTGGTAAAACAGCCAATCCTTTTTGAGCTCATAATGCATGCCAACGTGCATTACTAAGGTTCTTTTTGCCAATCCCTTCCCCTAGAGCTCATTACAAACAAGGTCTGCCTTCCAAGTGTTCCCCAGAATCAATTATTTTGCCTAACAATTTTTTTATACTATGTCATCCCCTTACTGAGTAATGTTAAAAGAAATAAATAGAAAAGAAAATCAGGATGCTCTCAGTATTCATGGATAAAGATGCTGCTGCTGATGAGTCACTACATTACACAATTATCTCTTCCTGATGAATTTCTTTCCGGTGGCAGTATTAAAAATTGTGTTTCTCTTATCATCTGGTTGTTCTTGTCATAAAGACAGTATGAATCATTCCTATCCCTGCCTCTGCTACTATAAAACCAGGTGAGTTTGTGGTAAACTTTCTAAACTGTAATTTAAAACTTGGACTTAGAAAATACACCAAGCTTCAGAGAACGCATTTAGCAATTAACCAAGTTTCATCCCTTTTCTTTACCTATATTTTTCCATTGTTTCCCATTTTTAAAATATGTATTTATTTAGTTATATATTTAATCAGTTTATTACCTCTAGGATCAAGGCTGGACTGCAGGAGTAATTAAGAAGTAAGGTTGTGATAACTTGTAGAATCTCCAGGTTTTGAGCCTCTTTCTCCCTGAAGTGCTTTAGTTATAGACTATGACAGTGCACCTGGGTGGCTCAGTCAGTTGAGCATCTGACCCTTGATTTCAGCTTAGGTCATGACCACAGGGTTGTGGAATGGAGCCCCACATCAGGCTCAGCGCTTAGAGAAGAGTCTGCTTTGGATTCTCTCTCTCCTTTTCTTCCCCTGCTCATAAACACTCTCTCTAAATAAATTAGTGAATTAAAATCTTAAAAAAAAAAAAAAAGAACATGAGGAAGCATGGAGGGTAAAGGCTCTGAAACCTTGATTGGTTTTAAAAGTAACATAGACTGGGGTGCCTGGGTGGCACAGTAGGTTAAGCATCCAGCTCTTGGTTTTGGCTCAGATTGTGATCTCAGAGTTGAGATGGAGCCCAAAGCTGGGCTTCCCCCTTGGCATGGAGTCTGCTTGGGTTTCTCTCTGCCCTTCCCCTTTGCACTCACTCACTCTCTCTCTAAAATAAATATTTTAAATAAATAAATAAATAAATAAATAAATAAATAAAGTAATGTAGGTCTATTAACTAGGCAAATATTCTCCTTTAAAAAATGACCTGTGGAAAAAAAAAAAAAAAAAAATGACCTGTGAGATACAGAAAATGCTAAGTAGGTTGTTTTTAATTTGCCAATGATTGACAAGGGAGGCCAAGAGGTGTCTCACTTTCTCTCTGGAAAGGACATATTAGAACAGCTGCTCAAATACAGATTAATGGTCCATATATTTCAGTCACTTGTTGCTGACCAACTGATAAGGCGCATAATTGTCCTTAACAACTGGGTGTAATTTATTCCTGCGTTAGGTAGCTGTTGCCTTCAGCAATTAAAACATAGCGACTGATGGGCTCTGTTATGTTATCCTAGCAATTTAGCTGAATCTGCAACTCTTATTCATACTATATAGTATGTCTATACATTGCCAGAAAACTGCAAACCAAATAGTTTCAGCTCAGGAAATGTTCTTCTATTCTCAGAATTCTAGCAAACATCATAAAATAGACATTCTACTCCATTTTTGATGAGCTACCCTTTCACTACAGAATTAAGGCACATTTATATATCACTTTTGGGGAGAGTATGTTTTTGATGTTAGGAAGTCACCAATACATACACATGCACTTGTTATTCAAGTTTATTAGCATAAGAAAGTGATATGAGGGGAAACCCTAACATGCAGAGGCACGGATTGTACCATCTGTAATACTCAATCCTAGAAGCATACCAATAGATCGTGAATTTCTAAGGTGTATCCTGGATTGTTGTTCTGCTACACCAGAGAACAATGGGAATCTTCTCCCAAAAGGAATAATGAGATATTCATGTTAGGAGTATTATTTTCACCTTCTGTGATGTTAGACAGGCAGAAGTCAAGGGCTGATCACAAAAGGAAGACATGGTTTGTGAGAGATGCTAAACCATATGCCTCCTCTCACCACGCTCACAGATAGCAGCTCTGAATTTCCTCAATGACTCGTGATGGGGTTTCTCACCATTGGCATCTCCTCCCCACTGTATGAATGAATGACTCCTAAAGCTTCCCAAATTGCTAAACTCTTTCTTCGGTCTCAGAAAATCACAAAGATTATATTTTTGTTATATAGGCCAACACAGCTGTTTTTCTTAACATCTTACAGGAATTAATTCCATAAATAAAATACAATTCAAGGAATAAAAATCTTAGTTTTGAATGCAGTATCCTTCAAATTTACTATTTCTCCTACCATTAGTAATGAAGAATAAAAGAAAAATGGGCGATCTTCATCATGTCAGTAAACAGACATCTTTTCTTAACCATCGCAATTACTTAACTCATAACCCTGAAGCAAACCCCAGGAGGTTGTTTAATTGATCATTCTACCAACAGTGATCCTTCAGTAAGTCATAAGGCAAAGATGGGAAATAGTCTATACTATATTATAGAATCTCCTGATTTCATGACCTTTAAAAGAACCTACTCTTATTTATAATTATTCTTTTTAAAGTTTTCTATTATTTAACTAGCAGTACTCCTACAGAAATGTAAGAGTAATACCATATTAACATCAAGATATTAATCATGTATATATATATTCAACTATGTATATATGTATTTATACCTATATTTACGTGACTAACAGTCTGATGTGGATATATGGAGAGAGAATCAACAACCTTCTGGGTACTTAATACTCTAACTTCCAGTTTATTTTTACTTTACTCTTCTGTCACTCTAAAAAGATTCCTCGTGCCCATCTGCATTCAATCTCAGTCTCTACTCCAGCCCCAGGCAGCCACTAATCTTTCTGTCCACTTAGATATCTCTTTTCTAGACATTTCACATAAATGGAATCACACAACAAATAGTCTTTTAAGTATCTTTCTCAATCAGTTATCATAATATTTTGAGGTTTATTCGTGTTTTAGTATATATTAGTGGTTAGTTCATTTTATGACTGAGTAGTATCCCATTTTATGGGTATAACACATTCTGTTTATTCATTCACCAGGCCATAGAAATTTTGAGTGTTCCCACTTTTTGTCTATTATGAATAATGCTGCTTGCTATAAACATTTACATACAAGTCCTGAGTGAACATATGTTTTTATTTTCTTGGGTAAATACCTAGGATGGAAATGCTGGGTTGTATGATATATTCACATTAATTTTTTTTTAAAAACTGCCATACTGTTTTCCAAAGTAGCTATTTCATTTTATATTTCCACCAGTAATACCGGAGGATTGCATTTTCTCCCCATGCTTGTCAATGCTTGTATTATCTTTTTTATTCTAGCCATTCTAGTGAATGTGAAGTGTTTTCCACTGTAGATTTAATTTGTAATTTCCTAATGACTAATGAATGATGTTAAACATCTTTTCATATGCTCATTAGCCATTCACGTATCTTCTTTGGTGAACTGTCTATTCATATGTTTTGCCCATTTTTATCAGTTTACTGAAATGTTATTTAGATAGGATGTAGTCTACCAACTAAAAGAGTACAGTTCAATAGTTTTTAGTCTATTTATAAAGTTGTGCAACCAGCAAAATAACCTAAAAAAGAAAGCTTGTACCCACTAAGAATCACTCTCCATTCCATTTCTCCCTTAAATTTTAAATTGGGTAATTTATTTGCTTGTTTTTTATTAGGTTGTAAGAGTTCTTTAGATATTCTTCACACAAACCATTTATCAGACATATCATTTGCAAATATTTTATTCCAGTTTGTTGCTTGTCTTTTTATTCCTTAAAGATGTCTTTTGAAGCACAGAACTTTAATTTTAAAGTCAGATTTAGCCATTTATTCCTCTATGAATTGTGCTTTTGGTGTCATATCTGAGAACCTTTTCCCTAACACAAGTTCACAAAAATTATTAAAATCCTTGGCATTATGAAAAAAAAACTATTATGCTATTCTTACGGAGAAAATTGAATCTCAGAGAGTTAACTAACTTCCTTAGGCTTTATAAATTAGTAACTGAGCTAGTACATTTTGCACTTCCATTTTTAGCAAAGCATTAATAGAGATTCTCTTTAAATTTGCTTTAATAAATATTTATTTAATATTAAATACTTAAAATGAAGCCTTAGAATCTAAACTGGTTATCTACATACCTGCATCAGATAGAAAGAAAGTAGTGCATACAATTAGCACATTATACCCAAGGGGAAGGGGTATTTTTCTATGTGGCTATGTGACTTATTAACAGAATACCTAACAAAGGAAAAAGCATTTGATTTTGTTTAAAGAAATAGAGATGAACTAAGAAGTTTATAGACTGGGTAATATATTACATTAGTTTCTTTTGAATTAACATTTTTTGCATTGTGTGATAATTTTGAAATAGTTTATTAGAAGAACTTTTAACAAATAAACAACAGAAGTCATCTAAAATTGGTACGTTGTATGTGGGAAAAAAATCTGTCACTCATTTTCCTTTCTAGCCTCTAATGTAGGTGGTAATAGTAGTTTCTTCTCTTTGTAATTATAGAGAAAGTAAAGTAAAAATAGAAAACACAGCAACAGAAGAGCATAGTCAAATGCTTCTAAAGGGCTTCTTTGCATCTTTAAAGACATTTGCTATTATCTTAGTGATTTTTCTTTGTTTCCTAGTGGGTTTGCACTAGTGATATTTTTATATGTATTCTACAATACAATAGTCTATTGAGATTTTATGGTGATAAATTAGACCCTAAGAGCATTTGATAATAATATGATAGTAAAAAATAACATCAAGGATGTCATACATTCATATATTTATTATAAGTTTCTGTCATTTTGAAAACAGCCAAGATATGTATACTCAGGGTATGATTCTTCATAACCCCTGGCACCTTGATGTTATCATTTTCAGCAACCATCTGTGCTCTTATCTACACTCACACATTGTCTCCATCACTCTTCACAGTTCAGCATCTTTACCTGTCAAACTCAAGAATTGTGATCTGAAAAAGCAGAATTCACAAAGCAGTTTACATTGTGCTACCAATGTGTCTTAGGAGAATTCTACAACCAGGTAATACTTTCCTAAAAGAGGCTATGATACTTGGTATTAGGAAGAAAGAATTTAAGCTCTATTTCAGATTGGACCTTAGAAAAAAATCACTCCTAGGTTGAGTTTTCTGAACTGGAAAATGAAAGCAGTATGCCATCCTTCCCAGAAATGTTATATGCCTAAATAAAATCATATATAGTAGGCCTCTTAGCTGGAGATTGAAATGAAATCATTCCTGAGATGTAGGCACGTCCATGTGAGGGGAGTACAGATTTCAGAGCCTATGACAGATAGAGAGGAAGGGACAATGGAATTCAACTCAAGAATACAACATGGCCTTTGAGTGGACAGAGGAGGGAGCAGGGAGCATCGGAGAAATGGACCAGAGGGAGATAGGCAGGAAGCTAGAGAACCACTCTGTAGAGACAGCCTTAGGGCTCACAGAGTGGTAAGTACATGATACCACCTATACGCCTTTGATTTTTTGCCTAGCTCCTTTCAATCTTCACGAGTTTCAAAAGATATTGTTGTGGGAGGTATCACTTTATTATTTTATGTATCTATCAGTTACCATGAAAAATTCACTTTTTAACCTGATCTCTATCCATTGCTTATAAAGCATCCCTTCAACTAATGTGACAGCTTACTGAGTTTTGATAACGTGTGACCAAACCTTTCTTGACTTCTAGTTGGTTCTCCACCTCTGTGGTCCCATCTAGCTGCACTTCAGTCCGAGACACATAGTGACCACAGAGCTGGTTACAGGAACTCTCTCTGCATGTTCAAACTTACTTTAAACATGGTAAATGATTGACAACAGTTGTCACTACAAATAAGAGCAGGGGCTTTACAATCAAATCCTGGTTTACATTCTGGCTACGTGACCCTTGGCAATATTAATAGTCACTAACTGATAAGTTTCTGATGAAAAGTAAGGAAATTGTGCTTGTAAAGTATTTGGCAGAGTGCCTAATACAGGGGATCATTGAAAAATTGCTAGCTATCATTTTTAATTTTCTACATTAACACTACATAAGGTCTAGTTCAACTGATTTCTCCAATCCAATGCCTCAAAGCATAATGCACTTCACCATAATAAATGGATATGCATGCACAGGTTTCACAGTTTACATGAACTACACATATGTGAACTAAGCAGGAACACGTACATGTTAAATCACTGGATGCTCTACATTGTTGTGTTATGTTGATTTGCCTTGAACATATCTTACTCTAGGTAGACACCTCGAATACTTCATATGGAGAGTATGTTGCTTCAGTGACTAATACCAATCCTTTCACTTCTCCTCCCCACATTGTCCTTTCCAATGTTTCAGCAAACTTTGTTTCATCAATCCCATCTTCTCTTAAGCATGTCCAAATATTTTTCTTTTTCTTTTTTTTTTATGGATTGCAGTCCTTCAACATTTAAATATTCTTAATGCTTCCCCAAATGCAAAACAAAATAATCCTTGTTTCCTCCAGAAACCCTCAGTTCTGATTTCCCAACTCACTTGTAATCCACCTAATTCCTCTCCTTCAAAGTCCAGTTCCCTGAAATGTGCTGGACAACCACAAATATGGTGAACAGCAAGCAACATGGCATCAAAAAAGTAAAAGCACAAAAATACTAAGAAGTCCATTATAGTGTATTCATGTAGAACTGTACAATTAGACAATGTAACAAGAAAGCTGTTCCAACTCCAGAATTCATGTAAATTTTGTGCAGTTTTGAAAAATACAACTGCATTGAGAATAACCTTTAAGAGAATAGAATAGGCTCTACTGTTTTTATACTTACAGGCACTAAAAGTCTCAATCTAATTTTGGCTCAATTCATCACATATTTCTACTCCTTTCATTTACCTGCCACATTTCTATAATTTAGTTTCTAACCCAAAATAAATTCACTGGAACTACTTTTGTCAATATCACCTATGCCTGCCTTATCACTAACACAGTGGCCATGATCCCTTAATTTAACTAATATCTCTTCAGACTGTGGCCGTGTTGAACCCTCTCTTCTTGAAATCTTCTATTGCCTTGACCTAACACTCTGTATTTCAGCAGTACTAAGAATCTCTCCTGTCCCTGAAAAATTCAGATATTCAGTCTTATCTTCTGTCCTTGGACTTTCCCCATTTTGTTTCCAATGCACATAACAGTACCTGTCACATAGTAGATGCCAGGTACCCAGGGAAGATGGATGAACTCATTGTAAAGGCCTGAATCTGATTATCCATGACACTGCAGCTTATATTACCCTGTTAAACGCCCATATTTCCACTGATTTTCTGCCATCACTCACCTCCCCTCGTCTTCCTTACCTGGTCTTGGCAATTTTCTGAGTTTCTTCTTAGATTTTATGCTAAACATTTTTTAAAGTCAAAAATTACACAGACATACAAAAATCAATTGTCTTTTTTTTAAAGTAGTTCCACACCCAACATGGGGCTTGAATGCATGACCCTGAGATAAAAAGTTGCATGTTCTACTCACTGAGCCAGCCAAATGCCCCCAATTGTGTTTTTATAATTAACAATGACCAATCTGAAAAGAAGTTAAAAAAAAAAAAACATTCCATTCACAATAGCGTCAGAAAGATAAAATGCTTAGAAATAAAATTAACCAAGGAAAACAAAGACTTATACACTAAAAACTACAAAACATTCCTGAAAGAAATTTTAAAAGACACACTTAAATGGGGAGACAACTTGTGTTCACAGACTTGGAGATTCAATGTTGTTAAAATGTCTACACTAGACATTTATAAATCTGATCCCTCTTAAAATTCCAATGGCATCTTTTACAGAAATAGCAAAAACAACCCTAGAATTTGTATGGAACCACAAAAGACCTCAAATAGCCAAAACAATCTTGAGAAAGAACAAAACTAAAGACCTCACACTTTCTGATTTCAAACCATATTACAAAGCTATGGTAATCAAGACAGTTTGGTACCAGCACAGAGGCAAAAATACAGAACAATGGAACAGAATAGAAAGACCAGGAATAAACGCCCATGTATACAGCCTTGATCTTTGATGGTGCCAGGAACACACAATTGGATAAAGATATTCTCTTCAAAACATACATTTGAAAAATTGGATATCCACATGTCAAAGGATGAGATTAGACCCTTATCTTTGGTCATACACAAAAATCAACTCACAATGAATTAAAGAGTCAAATGCAAGGACTAAAATTAGACAAGCTGGATTACATTAAGCTAAAAACCTTCTGAACCACAGAAGAAACAATCAATGAAGTGAGAAAGTAACCTATAGAATGGAAGAAAATATTTATAAACCATATATCTGAATAAGTATTCTAAAATACATATCTGAATATGTATTCTAAAATATATAAGGAACTCCTATCACTCAATAATACAACACAAAACAAATAAACTAATTTTAAAAGAAGCAAAGGACTTGAAAAGCCATTTCTCCAAATGGCCAACAGGTATATGAAACTGCTTAACATCACTAATCATCAGGAGAATGCAAATCAAAACCACAATGAGGTATCACCTCATACCTGTTAGAATAACTATTATCAGAAAAACAGAAATAACAAGTGTTACTAAAGATGTGAAGAAACTGGAATCCTTGTGCACTGTTGGTAGGAATGGAAAATGGTGCAGGTACTATAAAAAAACAGCATGGAGGTTCCTCAAAGAATTAAAAATAGAACTACTCTATGATTCAGAAATACCAATTCTGTGTAAAGTTAGTCCCCTGCTTGCAGCTTTCAACCCCCACTCTGACGCATAAGAACAGGTTTAGGCCTAAAACACTTCCTTACTAAGATAGAAAGTCCTTACAACCTGTGCTGGACTTATAATTTATGTGGAAATTCAGACTCTGTATGCTCCTTTGTTCTGTTTAAGCACATACATCATCAGGCACCTGGTCAACCCCATAACTACATCTGCACTATGGAAGAGGGCACAGGGTCATTCTGCTATAGCATAGGCTAATTAACTTGCATCAGCTGCCAGAAGGGACCTAATGGTCACTGGAGACTGACATCCACTATTGAAGTCGATCTTGCTTTTTTTGTCTCTTCTCTATATGAGTAAAGTGCTATTCCATCCTGTCTTGACTGCCACTGCATTTTTGCTGGTGACTCCAATGCCAAGATACAGAGGTCAGAAGTGCTCAGACTTCTACTCACGATAACATACAACAGATGCCACTTGCTTAACATTATCCAAAAGAACTGAAATCAGGATCTCTAAGATACATTTTCACTCCTCTGTTCATTTAGTATTATTTATCATAGCTAAGTGGCAGAAACAACCTAAATGCCAAAAGATGAATGGATAAAGAAAATGTGGTATATATACACAACAGAATATTATTCAGTCATAGAAAAGAAGGGAATCTTATCATATATGGATTAACTTAGAGAACATTATGCTAAGTGAAATAAACCAATCACAGAAGGATAGATAATGCACGATTCCACTTACATGAGGTATGTCATATAAGCCAAACTCACAGAAAATAGAAAGTAGAATGGTGGTTGCCAGAGGCTGAAGAAGGAAATGAGGAGTTGCTGAGGGTATAGAGTTTCAGTCATTCAAGATGAAGAATGCCAAGAGGGTTGCATTTTTTTATTTTAAAAGGCAGAGCCCATACACTAAATCTTAGCTCCCTCTCAACCTCCACCATCTCAGTAACATTTAATGCTTTTCTATTTACACCACTGACCCATATCACCTTCCATCATTCCATGGACTTTCCCTATAACAACTACATTGTTTTCTACATGCTTGGGATATCTCTTATCAATCCTTTACCTCATTTTGGTAGATGTATAGCTCCCTCTTTCTTGAAAAGTCAACTAAATGCTCACTGGATCCTATTTCTTATTCCATGTTTTCCACTATTCTGTGTTCTAGATAACTACTGTTCTAATGAGATTGAGTGGGCTTCATTTGTTATTTTCACTCCCTTAACACAAGACTCTTCCTGATTTTCTTAAAGTTTGGTTTATATCTCTCTACTTATACGTAAATTATTCTCTTGAAGGACATTAGTAACATCCTACTTAATTAATCTCTCACCATTGGATTGTATTTATTCCTCTGGCTTATTTATAAATAATCTTGATGTGCAAGTACTTGGTATCAGAAATATGAAACAATGATATGTCTCTTTAGTGGGGACAGATGAACAGTAATTTGGATCATAATCCACAGTCAGATTCTAGAAATATATCTTAAAATTCCCAAAGGGATTTAAAAGCAGTAACAAAAGCATTGTTGCATGTAAATGAATGCTCATTTAATGAACAGACTAATAATTTGAATGACAAAAAGTGGATAATTCAAGACAGAGAAACATGTTGCTGGCACCTAAATTATGGCAGTGAATAAATATATCAAAGAAACATGGAAAGCACCAGATGGACTTAAATACATCAGAGAATTGGGTTGCCTACTGGCAGATGAGATCTGACTTAGAAGACTGTAAGCAAAATGCATGTGCTTATATAGTTCTAATACCTGCCTGATGATACAATCACTTAGGACAGCCAGTGGGAGGTAAAATAAGCCAGAAGAAATCCAGAGCCCATAAATATCAACTTTGATGCATTTTTAAAACAAGCATTAGGTTTAACTTTTTTTAAGATAAGAAAAAGGAAAAAAGACCATGCCAAAATAACGTGTTTGAGTTTCATTTTTGAATACCAGAAATATGAAATTACTGGCTTTTAAAATTAAAAATTAACTTTTAAAAATCATTGTTATAAAATGAGGATATATAAATGAGAAGAACAACTGGGTGTAGCATAACCTGTTCCTGTTTTATCATATCTGTGATTGAGGCAACAATTAGGAGGCTTTAAAAAATTATTAAAGTATTGATAGGAAAGTATATCTGAGCAAAATACCAGGCTCCCTATTCCCCATTAGTTTCAGTGTTGAATATATTTAAGAAAACATAACATGCTTTCTCAAAATTTATCAAGTGATCATTTATGTACTGCAAAAGTACCAAGAGTTCTGTTGATTTTGTTAAAACAGGAAATTGAAGTGTCTTGCACCACCACCCTTTAGCGCTAAGACTTTCCCATCAGAGTGAAAGAGCTGGAAATCAAAGCCTTAGAAAATCACTTCCAACCTTCTTTTCCACTTGAATAACTCCTCTTTCTTTCCACACAAACCCTCTTCTTTACTCCTACTTATCTGTTGCCCACACTATTACTAATTCTTCCTTGGCTTTTGCTGATCTCATTTCCTATAATTCCTTCCATGACTTCTGATTTATCCAAATTCTTCTCATTCATCGACTCTTACATCAGTTTCCTGTCTTTTATGAACATTTTCCGTAAGTCTATAGAAAAGTCCATCTTGTCCTTTTTAAAAAAACTTTTGTCTCTCTGTTCTGGTTGTTCTTATTTGATGTGTCACCAAATCCTAGTGTCTACATTCCTCAGGCATCCTTTAAAGCTGGTATGAGCCACATATCTTATTTTCAATTCTTCCTTCCATCCTGTAAATTACATATGCAAGAAGCACTCGATATTTATTGAAAAACAAAAACAAGGAGTATGTGAATGAGGGATGTAAGTTGAGGCTGTTAAGTTGACTTTTCTTTGGAGAGGGTAAATTTCTACTTCTATTTAGTTACCCATGAAAAGAACTATGAAACACCATAAGTAAAGCAATTATAGCAAAAACAAGGACAAATAAATATAGACAACAATTTTTTATAGATTTTAGGAAACTAAAAAAAGGAAAATGCCACCCATGGGCTAACCAGAAGTACCTTAATATGTAAATAAAAATAGGGGATCTGAGAAAACCACTTTTCCAACTACGCATCTTTCTTTCCTACGAACTGAAATTCAAGTATTCTCTAAGTGAATATATTTAAGCATTTTTTCATATCAGCCACAAAAGTGAATTTAGCATCCAATGTATAGTCAGTGGTCAGTACATAATTACAAATGCCATTCAACTTTGGTAGCTTCACAATTCCACCGTTGTCAAGGAGTAAAATAAAATATACCATTCAAAATATACCTTCACATTACCACTAAATTAAATATAATTAGAATTACAATTAAATGCTATATCATTTTAGAAAGAGAATTATTTCATCAAGTTTTACAATGGCCTTTGGCACAGCACAATAAAATTGAACCTAAAAAAAAAAAAAAACCTCAGCTAAATGTAAAGCTCAAATTAACTGACAATTTTCATACTTTAGAACTTTTCTATGTATTTTTCTCCAGTGACCTTCTGATGACAAAACCTGAAAAGACAGTCAATTAAATTTATATCCCAAGGCACACTATAAATTTGTCAGGACCAAAACAAGTATGCTGTGAAGTTCATGAAATCAGCTCCTAGTACCAGGAAGTAGAGATAGAGAAGAGGTGAACAGATCAGTCCATGGTGCTTACATCGAAACTGACATAATGATGCTCAGGTCTGCATGAGGATGAAGGACCAAGAAAGGTCCTCAAAGCTCCCTAATATGCATGTAATTACCCCAATTTATTTCAGTATTGGTACCCACAGCAGAATGTGGCCCTATTTCTAGTCATGAAATTCACATATATGTATCCTCGCCTTGGTAATTTAGGTAAAGCACAGGCACCAAAGAAATGCTCATTACCTTTTTGATGCAGGAAAATGTAATACAGGAGGGAGGATCTCAGGGCTCATTTTCTCTCAGGTTATGACACTATGTCTTACTCGTGTCCAGTTCAAACTTTCATTTCAAATGGACTGATAGGGATCCCTGGGTGGCGCAGCGGTTTGGCGCCTGCCTTTGGCCCAGGGCGCGATCCTGGAGACCCGGGATCGAATCCCACATCGGGCTCCCGGTGCATGGAGCCTGCTTCTCCCTCTGCTTGTGTCTCTGCCTCTCTCTCTCTTTCTCTCTGTATGACTATCATAAAAAAAAAAAAAAATTCAAATGGACTGATATTCTTTTATATTTTTTTCTCCTCAAATAAGTAAAATTGTATAAAATAAACAGAAAATTTCCAGCTAGTTCTGATCCTTTTATCTCAAGTAATGTCTAATGATGCCCTCTGCTATGCAAACCAGGTAAAGGTTGGGCTTCCTCATCATTTTTCAGTTACATAAGAACCTTGGGATTATATCCTTCAAAGAAAAGATGTGTACCCATTCTTTTGGGGAAATGTTGCCAAAGCAAAGTTTGTCTTAACATCATATAAGTCCTTACATTCTAATATATTAGGCAACCCTCAAATGGATGACCCATGTCCCCTATGTTCACCAATACTCTGAATACTAGGGTACCCCACATGTACAGTTTTGAGGTAAAAGATCAATTTCAGACACAAATGTAACTGAAACTGTCCTTTTCTAAACCTGAAAAGGTACTTCTTAAAAGTAGGTGCTTACTCTATTCTTTCTTCCTGTACTAAACAGACGTTCATTAGTAATTTTGTATCATAATGGTTTTTAAAAGCAGATTCATTGGCAGAAGGAAAGCATTTTGAAAAATAAAATACCTTTAGAAACTTAAATTTCTCCCTTCTCTATTTTTTAAAGATTTCTCCCACATTTATGTTCAAAATACGTGCCTCCTTTCCATTAACATTAAATATTTATCACGATATGAAAACATGACAGTGTATTAGAATGTCTAAGTTAAGTTTTAAAACCATTAGAAGAAGCAAAAAGGTTGTGGTTGCTCTTTTTATGTAAGCGGAGACAGAAGAAAGCTCTTTAAAAATTATTAAGCTCCTTCAAGCAATATTTTCAAATACAGCAAGATTAGAGTTTAGATTCAATATGAGGACCTGTTTCAACTCTGTTTCTGGAAGAGAATAATTGAGAGTTGTGTGAACTTTTCCTCCAATAATATCCTGACCCATTTATAGAAACCCACCTGCTTGCAATAGTTCGAATCTCTGCAAGTCACCATCTGAATTGAGCAAAATATTACAAACCAATCAGGATCATGAAATAAACACAGAAGATGATTTCTGGGATTTAATTAGAAGTGAATATTAAAATACTTATTCAAGTGGAAACTAATTTAAGTCTGACTCTTGGTCTTAAAACAAGGTATTTGTTTGACATCCCATTATTAAGCATCAACTGTTTGCAAGGATGCTTATGACAACAAAGATGTAGCCACAGTCTATCTTTTTCAAGTTATTCTTGGGGAGATAAAGACTTTGACAGTGGCACCAAAGTGTCTACTGCCATGCTGCTATAACAAAAGTAGTGCTTAACACAGAAATAGGGAGAAGACTGTTCTAACAGAGAGTAGGGAAGGGCCATAAAGAAATATGTGTTAACTTGGCAGTGTTTAATAAACGTAGAGAGATAGCTATGGAGAAAGGCAAGAAGGCCTTTTCAGAGAGAACCATACCATAAATAGTCAAGATGAATCAAGTGCAGAAGACTTTGATTCTTGGGGTGTTTTAAAAGATGTTGAGCAGGACAGCAGAATTATCAAATATCTCTTTTGGAGAGATAATTTGGCAGCACTTTAGAGTTATGATCTCCTAAGTGAAATGTGTACACCTGGACAGAGATGGGTAGGGAGAAGAAAATTAACTGGGATTTATTTACTTTTGCTTCATATCTGTCATTTCAAATGTGTTATTATTTTGTAATGTACACAGTATTTAAGGGCAGTGGAACATGTAGACAAGTTATAAATTTGTATGTATAACCCAAACCTGACACTAAAAATACTACCATCACCAGTACCAACAACAGCTGTATCTTTGCCTTGGCTGAGATTAGAAATAGTTGATGTAGAGCATGGCTTGGAAAGGGATAGATGGAATCAGGCTGGGTTATAGAGAAATGCTGCTACGATTTGCAAGCTTTTATTACTTTGAAGAAATAGAATTGTAAGATATGGTCAATCATATTAAAGAAGTGGAAAAAATGGAGACCCTGAGATGATTTCAAAGCTTAGACACGAATCAAATATAGGATATAAATCAAAAAGTTCAGAAAAGGAAGAAAATCAAGAGAGAATGTATGGATGACTACATTAAGATTCAATAAATAATCCATATATCATTCTCTTTAATCTCTTCATCATGGTGATCTGAAGGACACGGCAAAAGTAATTAGTGCTGTGAACATCACTGTTTCCATCTACTCTTCCATCTTCTGCTCAAGAAACACAGCTGGATGAAGATTGAAAATTCTCAGTGCAATGTGTACTTCATTCCAATGAATAGAGCTAGCAACCAGCAGTATTCTATTCATAAATAGGGTTAGAACCAGAACCTACTTCAAGTTTGCTGTGAGGATTAAATGAGTTAATACATGTGAAATATTTAGATGGGTCAACAATATATTAAGGCTTACTACATGATAGCCACTGTTATTTATAATTATTTATATCCAAGGGGCATCTGGGTGGCTCATTCAATTAAAGCATCTATCTCTTGATTTGGGCTAAGGTCATGGTCTCAGGGTTGTGAGATCAAGCAAAAGGATGGCTCTGTGTAATTTTGTCCTACCAGAACACTGTCAATGGGTCCCACAAAATAATGACTACTAATTCTAAAGGGGAATGTGCCTTTATTTTTCTTTGTAACTATTACTTATTAGAGTCCAGACTCTAGGAAGTTTTATGCTAACTTGTAGAATTTTGTCTGTTAAAGCTGCCAATGATTTCTGTCTAATAGAAAAGATAGCCCCAAAGCTTAAGGTTATATTGCCTTTCAGGGCCCTAACCAGCTTTGCACTATTATTTAGTGATCTTATGCCAACATTCTTTGTTCCTGTGTTTGTACATACACTATCTTTGAACTAATTTTAACCAGCTTTCATTTTTCTCTTTTCCTCACTAGTGGAATAAATAAACATCCATATGTGCTTATTATATATTTGTATACGAGTTATTTTTAAACATTTTTAAGGGTATTCTTTTATGATGGCTAAAATCTGAGTATAATTAAATGTTATATACAATTACTAATTCATTGGTTTCTAAAAACAGCAATATGAAATGAACATAGTATAATTCATATTTTATATCTTCAGTAAAGAAACTCTTTACCAGTCTTTAAGTAAACGTCCAAACAATGGGAAGTGCACGTTGGCCTAGAATTATCATTCTTTAAGAACCATTCTTGGGATCCCTGGGTGGCGCAGCGGTTTGGCGCCTGCCTTTGGCCCAGGGCGTGATTCTGGAGACCCGGGATCGAATCCCACGTGGGGCTCCTGGTGCATGGAGCCTGCTTCTCCCTCCGCTTGTGACTCTGCCTCTCTCTCTCTCTCTGTGACTATCATAAATAAATAAATAATTTTTTTTTTTTAAAAAAGAACCATTCTTATCATTCTTTAATCATGTCTTGATTAAAGGAACTGAGGACATAATACTACAGTGCTGAATTATCCTCTTAGCCACCAAAACTCCATATTTAGCATATTAAGGAGAATGTATGGCACATTTGTTCTTTGAGAGCCTTACTTTATGATTCATTACTTTCTCCCTTGATCTCTTTGTATTCTGTATGCTGTGCCTTAATTCAGGCTATACCCCCAGTCATTAAAGTCTAACATTTTGAAATTGTCTCAGGATCTACAGTCCCCATATTTATAATAAAAATAAATCACATACAGTGACTCACAAAGTAGTAGTAGATATAATAGGATATCTAACTTCTCACTCTACTGCTATTGAAGTTTCCAGCTGAACTTGACTCCCATTTCTCCCCCATCTGAGGCATGTCCTGAACTACTAGTAATCTCTAACCTCATAGGGACAGGATATCACCATTGCTATTATTTTTTTTTCACCATTGCTATTATTGATGCTACTGAGTTTGAGCCATCAGAAGTGAGTTGAAGTAAAATAAATAAATAAATAAACAAACTGTAAAAATGTGTATATTAAATATTTATAATGTTATGTTCTGCTAAACTTTTTTTAAAGGTTTTATTTATTTATTTGAGAGAGAGAAGAAAAGCACAAGTAGGGTAAGGGGCTAAGGGACAAGCAGACTCCCTGCTAAGCAAGGTGTACAATGCAGGACTCAATCCCAGGACCCTGAGACCATGACCCAAGCCAAGCCAAAGTCAGATACCTTACTAAATTTCACTTTTTGCATCTTATAAATCAAACATAATTTGAAATTAAAATGAATATAACAATAAATAAGAATTAAAATTGAATAATTTCTTCCCTTAACCCCAGTTGATTGGTATCCCCTATGTCCCACCAAGGTGAGTACATATCATATAATTCTATGTTACTGCCAACATCTATTCCTAAAAGCGCAATGGCTGGATTCTCTGATGGACACTACCTCCTGCTCAACATCTTCATAAATAAATATGTCAGACACATAATCTGAATCTTTTGCCTTCTTGCTTTGAATAGTAGTTTGTTCTGTTAGTAATGCCTTCTATTATACCCACCTTTTCTTATGCCCCTAGTAAGTACTAACATTCAAGTAAAGCTAAATGTTCAGAGCACTAGCTTCTCTCACTTGTTCCAATCAGTCTCCCACATGTAGATATTCTATATTGCTTTCTATCACTACTCTAGAACTTAAGACAGTGTCCAGTGTCCTAGACAGAATATGCCTCCCACCTGCCCCCCCCCCAAAAGACATCCACGTGAATATTATCACCTTACATGGCAGATGTGATTAAGTTTAAGATATTGAGAAGAGGAGACTGTCCTGCATTATCTGGGTGGGTCCAATGTAACCACAGGGTCATTATAAAAGGGTGACAGAAGAGTCAGAATCAGAGAATAAGATGTGAAGACAAAGCAGTGACAGAGAGATTTGAAAATGCTATCTATGTAGCTGACTTTGAAGATGGAGGGCTATATACCAGGGAATGTGGGAGAACTCTACATCCAAAAACAGCAAGGAAATAGATTTTCACCTAGAGCTTCTGGAAGGAACACAGACCTACCACGTCATTTTACACTTGTGAATTCCAGAACTTTTACATAATAAATTCGGGTTTGGGGTGATCTGTTATAGCAGAAATAAGAAACTAATACATCTTGTTTTGACATGATTAAAATCTTCCTTTCCATATGCGAAGCTCCAGGAAGACAGACGATGGTTTAGTCTACTTGTTCCCCATAGACATCTTTGGAAATAACTAGTTATCTATAGAAGGCATGACTCTTTGAGAGCCAAGCAAAGAGTTTAATTAGTCCCCACTTGAGCAAGACACTTAGTCTAAAGGGACCTTTGGTTAGTCTAAAAGGATACCACTTATGATCCTAAATGATCCTGAATAGTTTTTTATACTTTTTAATAACTGTCAAATTTATCTCTGTTCAGGGTAATATGCAAATTTATTTATGGGTCATGGCATTTAGATAACAAATAGAAAAACCAAGCTCCACATATCTCTCTACATTTTTTTTGCAGGAAATAAAATTGAGACATATTTCCACAGTAAATCTAAATGTCTGCTATATTACCAGGCTTAAAAAAGTTATGTACATTAGATATTACATCATTGTTTGAAGTACATTAGTGCTTTTGAAACAGCTGCTTCAATCCTCAGTCTCATAAAAAAGAGCAACCACAGTCTGTGCTTTTTCTAATGGTTTTAAAATGTATGTTAACTTAGAAATTCTGATCCACACTAATGTTTGTATACCATAATACAGAATATTAATGGAAAATATAAAGGGGGAAAAGCCTTTACAAAACAGGGCAGAAGGAGGAACATGTTTCTCAAAGTGTTTCTGGTTTCAAAATGCTTTCCCTTTGGCAATGAATATGTTTTTAGAAGAGCTTTATGAGACAAAATTACTAATAAATGTATGTATTTAGCACATGATGTGAGAATAGAACAGAAGCAGTGATTTGCAGAAAATTTTCTAAAAGAGAAGTTTTGACTTTTGTTAGTACATAAAGCTGACTCTTATTACATCTATGCCTTCTCATTCAGGGCTGCCCTACTGTTGTACACAGGTGATATGTAGGCTAAATGTTAGTATATTAACTCAACAAGCCAAATATAAGGATTTCTGTGACTTCAAAATCAGCTTTACTTCAGGAACAGTTTCCTAAAATAAAAGGTGCACATATTTTCCTCCGAAGAATATGATCTCCATCATCCTGGTTCTAACTCGGAATCATCGTCTGGTATACAGCGTAGTGAAAATAGAAAACCCATTCTTATTGCAAAGTACATCTTTAATATCACTCAGGATACAAGAATGGAAATGTACAGAGATGATAATCACGATGATGATGAAGGCCGTGATTGGTTACTCATCCTTTATTCACTTTGGCAAGGTAAATAAATACAAAAGAAAATTTGATTCTTTGGAATGAAAGGATGAACTTCCCAGCAGCAGGAACCAGAGAGCAAATTTAACGCAAGTGTCACTAACATTGTGCTGCATTCTGCCCACATAAAGAGGCAATGAACATTTCTTAAATGGTTGCTCCTTACCTGAACCAGCAGGGAGAGGGCATATACATGCACACTTGGGCACTTAATGTCTAGAAATGGGGTTAAGTGCTGCATTTGACTTTCTCAAGACTGAAAAAAACGAAGATTTTGTAAAAATAAAGCATGACACTGGGAGGTTGGTGGCTGCCTTCATCCTTTGCCCTCCTGCCGAGCTGAGCAGTACAACCGCAGTGTCTGTGTAAGCAACAAGCTCCCCTCTCAGCCCACCTGCTGGTCATAAGGAGTATGGTGCATTTGTCCTGTGTTTGACAAATTCACAATTTACCTTGGGATGTAAACTGAATGGACAACATTCAAGGGCTTTGTACACAAGACAAATGACTAGGGAAAATATAGAAAGAAATTCTGAGCCATTAAAATTGCCTATTGATCGGACCTTAAATGGACACTGGTTTCACAGAACCAACCAGAGCCTGGACAGATTTCTTTTCTAGACTTTTTGTTTCATTTTAGCTAATTACATCATTCACTCGAAAGTATAAAAATATTTTTAAAAATCAAAATAGGATACTTTTAGAAATTTGAAGGGCACCTGGGTGGCTCAGTGTTTGAGCATCTGCCTTTGGGTCAGGTCGGGATCCCAGGTTCCTAGGATAGAGTCCCACATCGGGCTCCCTGCAGGGAGCCTACTTGTCCTTCTGCCTATGTCTCTGCCTTTCTCTGTGTGTCTATCATGAATGAATAAATAAAATCTTTTATTTTATTGAAGCAGGCTCCATGCCGGGAGCCCGACGAGGAACTCGATCCCAGGACTCCAGGATCACGCTCTGGGCCAAACACTGGCACTAAACCACTGAGCCACTAAGGGATCCCCTAAATAAAATCTTAAAAAAAAAAAAAAAAACAAGAAATTTGAAAATGACCAAAATTGTAGAACAGAGGGGGGAGGATGAAAAGAATAAAAGAAAATGGCAAGAATCCAATGGGAAGAATTGGAAGGCAACCAAGTAAGTAGGACTTAATCCAGCTGGATTAGTGCAAATGCAGTGCATCTGCAAATCAGGTTTCCATTGGTCTAGATAGGGAGTGTTTTAAAATAGTGAAATGGGTGCATTAGTGGCCTAACTTTGGAATTGAATGAGGAAGTATAATACAGCATCTAAATGACATGCATCTGACTGATGAATACATGTGAATTGTGTGTGTGCGTGTGTGTGTGTGTGTGTTCTAGCAAATAAACTGATGAATGAGTGAATATGCAATTTATATTTCAAGTCATCTGGACAATTATGATACTGGTAGACATTATTTGGTAGGTTACTAGTTCCCAAAGAATTTGAACTTTTTAGAATAGCTGCTGTCTTGTGGGGATGTAAGATAGAATATTTAAGAATAATATTGTTTCAGATGAGCCTGTCATCTCATAAATAGATCGTTAATATTCTTGTTTCCCAAAACAGAACTTGAAATTATTTATACAAAGGCATCATTACCAATGTATCAGGAAAGTCTTCTGTAAATTTTAATTTTTCTTTCCCTTCCTAATTTTTCAATGATAGTTGAATTCAACTATTATACATTTTTGTATGGAATCAGGTTGAAAAATATTTTAAAAATTAAGGTCATACTCCAGATCAGTCTTCCCATTATTTTAGTGGGAAACCGTTAGATATAAATATATTTCTTGCCAACACAAAATCATACTTTTAAACAATTATCAATCTCTCTATCTGCAGCTCAAAAACACTATGCTTTATTCATTTGGGTTCTTTCATAAAGCCATATCAGAGAATGTCTAATACTCTTATCAACCATCTGAAAATTAATTGAACTATTTTCCCAAAATTCTAACAAAGAACTTAAAACTCCTTTGGAATTATTTGGGTTCCTTTTAGTTTGTTTTGCCTAATATTTCAGCAGAAATATAATTTTAAAAAACCTCTTTAATTGTACTTAATATTTTAAAATTCCAGGAAATTTTTAGATTGATGGTTTATAGTTAAAATCTGCTTTATTTTCTTTTTAGTCATACTAACATTCTCTAATTTCAAAACTCTTTGGGGAACATTATTATAAATGAAATAAAGTATCTCTGTTAGCTATTGCTAGGTAACAAATTATCACAAAATTAGCAGTTAAACACACACACACACATTTATTACCTGTTTCTGTGGGTCAGCTTAGCTGAGTAATCTGCCACTTAAAATTCCACAAGGCTCAAATCAAGGTACACCCAGGCTGCCTTCCCATCTGGAAGCCAGAATAGGGAAGTATCTACTTCCATTCTTACTCAAATTATAGATAGAATTAATTTCCTTATGTCTATAAAAATGAAGGCAGACTTATTTGCTGTCAGCTAGAGGCTCCCTCATCTCCTAGGAGCTGCCTTCAATTGGTAAAGGTGACTCCCAGTTCTTAGAGGCTGCTCACAGTCTTTTGCTTTGTGCACCTCATCAATTTGGTGGCTTACCTTCATTGGCCAGCAAGTAGTCTCCAGAGCAAGTGTACTAGCAAAATGTGCTCTTACAAAATGTAATCATGGGAGGAGCATCCCATGTGTGCCATCATATCCATCACCCTTGTCATAATCTATGCTTAGAAGCAAGTCACAGGTCTAGTCACACTCAAAGGAAGGAATCACACAAAGACATGAATGTGAGGAAGAAGGAATTATGGGAAGCCATCTTAAAGTCTGCCAAGGTCTCTCTGAAAACAAATTTCTTTTTAATGGAGTCTGATTTTCCTCAGTTAAGAATCAATTGATTCTTACTTTTAAACTTGAAATATAACTGCATTTTTATTTTTTTAAGCAATTAAAAAAATACTTGGTGAGTCAAGGAACTTTTGTTGTAGACTTTGTTGGTGGTTGTTTTTTTTTTTTATTTTAAATTCTAGTTAGTTAACATACAGTGTAATATTGATTTCAGAGGTAGAATTTAGTGATTCATCACTTGTACCCAATGCTCATCACAAGTGCCCTCCTTAATGCCCATTGCCCATCTAGCCATCGCCCATCCCATACCCACTTCCCTCCATTACCCCACAGCTTGCAACTTGCTCTCTATCATATAACTGCATTTTTAAAAGGACACTAAATATGTCCATTTTTAAACATTTGAAGATATTTTGAAAGAAAGTTACGATACTTCCCTATGGGAGAGAGAATGTATATTTAAAAATATCTATGTAAAAAAACAAGACACTGAGAAAATGTTACTGGCTTAAAAATTTATACACATTTTGATATATAAGCATTTAAATAAAAATGTAATGAGCATTTTTGTGTCTGTTGAGCTTTTTAGATTCAAAATGCACTGTTTATCACATCTGCTAGTATTTCATATATACAAAGGCAAAGTCGCCATCCAAATTAATTGTAGTAATTAGCAAACTGCGTTTCTCACCACAGGCAAATGTCTGACTTTAGACTTATTACAAACGAGCATTTAAGAGTTGAAGCAGTAGGTAGAATATTCTCAAAGAACAAAATGATTATTTAACATAATCTTATAAAGAATAATATAGCCATATTAATTCCTAATAAAACACAGGTTGTATATATAAATTCATATCCATTTTATTAAGGTTTTATTTAATATTAACTAACCTTTGAGAAGTACTTATTAAAAGTTTTTGATAGTTTTGCTTAATTTCTATTTTGTTGATAAAAAGTTTACAAATTTTACTTCAATGAATTTAGGTGGAAAGGTCCATTAATTGTTATAGGTAGAGATTCAAAAACTCACTTTGTTTAACCTAAGAGATAACTTTAATACTTGATATATTAACATAGTTCCTAATATAAAAATATCTTAATAATTTTGGATAATACTGATGGATGGAAGAGTGAGTAAAAATCAACTCGTGGAAATATCTGATATTTCATTTATTGTTTTGAACATTATCTTTGACAATATGCTATAGGGATTTTGCTAAAATGCAATACTTTGGAAAAATTAATCAGCCTATTGACTCTTAGTATAGTAGATAGTAGTAATTACTACCTAATACGGTTATTTAATTTATAAAGAAATATGCAAATATGTCATATTATGGGAATGCCTAAAAATTTGCCTACTTCAATCTACTGAAGAGGAGATAGTATTTACAAATGATATATCTGATAAGGGGTTATTATCCAAAATATATAAAGAACCCAACACCAAAAAAAAAAAAATTACAGATAATCTAATTAAATAGTGGGCAGAGGATCTGAATAGACATTTTTCCAAAGAAGGCATTCAGGTGGCCAAAAGACACATGAAAAGATGCTCAACATCACTTACCATCCGGGAAATGCAAATCAAAACTTTATTTTTTTTAAAGATTTTATTTATTTATTCATAGAGACACAGTTAGAGAGAGAGAGGCAGAGACACAGGCAGAAGGAGAAGCAGGCACCACGCAGGGAGCCCGATGTGGGACTCGATCCCGGGTCCCCAGGATCTCGCCCTGGGCTGCAGGCAGCGCTAAACCGCTGCGCCACCGGGGCTGCCCAGAAATGCAAATCAAAACCACAATGAGGTATCACCTTACACCCTACATACTAGAATGACTATTATCACAAAAACAATAAATAACAAGTGTTGGCAAGGATGTGAAAAAAAGGGAACACTCACACACTGTTGGTGGGAATGCAAACTGGTGCAGCCACTGTGGAAAACAGTATGGAAGTTGCTCAAAAAATTGAAAACAGAAACATCATCTGCTCCAATAATTCCACTTCTGGATATTTATCCAAAGAAAATGAAAACATTAATTTGGAAAGCTAATATGCACCCATGTGTTTACTGCAGCATTATTTATAATAGACAAGATATGGAAGAAACTGAAGTGTCCAATCAATAGATGAACTGATAAAGAAAATGTGGTGTATATATATCTATGTGTGGTTTTATATATAGGTGTATATATATATTTTTGTATATATATTTGTATATATATTTTGTGTGTGTATATATATACGTATATATATATATACCATAAATGGAATGGAATATTACTCAGCCAAAAAAAAGATGAGATCTTCCCATCTGCAACAACAGGGATGGACACAGAAGGTATTATGCTAAAAGAAATAAGTCAGACAAAGAAAAATACCATTTAATTTCACTTATATATGGAATCTAAAAAAAAACAAAACAAACAAGCAAGCAATAAAAGAAACAGATTCATAAATACAGAGAACAAATTGGTGGCTGCCAGAGGGGAGGGAGGGGAATGGGCAAAACAGGTGAAAAGGATTAAAAGGTACAAACTTCCAAGTATAAATAATTAACTCACAGGGACGAAAAGTACAATATAGGGAATACAGTTAATATTTTAATAAGTTTGTATGGTATTCAATATTAAACCACACTTAACCACAGTGAGCACTGAGTTGTCAAATCATCTGTGTATACCTGAAACTAATATAATATTATGCATCAACTATTCCTCAATTTAAAAATATAAAAATTTTAAAAATAAAAACTTCAAAAAAATTTTGCCTACTTCATTTCTACCCCTCACCTTCTAAAATATATATAAATTAGTTTGCAGGAATTAGAATTTCAAGAACCAATATTATCATAACTTTATTTTGAAATAATTAAAACACCAGAGAATCTATAGGGATATTATAGATTATCATATCAGCCAATTCTTCATATTTATAAATTAATGGCAATAGGAGGAGCTGTCAGAATTAGTGAGGGGGGGCACTCAGACATGAGTTTCCAATAAACAACAAATAATTTATTTAGCATAAGGAAGCCACTACAATATTTGGGACATACTTATCCAAAAAAGTTTTTTTTTTAATATTTAAAACTCTGATTTAACTGGATGTCCTGAATTTTGTCTAGCCACCCTACACTCCCTTCAGCCAGATTCACTAACTGTTAATATTTGTCACATTTTTTACCATTCTCCCATCTCCCTCTTCTTTGTCTCTATATATGTGCAAATGTGCACAGCCTAGACACACACATATTCATGATTTTTTTCCAGAACCATCTGAAAGTTTGCACACATTATGCTCCTTTACCTATAAACACTTCCATTTTTATTTTCTAACAAGACTATTTTCTTAAATATTCACAAAAAGTGCAAAATTCACGAAAGTTAATACCCCATAAATATCGTTGTTCAATATGCAGTCCATATTCTGATTTCACAATTTGTCACAATAACTGCTCCTTAGATAATTTCTCTCTAGCCCAAGACCCAATTCAGGATCACACATTTATTGCATTTGTTTGTCATAATTCTTTAGTTATCTGTAATCCTAAACATTCCTCGATCTTTTTTTGCTTTTCATGACACTGTCATTTTGGGAGGAATTTAAGCCATTTATTTTGTATAATATGTTTCTCAATTTGAGTTTATTTGCTGTTTCCTTATGGTTAGATTAAGGTTATGCATTTATAGCAGGAATACCATAGAGGTGATGCTGTCTCAAGAAGGGCAACATATCATCAATCAAATGATGGTTTTTCTAGACTGGTGATGTTAACTTGGACCATTTGATTAGAATGACATCTACCTGTTGTAATTTAACAAGTATTTTTTGTTGAGATATTTGCAACCACATAAATACCCAGTTTCCCATCTAAATTTCACCCACTAGTTTTCAGCCTCAATTCACCATTACTTATTGCTTAAATAAATTATAACGATGATAGTTGAAACTGATTTTTTTAACACCATCAGTCCTTCCACATTTATTATATAGCATTCTACAGTAAGAGAGCACCCTTTCTTCTCTGATTTAGATATGCTTGAATTTAAGAATGCACTTGTGTGCACATTTTAACGTCTATAATGTTACATATCAATGTTTACTTCTTGACCTCCTACAACATTTATCAATAAGCAACATCATTGTCTCTCCTTTCTGACATTTTTTTCTACATTATGTTTTATGTGACATTATAATTTATTCTCTATGCTTTTTTGGTTCACATTTTGGGGGAATAATGCATTCTACTTTACTATGGAATTAATTTTATCTTTCTGCAAATGTGTCCTCAAATTTTAAAGCACTTCTCATTATAAAGTTCATCTGCTAGGTAGCAGATTATCACATACTAAATTTCCACATGTATTTGGGTCTATCTCTTGACTCTCTGTTTTACTGCACAATTCTATTTGTCTACTCACATACCAATACCAAACCATTTGAGTCACAGAGAATTTTATAGTCACACATGGTAGGGCTTGTTCTCCTCATAGTATTTCATCATTTTCACTGCTATTCTTACAGTTTCTTCTTCTATACAAAGCTTAGTACTCATTAGTCTGACTCTGTGAAAAAAGATGCTGTAATTTTTCTTTTTGTTGAGTATTCAGTTAAAATTTAGAGAATAAGTTGGATGGACAGTACTAATATCGTCGTAACATTGCGTTACCCTCTAAGAATAAGGGATGTCTTCCCATCTATTCAAGTCTACTTTCGTGTCCTTCAGAAATATTTCAAACCTCTCTTCAACTGGTATTCTAACTGGTTCTGCTAATTTTGTGTTATTATATATCCTGATAGCTTATTAAATTTTTCTTAGTTTCATCATTGATTCTAGAGTCCTTAGTCTTTCAAATATACATTCATGTCACCTGCAAAAAAAAAGAGAAAGTTTTACTCCTTACTTATTTTACCTATTCTTAAACATCTAAGTCATTTCTCTTGATCAAATATTAAGAGTTGCCTTAAAGTGCTGATTAGTAGCAGAGATTGTGGGTATACTTGCCTTACTCTTAGTGGAAATATCACTACTATATGTCATGAAATAAGAGAACCACTACAGAAGATCTGGGTGTGTACATGCACATATATATACATATGTGTGTGTATGCATATATACAGATATATATATGCAGATACATAATGTGTATACACATACATATATAAAACATCAGTGTGTGTCTGAATAAAACTGTGGAAAATTTTCTTAGAGTTTTAAATATTATTTGTTGCATCATTTTGTTTTATTCTCCAGAAACTAAAATAATATGAATATTATTCCTTATTTTCTTATCTTCCATTCCCACTTTTTTCCTACTTTCCTTTTTATCTTCTTAACTCTTTTAAAATTCCATTATTATTCTTTTGGTTGCTGCCTTTCTGCAATGCATGTAATGAAAGTTTAACTTTAGTCTATTCTTCACACCTGGATATCTTGTAATTTAGTATCTGTTTTATACATCATTCTTTTTTTTTAAAGATTAATTGATTTATTGACTTATTGATTTATTTACGAGACAGCGAGCACAAGGAGGGGGAGGAGTAGAGGGAGAAGCCGACTCCCCATTGAGCAGGGAGCCCGATGTGGGGCTACATCCCAGGTCCTAGGATCACAACCTGAGCTGAAGCCAGATGCTTAACCAACTGAGCCACCCAGGTGCTTCCATTCTGTCTTTTTCTTCTCTTTCCTTTGTTCAATAAACTCTTTTTCCTTCTGGGTTTTGTCTGTTGTCATTCATTTCTATAGTTACCTTCTGAATGTATGAATCAAGTAGTTTTTCATATTGTTAAATGCTCTTATATTTAATTCTATTTTAACTGTTATACAGTTTATTTCTATTTTTTTTATTTTTTTCAGAAGGTATTTTCTTCAACTGATACATGTTGACTTCACATTTTTCTTGCTCATTTCTGCTGTATAGAAGCATTTTTACAAAATTCCTAGCTTAATGGTGCTCTTCTCTGTCAGTATTGCATTATTTACTTAATGGATGTTTATGTTTGTTTTGGTGGTGTTAATGAAAACAAATTAACAATTTTATATAAAGAAATTTATGAAAACTAAAAGACAACCTACAGAATGGGAGAAGATATTTGCAAATGACATATCAGATAAAGGGCTAGTTTCCAAAATCTATAAAGAACTTATTAAACTCAACACCAAAGAAACAAACAATCCAATCATGAAATGGGCAAAAGACATGAAGAGAAATCTCACAGAGGAAGACATGGACATGGCCAACAAGCACATGAGAAAATGCTCTGCATCACTTGCCATCAGGGAAATACAAATCAAAACCACAATGAGATACCACCTCACACCAGTGAGAATGGGGAAAATTAACAAGGCAGGAAACAACAAATGTTGGAGAGGATGCGGAGAAAAGGGAACCCTCTTACACTGTTGGTGGGAATGTGAACTGGTGCAGCCACTCTGGAAAACTGTGTGGAGGTTCCTCAAAGAGTTAAAAATAGACCTGCCCTACGACCCAGCAATTGCACTGTTGGGGATTTACCCCAAAGATTCAGATGCAATGAAACGTCGGGACACCTGCACCCCGATGTTTCTATCAGCAATGGCCACAATAGCCAAACTGTGGAAGGAGCCTCGGTGTCCATCGAAAGATGAATGGATAAAGAAGATGTGGTTTATGTATACAATGGAATATTCCTCAGCCATTAGAAACGACAAATACCCACCATTTGCTTCAATGTGGATGGAACTGGAGGGTATTATGCTGAGTGAAATAAGTCAATCGGAGAAGGACAAACAGTGTATGTTCTCATTCATTTGGGGAATATGAATAATAGTGAAAGGGAATATAAAGGAAGGGAAAAGAAATGTTGGGAAATATCAGGAAGGGAGACAGAACATAAAGACTCCTAACTCGGGGAAACGAACTAGGGGTGGTGGAAGGGGAGGAGGGCGGGTGTTGGAGGGGAATGGGTGACGGGTACTGAGGTGGACACTTGATGGGATGAGCACTGGGTGTTTTTCTGTATGTTGGTAAATTAAACACCAATAAAAAAAAAAGAAAAAAAAAAAGGAAAAAAAAAAAAAAAAGAAATTTATGCTTAGTTTGGGGGCTCCTAGGTGGCTCAGTCAGTTAAGGGTCCAACTCTTGATTTCAGCTCAAGTCATGATGTCAGAGTTATGAGACTGAACCCTGTGTCAGGCTCCAAACTAGGTGTGGATCCTCCTTAGGATTCTCTCTCCCCTCCCTCTGCCCCTCTGCCTTGCCTCCCTGTCTCCCTCTCTAAAATCAATCAAACAAACAAACAAAAAAGCTTAGTTTTGCTTCATTAAATCTACTCCAAAGAGAAAATATTTTTCCAAATTAGCAATGCTTAGATTAGAATTTTAATAATCATAAATTAATACAAACTCTATAGTAAAAGCTCCTTTTTCTATTGTTTGTATTAAAAAGAAATTGATGCGATGGAAAATAAGTCTCTTTGTTTATTTAATGTTCAAATTAACATCCATTTAAAATTTTATAGTTAAGTGCACAGAGCCTGTGAAGGAACTCAAATTGTAATATTTATCCTGATAGATCGTAACAGAAAACTGATGCCAAACTTAGTAGGGTAATTGAAGCACTCTTTACAAAGTTGGGGGGTGGGGGCGTTGGGCAAGGATGTTATGGACCACCAACAGAGCATAGTACTCTGAGGCTAGCCACATAAGAAAGTTATGCCACCTCTTCTAACAAGGCAAAAGGCCACGTGGTTGCCTGAAACCAAGGCAATCACTAAGGATGGACAGTCCAGTTTTCCTAAAGTTTAGTAATTAGCAGCATCTCATTTTCCCTCCATTCATGACATTTTCCTATTTTTAATGTGTTTTTATTCTTTTTTTCTCAAGATTTGTATGATATATGTATATTTTAAATTTCTCTCCATTATCTACTACCCTGTCATTATAATTGTAAATGTTTTTCTTAGTTTGTCATTCAATCTTTAATTTTTCACAACGCCTCTGATGTATAGAAGATACATTTTGTGGGGCTAAATACACTAGGGCTTGTTATATTATTTCTTCCAAAGATTTTTTTTAATTAAAAATACCTTCCTTATCTATTTATTAGCCTAATATATTTTTTGTGATACCAGCAATTTAAGTATAAATGTTAAGTATAGATCTTACAGCTCAGAATACTTTTTGAAGTATGATAAAAATTCTAAGATGTGTGTATGCATGTGCATGCTTGTTTATAAGGCTAATTATCCCAATGATTTTTTTTTGAATACTCTATTCCTTTTCATTTTATTGTATGCATCACATCAAAGTCTCCTTAAGGACTATGTAAGTTGTTTCATTGACCTATTTGTCAGCATCATACCATTTTAATTATCATAGATTTATCATTTTTGGCTTCTGATAAGGCAGGTCACCGTTAAGCCTGTTTCTGCTCACTGATGCTGATCTTTTACACTGAATCCTGCATTCAATGCCATCAATCTTTTCCCACTCAGAGAATGTAAATCCAATAAAGATCCTGAGTTGAGAATCCTGAGGTGTTGAGTAACAAAATGAAACAATTTGCAAAACACTGTATGCAAACTCAAAAATGAACCTTGTCCAATTTGGCAATAGAAATCCCTCCTCAGGGATCCCTGGGTGGCGCAACGGTTTGGCGCCTGCCTTTGGCCCAGGGCACGATCCTGGAGACCCGGGATCGAATCCCACATCAGGCTCCCGGTGCATGGAGCCTGCTTCTTCCTCAGCCTGTGTCTCTGCCTCTCTCTCTCTCTCTCTCTGTGACTATCACAAATAAAAAAAAAAAAAAAAAAAAAAGAAACTTATAAAAAAAAAAAAAAGAAATCCCTCCTCATATTGCATTTATGTAAAATAGCCTAGGTGATCAAATCACCTGTAAACCTCTCTGAATTTTCATCCATAAAAAAAGTATAAAGTGGCTTTGTATCTGTCAGAAAATGTATGTGAACAATTGTTTGGTTTGATTTCAGTATGTTTCTATTCAACGTAATACAGTTTTGAATCGAGAATTCAACGCAACCTAAATCAGGGAAGGAAATTATAACTCAGCTTCAGCTCTGATTCACATTAAAGCAGGAGTTATTTCCACAATTTTAAAAATAAGTGCCGCAATGTCTAGAAGCTACGCCTGCTTTCAGAAATGAACATGTTTTCTTGTTGCCCCTTGGGGAACTGGGATCATGAATGCACAATGTTCATCAGCTTTCTCTGGGCCACCTGCTAATTTTTTGTAAGCAATAGAATTGATGATGATAGCTTTGTTTCTTCACCCACTAAATTACCTTCATGCCCCAAATGTTCTAATTGGTATTTGTTTCTCAAAGCATCAATAGTTGGTTTTCATAAGGAAACAGGAATGGTAGGTGGGGTTCTGCGCCTGAGCTCCTCGCAGCTAGACAAGTCTTACCATGTGCTCACTGCCCAGGACCTCTGCTGGAAAGCCATACCTTGCTCAGCATCACCTGATGGGGGTCCTCCATTAAGACTTATAAAATTTGATTTAATTTGATTAACTATCCTTCTGACTATCCTCCTTGTTAGCAGTCTTCTCCTTCACCCCCAGACTTCAGAGACCTTGGAAAAATCTGCTGTGAATAAATAAATTTGACAAACTACAGGATATGACTTGTCGCTCCATTAATATTGACAAAAAACAACTGGATTGAAAGATGAAAGCATCTGGCATGAGGTGTGGGAGGAAGGCAGGAAGGGAAAGGATGTTCAGGAATTCAGAGAACTGTGTGTGGCCAACTAGCACAGCCCAGCTCACAGTGACCTCCTCAGGGGTGCTGGTTCACAGGCTGATGGAGACAGTGAAGAAAATTTCACTTAAACCAAGTGGGAAATTATAGTTACCAAATTGACAATTACTTCTTTCACATATATATCTTTCGTTGCTACATTTCCATCACTGCATGCATCACTTCTGACCTGAGGGCTCTTTACAATTCTTGATTTCGTTAGTGTAAAAAACATGCAGTTGGAGCACTGACTGGAGTAAACTTCCAGGCAGAAAATACAACTGTGTTAATCTAGCAGAGTATCTTCAGCAACCCTTGAGCTGCTGTGCTATGAACTGGCTGTGCAGATTGCTAATGCTTTGTTGGGAGTTCATTCAAGATGAAAACATTTGATGCATCAACTTTGAAGTGATGTGTCATATGCACTCTAAAAGAGTTAAATGCTAAGGTCTTTCCCTCTGAAGAGCCCAATGGCCACATGAGGCTCATATTACATAAGGACGTAGCTTCTTCACAAGCTCTGACAGTTTACCCAGCCTGTACTGGTCCTCCAGGCTAAAAGCCAGGACATGCTGTGTTATTTTCAATGAGCTGAGGCTCTGCCCCACCTGCATTCCTTGATTCTTCTATATTATTTGTACAGTATTTGGTGATTCATAATGAGTCTGATTTGTTCAATGATTGATTTACCCAAGTGTTTAAGAGCAACTATTACAGAGAAGTCTTGGTGACAGGTCGCAGAATTTAAAGGAGAAATAACATAGTGATTGCTTGGCCTTCTGTGAGAAAAATATTCTGCAAGGGAGACAGGTACGTTAAATAAGAAATTATAGTAGTAGTTGATAAGTAGTGTAATAGAACTCGAAGAGGGGGCAGCCCTGGTGGCTCAGTGGTTTAGCGCTGCCTTTGGCCCAGGAAGTGATCTTGGAGACCCGGGATCGAGTCCCACATCGGGTTCCCTGCATGGAGCCTGCTTCTCCCTCTGCCTGTGTCTCTGCCTCTCTCTCTCTCTCTCTCTCTCTCTCTCTCTGTCATGAATAAATAAATAAAATCTTTAAAAAAAAAAAAAGAACTCAAAGAGGCTGTAAGAACATGTAAGAATATCACCTAACCTAGTCAAGTGGGACCAGATAATGTATTTAATAAATATTTCTCAGGTATCAGTAAATGAATAAGATCACATTTAGGCTGGTTAGGCTGGTGTCTGAAAGATGATGACTTGGTTCAGCAGCAAAGTGAAAATGTAGGAGCAGGAATGGAAATCAAGACGGGCAGAGGGACGAGCAAGGGAGAAGACCAGAAGCCAAAAAGAGCAAGGTGTTTTGAGAAACTGAAATAAGGTCAGGACAGCTGTCACAGAGGATGCGCCCAGGAGAGTGATCAGTGTGGGCTGGATGGGGAGGCCATGAAAGGTCTTCTAAGCCAAGTTAAAGAATCTGAAATGTATCTTTATGTAGCCTGATGGTTATAGTACTCACAAGTCACCTCCCAAATAAGACTAGACTTTCTTTTGTATTATGAAAAATATCAAATTTATACATCCTGAGCACTATATGAAGGTGTCATGTGAAAATGCGTGCTACAAAAGATACTCCATAAATATTTAAAGATTCTAAACTGGATGACTTTGTCAAATAGAAATTATAACTTCACCCATCTGTGATGATTTTATAATGCACCTATGTGCAAAATTTCCTTATTTATCATTTTAGCAAATAATATTTTATCTTTAAAAACAGTTCTTTAACCTTTGGCAAAAGCGTAATTTCAACAAATGTAAAGGCACTGAAATAGATGATTGCATATTGCCATCGCACTGAAATATAATTATAAGCACCTTGAATGGAAGCACTATAAATAAAAATAACTCATCAGGTTGCTTTTACAATCTGAGCAATGCAGAGTAATTAAACCAAGAAATTAAATTCTGTAAAATTAAAAATGTAATTCTATACATCAGAGTTAGCAATGATTTTCAAGGAACTGATTGATCTCACAGCTTTGAAACAGCCTGGTTTGGTCAAATTGTAGAAAATGACTAACGTGTCTGATTCTTTCAAAGACCTCATTTCATTAGAAAATTCACAATACAAACTTTTTTTTTTCTAAGATTTTATTTATTTATTCATGAGAGACACACAGAGAGAGAGGCAGACACACAGGCAGAGGCAGAAGCAGGCTCCATGCAGGAAGCCCAATGTGGGACTCGATCCCAGGATTCCAGGATCACTCCCTGGGCCAAAGGCAGGCACTAAACCCCTGAGCCACCCAGGGATCCCCCACAATTTAAATTTTCAAGTCAACTTGAATTGAATGATCTATACAGTTAAAAAATGTGTGTGTGTGTGCATTATGTGTGTGTGTGTGTACCTCTGGCCAAGAGCTTTACAGGAGTGATTCTCATTAAAATTATCTCATATTTTGATTTGTATTGTGAAAGTATTCATAGTTACAAAAATAAAGCTATTACTGATGGTAAATGATTCATGCTATTCTACTTAGAAATATTCTGGTTAAGCAATTATAAACAATGAAATGCATAGAGTATTTTTTCTATGTGTACCTGTAGAACACAATCCAAACACAAGTCTTTGAGTATATATAGAGGGAATTATGAATTCATTGTTAATTTTCCATGAGAAAATTATAACATTCTTCACAGAATTCCAGGTATTCTTGTTTTTTAAAAAAGATTTATTTATTTATTTGAGAGAGAGCATGCACATGAGCTGGGGAGGGGCAAAGGCAGAGGAAGAGAATCTTCAAATAGCACAGAGCCTGACACTGGGATCAATCCCAAGACCCCAAGATTATGAACAGAGAGAAAACCAAGAGTCAGACGTTTAACCAACTGAGCCACCCAGGCGCCCCAGTATTCTAAGTATTCTATGAAATATTTTCTCAAATAATTCTTAGCATACATCAATAATCAACCTATATTATTTCTATATATAAATGAAAGCTTCATTGATTTTTTTAGCCTCTTCTCTGTATCTCAATGTATCTTAGAAAATAGTCTTATTTCAGTATTTTTACAGAGAGCTAATAAATGCTCAAAGTGTTGGTATACATAAGAATACACACACATCAATTTATTTCTATGGGTAAGAGCAAAAGGCAGATTGTCTTGCCACTTCCCTTCCAATTAATAAAGATGGACCTCTGGCACATGGAAGACTGGAAGCTAAAAAGTAAGTAGCTCTTTCCAACAACTACTATCCTTCAGAAAAATAAAGGCTGGAGATGCTAGTAAGAGCAAAATTTTGCTACTGCCTCTGTCTTCATAGCATATGCTTACCTTCCTAGGTGCCATTAAATCCTGTCCACATTTCTGTAAATAGCCTCTTTACCAAATTCTCCTCAATTACCTGTTGTATATCCTCTGTTCCTTGTGAGAACAGTGGCAGATAAAGGAACTAGTACCAGAAATGTCCCAGAAAAAAAACTTGCAAGCAGGACTCTGTGTATAAGTTGTTCATATTTTTGAGAGATACACATAAAGCCACTTTGCTGTGAGAAAGTGCTATAATGTTAAGCCACAGGATGAGGTGGTATTAGGATTATTCAGATTTTCCCTAGCAACGATGTTGTAGGAGATGCAAGTGGAAGGCAGTTTGTGAGAGGTCACATGGCCATAATACCAGCTACTATGGTAGAATTAGTAATATTAATGAAAACAGAGTCAACTGGATGCTTCTGAGAGCTGTATAGGATATACCTGGAGAAAGAGAGAGATTGAAAACCAAGACTGTCCACTTTAGAAACAAGAAGAAAATCAGAAAGTCTTGAGAATAGCCTGGAAGGAAAATCTCATCTCCTATAGTATTGGGTTGGATGTGACTGAATACCAAGCCCAACTCAGGATATAATTTTAAGTACTGAAGAGTTGCATCCATCTCCTATCATCCCTGACTTATAGAATGACTTATACATTACCACTCTATCCCATACAACATTGCCTCAAACCGAGAAAACACCTTTGATAGCAAAGGAAATTCAACAATAGCCTCACTCTCATATAAAATCACTGGACTTATCATCTGCTCCAGTCTCTGAAGCCAGTTGAGAGACACTACTTTGCAAGGGCAAGGGCAGTACAACAAAATATGGCTATGCCTTAAGCCAGCAGTCAATGTTGAGCAAGAAGAATCCATGGGTTCAGAAACCAAGAGGTGGAGGTTGGAGTACCCTCATCACTTTTATCACTTGACAAATTTTTTTTGTTTGTCTGGCAAACAAAAACAATACAGTTAGGTATTGATAGAGTTGAATAATGAGGCAAGTCTCTGGGCATTTTTAGGTCCTTATGTGCTGTATAAACAAGGTGAGAAAGGGGCCCAGAAGCTGATTTTTATTCCTGAGGGGGAATTGAGTTGCTCCTACACAATGGTGCAGAGGAGTATGTACAAATAAAATTATATGTGAAATCTAGGGGATCCAACAAGATGCCTCTTGGTTGCATCGTCCATTAGTCTCAGTCAATGAAAAATTAAGGCAACTCCATGAAGAATAGGAACACTAAATATTAAAGGGTTTTTTTAGAAATGAAGGTTTGATTCATCCACTCCAAAAAAATGATGCCATTAATTCAATGTCGTAATGGACAGTAAGTGAAAAATAGAAAGGACAGTAGTAGAACAACGTTCTGATTATTAACTTCGGCTTTGTGATAAACTCCATAAATGGTGACTGTTCCATTAATGTTTCTTGTCATGGTTGTTTTCCCCCTGCTACCTTATATGAACAGCAGTGGTGTAACATTTTAGATTTACAGATGGGAATGTTCTAATTGGTATTTCCTTTAGATGTTTCATTATATAATCAGATTTGTGAATTCACTGTTGAGTGCACAAATTTTCCACCCATACAAAAATCAAAAGCAGATGTAAAAGAAAAAAGTGATGGATTATGCTACATATCTTTTCTTAATCTCACTAACAGTAGGCATCAGCTGGATATCAGAAGCAGAAGAGAAGATTGGTGGCTTTTTCGAGGGCTTCCTTCCTGCTACATCATCTTTAATTGCCCCTCCACCAAAAGCCAAGCTACTGTCCCTGGGTCTCCTAAAGTATAGAGGAGTATATGTCCCTCACTGTTGCTGGTCTGCATCACTGAATTATTCTTAGCTGATTTCCCTAAACACTGCCCAGCCCTTTAATTTTCCTGAATTTCTCGGTTTAATTGAAAAAGTTAGCCAAAGGTAAAAGCATAAAATAGTAATATACTTTAAACATTTTATTTTAACTTAAAAAACACGAAAGATTTTCTGGTTCTTTAGAATAGGTTTACTACTTTTTGTTTTCCATTACCCTTCAAGCAAAACTTTATTCACAATGCATTATTTGTTTCTGGTTTCCAGTTTTTAAAGTGGAATGAGAACATCAAAACATTTGTGAAAGATATGAGTAGAGAAATCTAGATTTTTATTGTTCTTTTCTTACTCTTTCCTGCCTTTAAATCAACAGGAAAAAAAAAATTTTATGACTTCCTGTAACAAGTCTTTCCAAAGCATTCAACGTGATTTTCTTTTTTTTTTTAAAAAGATTTTATTTATTTATTCATGAGAGACACAGAAAGAGAGAGGCAGAGACACAGGCAGAGGGAGAAGCAGGCTCCATGCAGGGAGCCCAACGTGGGACTCGATCCTGGGACTTCAGGATCGCGCCCTGGGCCAAAGGCAGGCGCCAAATCACTGAGCCACCCAGGGATCCCCCTCAACGTGATTTTCATAGAAACAACTCTGGTTTTTGTTTGAATCTATTTTCAGTTGGCACAATGTATAACAAAAATACAGAAAACAGTAACATGTCCAACTTGACTGCTAAGGTTAGGAACAAAACCCACTAACCAAGATAAGCCTACAATTCTACCAGCAGGAAGAAAAGTAGAAAATGCAGTCTACAGGCACAATGGCTCAACATCTTGTAGGAATCAATGTACATATTTCAATGAGGAACGGTGGATATCAGCGAAACCAGCACATCAGTTAGAGAATTACTGTAAGTACATCCACAGAAGGGGATGAGGGTGCCTGCGAAGAGCATGTAGAGGATGATCAAAAGGGTCTAGGACAGAATCAGAAGGAAGAGCCAGCATATAAGAGACTATCAGGAGAAGGAGCTGAGAAAGGAGACAAGGCCCAGAATATTGGAGACTTACCAGGAATTACTTGTTAAATAAAAGAACACCTTCCATCCAAAAGCAATTAAATTCACAAATTATATGGTGTTTGGGGATCAGCACAAGATCATAAATTAAAGAGGCCTCACTGTGGAGTCGGCTTCTGACTCTGATGTGTCCCAATGACTGTCTCTGAGTCCCACTGACATGAACTGTAAAAGTGAATAATTGTAACTCAGGAGAGTGGCCACGCACAGTGTCTTGCACAAAACCTACTCTTCGCAGGTATTCAATAAATGTGAATTTCCTTCTTTCCTCTTCAGCACATTATCTCCAGGATACACTACAAATTGGCTGAATACTGAGAAGGTATTCCTGGGCCATACTTTCTCAACATATGCGTGAATTGCTGGTTCATATTCACTTTATTCTTAAGGCCATTTACTGACAATTTCTCTACCACGAGGGAAAATGTTCTGCTTCATAGCCCAGAATATATGCTTTGTGATTTCCTGATTGATTTTATTGATTTTAGTTCATACCACTTTGGTCATATTTCTCTGTTTAGGTGTTCACCATGCCACACGGTTTCAGCAGTGTAGCTGAGTCCCTGTGGAGTAGCGCAATCTAACAGTCCTGGTTGAGACCCAAATCTCTTCAGCAGGGCATCTTCCTATGGGGTTCGTAGAGCCAACCTCGATTCCACAAAAGCATCTGTTATAGAAACAGGGCTTCCCACAAAGCTGTGATGAAAGAATCATACTCTAGTTAACATTGTATGCCATGCCCACATAATTAATGTTCAAACTTGTGAATTTCCATAACTCCCATGTTTTTCTGAATTAGCATCTGTGGATTGGCAGAATAATAAAATGTTTGGACGATTTATTTAAATGATTATTATATAATATTTTGTGCATTTAAAGACATGAGCCCCGGTGGCTCAGCGGTTTAGCACCGCCTTCAGCCCGGGCCTGATCCTGGAGACCCAGGATCAAGTCACAGGTCGGGCTCCCTGCATGGAGCCTGCTTCTCCCTCTGCCTGTGTCTGTGCCTCTCTCTGTGTCTCTCTCATGAATAAATAAATAAAATATTTTTTTTAAAAAAAGACGTAACATATAAGATAAGATGGCTAATAATAAAATGGACATTCATTTCCCAATTTAAGAATAATTTTGCTAATGTTAATAGAATCTCAGAAGAGGGATGCCTGGATAGCTCAGCGGTTGAGGGTCTGCCTTTGGCTCAGGGCATGATCCCAGGATCTGGGATCAAGTCCCATATCAGGCTCCTTGAGGGGCGCCTGCTTCTCCCTCTGCCTGTGTCAATCTCTCTCTCTCTCTCTCTCTCTCTCTCTCATGAGTAAATAAATCTTAAAAAAAAAAAAAAAGAATCTCAGAAGATAAACACACATTTAACTAAAAAAAAAAATGAATGAAGATTAGGTTAAAGTATGGCGGTAGTATATTAATGAATGGGTAAAACTAACCCTTATGTGATCTAATAATTAATTTTAGACACAAAATATACAAAAATTGTGGAAGAAAGATATAAAAAGGCAATTTTCTTTCTCTGTCTTACATATTATAAATCTAGGAATTTAAAGATGTCCTTGAACCTAAAACTCCAACAGATAAAACCCAACAAACTTCCAGAAATCCATCAGCTCGTGATTTGCTCACAGTGTTTCACTGGTTCACCTACTTGATCTGCAAGATTCAAACTGTCAAATCACACCAACTCTGGAGACCACAGTGTGGCAAAATGCAACTATGACAAAATGCAGATTGTCCATGTTAAAAATTCAGAGGTTTAGCTACTGACATGTACCAATACAGAGTTTCTAAAGCTAATTATTATTGTTCTTAAAGAAAAGTTGGTAGACAGTACATGATAATTATTATTATCAAGATAGGTTCTGAGATTTATCAGACTTCAACCTGTTTTATTTGTAATCATTCAAATATCTCCAAATGGACAAATCAAATTCAAAGGCTTACCTCTGAAGGAATGAATGAGATTATTAAGCTCCAGGCCCCCCAGTCACCCACCTAATGGACATTAAGAGCTTTATGCTGATAGTGGGAAAAAAGAGCATGTCATTTGAAGATTAATATTTTAAATGGCACTTAAGATTTTTTTGTACTATTATAACATTTTCCATCAGTAAAATATTTCCAAGCTTGTCTTTTGAGTTGTATTTAACTTAAAAATCTAAAAATAAATTATAACGGGGGGATCCCTGGGTGGTGCAGCGGTTTAGCGCCTGCCTTTGGCCCAGGGCGCGATCCTGGAGACCCGGGATCGAATCCCACATCAGGCTCCCGGTGCATGGAGCCTGCTTCTCCCTCTGCCTATGTCTCTGCCTCTCTCTCTCTCTCTCTCTCTCTCTCTCTCTGACTATCATAAATAAATAAAAATTTAAAAAAAAATGAATTATAACGTGTGCCTGTGTGTGTGTAAAATCTTGTACTACTGTTGTTTTTAACTTGAGACAATCAGGATGACTAAAGATTAGGAAAAATAAGAGTATAAGAAAATTTCCTAATTTAAATTTAAGTAATCTATATCACTAACAATTCCTTTTATGAGCCAGATTTTATGCCCTGTGGTTATTTCATCCCACCATAAGTATAAGACCAGACAGATTCAGCTCATGACATCATCTGCAGTTGGACATCAGTTTAGGGAAGGAACACTGCACTTAGAGCCTTCCACCACACAAGTCTTTTTCTTCCATCAAATAATTTAATCAGAACACTAAGGAAAGATCTTTTTAATTTTTTTTTTTAAAGAATTACTTAGTGACCCCCTAGGTAAACGTCTAAGCACATGCACTGAGTAATTAGATGAAATGCACAATGTATAGGCATATGATGCTGACAGGAATTCCATTTAGGAGTTGAAAGAATCCTTCACCCAGGTGAGGTGAGTCTGCATTCTTCATGCTGCGGGCATCCTGGCTGACTCCCTGTGCCAGCTACATGAGCACGTGTTCTTATACTACACCTTTCATTTATTTGAACTGTCTTTTTTCTGCAGTTCCCCTTTACTATGACTTCTGCATCCTCCCCTGTGGATTTTGTTTCTCTTGCTTCTTTGCTCTGCTCCAGAAACCTACTATGAATAACCTATTTACTGCACGTAAAACTGGCTTTCTTTCCTGAGGTTTCTCCAACACAAAATTCACCTTTTTTGTTAGCATCCAAATGGAAAAGAATACTTCTTAAAGCCTAGTTGTCCCTAACCAGCAGTCTTTCTGCATGGGGAGAAGAGACCATTTCTCTCAGGATCTTAGTTAACAGCAGAAAGTCATGAGTAGGGTCATATCTCCACTCTCACTCTCAAAGAAAAAAAAAAACATTCAAAAAACCTTGCTTCTATGGCACATTCATTCTTGTACACTTATAAACATCCTCTCATGGCTAAATGGAATGTCTGAGATTATAGAGTAGCCTGGCAGAAATGCTACCTTGGCCCTTTTTTTTAAAGTTCACTCCCAAAACATGCATTTAAATTTCACCAAGATTATTTTTTTAAGATTATATTTATTTATTCATGAAAGACAGACACAGGCAGAGGGAGAAGCAAGCTCCCCACTGGGAGCCAGATACAGGACTCTATCTCAGGACCCCAGAATCACGACCTGAGCCAAAGGCAGACGCTCAACCACTGAGCCACCCAGGTGCCCCTCACCAAGATATTTGACAAAACTTTACATTTGAACTGACAAAATGGTGAAATGTGGACTAGGTACTGTTTGATAACTCTGCATTTTAATTTACCTATCATTCGTCAAAGCTGCTGGATTGATTTCCACCATGAATGACCTTTACATTTTATGACAGGGAACTCTGGCCAGGGCTGTCCTACTCAGCATTTTCATTGATGATTTGAACTAGGATACAGAAAGAATACTTATAATATTCAAGAAAACACAAGAAAAAATAATTTAAAGTTTACATATGCTATGAACTGAATCTACTAAATTTTGGAGATAGATTTATGAAAAGTATTAACAGCTAGTAGGCAATCAGCTATTTCCCCATTTTTGTGGGTTTCCAAAATTTAATACTATATTTAAAGACCAGTTCTTGTTACTAACAGTTGAGTAATGAAATGTTACTCAAACAATATGATTTGAGAATCAGCTATAGCTCTGAAGCCAGACTACTTGAGAATGGATTCTGGACCTCTATTCTCACCAACTGTGTGACTTTATTTAAGTTATCAACCCTCTCTGTGTGTTGGGTGATAATACTAGTATCTATCCTATATGGTTCCTGGGAGAAATATGTAACATACTGAATGCAAATCATTTGAACAATCCCTGGCAGATGGTATGTGATCAGTAAGTCCCACGGATTATTATTATCTTTTCTTATTATCTGTTCTAAATAGCTTTGCAAATAGGATATGTTTTCCTCTATATTGCAGCCTTAAATTTTATCTCCAATAAAAGTGGTATGATAAGAGAAATCATCAGATATCTGAAACTCCTTTTTAATTTTTATTTGAATTTTGGTGTATTCACACAGTACTGAATAATTGGGAGGTTTCCTTAAATGAGAACCCATACTTCAGCACTATGAAAAGAAATGAGCAATTCAAGAGAAAATTAGATTAAATCCTTAAATTAAATTCCAGATTTAAAAAAGATCCAAATAGAAAATGTACCAATATGCCTTGCTATTAAGATCCAATATTTTCCCATTGTGTAGTAATGAGGGTGGGGGACATCCCTTAGGCATGCTCATGAAAAGATTTGGATAAACAGCTTAAATAGTGTGATTAAGGCCTCTTCAATAACATCAAAATCACCTCCAACTTAATTCTACTCATTCAAAGAAAGAAATTACTTTATTTTAAAGTTAATACAAGTTTCCTTTTTAATGTAATAATTGGTAGACAATTATTTGGCTTGATATGCAATAATCCTAAACGTATTTTGAGGGCTATTAAATCAGTGGGATCTTGAAGGCCATGGAAAATAAGAAGATACAATTGTTTTATTTCTCTCGTGGGTTCCTCTGTGACTCGAATGTTCAGGTCCTATTTACAAAGTGATTTTGGTATTGGAAAGTTAATTTTAAAAAATCATGATTTTTACCAGAAAAGAGTGGGAATTAAAATTAATACGGTAAAAGTAAAAAATGAACCAGCATAAGATGTTTTATTCCCATCCCAACCACTGCTCATTCTTCATATAGGAAAGGAGGAAAAAGCATATTTACAATGAATATCAAAAAGTTTGATATGTTCTTACCTAAATACATCTTTAGTAGAACATTTTCAGGATTCTTTTATAAACGTCTTCCTATGAACATTTTCCTGAGGTTTATTTTTAACTTAAGCTGTAAACTCCTTGAGAAAGAAGTGCTTTGCCTCTCTAGGAAGCAGCCTCCCTAAGCACTCAGTTGACATGAAATAGTTTGTCTTTAAAACACTGAAGAATTTTACCATAGGTACGTGAAGGACTTTCAATATCTGAAGAACAATGAATATGTTACACAGGCACAAAGCAATAACAATATTTCAGAAGCTTGAATTCATCTCTGGCCCTAAACAAAACAAAATGAAACCCAAAAAGAGTCCTTTAAACTAAAATGGGATCATATATACTACCATATGAAAAAAATATATACACAGTTGACCTTGAACACCACCAGGGCTAGAGGTTGAAAATCCACATATAACTTTGACTCCTCCAAATTTAACCATTAATAGCCTACTATTAATGGAAGCCTTACTAATAACATAAATTCAATTGACATGTATTTTGTTTGTTATATGTATTATATACATTTTTTTTTAAGATTTTTTTTATCTGAGAGAGAGAGAGAGAGAGAGACCTGTGCGTGAGCAGGGGAAGGGGCAGAGAGAGAGAAATCTCAAGACAACTCCCCATTGAGCTTGGAGTCCAAGGCAAGGCTTAATTCCAGGATTCACCAAATCATGATCTGAACTGAAACCAAGAGTCAGCCTGGCACTCAACCGATTGAGCCACCCAGTTGCCCCTATCCTGTATTCTTATCATAAAGTAAGCTACAGGAAAGAAAGTGTTATTAAGAAAATCATAAGGAAGGGAGGGGTGCCTGGGTGGCTCAGTTGGCTAACGTCTGCCTTTGGTTCAGGTCATGATCCCAGAGTCCTGTCAGTGGGGAGTCTGCTTCTCCCTCTGCCTCTGCCCCTCTCCCTGCTCGTGTTCTCTTGCTCACTCACTCTCTCAAATAAATAAAATCTTAAAAAAGAAAAGAAAATCATAAGGAAATGAAAATACATTTATAGGACTGTACTTTATCAGAAAAAAAGCCACATCTAAGTGGACCCATGCAGTTCAAACCCATGTTGTTCAAGGGTCAACTACATATGCATGCACCATTCTCCCCCAAAACCTGTCTCAGTGTTTCATTTCACCATCAGATGCCTTAAATTTGATGCAGTCTCTAACCACTATACCACCATTCATTCCTCCATACCACTGCAAAGTGAATTTTATCTGTGTGTGACTCTTGCCATTCTACCGTAGCTTCTTTCAGGGACACAACACCCATCCCCACTGAGGTCTTTTTCCTCTTCTCCCTCCTTATTCTATCTGTCTTTTCAGCAGGAAAACACTGTAGATCACTGCTCCTCAGCTGGGCATCTCTCGCTTCTGGTCTTCCCAACCTTCCTCTGCCTCTTTGCCATTCTTGCCTTTACACAGAGAATTCTTTACCATTCTTTCTATGTCACTTGCTATAGCTACTTGTGAGGCCTGCCCTGGTACCAAGTAACCCAGAGGGAGTGCAGTGGTTAAACAGGTTGAATATTCTCCAGAAAAAGGATGCGTTTTTCAAAAGGAAGTAACTTGAATATTGGTGTCAAAAATACTGCTTTTTCCAGCACAGACCTATAAATAACAAATTGATGGTTGCCAGAGGGACGGGTGTGGGGGGATGAGCAAAATGGGCGAAGGGAGAGAGAGATACAGGCTTCCAGTTAGAGAATGAACAAGTCATGACAATAAAAGGTACAACATGGGGAATCAATGGTATTGAAACAGTGATGTATGGTGACGGATGATAGCTACACTTGCATACATAGCATAACATAGAGAAAATCACTATGTTGTTTACCTTAAACTAATGTAACATTCTGTTACTATACTATACTAAATTTTAAAATTAAAAAAAAAAGATGTGTGGACACAAAATTTCACTCCAATATATTTTATTAGATACTTGAAGATATTGGGCAGCCCCAGCAGTTTAGCGCCACCTTCAGCCTGGGGTGTGATCCTGGAGACCCAGGATCGAGTCCCACATCAGGCTCCCTGCATGGAGCCTGCTTCTCCCTCTGCCTGTGTCTGTCTGTTTCTCTCTCTCTCTCTCTCTCTCTCTCTCTCTCTCTCTCTCTCTCTCTGTCATGAATAAATAAATAAGAAGTTTTTAAAAAGATACTTGTAGGGATCCCTGGGTGGCGCAGTGGTTTGGCGCCTGCCTTTGGCCCAGGGCGCGATCCTGGAGACCCGGGATCGAATCCCATGTCGGGCTCCCTGCATGGAGCCTGTGTCTCTGCCTGTCTCTCTCTTTCTCTCTGTGACTATCATGAATAAATAAATAAAATCTTTAAAAAATATTAAAAAAAATAAAAATAAAAATAAAAAGATACTTGTAAAATAACTTCCTTATACATAAATCATTCTTGGTTATAAAAAAAAAAATACTGTTTTTTCTTAGCCAAGGGGAATTCTCAAGAGTAATCCATTCTATTAGGATAGAGTTTATTTTTATACTAAACAAACACTTAAACAATGACAATGCTCAAGACGCCGCCATCTTCTTTCTTGCCTCCCACCTCCATACAGGAGACTAACCTGGTTCTCTTTCTGCTCATATTAGCCCCTCTGGCCTCCTTGGCTAGGAAGTCTCCCTAACCCTCTGCTGACTCTCTCACTGGGCCTTCAAGTCTCAAATTATCTATGGCTTCTTCTGGAAAACTTCCCAGACCAGTCCCAGGTTGGTTCATGTATCTTCCTCAATGATACCCTATGACCCCATATGCATTTCTATGGTTATATCTGCCAGACTTCATTAAAGCCCTCAGATTCTGTATTAGTTTCCCACAGGGTTGTGAGCTCCTGAGGACGGTTATGGTCTCTTATTTAACTCAGTGTCCGCTGAGCAGAGCAGAATGTCTGACATATATTAAGCGCTTAGTAAAATATCTGAATAAATAGATGGACGGATGAACAAAATATTGAATTTAAGTACCCTACTATCCTAAAACTCATCATTAATGAGATTAAGTATGGTAAACACAAAATAGACTTTTTTGGACCTTAAAATTGTCTACCATAATTTTATTAATGTATACTCTATGTTTTTTACTATTTTACTAATTAATTAACTTTACAATTGATATTCTTATGGTGGGGGTGTACTGGATACATCGTGTCATTTTGTCCATAGTCTCAAAGACACACACAATGAGCAAGGTCACACACATTCCTTCTCTCAGAGGGTCTGATAACTCTTAGAGTTCTCAGAGCAGAGATGATATTATAAAATATCACTGGAGGTAGAATGATGGATCCAAATTAAGGGCAACATCAATTTCTACTCAGCTATATAGAAAATTTCAACATGTACTGTTACGTCAACATAGGTGCCATTAGCAAAAGAGAAGTGATTTTCAAAGTTTAGTTTTATTATTGAAAAAAAATGCAATGGTTTTTCTTTAATCCAGTATTAAAATTTAGGCATTGTAATCCCGTTTATCTCAACAATTTTCATATATGGGCTTGCATCTCAGCCTATTTTATAAAGATATGTTAGTGATGTGGATTACATTCAAGAGCAAAACAAAAAAAATGAGAGATGATGCACAATCTTTCTTATTATTGAGACTCATTACTAAGAGAGAGTATTGGTAACTTACTAAAAATTCTACTGGGGCTCATTTTCAAGGAGCTTCAATTATCTAGCCACTTGAAAATATAATTACTGTGAAAGATCAGAGAAAATAAATTTTGACCATAATCATAAGATTAAATTCCACTTTCAAATATCTTGTTTCCTTAAGTATGTCCTATTTAAGTTGTTTTCTTAGACAGCAAAGAAAAGGACCAATTTGGTCAATACAAGCACCAGTGTGTTGACATTTTTAAAGGAAAAATGTGTTGGTGCCTTAGTTATCTAGGCAATTGCTTTAAATATCAGTATCTATTTCTATTCATTGAGACATTTGCACAAAGATCATGTGTCAAAAAACCAAAGGTACAGATCATTTGTATCCAGTCCACTGCAGGACCTGACAGGCATCAGGAACCAGACAGAAATGAGAATATCTGATTGTCAAAAAGGAAGAAGACAGGATCCAGTACATGACTCAGAGAAGAGTCTGTGTCGTACTTAGCACAGAAGTTTGTGTTTGTAATTGCTGGACTGAGCTACTCAGTCATTTAAAGGGTGCTGTCTAATCATATTTTCCTAATCATTTAAAGAGTCTTGTCATAAATCATGTTTACTTAGGACCAGTAACATATGGCCTTCTTAGGATTTCCCTTTTGAGCCAGATAAATGTTATTTGTAGTGAAGAACATTAGATCATGATTATATCCCATAAAAGGAGACAGACCTTAAAGAAAGAGAAAAAAGAAAGGATTGATTGGGTCAAAAATTCACAGTGGCTGCATACATTTTGATTTGAACATGTTCATTATATATAATCATGGTATAATTTGTTTCCTAATGAAGTAATGAAGGAATACACTGATAAAAGAATAATGGATAAGATGATAGAGGGGATGTTATCTAGGTCTTATCTGTAGAATCAAACAAAGAGAACGTCTATACACATGAGAGAATCATAGCTCTGTAACAGAATCGCATACAAAATTACTGAAATAATACTCTAACTTATTTTGGGGGGGCACTTGGGAAAAAATGACTGATTTGTTTAATTTCAGCAAAGCAACCCCTCTCAAAGTTTGTATTCCTCTTCTGTAAGGAGGTGTTACAACAATAGAACATAACTCACCAAACCAATTGAAATGAATCACAAACTCCACAGATATTGTTAAAAATGAAAAAGTATTGCATCTAAGTGAATAATAGAAAAGCTGAATCATCTAGTACAGTTATACTGGCAAGCTTTAGCACAGTTATAAAGGTAATGAATTTCCTTTTACTTGGTTAAAAACAAAACAAAAATCTACAGTTGTATATAAAAAAAAGAGCTATTTTATTTTTAATTGTATTAAAGTTGCTATGAAACATGATTCAGTCTACTTTTTAAAACACTTTATGGTTGAAAAGGTTTTATTAATAAAAAATCAAACATAGAAAATCTCCAAAAATAAAAATAAACATCATTCAAAAATCTCAGTATCCAGATACCATTACTATTGTCAGTGATATGTATACATAATGCTAAGTACATTTTTAAAAAGATACCACAGTAATATTCCTTTCTTTATATATCCCCTACCTCTCTCTCCATTGATCTATTGATAGACACTTGAGCTGGGTCTTGTAGCCATATCTTGGCTATTGTAAATAATGTTGTAATAAACAGGTGCATATATTTTCAAATTAATGTTTTTGTTTTCTTTGGATAAATACCAAAAAGGCCATAAAAACAGAATGAGATCTTACCATCTGCAATAAATGGGTGGACCTAGATAGTATAATAGTAAGTGAAATAAGTTAGAGAAAGAGAGATAGACAAAGACAGACAGATTTCAACTCATGTGTAATTCAGGAAACAAAACAAATAACGGAAAATAGAGACAAATGAAAAAACAAACTCTTAACTACAGAGAACAAACTGGTGGTTGTCAAAGGGAGATGGGTCAGGGTGTGGGTGAAGTAGAGTGAATAAATAAATAAATGTATCATAGTAATGCACTATCAGAAATATTATGTATTTTTTCACTTAATACTATGTAATGGCTTTATTTTATTTTATTTTAAGGATTTATTTATTTATTCATTCAGAGACGGAGAGAGAGAGAGTCAGAGAGAGAAGCAGCGGGCTCCATGGAGGGAGCCCGACGTCGGACTCGATCCCGGGTCTCCAGGATCAGGCCCTGGGCTGCAGGCGGCGCTAAACCGCCGCGCCACCGGGGCTGCCCTTTATTTTAAAATCAAATAGGTCTGCCTGTTTTTTAAATTGCTAGGGTGATATCCATAGTAATTTATTTAACTACTGTCCTCTTAATGGAACATTTAGATGAACTCAATACATTTCTACCACTAACAATGTTATAATCGACATCTTTCTACATGCCTACATTGTGTGTGCATTTTAAATTTTGAGAAACTGTCAAATCAGCAAACGTAGGAGATTATTTTTCCCTGCATTTTGTCATCACTGAGAATCTTTAAATATGTCTTTTAATCTTTGTCAATTTGATAGGCAAAATCATTGTCATAAAATTTTCATCTACATTTATTATTAGGACATCAAATGATCTTTTCAGATAATGTTAGGGATTAATCTGTCAAATTTTCTATTGTTTCAGTCATTATTTTGCTTATTTTATAAGAGCTTTTTTATGTCATATAGATTTATGTATTATGTGTCACTTATGGGGTACATGAAATCCTATGAGGAGAAGTACTATTATGGGCTGAACATATGTCTCCTCCCAAAATTCATACATTCATATCCTATCCATAAGCATGGTATCATTTAGAATAAAGAAGTAATTAAGGGTAGTTGAGAGCATAAGCATGGAGCCTTGATTCAATAGGATTGTTCTTATAAAAAAGACACACCAGAGAAGTTCATCAATCTCTGTATGTACACATACAGGAACATAATAAGAAGGCAGCTGTCCACAAACCAGGGAGAGAGCCCTCACAGAAGACCAAGATCTTAATGTTGGACTTCTAGCCTCCAGAATGGTGAGAAAATACATTTCTGTTGTTTAAGCCACCTAGGCTATTAAATTTTGACCAATATTTGGTACTTTGATCATTTCAGACCACTGAGATCTTTTGGATAATTCATTCCAGTTAAAATTGGTCTGTATTAGCTTTCTGTGCTGTGTAACACACTACCACACACTTGGCACACTTTGTACCACACACTTTGTAACTACACTCATTTATTATCTCATGGTTTTCATACGTCAGAAACCATGCCACAACTTAACTCAGTTCCCTGCTTCAGGATCACACGAGGCTAGAATCCAGGTGTCCTCAGGACTGTGGTCTCATAAGAGACTTGAATGAAGAAAGAGCTGCTTCCAAACACTCTCAGGATATTGACATAATTCATCTCCTTGTAGCTATGGCATTGAAGTTTTTGTTTTCTTTCTGTCAATCAAGAGTTATTCTCAGCTTCTAAAGGCCACTCATGGTTCCTTGTTCCATGGCCCTCTCCAAAGACCCTCTTCACAATGTGGCAGCTTACTTCTTCAAAACATTGATAGTTTCTCATTTCTGGGAGAGTTTGGTCTTTGCTCTAAGGGCCTTCACCTGATTAAGCCAAGCCTACCAGGTACATCTGTCTTCTGATTAATTCCAAATCAACTAATTTGACACCTTAATTACAATCCTTCACCTCCTTCATATTCTTTTGGCCAGGACTAAGTCACAGGTCCCCCCACCTCGACCCCCCGCACTTAAGGGTATAAACATGAGGTGGGGTAGGAATCACCAAGAATGCCTAGGTCTGTCCAGCAAATGAGTGTTTTGTGTTTTCCTTTAACTCTAAAATCCGTGGGGTTTTCTGCACCAACTTTTGACAATCTGTACTGTGGAATTTGAGGGACAGAGGAGATGGTGATAAACAGGAGCAATGAGGAAAGAACAGGAGAGATATAGCAAGAGGAAAGAGAGTTGATCGGAGAAGGGGAGACATACCTGTGCAGTGGTGAGCAGAATAGTTATGCTGGAGCAATGATTTATTATGAAAGAAAAGAAGACAGAGCTTTAGCTCTGTCATATCCACCCTGTCTTACTATGTGATACAAACACACAAGCTTCTCTCAATTTTATTTTTCCTCCATGTCAACAAGGGACCCAGTTCTTGCCAGTGACAGCACCATCATGGTGCCTCTGACACATTCCTTCATGCCTCAGGTGTAATGAGAAACTACTCTCTGACTTCATTTTTGTTTTCCCCTTATAATGTGAAGAATGGGCCTCATAAGTATAAATCAGAGTTCAGCTAGGTCTCCCCTGTCCCTCAAGAGATTAGTTCAAGTCCCTGAAACTATTTCTTGGAGTAGCAGAGAATCTTCTCCAAGATGCACAGACATTAAGCATTGCAGCCCTTGGTCCCCTGTGCTTGAAGTCTCCATTGAGCTTTCTGATTCTATCTCCTTTCACATCACCCTCCAGGACTCCCTCTTCACACATCATTCTGAGGCTACTGAATTCAGTAGTTTTAAAGGGAAAGGCAGTATTATAAAGGTGGAAATAAAGGGTGTGTTCACATGACAAGAATGTACAAGATTTGGTTTTAAACATGAAGAATCTCTTAAAATATTTGCTAGCTTCCCTTCATCTCATCCCCTCCCCAGCCAGCCCTCAGATAACATAATCTCACTTGTTCCTTTTCTCCATGTCTCTTTTCTCATTTATATTCCACACACCCCCCCCCACCATCTCCAATCAGATGCAAAGAAAAAGATGCAAAAATCAAAGAGTCATTTCATTTTCTCCTACTGAGTAGCTTTTGATGGTGACTGGGTGCACTCATGCGCTGTGACTTCACCCCCTAGCTCAAGTCATCTATCAGGATAATTTCCCTTAAAATATTTCCTTCTCTAAATGGAAACCTCATGCTTGCTGTCAAAAGCATAAAAGTTACACATTGGTGGCATATTTATACCCTTCTTAGACCGAAGCTCCTGGAAGATGCTTACTCACTTTTTCATATTCATTCTTAGGAACACTCAGCCCTTTTGTCCAATAAGCCTTCCCTGTATGTGTGCTCTTGCATTAGGGCCGGGAAACACATACTGAAACTTGTGAGTTCAAATAGTACACACTGAATGAGAACTTATTTCCTTCAATATTTTCAGAACTTCAGGAACATGAAACTTCAAAAGTGAAGTATAAAGTACAGCATCATGGACACCTGGTTGGCTCAGTGGTTGAGCGTCTGCCTTTGGCTCAAGTCATGATACCTGGGTCCTGGGATAGAGTCCCACATGGGGCTCCCCATAGGGAGCCTGCTTCTCTCTCTGCCTATGTCTCTGCCTCTGTGTGTATGTGTGTCTCTCATGAATGAATGAATGAATGAATGAATGAATGAATGAATGAATCTTTAAAAAATAAAAAATAAAAATAAAGAACAGCATCATATTATACCAAACCCCACACTCCCAGACCTACATCTCCAATACACCTGCCATCAACACAACACATCTACAACTCTACTTTATATATGCCATCCTGAACACCAGATCCCACAAGGTGCACACACACAAACACACACACACATACACAAGTCACCCTCAAACCAAACATATAAACTGCTATGCACTCGTACTGGTTCAATCCTGAGTGGGAACAGGGAATACTGAAATTCAAAGATGTCTCATTCTTCTGCTGTTTCATGGCCACAGAACACCGACCCAAAAAAATTATTATGGACTTCAGGGAGAGATATTTTTGTATATGCTTCTAAAATACATGAATATGTACAATGGAAACTGCTTATATAAGTAAGCCAGAAAACTGGAATGGGAGAGGGAAAAATAAAGTTAAATTTATTTTAAATTTGAATAAATTTAAAATAAATTTATTTGATGATTTGTGGGTGATCAGAGTGACTTTTAAGACCACATATTGATGTATCCCCCAGTCACTCTTCTCAGACCAGATAGCATTTATCACAATACAGTGTAAATACTACTTTGCTTCTCTTGTTTTCCGACCTACTCAGTGAGGGCATGAATCAAATCTTTTTCTTCAGTTGTTGCTCAGAATGTTTCCCTGTATCTAGCACACAGTAGGTATTCAAATCATTTTTACTAAATCAAGGCTTTGAAAAAGGACATTAACTTGTTATTATGGAAGTTTTAAAAACATTTTGTCATGGTATATCTAAGTCTATGAAAGTAAAAAAATACTGCGAAAGGAGTTTTCAAGCCTTTGCCATCTTGTTCATTCTCATCCCCTTTCAGATTTCATGGGAAATTTTAGGGCATTCAATTTCAAACAGAGTTGTGTAACAGATTTCAAATTAAATCAAAGTAGATTTCCCTGTGATTTAAAAGTGGATAAGTTTCTAATCAATTATGCATATAGTTCACTTGGTTTGTCCTTCACAGTGTAGAATTTCTAATGGTGTTTAAAGTTGGGAAAACCATGAATAGTCTCTCTACCATATGCTATCGTTTTCTTTAATTACAGTCCTATTTGGTTTCTTAATGAAGTAAAAATAAAATCCAATATATAAATGTTATGACATTTAGGGATATCTAATTCATGTTCTCATCCTGTGATTGATTTTCCTTAATGAAGAATCAGAGTAGGTTAAAGCCTTTAAAACCAGATATATTCTAAGCCCCTCAGCATTATCAGTTTCCAAATAATTGTATTTTTATTTTCAAAGCCATTCAAGTACAGCATTTTATAGCTCCTCTGAGGCCATCATTTTAAGCACAGGTATCTTCATGAAAATGCAATCAATGTAAATTATTATGAACTTGAATTTGAATAAGACCAGTCCAAACAGCACATTGACTCTGAAGGCAACCACACTGATTCTTATTTATCTTGAAAATATTCCTGACACCACATTGTGTTTGTCTTTATCTTATGAGTGAACCAATGGAAAATGAGACAGTAAGTACTATAAATAAAAAGATCTTTATCCAATCGTAAGGCCTGAAGCTTACATTGCCTACTATTAGATAATAACTCCAAGTATTTAGGTTTAAGTCACCACATCGAATATACGCTGGAAATTTTATTCACCTAAGAAAATGTTGATACAAAATCATAATTTGAGAATTTTTCAATATACAAACTGAAGTTGTGAAGTAAACGGTGTTGTTTTGTTATTCTTGACTTAACTTAAAAGCTCCCTGAGAGTGGAGAATGAAACTGTAATTAGTATACATTTTCCCCTCAATATATTAACACACACATCGAGAATATCTCAAGTAATTCTATTTTACTCGCCAGGATCTACACCCTGGATAGCCCTCTTCTGCTGAGTGTGGAAGGTACTGAAGAACAGGAGAGAATATGATTAGGTTGTCTTATATGACACAGTTCACAGCTGACTTTTTAAAAGAATTGTGAGGGCAGCACGGGTGGCTCAGCGGTTTAGTGCTGCCTTGGGCCCAGGGTGGGATCCTGGAGACCTGGGATCAAGTCCCATGATGGGCTCCCTGCATGGAGCCTGCTTCTCCTTCTGCCTATGTCTCTGCCTCTCTCTCTCTCTCTCTCTCTCTCTCGAATAAATAAATAAAATCTTTTTAGATAGATAGATAGATAGATAGATAGATAGATAGATAGATAGGATTGTGATTCTCCCAGGGTCGGACCTAATCAGATGATTCCAGAAAAAAAACAAGGCTCTTCTTGGACAAACAGATTCAAAACATGGGAGTGTTTTAAATTGAGAGAGTCTCTGTTAGCAGCTTTGAAGATGGAGAAAACCACAGGACAAATTAACTCATAATACATCTAAATGAAAAGCTAAAACTACAAAATTTTTAAAATAACAAGTAGGAGAAAACATATATGTAATCTGGGTTATGAAAAACCTTCTTAGATATGATACCAAAAAACCATCTATAATTGAAAAGAAATGGATAAATCAAACCTTACAAAGTTAAAAACATTTGTGCTTTAAAAGACACCACTAGTAAAACTAAAAAACAAGCATCAGACTGGTAGAAATTATTTGCAAACCAGATATCTCATAAAAGATGTACATCAAAAACTATAAGGAATTCTTAAAGCTAAAGAATAATAAAACCTAATTTAAAATGGACAGGGGAGCCTGGACAGCTCCGTTCATTGACCAACTGACTCTTGGTTTCAGCTCAGGTCATGATCTGATGGGTCTTGAGATCAATACCTATATGAGCTCTACGTTCAGCAGGGAGTCTGCTTGAAGATTCTCTCCATCTGCCCCTTGCCCCACTCAAGTGCACACACGCACTCTCTCTCCCTAATAAATAAATCTTTAAAAAATAAATAAAAAATAAAAAATAAATAAAAAATAAAAATGGACAAAAGTGTACAACTGACTTTTACCAAAAAAAATATAAATGAATGATTAACAAGCACACAAAAGATAACCAGCATCATTAGTCAAGAAAGGTAAATATCACATGTGATACTTTTACCCATTAAAATGGTTAAAATACAGTATTTTTAAAAAATAGATAACTTTTAGGAAGAATGTGGAGAAAATAGAATACTCACGTATTTCTAATGAGAATTAAAATCGTGTTGCCACTTTGGAAAACTGTTTGCTTATTTATTAAAATTTCAAATATAAATATCCCATAAAATCCATCAATTCTAACTACTCAAGATAACTGAAATAATATGTCCATACAAAAATTTGTAAATGAATGTTTCCAGTAGCATTAGTACCAGTTAATAAGTGAAAACAATCAAAATGTCCACATACTGATGAGTAGAAAAATAAAATGTAGTATACCCACACAGTGCAATACTACTAACAATAAAAATCAATGAACCACTGCTCCATACAAAATACAGATGAACCTCAAAAGCATTACACTAAATGAAAAAAGCCAGACATGAAAGAACACATATTATATGTTTCCATTTATAGGAAGTTTCCATTTTTAGGAAATGCCAAGAAAAGGAAATTTTATAGACAGAAAGCAGACTCTTGTTCACCTATGGCTAGGAGTAGGAACTGAGATTGGGCACAAGGAATCTTCTTGGAGAGATGGAAATATGAGATTGTACTGCTATATGCAAAACTGCAAATTTATTTAAAACTACTGTAACTAAAATGAGTAAAATTTATGGTATGCAAATTATATCTCAATAATGCTGTTTTAAAAATCACAGTAGGTAGATTATACTGTACAGTATACTATAGTTGTACAGTAGACTACAACTAGCACAGTACTGGATTGTAATCTAATACAATATATTATCATCTGTAAATGCAGGCATTTCTATCTTCACACCCAAGGCTACACTGTACCATTTCCATAAAAATACCAAGGTCCATGAGATGTATTTTTGGCCTTGGGAGTTCTTTAAAGTGCTTTCCTTCCACTGAAGCATTTTGTATTTCAGTTGCCTGTCTCAGTTCACAACACAGCTGGGCTATGTCAATGAGAGTGCACTGCACTTATTGGTCATGGTGCTAATGGCAGTATTTAGGGGTATGGTACACATGCTTAAAGATTGATTCTTGGTTAATAGCCAGAGATAAGAAAACAATTAGATATCGAATCACACTCACAGTGACATTTTTATTATTAACATAGGGAGAAGCCTATGCTTAGAAACCATACCAATGAATGAAGTTGGCTGAGATAAAGCCACTGATACAAAACACATGATTTTTGCAAATGCACTTATAGCTATCAGAAGCATTTCTTTTTCCTGAGGGATACTAACAAACACTGTCAGACTTTTATCAATAGAAGTATCAATTAGATATACATCAGAGAATTTGCTAAAAGTTCCTCTTTGCCTTAGACATTAACCAGGCAAACTCTGACTATTCTATTTCCAGCTGATGCTGAAAATACAAATTAGGTCTGATTGAATAACACTAGATTGGAAAGCATAGTTTATAGCTTTTAAAATCATATTTAGCCTTCTTAATGTGTCCCTAGAGCATATTCCCTTCAGGGCATATTAAATTTATATGGCATTATATAATGGCTTGTGAATTGCAAGCAACACATATTAGTAATAGAGAAAAAAGCTAGACATAATATTGAAATCACCTTACATAGGATATGTTTCTTTTATTTTCGGAAACTAGTATCATTTTTTGTCGATTGAAAGGGTAACGAAATTAGTCTAATGTTTATAAGCCAACTGCCTATGTTTTTCTGAAAACCTATTCTTTAAAAGTAGAAATTCCTATAGGGTACATGTTTCTCAGTTTTTTTCATTTTAATGTTTTCCTTTAAATCAATTCATGTTTAATAATCAAGATACAATAAACAAAAAATCATGTACAATACTTGATAGTAAAACATTACATTGAATTAGAATTTTTAAAATAATTTTTAAAAGATTTTACTTATTCATTTAGAGTGAAAAGAGAACATGATTAGAGAGGGTGGTAAGGAGCAGAGGGAGAGGGACAAGCAGACTCCATGCTGAGCACAGAGCCCAATGTAGGGCTCGATCCCACAACCCTGAGATCGTGACATAAGCTGAAATCAAGAGTCAGACACTTAATTAACTAACTGAGCCACCCAGGCACCCCTGAATTAGAATTACTGTATCTCACTCAAAGTAAAATTGAAATGTAAATTAGTATGGTTAAAGATAAAGAATATTTTGCTTCCTATCTCAAAGGAAGGTTATTATGAAATAAAAAAGGTGAAAACATTTTAACAATATATACTTATACAAAAAAACTGATAAACTTGATATAAGATACAACACATAACTTTCAGAAATGTATGAAAGATAGTGTATAATAATGTAGAAAAGAGGAAAATAGATTCCTATTACATTGGAAGATGATAATAAAATGTCTAAATTCTAGAATTAGGACTTTGTTTCAAAAATACTTTCTCTTGATATAGTATCTAAATGTCATATTATCTGTAATAAAAATTTCACCTATCTTTATCTTCTAAGACTGAAGTGACATAATTTTTTTGATTTTAAAGTTCTTTATGTAGATCTAAATTAGACATGTTAAGGTATTAAATATAAAAAATTAGACTATTGAGTAGTATCTTCTCACTCCCCCATCTAATCTGGTTCTTGTCACAGGCAAATAGTAAAATTACATTGACCTAATTTCTCAGTGTTAGTCTCCTAATTACATGCCATGGTTAACTCAACAGGTTTTGTTTTAACAAGGGGAACAATTTCCTTCTGCATGGCAAGAATCTGTCATTCGTGTGCAGATAAATCATGGAAGAATATACTGGGAACATATGTAAGATGCTGGAGATAATCCTCATATGGTCCTACTGACCTCAGCACTAAAGTGTCTTTAAGACCTACACTCCTGTGCTAGATAATATCAGTATAACGTGTAAGTATGGTCCTTGACCTACATTCACTATGTAAAATCAGGCAGGTATAATCCTGTGTCGTGAACTCAGCCTAACTATTGCTCTTGTGGCTGCCACTGCTATGAATTGCAGTTACCACATCTATAAAAGTGGAGACACTTAATGATGTTCAAAGATTCTTCTAGCTCCAAGTTTCACTAATTTGAAAAAATTCATTCAATTTTAAGCACAATCATAAAATTAAGTGTACAGAAGTCAGAATTTTTAATAATAGTGGGGCAGATGGATTGATGAAAACTTTCATGGGTCACAGAACACGTGTATGTGTTTATGAACTTCAGCTTCAGCTATATGAACTTAATAATTTTGTAAAACATCTGCTATATATGAAGAAAAAATAAGGATTCTGGTTTTGGTGACCCCTGAGAACAACCTTCTAATTGAGATCAACTTGAAAAACTAAAATTGCAAATTTATGTGTAAAAGCATCAAAGAATTAATGAGGTAATAAAAAAATAAGTGAAAGTCCAGCATAAGAAACTGAGATGAACCCAGAATTAAAATCTGTATTTACCAAAGAAATTGACATTCATTTTGGAAGTGTAAAAGAGGCTGAAAGATCAGGCTTTTGACAAATTTCTAAGTTTAGGAGTATAAAAATAGAATTAAGGAACCTCCAAGTAGAACCTTGGTAAATCATAAAAGCCGTGATTTGGAAAACAAAAGGATCATACCATAAGAAAAGGATAACCTGGAGACACATTAGACTTGGCAAGACCAATGACTGCTAATGACCCTACCTTCTACCCAAAGCAAACTTATAACCTCTCTGGAAAAAGAGTATATCCTTCTAGGGTACAAACTTTTTTGAAATTTTTTAAAAAGATTTTATTTATTTATTCATAAGAGACACATAGAGAGAGGCAGAGACATAAGCAGAGGGTAAAGCAGGCTCCCCACAAGGATCCTGATTCCGGACTCGATCGTAGACCCCCGGATCACACCCTGAGCCAAAGACAGATGCTCAACCACTGAACCACCCAGGTGTCCCTGTTTTGACAATTTCTTATTCACACTATACAGCACTTGAGTTTCTTAAAAGGTCACTACTAGTAGATGCAACTAAATGAAAAAATCAAGGAAACAGCACAAAATACAAATAAACCCAAATAGGATTCAGGTAATAGAATTAACATGAATTTTAAAATAACTCTACATGTTTAAGGAAATAAAAGTGAGATCAAGAACTGTTGAATAGAACAGTAAACTATAAAAGATATAGTCAGAATTTTAATAGTGGGAAATTATCAATTATTGAAACTGAAAACAATGAATATGTTCAACAGCAGATTATGCATAGCTAAAGAGAAACTTTGTTACCTGTAATCCAGAAGACAACAAAATGGCCAAGTTAAGTAACAGAGGGGAAAAAAAGAAAAAGGTAGGGTGTAAGTTACTTATACAATGAAAAGAGCTTTCATGTTATTGAAGAACTGAAGGTGAGAGTAGAGAGAAAGGGGCAAAAATTATTAGCTGAGAATTTTCCAAAACTGGCAAAAGACATCAAGCCACAAATTCAAGAAGCCGAAGGGGAAAAAAGAAAAAATTAAATAATTACAGCAGGTCATTATTTAATTTAAAACTTCTTGAAGTTTTTAAAAACCAAATAAACTTTTGAAACCCAAATGAAAAGAAAAAAACTTCTGAAGTACCCAGAGGGAATAACACGCAGTGTTTTCAAAGAACCAAGAATAAGTCTGGCAACAGACTTCTCAACAGAAGTTATGGAAACAACGAGACATGGAATAAAATCTCCAAAATGATACAGAAAAATAAGTGCCAAAAAAGTATTCTATTCTGAGTGCAAATGTAAGATACTGGGTCAATCTAAATGAATGATAACTGTATAAAACAATAATAATAAGGCACTGTGGCATTTAAAACATATAATATAGAGGATTACAATGCCTGAGAATAACAGATCAAGTTAATGTATCCTAAGAATACTGTTTTCTCTGGGAAGTAAGGAAATTTTTAATATATGTTAACTTTGATACATCTGCTATGCCTATAGCATGCTATGCCTCTATGCATCTCTAGGGAAATTACAGAAATAATTCTCAAGGAATTTGTAACTTAAAAGGAAAAAAAGGCATGAGAAAATATACATTTGAACTTACGGAATGAATGGAAAGAAAAAGAAACAAAAAATAGGTAGGGAAAAAATAGTAATTTAAATGCAAAATTTAGGGACTCCTGGGTGGCTCAGTGGTTGAGTGCCTTCAGCTAAGGGCCTGATCCCAGGATCCTGGTATTTAGTACCACATTAGGCTCCCCATAGGAGCCTGCTTCTCCCTCTGCCTATGTCTCTGCCTCTCTGTGTGTGTGTCTCTCATGAATAAATAAAATATCTTTAAAAAATTCAAATGATGGCAAATATTACATATATGGATTATGAGACTTGCAGTAGATAACAAATTCAACTACATGCTGTTTAGAAGAGACACACCATAAAGATAATGACACTGCAAGTAAAAAGATTAAAAAAATTTACGTCATAAATACACTAAAAGAAAGCTGAGAAACATTTTGCATAAATAAAGATAAAAAGGAACACTTCATGTTGGTAAACAATTTAGTGCACACAAAAAAAAAGATGTAGTACCTAAATTTCTCAAAAAAAAACAAAAAAAAGAACCATTAAAAAAATCATATTCTGAAATATAAAATAAGTCCTAAGCATTTTGACAACTGACAAGTAGTAATAATCTCACAATGTAATTAAGCTTGAATTCAGTAACAAAAATATAACTAGAAAATTCCCTTATATTTTGAATTAAGAAATTCTGTTTAAACTATAGATTGAGAAGGAATCATAACTTAAATTCAAAAATATTTTTAAGTAAATGACCTGGTAGTTTTAAAATATGACTTCAAATTCCTTCAATGGCTCTCTTATCAAGAGTTGAGTTCCGGGATGCCTGGGTGGTTCAGTGGTTGTGCGTCTGCTTTCGTCTCAGGGCCTGATCCTGGGGTCTGGGGACTGAATCCCACACCGGGTTCCCTAAGGGGAGCTTGCTTCTCCCTCTGCCTATATCTCTGCCCACCCCCCTCGAATAAATAAATAAATAAAATCTTTTAAAAAAAAAGAGTTAAGTTCATGTGCTCTCTTCCTCTTGCTTCTTTGTGTTTAACCAAAAGAAAAGGAAAAGTGCTGTGCCAGGTTCTGGCACCTGTCTTAGGAAATTGCTAAGTTCCACTTCTATTTCTTTGGACATTCACTCTTGAATCCCAGACATCATTTGTAAGGAAACTAGGGCCTTTGGAAAGATTTATGTGGAGAGGCCGATATGAAAGGGAACAGAGACACCAACTTGTCAGCCACGTGAGTGAGCCATCCTAAGTAGAATCTGCTCCCACTTGAGCCATCCCAACTGATGCCACATGGAGAAGGCAAGCATTCTTCATGAGCCCCGACAAATTACAGACTCATTAGCTAAATAAGTGATTGATGTAGAAACCAGAAACTACTTGCTAAAAGTACAATATGCCTGTTTGAGAAACAGGAAGAGTGTTGCCTGGAAGAGTTTTAAGAGTGTAAGTTTCACTTCCTTAGCGGGTTATTGAACCAGAATCCCAGAAAGAAGATCCTGTTTTGGTAGGCAGGGCTTACAAAACATATTTTCTCATCAACTGATGAGATGCCAAAATTGTGTATCACACAGCTTCCCTTTTAGTTGATAGCACCAAACACATGTTTAAGGATGGCAGAGTAATTGGTAAGCACTTGATTGCTTGCTTCCTCCCCAAAATTCAGATGTTTCTGTGCTATAATCTTGATGAGCGAATCCATACATGCCAATCTCAATTTTCTCATATATACAAAGAGAACATGCAACTGACATCTTCAAAAATCAAACAGGATTTCTAGAGGGAAAAAAAAATAACGTAGAACCAAGTAGTATGAGAGAGCTGCTTTCATAGAATGTGAGTTAAAGCCACTGATCTCATCACAGAATTTGTCATCAGCGTAATTTAAAAATAACAGAAACCCCCCCAAATGTCTATCTAAAAGTCTACAATACCCTCTGAAACTGTAATCCTTGGTTAGATTTTAACTTGAAAAATATTTTGCCTCCTTCACTCTATTTCAGATTTCAAAATACTCATCCCCTCCATACTTCAGGCTAAGAGTAAAGGCAATTCATTCTACATTTAAGGGGAAAAAAAAAAACTTCTTATATCTTAGTTAAGGAAAATAAGTTATGTTGCTTACAGTTACACACTATGGATTTATTTATTTGCCTTTCCTAGATGATGTCTTCAGCAAAGTATTAAATTTAAAGTATTTGATCTATATAATACTGCTAATTATACATAATCATTTTTAAAATGTGTAATCAACAGCAATAATCACTTTCATAGCTACCAACTTTGTATTTTCAAATTTATGGATGTAGATATTCCTGTATTATTACACAGACACATAAATGAATAAATAGCATTGCACTTTCTCATTGCCAGTAATCTACATTTGATAAACATTGTATTAATAAATTCCATTCCTTTTGTTAATCATACTGGCCAATTTTCATAACATGTTATAACTCATCGCCTGTACACCATTTGCCAGGATGACTGTCATTGCTTCTACAATCAGATATGTGCTTACTAAATGTGTGTGGGGATATTTCCTATCTCTTAGGCTAATCGTGCTTGATATATCTATGAAATGTAATTAAATTATAATACAATTATAAAGAAAAAGCAATGAAATATGAGACATAATACCTGCTTATTCTGAGCAGAGTAATTTGAATGCTTAGGAAGGACACAATAAAGGAACATATCATAAAAATGCTTTTGAATAGATATGAATGGAAGACCCAAACAAGCTTAGGAACATGAATTGAAAGATACAGCTCTTAAATGGCTACATGAGTCTCTTCAATGGAGAATAAAAATAACAATAATAATAATAATAATAATAATAATAATAATAATTTTAAAGGCCATCAGAGGACAGATGGGAGTTGTCTAATAGGAATAGAGTTTCAGATTTGCAAGATGAAAATTCTGGAGATCTATTTCAAAACAACATGAATATACTTAACACTACTGAACTATGCACTTTAAAAAAGTCAAACTAGATACCACAGATAATAGAATCACAAACATATTTTTCTTAAGAACTACAATTAACTGAACACTGCTCTTTAAAAAAAAAAGAATTGGTTCCATATGAAAAGATTCAAAAATAATGTACATGCATGTGGTTTTTAGTGAACACAGCACTAGGTTAACATGCATGATTATTTTCATGATTTTCCTCTTTAACCCACATGATTGTGTCCAGTAAGTATGGTAAATATTACTGTACATAAGACACTGTGGCTATTAAATCTGAAAATCTTGTCTTTCTAAAATCTGGTGCTGGAGTTTTCAAATTGGAGTCCTGGAATACTAAGGTAGAGCTTCCAGAGCCTTCTTATTGTAGACAGGGGTGGAGGAGGTTCTAGAACTTGGAGTGAGGGTAGAAATGCATTGAGGAGAGAGAAAAGCAGACAGAAGAGTCCAGGACTCCAAATCCAAGACTTCAATTCCTCCTCAACCCAAAAAGCTCAGATTCCATCTACTATATGCTGAGTTCCAGGAGAGAGTTCACTAGAAAATAAAAGGTCCTAGGAGTTTTAAAAGTTCTAGAGAAATGTGGTTTTAAATACTGTAAGACAGGGAAGGGTTCTGTGTGGTTGTTATATGCCTGGAACTATGCTAGACCTCTTAAAAATGTAGATACTGTTTTGTTCACTCCCATAGCAAATTTAAGAGAAAGTTATTACCATCTAATTTTACTGAAAGCTATGCCTCAAATGAATGAATTACTGCAGGCAAAATCACACTGCTTATAAGAAAAGTCAGGTATTTGATGAACAAGTCCATTTCCAGGCTGATTTACATGGTTTTATAACTGTAATACTCTTCTCTGTAATTTAATATATTTTACCAATTTTCTGTACTAATCAACTCTGATTTCTCACCATCAGTTCTGAGGAAGATCTCACTTATTTTTCAAATCCCTTTTGTTTTAACTTTATCTAGCAGGTCTCTTGTCTCATGGATGTCAAGAATATGTTTGTGTCACAAATCACACATGATTATGCTTTCTTGGAATACCTTATGTCATTAACTTTTTCTTTCTGAAAAGCTTCTAGTATTATGTCTGGAAGAGGTAGCAACCTAAATACAACTTTAAATAAATGTAAAACTATGAAAGCAATTCTCTGAGGCAGGTGACACAATATGCCAGCAAAAATATTTTAATGAACAGAGAAATTCAGAAAAGGAATCAGAGTGATGATACTCTCATTTGGATTTAGAACTAAGTTTCGTTGCATTAAATTTTCAATTCTCGAACTGCTAGAGTAATAAAATTTAGCATAAGGGAAAACATCAAGTAATTTGGGTTCTAGCATCTTGCCACTCCCATGAACAGTACAAACCAGGATGGGCTTGGTCCATGTCTGGTCCTGCACATTCCATTGCAGATGGGTCAGCTCTACTTCTGAAATAAATCATCATGAGTGAACAAGCCCACAGCAAACCCATGAAAAATCACCTAAATTTCTAGCTAGGAAATCAATGATTTTAACTAAAAGAAGAGTGGGTATTCATTTCACTTAGATAAATTTACATAAAAGCACAAAAAGATTCATTTACAATTTACCTATTTTCTGAGTAAGGAAGTCGATTATTGTCCTTTGCATAGAGAGGAAAGGTCACTTTAAAAAGAACATTGCTGAAGTCCCTGATACAAGTTCCCATGATATTTAGCTTGTTGATTTCCTTCAGGTTTCATAGCCATGCACGCAGTTTTGTCATACAAATTCTTATAAAAATTATCCTTTGAAAAGAAATTATTCAGAGACATAAACCTTAGAATTTGGCAAGCTTGTGGTTTTGTTTCTCTTCGACAAATTGTAGAATCACAGTTCTGCTTTAGCATATCTCTACATTTCTATTATCTGATAACACTCAACTCTTGGGGGAAAAATTTAAGTAGCAGAAATATAAAGGACACAATGCAACAAAAAAAATAGTCCCACAAATCTCATGCTTTTCTATACTGCTGTGCAATCAAGGACAGGTTTTCTCTTCTAATACTTGTTGGATAACGATACAGATACATGATCTTCACATTAGGACAATTAGACAAAAGGAAGGCCAAAGGGCAATCTCAAATCAATTTTATATTAAAGCAAAGAATTTTGAAAGTACTGCTTTCCCTTGCAATCTCATATAGGCACCAACAAAAGCACCATTTGTGGTAGTTGGGGGGGGGGGTGTTTTAACAAAAGAAAATAGCTTTTTCAAAGGCTGTTTATTGCTTTAAATGTTTAAAAGCTTTTTAAAAAGCAACTTTTTTCTTCTCCTTAGGCGTCAACAGGGGATAATTGCCTTTCCATGCTTTTAAATAATCCTGTTTAAGACAGAGTAGCATAGGAGCCTGTGCTTGGAAAACTTTTTACTTAACTGGATTGTGTGGGTGTGGATCTGGGGTCAACAACAGAACCTCTACAAATAACGACACTTCGAATTTTCTCTTAGGATGATTTATTTTATTTTTTAAATTGCCATACGGTAAAATTGACTTTTTTAGATGTACACATTATGAATTTTAACATTTGTATAGATTCATGTAAGTACTCTCACAATCCAGATACAGAACAATTCTATCACCGCAGAAAAACTCCCTGAGCTAGCCCTTTGTAATCATACCTTTCTCTTTCCCCTTAAGCCTTGAAAACTAGGATTCATTCATTACCATACTTCACCTTTTGGAGAATGTCATATAGTGTACAATGTGTTTTGTCTGTGATGAAGAAGATGACCAACTGGAGAGCTGAAGGGTAAGTTGGGCTTTCTGCACAGAAGATGAGCTGAGGCAGTGAAATCAGCTGTGAAATACAAAACTCTTGAGCCATCTGTGGCAGCTGTTCATACAATGTGCTTTCACGTCTCTAAGCCAAGTGGTCTGCACCTCCCAGAAGGATATATTGGGACCTAGTCAAATCAGAAGAGTGAAGTCTTCCTAGAGAGGATACTATAGATTTTTCAACGGCTGAGTTATAACATCAGGATAAAAAGGGCCATCCTGGGGACCCCTGGGTGGCTCAGTGGTTGAGCGTCTGCCTTCAGCTCAGGGCATGATCCTGGAGTTCAGGGATCAAGTCCCACATCGGGCTCCCTGCATGGAGCTTGCTTCTCCCTCTGCCTGTGTCTCTGCCTCTTTCTTTCTGTGTCTCTCATGGATAAATAAATAAAATAAAATAAAATAAAATTAATTAATTAATTAAAATAAAAGGACCATCCCACTTTCTTCTGAGTAACTATTGCATTAATAAGTAGGATAAATTCTTGGGCATTTTTGTCACCCCAAAATGAACTGAGCAATGTATCATGATGCCACCTGGATATAAAAGAAGAAAATGAAGCAGCCTCATCTTAAAGCTGAAATCTAAATTTTTATCTTATTTAAATATAATTGGCCCTATGGTTTATCAATTTTAAACTTCACTTTGAGAAATTTTAGGAAATGAAATAAACCTAAATTTGCAAAATATAGTCAACTATTTTTAACAAAATGAGAGATCTGTTTGGAATAGTTGAATAGTATTCTCCGACTTGAAAGTGAAAATGTTTTGTTCTGAGACAGGTTTCCCCCCCAAATTTTAATAGTGTAATGATTCTAACTAGATTGTATGAATTTTATCATTGTAAAATGTTGTATGTTCCTTGTTTTAGATTGTGCTAGGGTGAGCAGATGTTCAACAATTTGAAGTCTGTTTAGAATCTTCCTACCTGCTGGGTTTAATTTCAGAAGCAAGAAACATTCTTGAAGATAGACAAAATGTTATTTGTTCTTTTATCCACGTACCATGTTGCACTAATTTTCATCATTTCTAGCTCTGTTTATGGCAGGTCATTTCCGGTATACATAAAATTTAATTGTAATCCTTAGAAGGAATTTTGTTCCTGTGTCTGGTAAATAAAACATGATAAAATCATTTGAGATACAGAGAGTAGATACAACTGCCTGGTTTTGAGTTGAAAATGAAAACTCATATATTTCCTACCGTATTAAATAAATGCAAAGACAGACCTTAGAAAAAGTATTTATTCACCTTATATACAGCTTAATAAAATATCAGACATAATTTTATATTAATCTCATATATAGATATCAGCATATTTTAATTTTCTGTGCTTGTATTTTTGAAATAATATTTATGTACACATTCGTGTTTACAATGACTAATACTGGTTTCCTTCTTATTCTGTTACCTTCAGTATCTGCATTACTGAACTGGTGGAGCTCTCTACTACTCTGTTGATTAAAGTGATGAGAGCAGACCTCCTGTTTTATTCTCTTCCCAGAATGACATCATTAGATCACTATATGTGTTAACATATTAAGGAAGTTCCCTTCCATTTATAGTATGCTAAATGTTCTAAACACAATGAGTATGAAATTATCAAGTGACTGTTATTAATCTATTAAGGTGGGAATCTGACATTTATTCTTACTTATTCCGTTAATATTTGAACTGTACTTATGGATATAAGAATATCAAATCAGCCTTACATTCATGGAATAAACCTCACTTGTTCATGATACACTGTGGTATTTACAAACACTGGACTTTATATATCAATAATTTACTTAGAATTTTATATTCACCTTCATGTAATATAGTGTCTATATTTTTCCTTCCTTATACTATTCTTGTCAAATTTTGGCATCAAGGATATACTATACCGATAAAGTGATTTGAGAAACATTTCCTCCTTTTCTCTGTAATGGAATAATTGGCGTAGAAATTGGAGTATTTCTTTATTGAATGTTCTTCAGAAACTCACTAATAAATTATGTAGGACTAAAGACTTTTCATCAAAGATTTCTTTGTAGGGTTTTAACATCCTTTTTTTTTAAGAGAGAGAAAGCATGAGTGGGGGGCAGGGGCAGAAAGAGAGGAAAAGAATCTTAAGTTCCACACTCAGCAGGGAGCCTTATATGGGAGGCTTATATCTCTCATGACCCTGAGATCATGACCTGAGCCAAAATCAAAAGCAGGATGTTTAACCGATGAAGCCATGAGCCATCCAAGAACCCCATGTTTTAGTGTCTTTAACCATTACCACACATTCATATTGCCTTTTTGTTCTGGTTTTCCTTTTGTACATTGTATTTTTCTAGGAAATTTTCTAAAATTTCATATCACTTGAATTCTAAAATTGCCATAAAGTTACTCTAATATCGTTTAATGAAGTTAAAAACATCATCATAATTAGTGATGAACTATCAATAAACTTTGAAGAATGCTAAGGAAGGAATCAATTCTTTATGATGGTAAATAAAGGAAAACATCTCAAACTTTTTCTATATAAACTAATATTCTTGAATAATCAAATGTTGACAAAGGAGAATTTCTTACTTAAAAAGTATTTCTACTAATATTTGAAAAGGTGCTGAGTGAAATAAGTCAATCGGAGAAGGACAAACATTATATGGTCTCATTCATTTGGGGAATATAAATAATAGTGAGAGGGAATAGAAGGGAAGGGAGAAGAAATGGGTAGGAAATATCAGAAAGGGAGACAGAACATGAAGACTCCTAACTCTGGGAAACGAACTAGGGGTGGTGGAAGGGGAGGAAGGCGGGGGGTGGGGTGAATGGGTGACAGGCACTGAGGGGAGCACTTGAGGGGATGAGCACTGTGTGTTATTCTGTATGTTGGCAAATTGAACACCAATAAAAATAAATTTATTATTAAAATAATAATAACAATAATAATAATAATATCTGAAAAGGGAAAAGAATGAGAATATTACTATTTTGCAAATGGCTTCTAACATCAGAGAGAAAAGAAATGAGACTGAGTACCTTCTAATGGAAGTACAGAAGGCCATCTATGAAACAATTTTGCCCAAAAATTCTAGCTTGAATTTGATCACATCTATAGATCTAACTTCCAATTTATAAGAAACAAAGACAACAGAGGAACATGCTAAATATTAGCAGAAAGATGCACTATTTAAATCATAACTGGAAAACTCTACAGAATAATTAGTAAGTTGCTTCCATTAATAAATTGCATGGAAAGAAACATGGGAAACCGAATCAGTAGATTAAAAGATACTTCAAGATATTTAAACAATTTTCATTACTTGAACCTTATTTGCATCTTGATACACACAGTTAAAAAAAAAAAATGATACAACTGATGCAATCAAAATCCCAACAATCTACTCTGTAGATATTGACAAATTGATTCTCAAGTTCATATAGAAAGGCAAAACACCTGAATAGGCAACACGATACTTAGAACAGAGAGGTGCCTGGGTGGCTCAGTTGGTTAAGTGTCTGCCTTCAGCTCAGGTAACGATCCTGGAGTCCTGGGATCAAGCCCTGTGTCAGGCTCCCTGATCAGCAGGGAGTCTGTCCCTCTCCCTCTGCCCCTTCCCCTGCTTGTGCTCTCTCTCTCTCTCTCTGTCAAACAAATTTTTAAGAGAGAGGAACAGAGTGGGAGGACTGACATTACTTACTATTAAGCTATAGAAATCAATGTAGTCTGATATTAGTGAAAGAGGAAGCAAACAGATCAGTAGAACAGAATTAAGAGCCTAGAAGTAGACACACATAAAGTCAAATGATCTTTTAGTGAAGGAGCAAAGGCAGCGCAATTGAGAAAAGATCATTTTTTCAACAAATGGTTCTGGAACAGGATATCCACAGAGAAAACAGTAACAATAACCAAAACAAAAACCAACAACTAAAATCTAGACATAGATCTTACATCCTTCACAAAAATGAACTCAAAATAAATCAACCATAAATGTAAAATGGAAAACTATAAAACTCCTAGAAGATCATATAAAGAAAATCTAGATTACTGTTAATTAATTTATATTTGGTAATGCTGTTGTGGCTGCTTTTAAAACCTAATAATAATTCCTTAATTGAGAAATATAATAATTCTCTGTCCGTTAGTGACACTGTAAAATATTTCCTTTCACGTCCTATTTATCTGAATATTATTTACTTATTTAATTCACAGTATATTTATGCATGGACATTTAAGGACATGCATATCTATATGTGTTAATACTAGAGTGAAGTGGGTACTTCACCCACTTTTTAATAAGATGGAAAAAAAGGCACTGCTAACAGTATGTGACACAAACAAGAAGGTGAAAATGGTGGAAAATACAGATGTAAACAGTATACTTTTATCTGTTCATAATTGTCTTGTTTTAAAACATGTATTATTTTTCTGAAGATTTTTTTTATACTTCACATTTCAGGTTTCACCATTCTCAAGGAAGATAAATACTTGTTTTACTTCAGTTCTATGCTAATGGGGTATCAATACAATGTATATTCATCTTTTGAAGAATATGTATCCATATTCTAGGAGAAATGAGTTTATCTGCTTCTATTTCTTCATAAATATCTAAAGATTGTGACACCTAACCACAAAGTGGCATATTTTGTCAAAATTATCATTGCCCTTCAGAAGTCAAATGTGTAAAGAAATCTCTTTGTGTTTGGGAGGAGCTCAGTTTCTCTTTCTCTTCTCTGGCTAAGGACACCACACAAAGTCCTGGCATGTTCCCCTAGCATATGCCATCATTCACATATGCTTCTGTTAATGTCCAGCCCTAAACAATAACTCGTTATCTGCATACCTTAGATATTTGTTTGTCATATCTGAAAGTAAAATGCTGTTTCTCCTTGTTTAAAAAAAATATTTCTTAAAAACTAAGGTCACGATGGGGATCTATAATTCACTGTGGCTCTTATATGCTGCCATATATAATCATACAATGTGTAAATCTCCTGGTTTAGCTTTGACAAGACCTCAGTTTAAAAAGTAAGGGTACTAGACTCTAACTATTCAACTGGCTTCAGTGTCAAGGGCCCTAATACACTTGTAATAAGAAAAGCTCTTTTGGGTAGCCCTGGTGGCTCAGAGGTTTAGCACCACCTTCAGCCCAGGGAGTGATCCTGGAGTCCCGGGATCGAGTCCCACTTCGGGCTCCCTGCATGGAGCCTGCTTCTCCCTCTGCCTGTGTCTCTGCCTCTCTCTTTCTGTGTCTCTCGTGAATAAATAAATAAAATCGTAAAAAGAAAAAAAAAAGAAAGAAAGAAAGCTCTTTTATCAGGTTAAGGATCCCTAATTTCCATCAGTAAGTGAGAGAACCCGGTGTTAGCGTCAATCCATCTCTTTGTTCATGAAACATGCAGACTGTGTAAGAAACTGAAATATCAGCCAATCTGATCTGAAATGTTAAAATTATGTCTAAGTTCTTTTCTTCCAGTCCAATAGTTAGGATATCTAGTTTGAAATTAAGATAACAAAAGCCTTCAACTGGTGGGATGTAAAAAGGGAGCACCCACTTGAAAGTTGGAAACTCTCTCCACTAAGTGAAAATAAAATTGCATTCTGAAACTCCAAAGAGGACAGTATCATTTCAGCACACAGCCAGGCTCTATAGCAAATGTTACATACTCAAATTTATATAAATAAATTTCCATTAGTTTTCCATTATTTGTAGCAATTTCTGACCATATTTGTTTTTATCTTTGATCCTTCTGCTTATCACTCTTCATCACCTAAACTCCAGGTCTATCGTTTTACATGCTATTAAAAAATATTTGTCCTTGTGGTTCTCTGCCTTAAACACACATCCCCTGGATTATCACATCGGACTCTTAGTCATTCACATTGCAACATAACTACCACCTTTGAAAAGCATGTCATTCCATCTAAAGCAGTTCTTATCTACCATTAGTTATTCTCCTTTTAGTATACAGTTTTATTTACTTAAAAGCACTAATAATGTTCACATACATACAGTTTTATCTACTTATTATCTAAGTACTTTATGTCTATAAACACAAATGTGAATCTCAGGAGAGCAATGGCCCAGTCAATGTGCAGCATCTCTGCTAACTCAGAGCCCTTCACTCTGACAGACAAGTGATAATACAAAGTAAGTATCTGTTAAATGAATAAAACAATCTATAAACATAGTACAGAAGGTCTCATGAAGGTCACATAACAGCATGTAAATTTTTTAGGTGTGCCAAAGAAAAATTAGTTACAGCTGACAGCTCTTAGAAGGTGGGAATTAGCTAGGGGGATGAGGGAGTTAGAGGGCCAATGAGAACACCTCTTAAAAGAAGGCCTCAAGGAGGCAGGGTTTCTGGAACCATGGTATGTAACAGTCCAGTAAAACCCTTCTGCAGAAAGCAATGCTACAGCTGGAGAAAAATGACCATAACAACCACCTTGGCAGTGTGGAAATCCAGCAGAGGCACATTAATAAATGAATAAGAGTTGATTCAAGAAAAACTACCAAACCTGAGGCAAGAACAGTGGGATTTGATGCAGCTTTCATTTAAGGCTGCTTTCATCTGCTTCACCCCTACCCCACCAGCCTCACTAAGCAGGAAGCAGCAGCTTCTCTACTAGAGGTCACTGACATCATTTGGATCAGAGAGTTGAAAAATCCCAAATTCCTGACCATTGCCCACAACAGCAGCAATCCTGGAGGCAAACAATGGAAATACTTAAGATACAGCTAGCAGGAGGTTACAGTTCTGGTTGGTCAGAATTTAACAGGGATCACTCAATGAGATACTGGTATCCCTTGGTATGTTCCCACATATTTCAAGCTACCACTATCAGCCACGCATGTGCAAAACTGCAAAGATACTCAGGATGTACTGGAGGATATCCTAGTTATCCTGACATCCCTTTTTGGATCATGAGGATTTAGGTCTTCCCAGAAAAATGACAAGGGATCCAGAAGAAAATTTAAAACCAGTGTAGACTTAAATATTGCCCGAACTCTGGCTATTGTTCTCCAACACACAACAGGTAAACAAATGAATGTGTCTGCATTCCAATAGAATGTTGTTTACAGAAACAGATGGTTGAACCAGATTTGGCCCATAGGCCATTGCTGGCTGACCACAGCTCTAAAAAATATAAGCTAACTTACTGTGACATGAAACAGGTCACTGGTTGTGAGGTTTTGAAGGGGACAGGAAAAAGGGATTATAAAAGAGCATAAGGAAACTTTTAAGGGATGATAAAAATAGTAATCATCTTGATTGCGGTGACTGTTTCATAGGCACGTACATACATAAAAACAAAAATTTTAAATATGTGCAGTTAATTATATGTTGATTATACCCAAATAAAATAAATATAAAAATCTATTTTACCACAGAAAAAAATCCGTTAAAAAATCTATTTTTACAGAAAAAAATCAGAACAGCCATATGACCATATCAATAGATGCATAATAAGTTGTTTTTTCAAATTTGACTCTTTCCTGGTATACAAAATACATATAATCAGTAAAAGTAGTTATTACTATGGGAGACAGTGGCATAATAGAAAGGTATAGTAGAAATTATACTGGTTTTTGAAACAGATAGGCTATTATTCAAGTCCAAACTAAGCTATTTACTAACTGTATAAATTAATAGCAATAATAGTTACTTTATTGGCCTATATTGTAATCATTAGAATAGCTTACATAACATGTATTGTAGAACTCCTGTCAGTGGGTAGCCATTACCATCGTGGTTTTCTAAGTTTAACATTTTAAAATCCATACAGATCCTGGCACGCTGTGCCTAGCAGACCCATCAATAATTAATAAGTTAGTTACATTTTGAAACTATTTATTATGTCAATTTTCAATCATATACTAAAGTAAAGAGAATAGATAATGAATTTTCATGGACTCAAAACAATTTCCACAGTAATCAGTTTGGCATTCTTTATCATCCTATACTACCTTTATTGTGTTTCGTTTTGTTTTGTTTGCTTTTTAGCTGGAGTGTGCCAGAATGACTTCCAGACATCACAGCATTTTCCCTGTAAATACTTAAATATGTGTGAGATGGATTTTTTTAATTAAAGACTTTTCAATGTTAGGACCTTCTATGAGTTTGCTAAAGCTGCCATAACAAAGCATCATAGACTAGGTGGCTTAAACAACAGAAATTTTCTCACAATTCTGAGGCTATGTGTCTAAGTTCAAGATGTTGGCAGAGTTGGTTTCTTCTGAGGCCTGTTTGGCCAACTTGATGGCCATCTTCCTGTTGTGTCTTCTCTCTATATCTGCCTGTATCCTAATTTCTTATTATAGGAACATAAGTCATATTGGAATTGGACCCATTCTTATGACCTCATTTTACCTTAATTTCTTCTTTATAGTTACTGAGAGTTAGGACCTCAATATCAGAATTTTGGGAGGACACAATCAGCACAAAACAGATCTATGCATTGACAGAGAATTGTAATGGCCATGGAAGTGCATGGCTTGGATATCCTGCAATGAACTGTGTCATCTGAGTCCCCAGCTGCTGTACCCTGAGATCTTTTGCAATCTTTACACCAAACCCACACTAACTGCTTCTAGTCGATGATGGGGCACAGTGGGGATACCAGAGCCAGTCATTTCTGCCCTACGTGGATCTCCTCTAATGGGAAATAATTACTCTGGGACTCCTCAGTGCCCTAGTAGAGACTTTCTCACACAGTGTGAGGCCTTCTCTTCCATTCTTCTTTCTTTTCTTTCTTCCCTCTCCCCACTCTTCCTCATTTCCTTCTTTCTTTCCTTCCTTCTCTTTCTCTTTTCACAATTGTGAGACCTGTCTCATAGTCTAAAACCTTTCCCTATCTATCTCTGTTCTCTCTTTTTTCCTAGCCAGGTATATTTCCTAACAAATCTTGTAAATGTCTAATTCTATCTTGATGTTTGCTTCTTGGACACAAGAAGCATACTAAATAACAAATGTGGAAATCTACAATAAAGCAATCAAGTAAATGAATGGCAATGCTGGGAGTCAGGTTTCTCCTTAGGGGAATGAGCTGTTTCAGATAAGCAGGAGTAGGAGCTGGTCCATGTGTGATGCACTGGAGTTGAAGATATCAATAAGAAGTCATATTTATCTTAGTCTGCATGCTAATGGTTATCTGTAAGATATTTATAGATAAGTATATATAAGTATAAGTATATATATATATATATATATATATATATATATATATATATATATACACACACACACACACACACACATATATATACAGGTTAGTATATATACATACATATTCCTTTGTCAGCTGAGAAGGCCCAGAAAAATGACATTTCAGGAGCAATGAGTGCACTTATCATTTAGATGTTGGTTTGTAACACCATTTTTCAATAAAAGGAACCAGGCCTCCTTAAAGAAATGATTGGTCCCAGTACTGTGGCAGGATATCTGCAAGATGAGCTTGGAGCATCTTGAGGTGCTAGAAAGTAAGGAAATGCTAAACAAAACAATAAAATAAAAACACCCACACTCACAATGATGGGAGTATGTCAAAGGGACTTAAGAGCCAATGTAAGTGACCCCTAATCGCCAACACTGAAATAATCTGAATAAAATAAAATTGTATTGGACTATAATGCAAAGTAAAAAATAAATATTGACAATTCCATACAGATATAAGCATATGACTAAATAAATAAATGGGAGAGAAAAACAAATCTAAGCAGAAAAATTTCATATAATTTACATAGATACTCCACCCTAAAGCACAATGCACAATTCCTTACTCCTCGATTGTGGGCTGCACATGTTTACTTTCTCCCAAAGAGTTCAGTATTAAAAAAAAATTAAAAAGGAAAAGAATAACTTTACAGTAGAGAAACTGACAAACACAGCTCTGTCAGATGATCAAGGTAAGTGTTAAGAGTGATAAGTCATGTCATGTTGATAGTATGTACTCTTGATCTGTTGTGATGAAAATCATACTTTACCTCTGTGATCGTGCTCTCAAAAACTCATAACCCCAGTTTAATCATAAGAAAAACATGAGACCAAACTCCAATGAGGGACATTCTACAAAACACCTAATCAGTACTCCTCAAAAATGTCAAGATTATCAAAAGCAAGGAAAGTCTGAACAACTGCCACTGCCAAGAGAATTCTAAGTAAACATAAGAATTAAATGTAAAATGGTATGATGGATAGTACCATAGAATAGAAAAAGGACATTAAGTAGAAAATAAGGAAATCTGAATAAAATATGGACTTTAAATAATGCATTATATTGGTTCATTGATTATAATAATTGTACTATCACTTTAAGATATTAATAATAGGGGAAGCTAGGTGTGGGATACATGGAAATTTTTGTGCTATTTTGCAACTTTTCTGTAAATCTAAAATAAAAAAATCTGTAAGACAAAATGCCATGTGGATTATGATTGCTATAACTAGTATTTATTTAGCACTTTCCCGGCTACAAAGCACTCTCTACCGCATTAACTCATTGAATGATAAATCCATTACCTTCCAGGATTTTATGATGAGATCATGTTATGAAGCCTGTCTAAAAAGCACATTAATAAAACATGTAACTGTCATTATTTCAATAAAAATCATGTTCTGCTCAGGAAAAAAAAAAGGGAATCATAAAGGACCTGAATTTACCAGCACAGCTTTTAATTTCTGGCAAATTCACATCTTTGCTCTGTGTGTCAAATCAGTTCTGGGCATGTTGGGTTTCTATTTTGCAGATCTCCAGTGATTTTAACAGCAGTTGTGAATACTTAATGAAATTCATCATGCATTTGCAACAAATTGCTCACCTTTCCCAACCCCAGAGAGAAGTGTGGAAGGAAAAGAAAAGAAGCTCATGACGAATTCTATCCCTCCTCACCAGAGCAGGAGGGAGTAATTGACAGAACAGGTGCCTGCCAGAGATCCAGCAAGCACTTGGGTGTTTCAGGGCAGCTCCTCTCCATATGCATTTTTTGTTCATCTTCCTCTCCAATATCACTCTATCTGTCATGCCACTTCACTCCTTCCCTTTCTTTATCTATGTGTCACTTTCTCCTCCTCTGCAATGCTTTAGACCAATCGGGAAAACTCAGAAAAATCCCCAAGTCCTACAGATGCCTGCATGTGGTACTCAGGAAAAATAGGTAGCTAAGTATAGATCAGAGTGTTAATTGACTTCTCTGATCCCATAAGTACCCTAAAGTACTTATTCACTTTTCTGAAACTTCTCATTTCCTTATTTCATTTTCCCTTGGACATATAAGAATCAGGTAGGAACCAATCTGGGCCTAGTATCAATGTATGAAATGACCTCCCACTCCAAACACATTAGCATTTTGATGGGCCTGTGAGGCCAACAATGGTATGTCTCTTGACCATAAATCATCATAAACCTATAATAATATGTAAACTGAAAAAATTCCTGAGACAGGAAGATGGTAGTGGAAGAGGAGGACCCTAGAATTGCCTCATACTGTGAATACAAGTATATAACTATCAAATCATCCTAAATACCCCAGAAATTGACTGAAGACTAACAGAACAAACTCTACAACTAAAGAGAGAAAAGGCACATTGAATATGGTAGAAAGTGCAGAGATAAGGTTTAGGGGAGAAAAGGATCATGGCTACCATGGAGGGGTGGGAGCCATGGTCACAGAGAAGGGCAAGAGAGAGAGGAGCACACAGAAGAATGCACAAAGAGAAAGTCTCCCCATAGCCACTGGCTTCATTTGAGAGGGGCTGAATTTCGTCCCCTCTCAAGGGGTGAGTTCTTACAGCCAGTAGGGCATAAAGCCTGGAAATATATTTTTTTTAATTTTCAAACTTTTTTTAAGATTTTATTTATTTATGCATGAGAGACATAGAGAGAGAGAGGCAGAGACACAGGCGGAGGGAGAAGCAGGCTCCATGCAGGGAGCCTGACATGGGACTCGATCCCAGGCCATCACACCCTGGGCTGAAGGCGGCACTAAACCACTGAGCCACCAGGGCTGCCCAAGCCTGGAATTAAAGGTCAGTGGGCTTGCCTGGGATAGAGCTCAGAGGGCACTGTTTGCTCCTGGAGAGAAGGCAGACAAACAACCCAGGAGCATACAGCATGGAAACAGTGATCTGAAGAGCACCTAGGGTACACAGCTGGGGGATAATATGCTCTTCTAAGAGCATGTCCCTAAGAGGAAGTGTTCACAGAGACACCTGTGTAGTAACAAAAGAGCTGGGCTGTATTACCTCCCTCTGCTACCCCTCAGTATAAACACAGAGCCACCAGTGGGAAGCAGCTCAACACCAAGGCTGGCTGCCTAACTTATTTACACTAAGCCCCACCCCTCCAGCATGCTGGTGAACTGCCCTTCTCAGTCAGGCAAGGTAGGCCCCTTCCCCAGAAGACCAGCACAAAACCCCACCCACATCATGTCTCCCAATGAGTTATGCAAGGCCTCAGTTCCCAAGGAGGTGGTAACAAGTCTCATTTCACAAGCAGACCAGAGCACATCCAGCTAAAACTCACCACATGAAGGCCAAGGACCAAACGCTGCCCACAGCAGGCAAGGAGAGCCTATGCAGGTGACTGGTCTTAAGGATAGAGCAGCCAAAACACAACAACACATCACAACATCACTGGAGATACTCCCTGAAGCACCAGGCCCAGGGCACTACATGACCTCTTATTTATAAGACCATTACTTTCAGGAGCAGGAGATATAACTGGCTTTTCTAACACAGAGAAGCAGGCAGAGACTTACACAAAATGAGAAGACAGAGTAATTTATCCCAAATGAAAGAACAAGATAAGGCCACAGCAAGAGAGCTAAGAAAACAGATATAAGTAACATGTCAATGGGAAATTTAAAGAAGTGATCAAAAGAATACTCGCTGGACTTGAAAAAAGAATGGAAGATACAGTGAGACACTTACCACAGAGATAAAAGACTTAAAAAAGAATCAATCAGACATGAAGAGTGTAATAAACAAGATTAGAAACATACTTGATGCAATGAACAGCTGGCTGGATGAAAAAGAGGAATGAACTATGATCTAGAAGAAAAAATAGTGGAAAGCAATAAAACTGAACAAAAGAGAGAAAGAAGAATTATGCCAAATGAGAATAGACTTGGGGAACCTGGTGACTCCATCAAATATAATAACATTCATATTACCAGAATCCTAGAAAAAGAAGAGCGAGAAAAAGGGCAGAAAATTTACTTGAAGAAATAATAGATGTAAACTTCCCTAATCTAGGGAAGGAAACAGACATTGGATCCAGGAAGCACAGAGAAATCCCATCAAAATCAACAAAACCAGACCCACACTAAGACTGTAATTAAAAGCTGCAAAATATAGTGATAAAGAAAAATTCTTAAAAGAAACAAGACAAAAGAAGTTATTAACTTACAGGGTAAACCCATAAGACGATCAGCAGATTTTTCAACAGAAACTTTACAAGCCAGAAGACAGTGGCATGATATATTCAAAATGCTGAGTAGCAAAAATCCGCAGTCAAGAATACTCTATCCAGCAAGGCTATCATTCAGAATAGAAGGAGACATAAAAAGTACCCCAGAAAATAAAACCTAAAGGAGTTTGTGACCATTAAACCAGCCCTGCAAGATACTTAAAGGCACTCTTTGAGTGGGAAAGGAAGAAAAAAAGCAACAGTATAAAGGTAGGAAACACAAAAACAATAAAAACTAATTATTCTATAAAAAAAACAAAAAAAAACTCACAAAAAGGTAAAATACAATAGCATATACCTAAAATAAGGAGAGGAGAGAAGAAAAGAAATGGGTTCAAATGTAAATGGCCATATATCAAAAACCACTAATAAACATGCAAATAATAAAGAGAAAAGAATCCAAGTATATCAGTATATCACTAAAGAAAATCAGCAAAACGTGAAGGAGAGAAAGACAATAAAGGATTGGAGAAACTTTCCAAAAACATCAAACAAGTAATAAAATGGCAATAAATACATATCTATCAATAATTACTTTGAATATAAATTGACTAAATAATTCAATTAAAAGATACAAGGTGTCAGAATGGATTTTCAAAAAAGATCCTTCTATATCCTACTATAAGAATTTCACTTCAGACTTAAAGACACCTGCAGATTGAAAGTGAGGGAATGGAGAAACAATAATCATGCAAATGGATGTCAAAAGAAAGTCAGAGAAAATTAACTTTAAAACAAAGACTGTAAAAAGAGACAAAGAAGGACTCTATATAATAATAAAGGGGACAATCCAACAATAAGATATAACATATGTAAACATTTGTGGATTCAACATGGGAGCACCCAAACACATAAAACAATTAATAACAAACATAAAAGAACTAATTAATAATAGTACAATAATAGTAGGTAACTTTACCACCCCACTTATATCAATGATCATCAGCTAAACAGAAAATCAACAAGAAAACAATGGCTATGAATGACACACTGGACCAAATGTACTTAACAGACAGATTCAGAACATTCCATTCTAAGACAGTAGAATACACATTCTTTTTGAGTGCATATGGTGCATTCTTCAGAACATATCCTACATTAGGCCACAATACAGGTCTTTACAAATTCAAGAACACTGGTGTCATGCCGTGTACCTTTTCTGACCACAATGCTATGAAACTAGAAGTCCAGCATCAGAAAAAAATCTAGAAAGCCTACAAATACATGGAGGTTAAACAACATGCTACTAAACAATAAATGGGTCAACCAAAAAATAAAAGAATTTTAAAAATACATGAAAACACAATGGTCCAAAACTTTTGGGATGTAGCAAAAGCAATTCTAAGAAGGAAGTTTATAGGCTGACCTCAAGAACAAGAAAAATCTCAAATAAACAACCTAACCTCACACCTAAAGGAGCTAGAAAAAGAACAAACAAAGCCTAAAGCCAGTAGAAGGAAGGAAATAAGGAGTATTAGAGCAGAAATAAATGATATGGAAACTTAAAAAACAATAAAACAGATCAGTAAAACCAAAAGCCGGTTCTTTGAAAAAATTAATTAAATTGACTTATCAAAAAGAAAAGGACCCAAATAAATAAAATCACAAATGAGAGAGGAGAAATAACCAACACCACAAAAATACAAAGAATCATAAGAGAATATTATAAAAACTACATGCCAACTAACTGAACAAACTGAAACAGGAAGAAATAGATAATTTGAACAGACTGATAACCAGCAAAGAAACTGAATCAATAATCAAAACATTCCCAAAAATAAAAGTCCAGGACCAGATGGCTTCACAGGCGAATTCTATCAAATATTTAAAGACGAGTTAAAAATTATTCTCAAACTATTCCAACAAATAGGAAAGGAAGAAAAACTTCCAAATTCATTGCATGAGGTCAGCATTACCCTGAAACCAAAACCAGATAAAGACACCACAAAAAAAAAAAAAAGAGAACAGGCCAGTATCTCTGGTGAACATAGCTGTAAAAATCCTCAGCAAAAGATTAGCAAACCAAATCCAACAACATATTAAAAAGATTATCCACCATAATCAACTGGGATTTATTCCTGGGTTACAAAGTTGATTCAATATTTGCAAAGCAATTAGCATGACACATTAAATTAACAAAAGAAAGAAAAAGAACCATATGATCATTTCAATAGAAGCAGAAAAAAAATATTTGACAAAGTACAACATCCATTCATGATAAAAATCTCAACAAAGTAGATTTAGAGGGAACACACCTCAATATAATAAAGACCATATATAAAAACTCACAGCTAATATCATCCTAAATAGAGAAAACTAAGAGCTTTTCCTCTATGGTCAGGAATGTGATAAGCATGAATGTCCACTCTCACCACTCTTATTCAACATGGTACTGGAAGTCCTGCCATAGCAATCAGACAACACAAAGAAATAAAAGGCATCTAAATCAGGAAGGAAGAAGTAAAGCTTTCACATTTTCCTCAAAAAATTAAAAATAGAACTACCCTACAATCCAGCAATCACACTATGAGGCACTTACCCAAAGAATACAAAATACCAATTCAAAAGAATACATACACCCCAATGTCTATAGCAGCATTAACTACAATAGCCAAATTATTGAAACAGCCCAAGTGTCCGTAAACTGATGAATGGATAAAGGAGATACTGTATATATATTGTGTATATACACAGTGTGTATACACACACACACACACAGTGGAATATTATTCAGTCATAAAAAAGAATGAAATCTTGCCATTTACAATGGCATCGATGGAGCCAGAGAGTATAATGCTAATCAAAATAAGTCAGTCAAAGCCAAATACCATATGATTTCACTCATATGTGGAATTTAAGAAACAAAACAAACAAGGAAAGGAAGGGAATAAAACAGAGAGAGGGAGAGAGAGAGAGAAAGAGAAGCAAACCATGAAACAGACTTTTAACTACAGGGAACAACCTAATGGTTACCAGAGGAGAGGTGGGTTGGGAAATAGGTTAAAGAGGTAATGAGAATTAAGAAGGGCACTTGTGATGCACACTGGATGATGTCCCGAAGTGTGGAATCACTGTATTGTACATTTGAAACTAATGTTACACTGTATGTTAACTAACTGGAATTTAAATAAAAACTTTAAAAAGAGAAAAAAGACAAAATTTTGACACAAATTCCAAATACTCTTGATTATAAAATGAGAGGATTCAAGATGCAGAGGTTGCATGATGACTCTAGACACATGCTAGCCATGAACTTTAAGATGCTCATAGGCTCAGTTTCCTTATTTGTAAAAGTGGAATATTAACAGCAGCATCTGAAGGTATTGTGAAATTTAAAGGCAATAATGTGTTCTGAGTACATTTTAAACATTTGATGAATATTAGAGGAGAAAAAAATCTATTTGAGATAAGAGTAGCATATGTTAAAATGACTCTTGCTTCTAGGTTCACATTTTATAAAAATAACAAACATTCATCTTGGTCTCAGGATAGTGTGTGTTAAATTTTCTTTTATCATATGTTTTTGAAATAAATATTGAATGTTGTTCTAAATAAATCATGTAGCTGTGCCTGGGTGGCTCAGTCAGTAAAGCACCCAACTCTTAATTTCAACTCTGGTCATGATTTTAGGGTCATGAGATTGAGCCCCATGGTGGGCTCCGTGCTAGGCACAGAGCCCGCTTAAGATTCATTTTCTCTTTCTCTCTCTTTCTCTCTCCCTCTCTCTCTCTCTCTGTCTCCCCTCACCCCCTTCTGCCCCTCCCCTTCTTCCCCTACTCCCTTCTCATGCTCACTCTCTCTCAGGTAAATAAATAATAAATAGATCATGTAACACGGTATTCATAAAAATAGTCATAAACATACAACATACCACAAATACCTAGTCCTAAATCTGACACATATTTTTGGAAAGACAGATGCTAAGGAAGTATGTATGTGACTTAGAAGTTGAAATTATCAGGGTTTCATCAGTTCTTTGAAAGCAAATCATTATTTTGTTAATCTTTTTACATCAACCACGTAATGGGACTCCTGGGTGCCTCAGTGGTTGAGTGTCTGCCTTTGGCTCAGAGCATGATACCAGGATCCTGGGATCGAGTCCCGCATCAGGCTTCCCATGGGGAGCCTGCTTCTCCCTCTGCCTATGTCTCTGCCTCTCTCTGTTTCTCCCTTGAATAAATAAATAAAATCTTTTTTAAAATAAATAAAAAATAAATCAATCATTTAGCAATATTCTAAGCATGTAAGTTTCCTATATATTTTGGATGAATAAATAAATGATAACAAATATACTAAATTTTTACATAATTAGAGAGAACACCTGGTGAATACACATAGCATATAAATGAAATAATCTGACTTTTATGTACCTTATCTCAGGAAATTTTTAAAATCCATCCTGCCCATACCTCTGCTAGTTGCATTTGGAGGGCCACCCACCACCAAGAAAAAAATGTGAACAATATCACTGTCATGTCTCAAAGCATCTGATTTGGTCTCTGCCTCAGAATTCAAACTGCTCCAAGTTGTATGTGACAAATAAGCACACACGATTCAGTGGTGAACAAGAACTATAATCAAAACTATTATTGTACATCTGTTCTTTTCTCAAAGAATTATAAAGTTTGGACCAGGAGTGCAAATGCCAGGATTAGGTATGATGTTTACAAAAGAGTAAGAAAGGCAAATAGAATTTCGGATGATAGGCTAGTTTCCTTTACTCTGATTTTACACATTGAATATTACCCTAATATCCTTTTTGGGAGCACCTTTTTGGGGCTCAGTGGTTGAGCATCTGTCTTCAACTTGGGGCATGATCCCAGGGTCCTGTGATTAAGTCCCTGCATCAGACTCCCCACGGGGAGCTTGCTTCTCCCTCTGACTATGTCTCTCTCTCTCTCTCCGTGTCTCTCATGAATAAGTAAATAAAATATTTTTTAAAATATAACCTTTTTGAATACTAACCTCAGAGTATACCCTCTTCTTACCTTTTGCTTTATAGTGGCATCTCATAGGAAGGAAACTAATATTATATCAGCAACTATATTCTTTCTCAGACACAATAGAGAAAACATCTACATTTAATCAGCACAATAATAATATTTGGGTGTTTTTTCTTTCATTTTTCTGTATTATGGGATAAATACTCAGACTGTGACTAATCCTTATAATTAATACATCAGTTTGCCTCCCTTCCCTTACTTTTCTCCAACATGTGAGAGACTGTTAAGAGACACTCCTTACATCAGCAAACAAGATGATACTGACACTGTATCCAACTCAATATAGAGACAGTTTTATGACAAAACTTGTTACCCTTCAAAAAACACTCAAACTTCATGGCATTCACTAAATGACAAGTCACACAGAGCATGATATTTACAACTCAGCTTACAGGCACAACTTCCTGAATATACAGAACTAAAAACTACAAAAGAAAAAACAATTGGTTTAGGGAGAAGCCTTCAGCCAGTCAGTAAACTGGAAGCTGGAAAATAGGTCATAGTAAAAGCCACTGTAAAGCAAATTCCCAAATTCAGTAGGGAAGTGGCTTTTGACCTGCTACCAACAAAGACTGAAATGTTATTCATTTTCCCCACATCTTCATGTAAATTTAATTTTTATGAAATTGTTGACTTGCTAACCCTAGAGACTAGTGATCTATTAATCCACAAAATGAGTCCTAATGGTAAATTCTTCAAACAAGCACTTTTTCATTCCTGCACCTCTGTTTCCATTCAAAATAGTACAATGCACCTTTCTTGAATATATTTACTGGAGAGAAAATGAAAAGAAATATGAATGTTTTATACTCACTCCCTTACTCTAAAGGAATGACTGGATGATCCTTGAAAACCAGTTAATTACTCCCTGAACATGTCCTGAAAACAATAGCAAATCTAAAAGTCTAATGCTTTCTCATAAAATAAGGGCAAAGAATTTACCCCAAAGATGTAGAGATTAGCAGAAAACAAAGAATCAAAGGTGACTGAAAGAGTTGTAATAGAAGAATGCCTTGAGCTTGGCTTGGTTATTTTTCACTTGTATAAAATTGGACATTTTTCAAATGTTCCTCAAGTTTTCAAGATGTCACGGAAGAAAGCAGTAACTGCTTTTAGTTCTCATTAAAGCTTCTTTAATTCACACAAGGATTTATGAAAGAAATTGATTTCTGCTATCAGTTACGTTGGACCAGCTCTCCCACTGAGAACAACTGTAATAGCTAGATACATTTTTTAAAGTCTGTTTGAAGGCATCGGAGAGCTATCAAATCAGTAAGGACATCAAGGGTCAAGAACTCAGGGAGAAAAGAGCAAAGAATTGAGCTTGATATTTAGAAGTACTTTTACCCATAAGGCGTTTTCTGATTCCCAAACAGTAGCCAAGAGGCAGAAAAACCTAGCAAAAAGTGATGGCCACAAATCTCAGTTTGGGTTTTTTTCAGGAGTAGATCTTGAGAAAAATATTTTAGAGCAAGTAGTTCATTTGGGAGATGCGAGAACATCAAGAAGAAAGTGAGAACTGATGAAAGTGAGAACAAACAGCTAATAAGAAGCACCCAAACAAGCAGAAGACAGAGGACTGGAGTAACTCTAGGAAATGTAAAGCACATACCTCAGTTATGTTCTATGGGGAGAGGGTGGTATTTGTATGATCTTCTTATCAGGCATTGACTAAGGGATACTTTCGAGGGTGTTAAATCATTCAAAAGCATCTCTAGCCTTCCATGAGTATAGCAGAAGATATAGATACTGGCAGCCATCAACGGCCTAGAGCATAGATATAGGAAGCTTTGGGGTATGCAAGGAGGCTACAGACTGACTTTTTTAATACTCAAAACAATTCACACCCTCAAGTTAAGTTTACTCTTCCTGTCACCTCTTCTTCAGGGTCAATTTTTTAAATTAACATGCACAAGAATTTAGTGGAACAAGGGACAGGCCTCACTGCAGTTCATCCAAAAGTTGCAATTAATATTCACTATGTACCTCTTCCACCATTCAATCAAGATTCCCTTTATAACCGGACAGTGCTTTCTGATGAAACCAGGTCTTGATCTTCAAGGGTTCTGAGCCCCCAGTTACCAACCAGGCTTTTGTCAGGTCATGCTTTCTGCTATTACTCCTGTCTGGTAAATTACCAGATATAAAAACACAACAACTTCCCTGCCTTCATCATGTTGCAACAACTCTGTATCCACATGATTTTAATAATCTATTTCTACTAACAGTGTAATAACTACTCAAATACCTTCCACACTTGAGAGAGTTCAGCATGACTAGAGGGTAGAGCTGTGATTTTAGCTTTTGTGGAACTCTTGGCGTGTACCCTAGAGGAAGCATTTCTCTCCAAGAAACAGAAGCACAAATTCATCAGGTGGGTCCCTGGGAGTAATGGTGAAAGAGACCACTGATACTTCGTCTTGGTTCTTAGATCCTGTAGGTCGTATGATACCTTCAGGGCTCTCTGGGGTCAACAATATTCTCATAATTGAGAGGTTATCTGCCTTCATTCTTGTATTGACCACTGCACAGATACAGTAGTGATTGGTGCTACCACTGGCTAAATTTATGGTACTTCCCCATAATTTTCTGTATCTGATATTTTCAGGATTCAGATTAATTGAATGGAAACACAATGGAGACCACCAAATCTGCATCCTTTAAGTGTATGGTGTGGTACTAAGTCTGTCCTTTCTCTCAAGATACATTATGGCTTCTCATTTAGTCTCTTGACCAGTGAAGAATTTTAGGGGTTTCTACTTGTTTTCCAAACATTCTGGTTCTTTCTCCAGAAGTCAAATAGTCAATGTGAGAATTCTACAAAATTATAAGTATGTATACATTTGTTATGCAAGGAGGGACTAGAGAATTCACCAGGGAATTGACAGAACCATTGGATTTACAGTCAGACAGGCAAGGCAGGACACTATCACTGGACTTTCCAAGTACCTTCAGTAGTAAGAGGGCCATAGGGTTACAAGGATTAAAACAATTTCGTGTGTATCTCTAAATGGAATTTGATTAGAAACCAGTAACAAAAATATAACTAGAAAACGTACCAGTATTTGAGTCAAACTTAATGTTGCTGTGTATTTTTTTTTTAATTTGCTGAATGGAAATAAAAGAAACATAAATATATATTGAGTCTTTCAGGGCATATTTAAAGATTCTAGGATGGAAATGCATAGCCTTGAAGATATATTTAGAAAAAGAATAAATGCTGATACTCCATGATCTACATATCCATCTCACTAAGTTATCCAATAAAAGTAAAAGGAAGCGAATAGTAAAAACAAGATAAGGAATTAATAAAATAAAGAAAAGCACCCATTAGAGAAAAAAAACTTTAAGGAGTTTGCTCAGCAACGTGGGCAAGGGAATGGGTTAAATAAATAAGTGATGGAAAATAAATAAATAAATAAATAAATAAATAAATAAATAAATAATGGTACTAAGGAGGGCACTTTTGATGAGCACTGGATATTGTATATAAGTGATGAATCACTAAATTCTACACCTGAAACTAATACTACAAGGAATGTTAACTAACTGGAATTTAAATAAAAATTTGGAGAAAGAAAAAAATGTAAAATGCTATGAACAACTTTATATAAATGAACAGATGGCTAGTAAAATACAACTTAGTAAACCAAGAAGAAATAGTTAATCTGAATACTCCTATACCTATAAAAATTACAGTTTCAATGAAAATCTTCAGAAAAAACTTCGGGCCAAAATTATTTCATTATTGAATTCTTCTGACTATTTAAGAAATAATTAATATCAATCTTATTCAAGAACTTTTCTAGAGAATAAATAAAGGGGGGAAATTCTCAGCTTATTTTAAGATCAATATTAACTATCACTCCAAAATTTGACAAAAACATAAGTATACATGCAAAATCACATATAAACTATTGGCAAAAATAATCTAGAAATATATACAATTGGGGCTGATTCCACTAATGCACAATTGGTATTAACATCTGAAAATAAATCATGTAATTCATCACATTAACAAAATAAAGGATACTTTGAAGAGTATATTTGAAGAAATAGTCAACACTCTTTAATGCATTTGTAATAAAACCTGCTATAATACTAATTCCCTTTAACTACCTAAAAAATACCTTACAACAAAAAATTACATTCAATAGTGAATACTGAAAGAATTCTCCATGAAATTGTAGGGAGGGACTAAAATGTCCGTTATCACCAGTTTTGTTTTTTTTTAATTTTTATTTAATTATGATAGTCACAAAGAGAGAGAGGCAGAGACATAGGCAGAGGGAGAAGGAGGCTCCATGCACCAGGAGCCCGACGTGGGATTCGATCCCGGATCTCCAGGATCATGCCCTGGGCCAAAGGCAGGCGCCAAACCGCTGTGCCACCCAGGGATCCCTATCACCAGTTTTGTTCAACATTCTCTCCAAGGTCCAAGCAAGAGAAATAAAGCAGAAAAAAATAAAATTATAATAGTTTCAAGGAAAAATTAAACTTACAAGTCCACTTATTATGTATATAAACACAGAGATAAATCTGAACATAATTTTTCACCTTAATAAGTGATTTTAGAAATCTTCTGAGACAAAAGGTCAATATAAAATCAATTGTATTTTCCATTTAAAGGCAACAAACAATTAGAAGAATATTTTTCGGGATCCCTGGGTGGCGCAGCGGTTTGGCGCCTGCCTTTGGCCCAGGGCGCGATCCTGGAGACCCCGGATCGAATCCCACGTCAGGCTCCCGGTGCATGGGGCCTGCTTCTCCCTCTGCCTATGTCTCTGCCTCTTTCTCTCTCTCTGACTATCATAAATTAAAAAAAAAAAAAAGAAGAAGAATATTTTTCATGATACAATATACAACAGCATCAAAAATATCAATATACAGGCATAACTATAATTAAGAGTTATATAAAATTATCAAAAGAAAATAAAGATGGAAGGCAACAAGAGTTGTGACTCATTCATGAGTAGGAAGATTAATATTGTAAAGATTTCTTTGTTCTTAAATTGATCTACAGATTTTAGGCACTACCAACCAAAATCTCCACATTTATTTTTTAAGCTGATAGGCTCTTTCTAAATTTATGTGGAAAATATAAGTGGCCAACAACAGCCAAAATTATCTTTAAAAATCCCAAACAAAATGGGAAGACTTACATAACAAGATATCAAAATTTATTATAGAGAGAGAATATGTGAGAGAATGCTGTATGAGTCAAGCAAAGGCAAAAAGATGAATGAAATGAAACAGCCAAGATTCAGATTACACTTAAATAGAAACTTGATGAATGACAAATGTATCACTGCAGAACTATTAGAACAAAACAGACTTTATGATAAAATGAGTTTGATCACTGTATAAGGATATGTGCTTGGTCAACCTATACAGACAATCACTAAACCTACCTAACATAAAAATAAAAGTAAATTATGAAGGGTAAAGGGAATAAAAATGTAAAACACATATATATAATGAAAAAAACTTCTGGAACTTAACATAGGAGAAATAGGCAAGATTTCTTAAGGAGTAATTGTAAGCAAAAATATTGATAAATTACATTAAAATAAAGAAGGGATCCTCAACGGAAGAGACTACTAAGAGAGTAAAGATGTATGCCACAGAGTAGGAGGATATATTCACAATGTATTTAATAAACAAGAAGCCCATATTCAGAATATATGTAGAATTTACACTAAGCAAGACGTAAAAGACAAACAACCAACAGTAAATGGCCTACAGTCTTTTGCAATCTCTTCTCAAAAGAAGGTAACTCATGATCAATAAACATATGAGAAGGTGTCCAGCCTCCTTAATCACAAAAAAAAATAAATAAATAAAGTAACTCCACAATGATCCACGTGTGCATATATATCAATATGACTGCAATGTAAAAGTCTGAAAACATCCAGCATTCCAAGGATGAGGAGAGCCTAGAACCATCATCATTTCTACTTTGGAAAACTGTTTGGTGCTCTCTAATGAAGATGGACATGTTTATACCCTATCATACCACCTCCCCAACAATCAGAAATCTAAATACAAACCAAATAAAAATGCATGCATATATTGACTGAAAGGTTTGCATAAATAACTACAATAACACTATAATAACATCATATGAATAGCTGCAAACCAGAAACAATGCAAATGTCAATAAGGATTAGTGGAACTCATAAAAATAAATAACTACTACATTTCTAATAAAACAGAATAGAACAACAGCACACACAAAACTGTGAATGAACGAAACCGGACACAAAATAGTACATACTCTATGATTCCATTCAGGCAAAACTATCTATAGTGAAAGAAGTAGCTTCTTTGCAGAAGGTGGGTAATAAAATGAAGGGATCACAGAAGGACACTTGTGAAAACTCTTCTAGGTCCATTCTTACTATCTGTGCACTTTTCCTTATGTACATTATAATTTTTTTAATTTTTATTTATGTATTCATGAGACACACAGAGAGAGAGGCAGAGACATAGGCAGAGGGAGAAGCAGGCTCCCTGCAGGGAGCCTAATGCAGGACTTGATCCTGGGATTCCAGGATCACCACCTGAGCCAAAGGCAGATGCTCAACTACTGAGCCACCCAGATGCCCCTGTACATTATAATTTGAGAAAAATCACTTTCAAACACAGATTTTTGAGAACTTTCTGAAAAATCAAATTCTTACTATGAAATGAAATATTACATATTAAATGCAAAATGAATAAATTGGAGTATTAGTTCAATATATCCACAGGGTACTCTGGATTAAATGAGAACAATCTCAATTATAGAATTGTACTATTGGGATCCCTGGGTGGCACAGTGGTTTGGCGCCGGCCTTTGGCCCAGGGCGCGATCCTGGAGACCCCGGATCGAATCCCACATCAGGCTCCCGGTGCATGGAGCCTGCCTTCTCCCTCTGCCTGTGTCTCTGCCCCTCTCTCTCTCTCTCTCTCTCTCTGTGACTATCATAAATAAATAAAAATTAAAAAAAAAAGAATTGTACTATTACAAATAGAAAGTTTGCATGCCTGATGAACTGTGTATTTGCATTAATGAATTTGCACAAGTTTGCCATATCATCAATTGGAAGTACCACCAACTCATCAAATAAATTTAACCCCAATTAAATGTTTTATCTTTTCCCCAAAGCCTGCTTATGCTTCTCTGTTCCAGTTGCTATAAATTGACAGCCTGGTCTCCTAATCATTTACATTTAAAACCTCAGTACTACCCTTGACACTGCCCTCTCTTCTATTGATCCTTTTTGCTTTATTAGCTTTCACATCTATCACAACCCTTACATTCCAGTGACCAATCTCTCCTTCAATTCCACAATTACTCTCTCCTAAAATACTGCAAATAGTCTTTTCACTTCTAGTCTCTTGATGTCAGTCAGGACTATTCAAGCTACTAGATTAGTCTTTTTTGTGAGCAGCACTAATCACGTTATTCTTCATTTCGAAAACCTTAATTGAGTTCCTATTATCTAGAGAATGAACCCCAGTATCCCTAGCTTGACTTCCAAGACCATCCAAAATCTGGCCCCAACCTAATCTGCAACTAGCATGCTCCATGCCAGCAATGGTAATAATTACATTCGGCTTGCTTTTCTGCCTCTTTCTTTGATTGTGCTGCTCTCTTTCATTGTCGAGAATAATTTTTTCCACTTTTCCACAATTGTAAATCCTCCACAACCTTTAAAACTCAATTGGTCATGAAAACTATAGTATAAAAACTTGTTTAAGTGGCTTTTTAAATTGATCAGGTTTTAGGATCACCTGAGGAGCTTCTAAAATTAACCAATACTGGGGGTCTTATCTGTAGACTGCGGGAGTCACTAAAGTTTACAAAGTCCCTTGCTATTACTGTGGCCACCAGCTCAATAGCAGCCTAGTCTAGTTCTTCAGGACCTGATAGGCTAAAACCTATGGGCACACTGGATAGCCAGGCCAAGTGGAGAAGGAAAGTTACATCCTATCAGATTCGCCATGTGTATGGACAACCACGATCACAGAATGAAGGCTGAAGTAGAAGCAAACTGTCCTCAATCTCCTTCTGATACAGTGGTGACAGTCCTTCCAAATCAACTCTCCTATAGGTAACATGGATCAATTCTAGAGAAATTATTAATAAATAAATTTTAAAAAAGCAGTATAGTGAAGAAGATTCTGGGGAAGAAGAAGAATACAGTTGGAAGAAGGAAAGATCATAGTTCCTAGGAAAATATTCAAAACTCAAAAATTGCAGACAAAATATTGAAAGCAGTCAGGAAAAATACAAACAAGCAAAAAAAAAAAGGTATTTTACATGCAGGAAACATCAATTTGAATACCACCAACTTCTCATCAGGAACTGTAGGCAAAGAAAAGTTGGAACATCTTTAAAGTGCTGACACACAACAAAACAAACAAGCAACAAAAACCTACCCACAAAGAATCCTGTGACTCACAAAATGCTTTTTATAAAGGCAGACTTCCAGTTTCTACCTAAGATGTACAAAGCTGGTAAGAGTGTCATTCCCACACTAATGATAAGAAAAAGCAGGATAATGCACAAAATTATAATGGTTCTTGGACACATCAAAAGCTGAGGTAATAAAACAACCAACTACTCTCATATCAAAGGAAAGACAGGGCCTGAGCACCATCATAATAGCTGCAATAGCAGGAAGACGAGATCTTCACTCAAGATCTTGTAAGAGGAATTTGATAAGTTCTGAGAAGAGGAATTCAACTACATTTTTAGTGAATTGTGCAAGGCCCAATGTGACCTAGTGTGAGAGTAAAGAAACCCTAAAAGTCACAGACACAGGGCACTTTGCACCCACTAGGGATTCTTCTCCCTACACTGACAATGTACACAGGACTGGCCATGTGCATAAGGAATCTTCAGGACAAGGAGTGGAAGCACCGGGGGGGGGGGGGGGGGGGGGGGGGGGGGGGGGTATACCACCTCCCGTGGTGCTGCAGGCCGGGACTCACGGAGCAGCACAAAGTACCACCTGATACCTTTTCCCTTAGTAATGAAAGGTTTAAGCCACCAGGGAAAAGGAAGCAAACCCTAGGCCGGAGAGGGCCGAGTAAAAGATCCACTGTGACTGGGCAGTGGAGAAAGGGAAAAGTAAAGTAAAAATGCCTCATTCCCTCAGGAAAGGGCCAGGAAACCATCTTGAACTCAATCCATCAGATGTTTCCAAATACACCACGTAGTGGCAGCAAACCCACCACTGAGAATGGGAGATTCTGCCTAAAACTAAGGCTGGGCCAGGAACACAGAGACCCCCTTGCCTCTCAAAACAGGTGAGCATGCACAAGTAACAAACAAAAGCAACGCATCACTCAGAGAGCAGCAAAAACAAGGAAACAGATCCTCTCTGAGATTATCTGATATAACCATTATTACCTTCCAGGTAATGTGACAGCCACCTCTTAGGTAACTAATTAGATTAGATAAGAATAATGCATGTCACACTATTTCAGATAGGTAAATAGATACAAAATTTTACTATAGAAAATATCTTAGAAGCAAGTACAAGAAGCTGTAACATTCAATGCTCCAGAACAGAGACTTTGGGAGAGGTGGGTAATGAGCTTTAAACTCATTATTTTAATCATTACAATATTTGGATTATTATTTCAGTAAATTTCTATTTCAAATAATTAATGAAAGCTGAAACTATTATATTGATGTTGGTAAAGATGAGGGGAATTACTGGTAAATCTTGAGATTAATATAACCTTTTTGGAAAACAATTTGATTAATTACACAGTCAACAGTCATGAAAATGTCAAATTTTCTCTGTTTTTGGCATAAATTTTAATCATGGACCTATATCCAAAGAAAAAAAATGCAAAACATGAAAAAGATTATTGCACATATATTTAACAAAGCATCCTGTGGAATTTTTAAAGCATAACTACAATTTTCAACTCCAGAATAATTCAATTTTTATGGCATCTCCACTTAATGGACATGGTATAGTCATTAGGAGTTATCATTATACAGACTACCCAGAACCATGGACAATGAATGTAATATGATTATGTTAACTGCAAAGTGAAGACAATGCCACATGGTTGTGACGAAGGGTCAAACTTACTAAATCGGTATCCCGGAAAATTTGCTGCTCCAAGCTTCAGTCCTCACATCTATAAAAATGAGAATAATAATACACATGTAATAGATTCTTCACTAGAACTAGAATGAGACAATAACAGGAATTCACACATTACCTGAGTGCTTAATAAATCTTAATTTTAGTATTATTATGATATTATATGCAAATGGAATTTTAAATAGACAAACACACAGATACATATAACACTAGAAGGAAACAAACTGATACATATAAATATGCTCTTTGCTGATTTTTACTGGAATTTTTTCCTTTTCTACAGTTTCTAATTTTTCCAATGTAGATTATGGTTCCCTCTCTAACTTAAAAAGTGATTATATTGAATAATGTGCTTTCCCTTTATATTCTCTGCTTAGGACAAATCTATTCAACCTAGAACTACTGTTCATATTTGGAACTTTCCTTCAGTGTTTTCAAATGCCTAATTTAGTTAGGAATACAATTCTTCTTTTGATCTACTTACACTTGAACTTTAGTTGCCTATAAAAGTGGCTCTCTTAGATAAAATTTTCTTCTTCTGGAATACTTAAAACTTTAAGAAAAAAAAGCTTTATATTCAACCTACACATTCAAACGTACAAACTTCATCTGGGGGGGATGGGGGGGAACATGCTCCAGTCCTCTAGAAATTGATAGAAAGATTCCATCAAGTGTAGCAGTGGACTCTGGTCATAAATGAGGGACTTAGCTCATTCTGAAGCCAAAGATTTGTGAGGCCACAAAACGAAACCCTGACACACATGTGATTGATGACATTGCCCTAGGTCTGGGGAGTGTGGCTTTATTCAAATATATCCCTGGACTGCTGACAACGCCCAAATCCAAACTGTTCCAAATGAAGGCTTGAAGAAGCAATTTTCAGGTGAACTGAAGAAGAAAATAATATGTTTGAACCAAGGGAGGTAGCAAATTTATGAAAACAATACAAGTGAAATGACAGGTTTGTAGGATGATTTTGGTACATCTGCATGTGAACTTTCACTCAGGAGGAACTGTGAGGACAATGTGAGAGAGAAAAATAAAAATTCAGTTCCTACCCATAAAGCTGAACCTGTTGTACATAGTTAGAAATTTGGAATATGGTGTGTGTGTGTGTGTGTGTGTGTGTGTGTGTGTGTGTATACATTAAGAAGGAAAAAATATTCCTTGTTTTTATTTGAGTTCAAAATTGACACTGAAGAGTTGCTCATTAAGTGTGATTGCAGCTTTGGAAAAAGCACCTACAAAAATCTTATCTGATAAAAATAAACTTATGTATTGACTATTAAAATACCCAAGGAATTTCATCAAATAAATGAATTACTAGCAGTTTGTACAAAGGTGAGTTCAGCTAAAACTATATTCCAATGTACAGGCTGTCTCTTTGATTCCCTCTTCTAATATTTAGGCATTCAAAATATTCAGTTTAGAATAAAAATAAAGCTACTGTATCTATAATTTCTGGCAATGCTCTTCATCTAAGTCCACTGCTACCATCCCCTCCCTCTCTTAAAAAACAGTCTACAGGGACTCCTGGGTGGCTCACCAGGTTAAGCAGCTGACTCTTGATTTCGGCTTAGGTCATGACCTAGGGTCTTGAGATCAAACCCAGCATTGGGCTTGGTTGCTCAGCAGAGAGTCTGCTTCAGGATTCTCTCTTTCCCTCTCCCTCTGCCCCTCCCCTTGCTCTCTTTCTCTCTCTCTCAAATAAATAAACAAATCTTTTTAAAAAACATTCTACAGACATCACATGTTAAACAATTTAATGGTATTACAGTATTTCTTACAACTGAATTTTTGCAATTGTAGTTCCATTTTATAACAAGAACTAATTCCAATCTTTCCACACAAACATTCCAACTGCAAAGCTAAATTACATTAGGGTATTTGGTCCTATAATCTTCTTACCTAAGTTGTAGTTCAGTCAAGTTGATAACACGTTGTGTGGATAAAGGAATAAGAAGACATAATCTGCAGTACCACTCTAAGGGCAACTTAGTGGTAACTTAAAAACCAGTACTGAAAATTTAGCCTATTTGGCCTTGTGATTCCACTTCTATTTATTTATATAAAAATCCACAAACTGTACAATAATGGGTAAGAAGGTTTATAGTGGATATCCTCAACAGAGTAACCATTATCATTATTATTCTATGAACTGTCCTGTGACATACTACACAGTCATTAAGAAAAACAGGCTCATGTGTCTAACATAAAAAAAAAAAACCTAAAAGAAGAAATTTAACCTTAGAAAAGCAAATTGTGTGGTAAAATATACACAATTTAAAACAGTTGTGTGAAATAACCATATCATTATTTACCTGTGATATTAAATGCACAGAAAAAATATTTGGAAGAGTGCACACCAAGGTTAATGATGGTAGAGATTACCCTTGAGTACATATTTGCACTTCTATGTGCAGTGTAGGTGTGTGCATGTCTGTGTGCACCTGTGAGAATTCTTTATATTTTTCCACTGTGTTTGTTTGCTTCAGTGAGAATGTTTTCTTTTAATTTTCATCTAATTGAAAGCAAAATGCTGTATGTTTCAAATAAGAAACACTTTACAGAAAACTACTAGGAAACAGTATATAATGAAGAACAGCGTCTCAAGCAAAGAAAATGTCAATAAGTACTATATGCTAACATCCAATGACAGGTTTTCAGAGAATAAACAGATCATTTACAGCAGAATAAAAACTTTCTAAGGTCAAAACTAGGAAGAAACTTATTAACAAATTTAAAACAAAATAGAAACAAAAATTCTTAATATTTAGCCTAGTGCCTGCCACACAGTAGCTATTCAGTAGTCACTTGTTAAATGCCAATAACTGCCATGAGACCTTGGGTACATGTAGTTACATCTCTGCTGCTGAGGGGATGCTGGCCTCTGCAAGCTGAGTTCTCATGCTTGTCAAATGTACTCATTTTCCTGGATTATTTTCAAGATCCCATTAAGATGCAAAAATCTTCATTTAATGGATATCATTTCTATGCCAATATGTTACAACCTAATGTGTAAGAGATTTTCTGGGACTTTCAATTTCCAAAACAATTCACCCCATGGTCTGCAGAAGTACCAATAAAGTTATTTGGGGGACCCCGTGGGAGGCTCAGTTGGTTGAGTGTCAGGCTCTTGATTTCAGCTCAGGTCCTGGGATGGAGCCCCGCATGTGCTTGGTGGGGAGTCTGCTGCGGTTCTTTCTCTCCCTTTCCCTCTGCCCCTTCCCAGTGCTCTCGCTCTTGCCCTCTCTCAAATGAATGAATAAACAAGCAAACAAATAAAGTCTGAAGTTGTTTGGTTTCTTGTAATATTTAATGGAGGGACTATGACCATAATATATAGGCCTCCTGCTAGGAAGGTATATGATGTCACTGACAAAGCACCTACTTCAAGTCCACAAATTTGGAAAACAATTCTCGCAGCTGCCACTCAAAGTAGGGCTAGGAATTACTACCCCAAATTGATTGTGGTTTTAATAAGGCAAATATCACAGCAAGTCAGAAAACTTTAAAACCTATTTGTCCCGCAGCCCAGGTGGCTCAGCGGTTTAGCGCTGCCTTCAGCCCAAGGCATGATCCTGGAGACCCGGAATCAAGTCCCATGTCAGGCTTCCTGCATGGAGCTTGCTTCTCCCTCTGCCTGTGTCTGTGCCTCTCTCTCTCTCTCTCTCTGCGTCTCCCATGAATAAATAAATAAAATCTTAAAAAAAAAAAAAAAACTATTTGTCTACATTAAATGTTAAGAGAAAGGAATGTTTCCCAGAATAAAAATATTTCTTTGAAAACAGACATGATAGGTTTTATCAAGAATATGGCAATAAATATAGTGGGGTTTAGGATTATATATGAGAAATAGGAAAGCAAAATGCTACACAAGGTAACTGCTAAACTTGTAAATTGTAACTGATTTTTTTTTCCAAATGAAAATAATTTATAACTGTAAGTAAAGAAATGCATGTACTTTGTTTTTAAAAAAGAATAATAAACCAGAAGCAAGTATATAAAGTAAAAAATTACACATAAAATGCATAATCCTGCCATCCACAGATAACTACTGCCAGCATTTTTGTTCTATATCCTTCCAATCATTTTTCCAAAAGCACACATACACTTTACATGTTTAAACTCATATTTTATAATTATAATCTGTTCTTTCCCTTTAAAATACATTATGAAAATATAATCTATGTCATAATAGCATAATCTATTAACAAATACGTATATCCTTTCCAGCTTTTCACTACTGAAATATGTTAATATAAAATATCTAGAAAAATGCATGTTTTCTCAATTGTCCTAAATTTCCAGTTAAGATTCTGAAAAATAAAATAGAAATTACTTATCTAAGAATGAGATTGTTGAAATTTCCTGTCAAAAAACTACAGAAAATAGGAACAGAGCAAGGCAGAAAACATCGGTGGGAATTCTCTTTGAACGTTCCAGCCGGGGACTGTATCCTCCAGAAGAAGGATAGAGAGAGAAGCAAATAGGCACTTGTAATCCCTCCTTTACTGCAAAACACTTTTGCAAATCAACACAGCTCTGGAGGATGTATCTGAAGGTAATAAGGAATTCAAAGAAGGCAGAAAGATAGGCAAGTCTCTACAAAGAAAAAGTTGATTGATTTTAGTTTTTAAATTTTACTGAGGTATAACTGACTTTTTAAAATGCACATATTTAATGTATACATCTAGATGAGTTTGGGTGTATGCATACACCCGTGATACCACCACCACAACCAAGGTACTAAACATATCCATCACCTCCCAAAATTTCTTCCTGTTCTTCTGTGGGGTTTTTGTTTTATTTTGTTTTTGTGGTAAGAAAACACAAAATTTAGCCTCTTGACATTTATTAAAGTACACAATATCCGTTGTTAATTATAGGCACTATGTTACACAGCAGATGTCTGGAACATATTCATCTTCTATAACAGAAATTTTATATTCCTTGAACAACAACCCCCTGACCCCCGGCCCCTGGCAACCACCCTTCCGTTCTCTGCTCCTGTGTTTGACTATTTTAGATATCTCATATAAGTGGAATCACATAGTGTGTGTCTACTTGTGACTGGTTTATTTCATGTAGTATAAGGTCCCCTAAGTTTATCTGTGTTATAACATATCTCAGTATTTCCTTCTTTTTTAAGGCTGAGTAATATTCCATTGTATGTTTATTCATTAGTCAATGGACATTTTGCTTTCCTTTCATAATTTCTCATATATAATCCTAAACCCACTATATTTATTACCATGTTCTTGATAAAACCTATTCTCTCTTCAAAGAAATATTTTTATTCTGGGAGACATTCCTTTCTCTTAACATTTAATGAAGACAAATGGGTTTTAAATTCATCAAAGAAACATCCCCACATAAAATCACTGACACCACTGAATAGAGCAAACATACAATCAAATTAAGTATAGAAAAAAAAAAAAAAACCTTAAGTGTCTAACCTAACATCATTCACTACACCTTTTTTCCATGGTCTTTAGGAGAATAAAAATTTCCCTACAATCTTCTAATATTGTGTTTTAACTCAGGGGAGTTTTGTGGTCTGAATCATAAACCCCATCAATCAGGGGCGCCTGGGTGGCTCAATCAGTTAAGTATCTGCCTTCACCTCAGGTAATGATCTCAGGGTCTTGGGATCAAGCCTGGCATTAAGTTCTGAACTCAGCAGAAAGCCTGTTGTCCCGCTTCCTCTGCCCCGTCTCCCCATCTGTGCTCTCTCTCCCCCTCTCTCAAATAAATAAATAATCTTAAAATCATTCAGAAACCCCCTACCACCACTGCCACCAGTGCATAGAGTCAGTGGCACTGAATAGGTGCCGTCTCCTCCCAAGACTGAGTTCTGTAAGTAGCAGCAGTGTTAAGTGACATAAACCAGTCACAGAAAGGCAAATATGGCAAAAGTATCGAAAGTGGTCAAACTCCTAGAAGCAGAGAGTAGTGGCTGCCAGGAGCTGGGGGCTGGAGAATGGGGAATTACTGTTCACTCTGCATAAAGTTTTGATTGTGCAAGATGCAAATGTTCTAGAGACCGGCTATACAGCACTGTGCTCGTAGTAATAATGCTGAGACTGGACACTCAAATATTTGTTCAGAGAGATCTCGTGTGTGTGTGCTTTATCATAATAAGATAAATAAATAATTTTTAAAAAGAAGAAGAACTTCCAAAACAATGTAAGTTCAGAACACCTTTCTGAATAGTTTGTGTAGTGCCAACTCTACTCATCACTTGGAGACAAAAGAGAGGTGGACACAAAGGCTCTGATGAGAGTTGATGGGACATAAATGAAAGCGTATTCTATTCTACAAGGAGGGCTTCTGAAGTGTATTGCAGCGATTTTGAAGAAACAATGCTTCAATTGTTCTCTCGCCCAGAAATAATCTTATTGAAGGTGAAGCTTCCGGGTGTCCGACAGCTCTTCACAAAAATGAAACCTTTCTCTCTGAGTACTTACAAGGCAAGATAGTGCGATTTAGGCTGGGCGGCAAGAGGGACTATAATAGACCTCAAAGAGAAAGCATCTACTACACAGTTTCCTTTCATCCAAAGTCTTTATTATCTCAAACATGTTTTAAAGAATTTTTCTTAGAGTCTTGCAAACAATTTCAGCAATGACTAAACTTCCACTTTGCCAAATAAGCTTGGACAGTTTTATGAAAACAATGCAGGAGATAACCAGACTGCTAGCAATCATCTGACCCTGGGCAGCATTTCGGCATTGTTTAAACTGACAGCTTCATCCTCTTGTTTCATTTGTTACTATTATGTTAGTTGATGGGGAAAACGTTTCTTGTTATTTTCCTTTCTCTTTTATTTTTACAATGTTTTTCCTTTGGGGAAATATTTTAAAATGTTTCCATGAAATACAGACATCCATAAAAATGAATTAAAACCATATATACCACAACAGACTTCATGCTTACTTAGCCATGTTTTACTTAGATGAATAAATGTTTAAAAAGAAATCTAAGGGGGGTAAAGAGGCATTTTTGCCTTTGTGGAGTAAAATGGATTTGAGTCTGTTATGCTCAGAGAAATAGAAATGGTTCCATTTCAAGTCCCTTAAATAAACTTACTTCTAAAAATATTGATTATGAACTAATTTTCTATTAGGCAATTAAGTATCAAAGAAAGGGCTTGCAAGAAGGTGAAATGACTTCTTCTGTTAAATCTCCTTCTCAAGAATGTTTCCATTTCACCAAGTCATTTAAAATTTGTACAAAATAAAAAAATTGTACAAATATTGTTTAAAAAATTATATTTAGCAAATTTATACTGAATTCCATCATAACAACCTTTAAGTCTTTGCATGTTCATTTTTATCATTACTAATCTTTTCATCCTTTTCAACAATATATTCATTTCCCATTGCTGCTATAACCAATTACCACAAGACTAATGGCTGCAAACAGCGAGTTTATTATCTTATGGTTCTGGAGGTTTTAAGTTTAAAAAGAACCACACTGGATTAAAAATCAAGGTGTCCACAGGGCTGCATTCCTTCATGGAAGGTGTAGCAGAGAATCCATCTCCTCAACTTTATCAGCTTATCAAGGAGGCCTGCATTCCGAGGCTAGTGGTCCCCTTCCCTGTCTTCAAAGCCAGCAATGCGGGGCTGAGTCCCCTCATGCTGCCATCCCTCTGGTTCTCTCTTCTAGTTCCCTTAACTACTTTAAAAGATCCTTGTGATTATACTCTAAGATAATCTACCTATTTTAAGATTACTTGATTAGCAACCTAATTTTATCTATAATCTTTATTCCCCTTTGTCATGTAACATATCACGGAAGTTACTAAAAGATACAGAAAACTATTTGTACATCAAAATTGCCTTTTTATCCGTTGTTAATCCTAAAAGCCGAGAGAAAGTTTATCTAAAATCCCCAAAATGGTAAAAATGGCAAATTCGGTAATAATCAGAAGACTTCCTAATTTATATATAACTTTAGAAGCTCTGCCTACCAAGTCCCTCTAATGAGAGTAGATACTGACAATTAACTGTTAAACTGTTCACTGAACAAGATTGATATTTGGGGTATATAAATGTGCATGTACAGTAGTTGCCAGGCCAGAGTGCATTCTCCTATATAATAAAGTTATAAGAACCTGGAACGCCCTTGCCAACTGGGGAGAATATGGAAATGAACAGGAACCGAGAAGGCTAGTGCCAAATGACATGAAGAGATGATGAGAATCACCATCAGTCACGAGAGAGAAAGGAAACCTAAGAGAAAAGACATAGTTAATGAGGACTAGTTAAATCCAGGACACCTACAAGGATATCACTCTACAATGCAGAGTTCATTCACACAATCGGTGAACATGCAGGGTTCTGAGGTGGAGGCCCCACATTACCCTTCCTATTATGTCACTTTTTGTTCGGCTCTGAATGGAATTCTGGAAATGCCATCTTCTGTTTTATCCCCCTCTTCCCTCTGCTACAATTCCTCTTTCCTAAACATCTACCAACCCTCCAGTGCAGAGCTTCAAGCCCTGTTCCCAGTGCTATCTGTGGGAAACCTTAAGACATAACCAGTGTCCCGACCCCACTGAAGACCAACTGAAGTCAGGATCTCTGGTCATAGGGCCAGATGTCACATCACTACTCTTCAAAGCTGCTCAGATGTTTCTAGTACACAGTCAGGGTTGACATTAGACCTCAGAGGGGCAGCCACTCCTCACGGAAAGGGTGGCAGGTTTTTCAGAATTGTCCAAGTGAAATACAAGCAAATACAAGCAAGGGGAGAAAAGCAAAGAGAAGGGAAAAATAGAGAAAAGCAAAATGGCAGACTTAGTAATAAGTATACTAACAACTATAATTAAAGTAAATGTTAGTAAAATAAACATTCTACATAAAGCAAAGATTTTTAAGTTGGATAGAAATAATAAAACCTTACTGTATGCTGCTTACTAAGTATATGTTTTAAAAGACAAAAACTGTCTTATATAAAGGGATGGGGAAGGATATACCAAAAGATAACTAAAATAAAGCTGATGGAACTATATTAACATCAGGCTTTTAAGCAAGAAATATCACCTTTTTTTTTTTTAAGACTTTATTTATTCATGAGAGACAGAGAGAGAGAGAGGCAGAGAGAGAGGCAGAGGGAGAAGCAGGCACCCTGCAGGGAGCCCAATGCGGGAGTCGGTCCCAGGACCCAGGGATCAGGACCCGAGCCAAAGGCAGATGTTCAACCACTGAGCCACCCAAGTGCCCCAGGAAATTTATTTTTAATACACTACTAATTTCTAAAATTCTCTTTAGAACTTCAAGGATACACTAGCCATATTACAAAGGGGGCTGTTGAAGAGAGGTTTTCTTTATTTTTTGTTTTTGTTACTTGGTCAAGCTTCACAATGACATAAACAGGGAAGCATACAGTAGCCTTCTCTGGAATAGTATTAAAGAGCACCAGGATAATAAAAGCTAACATTAAGCTCCTTTGGTATGTTTCACAAGGCAATCAATGTTACATGTACTATCTCATATTTTGGGGGAAAACACTGCTGTTCAAACCTGGAATGTGAAACTGAGTTGAGCTTCCTAATAATATTCCCAAATATTGCTTTATTATTAATCCATGGATCCTAAAAAAAGGAGCTACAGGCATACCTTTCTTGTTTCCCTTAGAAATATGCAGGTGTTAGAGCTATGCATCAGGCCATTTACAGTGCTGAATTTACAGTGCAAGACAATACAATATGGCAGTTGTAATAATAAATAAACATGAATGTTTTCTGGGTTATCAATATGCTGAATTATCAAACTAGTACAAACCTGATTGCTTTAATTAATACTCTTGGGAGAAAAAAAGGACTATCGCTCTGACTTGAAGGATTATTTCAAAGGATTTTATAGTATTAAGAAAGATGGAAAAAATGGATTAAAAATTTCAAAATCTTTCTTTTGAAAAATATGCATGAAACCAGTTGTTCTTAAATTTGTGCATTCACCAGAATCTCCCAGGCAGTTTGTGAAAACAGATTTCTGGGCCCTACCCAGGAGCTTTTCAATCAGAAGGTCTGGAATGGGACTTGATAATTTGCATTTCTAACAAAATTTCAGGTGATGCTAATGTTGCTGGTCCCAAGACCAAACTTTGAAAGAGCCACTACGTTAAACAAATGAACAGACCCACCGGGGAATTATCTAATCTCCAGTATCTGAGTAATTTTTTTCCCGCTACTCTGAAACACTGAGTTAGTTTAATGTGAATGAGATTTCTTCCACATGAAAAGCTAACAATTGGATATTTTCCATAAAAAGACTGTTGGTATGGATCCAGTATCCGGAAACCATCCCTGTGTCTCTATCTCACACCTGTGCAGGGCCCTGCAGTGTTGAAATACAATAGTGCTCCACAATTCTCCTTCAAAGTTCTAGAGAGTCCCCCAAGACGAATTTTACTATGGTGTTCAGCCTTTCAAATTTGTTTGCATCACTGCATTGTATGCCGCTCCCTATTCTCATGAACACCAAGTCTCATTTAAGTAGGAAAACACTGTAGTTGAAAACACCCAGAGAAACCAAGGGTATCCACGAGACACGAAACTTGTCTTCTCCCCTTTTATCTAATGTTCAGTGTGTCTAACTTACAACAGGGAATGGATGTAAACAAAAACCTTAAGAGCAAAAATAAGTTGGGAAGAACATCAAGTGGGACACAGACATGGTATCTTGAGATAGGGTGGCATTCAGTGCAGCAGAAAAGAGAGAAGTCCCTCTAGAGAGGTACCTGACAGGACATGTGCAGTACAAAAAAGTGCACATGACAAGAACAGGAAAAGGATAGGACAATTAACAACACCGCTCTCAGATGACAAGGCGAACATAATTCTAACAGTACTGACCAGGACACATTAAATAAGTTCTATATATCTGCTGTACAATATTACACCTACAGTCAATGTATACCACAAAATTTCTTAAGAGGTGGATCTCATGTTAAGTGTTCTTTCCAAAATAAAAGTAAAATTTTATATATATATGTATGTATGTATGTATAAAGATGAGACATCAGCATGAAACACTTTTGTAGATGGGATCTTGGCAATGGCAAATGTGGCTGCTTCACTCACACGTGGTTTATGTTTTATGGGTTGGAAAAGGTGAACAAATCAAAGAGTCATCAAAAGTAGGGCAATCACAGGGCACCATGTGAGTTAGATAGCTTTGGGGAGAATCTATGGGGAAGATGTGTGTGGCTGAACATTTGGATTTTGGAGCACACTCTGCACATGCACACACTTGTGACTACTTTATTCAAATTTAAGTTATCCTGCTTTTCCAAACCTTTGAAATGATGCAGATCCTTAAATATTATCTTGGTTTCCCCAATTTCACACTGGTGTTTTTATAGGTACTTGACCAGATAATCATATATGATAAAATTACTTAAAATACACTTTGGGCTTCTCCCTCTGCCTGTGTCTCTACTTCTCTTTCTCTCTCCCTCCCTCCCTCTTCCCTCCCTCCCTGTCCCTCATGAAGAAATAAATAAAATCTTTAAAAAATAAAATAAAATAATAAAATAAAATATACTTTGCATGGTTTGCTTGAAATAAACTAAAGTGCGGTCAAATTTGTGTATAGCTACAACATTTGAGTGTGAAATGAGAAAATATTTCCAAAAGATATAGGAATATCAAATATTACAACCAACTATTTTTGTCAGTTTAACTTATTTACATAAAGAAGTTGAAAAGTACCACTTGCAAAAACAATGACAGATCATTTTTCCTGTCAGTATTGCTAAAAAAGTTTTTTAAAAGTTGGGATTTTGACAACATTAAAACCATCAGAACCAAGAAAATTCTTAGTTTGCTTAAATTAATAGAGCAACTATCAGAAGCATGCCTTAGAAATTATAACATGTGCATCTTATACATAGGTAAAATTCACAGGGAGAAGTGTGTCTTAAATCAACTTACAAAAATGATAATTTAACACAAAATTGAAAGACTCCTTTTTTTTTGTAATTGTGTATCTGAACAATGTCTAAAAAGTTTTTATCACATCCAAATAATACCCGGACTTGATCTGATTATGCCACCCTGTCTTCAAGTCCTTAGTCACAGAAACAGAAAATAGAACTCTTTCACTTACCATCTTCGTGTCTATCTTAGGTACTCCTGTTCCCCTCCTCACCATGGAAATTTTGAAACGTAACCAGAAGTACAGAACACTCTTATCACCCAGCTTTAATATATATTAACATGTGGCCAGCTTCAATTCATCTATTAATCCACATATTTTAGCCAAAATATTTTAAAGCAAATTCCACAGCATCATTTTTCAACTGCAAATACTCAGTATGCTTCTCTAAGACTATTTTAAAATAATCACCATATTTTAAAAATCAATAATTTCTTAATGTCATGAAAAATTTTTGTTTATTTGAATCAAAATCCCTCAATGTCCACATACTGCACTGGTATATCTTTTAAGCTTTATTTATTCCACTGATTACTACTCCCATAGGTTCCACATTCTTCATCTGACTGGTTACTTCCTCGTGGTGTATATATTAACTCTCTTCTATCTATTGTATTTTCTATAAACTAACACAAACATCTTGGAGAACTTGAGATAGTCAGGCTCAAGTTTCTTGAAAATATACTTTGTATGTGGTACTTTGTGCTTCATATTACTCATATCCCTGAGACCCCATGATATCTGGTTGCCCCATATTTAATGATGTTAAGATTTATCAGTGGATTCAGATGATGTTAGTCTGTCCTCATTTTAAAATTTCCAACCAAACTTTTCCCTAACAGTTTTAGGACTGTGATTGTGACTGTTGTGATTGTTGTCTAGACCCATTGTGATTGTTGTCTAGACCCATTATTTTATCCAGAGTTACAAAATGTGATTTTAAAATTCTATCATCCTTTATCTATGTACTCACTTGCTGAATTCTTATTAAGAACTATCCTTCTCCCAACCTGCTATGTTCTATTTGAAGATCTTTTTCATTCTTCTAACTTGAAGAATATTTTCCTAAATATTGTCTTGTCCTATTTGTGGATGTGTAGCCATGATCTACTTGAGTGCCTAGGGAATGTTAAATAATGCCAATAATGAGCCAGATCATCCCAATGCATAAATTATCCTCAGGCTTACATCCTTTACTTTAGAAGGTTCATTAATTGCTTTAGCAGCATTAACTTTTAAAGGCCATTGGGGTCCCATTAAGTTAAAGTTATCTTATGTCTCCATCCCAGATGCCTCTCCCCAGGGAGCAATTTATGTGCTAAAAGAACTGGGGGTGACAAAAGACAGAGAGCACCACTTTTAGTTGCAAGTTAACTCAAAAAGAGTAAGTTTTGCAAGAATAACCATAAAATCCATTTATTTAAAGCTTCATAAAATTTGACTGAAGTACTCTTAATAGTCTAGCTACACTCTTAAAAACTGTGGCCATTTTCTGCAGCTTGATGAAGCATAGTGCTCATGAGGCCCAGGTCTGCTCCCATTGGATGAGCTGGTTAGTATCTTGGAGAAAATAGGAAACTCTGGAACTTCTGCACCTTGACTCTGGCGGCTGTCTTGAAAAATGCATGTCATTAAACTTGGAACAGTAGGAAAGACAGTGCATATTTCAGTAAAATAATTGCTTGAAAGAGATCTGACTTTTGGAGGAAAGAAATGCACACATTTAAACAGCAGTAAAGATCTGAAGGCACAACAGTAACTAGAATACATTCAGAGTAAAAGAATATACCTTTAGTTCCCATGGAGCTACCCTTCAAGTGAATTCACGATAATTCTTCCAAATATTTCTATATACATCTTCCCTCTCTAAAAATACATTAAACTCACAGAATTACCTTAACATCACATCACGTGAAAATACAATTCTTTCTTCTTTTTTTCATTTATTAATCACGCTTCCCAAAAGACTAATTACTTAGGCTTCTGCTTAAAAGAGAAACAGAAACAGACAGACACTGAAGAGAAAGAGAGACGGGCAGGGAGAAAGAGCAAGAGCGTGAGACGGACAGAATCAGCGCAAGACAGAGTCGGAGAAACAAGGGGAATTGCTTTAAGAAATTACAGGAAATTTTCTTCATCAAAAGGCAAGAAGAAATGGTGACCAAGCAGAATGGGTACGCTGAAGTACTTGCAGAGCATCACAGAGAGAGTAACAGTTGGTTCTGCAAGCTGTATGGAGAGAAACTCCAGATATGCCAGGGGTGGACTCCTCTAAAAATCAGGGACTTATTTGAGAACTTGTCCACAGAGCAACCGGATGCTGTAATTTTCTCCCCAAACCAGGAAAGCCTGGTGCTTACTTCCTTTTACCCGACAAAGCTCTATTTTGGAGAGAAATTAAACCCAAGAGGTTCCATGTAATGTTGTGGAGTTCATTCTAGAACGAAAACATATTGATTCTTTGCTGTCTTTCTGAACACCACAGTGCACATCCCTATTCCTAAGCAAAAGCCAATGATACTCCTTGGCAATGAGTTAAATGGGAAGGGGGTTATATTATAATTTTTTAATGGATCAACTGGCTAGTTGGCTGCCTCCATATTTTTATTCTAAGATTTCATTTGTTTTGATCCTTTTAAGTAAAATTTGGAACTCTTTCTGCCTACCACATTATAATTAGATAAAGAATCCAAAAACTGCATTTCTCACACATTGACCTGTTTTATGTTCTCCATTAACACTCTGGTCCCCCTACTCAAGGAATCTTTTTTCCTTTTTTATTAATGAGTTTTTATTTAAACTCCAGCTAGTTAACATACAGTGTAATATTAGTTTCAGGCATAGAATTTAGTGATTCAATGCTTCCACACATCACCCAGTACTCATCACAACAAATGTGTTTCTTAATCCCTATCACCTATTTCACCCATCCTCCCCACCTACCTGCCCTCTGGTAATCCTCTGTTTGTTCTCTTTAGTTAAGAGTCTGTTTCTCGGCTTCTCTCTTTCCCCACCCACCCGCTATGTTTGTTTTGTTTCTTAAATTCCACATATGAGTGGTCACATGGAATTTGTCTTTCTCTGACTTATTTCACTTAGCATAATACTCTCTACCTCCATCCATGTCATTGCAAATGGCAAGATTTCATTCTTTTTTATGGCTGAGTAATATTTCAATATATATAGGAATAATATTCATATATAATTATATATATTATATTCATATATATACACACACACACACACACACACACACACACACCACATCTTCTTTATCTATTCATCAGCTAATGGGCTATTTCTATAATTTGGCTATTGTTGATAATGCTGCTATGAACACTTGGGTGCAGGTGTCCCAGCGTTTCACATCAGTATCTTTGGGATAAATATCTAGTAGTGCAACTGCTGGGTCCTAGGGTAGTTCTATTTTTAACTTTTTGAGGAACTCCCATACTGTGTTAAGGGAGCTTTTGCTTTTCCAGAGTAGCATAAGGTTTTCAAGTTTTATTTTGTGATACAAATAAAAATAAATTTAAAATCTAAATAGTAGGGATCCCTGGGTGGCGCAGCGGTTTGGCGCCTGCCTTTGGCCCAGGGCGCGATCCTGGAGACCTGGGATCGAATCCCACGTCGGGCTCCCGGTGCATGGAGCCTGCTTCTCCCTCTGCCTGTGTCTCTGCCTCTCTCTATCTCTCTGTGACTATCATAAATAAATAAAAATTAAAAAAAAAATTAAAAAAAAAATCTAAATAGTAATAAAATAATTATTAAACAACTACCCATGTGTCAAGATTTCCACTAAGAAAGAGAATGCTCCTTAGCCCAGTGATTAGGAATTTCAAAGAAGACATCCAGGCAGACATGGTTTGTTCTCATGTATTCACCAACTTCGTATTTCAGGAATTACAGAAGCCAAAGTATTCCCCATTAGTATGCATTTAGGACATCTGTCTTCAGTTTACATTACACAAGTGCATGTTAAAGAGAGTGAGAGAAGGTTTTACGGAGGCATACAGGACTCTGAAGAAAGAGGTAAATCAAGATATTAAATCAATATTTGAAAAATGTCACTGCAAGTAGATAATCCTGGGAATTTCAGTTCAAATATGAATTCAGAGAAGAAGACATTTGCCCGTGGATTATCTACAAAGATCAACAGTCTGGTTCTCATTATGGATTTGAGCCGGTCGCAAGGAAAAAACTGGCTATGGTAGAAGGACATAACTATTGCTACGGTCTGAATGTTTATGCCCCTCAAAATGTATATTTTTTAAAGATTTTATTTATTTGAGAGACACAGAGAGGGGGGCAGTGACATAGGGAGAGGGAGAAGCAGACTCCCTGCAGGGAGCCTGATGCAGGACTCAATTCCAGGACCCCAGGATCACGACCTAAGCCAAATGCAAATGCTTAACCACTGAGCCACCCAGGTGCCCTGAAAATGCATATTTTGAAATCCTAATGCCCATTATGATAGTATTAGGAGGTAGGGCTATTGGGAGATGCTTAGGTTATAAGGGCAGAGCCCTTATGAATGGAATCAGTGCCCTTATAAAAGAGACCCCACAAAGCTTCCTAGCCCTTTTTGCCATGTGAGAATACAATAAGTCTACCATTCAGAAGAAAGCCTTCATCCCACCATGCTAGCAATATGACCTCAGACTCTCAGCCTTCAAAACTTTGAGAAATAAATTTCTGTTATTTTTAAGCTAACCAGACTGGGGTATTTTGTTAAAGCAGCTTGAACAGACTAAGACAGCCTTTACGAACTTTAGCATCACCATATACCCAAAACCCATGTCTGATCTTCAAGAAGATGAAACAATATCAGAAACTAAAGACTTTCTCTCACAAACTAATACTTTCAAATATTTCCATTAACTTAGATCCTTCTGATGAGTTAGATTTTTATTAGGTTTGACTCAGAGCAAAAATGGAGTTGATACTGCACAACACAATGTTAATTAAATAATTATTATCAGAACATGTGTAAGCAATCTTACACACTCTCTTTGAGTATGAGTTGTTTTGTGTTTATCTGTTTATATTTCCTTTTAAGGAAAGGGAGAAAAACATTTGTTATCAAAATTGAAGTTTTAAAGAGAAATGGGTAACTATTATTTTAGAGATTGGTTCTAGCTAAACATAGACAACTTCCAGAAACCATCCCCTTGCATATTTCTCTCTCCAGTCCTCCCTCTCGTTACCCACCCAACTTGATCCCTGTAAAAGGACTTGGCCCCAACTTTCAATACAAAGAGTCTCATTATAGTTGCACTGGCTAATTCCAAACTTGGCTGTTCTGTGATGATTCTGAAACCACCTCTGACCCTTTAGAGTGTGCATCAGTGTGGAAGTATCTTCTATTGTGTTATCTTTACCCACTGAAAGCCCTAAACAACTATCTTTGAATAATTCTAGGTTATTGTCACCTTGGCTTATCTTCTCAGACTGAACAATTCCCCCTCCATCTATATGGTTACCTTGAATGTATTCATAGAATGACAATGTGTCTCCCCTGAGCTTCTTTCTTTGTACCTGATGATTGTCTTGCTGGAGGGAGGCAGATGGAAAGGAATCATGCATTCCTCACCCTTTAAAAAGTAAAGCAACTCAGATTTAAGATGTCACACTGTTTTATTGGAAAGTATAAAAAGAACTGTTTTACAGTGTCATTACAATGACACGGTGCAAGGGCTGGCTCTAAAAAATACCACTACCTTGGGAGACCAAATAGTTGAAGGCAGAAACTATCAAACGATCGCATGCTAAACTGTTTATCTATCAATTGAGATTAGAATTGTTTTTTTCTAATGGGATGTTTTGTCTTGTTATGGATTTACTGAATATTGAAATCACTACTGTGAAAATTAATACTAACGGGAAAATTCATGTGTCATTCGATGACCTAGTTAGGGACACATGTTCCAGATTGAACAAAATTTAACCCCAACAGTCAGATAAAGACAAAAACATTACTGGAAGATTTTATCTCTGTCCCAAGGGTTTAGCTGCCCCCAAATTCATAAAATTAATAAAATATGTTTTATATACCTCTGTTTTCCTTAAAAACTACTCTCTTGAACTGACCAAAAATACAATCAGACAAAACCTCTTAATTACCAATAGTGTTTACCTTTAAAAAAAAAAAGGCATTTTTGTTTTTCTGGTTTTTGAAGGGTTTTTTGACACTGCCTTAATTCACATATACAACTAGATTCTTAGAAACATTTTTTATACATGTGTCTTTACATAGTGTATTTCATGCATCACAGTGTGGCAAACATATTCCTTCACTTAACTAACACTATCCTTATTCACATATATAACTAACACTCTTAGAAACATCTTTTATAAATATGTTTTTATATAATTTATTCCACGCACCAGTGTGATGAGCACATTCTTTCAATGAAATAACACAGTCCTTATTCACATATATAACTATTACTGCAAAACCAAAATAGAAAAATGTGACTCTATCAAACTAAAAAGCTTCTGTACAACAAAGGAAACAATCAACAGAGTGAAAAGGCAACTTAGAGAATAGGAAGACATATTTGTGAACACTATATCTGATAAGGGATTAATTTCTAAAATATATAAGTAAGTCCTAAAACGAAACAACAAAAACAGGGAAAAAAACCAAATTTTTTAAATGGTCAAAGTACTTGAATAGACATTTCTCCAAAGAAGACATACAAATGACAAGAGGAATCTGAAAAGATGTTTAACATCAATAATCATCAGGGAAAATCAAATCAAAACCACAATATCACCTCACCACGTATTAGGATGACTATTATTAAAATAATAATGATAATTGTTGGCAAGGATGTATAGAAATTGGAAAACTTGTATTGTACACTGTTGGCAGGAATATAAAATTGTGCAGCCCTACAGAAAGCAGCATGAAGAGTCCTCAAAAAATTAAAAATAGAACTACTATATGATCTGGCCATCTTATGAAACAGTTAAAACCACGATCTTTTTTTTAAAAAAGATTTTATTTATTTATTCAGGAGAGATGCAGAAAGAGAGGCAGAGACATAGGCAGAGGGAGAAGCAGGTCCCTGAAGGAAGCCCAATGCAGAACTCAATCCCAGATCATGCCCTGAGCCAAAGGCAGAGACTCAACCACTAAGCCACTCACGTGCCCCTGAAATCACAATCTTGAAGACATATCTTCACTCTTATGCTCATGGAAGCATTTACAATAAGATTAGACAAGATTTAGAAACAACCTAAATATCCATCAATGGATGAAAGGATAAGGAAAATGTGGTAAATACATACAATGATATACTATTCAGCCTTAAAAAGAAAGAAGTCCTGTCATATGCATCAATAAGGATGAACCTGGAAGACATTATGGTAAGTGAAATAATCCCAAATAGCCAGATGAATGTTTAAAAAAGAAAAAAGAAAAGAAAACCAAAGCTGGGGGCATCACAACGCCTGACTTCAAGCTGTATTACAAAGCTGTGATCATCAGAACAAATGGTACTGGCACAAAAACACACAGATCATTGGAACAGAAGAGAGAAACTGGAAATGGACCCTCAACTCTATGGTTAACTTATCTTCGACAAAGCAGGATAGACTATCCAGTGGAAAAAAGTCTCTTCTATAAATGGTGTCAGGAAAATTGGACAGCCACATGCAAAAAAAATGAAACTGTACCTCTTACACCATACACAAAGATAAACTCAACATGGTAGAAGGATCTAAATGTGAAACAAGAATCCATCAAAATCCTAGAGGAGAACACAAGCAACAACCTTTTTGAATTTGGCCACAGCAACTTCTTACAAGACACATCTATGAAGGCAAGGGAAATAAAAGCAAAAATGAACTATTGGGACTTCATCAAGATAAAAAACTTTTGCACAGAAAAGGAAACAGTCAACAAAACTAAAAGACAACCAACAGAACGGGAGAAGATATTTGCAAATGACATATCAGATAAAGGGCTAGTATCCAAAATCTGTAAAGAACTTATCAAACTCAACACCCAAAGAACAAATAATCCAATCAAGAAATGGGCAGAAGACATGAACAGATAATTTCTCCAAAGAAGACATGGAAATGGCCAACAGATACATGAAAAAATGTTCAACATCACTCAGAATCAGGGAAATACAAATCAAAACCACAATGAGATACCACCTCACACCAGTCAGAATGGTGAAAATTAACAAGTCAAGAAATGACAGATATTGGTAAGGATGTGGAGAAAGGGGAAATCCTTGTACATTGTTGATGGAAATGCAAGTTGGTGCAGCCTCTGGAAAACAGTATGGAGGTTCCTCAAAAAGCTGAAAGTAGAGCTACCCTATGACTCAGCAGTTGCACTACTGGGTATTTACCCCAAATATATAAATGTAGTGATCCAAAGGGGCATCTGCACCCCAATGTTTATAGCAGCAATGTCCACAATAGCCAAACTATGGAAAAAGCCCAGATGTCCATCAACAGATAAATAGATAAAGATGTGGTAGATAATTTACAATGGAATATTACTCAGCCATCAAAAAAATGAAATCTTGCCATTTGCAACAACATGGATGGAACCAGAGGATTTTATGCTAAGTGACATAAGTCAATCAGAGAAAAACATTGTATGTCTTATCATATGAACTCACTCATATGTGAAATTTAAGAAACAAAACAGGAGAAGAGAAGGAAAAATAAAACAAGATGAAATCAGAGAGGAAGACAAACCATGAGACTCTTAATCATAGGAAACAAATTGAGGGTTGCTGGAGGGAAGAGAGGTGGGGGGTTGGGGTAACTGGGTGATGGACATTAAGAAGGGCCCATGATATAATGAGCACTGGGTGTTATATAAGACTGATGAATCACTGACCTCAACCTCTGAAACCAATAATACGTTAGATGCTAATTAATTGAATTTAAATAAAATTTTAAAATTAAAAATAAAATTTTTTTAATGTTTCTAGAATGCTAGTTGTATATGTGAATAACAACAGTGTTAGTTCAGCAAAAGAATGTGCTCACCACACTGCAATGTGTGGAATAATAGACATTTCTTGAAAAATATGTGTAATTAAGATACTTTTCTTTTTTTTTTTTTTTTTTTTAAATTTTTTTTAAATTTTTTATTTATTTATGATAGTCACAGAGAGAGAGAGAGAGAGAGAGAGGGGCAGAGACATAGGCGGAGGGAGAAGCAGGCTCCATGCACCGGGAGCCTGATGTGGGATTCGATCCCGGGTCTCCAGGATCGCGCCCTGGGCCAAAGGCAGGCGCCAAACCGCTGCGCCACCCAGGGATCCCGATACTTTTCTTTTTTGAAAATATTTTCATGATCAATAATCAGGGAATGTGATATTCTTAGAATCCAAACTGGATTACTGTCACAAATTCTTTAATGGTTTTTACTGCACTTGGAACAAAATTCATCTTTCTATCATGGTTTAGGTTTTCTGCATTATGTGGGTTCAAGTTATTTCTCCAGGTTCCCCTGTTGGGTCCCACTCCCTCCCACTCCAGCTCACGGTGTGCTTCTACCCATCACTCCTCAGATACTTGCAGAGATCAAGCTCTTCTTTTCATCTCAGGGCACTTGTACATGTTCCCTTTGCCTGGAGTGCCTCCTCTCCCCACTCTTCACTGGGCTTGGCACTTTTATCTATCTGAATTCTCTATATGAGCCCTTAATTAATTCATAGCTTTTAAATCTCACAATTACTTTTTTCTATATTTCCTTTTCTATTGCCTATGACACAGAAGTTAACCTGCACAAGGACATGAACTCTGTTTATGTGTCTCCAGTTATTTCAATACCACCTAGGATAGTATATGTAGGCACTCAAAATATATCGAAAGAATGAATGCATTTAGGGAAACTTTAAAGGATGTGTCTTATTCTTTGCCTCAATATATAAACTCACAAGATCATTTGTAAAATTTTATGTTCTAATACCTATTCCTCTTCCATCCATAAGAACAAATGACCAGAGGCACCTGGTGGCTCAGTACATTAAGGGTCCAACTCTTGGCTTTGGCTCAGGTCATGATCTCATGGGTGGTGAGACGGAGCCCTGCTTCAGGGTCCATGCTGAGCAGGAATCTGCTTGAACATTCTCTCCCTCTGCTCCTCCCCACACTCACACACATGTGCACACAGTCTCTAATAAATAAATCTTTAAAAAGAAAAAAAGAATCAATGGCCACATATTGTTCTCTGCCATAAGATAATACGTAAACGTTCCCCCCTCTCTCTCCCCTTCTCTCCTCCTCTTTCTTTCTGCAGGAAAAGAATCTTAAAGTTTGTAAAGGGAAACAACCACATCTTGAGCATATGCTGGATGCATTTACATATACACTTCATTCCACATATGGGTTTTTTTTCTATAGCCTGCTCCATAACAGCAGGTTTGTCTAATGCCAAATATTTGATCATGATCCTTACCATGGGACTAGGTTAGGGTATGAGGGAGATGGTTGTGCAAATCAATCCTTAATATAACAGCAACACAAAGGAGGGGTGTTTCCTTATTGATTTAATAGGGAGCCAAGAATTATCCTAAGGTATGTCAGGTCTGTTATTTGAATTCTTATCTTTAGAAATCTTCAGTTTGGTCTTCTAAGCTTCAAATGGCATTCTAGTTCAGCAAATTGCTTCACTGAAGCAAAAGAATGTTTTTATACTTACCTAAAAAAGATATACCCTAGCTTATAAGCCCTATTCAAAACTATATCTTTCTGATTCTGAACTACATATTTTAGTAGAATTCTATTAAAAATAAATGCTTAGTGGTGATCATTTCACAATACATATATATCAAATCGTTATACTGTACACCTGAACCTAATATGACATGTCAATTATACATCAACAAAAAAATAATAAATAATTAATTATAACAGCTAATATCTTAATAAACTTCTATGACAATATTTAAATTAAGATAAGTAAACCAGTCTCAGCCTCCTCTGCCTCCATAATTACTGTTATTCCTGTGATGTGTCCTACAAGACATTCTGTAGCATTTGTGAATCTACACATCATCCTACACCGATACTTTATTTTTGTATTTTTTTATTTTTGTATTTTAATAGAATACTTTTTACATATTTTTAGCTTGCTTTTTTCATATCAAAATATATCTTGCAAATCAGTCTGTGACACAATGTCATGTTTTTAAACTCATCCTAGTCATAATTATATATTTTTACTTCAGTTACTTTCTCATGCCCTACTGCTCTAATGCCCTACTGCTAAATTAACTTAATATCATAAAGAAGAATGGCAGTAGCATAAAGCATGCACATTTAAAATGTAATAAATGATACCAAATTCTCCCCATAGCAGCTATACAAATTAATAGCCCCACTAGGGCTCAAAATATTTGATATACACCTTTAACCTACTTGAATTAGTAGTATTAGTATTTTTTGATCATCATTTTTTTTTGTCTACTTGGTGGGAAATTTGTCTATTTAGTGGTTAAATTTTTTCAGTTAATTTTTATGATAAAATATATGATTATTAAAAAATATATATCTGTTTACTTAACTTCAGTGTTTCAACTTTTGTGAATTGCCTTTTCTCTATCTTCTGTCCATTTTTATTGGGTTATTGATATTCTTAAGTAGGAGAAATGTTTCCGTTTAGGAATCCTAGATGTTACACTTTGATCTGTTAACATAATAAAAGATATTTCTTCCTTGTTGTCATTGATATTTAACTCTATTTGACTGCTTTTTCAGTTTCTGCTGGATTGTATATCTTAACAGAAACAAATTTACCAGTGGCTCTGCTCAAAAAAAGAGTCTGTCAAATTCTATTTTAAAATCTACTAGATGTTTCATTTGGACCACACTGAAATTACGCATTAACTTATAGAGACATAATATATTTTTTTAAATATTGAGTCTTCCATCCAGGCAAAATGGTATATCTTTACATTATTTGGCAGGTTTTTATGTTCTAATGGAAATTTTTAAAAATCACTCCAATGTCATGCAATAGAAAAAATGCAATATATAAATACAGCTAGGTGCATAATGGTTATATGCTATGATTCTCATTTCTAGTACAAATAGATATGAACTGCACACACAGAGAAACAGGTTGATCATTAGCCTCACAATCTTGCCCCAAAATGACCTACAAGTCATTTTTTTCTGATCTTTCATAAAGTCTAAGAAGACAACTAAGGAAAAACTTTACTCTCTGGTTCCTACCATTTGAAAAATGTTATAATCTACTGTAGCAAGACCAAGATATGGAAAGATGTCAATATTAAACATTATTTCAAAAATGAAGCAGTAATGAGAATCTTCTTTGTTAAAGAGGTCACTACATGAAGGTATTTCTTATAAATTCAAAATGACACAAATACTGTTATAAAAACCTTCTAGGTACATTTTTGCATAAAGATTTTTCCCTTTATTATGTGTTTTTTTAATAACAGAAGTCTCAAAAAATAGAAGCAACTGTCTCAGACTAAATTATATTACTGTATAAAAATAAATTGTATTATTATATATTGCATTAAATGGAATATTTAAATTATCCTACAAAATATCGAATTGCATCATAACTGAGAAGCATATCCTGAATTAAAATATTCCAAGTACTTTTGTTTTGGAATATCATGAAAACACAAATATCAAAACAAAGTTGTAAGCTGTAGATTAAAATATACTTTTGCATTAAACTAAAGACATTTGTTTAATTTTTTTAAGATTTTATTTATTTATTCATGAGAGACACAGAGAGAGAGGCAGAGACATAGCTGAGAGAGAAGCAGGCTCCTCACAGGGAGCCCCATGTGGGACTTGATCCCTAGACCCTGTGATCACATCCTGAGCTGAAGGCAGACCCTCAACCACTGAGCCACCCAGGCCTTCCCATTAGTTTAATTTTAAAAAAGAAAAAGAAAAAAAGGAAAGGTAGGAAAGTTACTTAAAGTATTACTTTTGAAGTTCATAACATTCATTCAAAGTCTTATTCTCCTTATGAACAACATCAAAAGCAATAATATTTTTTTTTAAAAAAAGGACAATTTGCCATATGTGACAATACAGATGAACCTGGAAGATATTATGCTAAGTGACAGCATATCAGTTATGTAATATGAATGAGTGCTGCTATACAACACTGTGTTTATACTTAACAATAACAATAATTTATTGTGCACTTAAAAATACTGTTAAGTGGGCATATCTCAGGTTAATTGTTCTTACCACAATTTGTAAAGAAACAATGATTGGAAATTAAAAGAATAATCATAACCTATTTCTTACCCATTAAGTCAGCAAAAAACTTTAAAGGTGGTAATGCTCATAGCTAACGAGAGTAAATCATCCTCAGATTCTGTTCATTTGAGTATAAGTTGCTGCAAAGAGGGGAAAATAATCTGGAAATGAGTATTAAGATTAAAATATGTAGATTTTTAAACTAGCAATACTACCTTTGGGACTCCATCCTAGTATATTAAAAAAAAAGAATACATGTATCTAAGATAAATATATAAAGGTGTTTGTAACAACACTGTCACAGAAAAAAAAAAAAAAACAGAAAAAAAAATAGTTGTTTCTCAAAAAAAGGTCGTGAGATTCATTGTTGACTGGATTGCTTTGGACTTTGCTTTCATTCCTTTATCAAGCTCTGTGCCTAAGGAATAGAACAGAGGATGAGATCAGCTTCTGAAGTACAGATAAACAGAAGTCCAGTGTAGACACCCAGAGAAAAAGTCTGAGAACTATTAGGAAACAAAGACATGGTCATATAGACAGCAACAAATATAAACTATGGTACCAGTTGGTCCTTTCAAGTCAGTAAGAGCAGAAGCTACTATTTATATTATAGCTGAGCCCTGAAATCCTGACACCACTTTTTGGTGGAGAGTTAACAATAAATGCTTTCCCTCGCAGAGCCCAGTAGGTATCTGCAGAATGATGGACAAGTAGGAAAGAAACACATCTTTATTAATTATCTCCTAGATATCTAGTATTTCACATGCATTTTTGAACTTAATATCTGAAAAACTCTGTATCACTGTTATTCCCTCCATTCAAATCATTACACATTGAGAAACTGAAGTTTAGAAATCTGGCCTAAGGTCACAGGATTTGTTAAAGGCAGAGGTAAGCCTTAAAAGTTGTGATGTAAGCCAAGCAGAGGTAATTTTATTTTCTGTATAAATCCAGATTACAGTTGACACTTGAACAATAAAGGGGTAAGGAGGGTGACCCCTCCTCCCCCATGCAGTCGTAAATCCATGCACAACATCTGACTCCCCAAAAACTTAATAGCCTTCAGTTGACCAAAAGGCTTACTGACACCATAAACTCTTATAAAACATATATTCTATATGTGTATTATATATTTTTACAATAAAGTATGCTAAAGAAAAAAAATGTTATCAAGAAAACCATGGGGCACCTGGGTGGCTCAGTCAGTTAAGCATCTAACTTCTGCTCAGGTCATGATCTCAGGGTCCTGGGATCAAACCCTGAGTTGAGTCAGTCAGGTTATTCCACTTAGCAGGGAATCTGCTTGTCCTCCCACTTCCTCTGCCCCCCAACCCTGGCTCATGCCCTCTCTGTCCCCCGTCTCTGTCTGTCTCTCAAATAAGTAAATAAAATCCTTAAAAAAAATCATAAGAAAATACATGTATAGTACTAGACTTTAATTTTAAAAATCCATATTAACATGAACCTGCACAGTTCAAACCATGTTGTTCAAGGGTCAATTGTACTAGCACTGCTCCTGGGCACCAGGGGTTGGCTATGTCCTCTTCCATTTACAGCTTCCCTGAAAGAACAAACTCACACAAAACACCACTGGACAATGTGAAAATTACTGTATATCTAGACAGGGAAATGAATAAGAATATTCATTAAAAATAACTCAAAATCCCCAGTTAAGTCTCCAAATCCCCTTCTTGGCCAACCATCCAAGCCTCCTGTCTCCTTTTTCCCCATCTGATCTTAGTTTCCTCAGCCCCACCTGGTTCCCTCTAGGTTTGGATCACTGAAAACCATATTTCTTTATCATCAGTCATGCAAAATGGCATCCCTCCCCCTGGGAAACCTGGGTATGGTAGGTCTCAGCCCTGGAAGCTCAGCCTCTGCTTCCACGGACCCTTACTGAAGTCACTTTGAACACCGGAACACTGTCCTCACAAGGAACTCTCTCATTCTAGTCTGCAAGAAAAAGAACCGTCTCCCTCCATGTCTTTCTTTTGGTACTCTCAAAAAATAAGCTTTACAGGAAACACTGTGACCCTGAAAGAGAGAGAGGAGAAAAAAAATTAAATTTAAATTTTAAAAAAAATTTAGGGGATCCCTGGGTGGTGCAGCGGTTTGGCGCCTGCCTTTGGCCCAGGGCGCGATCCTGGAGACCCGGGATGGAATCCCACGTCGGGCTCCCAGTGCGTGGAGCCTGCTTCTCCCTCTGCCTATGTCTTTGCCTCTCTCTCTCTCTCTCTCTGTGTGTGTGTGTGTGTGTGACTATCATAAATAAATTTTTTTAAAAAAATATTAAATGTAAAAAAAATTTAAATGTGAAGGACAGGTAGGGCAATTATTGAAAACCAGTTCCTTCTCTTAGACCATAATAAAGACAAAAAAAAAAATCTCCAAACCCTGTGTAAGATAGAAAACCAAAACCAGCCACAAAGGAGCCATTAAAACTGGTTCCTTATTTCACCTAGAATAAGCTTTACTATTAAAGTATTTCAGTCAGTATTTCAGTTTTTTCCCATTACATTACTTCAAGCATAATTTATAGAAAAAAATATTAAATGCAAAACAAGCCAGCATGTGTGTGGAACAACTAATCCCACAAAAGCTACATTCCACTGTTCAATATTACCTCGACCTGCCAGAGATAATTTTACAATAAATGCTGAGGGTGCCAAGCACTCCATAAACACTAGCTATTACTAGTACTAGTATTATTAGCATTATTGTTATTGTTCTTAACCTTCATATTCCAGATTTAACAGTTTAGTACTTGGCATGAAAAGTTATAGACTAGTAACGCATAATATGTATATATGTGTATATATATGATTGGACTACAAGGTAAAATACATGTCTTACTATATGTCATGGTGAAAAAAATTTTAAAAGACTAATATATATATATAATAAGTTTTATTTTTCCCTACTGGTAGGGCTTCTTGAAGAAATAGGCTCCTGGTTCTCATAACCAACAATGAATGAATGATATGTGCCTTCTAGTGAGTTCTGACTCTCTATATATGTAACATGACAGATGTTTTGATTTATAACACAGATAATTAGCACATAACTCCATGCTGGCTACATCCCTCCTAAATTCCTTTTTCTCCCAAAGGAGGAGGAATTGTGTGATTCATCAGGTTTGAGGATGTTTTGACTATAGTCCTCAACAGGGAGCTTTACTGTTGAGGTAAAATGGGAGGATCCAAATAAAGATGGCTTCTAGTGGCATTCTTCCTTCAATAAGGAAGAAAGACAATTAAAAATTTCTCCTAAAAAAAAATTGCTCCCAAGTATTTGTGGAACAGAAAGCAGGCCAGTAGGCCTAAGAAAAGAACAATGGGGAAAGTAAAGAGAAGAGATGCAGGTAGGAGCTAGAATACCTAAAGTTTTATTTTATTCCTTGGCAATGGGAAGCCCTTAAGTAGTTTTAAGTAGGAGGGTAATGTAATGTAACAATGTCTTTATAAAACTCTCTCTAGCTGCTGATTAGACTAGGTTGCAGGACAGCAAGATTGGAGGGTATTTAGAAGAAGGGTGCAATGGTCCAGGTTACCACAACTTAAATATATTTTGGAGATTGAGATGTCTAAGTTTCCTACTGAATAATCAAGAATGGTTTGTAAGTGTTGGTAGCAACAGGTGAATAGTGCTGCTACATACTGATATAGGAAAGACATGGGGATAGAGAATGTCAATTTAGAGAAGGGGCATGCAATAGTTCAGTGTGAGTCATATGAAATAAGGCATATCTATGCCTTTTCTTTCTTTTTCTTGTCTGATTGCTGTAGCTAGGACATCCAGGACTATGCTGAATAAAAGTGGCAAAAGTGGACATCCTTGTCAACTTTCACTGCTGAATATGATGCTAGCTGTGGGTTTATAACATACAGCTCTTATTATATCAAGATGTCTCCTCTAAACCAATTTTGTTGAGTTTTTGTCATGAATGGATGTTGAATTTTGCCAAATGCTTTTTTTTTGCATCTATTAAAATGATCATATGGTTTTTATCTTAGATTTTGTTAATTTTATGTACTACACTGATCAATCTGCAGATACTGAACTATCCTGGAGTAAATCCCCAATCATGCTGGATGACCCTTTTACTGTACTGTTGACAAAATGGTGTATCTAAATAGAAACTCACTAACCTACAAATGAGACTGGATAAAATAATCTACAAAAAAAGAGAGTAGATGGAGACAAACCCTGAGGACAGAGACCACAGGTTCTCCAATGTTCAGACTGGATGAGTAAAAGATTAAAAAAGGAACACTGTTAAGGGCTGATGTTACAGAAGTCACTTAAAATAGGATTTCAAGAGGAAAGATGAAGTCAGCTACATTGAAGCTTGAACAAATTCATTACAAAGAGAATGCAAAACTGACTATACATTTCATCAAGACTTAAGTTACGAATGACCTGAAAAAGATTATTTCATTGTATTTGTGGGAGGGAGAAAGCTTGATAAGAGTGGGCAGATCAATATACAATTAGAGTCCATTGCATTTAATTTTCAATTTTTGAGTTTCTAGATTGGTGAATACATTCACATGCTGGGATAGTGGCACATCCCAACACCAAGGGGACAGAAGCCCCTGTGCTTGGGACCCTTCCAGATCTTGCCATATGTACTTCTTTATCTTACTGTTCATCTGTATCTTTTTTCATTTCCTTTATAAATAGGGGTAGACATAAGAGTTTCCCTGAGTTCTGGGAGCCATTAGAGCAAATTATGGTATAAGAGGAAGGGAGTGTAGAACTCTCAATTTATAACTGGTTGGTCAGAAAATCCAGGCGACAATGTAAACCTTGTGACTGGCATCTGAAGTCATGGCCATCTTGTAGAACTGAGACCTTAACTTGCGGGATCTTTAGCTAATTAGTGGGGCCTGCAACTAGTGAGTGTCATAAGTAAATTGCAAGACAACCAACTGATGTCCAAAGATTTGAAGAGTTAGTCAGTTAGGAGGGAAAACTTACACATGTAGTGACAGAGTGCTATGAGTATAGGAAATGGTTTTTTCCCTTAGGTAGACAGACATACCCATGGATTTATAAGTAGGAAGAAGGGGTAATGCTTGTCTGATTGCATCTCCCTTCTCTGAGAATTATTAAGCAATACAAATTAAGGAAGTTATCAAAGGTCACACAGCTAATCAGTGGTTGAGAAAAGACTTGAAAGTAAATCTGATTGCAGTTCAAATGCTTATCTACTGTACCATGACTCAGGATAGGCAACTGCTTGTCTTACAGTAATCCAGTCAACTGCATGTTCATCTTGTTCATATTTTTGTTGTAGCATTCACCATATTATTTTGTGATTTACTTGTTTATTGTGTATTTTTTTAAACTAGATCTCAGTGCCTTTTATGGCAAGCAATGTGCCTGTCAAATAGGATCCAATATTTAGCAAATAAAGTCAAGGAAGAGAAGGACAGAAAGGGAGCATGTGGAAGGGAAGGAAGAAATAGCGGTGAGAAAAGAGGGAGGTGAGGGTAGATAACAAATACAAATAAATATCTGGTCATGATTCTGCCATAGATTGGCTTGTAACTGGGGACCTATAGACAATCAGACATAAAACTTCCATGTGTCCTAGTTTCAGTGTGTATAAGTTGAATGTTTTGTATTAAGTCAGTAGTTTTCAAACTATATTTCTGTGGGAAATTTCTTTAAATAATATCTAATCCAAGTTGTAAACAAATTATTTTAAGTGTCGTTGAGGCTATAAGTTATGAGGAAAATCTAGTCATTTCTCCAGAGAGAAATGCTCAGAGCAGACTCTGAGCTCACCAGTGATTTTGCAAAACTACACATCCACTAGAACTCCAAAGCACTGGAAAAACACTGAATAAGGTGGTTTCCTTTAAAGATTGGCCAATCTCCCAGATATGAGTTTGGCAAACCTCAGGGTTGTGGAAACAGGGATGATTCTTCTCTGGTAAACTGTTGGCTTCTCCATGCCTAATACCATCAAACCTTACCTGAATAATCAATTATTTTAAAAGACAACAAAAAGTAATATTGTTTTATATGACATGAAAATTCTATTACTATAAAAAAAAATCAGTTCAATCAACCCAAGTGTCCATTGATAGATGAATGGTTAAAGAAAATACAGTGTGTGTATACACACGCACACACATACACACACACAGGGGAATATTACTCAACCATAAAAAAAGAATGAGAGGCACGTGGGTAGCTCAGTTTGTTCAGTGTCCGACTCTAAATTTCAGCTCAGGTCATGATCTCAAGGTCCTGGAATCAAGCCCTACATTGGGCTCTTCACTCAGTGTGGAGTCTGCTGGAGATTCCCTCCCTCTTCCTCTGCTCCTCTCCACTGTGCGCTCTCTCTAAAATACATAAGTAAGCCTTTGGGGAAAAAAAAAATGAGATCTTGCCATTTGTGACTGATGGACCTAGAGCGTATTATGCTAAGTGAAATAAGGCAGACAGAGAAAGACAAATATCACTTGATTTCACATATATGTAGAATCTAAAAAACAAAACAAATGAACAAATAAAAAAGCAGAAACAGATCCATAAACAGAGAGAAAAAATTGATGGTTACCACAGAGGAGGAGAGTAGGGGCATGAGCAAAATAGGTGATGGGGAGTGGGAGACACAGGCTTCCAGTTATGGAATAAATGAGTCCCAGGAATGAAAGGGACAGTGCAGGGCATATAATCAATGGTACTGTAATAGTGTTGTATGGTGACACTGTGGTAAAGTGTATAATGCATAGAGTTGTCAGATCACTATGTTGTATACCTAAAACTAAGGCAACACTGTGTCAACTATACTTCAATAAAAAAAAACTTTAGCTTCATTCATAAATTAGTATCTCTACCTCTTATCAGATATACATCCAAGGTATTTGCAGAACTGATGTGGCAAGAATAAGCACAAAGAAAAATGTTTTTAAAAGTTCATAAGCCTTATGATTACATTTTTCAAGGCATATAAAATCATGCTAATACTTGAGCATTACTGTTAGTGGAGTTTTTTAAATCTTTTTGCTTATGTCCATATTCCTATATGTATTCCACATACAGATAACAATTTTATGAGTAAGTAAAATCCATCATTTTGTACACTTTAAAAATGAGAAAATTAAGAGCAACTTTTCATTATCTTTCCTTTTTTTGTTATCAATTTTTTACTCTATTAAGAGCTTTGAGGATTACTTTCTGTTAAAGCATCAAATCAAACTAATTACTCAGAGACAGTTTAAAGTTAAAGATAAACTGAATAGTTCCAAAGATAACAAGCACACCCACATTCTCTAGAGAAACCCCTGTTGATCAGATTTGGACTGGCTCTTAGCAATAACAAAACAGCATCTTGAAATAGCAACAGACAAGTACAAAAGAGAGCAGGTCATTCATGGAAGGGTCTTCCTGTGAGACTGCTCTAAATTTATTTCCAAAGCTTTAGGCAACAATAAGCCTCTCTTTCTTGCCACATTTGCAATAGCATTAACTCCAAGTTCCCACCACAACAGAATAATGAAAACAGGTTCAGAATCTTTTGCAGCTTTACAAAATGCCTGTCCACTAATCCTAAGCAAATGTGATCTTTATTCCTTAACTCTGTTGGGAAAAGTGACCTTTTCTAATGGAGTAAATAAGTTTAAAGTAATATGAAGATATCATCTCCTTCAAATGCTTCCCCCCACTTCATATACAAATCTGATCATCTTCCTTGCTCAAAATAGGATTGGTACTAATTTCTTCCCCCAGATTACTTTAGAAAGTCATGGGGAAAATGTGAAAATTATGTAATAAATACATTTAATTTTAGCTTTAATTTACTATCTTATTGATCAGATACATCACACAAAACAGACTACAGAATGATATGTAACTGTAGCTATTGACCAAAAAATGCAGAAAAACATGTTTAATTTTTTTCGTTTAATTTTTAAATATGAAAACTGAGACTCGACTACTTCATTTATTTTAAAAAAAATTCTATTTATTTGCTTCACCAAAAGAAGTGTAATTACAAAGTGTTGATTCCAACTGTAACGTTGATCTAACCATTAATATATTAAAGTCAGAGTCCAGTTTAAAAATAGGACAGCCTGGGGATCCCTGGGTGGCGCAGTGGTTTAGCGCCTGCCTTTGGCCCAGGGCGCGATCCTGGAAACCCGGGATCGAATCCCACGTCGGGCTCCCGGTGCATGGAGCCTGCTTCTCCCTCTGCCTGTGTCTCTGCCTCTCTCTCTCTCTCTCTCTCTCACTGTGTGCCTATCATAAATTAAAATAAAATAAAATAGGACAGCCTGGGTGGCTCAGCGGTTTAGTGCCACCTTTAGCCCAGGGTGTGATCCTGGAGACCTGGGATCGAGTCTCACGTCAGGCTCCCTGCATGGAGATTGTGTCTCTGCCTCTCTCTTTCTCTCTCTCTCTCTCTCTCTCTCTGTGTGTGTGTGTGTGTGTGTGTGTGTGTGTGTCATGAGTAAATTTTTAAAATCTTAAAAAAAAAAAATAGGACAGTCCTCCGCTTACCATGCACCTTATTAAAGGGTCATGGTACTTTGTCTACAACTGGGTGGACAAGACAAGCATTGTTGGGAGAGAATGTAACGCATTGTCCTTTCCCTAATCTAATTCCCAGTTGACCTTTTCCTACAAAACTTTCCACTTGTGCACTGCTCTCCACCTTCCTCTCTGTGATCAGTATTCTTTCTTCACACCTGAAATATATGTAGAATGTTTTCTGTAAAGAAGAGGTAACTGTTCTCCTCTGACCAAAACCCAGGTCCTCACTGGGACTCCTCTAAAATACGCTCTTCCAGAAACTGTTTTTCTATCTCACACTCTGCATACCTAAGTCTCAGAGATTTAGGTGTCCTGGCTTCCCGGGCTTTTTCCAGTCCATACTCCCCTTTCCTCTGATCCCTGGAATTCATCCTTCCGGCTCCAGCATCTTCTCTATTCCCACTACCGCCTCTTTCATTGCACTTCCCTGCTAATCTCCTAGACATTCTTCATTAATTAAACCCTTTAGGTCCTAACTCAGGGGCTTCCTTACTCCCCCATTTCTTGCCAGTATTCTCAAAGTTAATAATGTCTACAATGGTGGCTTAACATATCACACTTTTGGTTCTGTGATCTCCTCCTCCTTGAACCTCCAACTCCCACACACTACCTCCCTGCATCTTGTCTTTGGCAGATTTTAAAACACCCCTGAAAGCTGGATTTTAAGCTTTCTGATCCCACCAGTTCACCTGTTCAAGTATGCACCTGTCAATGGCACATTCCATGGCCACCTGATGCCTCCAATCCATTGACCCCCCCGTGGCAATCCCCACTGCCACTAGATCCACCTGAAGTGGCCCTGCTTGCCTGTCCAGCCTCTCTTCTTGGTGCATTATTACAATCACTCCTTTAAAATGCCTTTGACTTTGTGCTCTGCATTCTCTCTTTCACTGTCTCAGGAATAACAACAGCTTATTTGTAGAATACCAGCCTACACTGCACCTCGATCAATAACCTAGCTGATGTGTTCCCTTTACTGTCATGATTGTGAGTCTCAAACTGGCGCTTAGTATGACTCACTAATCCTGCTAGAAAACAGTAAGCTTACTTTCCCACCCCTTAGAGGAATACTTTAAACATTCTTTTACCTGCTAAAACCGTTTCACTGGGGATCCCTGGGTGGCGCAGCGGTTTGGCGCCTGCCTTTGGCCCAGGGCGCGATCCTGGAGACCCGGGATCGAATCCCACATCGGGCTTCCGGTGCATGGAGCCTGCTTCTCCATCTGCCTGTGTCTCTGCCTCTCTCTCTCTCTCTGTGACTATCATAAATTAAAAAAAAAAAAAAATTAAAACCGTTTCACTTATTCTCCTCGCAAGTGATTTTTCTTGCCATGTATTTCAGAGATAACAAAAGTAAGCATACGTAAATACACTCAATTTTCCACCAACAAATCTATGTAACTAGCCATCCTTGAATCCATTTCCTTCTTCCTTCCTGTCACAAGGCAGTAAGTGTCTCATATCCGCATGGGATACTTAATACTTTCCTCTACTCAATATCTCAAAGTTTACCTCCTAGACCATCCAAACCTCCACTCACATAGTTATCCCCTCCCTCTCTTTAAACTAGGTTTTTTCAGCAAACAAGCTGACTTGTTTCTATTAGCTAAAAAATAAACCAAATGAAAATAACAATATGAAACTATATAGAGAGATATCCATATACACACACATGGTTTTACATTTTGTTGTTTGTTCCCTTAACAGCAAGAAGTTGTAACATAGTTACCCTAGAAGTTGCCCAATCCCTAACCTTCAACCCAGCCCAGTCAAGCCTGCATCCCCAGTTCTCTACAGACAACACTCCTGTTAGGCTCACCAGTGACCTCTATATTGTTAAGTGCAGCCTAATAAGCAACAAGTATTATTGGAAACTCATGCCTTAGTTGTCAAATTGACAACTTATAATGATCCTCCAAAGAATCAGGACCAAAGAATGGTACAGATTCACAAGTTTCTCTGCAGCAGAGATGAGACAGAGAGTGGCTCAGAACCAAACAAGGAGTTAGGCGGAAGTATATAAAAAGTGAAGGTCAACATAAGGCCCTAGTCAAAGGTAGGAACGTGGCCAGGAAGATAGAAACATAAAGAGTGGGCCAAAGAGAAACAGACTTTACAATGATAAAACTAAATCCACTGACTGGTTCTCCAGAGCCCAGGGGCACCTCAGACATAGACAAAGTCATCTGTCATTAAAGTTATAAGAAGAAATATATTTTTATATATTTTATATATTTATACACACACACACATATATTTGACCTTTTGAAAGGATACAACCTTCTATAAATTATCAACTCTTTTGCAATAATTGCTTGGTACACACACACATAATTCTATCTTTATCACTGTGTTTATTTTCAAACACACATATAAATTAGGCTATCTTACATAAGTACAATATTGAAAAAATGAATTCAAAAATGAATTTTGGGGCACTTGTGTCTGTCTACATATAAATGGAATATTTTGGATAAATAAATACAGTTCTATGTACTGTTTGTGAAAGCGCAGCAGTCTCTACATTGGCACTGTTCTGTTTTGTGTCAAGCCCATCTGTTGCAATTATCCAAATGTCTATTTTTATTATTCAATTTCCCAATAACATGTGTCTGCCTTCCTTGTCCCATTAACTCTATTCTTTTATGTGCTTCCTATAGAATAATCAGCTCTATTCACTATATTCCACCACTAAAGAATATTTTAGGAAAGAAAATACTTTTTTGGAAAAAGGGAAGTTTTATATAGTTGCTGATGATTATTGATCATCAAACCTATGGCCCTTGATACACACCTATTTACCCTTTAAAGAATATTGATCCAGGCAGAATAATCTTTTCCTAAATTTGTATATAGTAAATATAGTAATAGAATACCAGTGTATTTACCACTGCCTAATTTGGCTGAATTATATTGTACAATATAATGCCCCCCAAATTAAAACACAGATGAATAGAAAGACTGTTACTGCAGTGTGGACTTGTTGATGGCTGTCACACATTTATTTTCTGGATAGAGCTCATGTCTCTTCTTCCTTGGGAAAGCTCTCCTGGCATATGTAATGGAGTTCCTGCATGGGGTAATAAGCAAACACATGTATACTTTCCCAGTCGTCCTTATTTTCAGGGTAGAAAACACATCATTGTATTCACATCAGCCGGTCTCTCCACCTAGAGATCCCAGACTCATTTTTACTTTCAGGAAAAAGTGTTAAGAAATCTCATGACTGGATCTAGCCCCAAGTCAAAACTTATTTCTAACCTAGTGCTGTATGTGGCAATCCTGTTTGCTGTTACAACCCTTTACAAGAGTATAGTCTTTGCTCTGACCTATAAAGTATGTCAGAGAAACACTAAGGATCCAATGACCACTTTAAAATAGTATCATCAAAGAACAAATGCTCCTGAAAACAAATATATCGAGAAAGTATGTTTCTTTGTCCTTTTTACCTTAGCCAAACAGCTATAATACATAACCATATAATACAACAAAAAACTAGATTTGACATATACTTCTGGTTCAGATACTAACTGGAACTTTCCTTTAGGGAAGAGATTTAATCTCCATTCATTCAAAATGTATTTACTGACCATCTGCTATATGAATATATGTTAGGCAAAGTCTTAGACCTTTCTGTTAGTACCCTCAAATGAATAAAAGTTTTAGATTTTACTGTTGTAAAATTCTATATAGTTTTATGACATGTTATAAGATATTGAACCAAGGTAGAGTCTACTTTATGCATTGATAATAACAGGTACAGCAAGGTGAAAACATGTTTTGTGTATCCTTTTAATCAAATATCCACCAAAAATAACATTGTTTAGAACACAAAGAAAACATCTCTTAAGCTACCTGTTACTTCTAATAAACAAAAAAGTTTTATTTTTTGCAGGAGTAAAGAATATGGCTTTAGGTCCCCTTAGCACTTATTTTTAAAACTTTATAAGTTTTGTTCAAAGCTTATTGAAAAGATGTCACCATGTCCCTCCTTGGAACAAGCTACCCTCAAGCACAGGTCAGCACCTTTTTTCCATCAATACAGAAATACTTTCACAGGAGAAAACTCCCCTCAAAATAAATTGAAGAGTTTACTATTGGGTCATATCAGTACTAAAGAAAGTATAGTAAGAATATATAACTAATATGCAGTTTTTCTAGGTAACAAATATATTCCCTCCCAAGACCTGCTTATAACATATCCCTTTAGCCAATTATCCTGGCTCAGTCACCAAATATGATCTGATGAGAAAAAGAAATTTTTATCCTCATTCCATGAGACACAATTTTTAAACCACTTTATTAAGGTATACTTGACATAAAAAGCTGCCCATATTTAATGTATACAACTTACTGAGTTTGAATATAACTGTATACCATAAAACCATCATGAAACAATTTTGAAAGCAATGGTTTCCTGAATCTTGAACCATCCTCTCATCTTTTATCTTAGAATGGGGCAGCTAAGAAAAAAAAATTGAATGCTAGATTATAAAATATAAATATTTGCCTCAAAAGTACTAATCCCTCACCTACAAATGTATTTTGATGTTGCTTCTTGAATTATTTGCATAATAAAATGAGAAGTATGGAAATGATGCTCTTTAAGTTAGCAGTTAGTGAGTAAATTTCCAACGCAAAATATTTGATGATGTAAAATTACATGGTGTAAAAATGGTGCCAAGAAGACATCACTTTCTGGGCAGGAAATGCTCATTGCATTTGGAAGAAAGACTTTCTAAGCCACATGCCAAGAGGAATAATCACACGGTAATAATGAGGTAAACTTTACAGCATTTTGTTTATGTGATGTAAGCATCTTACTGCATATAACTATAGTTCAAAAAGATATTTCCACATCTCTATTCTATAGTTCTGTTTTCATTTTATAATCCATGTTCCATCTGAAATTGATTTTGGATTATGATGTGACATAGGAATCCTTTTTTTTTTTTCCATTTGGACATCCAAATGACCCAATACCATCTTTTAAAAATATTTTCCTTTGTCACTGCAAAGCGTAAACTTTATCTATAGTCCAGATAAGTATGGGTTCATTTATGGACTCTATTTTATCTCAATGATCTCATTGTCTATGGTAGCACCAATACCACACTATATCATTTAGAATAGCTTCATTATGACTATTGTATTTGATAGAATAATTCTTCCAACCTTGTTCTTCTTCAAGACTCTCTTGCTTATCCATGGTGCTTTGCAATTTTAACAATATTTTAAAATCAACATGTCAAAATTCTATCAATAATTTTGAGAGCAGACTGATTAAATCTATAGTTCTCTTTAAATACTACTTTACAGTTTAAATCTTCCAACCTCTTGCCATGGTCTATCTCACCATTTGTGTTCTGTAATTACTCTCATAAATGGTTTATAATTTTCTTTTAGATGTTTTCTGTGAGCTATAGTACATTTATTCTGGCACTTGATATATTTTTTTTATTTTTTTTAATTTATTTATGACAGTCAGAGAGAGAGAGAGAGAGGCAGAGACACAGGCAGAGGGAGAAGCAGGCTCCATGCACCGGGAGCCCGACGTGGGACTCGATCCCGGGTCTCCAGGATCGCGCCCTGGGCCAAAGGCAGGCGCCAAACCGCTGCGCCACCCAGGGATCCCGATATGTTTTTATTTTATTACTAATGCTATTTTTAACTTTTTGATTATGACCCTGAAAACTAAAAAATGCAACTTACATTCCAATTAACTGAATTTGTGTCATGGCTCATAAATGTTCCATAGTTTTATACTAGTATTTTGTCTAATATGTGTACTAAGTGGAAAAGATCATAGAGATGAACACAAAATCATTTGTCCTAAAAGTGTTTTGTTATTTGGGTGTATTGGTCTATGTCTGATTATGATGGAGGAGTGAAATGTTTCTCATAAGACACTCAGAGAGCTTTGATCACCATTACTTGGGACTCAAAAAATAAAAGAATGGGCACAGTAACTCAGAAACTGAAATTCTGGTAAATATAAAGACACAGGTTCCATCACTAATGACACAAAAGGAAATTTTCCAAAATTCATATCCAGGTAAATTCCCACTTACCCATAGGGCATTCCATGGCTTAGTGCTGGCAGAGAAGTAGCTTTCTTGTCTCAAACTTACGTGCAGAACTCAAGTTCTGGAGACAGCTGAATCTCTCTTTGTTGGTAAACAGATACTCAAGAAATTCCCAGATCCCATTCTTTGCTTTGTCCCACATTCACCTGCCAGTAATGGTGATCAGAAATGAAACTTGAGGGGAGTTCAGGACACAAACTGAGGGGCTGAATCTCTAAACGCAACTGGCAAGTGCATCTGATATTGTTCTTCTGAGAGACCAAATTGCAGAGGGGCATGATATACCCTCTTTATTGAGTTTCTTCTGCAGTGAATTGATGCACTGGAAGCAGCAGACATATCAAAACATTTCGGGTACATGGATTTTCCAAGATAAGTTAGGCAGACAAGACATTTACTTCCTTTTTTTTTTTTTGTCTTTCTCAAATTTCATTTTATTTTTTAATTCCAGTGTAGTTAACATACAGTGCCATATTAGTTTCAAATGTACAACACCTGGAGTATGTTTTTTTATTTATCCCCTCTCTCTTTTTCTCATTTGTTTCTTAAAATCCACATGTGAAAGAAATCAAATGGTATTTGTCTTTCCCTGACTGGCTTATTTTGCTTAGCATTATACTCTCTAGATAAATCCATGTTGTCGCAAATGGCAAGATTTCATTTTTTTATGACTGAATTAATATTCCATTGTTTATATATACTGTATCTTTTTTATCATCTACTGATGGACAGTTGGTTTGCTTCCTTAATTGACTATTGTAAATAATGCTGCTATAAACATAGGAATATGTATATCCCTCTAAATTAGTGTTTTTGTATTCTTTGGGTAAATACCAAGTATTGAGACTACTGGATTGTAGAATAGTTCTATTTTTAACTTTTTGAGAAACTTCCATACTGTCTTCCACAGTGGCTACACCAGTTTGCCCACCAACAGTGCAAAAGGATTCCTTTCTCTCTACATCCTCACCAACACCTATTGATCCTTGTTGTTCACCTATTGTTAAATTCCAGCAATTGAAAAAAAAAAATTCCAGCAATTGATACGTGTCTTGTGAATTTTCATTGTAGTTTTGATTTCTATTTCCCTGATGGTTAGTGATGATAAACATATTTTAATGTGTCTGTTGGCCATCTGGAGATCTTCACTGGAGAAATGTCTGTTCATATCTTCTGCTCATTTGTTAACTGGATTATTTGGGCTTTGTGGTGTTGAATAAGTTCCTTTTTTAAGATTTTATTTATTTATTCATGAGAGATACAGGGAGAGAGAGGCAGAGACATAGGCAGAGGGAGAAGCAGGCTCCCCATGGGGAGCCTGATGCAGAACTTGATCCCAGGATCCTGGAATCAAGACCTGAGCTGAAGGCAGACACTTAACCATTTGGCCACCCAGGCATCCCACATAAGTTCTTCATACATTTTGGATACTAACCCTTTTATCAGATATGTCATTTGCAAATATCTTCTCCCATTCCATAGATTGTCTTTTAGTTTTGTTGGTTGTTTCTTTTGCTGTGCAGAGCTTCTTAGTTTGATGTAGTCCCAATAGTTTACTTTTTTTCCCCCTGGCCTTGGGAGATATCTAGAAAAATGTTGTCACAGACGATGCCAAAGAAATTACTGCTTCTGCTCTGTTCTAGAATTTTTATAATTTCAGGTCTCACATTTAGGTCCTGAATCCATTTTGAGATTTTCTTTGTATGGTGTAAGAAAGTGGTCTTAACATCTGTTGTAGAGCTAGTTCAGTGTCATGAACTCCTTGAGCTTCTCTTTATCTAGGGAACTCTTTATCACTCCTATTTGGAATAATCATTTTGCCTGACAGAGTATTCTTGGATGCAGACTTTTTCCTTTCAGGTCTTGAATATATCATGCCACTCTCCTCTGGCCTGCAAAGTTTCTGCTAAAAATCTTCTGATAGCCTAACAGGGTTTCTCCTTGTATAGATCTGTCTTCTTTTCTCTTGCTGATTTTAAATTTCTCTATCACCACTTTTTGACATTTTGATTACTACATATATTGGTGTGGACTTCCTTGAGTTGATTTTGTTGGGTGATCTCTGTACCTCCTGGACCTGGGTATCTGTTTCCTTCCCCAGATTAGGGAAGTTTTCAGCTATTATTTCTTCAAATGTGTTTTATTCCCTCTTTTCCCTCTCTTCTTTTTCTGGGACCCCTACAACGTGCATGTTACTATGCTTGATGGAATTGCTGTGTTCCCTAAGGCTATTCTCATTTTGCATTTTTTCCTCTCACCTGCTCAGCTTAATTTCCATTACTCTGTCTTCAAAATCACTAATTTGTTCCACTACTTCCTCTAACCTGCTATTTATTTCATCTAGTGTATATGTTATTTCATTTATTGTGTTCTTCATCTCTGATCGGCTCCTTTTATCTTTTAGATCTCACTAATGTTCTCCACTCTTTTCTCAAGTCTAGTGAGTATCTCTATGATCATTAAGTTCTCGATCAGGCATCTTATAGCCACTTCACTTAGGTCTCCTGCTGTGGTTTTGTCCTATTCTTTCCTTTGAGCCATATGTCTCTGTCTCCTCGTTTTGTCTAACTCTCTGTGTCAGTTTCTGTGTCACGAAAGCAGCTATGTCTCCTGCTCTTAAAAGTAATGGCATTATAAAAAAGAGGTCCTATAGTGCCCTGCAGTGCAGTATCCCCTGCTCACCAGAACCTAGTGCTTCAAGGGTGTCTCCTATGTATATGTGCCCTGCTGTTTTGTCCTGGCTGATTTTCCTTCAGTCCAACGGTCTACAATGGCTCTCTTTGCCTGTTGTGGGTGCTGTTTGGTCCCTGGCTAGAATGAGGTGCACAGTTTTAACAATGTGCTCACTGGTGCACTTGTGAAATGAAACCTGTCCCTGCTTCTGGGACCAGGCCAAACTGAGCAGATGTGCAAAGCATGCATGGACAGGGCATGCAATTTTACAAGGTGTACATTGGATTTCTACGGGGCCCTGCGGCCTCTGCCTTTGCCCCCAGAACTGAAGCCCCACAAAACTGGCAGGTCAGGAGATGCAGTGTTGGCAAGGTTTGCACCAGTCTTCTGAGAGAAGGGACCCAAAGTGCCAGGAATGAGGCAAGTGTAACTAGAAAGGGTGGATCTGACAAAGTATGGGGGGCAGGGCTTGATATAAGCAAGTTAAGTAGTGAATATCTGTACTGTGCTGGTTCTCACATGTGGCCATGTGTTTATGCTGGTGGGCAGGGGAGGGAGATGGTGCCTGCCAGCTGCTTTGTTCCAGGAGGAAGCTTCCTGCAAACCCTACCCTCCAGAACACTCTGGAGATGAGCAAGTAACTTTCCCTTCCATATGTCCCAGGCATTTGTCAAACTGCTATTTCTATGCTGTATCTCCATGCACTGTTTGTCTGCTGACTCTTTAAGAGGGGAGACTCAGCTTCCCATCACCCTCCCAGATCTCCTAGAACTGAGTTCACTAATTTTTAAAATTCCAGGCTGTAAGTCCCACTGATTCTAAGAACTGATGAAATTCAACCCCTTTTGCTTTCAAAGCCAAATGTTAGGCTCCGCAGTATGATACTCCCCCTTCTCTGTGCCTGGGGGTCTCTCACTCCTACCGATAGCCAGAGGGTCTGCTTAGGTCTCCACTGGGGTTTTTTTTTTTTTAGATTTTATTTATTTATTCATGACAGACAGAGAGAGAGGGAGAGAGAGAGCGAGGCAGAGACACAGGCAGAGGGAGAAGCAGGCTCCATGCAGGGAGCCCGACGTGGGACTCGATCCGGGGTCTCCAGGATCACACCCCGGGCTGAAGGCGGTGCTAAACCACTGGGCCACCAGGGCTGCCCTCCACTGGGTTTCTGACCTTTCTATCCTCTTTGGTGTGGCCTCTTTCCTACCTTCTGTTGTGGAGTTTGTCATGCCAGTCTTCAGGTCATTTTCTAGGTTATTTACAGTGACATGACTTATCTAGTTATGTCCCTGGGACAAGGTGAGCTTAGGGTCCTCACTCCACCGTCTTCCCCCAGGGTACTTTTTTACTACTTGCTTCTTTTAAATGCTCACTATGGTCACTATGGCAACTGTCTCTCCTCCACTAGATGTACACATGTATGGGTATCTTTCTTCACTCTTGATTCTGTTCCATTGTTCTAAATGTCTGTCTTTTTGCCAGTATCACAATGTCAATTATTATAGCTTTGTTGTAAATTTTGCAAATGGGAAATATAAGGCCACTAAATTTGTTTTTCCTTTTTAAGACTGTTTAGGCTATCAGTGTCCCTTACATTTCCAAATGAATTATAGGATCTGCATGTCAGTTTCTGGGGAAAAAAAAAAAAAAAAAAACACAGTGAGGATTCTGATAGATGCCGCATTGAATCTGTAGATCAATTTGGATAATATTATCATATTAACAATATTAAATCTCTGAGCCATGAACATGGAATATCTTTCCATTTATTTAGATCTTTAATTTCTTTTTTTTTTTTAGATCTTTAATTTCTTTCACAAATGTTTTGCAGTTTTTAGTGTATAAGTTTTGTACTTCATTTTTAAAATTTATTCCTGAGTATTTACTCTTCTTGGTACTATTGCAGATGAGAGGTTTTCTTAATTTCCAGTTCAAACTATTCATTGCTAGTGTATAAAAATAGTTAATTTTTTATTGGTCTTATATCTACAAACTTTATTAATTTATTACTAGATTCTATGTAATTGTATCTCTCTAATCTTCACAACAGTGATGCACAAAGGGTGTTATTATGCCATTTTTTTGTTTTTTGTATTATGCCATTTTTTATAGATGTTGCTAAAAATAGGAAAGAATAATTCTGAGACTAAGAAATTTAAAATCAATCTTGACAAAAGTAGTAAGTTGTAGAGACTATAAACAAATCTTAAAAAATAAAAAAATAAAAAATAAACAAATCCTATAGGTTGACATGACCTCTATTATTATCTACTATCTAATATGCCATGTGCCCTACAATGAGCGTGGCCCTCTCCTTAACCTTAGTAATTTATTCCTAACATTACCTTATGAGCAAATAATAGTTTTGCCTATCTATTCACCTCAAGTATGCTGTATCTCTTTGTTTCACTGTGTAAATCTGCAAAATAATAACCATTTGTATTTTCTAAAATGACTTCATCCTTAGTAAAATGTCTTATGGGATTTATTATTTAAGAGTAGAAACTATCAGCTATGTCAAAAGAAAGACGTTTTTTCTTTTTATAATTATTTAAGTCTCTTTGAAAGGCTAAATTTACATTATGCTTGCAAATAAGAAAAAAGAGGGAAGAAATTATTTAAACTGTTCACAGTTTTTTAATATTGTTGATTTCATTTGCTCCAGATTAAACAGAATTCTGAATACCAGGAAGCTTGTAGAACTATAGGAGTGTGGCATGCCAAAAATACCAAAAATTAATGAAAGGCCAAATGATAATCTTGATAGGAATTAAATAAAACTTTTGTTTCCTCAGTTTTTATTTCAGGCAACTGGTTGTCTCAGACTTCAAAGTCCGGAGAGTAATGTAGACTCAACATAGTGAAGTCAGATTTCAAGTAATATTTCATTTCATTTCATTGGGTTTCAACAGCTCTTTAAAGCAACCCCTTTTATCTGGAGTCCATGTGGGAAAGATGGCATGCCACTACTCAGAATAACAAACAAATCCCTTGGCTATATCTACCTCTATGTTGTATACTGCCTAAAGTCCCTTAGAAAAGGAAATGTGCTGCATTACAATTTCAAAAATAGCCAGAGATTGAAAATTAATGCACCACAGAGCACGTTGTTTTGGCCTTTTGTCTAAAGGGCAAATGCAGACAAATCAGAGTCTAGAGCTGTGTGCCATATACAGGGATTTGTTTCCTGCACAAAACTCCAAAGAAAACAGTGCATTCAAATGGTAATGAAGAGAGGGCCTGGGTGCAGATAATGGTATATTAAACTTGGATGAGCTAATTGTGCATTTTCATGTGAATCAGCCTCCTGCTAGGACTCATTAGGAATGCACATTAAAGATATAGACAAGTGTGCCGCCTTTTAATCAAGTGTCTTATTTCTAACAACACTATTAGTATTGTGAGCATTCTGGTAAGTGGAATTTTTGACTGAAATTTAATTGTGCAGCCTGGAAATCTGATTTCATTTCAAAGCTATAAAAATATCTTCATGTGAGGGTAGAATGGGGGAGGGGGAGGGGGCCTAAAGAGAGTGGACCAGAATAGGAATTGATTACTTTCTTTTCTCTTAAAAACTAAATATGCTGGCCTGTTGCGCTGAATTCTTACTTGGAATCCATACAAATTCCCACAAAATATCAGTCTACAGATGGTGCTGAGGAAATGACAGCCGAGACCATACCAGCAATGCTTAGGAAAAGTTGAGAAGCATTTCAGCAAGAGGGTGATAGAACACATGGGGAGCCTCAGATGGAGAGATGTTACGTATGGGGCAATCTGCATGTAGAAAAGCAGAAAAATACTCATATGATTATGATTCGACATGTAGCAGGAGAGCAAAACACAATTTAGCTTATTAAGAAACTGAAATTCAAGTGGGTCAGCCTTGAAATTCTAAAATTCCTTGCGGAAGGATATCTAGTTTTTTTTTTCAATTCTTATTACACCACATCTGTAAGAGGCAAACACTTAAAATCTGGTTGCATTTAATTCCAAAGTGTGTTAAAGGGACATATATAAAGAAAAAAAGACCACATAAAAGATATCTTTATCTTACAAAGATATGTCTAAACACTGAAGTCATTTCTGCAGGATTCTGGGATAATAGCATGCTGGTCACATACTACTCTACCTTCACTGCCAACATCCTCTCTAGAGAAGATGATAGATCCAAGGCAAGCATGCTGTTACTGGACCACAAGGGTCCAAGAACACAAGTCCTGCTGGGATTTTCAGGGAAAGAAATCAAGGCATGGCTTCCTTCTCCATGGATCTGAAGTAAAAGACAAAGTTTGTCTCTCTTCAATCTTGGGGAGCTGTTAATGAGTGGTCTCAAATGGCTGAAGCTCTGGGATCTCTGGATGATAGGCAGCACATGTCCATTTACTTCTTGTGATCCTTTGAATAGCTATTCAACTCTGTAAATCTTAGGGAGCTCTGGTGGAAGTAGCACTTAAGGCCAGGGCTTGCATCTGGGACATGAGAGCCAGAACCTTAGAAAAGGAAAGCAAAGTGGAATCCTCCCCAAACCGTAACAGAAGGATTACTGTTCATTTACTCAGAGCCACAAGAGAACTGCTATGCCTTCCATCACCTGCTAATTTGCCATAGTAGAAGAGAATGTGACATATCAAGGTATACAATTAAAGGGATATACAGCCATGACTAGGTTTAGGAATGTATAGATAATCTTTTGTCATATGACTTTTAAAAGAGAGAAACTGAAGATCTATAAAGTTACGTTTATGGAAAACAAAATATCAGAAGGAATTTAAGATATAAGAGCAACTGTGAGACACAAAGTGAAATCTTAAGGAAAACTATGAAATTTGATCCAAGAGATAAATAATCTTGACACATACAAAATCACAGAATGGACCATTAATTAAACATCTACCTTTAAGATGACCTCACTCCGGATTGTTTTATAGCTGATTCTACCTAATTTCAAATATTTTACCGCTTCTTTCCAGGTCAAGGAAAATGTGGAAAGAATTTGAATTTGTCATATAAAGCTAACATTATTTTGCTAATGATTTCAAAGAAAATTTAACCTTGATCTCCAAGTATAAAAATAAATTTTACAATAAAAAGGATGAAAATTTCTCTGGAGAAAAATTTTATAACATGCTATATTAGGATTCTTCAGAAAAAATAGAATCAGTAGGATATATACTGATACATGTAAGAGATTTATAATAGGTATCTGTTTAGGCAATTATGGAGGCCAAGAAGTCCCATAATCTGCCATCTCAAGCTAGAAAACCAGGAAAGTTGGTAGTATAATTCAGTCTGAGTTGAAAGGCTTAAGTATCAGGGGGCTGATGGTGTAAGTCCTCATCTGAAGTCTGAATGCCCAAGAGAGTCCAAGGGCAATAAAATATGAAAAGCACAGAAAGCAGTTGCCCTTCTTCTGCCTTTCTGTTCTATTCAGGCCCTCAACAGATTGGATGATGGCCACCCGCATTAGTGAGGGCAACCTTCTTTACTAATGTCTTCTAGAGACACCTTCACAGACACACTCAGGAATAATATCTGTCTGGACATCTGTCTTGACATCTTTTAGCCTTGTCAAGTTGACACATAAAATCAACCACCACACCTATTAATGTGATCCTCTTAAGTTAACCCTATTTTATGACATAAAATTATCATTTGCCAAAACCTCTACAATAAATGTAAAAGATAATCAATAGACTGGGAAAATTACTTAGAATGAATATGACCAACAAAAAAGATAATATTTTTTTAAAGATTGTATTTATTTAGAGAGGGGCGAGGGTTAGAGGGAAATGGAGAGAGAGAGAGAACCTCAAGCAGACTGCCTGCTGAGCTGGGTGCCCCACACAGGGCTCAATCCCACAACCCTGAGCCGAAATCAAGAGTCAGACACTTAACTGAGCCATCCAGGTGTCCCAAAAAGATAGTATTTTTAATATATACAAAGTTCTAATAATAAGAGTAAACTACAAAAAGCAATAGAAAATTTAGCAAAGGATATTAGCAGGCAAGCCGTAAATCACTTATAATGGTCACTAAACACAAAAAGATTTTCAGCATCTCTAGACACCCAAAGTATACATCACGAATGAGATATACTTTTTCATTCATCTGATTAGTCAAAGTTTAAAAACTTTATGGTATCCAGTGATGAGGAGAATTTGAGGAGAAAAGGCATTCCACAATTGTTTTGGAAGTATGAATTGCAAACATTTTTTTGCAAAATAATCGAATAATCTCCATAAATTTAAAAGGCACCTAAAAAAAAAAAAAACTAAAGACACCTGTTATTTGAACAAGTTGTCATACACTTTGGAAGTCAATTCTAGGAATTTCAGACTTTTAAACCTTTTTGTTGAAAAATAAAAGAATGAGGGGATTCCTGGGTGGCTCAGTGGTTTAGCGCCTGCCTTCAGCCCAGGGGGTGATCCTGGAGTCCCGGGATCGAGTCCCACGTCAGGCTCCCTGCATGGAGCCTGCTTCTCCCTTTGTCTGTGTCTCTGCCTCTCTCTCTGTCTCTCTGTCTCTCATGAATAAATAAATAAATAAAATCTTTAAAAAAATAAAAGAATGAAAGAAAGAAAAAGAAATGAATGTATGTGGGCACAGAGAAAAGTTTACATGAACAGTCCTCCAATTATTAAAAGGCTGGGGGCAAGGGGATACTGAAAATATGTTAAATTTATTTTTAGGGGATCCCTTGGTGGCTCAGTAGTTTAGTGCCTGCCTTTGGCCCAGGGCGTGGTCCTGGAGTACCGAGATCGAGTCCCACAACAGGCTCCCTCCATGGAGGCTGCTTCTCCCGCTGCCTGGGTCTCTGCCTCTTTCTGTGTGTGTCTCTCATAAATAAATAAATAAATATTTTTTAAAAACAATTTATTTTTTAATTTTCTTTTTTTTTTCTCTAAACATTTCTATTATAACTATAAATTTGTACTTATTTTAGGTAAAAAAATATTATATATATAAACCTAAACATAAATTTATCTTGTGTGCATACCATATATCATATATATTGTATATACCATGCATACATATATATACTTAAATTATGTGCTGACTTTCTATCATTAGTTCATTAGTTTACAGTTCTTAATCACAGAAATATATAGTCACTAGAAACTTATAATTAAATGTTCCTTGGCCTCAAATAAAGATTTGGGAAGTATGAAGATTCCTTGGTATAACCTTTCTTGAGTGCTAACAAGGCAGCACATTGCCTCATGTGTCTCACACTAGATGAGACTTACCTGACCTGCCTCTTTTTAGCAATCTGCCTCTTGATCTGGATTTAAAACAGTTTCCCCAAAATCACAGTATCCAAGGGAGGGGCATATTGTTTACTTCCACAACCAAAAGATCAACCGTTTTAAAAAGACAAACATAGAGCTTAAATAGTGCAATTTACCTGGAATAATACAGTTAATAATAAGGCATGTGCTTGCAATTTATATAAAGTGTAGAATACTAAAGGAACCAGGATTTATGGTCAGACCTGAATCTGGGTCAGGTTGGGCTCCTAAGGCACTAGATGACAGTGCCTCAACTGCCAAACTTGCAGAATAACAGTAATTGCAACAGTTGGTTGCACAACTGCTTCACATTATTGGTTACATGGATGCATTAGAAAAAAATGTGAGTAAAATCTCTAGTCCAGGATTTTGTGATTGCTGACTGACTCAAAACATGGTGGTTACTACTATTATTATTATTATAGCAGTGACTGTACATGTGTGGGGTGATGCTTAATAATGTCACCTCATCTAGGTAAAAGCTGATAATATTTTACTTCAGTTTTATGGTATTTTAATGAAATATTTAAAGAAATGTTGGTTACAAGAAAGATTAGACATGTCCTATGATGGTTCTGGAGGGCAGAACTAGGAATATTGCTAACAGTTACCAATCTGACTCTAACTCAGCAAAAAGAAAACTTGAATTTGCCTAAGGATGTAATGAGCAATTCTAGAACTCAAGGATTTTAAGGAAGGGTATAGAACCAGATGATGTAACCTTTAGCATCTTTCTCTTCCTGAGATCTTGATTCTATGTCTTGCACTCTGCGGGAAGCAAGTCAGGGAGGCAGCTGAGGCAGAAGGTGTAGCATAAAGGCAAGACCAGTATAAGACAATTCTCCTAAACCAAAAGATTATAGTCTCGGAGAAAATCTGAACAATTAAATATAGTTGGCTTTTAGTTACCATATTGGATAATACAGTTTTCATGTGTTTGGCTCTCATTAAATCCCATAGCCCCATTTGAAACTTAATCTTTTATAGACTTTTGTTTACACTTTCTTCAGCACTTTTATCACACTTTCAATGGGATTTACTAAAAGCAGCCCAGCCACTTTTTTGCCCAAATCCCTCTGTGTTAGTCTAGACGTTTATGGACATTCATTTCATAACACAACCATAAAAGCTAAAATTATGGTTTATTTCCTGTCTTGAGAAATAGATTTACCTACACATTTTTTTAGCTTGTCTTTCACATTTTCAAAAATTCCTAGTCTGCTTTGTTGATTCTTCCCAGAAGACATTTGTGTTTTAATAGAAAATACAAACAGCAAGAATGAGACTGGAATGCGCATTGTTCTTCCTAATGAGTTTCATTAACATAAAGCTTGTTCAAGCTACCTCCTCTCAGTAAAGACAAGTCAAGGCCATCATCTTAACTTAACCCATACAGTGCCAGGATAGAGAATCATAAGACTCAAGTAACTAGATGCTAAGCAATGGGAAATTGGATTAATCATAATGACTTGTTAATTTAGATGTTTTCTATCTGAGGGCTCCTGAATGCCAGTTTAAAAGAAATCTATGCAGAATCCTAAAAATAACAGATGTTGATGCTCCTCAAGAAGGGGCACTCTTGATTTCAGCTCTGGTCATGGTTTCAGGGTTGTCAGTTCAAGCCTAATGCCAGGCTCCATGCTGGGCCCACTTTAGATTCTTTCTCTCTCCTCTATACAATAAATAAATAGATCAATTGATCGATCAATAGATAAAAGTTTTCTATGTGAAGCAGCAAACTGAATGGGACACGGATACAGTATAATCAAAGTAGAAGAAAATCAGAACTTCCAATTCAAGGAAGCAAGTATACTAATTATGCTTTACCATCAAAATTGTTCTTTAACTTCTTTGAAGTCAGAATAGAAGTCTCAATTTCAAAACTGAGAAACCAGGGGTCCCTGTGCGGCGCAGTGGTTTGGCGCCTGCCTTTGGCCCAGGGTATGATCCTGGAGACCTGGGATCGAGCCCCACATTGGGCTCCTGGTACATGGAGCCTGCTTCTCCCTCTGCCTGTGTCTCTGCCTCTCTCTGTGTGTGACTATCATAAATAAAAATTAAAAAATAAAAAAAAAGTGAGAAACCAAAAACTTCTTAATGAGATTTTTTATCTTGGTACTAAATTTTAATGGAAATGTCCACATAGGACCTAAAGGTATTGGAGAACAAGAAACACTCCTGACAATATCTTTAATAGCAAATATGATCATTTAAATTTTTTAAAATTATGCTTCATTTTAGCTTCTATTCATTTATTTTTATTTAATTTGAGTTCAAATAGTTTTGTTCTCTGTCAACTCAGGAAAATTCATTCAGGCAGGCCTCAGTAGAGCCCATTTTTCAACAATAGAATGTAGACTTGATAAAAACGCAAAGATTATGCAGGTACAACCCACAAGGAGGGAAAATCTCATTTGTATTTGTGTTTATAACCTTATGCAAAAATCATTACAATTTTTGCAAAAGTTTTCTTTAGTAAACATTGGAATAGAAGAATAAAGAGTGGCTTCTAATGATCAATGGTCTCATGGTTATAATTTATAGTAAATCTCATGTAACTCTACCATCACTAAAATAAAGATCTCATGATCAGAAAGAGGAGATAGGGGATAGCTACCATAATTTTAGTTCTGATTTAAAATATCCACTAGTCTTTCACTACTGATAAAACAAATTCCAAACTCACCATATGCAAAAAAGTTTCGTTCTATCATACCCATACGCATTCCACCAAATATGTAAACTTTGCTAGTGTAGACTTTATGTCACTGTTACATGCACTGAGAAACTTCCCTTCATAGCACTTATCTCCTTAAGAATTTACATGGTTTGGTCTGACTCACCAACAGGTAGTTGTGGCTAGGTCTATTTTTTACCCATCATAGTAGCCACAACACCTGACATCTAGTGGGTACCTAGTGTATATTTGCAACAAATGAGTGAATTAATCAATCTTGTGTTTCCACCACCTTCTTTGGATCACCATTTTCATTTCCCTCATAATTTTTCATGGTACAAAAGCTCCAGTAATTTTAGCTCCACGTTCCTCAAATCGTCCTGAACTCTGCTATCAGTTAAATTTCTCCAAAACTTAGCTTTATCACATCACAGTTCACTCACATGTTTTCCATGGCTCCTCATTATCTATAATCTAGACTAGCCTTTCTCAGTTGAGGTTCTCAGAGAAAATTAAACCCAAAAACCCCAGGCACCCATTATACGTAATGAATTAGCTTCTCTCCTATGCATCTAGATGGGTGGTAGCTGTGCAGTAATTTTGAAAGACTTGAGAAAATAATTGCTTAACTTATTTTATGTAAGGCTTTATATTCTCTTGTGGAACCTCAGCTGAGAAAGACATGCTCCAAGTAAACAATATGGACCTGCCTTAATTTTCTGGTCTACTCTCCCATACCTACTCTTCATATTCCCTTGGCATTCAAATTAGACTCTCCCGCAATCATCTGGCATTTCTGTCTCCACCAGCTAGTGTTCCCCACTCCTCACATATCCACTGTACATCTCTTTGAGTGAAATCTTACCCAATCTTTAAGATCACTCATAAACACCCCATGGAGATTTCCTCTTTGGCATTCCTGCATATTGTTGCACTTAGGATCTTTAACTTACCATTATTGACATTTTTGCTTTTTTTTTTAAACCTCTCCTATGAGTTCCTTGAAAGCTGAAAGTCTGTCCACAAAAAAGAGCATTGGTGTCTTTTGCAGAGCAGATGCCAGGTTCAGAAGGCAAACCATCATGCTGCTGAAGGAAAAGATCTAAGCAAAGCTGTAGAATCAGGAAAAGATGTAGCAGAAAGTCCAAGCGTCCTCTGATACAAATTGTCAGCTTTCCACCACTGTCTAACATAAAGAATCAGTCCTCATAATAAGCATGGCAAGGAGTTAAACATCAGGAGAAAATATCCCTAAGTTACTATTCACTCTTTCTCTGCATATTTGTGGGTTTTTTTTTTATTAAATTGGCTTTATTTCAATGATTCATGAACCAAGCAGCAACTTATCTAGCAATACGAAGGAGCTCTGCCAAGCTGTAGGAAAAAGAAGTTTTTTATTTCCAGTTGTGTCCTGTTAGAAGAGAATGGATCCTCAATGAATTTATGCAAACAAATAACTATATTGCCAGAAAAACAGTTTTTGAATTCTGGAGGGATCAGGTAGGAAGAAAAAGCAAATGCTTTATCTTTGTTTACAAAGGTAAACTTTATCAATCAGCTATAGGTCATAGCAAAAAAGAAAAATAAAAGTAGAAAAGAAAAGAAAAAGAGTTTCTTACATCTGGTAAAACAAAGCATTAAATACCAACAATATTTTAAACAAAAGTCATAAAGAATTCTAATGATCCTCCTTATTTAGTCGTATGTAATTCATACTTGTTCTACTTGAATCCAGTTTTTTCATTAGCTCTAGAAACTCTCACCCCATTCGGTTTGTTTTGTTTTGCTTTAAGGTTACCAGAAACCTGTATTTTGGAGTATTTTCCATGCGTCTTCTTGAACATGAAGGACTCTTGCCAAAGTATCAGAAGGAAACAACAATGTCTATAAACGACAAAAGACTTAAAAATGGCCACGATTAAAATTTGATGAGAGTTCACTACAATTCACAAGGAATTGTGTGTAAAATGTTACATATTATTTTAAGATAAGTGGAATTATGACTGAAAACATATTTGTGTTAATTAAAAATATCAGGATCGCACGCACGTGCGATCACACAGCAACACACACACACTCACGGCAATAGAGAGAAATATATTCTACATTTTTCACTATTTATTCCCAGAAAGGTGATCTACATAAGTGCATAATTGACAAGACAGTGAGATGCTTCCTTTCAAGATTTTATAGTAACACTGTTCTTCAAAATCAGGATGTTCTCTCTGACTCTGGTTGAGACCCACTTTCTTGAGCAGGTGGCTGTCCCTTTATTATGCAAATATTGCAGCTTTTTAAGCAACTGTTTACTATATGATCAGATTGTTCTGAAAATGTCTAAGTATACTCTTGCTCGAAACGTATATGTTTGGGGCAGCCCGATTGCTCAGTGGTTTAGCGCAGCCTTCAGCCCAGGGTGTGGTCCTGGAGACCCGGGATCGGGTCCCATGTCAAACTCCCTGCATGGAGCCTGCTTCTCCCTCTGCCTGTGTCTCTGCCTCTCTCTCTCTCATGAATAAATAAAATCATTTTTAAAAAATGTATATGTTTGTGCATGTATGTATACACATGTGTACACATGGATATCTGTATATGTACATATAGGTATATATGTGTGTTTATAATATCCATGTGTACATATATATACGTATATGTACTTTTGAATCTAGAGTCATTTCCATTTCCTTTATCCTAATGCTAAACTTTCATGAAGTTCACTGTAATATACACCTCATGTCTGCAAAAATGATTGTGATACTATTTTATTATATTAATATCTTCCTTGTACATTCTCATTTATGATATTTAATATACTATTTATAACAATATACTATTGTTGTAATGTGCTAAATGGTCCCATTATGCTTATTTTTAAAACGTGAATATAGATAGGGGTACCTAGGTGGTTCAGTTGGTTACTGCCTTCTGCTCAGGTCATGATCTTGGAGCCCTGCACGGAGTCCCGTGTCAGGCTCACTGCTCAGCAAGGAATTTGCTTCTCCTTCTCTCTCTGCCCCTTCCCCTGCTTGTACTCTTTATCTCTCTCTCTCTCTCTCAATAAATAAAGTCTTTTTAAAAAAGTGAATATGAATTATTAAGTACTTAAAGAATTATAGTGTAAATCACTAAAAGTAAGTAACAGTTCATTTTTATTTTTTTTAAGATTTTTTATTTATTCATGATAGACATAGGGAGAGAGAGGCAGAGACACAGGCAGAGGGAGAAGCAGGCTCCCTGTAGGGAGCCTGATGCAGGACTCGATCCCGGGTCTCCAGGATCATGCCCTGAGACAAAGGCAGGCACTAAACCACTGAGCCACCCAGGGATCCCCAATAGTCCATTTTTAATAAAATTTTGTTGTTTGCTTACGGGTAGGTTGTTACTAACCATATTTAGAAAAGTGTCCATTATTTGAAAGCAATACAATTAAAAGCAGTCCACTTTTGAGCCTGAGCCCAAAAGAAATTAAAATATTCAGGAAAATGTGACAAAGTATATTTTAAGAGGTCATTATGAAAATTAATTCTGTCAGTACAGATTATTCCAGTCAAGAGTTGGCATTCAGTCTTTAGTTTGTCAAGAATAGATGGAGGCCGCCATGCAATTTCTGCCACGCAACTTCTTTTCCTGTAAAGTTACAACAAACATCAGTAAATAATGGTATAGAGTTATAGGCACATAGGTCTGTGTGATCATATTTTGACATTACAGTAGTTAACACTGAAGTAATTAAAAATATATGCCCTAAATCTTAAAAATTATGATTAATGAAAAAACCAAGACAACAACCATATAACATTTTAAACACAGGAAATATTAAAACAGAATTAAGCATAGTTTTATAAAACTAAAAAAAAGCAGAATTAGTGATCTGTCACAGTAAATGGAAATGGAATAAATTCCCTATTAAACCTCTAACTGAGAAGTAGGTAACATAGCATTACTTCACCCATCCAAATAGCCTAATATTTAGGTTTTTGTTGATGGAAACAACTTAAAAAGTTGTATCTAGATTGACTCACATTAACCCCAATATAACTATAAACACTTTGTGTACAAGGAAATTGTATTTTACCAGAAAATGGGTAAATTTTCAAGATATACTCTATATAAAGGTCCCAAGACTAAAAGTACAGACCATTGGCTGCCAAGTAAAAATTGTTAAAGTCTCCCCTCCCACCACCGTCATGTCTAAGTCAGAGTCTCCCAAAGAGCCTGAGCAGCTGCGGAAGCTCTTCATTGGAGGTTTGAGCTTTGAAACAACCGATGAGAGTCTGAGGAGCCATTTTGAGCAATGGGGAACACTTACGGACTGTGTGGTAATGAGAGATCCAAACACCAAGCTCTCCAGAGGCGTTGGGTTTGTCACATATGCCACCATGGAGGAGGTGGATGCAGCCATGAATGCAAGGCCACACAAGGTGGATGGAAGAGTTGTGGAACCAAAGAGGGCTGTCTCAAGAGAAGATTCTCAAAGACCTGGTGCCCACTTAACTGTGAAAAAGATTTTTATTGGTGGCATTAAAGAAGACACTGAAGAACACCATCTAAGAGACTATTTTGAATAGTATGGAAAATTGAAGTGATTGAGATCATGACTGACCAAGGCAGTGACAAAAAGAGAGGTTTTGCTTTTGTGACATTTGATGACCATGACTCTGTAGACAAGATTGTCATTCAAAAATATCATACTGTGAATGGCCACAACTGTGAAGTGAGGAAAGCCCTATCAAAGTAAGAGATGGCTAGTGCTTCATCCAGCCAAAGAGGTCAAAGTGGTTCTGGAAACTTTAGTGGTGGTCGTGGAGGTGGTTTTGGTGGGAATGACAACTTTGGTCATGGAGGGAACTTCAGTGGTCAAGGTGGCTTCAGTGGCAGTCGAGGTGGTGGAGGATACAGTGGCAGTGGGGATGGCTACAATGGATTTAGTAATGATGGAAGCAATTTTGGAGGTGGCAGAAGCTATAATGATTTTGGCAATTATAACCATCAATCCTCAAATTCTGGACCCATGAAAGGAGGAAATTTTGGAGGCAGAAGCTCTGGCCCCTATGGTGGCAGAGCCCAATACTTTGCCAAACCACGAAACCAAGGTGGCTATGGCGGTTCCAGCAGCAGCAGCAGCAGCTATGGCAGTGGCAGAAGGTTTTAATTACTGCCAAGAAATAAAGCTTAGCAGGAGAGGAGAACCAGAGAAGTGACAGGGAAGCTACAGGTTACAGCAGATTTGTGAACTTGGCCAAGCACAGTGGTGGCAGGGCCTAGCTGCTACAAAGACATGTTTTAGACAATACTCATGTGTATGGGCAAAAAATTTGAGGACTGTGTTTGTGACCAATTGTTTAACAGGTTATTTTAGTTTATGTTCTGTGGAAAGTGTAAAGCATTCCAGCGAAGGGTTTTAATGTAGATTTTTTTTTTGCACCCATGCTGTTGATGGCTAAATGTAATAGTCTGATCATGACACTGAATAAATGTGTCTTTTAAGAAAATAAAAATTAAAAAAAAGTACAGACCATCTAGTTTTAAACTGTGGCTCAGAAACCAAGCAGCTACATGAAGAAAGCATGTAATATAACAATATCTGTAGTTTGCAATTACCAAAGTCCCAGCTCCTGAGAAAGCTGGAAAAATAGAAAATAGATGACAGCAACAAGTCAGAAACAAAAACTATTCTTACAAAGAGTAAGAAGCATTGTGGCTCAAAATACTAAGTAGAACCAGCTAAATGACTTGGAAAGATGTGTTAACTCTCCAATCTTCAGTCATTTCACTGTATATATACCAAAAACCATTTTTAATATATTAAAAACCATTTTTATTACCTTCTCAACTCTCACCTCTTTAAAATGTTACATTCTATAAGCCAGTTGGCATATAAGACAAACACAAACACACATGTACACATACAGTGGGGTAAAAGCAGGCGAGTGATGTTGTTTAGTGTTTTGTTCTAAAACATTCTTTAAAAATATTTAGTAATATATAGAGAGAGATGGAAAATAAGACTAAGTGCAGAACTCATAAAGCTGTTGTGCAGTCCAATGGGACTATAAGACACAGCATTATTCCTTGCGCATTAGTCAATACTCAATAATAGTGGTCATTATTATCACCATTGGCTCCAAATGCCATGGACAGCCATAGGAAATGCTGAGGGTAGGGTTTGAGCTGTGCAAAAGAACAACAGGATGATGTCACGTGTACATTTATCTTATGCAGATTCAAGAGAGCTGCTAAGAGCAAGTATTGGCAATCCACTCTGTTCCTCTCAATGAGCATAAGCCACAGTGTGAATGTGACCCCAGCCACTCAATATGCAGTTTCTTTAAGTCAACCCATCTGCCTCCAATGCTGTGAACATCTCAGCTCACTATATGTGATTCTAGGGTTAAATATACATATTTTTCACATAACGTGATGCCAAAACACAAGCCAAAATGTCATCTGACACTCAAATGAAGAAATGATGATTGAATCTATGTTGCAGGAAAAGCTGACTTTGTTGGTTATTGAGATTATTCCTGCCCATATATTGTATATGAGGGATTTTGTGGTGACTTTCAAAGGGAATGTTTTACTGTGTTCCAATTCCACCTTACGAGAAGATTTTAGAAGCCACCTCTGTGTAGGATATAGCTCCACTTTATAAATAGGAGAAAGAAAAACACCCCCAGAGAAGACACAATAAATATTTTTAATGTTCCCACTAAATCTAGGATTTGAAACAACTCAAATCCAATCCAGGAACATAAATACTGAAGATGGTTTGATCTGAGTGAACCAGATGAAAGCTTACCTACTTAATTGCTACAACATAGTTTTAAGAGTCAGGAGCAAAGGTGTTGCAGGGATCAGAAGCAAATTTGCTCCTAACCAGAATGGTAGTTCAGGATGGAGGAGTCCTGGGAAATGCAAATAGCATCATCCCCTGGACCAGAGACAGAGCTCAAGACTCAGAAAGAGAAACGAGGTGGGCAGGGGGCGCACAGGGATTAACGCACACATGCACATGTACCAGCTCATAACAAAGAAAGCCATGGAAGTAGGGTGTAGTAGAGAAACTTGAAAAAAAGTATCAGAATCTGCTGCCAGATGATACAAAAGGAATCTTAAACAGCTCTTTGTCTGTGCTCTCACTGGTCTTGGTTAGGGGGTCACTTGGAGAATTATAGCAGACATTTAGGATTCATCAGTACTGTGACTATAAACATTTGTTAAGGAGAGCCCTGGGATATCAGATGGTGAGCTTCAGAACTCAACGAAAGACCACCGAGGAACTGAAATAGAGAAATTTATAACTCAGAGGTCCTGGAGGAAGTACACAGCATACTTCCAGGGAGTCAACACAGGAGGTAGACAGAGAGCACTGTAAGACCCAAGGCACATGTTTTCATTAGGGTCCATATGTGGAGTGCTTTTGGGTTCCTGGGCTTAAGCCAGATTGGTCAATTCAAACCAGAAAGAGCAGGGTAAGCTTTTTGGGGGTCTTATCTAGGAGTTCAAAAGAGGAAGGCACTGGGAGGTGTAGGAGAAGGTTGATCACAAGGGTGCTGGCAGAGTCATATCAGGAATTTACATTTATTTGTGACTCTGCAGGCTGTTACCTAGGGCATGTGCTGAGTGGAGGACCTGGTCAGTTCAAGGCCCCTGCAAGCCACCTGGCAACACAAAATGGATGTTGAGGCAGCAATATTATGGAGTAGTTTAGCTAATCTCTCCATAATCAGGAAAGACTAACCTGTTAAGAATGAAAAAGTAGGAAGCCAAACTAATACAATTCTTCTTTCCCAATCACTTAGTTTAAAAGTTTACGTCCTTCCCAGTGACACACATGATGTCCAAGGCAATTTTCTAGCCAGAGAGTCACGAGAAAGAGTAACCATGCTCCCTGGATGCCTAAGATGCTCTTCACTAGCTGTAATGACTGCCAGCCCTTGGCTGTATTGTTAGATACAGACCCAATCTCCTTCTATAATATTCCTTGACCTGATAGTTGCTGTTGCTCTATTGGGGGTGGGAGAAAGTGGATGTGAAGCCCTATGACTGATGGTCTATTTACAGGCACTCACTGTGCAGGTAAAGAACTTGGCACAGAGGCAGAGATTTCTGATAAGCATCCATTGATCCTCCCTAAACAAAGGCTTCAGACTTAAAGCAAGAGAGAGAGTTACAAAATCAATTTAGTGAAATCGGCTGCATCTTCATGAAAAGGGCTAACTCTGCGTATTGTGTATGTGACTTTTTGTCATCTTCAGTTTTTATAAAATCACAGGTAGTGAAACATTGCCTATAGCCCTAATATTCCTTTAAAGGGGCACCAATTATGTCAAAACAAAAATATATTGTCTATGCTTAACTAATACTCTCTACTTGTTATCCGTTGCTGGCAAAAAGATCCAGCAGAAGATACTCAATAGAACAGAGAATTGCTAAGCAGCTGGCTAATCATAGACTATGCAATTATTATATTTTCATTCTGGCTCTGAAAAAGGAAACACTTAAAATGAATGAAATATGCATCAGCGCCTCTAGCAATGAAATTAAGCCACCTTATTAACTGTGCAATTTTTACAAAGGTTTCAAGAAACACTCATTAGGCCTTTTGTTTGAATTGAATTTCATCTCTTCCCTCATTTTAATTCCTAGAATATAAAGCAACTCTTACTTAAACACCTTGGTTTTTACTGAGAGATGGTAAATAAAATACTTGGATATTTTGGAAATAGGATAATTTTTTAAAGGTCAATATTAGCTGATTCTTATTGTATTTAGCCTATTTCTTATAGTGATTACCTTATTGTTACTATTATTATTCATTATTATTCACTATTATCATCACTACACTCAAACCATTATGCTAGGCACTTATACAATGTATTATTAATACTTTAAAAAATCAGGCAAGGCAGAAATTACCATTGTCATTTACTAGGTAAGGAAGAGCTTCAGAATACAATTAACTTTCTGAAGCTCTCACTGCTAATAAGTCCCAAAGCCTCTATTAAATCTCATGCTGGAACAATTCCAAAGTCTACAAATATCCATCCCATCAGTCATGTTTCCATATAAAAATTTGTCAAGGATCAATGAGAAAAATGCATAATTTATATTTTACTATTGTATCAGTCAATCTAATAATATTCATGTAATGAGATAGTTTCATTAAATGTTACTGTTAACCATAAAAGTTTTATAAATATTAATCTCAAATTATTAAAGTCTCTAAATACTTAATATTAAATGCCCACACATTATTATTGCTTCTGCATCTTTAGGAAATCATCCAAGTAAATAGTCGTAAAAAGAGAATGTTATTGCAAGTTTTGTCACAAGGTTTTAATCACTCTAAGACGACATTTGGCATTTTCAGCTAAGAGAATGGTGCTGTATATTCAATTGAAGAGATTATGACTAAGGATTAACAGCAAATTCATAGGAAAGAAAACAACTTCCTAAAAACTATGTTTGATCTCAGGAATTTTTTTACCTCCCTCAACCCACCAGGCAAAACCAGAAGGAAAATAAAACAGGTATAAAATAGCTACCTGTACAATTAAGTTAAAACCAAAACTTCTACTCTGGATAATGAGTATTAATTTGTCTACTTCACATTATACAGATATTGATAAAAAATCTTTCAAACCACCAGACATCATCTGTACCTGTAAACACAAAGAGTTTGCAAGCAGAACAGATCAAATCAAGGCTACTTCATTGCTCTACCACTAAATTGGTTGAACTCCAGTCAGCTAACAAGTTGACAACATCCTTACTGTGGATGTTATCACCTGCTCAAATAATCCTTTTGCCTGAAAGTCTCAAACCAGCATAATCCAATACAGCTACTTATAAAGCTCATACCAATTATAAAATATTGAACACATAATCCCTTCTAAAAAGTCTGGAGTGCATTAAATATACAAAGTGAACAAGCTTTTTAACTCACATGTATTTGAGGTCAATATTATCATTTACATACTTTGAAACTGGAAAAGCCCCTTCCATGGTATTTATTTTTCACTATTTAAAACAGGATAACAGAAGAATTTATGGACACAATTTCAAAGGCTATTTCCAACAGCAGTGAATCACTAGTAATTAAAAAATAACAGAACTCTAGTACATATTCCTTCAGACCTGGGTATTGAAAATTCACAGGCAGGCACAAGTTAATAAACATAGAACCAGAGTTTGGAGGAAACGAAACTACAGGTTCTATAGAACGTGCATGATAGAATTCACCTATTAGGCACTCATGGCTTAATGGAAAAGAAGCAATAGCAGGTGAATCACCCAGGTAATGGGTAATCAGAAATCCCCAATGGGTAAAGGAAGATCTAGACTAGTACCTGGAAGATTTTTCATTATAGTCTAAGCCTCGACACAAACGATTCTTGTGATGGTAGGCAAGTTGTTTTCCTTCTTTTAGCTTCTATTTTCACATCTCTAAAGGAATATTCAGGATAAGGCAGACGATGAATTCTACTTAGGGTTCCTTGAAGTTCAAGTTCTGAAATTCCCAAATGACAGATTTGCAGAATAGATTGTTTTCATGAAGAAACATGTTTCACATATCTTTCCTTCAGCCAAAATTTCAACAATCTGGTTGCAAAGCATGGAGAAACATTGCAGCCCTGCTCGTTACAGTTTACTGGTAGTTTCCTGGTTCAGACTCTTCCTTCTTCACAAGGAGACCAAGTTACAACTGATGTTATTTCTATATATTTGTGGACTGGTTTACTCAAAATGAAGATGGAGGCATTATATAAGGTTACACAGACAAAGCCACCATATACAATTGCCCACTTGATAACCTGTACACCTGTGGTCAGTTGTCCTGGGCTGGATGTGATTGGAACATGCACTATACTTGTTTAGATTGGATGTGGGGTGAAAGTTCATGAAATAACCTACTACACAAGAAGAATCAGTAGAAAAAAAGGCATCAGGGAGAATCACTGTTTATTTAACTATAATCCTAATGGGAGATTTATTTTGATGACTATTAATACTCTCTTTTTTAGAAATCTATAAATGACCATGTCTTTAAGAAAAAGATTGAAATTATAACTTTATATGTGCATTTCTGCCCCAAATGCTTTTAAGATTAATTAAACATCTAAAGAGAAAATTAAGGGTTGGTATCTAATAGAAGCTGTTAGTATTTTTCAAAATCAAATGCATAAATAGTTCTGTTTATTCACATCCAAGATGAAAGGCAGCTGAATCTCAGAGGGTTACCCCTCAGTATTAGTGAAAATAACACATTGTAAAAAGAAGAGTTCTCCATGTCCCAAATCAAATACAAAATTTTCACAATGCACTTAAATATCTATACCTGCATATGCATATGAGAGTATTTGAAGCTCTCTGCAGTTGAGTGTGGGTGTGTGTGAGTTTATGGGCTTATCAGTGTGAGTGTGTGTGTGAGAGAGAGAGAAAAGGTGATCTTGTGTGTAAGCATGTGAGTATGAACGTGTGCACACTTCTAATGTGAAAATCACCAAAGATCACATTTCCTTCTATAGCCAGAAGCACTCAAGTCTTCAGCTTCGTGGGACTCTTTTCCCACCAATAATGAATTACACCTGTGCACATAATACACATTTGTCTTGGAGATTTATGGAAGCAATTTAAACAAAGCTTAGAAAGATTGGGGCATTTTACCATATTTATGTAGATGATCATTTTTTAAAGCTCTGACACGGACCTAGGTATATAAACAGCGAATAAACATTGATGTCACAAAGGAAAAAAACCCTAAAAATTGGTAAATAGAACTGTAACTTACTTTTATATAAAAGGTTAACTGTGTAATTTTTATTTTATACAGACACATAATTTACAAATAAATAAAGTCAATATAGGCCAAAAGTCAAAAAATACAAAAGGCAAATGATGTGTATAATTTTACAAAGATTAAATGCCTTTAGAAATGACAAAACTATTATGGTGAGTAGTAGGTGGCAATGATGCAGCTCTAATTTTTCAGTGGTTATTGGGAAATTAGGCAATTAGATGTTAATGGTCATACTAAATCCATAATGAGGAGGCGAATGATCACATTAACACACACCATATGTTTACAATCATTTTGTTATGGTTACTCTACCAACTCTAAAGGGAGAGGAAAAGTTCAATTTAAATTGGGAGGAGAAATAAGAGTGCCTGCAATACCTAGGTCAGAGTTACAATGATTCTACTTTCTCCTTTCCACCAGGAATCTTGATGTCTCCCTACTTGGCTTCTTGTTTTCTTAATGACCCATCGAATTCTATTTGTTTCTTTAGTTTATCCACTCTTGTCTCTGTCCTCCTACATATGAACAGCGCGCTGTTCTCAGCCTTCTTCTCTCTTCCTTGTCTTCAATTCACCTATCCCATACCTGCTTTTTTTTTCTTTATGGCTTGGCTTAATCAATCTAAAGTCCCAAGCCCCACTGTCCATCTCCTGTATTCTGGGATGCATGGACTCATTCCTGATATCACATACAAGTCACACCTCCCTCCCTTAACCACCCCACACTCAAATGTTTAAGAATAGTGCATTCATAAAATAGCTGTTTTCTATCTCATTACCACCCCCCAACAAAAACCCCCAGAAATCTACATAACCTTACACACATTTCAAAGGATAAAATTTATAAGCATCTCTGAGTTTTTTTAACTCAATTTGGGAAAATATACTCAATATGCCCTGTGAAGTATGGCATATAAATGACAAAATAACAATAGTTATTACTGATCAGTATCCTTTCTATGGATGATAGCTGCTTTGGACTGAATCTCTGTAATGTGACACACAGGTTTGTACTGCTGCTAATAGAGTAATCCTGAGAGGTCTTTGGTATCACTGCAGATGAGGAAAACCAAAATCAGGCAAATGAAGCATCTGCAGACTTTGATTCCCACTCAGGGATACTTGATGTTGACATGGGTGCTTTATTTACTATATAATGTAATTCCATTTGAAATAACAACAGACTAGTCACACTTGATTTTAACTTATCACCTGTTTTAGATGGCTATTATTTTTATTATTTATTTATCTGTTGCTTGTTTTTAATACCAATAGCCACCATTAATATGGTATTAAGCTACCATGGGCATGTCCTCAGTATAGAAGTTGTGTGGACTGTGTACACAGTAAGGAATAAAAGGTAGTCGCAACCTCTTTTACCAGCCTCTAAGTAGCACAGTTTTGATATCATTAATATATCTCACTCTGATCAAAACAAGAATTAAAGAAGAGCTGAATAGGTGCTATTAACAGGAATGACACAGTAAAAACTTCCAAAACCTTCCATAAAAGACATAAGAAAATGTGTGTGTGTGTGTGTGTGTGTGTGTGTGTGTGTGTGTGTTTAATGGTCAGAATCAACATTTCAAAACTCTGGAATTAACTGATGATTTGCAGCAATCTGGAAAATGTTTAATATTAAAAAATGCTAAATCTCAGGAAGAAGAGAGAGTTTCATGGCATTAACTTGCCCTATTCCCACTCACCCCATGCCTGCTGTGATAGACTTGAAAACAATAGCTTCACAATCATATGAGTATCAGCAATTTGGCAGCCACTGGTGGAAGAACAACAGGACTGGAGCTCTTTCAAAGCCCCATTCAAGAGAGTTCAAGAGAATTTTCATTATTTAACCAGTATGGTAGTTCCCTAGAATATTTTACTAGCAAAACTAGTCTCTATTTTAACGGACTTAACAAAAATGCTATAACAGGCTGCTATAACAAAAATGTCATAGAATGACTGGCTTAAACAACAAACATTTACTTCAAAGAGTTCTGGAGGATGGGAAGTCCAAAATCAAGGGACCCAGGGACTCAGTGTCTGTAAGAGCCTGCCTGCTGGTTAGCAGATGGCAACCTTCTGTGTCTTCACAGAGAAGGCGTGAAGGAGCTCTCTGGAGTCTCTTTTATAAGGGCACTAATCCTACTCATGAAGACTCCTCCTTCATGGCCTAATCACCTCCCAAAGGTCCCACCTCCAAATACAATCACACTGAGGATTAGGTTTTAACATACGAATTAGGAGAAGGGGGGGAGGACACAGATATTCAGTCTAAAATTCTGACTCAAAGTTTACTCAGTGCAAATAGACTCTGGGAGAAAGTATTGAGGGTGGAGAGATTTGTCAAAAACAATTAGAGTCGATTGTTTAATATCATGGATGCCTGAGGTAGTGAGTGGATAACAGTTCAGACAAATAGGCTAATCATTAAGTTGAAAAGGAAAAGCTGAGGAATGAGATATCCATAGAAGGGGTTGAAAAACTGCAGCATATTCTTAGCAATCTAGAAAGTACATACATAGGGCTATGTGCATGTCAAGGGCTGTGCATACGCTCAGGAAAGACCTGAGAATATCTTAAGTATTCACTTCTGTTTAACCTGGAAGCTATGTACCACAAGCAGCAAAAGCTAAGCAGCATTATAAAATAAAAGGCATTCTCTGATAAACAAAACTAAAAGAGTTCATTACTAATAGATCTGTCCTATAAAAATACTAAAGGAGTTCTTCAGACTGAAATGAAAGGACAGTAACACTAACTCGAATCCATATAAAAGATAAAAACCAAGCAATAGTAAAGGTAATATCAGTGATACTTCAAATCTATACAAAATTTTGGTCACCTGACCTTTTGATACCTCACAGTTGAAATAAAGTTATTTACACTATTTTTAAAAGAATTCTAATGAATATTCTCTTCATTTTCTATAAACATACTACTTTTACAATATTTAGCATATACACTTAGGTATTTCCAAAAAAACTGAAAACATGTTTATAAAAATATTACAATTTTAGTAAAATTTTTTGCATGAGTTTAACAAAATCATACATATATACATATGCATTTATATTTAAATAGTTGAGTGTGTGTGTGTGTATATATATATATATATATACACACACACACGTTTATGCTTAAAAATATCAGGTAAAATAAGTTGATGAGATTATTCTAAATACTTGATTTTCTTTCTAATTTCCATCTGATGGCAATCAATGAATTTCCATTTTATAAAAATATACCCAAGTAATGAAACATCTGGCACTTTAGAATTTTTCCCTAAGCAAAAAGGTTCAGGAACATAGTCTATGGAATTATTTCACTTGTCAATTTAGAGATAAGTTGACTTGTGTTCTATATTATTTGGTGATAGAAGCTTTACATAATGTGTTTTATTACGTATCTTGCACTTCTTTTGGAAAACATGTACTTTTCAAAATATTAGCTCCAAGATTAGGTTAAAGATACATCATAAGTTTAAAATAAAATATATTCCTATGTCCATATCATGCTAATAGCAGATGCCAAAAAACAGTAAGTTATGAAGGGATATCAAAAGTCAGAGAATAGAGAAATGACATCCATGATATTTCCAGGACATAGTTCTTCACCCTTGCATGGGACAGAGTTTACGAACTAATAGATATTAACATCTATGGCCAGCAGTGTTGTATAATCTAGGTACAGGGTTAAATAAGATGGACAATTAGATTGAAGTATAGTTGGGATTTTTCCAAGCAAACATGATGAAAGGACAACAGGATCAAAAAAAGTGAACGATATTTCTAAGAACTGAAGTTCAACTGAAGAACGTGTCCGAGCCAGGTAGGTAAGGAAGTGAAGCTACAGGGGCCCGATAAAAATAACAAACATTCCCATATGCACATAATCACTCTGTGACAGCTTATCTATTTTATCTATGAACATATGAAATTGTACATGCTTTGCATCCTAAATCCCAAAGCAGTTCCTCAGTTTCCAGCTCTTCACTGGATAGATGCATGTTCTTATCAAGTCATTAAATCAGAACAATAATCCTCAGAATCATGTGTACATGAAAGCATTCTATAAACTATTATTGCTGTTGCTTTGAAGGAAAAATACAGAAATGTATGACAATTTTATAAAGATACTAAACAACCTAATTCCCTTTCCTAGGGAAGGATCAAGATGAGACACGACAGCTTAAAGAGTTAAAAACTTTTCCACTGAATTTAAGATCAACCTATGCAGACTTAGTGATGTAAAGTAGGAGTAAAGTCTATGATATTATCATATACTCATTATAAATTGCTTCTTGGACCATCAAACATTTCAGCTTAGCATTTATTTTTCATTTAAATACCTGAAAATATATGTATTAGTTTATATGTTTTTCTTGCTTGATACATCATCTCTTAAATAATAAATATCATTTTGTATCCTCTCCATCTTGCTGCATAAAGAAATGGAGCTTTGTGATAAGTGCATTACAGCAATTCAGATAATTTTATCTGCCATAACTCAAGGTTTAAGTTACAAATTCAAGGATTTCAACAGGAAAAAAATTTTGTCTCTCTGTAAGCATGTAAGAATAAATACACAGATGATAATAACAATATTCAAACACAATTTAACTTAAAATACTACAACAAATGAACTAAAATTGTAGACCCCATCACTTACTCATTTTACTTCAGCTGTTTTAATTTCATGCTTTGGAGGAAGAGAAAAACAAAAAAATACAAAATAAGATCCAGCGGACATACGTCTTGCAGAATAGAAGTATTAAAATGCCTGGGATCCCTGGGTGGCGCAGCAGTTTGGCGCCTGCCTTTGGCCCAGGGCGCGATCCTGGAGACCCGGGATCGAATCCCATGTCGGGCTCCCGGTGCATGGAGCCTGCTTCTCCCTCTGCCTGTGTCTCTGCCTCTCTCTCTCTCTCTCTCTCTCTCTGTGACTATCATAAATAAATAAAAATTAAAAAATAAATAAATAAAATAAAACTCCTGACCTATTTCTCTGTTTTAAAGAAAATTTGGGTTCTACACTGAGTAGCAGAAACAGTGAGTTAAAATATTCCTTTAAACAAAATCTTTATTAGATTCTTAATATAATACTAACATATCATAACATCTGTTAGTCAAATTATAGGGAGTGGTAGAAGAAAGCTATACTTTAATTAAAAAGTGTTGAAGCTACCATCTTTTTCTCTTGTTTATCAACATAAGCCAAAGCACCTATTAAAGCTTGCTTTAAGTGTACATTTAAAGCTGTATGTGGACAAGCCGATGGAAATGAGGTTTGTACCTATTTAAGCCAAAGGAGCGGATTCCAGCGTTGGAGGCCTAGGTAGTTGTAGTAAGTGGGAATATCTAGAGAAAAAGGGGGGGGTAGATTTTCCAATATACCAAAATGGCCATTTTTAAATGATAATACCTAATGTTAGGCTTTCCTATCAGCAGTTGTTTTGCTCAGTTTAATTTAAAGGCTCTGTGTTTGACTCGAGTCGCTTTATGTCAATTTTAAAGTCATGCCCCACCAAAAGTTACTATCGCAATTTCCAATCATTTCCCAAGAACCTCATGTTGAGACACTTTTTTTTTTTAAGATTTTATTTATTTATTCATGAGAGACACAGAGAGAGAGAGAAGCAGAGACACAGGCAGAGGGAGAAGCAGACTCCATGCAGGGAGCCCAACATGGGACTCGATCCCAGGTCTCCAGGATCACGCCCTGGGCTGAAGGCAGTGCTAAACCACCGAGCTGTCCCCCGGGCTGCCCGAGACACTATTTTTATACTCAAGAGAGAGTATATTTATATGCAGTTGTTGTTAAAGTTTCAACAACTAACCTGAAGATCCTTTAATGCATTTTTATGAATAATACAATAGCATAATGAAATTTATTCCTATTATTAAAAAAACACATTTCAACCAGCTTGATAAAACCAGTTCAATAATGGCAATAGTCTGAAAACCTGTTATTGAACTGCTCCACAATGCTGAGTTTTGGAAACAAAGTTATCATTAAAGAAGAGAGTGTTCTTCTTGTATCTAGATGGTGCAAAAGAAGTCACTGGGGAGTCTCCCAGTTCAGAAAACAAGCAAACAAATAAGTTGACTCTGCTAGGTGAATTCCTCCTTGAAGTATCAAGGTAGAACTGATTATAGGAATTCATGATAAACAACCCTACTCTAGCTAAAAAGCGTACTACTTGAAAGTATATAAAACAACGTGAGGACCTTAGTACTATGAAGAAAGTTGTCAGACCTAAATGAAGTACCAGCAGTGATGGGGGTCAAGGGTTTGCTGAACCTTGCTGAAACAAATATGCCCAGTGTGGGACCCAGGAAATTTAACAAAATCCCCTACCCCTGGACAAGCAGAGCAGAACTGACTCTATTTTGTGCTGCACCCACCTTGTGCTGACCTGCTTATTACTTAGGGCACTGCCCGGCCCTAGTCAAAGACCAGGGCACACCCTAATCAGAAATCGGCTCAGTGATAAGCCAGTTCAAATGGATACTTTAAGGTATAATGTAATTCAATCAGCCACCTGCGAGTGGACCAGCATGACTGTGCAACTTTCTGCATATCCCATTGGCCACTGGCCCCTATAAAGTTGCTAAGCCTCTTAGTCTCAGGGTCCAAGTCCCTGCTCCGCTGTGTTGGGTACACTTGGACCCAGACTCGAGCTTGTAAATAAACCCTCGTGTGTTTGCATCGGTGTTGGCTCCTTGGTGGTTTCTCAGATTCGCGATCTTGGGCACAACACCTAGAATATTAAAATAGGAAACCACTCTCTCTGTGACTATCATAAATAAATAAAAAATTAAAAAAAAAAAAAAAGTAAAAAAAAGGGATCCCTGGGTGGCGCAGCGGTTTGGCGCCTGCCTTTGGCCCAGGGCGCGATCCTGGAGACCCGGGATCGAATCCCACATCAGGCTCCCGGTGCATGGAGCCTGCTTCTCCCTCCGCCTGTGTCTCTGCCTCTCTCTCTCTCTCTCTGTGACTATCATAAATAAATAAAAAATTAAAAAAAAAAAAAAAAAAAAGTAAAATAGGAAACCAGTTATCAATCAAGTATGATGCTCAGAAAGATATAAGTAATGTTCTTATAAATTGCTTATTTTTTCACAGTCAACTGTACTTTTGTATATTTTATCTTTTCATATTCTCCTTTTGCTTTTTCTAAAGACCCCTATTTTGGGGTATGTTTATTTTTTTGACAATATAATTTTAATTTTATCTTTTACATCACTAATTATCAGTAGCTTCATTCTCATAGTATATTGTTACCATGCTTTTTCCAGTTTCTCAAGCTAGTTTATATTTATTATGACTTTTCATAATAATAATAATTTTCTCCAAATAAAGTGATGGCTATGTCACATAAATCATAATGCAAGCTGATCTTGTGTTGTTTGGTTATGTAGATAATTTGTGATATTTTAAGTTTTTTCTCTAATTGAGGGTTTGTGCTTTTAAATTACAAATTTTATAGTAATTGCACTGTTGGTTTCCAGTTTTATTGGCCATAATAAAAACTGTGACTTGCAAAATCTCTAAGTTTTGAGTGTTATGGTCTTATTTGATCATTGTACATGCCTGTGAACCAAAAAATAATACTTATACTTGCTCTTTGCACATAAGCTAAAAATATTTCTTTAGGATATATATTTCTTTGAGCTTTTAATTATAAAAGTAAAATGCAAGGTAGTCTGGCCTTTTATTGAGTTGATCACTAACATTTTTTTAACAAGTTATATATTAAAACTTACTACTATAGGGATCCCTGGGTGGCGCAGCGGTTTGGCGCCTGCCTTTGGCCCAGGGCGCGATCCTGGAGACCCGGGATCGAATCCCACATCAGGCTCCCGGTGCATGGAGCCTGCTTCTCCCTCTGCCTGTGTCTCTGCCTCTCTCTCTCTCTCTCTCTCTGTGACTATCATAAATAATAAAAAAAAAATAAATAAAAAAAAAAATAAAACTTACTACTATAATTTTACTTGGTCCAAGTCATTCTTTGTCCTCGGTCTGGCACATTTAAGTAATACTGTCTTAATTGTCACTAACAGTTATTTTCTCTTTTGTACTTTGCATCTTAACCACCTATGGAGTCTCTGAATTGTGTAACAGAAATTGTCAGTATTTTTTATATAATGTAATAAATGATAACATGGTTTTACTTTTTTTAAGATTTTATCTATTTATTTATTTACTTATTTATTTAATTTATTCATGAGAGAGAGAGAGAGAGAGGCAGAGACACAGGCAGAGGGAGAAAGAGGCTCCATGTAGGGAGCCTGATGTGGGACTCGATCCTGGGACTCCAGGATCACACCCTGGGCCAAAAGCAGGCTCTAAACCACTGAGCCACCCAGGCATCCCACATGGTTTTATTCTTATACTTTAATTTCATTTGATCTATTTATCATTGTGTTTGTTCTTCTCGTTTTTACTCTTTCTGACAAGTTTTGTTTTTTTTTTTAAGGTTACTTCCCACACCCATCACTCATATGCCTGGTTACTTTGGAAAGATAACCATACTTCAGTATTGTTACTATTTATATACCCATTCCTTTTATTTATTTTTTTAAAGATTTTATTCATTTATTCATGAGAGACAGAGAGAGAGAGAGGCAGACTCAGACAGAGGGAGAAGCAGGCTCCACGGCAGGGAGCCCGATGTGGGACTCGATCCCAGGACTCCAGGATCATGACCTGGGCCAAAGGCAGGAGCTAAAACGCTGAGCTACCAGGGATTCCCACCCCCCCCCCCCCCATTCCTTTTATTTAAAAAAGATTTTATTTATTTATTTGAGTGGGGGGCAGGGCCAGAGGAAGAAGCAGATTCTCCACTAAGCAGGGGAACCAGGCCTTGGGACCATGACCTGAGCTGAAGGCTTAGCCAACTGAGTCACCCAGGCGCACCATATATGTATATATATGACATATATATATTTGACATATATATATATATATAATCTCCATTCCTAATAGTTATAATGAAACCTACATTTCACTACTAATGAATCCAGATTAAGCAGTCATACTATCAACCAAGACAGTTTATCTGCCCACTCTATTTTCCTGGCCCAAGTGAAATTATAACGGGCAGTCCTGGTGGCGCAGCGGTTTAGCGCCACAGTTTAGCGCCACCTGCAGCCCAGGGCGTGATCCTAGAGACCCAGGATCCAGTCCCGCATCAGGCTCCCTGCATGGAGCCTGCTTCTCCCTCTGCCTGTGTCTCTGCCTCTCCTCTCTCTCTCTCTCTGCCTCTCCTCTCTCTCTCTCTCTTTTCTCTCTCTCTCTCTCTCTGTCTCTATGAATAAATAAATAAGTAAAAAAATATTTTTAAAAAAGTAATTATAAGAATACTTTTACTCCAAGTCTGCCTCCACTTGGCTAACTACCCACATCATATATTCATATTATACTATCCTCACCCTTTTAGATGACTCAATCCTTCTGTATTATACTTGAATAATTTCTTACATAGGATAGATGGTGGCATACCAATTGCATCTTGTATTCTCAAAAAATAAAAAAAAAAATTTCCTAAGAGAAGAATGATCTCTTGGCTATATATGTGATCCTTAGAGTTCTGACCTTAAACCAAATGATCAATTATATGTTGGTCTTTTGCTCCCACTTGGTTGAGCATCTACCTTGAATTTCAATGCTATTTGGGAGCCATGGAGCCTAAGTCATTCTTCTACCGCTGAAAAGGTTCTGTTATTTTTTTCATTATTACCTATCCTCTATTTATTCTTTGTCCCTCTGAGTCATCGGTTAAATATCTTTCACTTCTGATTTTCACTTCTTTTTTATTTGTCTATCTTGTAAGCTACTTATGCCACTTGGTTATCTGAGACAATAATTGGGTTCTCAGTGGAAATCTATTTTTTTAGTTCTTTTACTGAATTGTGAAATCCAATTTCAGAAAGTAATTTTGTTGTTGTTGCTCCATTTCATCTATTTGAAAGTTTGATTCATTTTTTTCTGCGCTAATGCTCCATGCTATTTATCCATTGGTTTTCCCTCAAAATTAATAACCTCTTTCAACTACTGAGTGTGTTCATCCTGAGTCATACTGAATTAGTCATTTGCAACTCTGGCCATATATTAGAAGCACAGTAGAAGATTTTAAGATCTACTGATACTTGGACTACAGCCCCAGCTTTTTTACTTCATGGTCTGCACAGCACCCAAGTATAGGTATTTTTAGAAGTTCTAAAGTGCACCCAAGGACTGAGATCCACTGTCTTTCAAGAATGACAGTGACCCCCTCATGTTTATGGTTGTAATTCCTACATTGTCTACATAGGCTACAAAGGTCTCCAGGCCACCAGTGGGCAGTGAACAACAAAACAGCTCTTGCCAGAGTCATAGCAGTAAATTGCTGCCCTGTGGAAGATAACAGAGTTAAGACTCCCTAGAGCTGTTAGGACATAGATGTCCCCTCCAGACAAGGGGATATATAATTCAGCCTCTCTGGCCAGTTGCTCTCTAGCTCTGTGCAGATTTAAACAATGAGAAAGTCTGTCCAAGGGCCAAAGATCAGAGGGAGCAGACAACGGTAGCTCTTTTCTGAGACTGCTCCCATCTGCTGGCAGAGGAGAGGCTTGGGCCATCACTGTAGATAATTAAGTCCACTGCACTTGCCCTCTTTCAGAGACATCTCAGGAAATATCACCACCAGAAACACACCCTCCAGGGTCCATCTGTGATCCTGGGTGGATCCCAAGTGGAAAAGGGAGCCAGGTAAGCACATCCAGATCATTATCTTTCAGGTCCCTCTCCTTGGGCATGGCTGTGCACACCATATGCCATAGCACAATGCCTTGCACAGATGTGCAAAGTACATATTCACTAAATCTTTGATAGCAGATGAGGTCTGAGTCATCTGTGCCCTACAATCTGAATCTTGGGGAATCTTTCAACTCCAAAATAATATAGTTAACTGTTTCAAGAATGCCTATCTACAAATCAATTTTGCTTAGAAATCAATACTGATATTTCTTTGTTTATTCTTAGTATCCCTACTTATTACAAACTACATTATTTCCATTTATATAAGGGTGATCCCCACCCTTTGTGAGACTTCAGAAAACAGAAAACATGTATTAACCATTGCTGAATTCCCAATATCCTGCATATTAAATAATATAATAAATATTATATTTATAGTATAATATAATAAATAGTAAATGGTTAAGTATTTGTTGTTGAAAAAACAGTATTTTCCACTGAGCACCTCCTCAGAGGGGTACTAAAAGATTAAATCAGATAATATATGTAAAGTGTTTAAAGTAGCTTCTTGCACAAATTAAATAATAATAAATAAAATATAGCCATTGGCTCACTTGACTCAAATTCCTGCTTCTTTCAGACATAAGCATAAGCATGTAATTCAATCTTCTCTCTCACTGATGATGATAATAACAGAATTTATAACAAATATGTATAAATCATTTTATTTTTTAACAATAGTGCCCTATACCCTCTTCCCAGCCCCTTGTCCATATATGCTGTATAAGTGCAATATTGTCATTTAAAAAGAGAAAAACACTTTTGAGTTTCCATGCCAATGATTTTTACAATGGTCCCTAAATTCCTCATTGAGAAAGAACAACTCTGTCAGATTAAACTATATGTACACATGCCACACATGCATTGTTCTATAGTGATTGTGCAGAATGTCAACAGCACTGAGGTTGAGTGTAATTAGGTAATTCACAGAGCTAACTCTAATTCTAAAAGCTAATAAACTACACTGAAACTTGCTTATAGTCACATCCTCCCCAGCTAAGCAATGTGAAATTTTAAAAAATTAGAACAAAAATAAATTTCATACAATATTTTTAATGTTTTTCTGTCCATTAACATCTTGGTAGAAATCTTGAAGAGAACAAAATAGCCAACTCAATTTATTTATTTTCCAAATATCCCTCTGGCACTTTGTGATAATTATGTGAAGTACTAATGGCATTTAAATTTTATTTAGTCATTAGACTTCTTTAGAGCTTTAGTTCCAGAATCTAAAGTGCTTTATGAAGAATTTATAAGTCCCATTATCCAGAAAGTAAGGCGCAAAAGAACTCATTTAATTGTGCATAACTGTGTGCTGATGTTTTGCCTATATTTATGGAAGGAGGAGGTCAGAATTCCACTAAGTTTAATGGCATCACCAGCAGCAGCATTATCATCATCATAAAGTAATAAAACCATCATTTATTGAGCCCTTACAATATGCTTAACACCATTCTAGATGTTTAACCTCACAATAACCCTATGAGGCAATGATTATTAATTACATAATACAGATAAGGAAGCTGAAGCTCAGAGAGTTTTAGTAACTTGCCTAACATTGCACAGCACCTGATAACAAAGCCACTGTCTACATTCAGGTCTGACTCTAACACTTGTTATACTAACACATGCTATACTATCACACACCTATGTGTATGAGACTTATTTGATATCCCTAAAGCTACTATTGATAGTAGGCAGCTAGGCAGGAGCTAGAAGCAAAGGTGGTGATAAATAGATGAAGATTAGAAGTCTGAGGGCCCAACATCTTGATTTTGTGGCTCTTAACATCCTGGCTTTATGGCTTCCAACATCCCAGAGCTGACAGACCAAGAGATATAAGTGCAGAACATGCACTCTCTTATTCAACCTCTGCCCTAGGGTAATCTATAGCTTCAGTATAATATATTTACACTGTGGTTTTGACCACCCTGCACCCTCCCCCATCCTGAAGATGGCCATGACAGTTCTGGCAAGAATCTTGTAGGGCCAAAAACTCTCCCTCCCAACAAATAGGAGTCCCTTAGGTAACTGGAAACCACTTCAGTCAAGAGACCACCCTGGCAGTGACCCATAACCTCTGCAAACATAAAAGACATCCCTAACCCCAGTGCAGATGCCATCTCTGGGTCTGTCCGTTCCCCCATCTTGAGAGTACACTGTCCTAAATAAACTGCTCTGTGCTTACTACTTTCCTTCTGGCTGTCTTTATTCAAACGCAAACCCTCACATAAATCTTCCCCAGGGAATCCAAGAACCAAGACCTCCATTCACACAACACAGACTCTCCCACTGGTAACAACTATAGCACCTTGGGAAAATCACAATGTGTAATAATCCATTTCTATCAAAAGTTCTATGCAAGGCTGTCTGAGCTTGTCTGGGCTTATGTGAAGAGATGCCTCCTACTAGACATACCTGGAATAACAGGAAGGGAAGTCAAGAAGGGGCACCCACTGGAAAGAAATGTATGAAAAATAAGAAATCCTTTATTAAAAAATTATTTTTCACAAGTTCAACTGTCCAAAAAGTTTTGCCCATCAAGGCCATGCTGCAAAGATTAGTCAATATTCAGTTTGGGAAGGTTTGGGCTCCTAAAGAGTTCTAACCAATGCATTTTAAGGTCAATCAAAGGGTCTCATTATAGGGGCACCTGGCTGGCTCAGCTGATGAGCAGTGAGTTGTGAGTTCATGTCCCACACTGAGTGTAGAGATTAAATTTTTTTAAATCTTTAAAAATAAATGCAATTATGATTTATTTTATTTTAAAAGGCCTCATTATAAGATTGATTCAATCAGAAATTTGGTCAAGAAAATCTCTTTATGGGATCCCTGGGTGGCGCAGCAGTTTAGCGCCTGCCTTTGACCCAGGGCACGATCCTGGAGACTCTGGATCGAATCCCACATCAGGCTCCCGGTGCATGGAGCCTGCTTCTCCCTCTGCCTGTGTCTCTGACTCTCTCTCTCCCTCTCTCTCTGTGACTATCATAAATAAATAAATAAATAAATAAATAAATAAATAAATAAATAATCTTAAAAAAAAGAATATCTCTTTATAAGATTAGTACAAAGATCACCTGTTTTCAAGCTTAATGCCAAGGGAGCACATAGTATAAGACATCATATTTGGAAATAATGCATGGGTGAGGGGAAAAGGATGCAGAGATATGATCTACTGTGGGGACCACCTGGGAGCCCTGAGGAATACTGACGGGGAAACCAAGGTGGTTATGACTCATATTGTTTATAAAGCTGATTTTGCTGGGTGGAGGCTGACCTCCTGAACCAGACCAGTCAGTTGTCTTAACATGGACTTCACTTCCACCAATGGAAAATATAAATTGTCAGCATGTAGAATGTTCCCTTGTACCCTTTCCAGGCAATGTCTCCCATCCCAGAAGTAATAGATATTCCAATTCTTCCACCTTCTACAACTGTTGATTTACTTTGCCTGTTCTTGACCTTCACAAAATGGAATCATACAGTATGACTAGATTTAGAACTGGATTCTTGGGCTTTTCATCATATCTGCAATGATAATTGTCCCGTGTAGCAAAAGTTTATTTTCCCACCTATGTTATATTGTCTTAAATGAATATACCACTATGTCTACATTCTCCGGCAGATGGGCATTTAGCTGCTTTCTAGAATTAAGGTATTATGAATAAAGTTGCTGTGCATAATCTTGTGCTTGTCTTTTGATAGATTCAATTCTCAATGGTAAATATCTAAAAATAGGTTTGCTGATCTACAGGATAAGCATAAGTTTAGCTTTTTTTTTTTTAATTTTTTTTTTAATTTATTTATGATAGTCACAGAGAGAGAGAGAGAGAGGCAGAGACACAGGCTGAGGAAGAAGCAGGCTCCATGCACCGGGAGCCTGATGTGGGATTCGATCCCGGGTCTCCAGGATCGCGCCCTGGGCCAAAGGCAGGCGCCAAACTGCTGCGCCACCCAGGGATCCCATAAGTTTAGCTTTAATAGATACTTCCAACTAGTTGCATCAATTTAAATTTCTTGAGATTTGTTTTATGGCTCAGCATACATCTTGAGAGCTCCATGGCACTTGAAAAGGAGGTGTATTCTAGCTACAGAATGTTGAGTTTTGTAAACAATTAGATCAAGGAAGTTGATAACACTGTTCATATCTTCTATTCTTTATTGATTTTTATGTCTAGTTGTCTTACTTATTGAGAAGGCATGCTAATATCCCCAATTATTATTTTGCAACTATTTTCCCTTAAATTCTATTTTTGCTTCATGTAATTGGAAGCTCTATTATTTTTAAGATTTATTTTTTATTTACTCATGAGAGATACAGAGCAGAAGAGAGAGAGGCAGAGACACAGGCAGAGACACAGGCAGAGGGAGAAGCAGGCTCCATGCAGGGAGCCCGACGTGGGACTCGATCCCAGGTCTCCAGGATCACGCCCTGGGCTGAAGGCGGCGCTAAACCACTGCGCCACCCGGGCTGCCCTGGAAGCTCTATTATTAAACACATATGTATTAATAATTGTTATGCCTTTTTAATAAACGGGCATTGTTTTCATTGTAAAATGTCCCTCTTTATCAATTTTTGTCTCAAGGTCTATCTTGTCTAATATTAACATTGTCATTGTATCTTTCTCATGTTTATTGCTTTCATGGCATATCTTTCCCCATCCTTTTGCTGTCACTTCTTATCTGTTTTTATAATTAAAGTATGTTTCTATAGATAGGATTTAATTGGATCTTGCTTCCCCCCCCTCCTGTCAGAAAACCTCCATCATTTAACTGGCATATTCATTCCATTTATATTGAATATAATTTTAGATATAGCTTGATTTTAGTTTAATATTTTGCTATTTGATTGGTCATAGCCCCATCTCTCTTTTCTCTATCCCTTCTTTTCTACCCCATTTTGAGCTAATGAAATATCCTTAGTATTTCATTTAAATTCCTTTATTGGCTTTTTAGCCATATATCTCTGCATATTTTTCATGTTAACTTAAAGGTTACATCATGAATAATACAATTACCACTATCAATTTAATGTTAATAGTATAACACCTTACATAATATGTTTTAATTTCAACACTATGAATCTATTAGCCCCAAGTCCCCACTCTCTGTGCTATTGTTAATGCATATTCTTATCTTCATATGTTATAAACTGCACAATCAGAATATGTTACCAACTGTCCAATTTAGAGTTGTCATTTCTGCTTTACACAATGAAATGGTAAAAAGAGTCCTTGTCTCCCCCAGGGGCCACTATAGGAGCCTCCTGGCTGACTTTCCATTTCCACTCTTGCCCTCCTTTTTATGTCACTATTTACACAAGAGCCAGAGGTATTTGCTTTCAAATGAGAAATGGATGATGCTGTATGTCCCAAGCTTAATTTGCTTCAAAGACTTCCCAGGATGAAATGCAGACTCCCAGAAGTGGTCTTATATTAATCTTCTAGGGCTTCTATAACACAACACCACAGACTGAGTGGCTTAAACAACAGAAATTTATCTTCTCACAATTCTGGAGGCTAGAAATCCATGATCACGGTGTCAGTAAATTCAGTTGCTGGCAAGATCTCTCTTCCTGACTTACAGACAACTTCCTTCTTGCAATGTCTTCACATAGTCTCTCCTCTGTGAATGCAGAGAGATCTCTGGTCTCTTCTTCTTATAAGAACACTAGTCCTATCATGTGGGACCTCACCCTTTATGAGCTCATATAACCTTAATTTATCTCCTAACAGGCCCTATATCCAAATTTAGTCACATCAGGGATTAGGGCTTCAATATATGAATTTGGAGAGGGGGACACAATTCAGTCCATAAATAATAGGCCTGAAATGTTCTGTCTGGGCCTTAGGAGGGAAAGCTCTGTCTAGCTAATATGCAACCCAACACAATACACAGCACAAACATAACAGCCTGTGCCTATTAGTCAATGCAGGATGTACTGCAGGACGGACCTCACTAGGTCTGTCTATGTATAACTTTCATGGACTCCTAGATCTCGCCTCTCAGAGCAGTTTGAACTCTCAAAAAATGAATATTCTGAAAAATTACAGTACAATTTAAACTTAACAATAACCCAGACACAGCCAGTCAGATGCCTCTGTGCCTTCACATTACATCCCTATGCAAGCCCTGAGTATACCTGGACAGAATTCTGCATGCTCAGGAGGACCCCAGACATAGGATCCTAATGAACAAATAGGTGATTTCAGGAGACCCAAGAAGGCAGCCAGGGAAAAGGAGAGATGGTGAACTAAAAGTAAGTGAGCTAAAAAGATGACACTCAAGCACTCATTTTGCAGAGAATTCAAATAGCTACATAGGAAAAAAGCAAAGAAGTTGGTACAAAACTTGATCTAAAAATATAAAAAGCAAAAAAACTTGACCTAATTGCTAGGCATACCATTTTTCCATGACATACTGTTTGAGTTTGAGCAACTGCAATCGATATATTTACATATGACATTTACCCAAAAACAAGAAAAGAAATAGTTCGCTAAAATAATTTGAAAATTATATTTTATAAATACCTCAAAAAAAAGGCTATATTTCCTATCTCCTAGGCCTGTCTGAAAATGAAAAGTTGTATTCTACAGTAACATGTAACAAATCTGACTCGTGTGCTTGTGGCCTTTATTCATTATTTTAACAGACCTGGATGTTTGCCTGAGTTGTCAATAATGCTTTGCCTTACTCCACATGGCAGTTCCTCCCAAGTGCTGAAGCTGACCTACTCAAATGAGGCTGCTGGCTCAATCTTTTTTATTTATTCCATAACATCTGTATTTGTTTCCTATCACTGCTCTAACAAATCACCACAAAATTAATGGCTTACAGTTTTATAGGTCAAATGTCTGCTGAGGGTCTTATCAGGCGGCAATAAAGGCACTAGAAGGACTGTGTCCCCTTCTGGCTCCAGGGAAGACCCTTTTTCTTGCTCATACAAGTGATTGGCAGAATTCAGTTCCTACAGCAGAACTGAGATCTTTGTCTCCTTCCTAGAGAATAGCTGAGGGCCATTCGCAGCCTCTGTAGGACACCCACATTCCTTGGTTCACTGTCCCCTCCCCCTTCTCAAAAGTGAGCACTCACACTTTGAATCTTTCCCTCTTCTTCCACGACATCCTTCTATGACCAAACCAGATTATATCGGGTCCACCTGAATAATCCAGGATAAGGTCCCTATCCATCTCTAGGTGCATACTTTTAATCACATCTTCAAAATTCCTCTTACTGTGGAAGGTAACATATTCACAGGTTCCTGGGAATAGAGTGGACATTTTTGAGAAGGCCATTATTCTGCCTTCCACACCACTGCAAGGTCTTTGGGTCCACATACTGGGCATTTTGCTAGTGCAGCATTTTCAGGCTTTCTCCTCTCCTCCTCCCTATCATACAGAGAACATCACTGCAAAGTGCACAAGGACTATCATTTTCACTTGCACTGGATATTTATTTAGCCTCTCAGATTTGTGGTGGACACCCAAATGTGAGACTTAGACTCTGTTCCTCAACAAAGATCAGATTTTGCCAACAATCCAGCTGCAGATTCTCCAAAAGGGTCCAAGACTATTTCTAATTTCCAATATTCATAATCAATACCTGCAGAACACATCCTTTTTATGAACCATTAACTTTAGCATAAAATGAAAAAGGTGAGAGAACCTAGCAATAACTTGGTGTAGATTTCTTCCAGAAAAAGTGCTTCAAAAATGTATTCAATTAGGACCAAATAATGCCTGATTGAACATTAAAAAATAAAAACAGGAGAAGGAAAGATTTCTCTTTAAAGTTAAATAAATTTTAATTAAACAATTTGTTAGTTGATCAACCAGCTGAATCGCTATCAAAATCATCTACAAAGATTTAGCTTTTGTATTGGAAAAATAAAACTAATAGATATCCTTTCATATGTCTGAGCACTTTCTAGATACAAATAAAAATAAATGTTATAATTTAGTAAAATTAAGGAAAATAGGTTCTAGTATGCATTCATTACTTTTGAACAATCTGCACAAGACTAAGGGCACATCAGAAAGGCAAATGCCTCTCTTCATGGTTGTGAGCCCATTTTCTTAGTGTTAATGGTTTTGCCCACATCTGCTTCATATGGGGTATTTAGGATATAACTTGGAAACCTGGGAAGTGTATTTAAAATAGGATGTTCCTATGGTTGTCCAAGGTTGCCCACTCATCAAGATTACCTCTCCTCCTTCACTTTTTCCTCCCCAGCACTTATCATTCAACACACCATATAAAAAGTTCATTTATTTGTGCATAAATAAATAACCATACTGTCAGGATATACTGACATATAACAACAGCCCTGAGGCTCCCTGCCCTTTGATGAACTATCAACAAACAGTACGAGTTGCACAGTCTAGAATGTTAAGTAAATAATAATGATGACATCATAGATTCAAGATAAGGGATATGACATTTACTATGAATGAGTCATTATTCTTAGAAGGTTTTATATGAATTCTTCTCTTTCCTTTTCACCTTGGAGTGTGTCAGGGAGAGGGGGTGTTTATTTGATTTATCTTATTGTCTGCATATCTTCTGTTGCTCAATTCAATTTTTTTCTCCTTGGGTGAACCGAACAACAACAGCAAAGACCTAGGTGATGACAGGACAATTTGAATATCAACAGCCTCAAGAAAGTGACTCAGCATGTGTTTTGCAGAAACCAAACTCATAGACTAATGTTTCTGCCTGACTGCCTTCAGTGGGCACACAAGTCATCTGTGAAAAAAAAAATGCAGGTTTGAAATAAATACACAAACAAAAAGCAGAATCAGACCCATAAACACAAAGAACAAACTGACGGTTGCTATAAGGGCAGGGGGATGGGTAAAATGGGTGAAGGGGAGAGGAGATATGGGCTTCCAATTATGAAATGAATAAGTCATGGGAATAAAAGGCACAGTATAGGGAATATAGTCAATATTGTAATATAATTTTATGGTGACGGTAGCTACACTATAGTGAGCACAGCATAACATATAGAGAAGTTGAATCACTATGTCATACACCTGAAACTAATGTAACATTGTACATCAACTATACACAGATTTTTTTTAATCCTTAAGATTTTATTTATTTATTGAGAGAGACAGAGTGTTCACATGAGCCAGGGGGAGAGGCAGAAGGAGAGAGTGAAGCAGACTCTCGGAGAGCAAGGAGCCCAACATGGGGCTCGATCCCAGGACCCCAAGTTCATGACCTGAGCCAAAGTCAGACATTTAATCGACTAAGCAACCCAGGTGCCACTAAAAAATTTTTTTAAAAGAACATAAGTTTGCTTAAAATGTTAATGTTCTGCCTTTAAGTTAATTAACTACCTCCAAACTAAGCTCTGATATCATGGTAGAGCTCGAAGGCCATGAATTTCCTTCCCACATGAGTTGATGGCCCTGTGCCCTGGAGTCAGTCCCTAAATTCTCAATCCCAACTACTTTTCTATATAATGAACATTCTCCAGTAAAAGATTTATAAGCTTCCTTCCAGCTAAAAAGTTCTATAATTTTAGTCATTAAAACTGAATGACCATCCTCTAATGATATAAAACATGCCTGGAATTCAAAGGTACAAAGACGGTTATAACCTAATCCAGAAGCTGGTTATTTTTTCCAGGTGGTATCTTGAGGTCCAGTCCACACCTACTTTCAAGAACAAAGAGAATGACTGATGAGGAAAGTCCTATTTCAGACTAGAATTCATTCTATGGATAAAAGGAAGACCTGAGAGCAAACTGTCAATGTCCCTTCTTGTACAGCCTCAGGAATGAATAATTAACTTACTTCAACCATCATTTGTAGAACTCCAACCATGTACCATGGTGTGCTGGTTGGTATAACCACAATGAGAAATAAGAAAATAGTTCTAATACTAATCTGATCAGGATAAGTGAAAAGTATTCTTTAAACACTCCTTACAATACAATATGCTAAGGGTGATAATAAGTGCTGGTATAAACAGCATAAAGATCAACTCTAATTTATTTCAACACAAGGCCTGCATGTCCAAGGAAATATCTCTGTACTAAAACCATGCAGTGAGAGAAGATAAAATCAACTGCCTCTGAAAAGCTGACAATGAAACAGGACCTCTGCTTTTGTGCTAAATAAAGACATCAATTTGTCCACTCTTCATACTTACGGTAAAATCAGGATGGAATGTAAAGGGAAATAAAAGGTAATGATTTTGGAACAAAGCTGCATGATGCAAGTGCTCCATTGGGAATAAACAGACAAGGAGCAAGTTAGAGAGTTCTGTGCGATGAAGGTCAGTTTCCAGTCCATTCGGCAGAATCAATACAGTGCCTTGGACTTGCAATAGGTCTCATAAGTCATAGATTGACTGGGCCATGTATCAACCTCCACCCTGCATGGCTTTCAATGCCCCTCATCGACAAGCACTGCTGAGTAAAAATCTGTGATCAGAATCCACAATTGGAGTGGAATGCTGCCCACACATAGACCGGCAGAGAAACCGAGTAGATAACCAACAGCAAAAAGTACCATCACATTCAGGAGACTATGTGTCAATTGTGGAATTGATTTCCAAAGTCAAAACTGAAATTACCATCAGAGGCCTCCTCCAAAATTCCACTTCATAAAGAAGGTTTGTCTCAATGAATACTGACATTCTGCACAAATCCAGAGAATCGTATTAATGTCCATCCTTCTTTTTGATATGGTTTTCTCATAGGAAAACAGTTGACAAAATAAAATAAGAAACAGAGAAAGGGAATGGTTAGTACCAGGAAACATCGTTCAAACCTCTAGGCACTCGTCCCAGTGCTAACAGTGAACACGAGTCAAAAATCCCTGCCCTCCTAGAGCTTATACTCCACAAGAGGAGACAGAAAATAAATAAATAAGCATGTCATATACAGCATATGAGAGGTGATAAGCATAACAGAGAAAAAGTAGTGAAGGCAGGGAGATAGTTTTGGGGAAGTAGGGCTGCATCAGAGAAGCTGATGTTGCAATCAGCTACAAAGTATGGTATTTTCTGAATGCCATCACTCCAAGTAACACCAACAATATTCACTGTCCAGGCAAAGGGAAGACAAGCACAACTCCTGTTATAGTCTGACCTTTGCACTGGCAACCAAAAATTATACAAAGCAGGCATTCCTCAGTCCCTTGTCTCGATCTAGGAATTTATTTGGTGGGCCAGAAAGAGAAAACTCTGACTATAATTATAGCTAACATTTATATAACATTATCTGTGATCATCCAGGTACATTCTAAGAGCTTACACATGTTGATTAATTCAATGGATCACGTCACTTCAATAAGGCATATTTATTATCAACCTGTTTTTCAGATGAGAAGACCAAGACAGTGAGGTTTACCTGAAGAGTAGATTTGGGATTCCAAACCAAATGTTCTTTTTTTTTAAGATTTTATTTATTTGTTTGTTTGACAGAGAGAGAGAGCACAAGCAGGGGGAGCAGCAGAGGGAGAGGGAGAAGCAGGTTCCCCGCTGAGCAGACAGCCTGATGTGGGGCTCAATCCCAGGGCTCTGGGATCATGACCTGAGCTGAAAGCACACATTTAACTTACTGAGCCACCAGGTGCCCCAAAACCAGATGTTCTAGCTCCAGAGGCTGTGCTCTTAACTACTGTACAGAGACATATGCCTGCAGCTAAAAACCTTCCTGATATCTCCATTTGGATAGCAAATGGGCAACATGAAATTAATGTGCTCAAAATAAAACTTTGGATCCTTAATACATCTTCCCTCCCCCTCCTTTTCTACCTGTGCACACCTGCTCCTCACTTGGGCTTCCAGAACTGCCTTTATAAATAGATCATACACAGCTGCTCAGGCCCAAAACTGATTTATCTGTTCCTCTCACACTCTTCATCTAATCTGTCCAAAAATCCCGCAAAATATTTCTCACATTCAGCAACCTCCAATCACTTCCAGGCCGTTGTCAGGTTTCATCTACAAAACAGAACAGCCATCTAGCTGGTCTCTCTGCTTCTCTCTTGTTGCAGTCAATTCTTCCTCCTCCAAGTACGAGTGATCTTTTGAAATGCAAATTGTATCATACAATGCCCTTGCTCAAATCAATCTGATGACTTCTATATTAGGCAGAGGTCTCCTGAGAAACAGAATTAGTAGGATATAGAGAGAGAGACAGAGAGATAAAATGAGACAGAGACAGAGATTTACTTATTTCAAGAAATTGGCTGCTGTAGTTTTGGGGGCTGGCCAGTCCAAATTCTGAAGAATGGGCCAGCAGGCTAGAAATTCCACCTACAGTTAATGTTGTAGTCTAGAGTCTGAAGACTGAAAGCTCAAGCAGAATTTCTGTTTCAATCTGAAGAAAGAATTCCTTCCTCCCTAGGGGACTTCAATCTTTTCTCTTAGGACCTTCAACTGATTAGATGACATTAAGGAGGGTAATCTGCATTAAGGAGGGTAATCTGCTTTACTTAAAGTCTACTGATTTAAATGTTAATCATATCTTTTTAAAAAAAAAAAAAAACACATATCTTTGGGATGCCTAGATGGCTCAGTGGTGTCTGCCTTCGGCTCAGATCCTGGTCCCAAGATCCAGGATGGAGTCCCACATCAGGCTCCTTGCATGGAGCCTGCTTCTCCCTCTGCCTGTGTCTCTGCCTGTCTCTCTCTGTGTCTCTCATGAATAAATAAATAAAATCTTTTTAAAAAATATTAAAAATAAAAATTAAAAAATACCTTCATGGCAACATCTATACTGGTGTTTAACCCAACAACAGGGCACTGTAGACTAGCAAAGTTCACACATAAAATTAACAATCACAGCTTCAAAAATTCAGAACAAAACCTATGGCCTATAGGTCTCTCTCTCTTTCTGCTCCTACTTTATCCATTCTTTGAATCACCTGGGCTCCTTGTTCTGCATACGTGACATGCTTCTTCCTACTTACAAAAAATGCCGTGTACTTGTTTTTTCTGTTCTTTGTATCTGGTATGCTCTTCCCCCAGAACTCCATATGCCTCCATCCTTCACTTAATTTGCCTCTCTCTAACGTCCCTGCCTCAGGGAGGCCTTTCTTGGCCAGTGTATCTCTGACAGACCAGAACCCTTTAGTACCCTCTAGGTTCTCTGTCTGCCTTCATAATACTTATCATGTCTAGAAGCATATTGTGTGCTTGTTCACTGTCCCCCTTTGCCCCACCAAGATGTTTTATTTAAACATTTAAATCTCTAGTTTTATTCAGTGTAAGGCTGAATAGTCTCTGCTATATTGTTGGTACTCAGTGAATGAAGCTGAATGAACGAAGGACATTATAAAAGTACATTTTTAATCCAATGGCACTGTGTCTCTGGCTCTGTCTCTCCTATCTCTCAAGAATAAATAAATAAAATCTTAAAAAAAAAAATCCATTGGCAGAAAGGAACTATGGTAATATTAAGAAACATTAATATCACTTTTCAAATACTTACGATGTAAGTGAAACTATACATGGTGTTACTTTTTTGCTATAATTTATATTCCATGCAACATTCTCTTTAGCTGTAGTGATTGTTTTTGTTTTCATCTAAGGTTTTTGCCAATCTTCCATAATTGAGTTTTTTGGTTTTTTTTTTTTTATTTGAGGTCACAACTCTAAATGCTCTTTCCTCCCTAGAACATTACACTTGGATCAACCAACCTCATCAAAGCACAATGCACTGAATAACCATCATTAAAAAAAAAAAAAAAAACATATAATTTGGGGCACATGAGTGGCTCAGCCGGTTAAGCATCTGACTTTGGCTCAGGTCATGACCTCAGGGTCCTGGGATTGAGCCCCACATCTGCCTTCCTGCTCAGCAGGGAATCTGTTTCTCCCTCTCTCTTTGCCCCCATCCCTCCCCTCATTCATGCTCTCTCTCTCTCAAATAAATAAAATATTTTTTAAAAAATCATACGGGATCCCTGGGTGGCTCAGTGGTTTGGTGCCTGCCTTCGGCCCAGGGTGTGATCCTGGAGACCTGGGATTATAGTGTTCTTCGCTTTAAAAAAAAAAGAAAAAGATTTTATCTATTTATTTGAGAAAGAAAGAGAGAGAGAGAGAGCACAAGCAGTGGGGAGAAACAGAGGGAGAGGGAGAATCAGACTCCCTGCTAAGCAGGGAGCCTGAACGTGGGATTCAATTCCAGGACCCTGGGATCACAACCTGAGCCAAAGGCAGACACTTTATCGACTGAGACACCCAGGTGCCCCAGTTTTCTTTGCTTTTAAGGAAATTGCTCATCATCTCATTATACAGTGACCTAAGAGGATTTTTAGTATTTTAGTTCCAAGTTTGCAAATTACATAACCAAAAAAATAATAATAATAACGCTATCAGATTCTGCACTGCATCAAAGAAATATCTTCAGGAATATCTTCAGGAACACAGAAGGAAATTTATGCGAATTTACTGTTTGACTCTTCTATGTTTGGCAAACAAGGCCATTACTAGGCATTTCATATGCCATCTGTCCTTCTCCATCACGATAAACAGAGATATAGAGAATTCAGTATGTATATGTGATCACAAAGACTGTCCCTTTACAGAGTCAAAATTCAGTCCCAGGATGTTCTGATTCCAAGTCTGTGTTCTTCTCAGTGACCTGGCCACAAAGGGATGAATACTCAATATTCCAGGCACTCAATACAGTTCCACAGGTGGATGCTGGACACCTACTTAAAATCTAGACTCTCAAAAACATTTTTAGGGCAGCCCTAGTGGCTTAGCGGTTTAGCACCGCCTTTGGCCCAGGGCGTGATCCTGGGCCCCGGGATTGAGTCCCACATCAGGCTTCCTGCATGGAGCCTGCTTCTCCCTCAGCCTGTGTCTCTGCCCCTCTCTCTCTCTCTCTCATTCTCTCTCTGTCTCTGTCTCCATGAATAAATAAATAAAATCCTTAAAAAAAAAATTTTTTAGGAAGAATTTCCCTACCAGTCTACACTGCAAGAATCTCCAGCATCCTAGCAAGGCCCTTAGGATTCTACATCTGTAAGGAGAGTAAGGAATCAGATAATGAAGTCTAAGATGTCTTCTTGTTCTCTGCTCCTAGGACCACGGCCACAGGACAGGGTCCTCTCCTCCCAAGGCTAAGGCCCAGAGGCTCAGTGTCCACTAGAGAACCCTCTTGTTGCTGAAGGAAGAGCTCTGACCTCCAGTATGTCACTCCTCCAAAATCATTCAAATGCTCTGTGAATTCTATTCTGTCATCTTTCCAGGAATGAAAAATTACATAACTAAATAAATGAAGTGGGTATTTAGTTTACACAAGAAATGATGGTTCCAGACCGAATTCTACAATCATGTGAACCGCGTGAATTTCATATACTAACCTCTCTGAGCCTTTCTTCAATCATAAAATGACATGACTGGGATTCTACAGAATCCATTCCAGCTCTAATATTCTGTGAGCTAAAACCAAGTAAAACCTTCTTGTTCTTCCTCTCAAATTTCACTTCACCTTATTCATTTTTTTCTCAATTAAATAGAACAATATTCTATGGAAAATAAGCTCTTCCCCCTCCTATAAGAAACATACCTTGTCTTTCTGTTGTGTGTCTCCTCTTTGTACTTCCCAGCAGTTGCCACTTCAAGTGCCCGCTCTATTTTGTGCTGAGTTTTATTTCCTTCACTTTCCTCTTTCCTTGAACAGCAGGTGCCAGAATAACAAGGCAGTGTGAAATTTACAGAAACAATGTGTTTATACAGTTGGCTACCTTATCTAAAATGTAATTCTATTGGACTATAAATCAGATGTCTTGCCATATGCCACAAGTTACAAAGAATACTATACAAAGCTACTACCTATCATATTTTGCACAAAGGTATGGGGTCTCAAAATTACTTTATTGAGGTGCAAAAATTTCTATGAACCCTTCTGTTGTATCTCTATGGAAAGTAAAACACTCTGAAATTATTCCCTGTTTATATCATAGAGTATTTAAGAAGGTCCCAAATTAAACACTAGTCACAGCATTAGGGTGCCTGAGTGGCTCAGTCAGTTAAGTGTCTGACTCATGGTTTCAGCTCACATCATGATCTCGGGATCATGAGATCGAAGTCCTCCATCAGGTTCCACACTCAGCATGGAGCCCTTTCCCTCTGCTCTGTCCCCTGGTTAATCAAATTACTAGTCACAGCACTAAAAATCCTTTCACTTAATCATATTGAAACATGTAAATCATACTGGAATTCTTGGTAGATCTGGCCTCAAAATGTAACTAATGTACAAAAATGTATTTATTTTTGAAAAAATAAGAGATATCTTAAGATTATCACCTTTCCTTATTAAATTTACTTTGTGATTATTTCTGTGAAAGCTGTCTCTTGGATGAATTTGTTTTATTTTAATTAAAGTTGAATACAAAAGGGTTTTGTTTCAAACCCACGTATCTGACCCTATAGAAATCTCCTATTTGATTTAACTAAAAGATATGCTTGAACTTCTCCTATATGTTAGGAAGTTAACCATTGCTTGCTACCCACCCAAGATCAATACCAGGAATGCTCTTAAAGTAACTGTATTTTCCTACATCTGATATTGCTACTTCTCTTCCCCTGTGAAACCACTGACCTACTCAAAATGGGGTTGGGTTTTGTATATTCCAGTGAGGACCTTAAAGAAATAGTGATTCCTTGGGTTGAAATTCAATCAATGCTCTTATAGTGTAAATGGGTTTATTTTTAATCTAATTACTGCATCATGGGCTTCTTATTAACCATAATTAACTTCTAACAAATCAAGGTCTCTGCTGGAATTTAGTCTCAGGCAGCACCCACAAAATCAGCATAATGCCTCAAATTCAGTACCTTTACTATCATTCTACATTAGGCACCACAGGTAGAGTTAGAAAAGACACACTTCTTGTCCTCAATGAGTTTGTTATAATTAAGGAGCCCAGGAAGCCTTCTCTGTTCCAAAATATTCCCCCACATGGCCTGGCCATAAGGTCTGAGATTCCCACATTCTTCATTCTTTTGGGGTGAGACAATGAAAGTAATTGTAAAGAAAACCAGTATGCAATCTCATTAACACTTGATAAAATCTTTATAAGGTAGAACTCAGGAGGGTCAATGTTCTGACAATTTCAGTATTCTCTAACCCAGTTATTCCCAGTAACACTTGATAAAATCTTTATAAGGTAGAACTCAGGAGGGTCAATGTTCTGACAATTTCAGTATTCTCTAACCCAGTTATTCCCAGTAACACTTGATAAAATCTTTATAAGGTAGAACTCAGGAGGGTCAATGTTCTGACAATTTCAGTATTCTCTAACCCAGTTATTCCCAGCTCTGCTGATAATCAGAACTACCAAACAGATTTTTATTAATTCAATAGGCTAGACGTGGAGTCCAGGAATCCATATTTTTCAGCCAGATTAGGAAATTAAAATCTCAAGTCTGCTCTCTTGCTTTTTTCCATTTCCCTTCTTCTCCTCTCCTTCTCCTTCCCCTTCTCATTCTCTTCCACTTCCTCCTGTTTCTCCTCCACTTCCTCCTCTTCCTCTTCCTTCTTCAAATAAGTAACAGAAATAAAATATGGTAAAAGTAGTGTTCTCCTAATGTTATAGATACAGATTCTTAACATGAAAACCAGAACTATGCTGCACCTGTATATTTTAACATTCATTCACATCTATTTTAGTTACTAGGAATATTCAGATTAAATGTGTACAATGTCCAAGAAAAGCCTGGTAATTTTACTTTACAGAGATACTAAGCAAAAGCCTTGTTTTATGTGAACACCTTATCACAGGCACACAGGGGGATCTTGAAGTATTTAGGTAGCCCTATACGTAGGAAATTTGAGATATTTGTGACACTCAGCATATTTACATTCCAACAAATAGTTATGGCCTTTTAAATATCTTCTCTATTATTTTGGACATACTTCACTTATACATGTGTATTTCTGAGATATCTAAAGGGAATTCTCAAGGCTTTTAATTTCTGCATAATTCTTTCAGCAATTGCTTCACTTTTAATAATATTTCTTGCGCAGCCGGCCCGCGCCACGGCGGCCGGGGCGCCCCCTCCGGCCGCGGCAAAAAAAAAATATATATATATTTCTTACGCCATGTTTTGTGTTTATGAACTTTTACCCAAATTTTAGAGATTTAAGACTTGAATATACATTTAAGAGAAGATGTTTGGGATTTTGTTTTGTTCTCTTTGTCTCCCCAGAAAGCAATATACGTAGGTAGTTATTTCAGGATATGTTCTACTGTCGTTTATTTTATTGCTTCCTTATTTTGGCTTTGTCATATTGCTCCCATATCAAGTCTAACTGCTAATTATCTTTTCCTCAAATTTCTTAGGATTAATTTAAAACAAAGTTGATTCCTCATTCACTTCAATTTGATGTGCTTTATTTTGCATAGCAAATATTTATTCCATTGATAAGTATTATATATACTATAAATCAAATTGCCATTACAAATTAGGTATGCATATCTAGTCTCTTAACAAGATTACTCTGAGCTGCTTTTCTCTTCTGTGAAAATATGTTTTCATCTCTTCAAAACATCAAATCATGTTGTTTTAACTTATTCTTAAACACTGGGTTTTTTTAAGTCATTAACACTTTGTAGGAATCTTAGCATGAAAAGATCTCTTTCCTAATCCAAGACTATCCTTAATTTTTAAAATCCTTAAAAAGTAATTTAATCAATTATGGGATGCCTGGTGGTTGAGCGTCTGTCTTCAGCTCAGGGCATGGTCCTGGAGTCCATGGATCAAGTGCCACATTGGGGACACAGGAGAAACTGTTGCTGAGGGAAAGCACCCCATCACACTCTTTATAACCAGCTTTGGTGTCGCCAACAGCAAACATCCTCTCAAATAAGGTAATGCTTGGCAAGAGGCAACCACTCAGCACTCTTCCCACCAGGGAAGACACAAAATTTGCACAAGTGAACACTCCAAGGAACCATCACTCAAATCAAGATATAGAATACTAATCTCAGCACCTTATAAGCCCCCTCTCTCCTAGGCACTATGTACCCCTCTGAGCTGCCATATCCCAACTTAAGCACTTTCCTGAATTCTTAAATCATAGATTAGTTTGCCTATTTTTTAATTTTATTTAAGGTATATTTTCACCTGGCTTCTTCCACTCAATATTATTTTTCTTAGATTTATTCCTGTTGTCACCTATAACAATATGTCATTCTCATTATTGTAGGATACTTTACAGATATTTGTTTGTTTGTTTACTTCCTCAACTCTTGGTACACATTTGGGTAGTTTCTTGCTTGGGGATATTACAAATGGTGCTGCTACAAGCATTCTAAGTAGGTGTCTTTTGGTGAATATGATAAGCCTTTCAGTTGTTTCTATACCTAACAATGAAATTCCTACGTTAAAGAGTGTGTATATATCTAGTTTGGCAGATAGTGCCAGTCTTCCAAAGTGGTTGTACCAGTTTATGCTCTTATTCATAGTGTATAAAAATCCCAGTTGTGGGACACCTGGCTCGCTCAGTCAGAAAAGTATGCAACTCTTGATCATGAGGTCATGAGTTTAAGCCCCACACTGGGTGTGGAGATTACTAAAAATAAATAAGCTTTTTTTTTTAAAAAAAAAAAAAAAAGGGATCCCAGTTGCTCTGCATCCTTAACCATGCTAAATATTGTTAGTATTTCTCATTTGGGATATTCTGGAGGATATGTCAAGCTCTACTTTTATTTCTTTCTTTAAAAAGCTTATCAGAAAGTTTACTGATGAGGTTAAGGGATAAAATATTTGAATTCCCAACACAAAGTGAAAATACATTTTAATAGATAATTGTACTACACACTTCATGTAAATTGCAAACAGAGAGAGACATAAATGTTGAAGTACCTATGCCTATACTCAGGAGAATTTAACAAATATAATATCTTATTATGCCATCCTTCCTGAACTCCCACTGTATACACTTTTAATTGGCTTTTCCATTGAATAAAAGTATTTCATGAGATTCAAAATATTCCTTCCTAACTATATTGTATGAATATTTTATTTTGTTGGACCATGTAGCATGTGTGATTCAGTGAAATATATAAATAAAATATGCTTATCCTTTTTTGAGAGAGAGAAAGAGCTTGAGCAGGAGCAGGGGTAAAGGGGGGGGAAGAAAGAGAATCTTAAGCAGGCTCCATGCCCACCCAGCAAGAAGCCCAATGCGACACTCCATCTCACAACCCTGAGATCATGACCTGAGCCGAAGTCAAGAGTCGGACACTTAACTGGCAGAGCCACCCAGGCAAGTAAACACACTAACGATCTTCTAACTCCAGTTCTATGATAAGACAAAGGTGATGGTTTAAAAAGTATATGGTCATTTCATCGCACTGAGAATCAAGCCTGAATTGCCTCCTGTAAGAAGGGGGAGAGGGCTATTATAAGGACCGAATTTTTCAGAAGACGACACAAATTATCATATGCTCTGACAAATCATTCTGTATGTAAATTTAACAGTTGAATCCACATCTAAAATCAATACTGACATGCCCTAAAGTTGCCAACTAAGAAGGAAAAGAGGCTCAGATATCAACATCCAGCATGGACAGTGGCACAGGTGAAATGCAGAATTGCTGGCATCAAATTTTATCAACTTTGAACTATTCTCCATTTTTTTCTAAAGGACTGAATATGTCCAGATATTTGGGAACCTATTTTAGGCAATGCATCTATTTACTAATAAGTGTAAAGAGGTAGCCACGGTAAAGGGGGAAACTATAAAGCTAACCGCTCTAAGCTATGTGGCTGGTATCTGCAAACTGCTCAGATACATAAAAGCCAGGAAATACAACTTAGAGCACAGATGCATCTCCTGTCTCTCATCCACTACCTTAAAGGCAGGAACTATGTTTTATGCATCCATCACAACAAATGCCTTCTACAGTCATTTACATCCAGAAGCTCACACAGCAAAGACAGCACACAGTCTGGTAGGTTATGCTCTTCTCTCCTCTCCAACTCTACTCCTACACATTCCTTTGTAATGTATCTCCCATTCATTCATGTCTTCCAAAGAGCAGGGTAATTGGAATGTTTCCCACCAACACCCCCTGAAACCTTTGGTCCCATGCTCCTTCTTTCCTTCACCTTAGCACATTACATACTTAGAAGAAAGTTGACAGAATACAAGCTCAGCAATATCCAAGGCAGAAATACTCTTTGCTAAGCATATGATCTCAAATACAGTTTTCAGTACACAATCAGGTCCTCAATAAACACTGCCAATTCCCTGTCCTTTAGCCACACATTTCCTCTGAACCTAGCACTGACTCAATGAAGATATGCTTTCCACTTAGGAGGGCCATGTCCAGAGACTGAAAATGTGAGTGTTTTTCCTGAGTTAGGCACCACAGTCTTGCTTTGACTAAGCATGAATAATGCTTAAAACTCTTTTGTGCAGTTCCTGGTTGTACTACAGCTTTATAGGTAAAGTATGGGTCTTTAGTATACTAAGGGTGTCACTCCTGACAATTAGTTGAGTTCAACAGAAGTGGTACTAGAGCACCTGCTGGAAGCCAGGACCAACGCTAGGTGCTTGAAATACACTTCCCTTGGTGGCCTTTTGAAGTTAGGACGATCCAAACCACACAGAGGGATACTCCACAGCAGTAATTGAGTTATGCACGGGATACACAGGAAAAGAGGCATTTATTCTTGCTCAGAGAAGTCAGAGAAGAGTTGCTAAGGAAGGAGACTTGGATGCGGTAGTGGACCCACAATGTCACCCACCTCATCAGTGATAACTCCTTAACGGCATGCAGCCTCACAACCTTGATCGCCAAACCTCAGTGCATTACTAGTAAACCCAAATTCCTCTGATGGCATCTGAACACTCTAGTTCAGTTAGCATTCAACATGGTTCTCCTGATCTTCCCTTCAAGCAATCACTAGTTTTCATCCCTTCCACTTATTCTTTCTTCTGTGCTGTCACCTAAAATATATTCCTTCCCATATGGCACTTATTCAAATCCCCTATTTTTTTTTTTAATCACAGTCCGGCTCAGGACTTACTTCCTCCAGAAAGTATCTGTCTACATATAAACACTCCCTTCCCTATGATTTCCTTCTCTATTGCACTGTCATCGGTGTATTCAGCTGTTATCTTGAAACAGTCTCTGTTGTCTAAGAGTACCTTGTCTCCCTACAGGGATTCAATTCCTAATGACAATAAATGTAGGGTTCCAACAGATCATTCAAAAAGCAGGAGGTTTTAATAGTAGCACCTACCCTCCTGGGATAGGGTATCCTCCTGGATAACCCTCCTGGACCCTCAACTCTAGGGCTCAGCTGTTCTCTGGACGGTACAGCAGCTATAGCCTTGATTTCGGTGAGAACAGGTATCCACTGTCCCCAGAATCTATACCAAGGAGAAGCCCTCTAGCATGGGGTTGTAAAGCCTTTAAGAAAGGAACATCAGGAAGCTCACAGCCCCACTTAGCCTCCCATATGCTCCAGATACAGGGAGGGTGGTCTCTAGAGGACTTGTCCTGAACTGAGGTTTGTTAGTTTCCTAGGACAGTGGCAACAAAGTACTACAAACTTCATTATTGAACAGAAACTTGTTCTCTTACAGCTCTAGAGCCCAACAGTCCAAAATCAAAATGCCAGCAGGACTGTACTGTCTCAGGGACTATAGGCTGGTAATCCATTCCATATCTCTCTCCCAGCTTCTGGTGGCTGCCAGCCATGATGTTCCTTGGTTTGTGGCCACATCCCCATCTTCATAGTCATGCTACCTCCCCCTCCTCTCTTCAAATCTCCCTTGCATGTCTCTTGTAAGAAACTTACTGCATTTAGGGCCCACCTGGATAATGCAGGCTGATCTCTTTATTTCATGATCCTTAACTTAATTACACCTACAAAGACTCTTTTTCTTTTTCCCAATAATGTCACATCCACAGTTTCTAGGAAATAGGGTTTGGACATATCTTTTTGCAGGCCACATTCAACCCACTGAGAGTTGATAACCTAACTACCTGAATTTTTTCACTAACAATGGTGGTTTACAAAGCATACTTACCATTTAGCTTAAGTATTGCAAATAACAAGTCTACCTCCTTAGTTACCAAAATGTATTCAAGGAGCATCACTAGGTGCTTTGAGGGGTAAAAATGAACTAAGATTTCTTTAAAGGTTATTATAATCTAGCAGGAAAAATAAGCAGGTGCACAAGTACAGGGAAGTTGGATATAGATGAGAATACAATGCTTTGCAAGAAGAGTAGAAGCAGAGTAAAGACTGCTTGTTCCTTTTCCCTCTAATTCTTCCTCAACGCCACTCTGACCAACAAGCAGTCAGACACATTATGTATCTCACAACTGCCCCATTACCTGATTGATGTTTGGTTCATTTCTTTCATGGGCACTGAAGGCAAGTGGACACCCCTTGCTAAATGTGATCCTAGGGAGTTCTCATGAGCCCAAAATCTGAATGTCATACTACAAATGCATATCACATTAAAAATACAGTAACTTCCCAATAAATTCTAGAAGGAAAGCAAAATATATGATCTCTAGTATCGTTTCAAACTTATTTTAACAATATGAAAGTCTATGGACAACACATATATAAAAGCTATGCACACACGTACACAGGCAAAAAATGTACTCTTTTTAGAGCTGCCTTTGCTCAACATAGAATATACATAAAACATTATCTACCACAAATGACTTTAATAATTATAACTTCTGCTTAACCATCAGATTTCCATTTCTTTGTCTTTACTCATGATTCTGGGTCTTTATTCATACAAAAGTAACACTAATCACTTTCACAGAAGGACTTAACTTCTACTGACAGCTCAGGGTCAGCAGTCAAGGCTGGGAGAGAAAGGAGGACCAATTAATAGAGCTTTAAAGATGGTTTAAATGTCGTAAAGACAAATACCCAAAATGGTTGCACATCTTTCTAGTTCAAAATTTCATTTGCAATCACTACTTCTATCCCAAATATGTAAGACTACAGTTTCTCTATGACAATGGCTTGCTTCCTTTAGTTTTTAGCACATCAAGGGCAATCCAAAGATATAATCGATACATCATGGCTATGTAGTTACAGAAAGGAGATCAGGAAATGGGGCAGCAGGGACAGTGTCCTCACAAGATGAGGTAGAAAACCAGGGGATCTGTATCTGGCCACTGTGTTTAAGGAAGGAGGTACACAGAAGAACACAGTTGGAATGCTCCAGTAAACATGCTGGGCTGCTTACAAAGGAGGGAGTTTTGGCTAAACATGGGTACAGAATTTTCGACAAAGGGCAACAATCCTTAAACCATTCATCTTTCCAACCCTCAAAGCTCAGCACATGTTAGAAAATAATTTTCATCAAAGTTGAAAGGAGAATATCTATCCATTCCATGACTTGCCTCCCTGGTTCCCTATTAACAGCACTCCCTGAGTGGAAAAAAGATCCAAAATGGTAGAATTTTTTATGGATTGTTCTCACTCTATTATAGATTAAATGTACCATATTGTCAATTAATCAAACTATCAACATGGATTGCAAAGCAGTTCACAGGCCTGCTGGATTTGAGTTATTGGCTCAAAGCTGATTACCTAACAATTTTTCTATAAAAGTTGAGCCCAGCAGCTATACAGATCCAGAGAATCTACCCTTCAGAAGAGACCAGCAGCTTGGCCTTGGGAGCACATTGTGCTTCCTCAGCAACCTCACCCAGAGCAATGCTCTGGATAGCAGCTCACTGTTGGCTACAAAGCAGTAATCTGGAGAGTATGCAATCCAAATTGAATTTGTATCCACCCATATTTTTTTAAATCCGTTTACTATTTCCCTGTTAAATTCTTTTAAAGGCTGAATCTTGTGGAGCAAAGGTTGTCTTTTAGAAAAAAACTGTAATTCAACATGTTCGATTTTACAAAATTATTTTCAAATAGATACTAATCCACATACACAGTTTTTCCAAAGAATATTTATCAGTGTCATTGTCATTTGAACCAAAATGAGGGGCACTCCACAGAGATTTGGAAGGTGAAAAAGAAACAACCAACAATTTCCATGAAGCAATGGTGGGACCAAACAAGGACTTCAGCAAATGGCAGATGTGACAATTTGCCAAGCCTTTCAAAATGTCCTCCTACATATCACCAACTTCAGGGATGTGAGCAAATGGATTCACTGAAATTCCTGAAATTACTGCAGATGTTTTCTCCCTTAGCCGTTCCATTCATTTTGAAAGCCTCTAATCCCCTGTATTAATTCCCTTCCAGTTTGAAATACCTCAAGTAATTGCCTATCTCCTGACCAACTTCTGACTAATCCAGTAAGGAATACGAACTATTCTCAGATCAATTACTTTGATGTTTAAAAAGTGAAAGTTAATTTTATTTAGTCCAAACAACCAGTGTTTAATTTAAAAATACTATTTCAACTGAGTCAGATAATAATATTTCCTAATGAGTCATTTTCAACCACACTTTATCCTTTGCCACATCTGGGATCATTTATCATATGGTTAGTTGATTCACCAACATTCATTTGACCACTGAGCACTGCACTTCCTTGAATGTTGACAATGACTCCACAAACCATTAATATAATCACATGTTCACAGCTGACAACACTAAGGCTTAGAGATACTGCACAACTTGCCCTAGGTCCCACCTTCAGGAATTAGAAGAATTTTCAATCAAATCAGATACTGTCTTACACCTGAACCCATTCTGCCACAGTAACGGACTTTTCACCATAGTAAATAACGTTAGAGTATGGTCAATACGAACATTTCTGTTAATCAATATAAGGTAACCAACACCATACATTGTTTTGTGACAGTATCTGCATTCTGAAATCTCTCCCTTCGGGCCATATATTGAGGACATTTTCCCAGCCAGCTCATGGTGGTAGATGTGTGGTTTCTAAGATGACACAAGAACCTACTGCTGCATGGGTGGAGAGCCCCCGTGGAAGCGGTTCTCAAGAATCAGAAATGTTCTAACAAAAGGGAGGACTAAAGGAGATGAATTTAATACAGTAACAACAATCACAAAAACATGTTATTCCCCAAATGTCACTAGAAGATACGCTATCTTCTCCTATTCTTCTATTAAACACATACTTCCTTCAACTTTCTTAAACCCAATTCTGGAAATTCTGAGCCTCTTACAGAAAAGATTTGCTTTTTGCTAGGAACAATGCAACAACAGAGCCTTCTCTTTGGCAGGCAGCCTCCTCAAAATATGCCCACTGGACTTCACAGTGAGAGGTTTGGCATCACCTGGGGGCAGGAATTGTACCACCAGCAACTTTCCCTGCCAATCCTTCTACATGACAAAGCACATATGGATGCAAATAAGCTAATCCTTCTTTGGAAGAGTAAACTGCACCTGGCAGTCAGTTTACAGAAGTGCCAGACAGAGAAGATGTGATTGTGAGGTATCTGGGGGATTGCTACAGAGCAGGCTGGGAAAATCCCCACCTGGGATGCCTGAGATAAAACCTAATCACCTGCTGGGATAATTGGCCTCTGAAACAGATACATGCTAATAATAGTATCAAGTCATAGGTTATTAAACTGCTGAAAGGTTAGGGATATTTGCCTATTGATTACAGAATTCCTGAAAATGGCAAAGCCAATGAAGCTCAAATAAATGAATCAAATGAAACTACAAAAAGCAACTGTACATCCTGTTAGGTGACAAAGAAGATATCCAGGGATAGGTTATCCCTTCAAATAATAGCGCAAGGAGAATGTCATTAGAGAACAAGATGGATCTCTATAAAAGCTGAGAAACCCCACCACCACTTCCACCAAATTAACAAAATAATGTTGGTATAGGATATACTTAGGAACAGAAAATAAGTCTTTAAAAAAATGTGTAAATATATGGTCTAATTCATTTTCCAAAACATGTTCATTTTAAATTCTCTCTACTCTGAATTCTCTAATGACAAACGGTGGTTTTAAAATATGTCTGTGATAGTATTGATACTCCTCCTATTGAAAGATGGGAGTTTATCCTCTCTCCTTAATCATTAGTGACTTGCTTGTAACCAATGGCATGCAGAGTAAATGATGCTGCATGACCTCCAAAGCTAGGCAGCTTCTTTTTTTTTTTTTTTTAAAGATTTATTTATTTATTTATGACAGACAGAGAGAGAGAGAGAGAGAGGCAGAGACACAGGAGGATGGAGAAGCAGGTTCCATGCTGGGAGACTGACGTGGGACTCAATCGCGGGTCTCCAGGATCGCGCCCTGGGCCAAAGGCAGGCGCCAAACCGCTGAGCCACCCAGGGATTCCCAGCTAGGCAGCTTCTATCTGGTTTTTGGGGGACACTCATTCTAGGGAATTCATTTAATAAATGGCTACCGTGAGACCACCATGCTGGAGAAGAGAAGAAAGCTCTTACTCACAACGCCAGCTAAGGTTCTAGCTAACCACCAACTTCAGCTCCCAGTCATGGGAGCGAGCCACCCTGGACACTCTGGGAGTCAAGCCTTCAGAGGACTCCAGTGATAGCCAACATGTGATCACAATCACACAACACACCCCATCAAGAGCTGCCTGGTCAAACCATTTCCAAATTCCTGAGCCATGAGTGTATGAAGCAAATAAAATGATCATTTTTTTTTCACACCACTAAGTCTTGGAGTAACTTATTATGCAAAACATTGTTGACCATTCTCCAAACTTCCAACAAATTATAGTTAACATTTTACAATGCCTTTCAATTCACAGAGTATGATCATACAATCTCATTTAATTTTTATGAGTATTATATGAAATATGTAAAATTATCAGGAATTGCAGAAATTTAGACAAGTGCTTAATACCACAATCAGGACTCAGAACCACATCATTTTATTCCCAGCACTCAACCCTGTGCTGACTCTCAAATGGGATAAGGTATTTTAAGTACCTAAAAATTTTATCTATTCAAAAATGCTAGGTGACAATGAAAAAAACTATCTCATTGGTCCTTTGCTCGATATTTCCAGATAAACGGTCTCTTCATGTATTTATATGTTCTTATAAAATGTTTAAGATAATAATAAAGCAATTCCTGGAGAGTCTAAATGGCAGCCAATTCTTATATTTATTTACATTTATAAATAACATAGTGATTTCTCTGTTATAAGGAACAGACCAGGTTTCAGGAAGTGAAATAAAATTGAATTTTAAAAAGGCACGGAGAGACTTCTATTTCATACCAACTCTCTGGATTTCACATCCCAAACGCACACTGGGAATTGATTGGGGTCCTAAAAATTTACAATTTGCTTAATCCTGAAAGAGTCTGCCAAATCTGGCATGTCGTCTAGGTATTTTTAAGTTCCCCCGTATTAAATTTTTACAAAGGATAAATCAACAAAAACACATTTACTTTTTCCTATTAAGGGCACTGATGTGATGCAAAGAAGTATAAAATGTGCTTCCAGCCTTACAAAAGCTTACAGGCTGGTTGGGGCTATTCAGAGATAAATCTGTATGACGTAGCAGAAAGTGTACTGAATCAGGAATACGGTTCCCTCTTTACCCAAAAAGGGCGCCATACGGGTCAAGAATGAATACGCTTTGTAAGGCACAAAAATGCTAAGCAAATGTAATACAAGATACACGTGCCAATTACCACAGAAAGATGCCGTCCCAAACGGAGGCCGGATCCCTGCTGTTTTTACAAAGTTGTTGAGCTGGATCTTACGGATGATTCCACGGTAAAGGCGACCTAAGCCACACTGAGGCGCAGGCCTCGGGTCTGAGAAGAGTCTTCAGTGAAGCCGGTTGAAGTTCACACACGCTCCCTCCTCGCGCCTTCCCTCCACAGCACCAGGGACTCCGGGGGGTGGGGGGAGCTTTTACGTGCCGCTGGTGCCCCGTTTTTACGTCAGCGGCGCGGTGTACGTCACTGCGCGGTTTACGCCAGCTGCCCGGTTTGCGTCACTGTGCGGTTTCGGTCACTGTGCGGTTACGTCACTGCGCGGTTTAGGTCACTGCGCGGTGTACGTCACTGCTAGGTGTACGTCTCTGCACAGTTTATGTCACTGCGCAGTTGACGTCAGCTGCCCGGTTTACGTCACTGCGCGGTTTACGTCAGCTACGCGGTGTATGCCACTGCGCAGTTTACGTCAGCTACGCGGTTTGGGTCTCTGAGCGGTTTACGTCAGCTGCCCAGTTTGCGTCACTGCGTGGTTACGTCACTGCGCGGTGTACGTCACCGTGCGGTTACGTCACTGTGCGGTTACGTCACTGCGCGGTTCAGATCAGGTGCTGGATTTCCTGTCCTACGCTCCGTTTTCCCTCTGGAGCCCAGCCTGGCACCTCGGGCCCCGGTTTCAATTCGGAAGGCCTGGTTTGACGCCTGAGGCCCCCGTTTTTGCGGCTGCCCCCAGGGGACACCTCTGGCCCCCGGTGCCGCCGAAGCATACGTTTGCACACTTGGAAACGACTGAGGGCCCGGTCTCCGACCAGCCTGAATCTCGGCGCCCACTTCGATTCTCCCCCACTGCGCCCCCCGCTTCGGGAACGCCGGCAGGTCTTCCACGCCCTCAACTACTAGCGGCCACCACGAACGGGCTGCTTGGAGCACCAGGGGAGTCCGAAAGGCCACCAGGAGCTCGGCCGGCTCCAACGACGGGCCCAGGGCCCGCGGGAGGCGCTGCGTCGAGGCTGCGGCCGGGGCGGCGGCCTGATCTAACGCAGAGTCCAGGGCGACACGGGGTCAAGCAAACTAAAGAACCAGAGGAATAGTCTGTAAACAAAGGAACGGGATAAAACCCCAAGGGGGGGGCTAATGAAATAAATAATTTCCCTTTGAAAGAAAATTCCATCCAGCCTTGATCAGTGTGATGAAGAAACGGAGGCGGCCAACCCTGTCAAGCTCAAGAAACACACAAGGAGAAATAAAGTATCAGATACTGAAAAGTACTATAAGAACTACTTGTAACAGTAATAAAATAGTATTAAGGGCAGCCCGGGGGGCTCAGTGACTTAGCGCCGCCTTCAGCGCAGGGCGTGACCCTGGAGTCCCGGGATCGAGTCCCCACGTCGGGCTCCTGCATGGAGCCTGCTTCTCCCTCTGCCTGTGTCTCTGCCTCTCTCTCCAATCTCTCTGTCTCTCATGAATAAATAAATAAAATCTCTTAAAAAAAACAATAGTATTAAAATACAGCTTTCTCAACCTTAGCACCTAACATTTCGGACTAGTCTCAGGACGTTGCCAAATGTCCCAGGGCGGAGAGAAAAATCCGCCCCCTCCATGCTGGGATCCGCTGCCGCAGTCCCTAGACGAGAACTTTCTGCTCCAAGCTTGTATCCTCGAACTGACCCCGGAATATTACACTGTTCGCACGGGACCTGCCCCCTCCTCCCTTTTCCACCTTTGTAACTAGAGATGCCATCCTCTTCGGTATGTGCCCGGTGGTAAAACCTGCTGAGCTGTTTGCCTCAATAACATCCCAAACCTGTATTGTAGGAATTGAAAACGCCGTCGGACCCTGTAAAACAGATGACAGGGTGTCCTGAACTATTGACATAGTTAAGAAACTCGATGAATAGCGCTTCTAAGCTATTATCCGGAGGCCGACGGGAATGCTGCAGACTTTCTCCAAATGAAAGCACTCATCTTCACAGTTATAAAAGATAACCCATTACCATGGCAGGAAATCAAAGCTGCAATAAATTTCAAAAGAGAAGAATGATGAGGAGGAGGAGGCATAAAGGATTGGTGGAAAATCTCAAGTGAGAACATGCTCGAGGCATAAAAATGGGAGGAGGTTTGTTCGGACGGTGACAGCGCTGCTGGGGAGGGGTCCCACGCTGCCGGTGAACAAGCAGGCGCTTAGAAAACCGGTGGAAATTTGTCAGGAGGGTCCAGACGGTAGTGTTTAGACAAACCCTTCTCTCCATCACCCAGATCATTTTCAAATTAAGTTGAAACCGTGGCAAAGAAAATCTTTATCTTTGATTCTGGCTACAGAGAAACTCCATTTGGAAGCTGTTAAATAGCTCATGAAATTAAAACTCACACCTGAATAAAACTCTCCATCTTCCTTTATTTGTGCTAAAAAAAAAAATTTTTAGGGCGTATGCCATTGGAGATTTCTGAGCGAGAAACTTCAAAAGCTCCAGGAAATATGTTTAATGAGCATAAGGAGAAATAATTGAGAGATTATGTATTTGTAGCAAATAAAAATCGGTTTTCATGAGTTACCTTTTTCACATGATCTTGCAGGTTCATAAACTCATTTTTAACAGGGAATTGACCTGATCCTTTAGTTATTATCATCCAAAGTTGATAATACTTATCTATTTTGCTTGTCTACTAATCTATATTAATACAAGTTAAAGAAACAAAGCATAGGAATCTCAAATCAGAAAACATAATGTCAGGGCAATTGTTCTCTTTATCTTTCTGAAGAATTTATCACACATTTCCCTTTAAGAAGTACAGGTTGGGGAGGCGCCTGGGTGGCTCACCTTTGGCTCAGGTCATGATGCCAGGGTCCTGGGATCAAACCCCAGGTCAGGCTTCCTGGTCGGGGAGCCTGCTTCTCCCTCTCCATCTGCCACTCCCCCTGCTTGTTTGTGCACTCGTTTTCTCTCTCTCTCTCTCTTTCTCTCTCTCTCTTTCTCTGTCAAATAAATAAATAAAATCTTTTTTAAAAGAGAAAGGAAGTACAGGTTGGAAAGGGCACAGGAGTCAGATGCCTTTAAGTACCTCCTCTACCGTTCACCACATACATGATTCTGTTCATTCATTCAACATTTCTGAAAATCAAGTTTCTCATATATAAATTGGGTATGAAAATTATACACTATTCGTAGTGTGAAGATAAAAAGAAATGGCATGTAGGAAAAGTCTTCGCAAACTGTAAAGTTTTTTTCAAGCGCTATTTTGTTATCTTGTTATTGAATTAACATAAAATGGGACCACAATATGGTTGAAAACGTTCAAGCATGCAGATGACCCAAAAGGCCTCAAGGTTCACCACAGTTTGATTAAACTTTAGACAGGCTTCCTCCTGACTCTAGACATTGACCCCCCCCTTTCCTCAAAGAGTTTTCTTTCTTTTTTTTTTTTTTCTCAAAGAGTTTTCTTCAGAAAACCTGTAAATTTCTTTCTCTGCCCCTTCGACATGTAAATCTTTATAAAGACTTCTTGCCCATTCTTCAATCCAGGAATGCCTACATCTAGGAGCTGAGAGCCTCCTTTTGAAATGATAACATCAAGGAGTATCTCCCACTTTCCACGAGAAGGTAGGAGCCCAACTTCCAGGGTCACTTTGCTCCAAGTAAAATGACCTTCTGTCATGAAGATAAGAGAAAGTTGGGATCCCTGGGTGGCGCAGCGGTTTGGCGCCTGCCTTTGGCCCAGGGCGCGATCCTGGAGACCCGGGATCGAATCCCACGTCGGGCTCCCGGTGCATGGAGCCTGCTTCTCCCTCTGCCTGTGTCTCTGCCTCTCTCTATCTCTCTGTGACTATCATAAATAAATAAAAATTAAAAAAATATATTTAAAAAATAAAATAAATAAAAAAAAAAGAGAGAGAAAGTTTACTTTTCCTTCTGGCAAGGCCAATTAGCAAACACAAATGGCCTATGATCCCTCCATACCCCCGCGATTCAAAATTCTCCCAGCCTTTGTTTCAGCAGAGTTGTGTTCAACAGCCTTGAATAAGTTTTCCTTGCCTGCTTAACTGTGACCTGTACTATTCTTGCTTTGATATTTGCATATTTGCAAAAGAATGAAAATATTCTTGGATGCATTTGCCACAAAATTTAGCAAACCCTGGCCCTATCTGTGACTCACATCAGTTTCTAATAGATTGTAACCTCCTGAAGCAGAGGGGCTAATCTGAGGACTGACCACATCTAACAATTGCCTCTTTATAGAAGTATTCACATATGTGAATCAACATGTAGTTTTACTGGGACACCTGAGTGGCTCAGCAGTTGAGCGTCTGCCTTCGGCTCAGGGCATGATCCCGGAGTTCAGGATCGAGTCCCGAGTCAGGCTTCCTGTGAGGACCCTGCTTCTCCCTCTGCCTATGTCTCTGCCTTTCTCTCTGTGTCTCTCATGAATAAATAAATAAAATCTCTTTCTAAAGCAATGTGACATTACTGTTTCAGCACCTGACTCTATTTCAGTATTAAAATCAGAATTTAGGGCCACCTGGGTGACTCAGTCATTTAAGCATCTGCCTTCGGCTCAGGTCATGATCCCAGTATCCTGGGAAGGAGCCCTCTGTCAGGCTCCCTGCTCAGGGTGGGGGTGAGGGTGAGGGAGGAGTTTGCTTGTCCCTCTCCCTTTGCCCCTCCCCCTGCATGTGCGTGCTCTTGTGTGGACGCGTGCTTCTTTCTCTCTCTCTCTCAAATAAATAAATAAAATATTTTTAAAAATAAATACCAGAGTTGAACTTATTTGAAGATGGAGCCCTTAACATCCTTCTGTACGGTCATTACGGTGACGCCACAAAGCACATTGCAAAATAAATGCATTTCTTTATATTTTAAACCACTTTGTTGAGGTATGATGGACACACCAAAAGCTGTACATATTTAATGCATACAACTTGATGAGTTTGGACATATATACACCAATGAAACCATCACCACAATCTGTGCCATAAACATGTCCATCGCTTCCAAAAGTTTGCTTGCACCCTCTTTACTATTTTGTGTGGTGACAAGAACACTTAATATAAGATCTACCCTCTTAGCAAATGTTTAAGTATACAATACAATATTGTTCACTACAGGCACAGTAGAGCTCTAGGACTTACTCATCTTATATAACTGAAACCCTGTTCTCTTAGACTAATACTTCCCTGTGTCCCCTCTCCCTCGTCCCTGGCAACCACCTTTCCACTTGCTGCCGTTATGATGTACATTCTTCATGTAAGTGGTATCACATAATATTTGTCCTTCTGTGTTGGGCTTATTTCACTTCATGTAACATCCTTGAGGTCCATCTATGCTGTCACAAATGACAGGCTTTCCTTCTTTTTTAAGACTAAATAGTATTTTTGTTTTATGTATATACCACATTTTTATTTATCTCTTGATGGACATCTAGGTGGCTTCCATGTCTTAGCTATTGTGAATAATGTTGCAATGAACACGAGAGTGTAGATACCTATTCAAGATAATGATTTAATTTATTTAGATATATACACAGAGTGGAATTGCTGGATCATAAGGTAGTTCTATTTTAATGGTTTGAGGAACTGCATTCTGTTTTCCACAGTGACTACACCAGTTTATATTCCCACCAATGGTGCACCACTAGGATTCCCTTTTCCCCATATCCTCCCAACTCTCATCTTTGTTTTTTTCTTTTCTTTTCTTTTCTTTTTTTTTTAAATTAATAGTCACATGAGATGAAAGTTCATTGTGGTTTTGATTTGCATTTTCCTGGTTAGTAACATTGAGCCCCTTTTCATATATACCTGTGATTGTTTGTATGTCTTCTTTCAAAATAAAAATACATTTCAGGGATCCCTGGGTGGTGCAGCGGTTTGGCGCCTGCCTTTGGCCCAGGGCACGATCCTGGAGACCCGGGATCGAATCCCACATCGGGCTCCCAGTGCATGGAGCCTGCTTCTCCTTCTGCCTGTGTCTCTGCCTCTCTCTCTCTCTGTGACTATAATACATAAATTAATTAATTAATTAATTAATTAAAAACATCATAATCAAAAAAAATAAAAATACATTTCAATATAATTTTACAAAATGATGACTTTTGGAGATGTATTATAGATGGGTAAATGTACAAATTTTAAGAAATAGCCATATCAAACATCTGTCAATATTAAATATAATTTAAACATAGTTAACTTAGCTCTAAAATGTTTTTTACTGAAAGATTTAGAAAGAATAAATGTAGCACAGAAGCAAGACAAATGAGAAGAGTATTGTGTCTTAGGGGGAAAAGCTAGGGAATATAAAATTTCTCTCTTAAAATCCTCCAATGACTTAAAGCATAGAGTAAATCACCTTACCAGACCTAAATCTTTGGCAAAAACTAGAGCAGATCAAATTTCTCCCCTTACTTGCTTTGCATTTGTTTCTACATCCCTGATACTCAGTATCTTCTCATGAATGGAGAGGATCTACTCCCTGCATCTAAGAACCTGAAATATCCAAATCTCTTAATATAATTACCTAATGCCTTCATTTACATAATAGGGTTTGCATATGGGTAATGCAATCATTGTGTCACATCCAAACCCAAAAGCCCTATGAAATCTCCTTACATCCCAATCTGATTAGTACTCTACATTTTTCAAAGCAAGTACATGTCTATTATCTTTATTATCATTAGCAGTGACTTACATATTATTATTACTAAGTTCACTTTATTTGCGAGAAACTTGATGCTAATGGAGTTTATCTTTATAGCTTTATGAGATATAATTAATATATAAAGCCTGCACATATTTAATATATGCAATTAGATGCTGAAAGTTTAAATATCTTACTTGTGTGTCAGGACAGGACTTTAAAAAGATCGGAAGCCCAGGGCATTTGGGTGGCTCAGCCAGTTAAGCGTCTGACTTTTGGTTTCAGCTCAGGTCATGATCTCAGGGTCCTGAGATCGAGCCCATAGCAGGGTCCATGCTGGGCATGGAGGCTGCTTAAGATTTTTTCTCTCCCTCTCCCTCTGCTTCTCTTCCCTCTCTAAGAATGAAAAAGAAAGAGAGGAAAGAAGGCAGGCAGGCAGGCAGACCTTAAGCCCATTTCTCTGTCAGATGATCAGATTCCCAGGAATGATAGAAGCAATTTTTGATTCTGCACATCCTGCATATTCCCAGAAGGACTTTAGGACCAGAATCCACCCAAAGTGATGAAAGATGCACATGACATCCCCAAGACAACTGAGAGGGTTAGTTTAAGGTTTTATCTGAATTCCCCAGCACAGCAGGTGAGCACATAGAACAAACTGAGAATGGCCATTGCTTCTCTATATAGTCATAGGAACATAAAGGCCAGGGGGGCAGAATGGCCTCTTCTAGGCCCCGGGGTGAGCTTCTTGAAAAACCTGCCTGAGGAGAGCCTCCTCACAGACAGGGTGTGTTATTAGCTGACAAGCATTGTTACAGGAATTTCAAGGCCATGAGAATTGATCTCCAAAAGGCAGGATGCTGCTGAGTCTCCAACCTGGGATAGCCATCACCATGCAGTTACATCTTTTCATTTTTCACTTACATTAAAGGCATCTGCATCCTCTGCCTGTGTCTATTGATACTTCGTTGTCAATCACACTCTCCCTTGAGAAAAACATACAGAGAATCACAGAAACTAATAAGTGGTAGATTTGGTGTTAAGAAATTCCAATAGCATATCCAATACTCTTCTACTGTCTGCTTAATATTTAAAGGAATCTTATAAGACAAACCTAAATCACAAAATGGATCCCAAAGTTTTTAAGCAAAAAGAATAAATGCTCTAAAGTTGTTAGGGGAGATCTGTCTCTGATTAGGACGTGGAATGGTGCACAAGACCGTCATTCCCATGGTAACAACAAGGAAAAAAAACACTTTTCTATAAAGCTATCAAAGAACAGTGGATGGATGGAAAGAAAAAAAAAAGATTTAATGAGCTAAATTCCAGAGAGAGACGACCAAAGAGCTGCAGATGCTTCCACACCTAGCAGCAAATTCCAATCTGACTGCAGATCCGGGGAAAAGCACACTTGTCATAGATGGAAACGGGAGGTGTGAGGAGAAACCAGCCATGCTTCAGCAACAGTGAAGCCAGCAAAAGAAGGTGGAATCTGTAATAGCTCAAAGAGTAAAATCATTGTTCAGGCCAACATCTTCCCCATCCCCACACTCCACCCCTTCTATCTCCTAGAAATTGTTCTGAGAAAGTAGCAGAAATCGTTGTGAGGACAGGGCTAAAAAGACAAACAAAATTTTAGCCATTTCATGGTATTCAGATCCCAGGGCCCTGCAAAATTTGAATCCATACAGGAATCATAACCATCTAAGCTAAAAAACAAACCTCTTCAAGTTCAAATCCTGAGGGGATCAAAGCAATTTATTTGTCCCTCATATGTAGCAACAGTAGTAAGGAAAGTTGGGGATTGAGCTGAAGGGCAAAGTTAAATCCCCTAAGTCATATTTGAAATCAGACATAAACTAACTGCAGTCCTGGCCCAATTCGAAGTAAATGGAATCTAAAGGAACAGACCCCGGCCTGGCCACCTGACTGAGGAAAGTTCTTGTGCCCTGTGGGAAAAAAGAAAAGAAGAACAAATATCGTATTTCACTGTTCTTCAATGACTGGTAGAGAATAAAAATTTATAAAATATGTAAAGTAGGTAAATTGAACCCATAATGAATAAAAGTAAATTCCATAAAGGCAGACCTACTAATGACTCTTACTGAAATCTGCAAAAACTTTATTCTATTTTTTTAAGGAGGCTCCATACCCAGCATGGAACCCAACAGGGGCCTGAACTCACCACCCTGAGACCAAGACCTGACCTAAGATCAAGAGTCAGATGCCTAACCAACTGAGATATCCAGGCACCCCTGAAATCTGCAAAGATTTTAAGACAATTATTTTAAATATATTGATCAAAAAAATGAATAGGTTAAATAATGGTGGATTTTACAAGAGATCTGTAAACTAAAAAATAAATAAAATTCAAGTTATCAAACTGAAAAGAAATGAAGTTTTTTAAAAAAGTAATTGAATTCCACTGGAGACTGAGTCAGTCTCTGCCTGGACCTCTTCATGGGGGCCACTCCCCAGAACTGCGTGGTCTTCCTCACAGAAGGGTGGCTGGGTGCCAATAACAACCATCCCAAGAGACGGGAAATAGAGGCTGCCAGCTTCTGTTGTCAAGCAGGCAGAGAACCCAGCTTCGACAGTGGAGAGGTACACCTCACTTCTCAGTGGGAGGAGTGTCATAATTAGGGGAGCACTATGAAATCCACCACAGCCAGAGAATGATAAACCGTGGTATATTGATAGATATAATGTATTTCTACTTAGCAATAAAAGGGAAGGGGCATTAATATACACAACACGGATATTTCAAAAACATAACATTTAGTGAAAGAATTAGGACTCAAAGGAGGAGTAAGTACTGAATCACTCTGCTTAGATGGAGTTTAAGAACAATTAAAAATAAATCCATAAAATGACAGAAATCAGAAGAGTGGCTGCCTCTGGAGGAGCAATGGATGGAAATAGGGCATACAGGAACTTTGGAGAGGGTGAAATATTCCATGTCTTCATTTTCATGTTGATTTCATAGGCTTATACATGTGTCAAAACTTACTAGATGGTACACTTAGGATTTGTGCATTTTACTATATATAAGCTAGACCACTATGGAACTGATCAAGACACAAATAAAAAATCATTGAAACCCAAGCTATTGTGTAGTTATGAATTGAATACTGATTTGGACAAACCTGCTATAAAAAATAAAACTAGGACATTTGGAAATATTTTATGATGTTTATGGTTTTTGGTGAGAGAAAATTTATTGACCTATAAAGACCAAGATAGTTAGCTGAAAAAAGCATAATGTAAAACAATGATATTGTACTGTTAAAAAATACCTTACAGAGGATTTTTAGGGCAATGAAAATACTCTGTAGGATACAATCATGGTGGTCCCAAGTCGCTGTACATTTGTCCAACCCATAGAATGCTCAGCAAGAGTGAACCCTTGTGTAAATTGTGGGCTTCGGGTGATATGATGTGTCAGTGCAGGTTCATCAATTGTAATAACTGTTCATATTCCCGTGGGGGATGTTGATAGTGAAGGAGGTTATACATGTGTTGGGAAAGGGGATATATGTGAAATCTTTGTCCTCCTCTCAATCCTTCTGTGAACCTAAAACTGCTCTAAAAAATAAAGTCTTAAATATGAATATAATATCCTTCATATATATTCATAGGAAAAGTACAGGTGCATATGCTCCAGGGTGTTACTGTGGTAATCTCTCTGCCATGGGAATGCATGTTTTTATTCTATAGTTTTGTTTGCATGCAATTTTCTAAACTTGTACAATGCACAAGTACTGTTTCTATGATAAAAGTTTGTATGGGGATGCCTGGGTGGCTCAATGGTTAAGTGTCTGCCTTTGGCTCAGGGCATGATCCCGGGGTCCTGGGATTGAGTCCCACATTGGGCTCCCTGCATGGAGCCTGCTTCTCCCTCTGCCTATCTCTCTGCCTCTCTCTCTCTCTCTCTCTGTCTCTCATGAATAAATAAAATCTTTAAGAAAAAATAAAGTTTGTATGAATCATTTGCATGTTTTGGTGGGAAAACAGTGCTAAAAAATCATTTCTGCCCCCCTCCAAATATATCATTTTTACCAAATGTTAATTCAATTAAAACATATTATATATAGATAGTATCTAATAGAAGGTTGAATAGAGTATAACAACAGGTGACCTGTGTGTTAATCACTGTGGTTCACGCCTGTGTTTAATCCTCACTATCTCACAGGAAAGGAACCACTACAGATAAGGAGCGTGAGGCTCAACACAGTCACCATAGTGCCAAAAATCAGAGTCTCCACTCTTCCTTACTCTTAACTATGTATCACTCATGGAGTTAGTGCTATACTTGCATCATCTTCTTCATCCTCAAAGCACTTTTTTTTTTTTTTTAAATTGCTGAGGTTCAGAGGGTGAAGCTGGGGATCCAAAGAAGTAACTCGCCAGCCTGTGGCACAGCCGTAATCGGAAAGCCTGCATGTCTGCTATCAACCAGCAAACGCCACACTGAATCCCTGGTGCTACGAGCAGCATTTTTATGTGAAGCTCTAGCAGATACTATAACCCCATGCTTCTACTGCACAACTTATAAAATACCCTGACCTGATAAGAGAAATGATATTTATGTAGGGTTTGTTGAAGGAAATGAGCCCATTCATTTCTTTTAAATCTAGAATTAAAGCCTGATCATCAGAACATTGCAGATTCGGAACATATTAAGTTGGCCTCGGTGCTTATTAAAGGATGAGCCAAGAAAACATCCCGTGAATCCCACAAATGTGTTTGCAATAGAGAAATCCCTTGTCTCTCACTATCTGATTCATAAGGTGAAGCTCCCAATGAGAACTAGCCTTTAAAATTAGGGGAGTGGAGGGAGGCAGGGAGTGTTCCTGGGTTGCTCAATGGGTTGGGCGTTTGGGCGTCTGACTCTTGGTTTCGGTTTAGGTCATGATCTCATGGGTTATGGGATCCAGCCCCACAATGGGCTCCTGCCTCAGGGGAAGTCTTCCTGAAAGATTCTCTCCCTCTACCCCTCCCACTGCCTCCACACCCCCCACCTCCACTCATGGATGTACCCGCCTACTATCTCTCTCTCTCAAAATAAATAAGTCAATCTTATAAATAAATAAATAAATAAATAAATAAATAAATAAATAGATAAATAAATAAATAAATAAATAAATTTAAGTGCTAGATGAAACTTTACATTTCTTGGGAAACTTCCTTGGCATTTATTTTATTTTTAATTTTAAAAATACTTAAATAGTACTTGCTTTGTGCCAGCCACTGTTCTAAATGCTTTACTAATACTAGCACATTTGATTCAATCTTCATCACATGCCTATACAAAGAAGCTACTTCTATCATCCACATTGAACTTATGTGGAAACTGAGCTACAGAGTAATGAGTTCATTTGCTCAAGATCATACAGTTAATAAGTACCTTTTTTTTTCTTTACTTACACTAGTCTCTTTGCAAATGAATATGTTTTCTTTCTTACTGGGCTTGCTAGGGGGTTCAGAGGCAGAATTTTTACCTGTCTCCAGCAGCTCTGGACGATTCTTTCACCAGTAAACATGCATTTTGTTTTCCTTTGTAGTTCTGATATCATAGTATATTTTGCATTCTCTTTGTTCCTGGATGGTTAGACGCAGGAATAAAATAAGGGTGGAGCCAATGACTGAGATCTAGACAAAAGCGTAATTATGTCTGCAATCCCTATACGCTAGAACAAGTACTCTGTGGCACTAAATCAAGGCAAAGGAATGATTTCTATAATTGAAGGATTAGTAGAAGTTCAAACTAAATCAGATTATGAAACAAAAATATGAATGAAGCTAATTTACACAGGAGACCAAAAGCGTTTAGACAAATGGGAGGAGAATGGTAGTGTCTTTTTTTAATCTGAGCAAATTCAAAGGGATTAGAAGACAAGGCAAGAGTATGCACAGGACCTTGTCATGACACTACAGGAGCTTGTCATGACACTGCTCAGAGCGTCTTTCCTTAAAGTGATTTTTCTCGTATGGAGTCCAGAAAGGCAATAAATTTAACATGGCCCAAGAAAGCATTCAGGAGCCCAGGTATATAAACCACCTGCTGGAACACAGTAATACTAAGAAATGCCTGTTCTTGCCTTTTGTTGCAGATAAGATCCTTCAGCGTGACAGATTGTCATTTGTAACCATTCACAGCCGATTCCAATTTAGCACTGAGGTGAAAGTTTAGCTTTGCAGCTGAACCAAAGCTGCTCCACGTAGCAAAATATTTTTCAACTTTGTTTCTATAATATTCCCTTTGTCAGGAAAGTGATGAGAACTGCTTGTGGGCCATGGATGGCTTCTGTGAAAATAAACACCTGTGTATTTGGATGCTATTTCTTTATAAAGATGCTTTCATGGATCGTTCTTCTGGAAATCACGGGAAAGCTACTGCCAACATTATGACATCAACATAGAAGTTGAGAAGCCAGGTAAACCTCTCCCTGGCCATAAGAGCCACATTCACAGGACAAAGGTGTCCAGGGACACCTGTATGTTTTCATTGGCTACGATAATAAATACCAGGGACTGAGTGGCTTAAACATCAGATATTTATTTTCTCACAATCCTAGGAGCTGGACATCCAAGCTCTAGGTACTGGCAGGGTTGGTTTCTTCTGAGGCCTTTCTCCTGGCTTGAAGCTGGCCACCTCTCCCTGTGTCTTCATGTGATCTTCTCTCCATTCATGCCTGTTTCCTAATTTCTTCTTCTTACAAGGGCACCAGTCATATGGGATTAGGACCTACCCTAATGACTTCATTTTAACTTAATCACCTCTTTAAAGACCCTATCTCTAAAGACAGTCACATTCTGAAATACTGGGGTTAGGACTTTCAGCACATGAATCCGGGGGACATAATTCAGCTCATAGCATTGTATCCAGGCCCTCCCACCTCCTCACACTTCTCTACCATAATTCTGAGAAGATTGGCTATTTTGGGACCGAGACATCAATCACAGCAGCCCCATTTCTCAGAAGCCACATCAATGACTTCAAAAGCTGATGATTTTCTGCCTAAAGTCATTTGAACAGGCTTAAGGAGAGAAGGATTTCAACTACAAAATAAATTAGGATCTCAGGTTTTTAAACTTTTGTGTGACATAAATGTGAAATGAGAAGATACCCCAGACTAGAATCGGAATAATAGGAGTAAAAGTGACATTTTAATTTCTGAGACCCTGTGTAGGCATTTTAGCAAGAGCCAAGGGAAAGGAGATGAGAAGTGAGAAAAGGAGCCACAATTCCCCAAGAGAAGTTAAAACACATTGAATATACACTATAACCCAAAATTTCCATGACAACACTCTCATCAAGATCAGAGAATCAAGAGGAAGTTGGGAAGGGCAGATTACATATACATCAATGCAGTCTTCCTAATAGTCAAAGAAGATGCTGTGGGGGGAGTTGACATGGTCTATGAATGAGTCAGGAGGCAGCTTATTAGCTTCCCTATACTCTCTGCATGCTCTGGACATTGGCCATATTCTCACAGTTTGTACAGTTTGAGCCACAATAGCTCAATCTCCTAAAATATGAGGTTGCTTTCACTAAAGCCAGGTTTTTCTGGGGATACCCACAGCACGTTAGAGCTGATGACAGACAGCACGTTCATCAAAATCAGAATCTTCAAGGTGGCCCCAGTAGTGTTGGTAGATTGCTCAGAATGGGGTCTGTAGTCCAAAAGTTTGGAGTACACACATTTTGCATTGTCTTATTTTTTTATCTTGTTTGTTGAGACTCATGGTTGCTAAAATGTAGTTATAGTTTGAATAACCCAAAGGTGTATGCAACTTTTTAGAACTTCCTTGACCCCAGGAGCACTGTTAGGAAGATGATTCTTAGGACATACACACCTTGAGACGTGCAGATGGAGTCCAACTGCCTCATTTTATAGATTAAGAAACAGAGACACAATACTGATAAACATTTTTCCAGGGGCAGGCTCCAAACTGGGACATAAATATCCTAATTCTAGAGTCCTTTCTTTATGCCATTGAACTTCTTCCTAATGAGTACTGGTCTCTGGACTCAGAGAGAGGGACATGAAGATACCTATTCAGAAAATCTCAGTCTTCAAGTTGGAACATAACTTTTTACATAACTGATAAATTTAACCCTCATAAATATGCACCAAATACTACATAAAAATTTGGATTTGGCTCATAATTGGGATATTCAAATAAAGAAAAGTTGTCTTATAAATTGAACAAATTTAAATTCTCACATTGAAAAACCACTTCCACAGATTAACATAGTCTAGTCACCATATATAATTATAGAAGTTCAGAACTGTGAGGGCACACATGGACAAAGGAAACCCACAGAAAACACAAAATGCTCAGTCATAATATCTATCTCCTTGTTTCCTGGCCACTTACAGTTTTAACTTCATTTTTTCTTCCCCTAAGAATAGGATTGCCAGGTCAAATACAAGATGCCCAGTTAAATCTGAATATTGGAGAAACAATACATTGATTTTTAAAATAAGTAGCTCTCATATATTATATAAAATATGCTGTATTTTTGGTTTTTTAAAATCTGGCTTTTCTGCCCACAAAGGATGCTCACACTTAGGGAAAAGGCCTTTGGGTCAGGAGTAGGTGAAAAGTTTATTACAAAGCCAAGGAAAGGGTGGTCATGATTCAACAATGGAAGCTCAATTCTAAAATGTAAACTCAAGTAGAGAAGATGAGAAACGAGGGGATAATCTCATAGCTTAAATCACATTTTCTACATTCTCAACCAGGGCCTCAATGAAAACTAGCAAATGTAAACCTGTGTTTTAAAAGGTAAGTTTGGGGGTACCTGGATGGCTCAGTTGGTTGAGCGTTTCACTCTTGATTTTGGCTCAAGTCATGATCTCAGGGTCATGACTTCAGAGTTGTGGGATAGAGCCCATTATCAGGCTCCATGCTCATCCAGGAGTCTGCTTAAGATTCTCTCCCTCTAAAAAAAAATAAATAAATAAAAAATAAAAATAAAAATAAAAAAATAAAAATAAATTAAAAAAAAGATTCTCTCCCTCTACCCCCCGCCCCCACACTCTTTCTCTTTATCTCTCTAAAATAAATAATTAAATATTAAAAAAAAAAATAAATGGTAAGTTTGTATCTGCATCATAGCACACAAAAATAGTTTAGGAATAGGCATAACCCATTTATGGATTAGTATCTCTGTATCTAATTAAAACTGTTTAATTTGGAGATCCCTGGGTGGCTCAGTGGTTTAGCGCCTGCCTTCTGCCCAGGGCATGATCTTGGAGACCCGGGATTGAGTCCTACATTGGGCTTCCATGGAGCCTGCTTCTCCCTTTGCCTATGTCTCTGCCTCTCTCTCTCTCTCGAATAAATAAATAAAATCTTTTTAAAAAATAAATAAAATAAAACTGTTTAATTTATGTCTATTCCAGACTCCAGAGTATGGTATAAGTACTGATCCTGGCACACGTTGGCATTCCATAAACATTGTTGAACCAGTGAATAAACAAAGCCAGCTCCCATTCATGTTTATGTTGGCACCTCTGGCGAAAATCAGAGAAAGAAAACTAAAATGTTTTCATGTCGCAGACAGGTAATGTAAGAAATGGCCAATTGGGAGACATGAAGGAAGAGCTGGGTATGTGGCAAACTGTACAATGCTTGCCTCTCACTTGTCTGCAAATGCTGTTCAAGATGAACTACATAGAGGGGAGAAAAAACATGGAGCTGAACAACACAATTAATAAACATTTACCAAGTGTAGTAAATATCCAGAATTGAAAAGGTCTTGGTTTTGGGGCACCTGGGTGGCTCAGTGGTTGAGCATCTACCTTTGGCTCAGGTCATGATTGCAGGGTCCTGGGATCAAGTCCTGCATCGGGCTCCCTTGAGGAAGCCTGCTTCTCCCTCTCCCTCTGCCTCTCTCTGTGTATCTCTTGTGAATAAATAAATAAAATCTCTTTTAAAAAAAGAGAAAAGATCATGGCATCAAAGGAAGTATTTCAGGAAACAGATACCAGAACCGAATATGGGAAGGTTTGGCTTGAAAGCTCAGCCAATTTTCAAGGCAAGCAAGAGGTCCATCAAAGGGCTTGCACCCATGATGAAGCCACCACACTGAACCAAGTTTGATGTACCTAAACTGATGGCAAACCTAATGGCGCACAGTTTTCAGATGTCGCCATTTCTGTTCACTATATCCCTTTATCTCCCTTTCATACCCTATAACCTCAAAATTTGATTCTCTGATCCCAGGACAAATTCTCCCCAATATGGGAACATATTATTAGTATATACATTTTATCCTAATTGTTACTGATTTCATTAACAGTTAATATGCAACATAGTTCCAAATACATAAGGCCACAAATAAAATCTTGCTTCCATGCATTTAACTTAACCTTTTAATTTTCCCCATTTTAACAAAAGATGCTTTTCTTCCAACACATTACATCTTTACCTATTTCTTGACCATTCTTCTCTCATAATTCATATCAGGCACCATCCCCTTTCTTTATAAAACTGATACTAATTTTTCTTCTTAATTAAAATACATTTTAAAATATCATCCCTTTCAACATCCACTATGGTGGTAGTTAATATGATGTTAACCAAATGAGATCATAGGACATACAAATTTTTTATGCTCAGTATATGGCACTATAAATTTGCATGCTTATTATGACAGCTTTTCCTGTTTGGGTGTGGCCATAAACTCAAAGATTTTTTTATGGACGCACCACATGCTCATTGACTGGTCATTACTTTTCACGTTCAACTTATTACTAGTGGGTCATTAGGATTACTCCAAAATCAGATCCTATTTTTTTTTCAATACCACAATATTTTAAAAATTCTACTAACATTATGAAAACAACAAAATTATCTAGGTTACGCTATTTCTTTCTATCCCAAGGGTTAGAATCAATTCTCTTTAAAGGAGTATTGATTTCTATCACTGAAGAATAATATAAAGGTCTGGTGAGACTGTTTCTTATTTTTTTAAGATTTTATTTATTTATTCATGAGAGACAGACAGAGAGAGGGGCGGGGGGCACAGACACAGGCAGAGGGAGAAGCCGGCTCCATGCAGGGAGCCTGATGCGGGACTCGATCTCAGGTCTCCAGGATCAGGCCCTGGGCTGAAGGCTGCGCTAAACCGCTGAGCCACCCAGGCTTCCCGAGACTGTTTCACTTGGACAGTATCTGGACTGAAGGTGACAACAGAGGTATCTTATCTTGGCCTTTTTTGGTGACTGAGCAGGAGACTTTTTACAAAGGGATCAGATTTGCCCTCCCACCTTAATTCCATCCATGCTAACTTTTACCTGTTTTATTATCAGTTTAAAAATCAACTTCTTTCACTGCTTTACCTATTTTCTTTTTCTAATGGCATCTTAGTAACAATGATGTACTGTGCCTCATATTGTCATACCAACATGCATTTAAATTATCATGTTTAGGGATCCCTGGGTGGTGCAGCGGTTTAGCGCCTGCCTTTGGCCCAGAGCGCGATCCTGGAGACTTGGGATCGAATCCCACGTCGGGCTCCCGGTGCATGGAGCCTGCTTTTCCCTCTGCCTCTGTCTCTGCCTCTCTCTCTCTCTCACTGTGTGCCTATCATAAATAAATTTAAAAAAAAGAAAAAATAAATTATCATGTTTATATCAAGTATTGGAAACTATAATTATTGTTGTCTGTATAATTGTCATGTGTTTTCTTATTTTGTTCCTTCAACTCAAGATGTGTGGCTTTTTTTTTAAGAGTTTACTTATTTATTTAGAGAGAGGGAGAGAGAGCATGAGCAAGGGGAGGGATAGAGAGGAGAAAGAGAATCTCAAGCAGGTTCCCTGCTGAGTGGCCGGGCTCTATCTCAAGAGATTGATCGGGCAGCCTGGGTGGCTCAGTGGTTTAGCGCCTGCCTTTGACCCAGGGCATGATCCCGGAGACCTGGGATCGAGTCCCATGTCGGCTCCCTGCGTGGAGCCTGCTTCTCCCTCTGCCTGTGTCTCTGCCTCTCTCTCTCTCTCTGTATCTCATGAATAAATAAGTGTAATATTTTTTTAAAGACTCTGAGATCATGACCTGAGCTGAAATCAAGAGTCAGACCTTAGCTGACTGAGCCACCCAGGCGCCCCAAGATGTGTGGCTTTTGCACCAGGTTTGGGTTGTCCTTATCTGTATCTACTTACATGAGCACCAACAGGTTAAAAGGAAATACATTTTATTCTTACCCAAAAGGAAGCATTGAAAATTTGAGGGCATATGTGACTATTTTTATTTTAATAAAATAAATTTCCCTCCTGATCTTATGAGGATATTCAAATTTAACTTTATTTTTCCTGTTATCATAAGCACTAAGGATATGCAGAATCTATGACTGATATGAATCTGCATATTCTTAACTCTCATGATAAATTGGCTACTATTTCTTCTACAGGTGAACTTTTAACCACTATAAATAAGTTAGGGTATATTAAAGCCCACTGTGTCGCTCAGTTCCTATTGGCCAGCACTGTTTCATGGCTGCAGGGGTGGGGGTGGGCGGGAGGTGCAGGGATGTGAGTAGGAGTGGAGCTCGCTCTCCAGGAAGCTTTCCCACTTCTGTTTGCCTTGTCAGGCAGACAGCAGCACAGACCTTTCTCTCTGCCCCATACCCGCCACCACTGAGGGCTAGGCCCACCTTGAAAGGGGTGAAGTAAATCGGGTGGGGAGAACCGATAGTCAAAAATATATTGTTAAAATAAGTTGAAAACAAGTAGCAACCTTCATTCCAGAAACAGTTACCTGAAATACTTATCTGAACTGTTTCATTATAGGCCTTCTCTGCTGAGTGATTAAATATGAAACCTGTAGGTACCATATCATTCAAGATAGACCTGTGTCCCCAATCAAAAAGCAACAAATTCCAAATAACAGCAGCACCACAATATGAATTAATGGTATGCATAAATGCAAAGCCAAGTTTCAGTGCACCTTAGCTAGCCAGGTACATCAAGGCACATCAAGAATCAGACCTTCAAGAATGTGGCATGATAATTCCCTCTTTGCTGACTTAATGCCCTTACTACTTTCTTTTTTTATTTCTGTTTTCTTTGTATTACTACATCAGAGGCGATATAGTCCTTTTCCATGGAATTTAGAACCAGCTAAATCCAGTAATAGCACGACAAGATTTATATTGAATCTAGATTGTCTTTTTTAAAATAAACTTGACGTGTAACATTATGTAAGTTTACAGCGTATGGCACATTGTTTTAATACTCTTATTGAAATGGAAAAACAGGGGCACCTGGGGGGCTCAGTGGTTCAATATCTGCCTTTGGCTCAGGTCGGGGTCCTCGGATGGAGTCTGACATCAGGCTCCCGGAGGAGCCTCTGCCTATGTCTCTGTCTCTCTATGTGTGTCTCTCATGAATAAATAAAATCTTTAAATTTTTTTATTTTAATTAAATCATTTTTAAAAAGGAAAAACAAAAGACCCAGTGCAAGCCAACTGAGTGTAGGGATGTCCTCAACCAATCTTTTCTTTTTTCTTAAGGGAGAGAGAGAGAGCACACAAGAGTGAGGAGGGTGGGCAGAGAGAGAGGGAGACAGAAAATCTTAAGCAAGCTCCACTGTCCCTGAGCAAGGCTCCATCTAACGACCCTGAGATCATGACCTGAGCCCAAATCAAAAGAGTCTGATGCTTAACCGTCTGAGCCACCCGGGTGCCCCTCCCACCAGTCTTTTCAGGGTACACCTCTGTCAGCTTAAATCGTGCCAGGAGCAGAAACCAAGTCAGGGATAGGCTTGAGGGATAAGCCTATGATAGATAATGAGGGAGGGAGCAGGAAAAGGTAGGGAGGGAGCAGGTAAAGGTAGGGAGTGCCTTCAGACAGTACTGTGGAATGATGCCTGCAAAAAAAAAAAAAGAGAGAGAAAAGGAAGGGGTGAGGAGGAAGAGCCTTCTTCTATGGCACAGTTTTGAGAAAATTTCAACCAGGCCAATGGCCCTTCCCTGATTAAAGGACTCCTGTGTTAAGCCTATGGCATAGCCTCCACTGTGCTCAGTCTGGACTAAAGGCAGCCCAGGAGAAGCTTGATTCCAGCACAAATGCAGTGGAGGAGCCAAAGCAGTGGCAGCTGGTGCTGTCAATCAACTATGCTCTCAGCAGCAGGTTCTCTTTTTTTTATTTTTTTATTGAAGTATAATTGACATACAATATAATATTAGTTTCAGGTGTACAGCATAGTGATTGACATTTGTATACATTGCGAAATGATCACCACACTAAGTCTACTTACCATCTGTCACCATCTGAAGTGACAAAATTTTTATCTCGTGATGAAAACTTTTAAGATTTTCTTCCTTAGCAACTTCCAAATTTGCAATACAATATTATTGACTAGAGTCATCATGCTACACGTAAACATCCTCATGACTTATTTTATAACTGGAAATTTATCCTCTTGATCTCCCTCACCTATTTCACCCACCCTCCCCTCTGGCAAACACTAATCAATTCTCTGGTTCTGTGAGTTCACATCTCTAAATTCCACACATAAATGAGATCATTCAGGATTTGTCTTTCTGTGTCTGGCTTATTTCACTTAACATGATGTCCCCCAGGTTCACTCATGTCACTGCAAATGTCAGGATTTCCTTTTTTTTTATGGCTGAAAAATATTTCAGTGTGTGTGTATCCCATTTTTTTTATCCATTCATCCACTGATGGACGGACCTTTAGGCACTTTCTGTATCTTGGCTATTGTGAACAATGTTGCAATGAACACGAGGGTACAGATATCTCTTCGAGATACAGATTTCATTTCCTTTCCTTTGGGTACATACTCAGAAGTGGAATTGCTGGATTGTTTGATAGTTCTATATTTAGTATTTTGAGGAACCTCTATCCTGTTTTCCATAATGGCTGTACCAATTTGCATTCCCCACTAACAGTGCACAAGGATTTCCTTTCCTCCAAACCTTAACCACTGTTTGTTAGTTCTTGTCTTTTGATAAAACCATCCTAACAGCTGTGAGGCAACATCTCATTGTTGTTTTTTTTTAAGATTCTATTTATTTATTCATGACAAAGAGAAAGAGAGACAGAGACACAGGCAGAGGGAGAAGCAGGCTCCTTGTAAGGAGCCTGATGTGGGACTCGATCCTGAGACTCCGGGATCACGCCCTGAACCACCCAGGCGTCCCTCATTGTGTTTTTTATTTGCATTCCCCTTATCGTTAGTGATGTTGAGCACCTTTTCCTATACATGTTTGCTGTTTATATGTCTTCTTTGGGGAAATGTCTATTCAATCTTCTACTCATTTTCTAATCAGGTTCTTTGGTTTTTGTTATTGAGTTGTAGGAGCTCCTCATATGTTTTGGATACTAACCCCTTACCAGATAGATGGTTTGCAAACCATAAGTTGCTTTATCATCTTAGTGTTTGTTTCCTTGGCAGTGCAGGAAACATAACATTCCTTTCCTTTTAGATTGATGCAGTCCCAATTTTTGCTTTTGTTGATTGTACTTTTGATGTCATATTAAAAAAAAAACCACTGCCAAGACCAATGTCAAGGGGTTTTTCCCCTGTTCTCATCTAGGAGTTTTATACTTTTATGTCTTCCATTTGAGTCCTTAATTCATTTTGAGTTAATTTTTGCAAGAGATATATGATGGAGGACGGGGGTCCAGTTTCATTCTTTCACATACAAATATCCAATTTCTCCAATATCATTGATTGAAGAGAATATTCTTTCTTGATTGAATATTCATGGCTCCCTAGTCAAATATTAGTTGACTGTGTATGTGTGGGCTTATTTCTGGGCTCTCAGTTCTGTATCTTTGTCTATATCTGAGGCATGGACCAGCATGACCCTCCAGAGACCCTTGGCAGATGTTGTTGGTGTCAGGACCAAAGCCAAACAGAAATATAGCCATGTCCTCAGAGGGAAGGAGCTGTTTCTGGGTCTGTAGCTGGGATCATAGTCGGCAATTCAAAAGCCTAACCATGGGCCTGCCTTTTCAAAATAGCCCTCTTTGGTCTTGGGCATTACTAGTGCTTTACAGTCTTCTACCTGGATCCCACAAAGGCACTTTCATCCCAGATGGCTGCCAAATGCAAATGATTGTTGCTGAGCAGGAATACTTGGGGGGGGGGGCAAGGGGATGCCCTATTCTGCTATCTTGCTGATGTCACTCCCTGTGAAAATATTATTTGTTAAGAATTCGACTTCCCTTTTAAAATTATTTTGTGTGTATGTGCCTTGCTGCCTGATTTACCATCTTTCCAGATTACCCAAAGAAATTCCTCTAGGATGTCTTTGTTTGTAAGAGACTCTAACAAAATTAAAACCGGGGTACCTGGGTGCCTCGGTCAGTTAAGCCTCCACCTCTTGATTTCAGCTCAGGTCATGATCTCAGGGATGTGAGATTGAGCCCCATGTCAGGCTCTGTGCTGTGTGCAGAGCCTGCTTAAGGTTGTATCTCTCCCTCTGCCCATCCACACCCCCCACAAAAAAATTAATTCTTTATTAGTGAAACCAAGAATGTATTCCTTAACTTTTCTACAACTTCTAAAACAACTAAAACTTGTATGTGTGCCAGAAAACAGAAATCTCTGCAGACCAGCATCATCTAAAGCAAATCTTAAAAGATGAGAGTAGGGCACCGTATGGGTAATGAACCATGTAGCACTTGCTTCGAGAGGCACCCAGTTTGAAAGAGCATTGTCAGGCTGACGGAAGCATTTGTCTCAGTAAATATTCTTCTTCATTCCTAAAGCACTCAACCATGAGAAGGTGAGCACAGACAGCAGTCTAAAAGTCTCTAATGAATACTTGTAACACACAAGCCAAAAAATTCTTGGCCTATCTAACCTTTGTGAAAAATAGCAAGAGAAGAGATGGGGTTAAAATGAGGAAGAAGCTTCCACTTCCAACTATGATGGACCAGCCTATTGCAAAATGAACCTCTCAGCAAGAAAATCTTTAAAAGGTGAATAAAATACAGAAAACATCAGTTTGAAGGTATTAGAGAGTTACCCAGTCAGCCAAGACTCAAGGAGCCAAGTTGCTGGAAAGACCAGAAAAGTGAACTCAGTGTTCTGGGTCCCTTTAGGGACTTGATGATTCATACACAGGGCAAAAGGATTTTTTTAAAAATCCCAAATCGGGGCACCTGAGTGGCTCAGTCAGTTAAGCAGCCAACTCTTGAATTTGTGTCAGGTCATGATCTCGGGGTCATGAGATGGAGCCCACATCGTACTCTGTGCTCAGCCTGGAATCTGCTTGAGATTCCCTCTCTCCCTTCCCCTTCTGCTGCTCTCTCTCTCTGTAAATAAATAAATAAAATCTTTTTTAAAAAAATCCAAAATACTCTGTGTCTCTGAATAAATAAATAAAATCTTTTTAAAAATCCAAAATAAAAAGGGAATGTGCCCCAATTTATTTCATGAGGCCAACCCAAATTTCATATTAAAATCTGAAACGGACATTGCAAGAAAAGTTAATTACATAATATCTGTCAGGAACAAAATTGTAAAGTTGATCTCAATGCAATTCATAAATACATTAAAAAGATAATATATCATAACCCATTTGAATTTATTCAGGAATACAATATTGTTCCCACATTAGGAACACCAAACAGGGATCCCTGGGTGGCTCAGCGGATGAGCGTCTGCCTTCAGCCCAGGGCGCGATCCTGGAGTCCCGGGATTGAATCCCGCGTCGGGCTCCCTGCATGGAGCCTGCTGCTCCCTCTGCCTGTGTCTCTGCCTCTCTCTCTCTCTCTCTCTCTGTGTCTCTCATAAATAAATAAATCTTAAAACAAAAAAAAAAGGAACACCAAACAGAGAAAGGAAAGAAAGAAAGAAAGAAAGAAAGAAAGAAAGAAAGAAAGAAAGAAAGAAAGAAAGAGAAACCAAACAATTCACCATTCTGGAAGAAGAAAAGAAAAAAAAATCTCAATAAGTGCCAGAAAAGCACTTTAAAAATTCATTATAAAAACATTAGCAAAGTAGACATAGAAGAATCTGACATTAGTTTGATACTGAGGGACTACAAAATACCCTCAGGAAACCTCACACTTATGGTAAAATATAGAAGCCTTACTTGCTAAGATCAGGAACATGACAAAGTACCCTCTATCATCACATCTATCCAACACTGCATTTTACATCTTTGGCTGTGCATCGATGTAAGTAAAAGAACTACCAAAGCATAAGGAATGCAAAAGTAGGGGTGCCTGGGTGGCTCAGCTGTTTGGCGCCTGCCTTTGGCCCAGGGTGTGATCCTGGAGACCAGGGATCCAGTCCCACATCAGGCTCCCTGCATGGAGCCTGCTTCTCTCTCTCTGCCTGTGTCTCTGCCTCTCTCTCTCTCTCTGTGCCTCTCATGAATAAATAAATAAAGTCTTTTAAAAAAAGAAATGCAAAAATAAATATACCTGTGATTAGTCACAGACAACACTTATTTATGTATGTGACTATACAAAAATATTACACAGGTAAACTATAAAAATGAATCTATCAAAATTGCTCAATAAAGTCAGAATAAAAAAGTTTCATTGTAAAAAAAAAAAAGTTTCATTGTTATCAACCAGAAAGAAGTAGAAAGTTAATTTTTCAATGATCCTTATAAAAGCATAAAAAATACTTAGGGATTACCCTAACAAAATATGTACAATACTTTGTCACAGAAAACTAAAGACAATAATATGAGAAAATAGAAAAGATCGTGCCTGGGTTGCGCAGTCAGTTAACCATCTGCCTTTGGTTAAGTTTGTGAGGCTTGAGGTCCTAGAATTGAGTCCCACGTTGAGGCTCTCTGCTCTGCAGGGTGTCTGTTTCTCCCTCTGCCCCTTCCTCCACTCCTTCTCTTTCTCTCCTGATCTCTTTTTCAAATAAATAAATAAATAAATAAATAAATAAATAAATAAATAAATAAATAACTTTTTAAAAAAGAATATAGAAAAGGGGCACCTGGGTGGCTCAGTGGTTGAGTATCTGCCTTTGGCTCAGGTTGTGATCCCGGGGTCCTGGGGTCAAGGCCCTCATTAGGCTCTCCATAGGGCCTCCTTCTCCTCTACCCACGTCTCTGACTCTCTCTCTGTCTCTCATGAATAAATAAATAAAATCTTAAGAAAGAAAATAGAAAAGATCTAAACAAACAGGGGACAAATATCTATGAACTGCAAGATATAATATTGCAGACATACCTCCTTCTACAATGATATATGCATTCAATACCAAATGAAAAGCCCAGCTGTATTTTTATAATGTGGAAATTGAAAATCTGCTATTAAAATGTATATGTAAATTTAAAAGATCACAACCTGGGATCCCTGGGTGGCTCAGTGGTTTGGTGCCTTGCCTTCTGCCCAGGGCATGATCCTGGAGACCCGAGATCAGTTCCCACATCGGGCTCCCTGCATGGAGCCTACTTCTCCCTCTGCCTGTGTTTCTGACTCTCTCTGTTTCTCATGAATAAATAAATAAAATCTTTTTTAAAAAATTAAAAAATAAAAATAAAAGATCACAGCCTAAGTCAATTTTGAAAATAAACAAAGAATTCACATCACTAGGTATTAAGACTTATTCAAAAGCTATAATAATTAATTAAGACACTGTGGCATGATACTAGAACAGAAAAATATTCCACTTAAATGGAAGAGAACTCAAAAGCACAGCTACACAAATATGAACATGTGTATTTTTACAAAGGGGACACTCAGGGGCTCATTCAGTTAAACATCCTACTCTTGATTTCAGCTCAGGTCTTGATCTCAGGGTCATGAGTTCAAGTCCCCAACAGAGCCTACTTAAAAATAAAAATAATAACAATTAATTAATTAATTGATTTATTAATTAAAAATACAAGGGGACACTCCAATGGAGTGCAAAAAAGAATGGCCCTTCCAGTAAAATTCAACATGGAGAAAATCATTCTTGACCCTTCTTCATACAATACACAAAAGCATTCTAGAGGTCTTGAAGATGTAAATAGTAAAGGCAAAATAATAAATTTTTACAATAAAACAGGGGAGAAAATATTAATGAGCTCAGGGCAACCAAGAGAATGAGAGAAGACAGTCCCAAAAATAAATGCCACAAATTGCTCTTATCTACAATGTTTAAATGCAAGTGTGTGTATATAGACTATACAAAAAGACAGACAATGCTATAGAAAAAATGAACATACATTTTAATGTATGTTCCCCCCCAAAAAAGATAGCCAAATGGCAAATAAACAAAAAGGTCAAAACCTCATCAATCATCAAGAACATGCAAATGAAAATTAAAACCACAACGATACACCGACGTACATAAACTGGAATGGATAAAAATGAACAATATGAAAACTCCAGACATTCATCAAGTGTTGGCAAGGATGTGGACACTTGGAAATATCATGCCCTGCCAGTGGGAGTGTTAATTGGCACAATCACACTGGAAAACTCTTTGACACTATTAATAAATTAAAACTGCTTTGTATGTATTGTAGGACTAAACAAATGAGTAAATATATAGATATGTGAGTCATGTTTCTCCCGACAGAAGTGAGAAGCAAACATGAGGGAAGCCAAAGAATCATCTTGAATTATTGGACTTGAATTAAAAGTAAAAAGGAAAAATATGATTTCAGTAGTTTCTACTAAGGGGCCCACAGCCAATGACACCCCAGAAGAACTAGATCCAGGCCTTGGTTTCTAAATGCCATTCCCCTCTCAAAGGAATTAGGGGTAGCTGAGGCAATTGTGGGGTAGCCATCAGATGAGCCTGGAACATGTCTAAGCAAAGCATCATGAATGCTAAATTAAAATTGGGTAAAAAAAAAAAAAAAGATGTTTTAAAACTCCCAACTCTCTGAGGTACCCAAATGCAAAGATGCAATAGAGGCCATTTTTAATCTCCAATCCTCCCTGTTTTCAATGTATGCTTAACAATAACTGGAGGTTTTGTAACATTAATCAGTTAACGTGATTCACAACCTATGATAATTCACATTTCCACTCTGTAGTCACTCCGACAAATCAAAATGTCCTTTATTAGTTGGGCTCACATTTACATAATTTTCCCTTCCCATGGGATGTTGGCAGTGTGAACAATTATCACAAGAATAAAAGAATATTTATTCTCTTACCAGAAATCAAAGACTGCTTAAATTTCAAAAGGCTTTAATTTACATGAAGAAGTCAATCTTATAAACAACCTTCACATGAAAATATCTCAATTTAGTAATAAGTCAAGCACAAACTCTGGAACCTGGCACAGTACCTAGAAAAGGATGCCCAGTTAATGTAAAGAATTAATGTGTTGGGGCACCTGGGTGGCTTAGCAGAATAAATAAAATTGGGTAAAAACTTTGAAGAAAAGAAGTCTACTTACTACACAGCCTTTGAGTATCTTCCCATAACTTTTAGCAAATTACAAAATAAAATAAATTCATAATGGTGAAGGTAGATAACTTAGCCAAGTAATCAAAATTCACAAAAAGAGACAAAACATCAACAGAAAGAGTCATATGTGCTCCCAGACATAGTTACTTGAGGACACATCACTGCACGTATCCAAAATGTATATATAACCATGATTCACCAATGAGGAAACATCAAAGAAATCCAAATCGAGGAACATTCTATAGAATATCTGGCCTGTATTTTTTCACAAGAGACCAAAGAAGGCTAAGGAATTCTTTAAAAAAAAAAAAATAAAGACTGTATTTATTTTAGAGAGAGCATGCACTCTCATGAGTAGGGAGATAGGCAGGGGGGTGAGGAAAGAATCTCAAGCAGATTCTGTGCTGAGGGCAGAGCCCAACTCAGGGCTTGATCCCACAACCCACAACCCAGAAATCATGACCTGAGCGGAAACCAAGAGTCAAACATTTAACTGACTAAGCCACCCGGGTGCCCCAGAACTCCTCTTGATTCAAGGAGACTGGAGATGTGAGAACAAGATTCAGCATGGGTCCTGAACTGGATCCTTTACTGTAAAAATATAGTTAAGGAGGATGTTATTGAAGCAATTGATGTACTTGGAATATGACCTAGAGAATAAGCAACAGTATTATTTGATGTTAAACTCCCTGAATTTGATAACTCCACTGTTGTTATGCAAATAAATATCCTTGTTCATATTATAAAATGATATAATAGAGTTATGTAATATTAATAATTATTATATTTTTAAAAATATTATTTATTTATTTATTCATGAGAGACACAGAGAGAAAGGCAGAGACAGAGGCAGAGGGAGAAACAAGCTCCCTGCAGGGAGCCTGATGCAGGACGTGATCCCAGGGCCCCACAATCATGCCCTGAGCCAAAGGCAGAAGCTCAACCCCTGAGCCACTCAGGTGCCTTAACAGTAATTACACTAATACAGAAATACTAAGGAGTAAAGGGCCTGCTGCATGCAACTTATCTCCAAATGGTTCAAAAAAGAAATTTCTAAGTAATTATCTGTCTTACTTTTGTCTCTATTCTAGGAGACATTTTGCTTATTTAATTATAGAATTTAAGGTTGAAATCATTTCTTCAGAATCATAACAGCACTGTTCAGTTGTTTTGTACTATTATTTTTGTGGTTGAGATTGGTGATACTGTTGTAATTCTCTTTCCTCCTTGAAGTGACCTTTTTTTTCCTCCTTAAAAACTTTTGTATGGGTTTCTGTTTAATTCACTAAATGCTTAAAAGTGACAGGGGTTTTTCTCTCTTTATTTGGGAACTTGCTGCACAAACACAATCTGAACACCTAGGTCCTTTGGCAAGTCTTAGTGAGGGCTTGGCATGCTTGCTTTGGTAACTTCTCTTCCTTTCTTCCCCATTTCCTAGAACAACCATTACTTGTGCATTCGAATTCCTAGAATAAACAAATGTAATAACATTTTAAAATAAGTGGCTGTGATTCTCATAAAATATTTAGAAATGGTGCAGACTCAGTAGAACAAAAATAATTATAAAAGTAGTAGAGATTAAATTTTACGTGAGAGGACTTCAGAGAGTGACAGGTCTTAACGTGCCAAACTTCAAAAATATGGTTAAAACTAAAGATCCAGCTGAAGGGAAGATTGTATTGAGAATAGTCATTTCTCTGGTCACCTGGGTGGCTCCATTGGTTAAGCATCTACCTTCAGCTCAGGTCATGATCTCTGGGTCCTGGGATTGAGCCCCACGTAGGATTCCTTGCTTAGCAGGGTGTCTGCTTCTCTCTTTGCCCCTGCTCCTATGTGTACTCTCTCTCTCTCCCTCCCTCTCTCTCTCTCTCTCTCTCTCAAATAAATAAAGTCTTTAAAGAAAAAAAAAGAGAATAGTCACTTCTCTGATCAGGTGAAATTTGTTTCCTTAACTTTTCCAGTTTTTACTGGCAAAAGATGTTTTAAAACTCCCAACTCTCTGAGGTACCCAAATGCAAAGATGCAATAGAGGCCATTTTTAATCTCCAATCCTCCCTGTTTTCAATGTATGCTTAACAATAACTGGAGGTTTGTAACATTAATCAGTTAACGTGATTCACAACCTATGATAATTCACATTTCCACTCTGTAGTCACTCCGACAAATCAAAATGTCCTTTATTAGTTGGGCTCACATTTACATAATTTTCCCTTCCCATGGGATGTTGGCAGTGTGAACAATTATCACAAGAATAAAAGAATATTTATTCTCTTACCAGAAATCAAAGACTGCTTAAATTTCAAAAGGCTTTAATTTACATGAAGAAGTCAATCTTATAAACAACCTTCACATGAAAATATCTCAATTTAGTAATAAGTCAAGCACAAACTCTGGAACCTGGCACAGTACCTAGAAAAGGATGCCCAGTTAATGTAAAGAATTAATGTGTTGGGGCACCTGGGTGGCTTAGCAGCTGAACATCTGCCTTTGGCTCAGGGCGCGATCCCGGGGTCCTGGGATCAAGTCCCGCATCGGGCTTCCCGCATGGAGACTGCTTCTCCCTCTGTCTGTGTCTCTGCCTCTCTGTGTCTCTCATAAATAAATAAATAAATAAATAAATAAATAAATAAAATCTTAAAAAAAAAAGAATTAATGCTAAGATAGAAACATCACTTCCCTGCTCAAAACTCTCTAATGGCTTCTCATCTCATTGCAAATAAAAGCAAAGTTCTTACAATGGTCAACAAGATTCTACATGATCCAGCCTCTGTTGAATTGAAATGAATTTCTCAGTACGACCACTTCATTTGTGTGATCTGTGGTACTTATACTGACCTCCCAGTAGTTTCCAGAATATTCCAGGTGCACTTAGGATGTTGTCTTTCTCCTTCCCTACGCTCTGGATTTTCTGTGGTACTTATACTGACCTCCCAGTAGTTTCCAGAATATTCCAGGTGCACTTAGGATGTTGTCTTTCTCCTTCCCTACGCTCTGGATTTTCTTTATCCAGATATCCCTGCATAGTTTTTCTCCCCTCTTCTATTAAGTCTTCACTCAGCTTCTCAGTGAAAACTTCCTTCACTAACCTCTCTGTATTTTCACCCTTCTCTGCTTTATTTTTCTCTTCTGCCCTTATCATCATTTAAAGCATTATAATTTTCCTTTTTCCATCCTGTTTATTATTTGAATCCCATTGCCAGATCATTCTTGGATATTGATAGAATATGAACTCCAAGAAAGCAATTGTTTCAGCCTGTGTTATTTGCTCAGATCCCAGCACAGTGCTCAACACATAATTGCTGAATCAGTGAAAGAATTAATAAGCAATAAATGAATAAAGGACAACTCATGAGCTGAGGCTGGAGATTCAAGAGAGGTCAGATGATCCAGGGCTCATAAGTCAGGTTATGGGATTTCGATCTCACCCTAAATACAATGGCAAATAGCCAAAGGTTTTGATTGGAGAATGATGTGATCTCATTTACATTATAAGTTTATAATTTATAACAAGAGTGATAACCGGAGGTACTAGAGAGGAGGCAGGAACCCAAAGTTGTTGGTGGCTCCGGTCAGGATGGTGGTTGTGAAGCTAGAACCAGATGGAATAGTGTCAAACTGGTGTGGTGCCATGGATGCCAGCAGGAGAGATTGTCTTAGAGATAAGGAAGTTGTTATGACTGTTCCCCGAAGATAAAGAGACTATGGACAAAAGAAGTCTCATTGCATTTAATGACATGGAAGTCCCTGCTAACCTCAGCAGAGAGAAAGAAACAATAAAGCGACTCATGGAACACAGGGTCTCAGGAAACCAGCCTGACAATACCTGGGAAACCAGTAGTGTGGATAGGTTTGAGACGAGATGGCAATGGTTTTTAAGTCAAAAGTGTATTGATCTCACATGGAAGGTGGAGGAAAACAGCTGGCATACAAACCCTATTCCCTTCCTATGCCATCTTACAAACAACCCTCAGCCCAATTCCACTCTTAATTTTCAGCAAAATGCCCTTGAGAAACAGGAAGTAGGTTAACCTTCCCTAAGTAACTCATTCTGCTGTTTAACCCCAGCTTTATGAACTAATGCCCTTAAATCCTAGGTAAATCCTCCACACCGCAGGCTATTTTAGGACCATAATCTCTTCTCACTGCATGATCAAACCAACTATCTTCAAATACAGTCAACTTTTGTTCTGCCTCTCCAGTACATTGAATATAAAAGTTGAAGTAAGAGTCTGAAAGGGTAATCACATGTGATTTTATTTCTTTGTCACTAATTTCAAACGTCCACATAAACCATAAATTCGCTATGTCTTTGCAAATGTTATATTGTATTGCTTCTAACCTTTTTTCTTTCTTTTTTTTTTTTTTAAGAGAGAGGGATTGAGGTGGGGGGAGGGCAGAGGAAAAGAGAGAATCTTAAGGAGACTCCACACCCAGAACAGAGCCTGATGCAGGGCTCGATTTCACAACCCTGAGATCATGACCTGAGCCGAAATCAAGAGTTGAACACTTAACCAACTGAGCCACCCATTACTTACACCCATTGCTTACAATCTCTTTAATTGCTGTGTTGTTCAAATACTCTTCCCTAAGTTTTCTGAATCTGCCTACATATCTCATTTGAAAGTTAGTCTCAGATTATACTTTCTTATAATCTCCAATCATCTCCTTGAGTTTTGATGTTACTTAACTCATAGTTTTTCAGAAAATAAAAGAAGACAATCCACAGTAAACTATGATAGAAGTGCTCTGACAGGGATTCCTGGGTGGCTCAGCAGGTTGAGTGCCTGCCTTTGGCCCAGGGCATGATCCTGGAGTCCTGGGATCAAGTCCCACATCGGGCTCCCTGCATGGAGCCTGCTTCTCTCTCTGCCTATGTCTCTGCCTCTCTCTTTCTCTCTCTGTGTGTCTTTCATGAATAAATAAATAAAATCTTAAAAAAAAAAAAAAAAAAGAAGTGCTCTGACATCACTGACCAGTATACTCTTGTATTTTACTTTCCTCATCCATATTTTTGGAGACATATTTGTATTTGTAACTTCCAAATTTTGCCATGTTAGGAAGCTCCACACAAATTAATTTGCTTCCCGATTAGAAGGTTCAATCATGTAAAAAGGAAGATATTTTCAATACCTATAATACTTAAATTGTTAGAATTAAATAAGAGTAACCCATGTCCTCTATCCTAGTCATTCCTGTGCCTGCCACAGATTAAGTGCTTAATAAATATATGCAGAATGAATAAATGAGTGAATGAGAGCATTTCACATTTTGGCAGAATATGTGATGGTTTCTTAATCATAGGAAACAAACTTGAGGGTTTCTGGAGAGGAGGCGGGTGGGGGGATCGGGTAACTGGGTGATGAACAGTAAGGAGGGCACATGATGAGCACTGGATGTTATATAAGACTCATAAATCACTGACCTCTACCTCTGAAACTAATAATACATTATATGTTAATTAATTGAATTTAAATTAAAAACTAAAAATTGAAAAATTGAAAAAAAGGAAAAGAATTGCGATGGTTTAAATATTCTGATATTGGGGGCACCTGGGTGGTTCAGTCAGTTAAGCATCTGCCTTTGGCTTGGGTCATGATCTCAGGGTCCTGGGATTGAGCCCCATGTTGAGCGGGATGGGGGGGTTCCTGCTCAACAGGGAACCTGCTTCTCCCTCTCTTTGCCTCTCTTGCTATCTCTCTCTCTTTCAAATAAATAAATAAAATATTAAATAAATATTCTGATATTGAAGGGGAAAGGAAATTACTATGTGCATTTAGAGGTAATTTGTTCATGTCAGTGCTATCCTATAGAAATTTCTAAGATGATAGCAGTGTTATATACATTCTGTTGTTCAGTATGGTTTCCATTAGCCACATGCAGCTACTGAGCACTTGATATGTGGCTTATGCATCTAAGGAGCTGAACTTTTTTACATTTTTAATTAACTTAAATTTAAATAGCCACATATGGCTACAATAGAAGACAGTGCAGGGGCACCTGGGTGGCTCAGTTGGTTAAGCATCTCTTGGTTTCCCCTTGGGTCATGATCTCAGTATCATGAGATTGAGCCCTATGAAGGGCTGTGTGCAGAGTCGGCTATCCCTTTCCCTCTGCTCCTCATCCCTGCTGTCTCTCTCTCTTTCTCTCTCTCTCTCTCTCATAAATAAAATCTTAAATTTAAAAAAAAGATGAAGACAATGTAGCTTTAAATGAATCTGTACATGTTTGGTACAGATAAAGTATTTCTGTCCCTTTAAAAACTAAAAGAATTTCCTGATATGTCCCATACAATGTCAGAAAGAAACTAATTCAAATACCAGTTTTGGATGTTTATACCAATTTTAAACATCAATGTCAAAGAGTCAAGTTAGCTGAACAAACACAGCCTGTGATGGTACCCACCCCACACTCCTTCCCCTCAGTGGTTGGAAATACGCTTTAGGATTGACTGTGTTCACAAAATGTTTCTACAATCTCTAGAGCTGAATTTTATTAGTTTCAGTGTAGCCATCTCCTGTGTGCCTGGCACAGAGTAGGTGTTAGTATCCAGTGAATGCATATTCAGCAAGGCAGACAGGCTGCTTTTTTCATTTAGGTACCAGTCAGTGTCTGCAGCACATAGTCAAATATCGCACATACACAGACAGATCCATAATTAGAGCTTTACCAATAATGCGGCTTTAACCTGGGCAATACAAGTTTAAACTTGTGGTCCCTATGTCGCCGTTGTGTGTTAGCCTCTCTGAGTCTCAAAAGTATCAGTGTTTGGACTCTATCAAATCCTCACTCTTCATCAACAATCTTGAGCTGTATTTGTTCGGATTGCTACATTTTGGAATAATCAATGGATAATGATGTTGATTAAATTCTCCTTCTTGGTCTGATCATTGCAAATGTATGTTACAGGCATTTGATTAACTACAGTGTGTTCTTATTAAGTAAAAATAATAATACTGAAATATAAAAGCCCCTTGGTCTACATAAAAAATTAAAGATCTCGGCTTAAGTCATAATTAAAAAGGAATTATGTACAAAATTAAGACTGAATGATGAAATTAAACCCTTGCAGGCTGCCCCCCATGTGTTACAACGAACACTTGAGCAAGTTGAGAACCCACTTTGAAATTAGGAACCATATGTTCACACTGGAAGATGCCCCCACTCCTCACCACACCCACCTTAGGTCAGATCAGACCCAAATTAGAATTCCTGTGTTGAACATTGTTTAAGCTAATTTGAAATGTAATTGCATAATCACATCAATATAGTCAAAGAAATGTGGTTTTTATAGACAAGGTATAATCATTTTCTAATTACCAATTAAGAACTCTCCGCGGTTTATTAGGAAATAAAAGCTTAGAATAGCTTGGTGAATTACAGTATGTGAATTAACCCAGTTGCCCTCTGGAGCTCTTCCGGTGACAGAAATACAAATAATGCACTGTGAAACCGTAGCTCTAATTTGTATCCTGAAACCAAAATTCATGCCCCCATGCTTTACACCTTCTTCCTCTTCACTACCAGTTTCTGTAATCCAAGTTCCAGGGGAGAATGATATTGATTCCAGTGACTCTGAGCAGTTGCTTTGTTGTAACTGCCAGTGAAAGACCAATCTTTGCAAATACAAATTACCCGAACGTGGTCCATTTGTACAATGAGGTTTAAGGTACACAGCTTCAGAGTTCCCGAGCAGCCAGTCTAAGTAGGTGCCTATGTCAAGATAGTCCAGGGACACAGCATAAGCAGTCAGAACACCTGGGTTCTAGCCCTGCTCTCGTTCTGATCACTGAACCCCAGGCTCCTTATGCACAAAATCAGAATTACCCCACAATTACCAGGTTAGAAGGGCAAACAAATGAAATCAAGTAGGTGGAAGTGCTCTGTGAGTCTCACTAGGTACATGAAATTAAATAATTTAAGTTAGTCTTTGAGAAGAATTATCTTATAATGACAAAAGTCCTTTCTCTAGGCATCAGGATGCTCAATGGCCTGCTAAACAACCATGAACTGCAAAACAGCTGCTGAGGGCATGGTGGGTCTATTTCCTTAGGCCTGGAAAGCTCTGTAAGAGAACTCTCTCTGCCTTCAGAGTTTCCAACCTAGGCCTCTAAACTGCCACTTCTGAGTTTCAAAATCTGCCCTAAAAATATTTTTTTTAAGATTTTATTTTATTCATGAGAGACAGAGAGAGAGAGAGAGGCAGAGACAGAGGCAGAGGGAGAAGCGGTCTCCCTGCGAGGAGCCCGATGCGGGACTCAATCCCAGGAGCCACATAGGCACCTCTGCCCTAAAAATATTGCTGGAAAGACCAGCTTGGTGTTTTCTCCCAAATTGGAATTTTAATTCCCTATGCCCGTCAGGAGTACAGGACATTTCACTCTACCTCTGAAAATATTTTGACCAAGATCCGTAGCTTCTGTTACATATCAAAACCAGCTCAAATTTTCCATGAAAAAAACAAATCCCCGCTATTGGTATTGTTATGTGGGTCCTTCATGACCAGGAAAAGTTTTGCTGGTTACTCTTTTCTCCAAGATAGCATTTCTGCCTGTGCAAGCTCCCAGTTCACACTCAGAATCAGGAAATGCTTATCTCACAAATTTAAGGGGGAAAAAGGCAGAGATCACTACCCTCACCTCTGGTAATTCTTTCCTCCCATGAATTGTGTTTCATCTAATTCCCTGTGCTTTTACAACTCTCTGATATCTTCAAGATATTTTTTTAATTAGGATTTTGGGGGGAGAGGAGGCAATAGGCACACTTGCCTATGTCCTTCCTAGTAGTGGAAGTCATGTCAACCTCTTCTAATTCTGATCTGATATATTTTGCATGTATTCCTTAAGTAATTTCAAAATGAAACCTTGTTTTTATTTAAACTTGGGAATCCAATTTTCTAAAACATGGCATATTTAACCTTGAATCCTAATTGGTATTTTTGCAGGAAATTTTGTTATTTCAACATTCTCTCTACTCCAGAGAAACTGGTACCAGAAGGGTTTGGCTTTGTTCTTATACCACAGAAAATGACCATTCATGGGATCACCTAAAAGCTTCTTTTTGACATTGCCTTAGAGAAGATATTAATCATAGAATTATCTTGAGGTCATAAGATACCTATTACATAGAAATGAGAATAAAATTGTTATGTATAAATAACATGTTCAATTGTATATGAACATGTTCTATTAAATATTGTGTGGTAATTCCCTCCATGTCTCTAATAAAGAAATGTAAGTAAAATGGGACGCCTGGGTGGCTCAGTGGTTGAGCATCTTCCTCTGCCTATGTCTCTGCCTCTCTGTCTCTGTTTCTCATGAATAAATAAATAAAATCTTTAAAAAAGAGAGAGAGAGAGAGAGAGAGAGAACCAGAGAGAGAGAGAGAGAAAGAGAGAGATGTAAGTAAACTGCCAAAGAGTATAACATTACCTGGTGAAAACATTATCAAATAAAATTAACCCAGATTTCAAGGATTGTCTTTAGAGTTCTGGCCCCTACCTCTATTTGACTCAATAAATGTCTCCCCCTCCCCATATTAATGATTCAATCCTTCTAGTGTGGATAAGTGATGTGTTATGGTCCAGCCCCTTCAAATTGTTAATTCCAAAGCTCCAAGTATGATCAGCAAAAGGAAAAGATAAGGAGAGAAGTGCAGGCTTGAACTCTGTAACAAGGCAGTCCATTACCTGGTAAGATCCTGAAACAGCAAGAACACTAGTCAAGGTGTATTTGCCACCCATTGAGAACAATTAAAAATTTACTAATTCGCAAAGAGTGACTTATAAAAAGAATCCCTCCTCTTTCATGTCAGGAGTATATTTGAAGAATCCACACGAGTCACTGTCAGATGCCCCATGGGCAGGTACACAAAAGAAACCTCAAACAGTTGCAGACACACAGGTGAACTAAGGGCGCTGCTTGAACAGCCTCAAGTGCTGTGTTCAGTACAACTATTTATTTAATGAGATAAAATAAATTTCGGGTCATGATAAAAAAAATAATACTCTTCACTTTGTATTATCTAGGAAATTGCTTGTGGAAATAGCACAGAAAGAAACCAGATAACACAGGTTTTAATTCCAGCTTTGTCAATAGCTAACTGTGTGAATGTTAGCAAGTCTGGATTTTTTTTTAAGTCTGTATTTACTTGTCAGTAAAAGGGGAATAACATACACATTCCCTATTTACCGTGTGACATGCAAGTGAGCGCAAATCTGAAAGTCTGTGAGCCACACACTGGTGCACACAAATAACGTGTTAACATAAGAGGAATTAGTTATTTTCGTAGAACTGTTGACCTGTCCAAAACAAAGCCATTTTTATTTGTGTTGATTTTTCCTCCTCTACCACAAATAAATGGGTAGAAATAAAATCCAATGGAATATAGAGATTTTTTTAATGGGTTTGGTCACTCTTGCCAGTTCCTCTTTTCCTAGCGGAGTAGAGAGAGTTCCCTTGACCAATACCTGGATTTAGATATTTCACTACTGGCAAAATAACTCATTCTCAGGTAACTCTAGATGAACTGTGTGTAAATATGTTCACACCAAGAGTGTTGGGCGGCTTTACGGTATCATCAATTCTACCTAAAGTACTTATAGAAACACACACACAGGTTAGTCTTTGTCAGAATAACAACAACAACCAGATGGCAATATTGAGAAGGTAAGAGAGGTGAGGTGTATGCAGCTTAAAAAACAGAGGCTGTTTTCGTGCAAGCTTGTAAAAAAAAGTATAGTAGAACAACAAAGGTGAGGCCTGGGAAAAAACATGGCATCAGTACCAGACCAGGGGTTTACGTGAGGATGTGTTTTCACTTTTAGGATCTGCTAAAAACTGGCATGAATTACTTTAGGGTAGAGTTCAACTCGTAAAAACCTAGTACATCTTTCCCGCTAAGAGGATTATTGAAGTTTTACTGAAAACTTTGCCTGTTCCAATCACACTAGCTATTACGTCTTTAGAGTCCCAGGCCTAGAAGTGAAGCAAAACAGTTTGTACGGAAAAATAATTTTGCAATTATGCAAGAAGATAAAAAGTAAATTCATATGGTTTTACACTGATTTATGTACTGAGTCAGGCTTTACAGCTATATCTTATTCCTCTTCTCTAAGCCTTAGAAACTAGAACTGGCCGTCTGGTTTTGCTTTGGGAGCAATGTGTGCAACTTCCTAGTGGATGAACTGACCTGCTGGTTTCATCTTTCCAACAGGAACTCTGTATGAGTGAAAAGTAAATCCTTGCTCTTTTAGGCCATTGGAATTTGGGGATTGCCTAGCATTTGATTGGTTCTCAAGGGGGCTACTGCAGAAAACCTTAAAATATAAGTGCTAGCGTAGCATTGGCTTAAAGAAGCAGCAGTAACAGGCACCAGTTGGTTAAGCATCTGCCTTCGGCCTAGGTTATGATCCCAGGGTCCGGTATCGAGTCCCACATCGGGCTCTCGCTGCTCAGTGAGGAGTCTGCTTCTCCTTCTGCCCTTCTCCCCTGCTCATGATCACTCTCTCAAATAAATTTTTTTAAATCTTTTTAAAAAAAGAAGGAAAAATAAGGAAAATCATATTACAAGCTGGAAAGATGGCAAACCATGTTACAAAGTAACACGGTATTTGGTAAACTATCATGTCTGATAACCTTTGAGAGAGTTCATGTGCCTAATCACATGGTAGTTGTATAGGAAGTAATTAGACAACAGAATGTTAATAGCATGAGTTGGTTATTATTGGATGCATTTGACAAAGTGTTTCAAGAGAGATTAGCTGAAAAAAGAATTTCCATTTGTAAGCAGGAATAAAAAGGAATAGAGTTCAAAAATTCTAGGATTTGCAAAGTCAGAACAGACAACAGCACCCCATCCCCAGTAGTGAAAGATTACTGGTTTTTTTCTCATTCCTATATAAAGCCATCTTTTTCCCACATTGATTTAAAAGCCACATTTCACATGGTTGATCATTCCTTCAAAACACCTCCTTCATTTGGCTTCCAGGTCATCCCACTTTCTGTGTTTCCTTCTTCCTCATTGATCACTCTTCTAAATTTCCTCTATGGTTCTTCCTGTCACCCTAACCTCTGAACACTGTAGGGCCACTAGGCTTTGTCCAAGGGCATCTTCTATATCTATATGTATGCTCACTCCTTGGAGCTCTCTCAGGGCTTTCCAATACCACATGTATATTGATAGTTCCCAACTTTCTGCCCCAAATTCTAGCTGTCTACTTGACATCTCTGCTAGGATTGCAAATAGCCATCTCAGACTTTCTGTCTCCAAAATTGAACGCAAATCCCCCCAAAACAAACACCAAATCTTCAAACCTGATGTCCCAATTGGCTTCTCATTTTAGTAAATGGAAATCCCATTCCTCTAATTTTAATGCTATAAACTTCCTTGGAGTGACCCTGCAACAACAGGCTGCAGCCCGTTTGGTCTTTGATTTCTTTATAAACTCAATATGGAGGCTAGAATCAGTAACACCATAAAATACCTAATTTTCTTTCCAGGACGAAAGAATAAGGTATTTGTATTTATATTCCAAAACTGGCTTCAGAATTCAATACAAAGATAGACATTTGCACCCTTAAGCAAATATCACTCTTTGGATCACCTTAAATATGTCACAGGGCCTGCATTTGGCTGAACAAATCAGCTATTAATGACCTTGCTCTTTCTACCGTGTATTCTCCTGACACCAGGAAAATTATTCTTCCTACTATTTTAAGATTCCCTGCACTCATGTTTTAAAATGTTTTTTGCAAATTCCCCTGTACTAGTTTTAAGATTAGATTTCTATTTCAGAATTCATATTGCAGTTTAAGGAAAACTAAATCCTCTTACAAATCATGTGTCAACAGCCTGAATACCATCATGGCTGAATGTAACCAACTTAGGAAGATAAGTGAGTATACGCTCCTAGAACCTAGTAACACAGCTACAGCATCCAGGATGATACACTCTGATAGACAGGTACTTAACATTACTTAGAAGATCTCAATCTGAAATCTTATCTCGTTTGCTAATGGACTCCCACACAATAAAATAGGAAACAGAATTTGGGACTAAAGGAGACATTTTAGTCACTCCTTCTCTTGCTATTCCTAATAGATTTTCTTCCATGTTCCCAGCTCAGTATATGTTTTAGTTTCATGTACTTGGGTATCAGTAAGTCCAAACTCAAGTGCATTTTTCATCATCTATGACACTACCTACAGATACCCAGGTTTCATTTAGAGTTAACCACCCAAGCAGACCAAGCCAGAGTCCATCCAGTTATGTCAGCCATCCTGCATATAAATCCCCCTTTATACACTGTTTGCCATGAACACTGCTGTGCTGGAATCAGTGACCTAGAAATGCACATCCACTGCAAGCAAGTTGAAATAAACAAACCTCACTTGCACCCTGTAGTTGTGGTGGTATGTGCCCAATATACTCAGTGCCTAAAAAGAAAATGCAATGTGAATATCCATTTGTCCCAATTCTGGGCTCCATTAGGGTAATTATAAATCAGTGCCCCTGGTGTGAATGGAATACATGATGTTCAGAATGATGTTCATTTTGGAGAACCATTATATTCATTTGTAACCACCCCATCCACATAAAGAAAAAACATCCTTCCTCTCATTAGACTGGGAAAACGACCCATCAAACTCTCTCCCAGTTGAACTAGGGGAAACATTTTACTCCTAATACACTGTCTTGGTGTTTCCACCTTTAAAGCTCAAACATTTTCCTGTGATGTGCACTCATGCACTGCTGACATCCACCTCCTTGTGTATCCCTTTGTCGTATCAGGGTCGCGGCAGCTAACCTTTTAAGCCATCTATATAGAGCTGCAGCAAGCTTGCAGAAGCAAACCAATGCAGCTGGTAAACAGGGATTGAGAAGTTCATTTTCTGTGAGCCAGTGAAATCCATTTAGTGCCTTGTTTCCTTTTCCCTGTCCTCAACCGTTTATTTTACCTATCAAACACAAACTAGTGTGTTGCATTTCTCTGGCCACTAGCGGGAAGTTAGTTAACATTTAAGCTACTACGTTATTCCCTGCCTGCCACCTAATCTGTAATGATGGATCTCAGGAAAATCAACTCTGGGAATTTTACTAGATGTCTAGGGATGAAGCATCACCTATCACCTTTCTCCAGGTGTTTGTCTTTTTGGTTTTATAGCCAAGCTAATCCCCAAAGGAAAACTCTTTCGGTAATGGATGGGCTTTTCCCATGGACCCAGTAGTATGCTACAGCATGTTAAAGACGTTAAACCATTGGCTTTTTAAATTATGATTTAATCTTATTCATATGAAGATACTTCCCAGATTGATTCTAGTTTCTTAAAGATACTTAGTCATTTTATTCCCATATTGTCTTCTTTAGAAGAGCATTGATTAGGGGTTACATAAATATTGAAAAAATGAAGGCATGAGTAAATAAGCGAACAAATTGTGTGTCTTTGTTGACTTCTAGGATGCTCTATTCATGTTTTCTTTAGGAATACTCTGCTTTACTCACTGTGTGTGAGTGTGACTGTGTGTACATACATAGATACATGTAAATTGTTTACTTTTTTATGTAAATTGTTTCCTATTTATACCTCCTCTACTATAGTTTGGTTCTATATGCAAGACTACCTGCATATCTTTTTTTTTAAGATTTTTTTTTAATATTTTTTTCTTTACTTATTTATGATAGTCACACAGAGAGAGAGAGAGAGGCAGAGACACAGGCAGAGGGAGAAGCAGGCTCCATGCAGGGAGCCCGATGTGGGACTCGATCCTGGGACTCCAGGATTGCTATCTGAGCCAAAGGCAGACGCTCAACCACTGAACCACCCAGGTGCCCCGAGACTGCCTGCATCTTATCTCGAATGACAGCTTGCCATCCTCCTCATCCTCATCCTGGGTTCAAGCTGACCCTCACTACAATCTCTGCTCAGCTTCTTGACGGTTTCCAAAAGCAGTAGACACCACATTCTGGACAACTGGAGATTCAAGCAAAGTATAACATGAGCTTAGCTGATAAGGGGGAAGAGCACATTGATAAGAGGGAAAGATGGCTGAAAATTTGTATACGGTATGCAGCCATCGTGAGAGTAATATTTTTCCATTGTATAGTCTTTGTATCCCCAAATTATTTTTGTAGATATCAATTAATTAAAGCTCACAGTGTTCTGAGTCATATCACGTGATTTAGTTTGTGCTATCTCGACGATTGTCATATGAATCAGATACTGGAGTTCCACTGGCCATATTTCTGAAGTAATTTGGGCCACGTCTCAATTTCCCATTTCCAGAATTTTTTTCCCTATTAATAAAAAACAATACATCACAAGAGTAGAGTGGGCAGAGGGGACACACTTCCATTCTGCATGTGTTGAAACAGGATTCAAAGTTCTTTAAAGCAATCGGAAAAGACAAAGTTCTCTGTCAACCAGATATGAAAATCATAATTTTTTTTTCTCAAACAAATAGAAAAGCCTCCTTTTCCTAAGATGCAAGGAAAGGAATATAAAGTGAATCGTTGATTCTACTGTATGGATAAGTGTGCCATAAGAACAATTATACATAAACTTCCAAATGTCTTGCTCCTCCCACCATGCAAAAACCTCATTTAATTAAAGTTTCTGTCTTTGATTTTTAAATATATATATTTTTAGTAATAGAAACATGAACCCAACAAATAAATAGCCACATTTGGATGACTTGAGTGTGTTTGGAATGTTGAGAATCTATTTACATTTTAATAAGATATTTCCTCAGTGCAGGTCTTAGATAAATCTCCATAGAGATGAGGCTAGGACACAGAATTATGAAGAAAGAGGCGCCCTTGACAATTTGGAGAAAAGGAAAGATAAGCAGAGTGGTGTTTAATAGAAACAGATGTGGATGTAATCCCTTTAGGAAGAAAAAATCTGTACAAATATAACATAAGAGGAGGAGAAATGGCTTTAGACAGACATAATGGAAAAACCTGGGGAGCTTTGAGAACTCAAGCTAAGAATGAGTTCATGACTCAGACTCTCTTCTAATTCACAGCCCAACAACTGGTGCGTTATGAGGATAACATGAAGAAAGACATAGTGTTAAGTGCAATATGTTGTATATAAGAAAGATTAACAGGAGTTTCTGAAAGTGGCAATGGAAGGCTGAAGGAAGGATCCGTCAACCTAAAAATGTATAAATCATATTTACATAGTCACAGATATGTGGGCCGGTCGGCACATCTCCAACAGATGACCAGTAACACTTGTTTTCTATCCCAGCAGGAAGGATTTGAGTTAACTTTAAGGAAAATCTATTGACTAAAGGTTGAACATTAAAATATATTAATGGAAGTCAGAGAATTCTATTAACCCCATTTTTTAAAAAATGACCATCTATTTAGTTCTGCAATGCTTGGCCTAGCTTCCAGGAGTATAGAATTGACCTAGAGTTACAGTCCCACCACCAGCTGATAGATGGCTAATGGTTAAAGAAGGAGGTTTTGTGGGGAAGCTGAGGAAATGAACGTGTGTCCCAGTACACACTGAGCCAGAACGGTCCCCTCACTCTTCAAGGGTATTCTCTCTCCCCCTGAGAAAATATTTCCCTTCCTTGTGCTTTATTTTGTCCTCAATCTTAAGGAATTGAGACTACTCCTTAATAGGAATAGCCCTTAACAGTGACTCCTCCAATTTGCTCTGGGAAGAAGGAGATGAGCAGAGATGCTGCCAAGGAAAACCTTTACCTGGGGAGGAGTGAGAGGCACCAGTATGTAAATTTTCTTTTCTAAAGGTAAAGAAGAAAAAGTAGCAATTCTGACTCCTCTAAATCTTGACCTTTTAGCCCCACGTCTCTGGCAAGAACTTGAACAGAATTCTAAATACAGCTCTCTCCAGGCTGAACCACGTCACTGATGGCTATGACACACAAAAAAATGTGTACAGCATCACGGTGAATCAGCTAATCTCAGTGACTCAACTAATCTAAGGCTGTGCTTGCTTTAAATAACTCTCCCTAAGGTTAAGTAAAATTTCTCAACCAATAAATTTATTCTACATGGTTGTGGCCAGAATGCAGTGCAAAAGCAACATCCCTCAGCTAAGTGCAGTTGCAGAGAGAGCAACCCAGCTGCACAAGGTGGGGTATATCCTCCATCTGAATCCAGCAGCAAGCCATGCCTTCTGCCTCTTAATGCAGGCACAGTGAGAAAAGATTATTTGGAGGAGAAAGACAATTGCTGGGCCAAGCAAACTAAAATGTTCCCTGAACTAACAAGGAAACAAGAAAGGATCAGCATTTTGTGACACATGTTTTAGATGAGAAAACAAGTTAGTACACAATTAAACAATTTAACAATCATTACACAGATTCAGAGTAAATTCTCCACAATTATTACCATGACAATTATTACCATGATTAATATCGTAGAAAGGTTCAGAAACCCTAAGGAAACTATTTCAACATCATAACATCTTGCATGTAAAGTTTTACCCAAGCTTTTAAAAATATATAGTGGATGTTATCTATTATAAAGTGAGGTACGGTTACCTGAGGCACACCAAACCAGGCAAAGAGCAACTTTTCTAAAATCTGTATTAACAGAGATTATCTCTGTCATATGATTTGTTTCTTAAGTATTCTGAATTGCTTTGAACAGGTCTTCATATTTCCATGGTAGTTTATTTAAGTATGGATCTCTGCTGTGCCTAGCACTTTGCTGATTATCATGAGCAGTTGTAGGCAAAGCAAATGGCTTTTAAGATAAGGGTCTGCCCACAAGAGCCTAGATGAGGACAACACACACACACACACACACACACACACACAACACACACCTGCTGTGTGGGGATCCCTTGTAGTAGTGCCGATGCATTATCACTAGTTTTGCCTGGAGGGAGGGGTGTAGAAATGGAAAGGCTTCCTTAATTAAGTACTTTGGAAAACAAAAGGCAGGGTGTGTGGTGAAAGGAAAGAGAACAGTCAGAGGAGACTTCTGGGACTGGAAGCAGGAGCTGCTGCCCTAGTGGAGGAGGTAACAAGGTTGGGTTTTGGAAAACCTCAGTTAGTGGTTGGACAAGGAACTCTACCCAGAAGCCTGCCACTGCCATTCTCTGCTCCACAGAAAGCTTCAGCTGGGAGCAGAGGTTCCTGCAGGGGAGGGGTGCCTGAAAGCTTGAGAGTGTCAGCTCAAGGGGGTTATTATCTCACAAAAGGAGACATTGCGGCATCATCATTGCTACCACGTAAAAAGAATCTGCTCCATGTTTACACAGCTAGGAAAATCTAAAAACTTAACAGTTGACTGCATATGTGCAATATATGCACCTTCAATTGGCCTATTCAAGAAACTATCATTTTCATTTGCACCTCTTTTCCATTCCTTCCTCTCCATTTCCAACAGCAATCTCATTCTGAAGCTCACCCCAGAACAAGAGCGGTGCGGAGCAGACACGCCTGATTTGTATTCTCCACAGAGCCTGTGGGAAAGTGGCCAGAATGATTGAAACGTATTAAATACCAGTTGTGGTCTTTAGAAATCATCAGGGAAAACATCACACATGAAATTATCACCAAATATTTCAATTTAGTGACAAGTACCGGCTTCCCATCAAAATGGATTTTCCCTCCCTAGAAGGATGCTTAAACCAGGATTCCTAATTCATATTCATCTTTCCTCAAAAACAAGTTGATCTTGACGAGCAGTGCTGAACAGGTGGGAAAGGACCTTTGATAGGGGCAAGCTCCTTCCTGTCCGCCTTCCCCAACCCCTCAGGGGAGAGCTGAGTGAGTGCCCCGTTGCCAAGCAACTCTGAAAAGGCTTTTGAATCTCATTAATTAAAATAATTAATTAAATTACTCTAAAGGGCACTTGCACTACGTGAACAGACCCTGTCCAACCGAGGCAGGAGAAATATTCACAAACAATACCAGGTCACAGCATGAAGACCAATCACAGGAGGAGCTGGGTAGAGTTTACATGGGCAAGATTTCCTGACACTTGCAACATAGAAATTGAGGGCATTATGCTAAATGAGAGAAGTCAGACAGAGCAAGGCAAATACTGTATGATCTCACTTGTGGAATCTAAAAAACCTGAACTCATGAAAACAGTAGAATGATGGATGTGGGTTGGGAAAACTGGGGAGATGTTTAGGGTACGGACATGCAACTAGTAGATCATTAAGTCCTGGAGATCTAATGCATAGCATAGAGACTATGGTCAGCAATACTGTATTACAAACTTCAAACTTGCTAAGAAACTAGATCTGAATTATTCTCACCACAAAAAAAAATGATAATTACATGATGTGATAAAGGTGTTAGCTAACAGTACACTGGTAATCATATGGCAACTTATAAATGTATCAAATCAACACATTGTATACCTTCAATTCATACAATGTTACATGTGGATTATACTTCAATTTTTTACATTTTAAGATAAAAAAATAAAAGAGACAGAGAACCAAAGGAGTATGAAAAAACATGAATGCCACACATAGGTATTTCATACAAGACTGAATTCTCCTAAAAGTGTCACATTCAGGGGGGAGTATCATCTTGTAAGAACTTGTAAGAACTCAGATATCTGATTTATTTCTGAAAGTTCCTCAGCTTTGCCATTTCTCAGCAAATAGTCTGAGTAGACCTTAAGAAGCCTGAACGGACAGGAAGAGTGCGGCTTCTCTATGCACCCCTCTCCCCATCACTTCTGTCCTTTTGTTTGAATTCAGCGAGTGTGTGCTTTCTGCTGTTATTGTGTCTTATTGGGTTTTCATGAGTACTTTCTTTTTTGCTTTTTCTTAAAGATTTTATTTATTCATGAGAGACACATAGAGAGAGGCAGGGACACAGGCAGAGGGAGAAGCAGACTCCCTGCCGGGAGCCCTAATGCAGGACTCGATCCCAGGATTGCAGCATCACAACCTGGGCCAAAGGCAGATGCTCAACCACGGAGCCACCCAGGCGCCCCCTCTCTTTTTCACTTTATTCAATTAAAGTAAATGTATGTTAAAATACTTCCCTAAAAAGGAGAATCAGGTGTTTTAGTTTCTGTTTACGTCACTGTCAGTAAGTAATTACCATCATTTTGTCCATCGATTTTGCTCATATTTTGGCACCTTTCATTCTTGTGTGGATTCAATTTCCCATCAGCTATCATTTCTATTACACTTGAAGAATTTCCTTTAACATTTCTTAGAGTGCACGTCTGCTGGTGACAAATCACATACGTATTTATTTTTCTGAAAAAGCCTTTATTTTTGCCTTCATTTTTTAATATTTTGGGGTGGATTTAACATTCTAAGTGATAGGGCTTTTTCCTTTCTTCTTAAGACTCTGTAGATAGAATTCCATTGTCCTCTGATTTGCAGACTATTGAGGACACATCTGAAATTATTCTCATCTTTATTGCCCAATATGTAATGTATCTTTTATCTCCAATTGCTTTTAAGATCTTTTTTAATCAATGATTTTCAGAAATTTTGTTATGATGGGACTCCATCTGTTTTCTTTTTTTGTATTTATCCCACTCAGTTGGGTTCACTGAACCTTTTAGATCTGTGGGTTTATAGAGTTCGTTAATTTTGGAAAATTTTCAGCCATTATTTGTTCATAAATTCTTTCTGATCCCATGTTTTCTGGGACACCAACTGAATATAAATTAGACCCATTTGATATTGTCCACAAATCACCAGATCTCTGGGGTTTTTTTTATGTTTACTCAGCTTCATTTGTATAAATCCTTTTGTACATCTTCAGATTCACTGAGTTTTCCTTTTTCAATGGCTGCTCTTTGTCCTTCCAGTAAAATCTTCACTTTGTATATTGTACTTTTATGTTCACTGGTTCATGGTTTATTTTTATATCCTCCATTCCTGTCCTGATTATGTGTAAAGTGAAGATTTTAAACATAATGATTATTTTAAACACAACGATTTAAAATAACCATTGTAAAGTCCTTAAGCTAATTCTTTCACCTTTGTTATTTCTAAGTACATGTCTATTGCCTGATTTTCTCTCAGTTAACTATAATGATATATATATATGCATGTGCATATGTACATATATATAAAATATATGTAGCTATATATTTTATTATTAACTTTTATATATTTTATTATATATATTTGCTTATGCATGTCTTATAATTGTATATTAGATTTAATGTATTATGTTGTTATCAGGTTTTGCCTTTCTTTTTTTTAAGGTTTTATTTATTTATTCATAAGAGACACAGGGAGAGAGGCAGAGACACAGGCAGAGGGAGAAGCAGGCTCCATGCAGGGAGCCCGATGCAGGACTTGCTCCTAGGACTCCAGGATCACACCTGAGCCAAAGGCGATGCTCAACCACTGAGCCACCCAGGCATCCCAAGGTTTTGCCTTTCTTTAGAGAATACTGAAATTCATTTTGGCAGTTAAGTAACTTTCAGATCAGCTTATTTTTAAAGCTTTATTGGTCTAGATTAGAATTATTATTATTAGAATTGTTAAAATAAGTATTAGAATTTTTATTAGTTTGGCCTCATTGCTAAAGGCTGACCTTCCAGCTGTCTCTGTTAACTAACCAGCCAGGTTCAATGGAACTATCTCCCAGCCATGGGTGAGTTCTGGAAGTGGTGGAGCTTGTAGTTCAACTGTTCATGCTGCTTCATGGTGCTTTTTTACATCCTACATAGGTGAAGCCTAGTATTCAGGGACAGATTCAAAAGGACCTGATCTCTGACTCTGGAGTCATTTTCTGCATGACTCCCTCTTCTGGAACACCCTGGGCCTGCAAATTCCACCCACTTCATCCTCCCCAGACTCTACTCTGCCCGGTTTATCCTTTCTTGTGCACAAAGCATCGCCAAGTGGTTGTAGTCAGAACAATCATAAGGCTCACATCATTTTCTACCCCTTTCCCTGGATCACAGATCTTGGCTGCCTATTGCCCAATTTCCAAAAATCATTGTTTCATATGTTTTTCCAGTTCTTAAATTTATTTTAGCAAGAAGACAAACCTAGTACCAGTTGCTTTAGCCATGGCAAGAAGTAGAAAATCTACAATTTCAGTGGCTAAGGAATACCAGACAACTGGAATGGATACATCTCACTCAGGGTCTCTCATGAGCTTGCAGCTAATGTGAAATGTTCACCAAGACTACAATAATATGAAAGCTCAAATGGTGCTGGACAATGAACTCCAAGGTGACTCACCATTGCCAAAGTCAAGTTGGTACTGGTTGTTTGCAGGAGGTCATACGTCATCACCTCATGGGTATCTCTGGCAGGCTGTTTGAATGCCCTCAGGGCAGGGCAGCTGGCTTCTCCCACCAGAACACTTTAAACATGAGGAGACAGTGCCCTAGATTTCTAGTAATTGTCCAACCACTGACATTTTCTTTAATATAAACCATTGTGGGGGGTGCCTGGGTGGCTCAGTGGTTGAGCATATGCCTTTGGCTCAGGTTGTGATCCCAGGGTCCTGGGATCAAATCCCCCAACTGGCTCTCTTCAGGGAGCTTGCTTCTCCCTCTGCCTATGTCTCTGCCTGTCTCTGTGTGTCTCTCATGAATAAATAAAACCTTAAAAAATAAACCACTATGGATCACATTCAGCACACCGAAGAACCACAACTCCCTGTCCCCAATTCTTTAATCAATTACTTATTGTTAAAAAAAAAATGACCCAAGTTCAATCTGGTAGAAAGAGGTACAATACCCAAGGAAGTTTGCCCAGCATCTCATCACTGCCCTCCCTTCCTTTCACAAGAAGCTGACCATGTTTATTTCAGAGGTTCTAATGGAGAATGTTTCCCCAAAAAGGGGAAGAGGGCCAAAGGGGATTTTGCTTGGCGCACAACATCAGTATCCTCAGATAACGAGAGCCCGGTACAACATTCCCCTTGCACATTGCAGCACACTTGGCTGCCCTTGCTTCTTATGTCTCTCCACAAAGCTAAAGCAGCAGCCTCTTTCGGAGACTCCTGCCATTCCATGCCACCACCCCAAAAATATGGTAAGAAAAGAAAGGAAAAGAAAAAGTCTTTTCTACTAAGGGGTATTCCAAGTACGAAGAAAAAAGATGAATGCGCCAGATGCTAGCATCTCTGTTGCTGCAGACGTGGTTGATTTAATGAAGGGCAAGGTTGCTTTGGCTTCTAAATAAAGGCAACTTGCAAGTCACAAAACATTTTAAAATACATGCATTTCTCTAGACTTTATGTATTCCTTCCAGAAACTCTACTTCTCTTCCAAGTGTGTGAGACTCACAGCTCTTAGTAATAAATTTAGCATTTAACGCGCAGAAGTCGAAACGAGGATGTCAACAGAGGGAAGAAATACACATGGAACTTCTCTGGCTCCCGCAAAAATGAAAGCATTTGTGTGTGTGTGTACAGGTATGTGTGATTATTTTTAGATTTATATGCTCATGTTCATATGATCCATATAATCGCCATTTAGCTTTTTCTTTAAAGGTTTTATTTATTTATTCATAAGAGACACAGAAAGAGAGGCAGAGACATAGGCAGAGGAAAAAGCAGGCTCCTTGTAGGGAGCCTGGTGCAGGACTTGATCCCTAGACCGCAGGATCATGACCTGAGCCAAAGGCAGACCAGTGAGCCACCCAGGTGCTTTCTATTTAGCTTTTCTTGTTAAGAATTAGAGGAATCAACAGGTGTCAAGTATATCAGTCAGTTTACAGGCATTTACTAATAGATATTGAGCTGCTTGCCTTCAAGAACCACAGACTAGCCAATATGCATATAACTAACATACTTTTAGCTATTCAGCATATATTGAATTATACCCACTATGGAATAGATTCTCTGTCAGAAAATGAGGATTCAAAGTACAAGATAAAGATTCTGACATCAACATAAGCCAGAATTGGAAATGGATGTTGAGAGAGGTGTTGATGCCATTTCTATGATCGTCTAGGGTTTAAATGTTTGTGTAGCATTGTTTTATAGTTTAATATCTCAAGCAACGTTTATCGGTTGAAGGTCTGAAATTTGATAATTATGAAATACCATACAGATTCTATGCTAAGAAGGTGTTTAAAAAAATAGAATGTCATCATTTAGCCTTACTTGCATTTTTATTAGTGCACTCTGGCATTTATAATGACAATTTGTAAATACTCCTCTAAACATCTAATGATCACAACCTTCTTTCGGTGTCTTAATTTTCAGGCGATGATTATGTTCTCTAATATGGCAACCATATGTATCTACCTAAATTTAAATTTATGTTAATTAAAAGTAAAAAAGATAATAATAAATTCCCTTCATCAGTCCTACTGTCCTCACTTCAAGTGTTCAGTAGCCACTGTATTATAGAATATCTCCAACATTATAGAAAGTTTTGTTGGATGGAAATAGTTTATCAATTGCTAACATTAAAAAATATTCCAACTGAAAACATATTATGTTTGCCAAGCACATTTCCATAGCATTTCATTCTTTTTTTTTTTTTTTTTGATGTTAACTTTTTGACTCCTGCGGATAAACCTAATGTCATTCATTTTAGGATAATTTAAAATAGCAGTTGATTAATAAACATGTTCCCTATGCTAATCTGTTCTCTGCCCAATAGCACTGCCATTTGAGGACACTGTATTAAAAGTTAAACTTCAACTTTTTATATTAAATTTGAAAATACCATTTAAAATCGAAAATTGGGGCAGCCCGGGTGGCTCAGCGGTTTAGCGCCTTAGGCCCAGGGTGTGATCCTGGAGTCTCAGGATCAAGTCCCACGTTGGGCTCCCTGCATGGAGCCTGCTTCTCCCTCTGCCTATGTCACTGCCTATTTCTCTCTCTCCCTCTCTCTCTGTCTCATTAATAAATAAATAAAATCATTAAAAAATAAAATAAAATCGAAAATTGATTACCACAAATTAAATCAACTACTTATATCCTTTATGAAGCTCTCCATGGAGGACACACTAAAAATACAGCCCTTCCTGCCTGGATTCTTGCAAACTACTTGCTAGAGAAAATTTTAGAATTCAGGATTTTGTACAATATGCTTTTGATTTTGTTTTCCACAGCGAGAGAGAGTAAAAGAGATATGTATATACTTCTTCAATTAAAAGAAACTTCGGGTCACTTTTTAAAACGCAAACTTATAAAACATCAAATGCAGTGATAATTTGCTTGTTATTAGACTTGATGATGATTGGACTCAGTGCTCCTCCACAGATATTTTATTATAATGCTTCATATTGGATAAGAGAAAATTCAACATGACACATTCAAATAGTCCACTAAAACTTTTTTCCACTAAAACTTAAATGACCATCAACTTAATATAGACTAATATATGCAGAGGTTTTGTACACAAACCTCATGGTGACAGTATATCAAAGACCACTAATAAGTGCACAAAGAATAAAGAGAAAGAAATCCATCAGAAATGCATCAGTAAAGAAAATCAGCAAAGCATGAAAGAAAGACAATCTTTAGACACAACCACAAAACAAATCCTAAAATGACAATACATACGTATCTGTCGATAGTGACTTTTAACATAAAGGAACTAAACACTCCAATCAAAAGACGGGATGACAGAGTGGATAAAAAAACAAGACCCAGCGATAAGCTGCCTACAAGAGACTCATTGTAGACCTAAAGACACCTGCAGATTGAAAGTGAGGGGACGAAGAAACATCTATCATACAAATGGATGTCAAAAGAAAGCCAGAGTAGCAATACGCACATTGGACAAAATAGTCTTTAAAGCAAAGACTGTAGGGACGCCTGGTGGCTCAGTGGTTGAGTGTCTGCCTTCGGCTCCGAGCGTGATCCCAGAGTCCCTAGATCGAGTCCCGCATCAGGCTCCCCATGAGGAGCCTGCTTTTCCCTCTGCATGTGTCTCTGCCTCTGTCTGTGTCTCTCATGAATAATATAAAATAATAAAATAAAATAAAAATAAAATAAACGAAGACCATAAAAAAAGACAAAGAAGGACCTATATAATAATAAAGGGGACAGTCCAACAAGGAGATTTAACAATTGTAAATATTTATGGACTCAACATAGGAGCACCCAAATACATAAAACAGTTAATAACAACCATAAAGTATCTAACTAATAATAATACAATAATAGTAGGGGATTTTCACACCTCACTTACATTAAAGCACAAATCATCTAAACAGAAAATCAATAAGGAAACAATGGTTTTGAATGACACACTGGAACAGATGGATTTAAAAGATATTTACAGAACATTCCATCCTAAAACAGCAGAATATACATTTTTTCTTTCTTTTTTAAAAAAGATTTTATTTATTTAATTGAGAGAGAGAGAAAGCAGGAGACAGAGTATGAGTGGAGGGAGAGGGGCAAAGGGAGAGGAAGAAGCAGATTCCCCACTGAGCAGGGAGACGGATGTAGGGCTCTATCCCAGCACCCCAGGATCATGACTCAAGCTGAAGGCAGATGGATAGCCAAATGAGCCACCCAGGAACCCCTACACGTTCTTTTCAAGTGCACATGGAACATTTTCCAGAATAGATCACATATAAAATCACAAAACAAGCTTCATCAAAGTCATATCATGCTTCTTTTCCATCCATAATGCTATGAAATTAGAAGTCAACCACAAGAAAAAATCTGGAAAGAGCAAAATATATGGAGGTTAAACAACATGCTACTAAATGATGAATGGGTGGACCAGGAAATAGAAAGAGAAATCAAAAAGTACATGGAAACAAATGAAAATGAAAATACAACAATCCAAAATCTTTGGGATGCAATCTTTGGGATGAAACTACAGGCCAATATTTCTGATGAACATAGTTGCAAAAATCCTCAACAAAATACTATACTAGCAAATCAAGTTCAACAATACATTAAAAGAAAAAAAAAAACAAAAAATAAATAAATAAATAAATAAAAGAAAAAAAACCAATACATTAAAAGAATCATTCACTACGATCAAGTGGGGTTTATTTCTGGGTTGCAAGAATGGCTCAATATTGAAAGTCAATCAAGATGACACAACGCATCAATAAGGAAGGATAAAAACTATATGATCATCTCAATAGATGCAGAGAAAGCATTTGACAAAGTACAAAATTGATTCACGATAAAAACCTTCCACAAAGTAGATTTTGAGTGAACATACCTCAACATAATAAATGAAAAACCTACAGCAAACATCATACTCAATGGGGAAAATCTGAGAGCTTTTCCCCTCAGGTCAGGAACAAGACAAGAATATCCACTCTCATCACTTTTATTCAACACAGTACTGGGAGTCCTAGCCACAGTGGTCAGACAACAGAAAGAAAGAAAAGGTGTACAAATTGGTAAGGAAGAAGTAAACCTTCCACTATTTGTAGATGATATGATACTATATACAGAAAACCCAAAAGACTCCACCAAAAAACCTGCTGGAACTGATAAACGAATTCGGTAAAATCACAGGGTACAAAACCAATGTAAAGAAATCTGTTGCATTTCTATACATCAATAATGAAGCAGTAGCAAGAGAAATTAAGAAAACAATCCCATTTAGAGTTTTACCAAAAACAGTAAGGAATAAACCTACCAAATGGTAAAAGACCTATATTCTGAAAACTATAAAACATTGATAAAAGAAATTGAAGATGACACAAAGAAATAGAAAGTCATTCCACACCCATGGTTTGGAAGAACAAATATTTTTAAAATGTCTATGCTTACCCAAAGCAAACTGCACATTTAATGCAATCTCTGTCAAAATAGCAACAGCATTTTTCACAGAACTAGAACAAAAAATTCTGAAATTTGTATGGAACTATGAAAGATCCCAAGTAGCCAAAGCAATCTTGAAAAAGAAAAGCAAAGCTGGAGGAGTGACAATTCCAGACTTCAAGTTATATTGCAGAGCTGTAGTGATCAAAACAGTATGGTGCTGACACAAAAACAGATATATAGATCAAGGGAACAAAATAGAAAGCCCAGAAATGAACCCACAACTATATGGTCGGTTATTATTTGACAAAGCAGGAAAGACTATCTAATGGGAAAAAGACAGTCTCTTCAACAAAGGGTGTTGGGAAAACTGGGCAGCAACAGGTAAAAGAATAAAACTGGACCACTTTCCTACACTATATACAAAAATAAAATCAAAATGGATTAAAGACCTAAATGTGAGACCTGAAACCATAAAAATCATAGAAGAGAACAAGGCAGTAACCTCTTTGACATCAGCCCTAGCAACTTTGTTCTAGACGTGTCTCCTGAGGCAAGGGAAACAAAAGCAAAAATAAACTATTGGGAGTACATTAAAATAAAAAGCTTCTGCACATTGAAGGGAACAATCAGCAAAACTAAAAGGCAACTTACAGAATGGGAGAAGATATTTGCAAATGACAAATCTGACAAAGGGTTAATATTCGAAATACATAAAGAACTTCTAAAACTTAACACCCAAGAAACAAATAATCCAATTTCAAAATGAGCAGAAGACATGAACAGACATTTCTCCAAAAAAGGCATCCAGATGGCCAACAGACACATGGAAAGATGCTCCACATCACTCACCATCAGGGAAATGCAAATCAAAACTACAGTGAGATATCATCTCACACTTGTCAGAATGGCTAGACTCAACAACACAAGAAATAACAGGTGTTAGTGAGGATATGGGGGAAAAGGAACCCTTGGGTAACTGTTGGTGGGAATGCAAACTGGTACAGCTACTGTGGAAACAGTACGGAGGTTCCCCCCAAAATTAAGAACAGAACAACCTTATGATCCAGCAATCTCACCACTAGATATTTACCCAATGAATACAAAAATACAATTGCAACGGGATACAAGCACCCCTTATAGCAGCATTACCTACAATAGCCAAGATATGGAAGCAGCCCAAGTGTCCACCAACTGATGAATGGATAAAGAAGATGTAGCATTTACACGCAATGGAATATTACTCCGCCATAAATAAAAGAGTGAAATCTTGCTATTTGCAATGACATGGATGGAGCCGCAGAGTATAACGCTAAGTGAAATAAGTTAGTCAAAGAAAGACAAATACCTATGATTGCACTCATACGTGGAATTTAAGAAACAAACAAGCAAAGCAGGGGAGAAAGAGAGAAAGGGAGAGAGGGAGGGAGATAGAGGCAAATCAAGGAACCGACTCTTAACTACGCAGAACACACTGATGGTTACCAGAATTGGGGGGTGGGAGTGGAAAAGGTGATAAGGATTAAGGAGTGCACTTGTTGTGATGAGCACCACGCATTGTATGGAAGTGTTGAATTACTATATTATACACCTGAAACTAACAACACACTGTTGAAAATAAATAAGAAATAAACAAATATTCCACTAGACAAGAGAGCTAAAAAGTACCGATCAGCCATGGCCCTTTTGTGAATAAGCTTTTTGTCTGGCTTCATGCACAAGAGGATCTTTTTGACAAGGATTTAACATGACCTTACCTAATTTTCTGACAAACAAAGGCAGTTTTTCTATCCTATGTCTGATCACAGATTTGCCTAGATATTCTCCTTCTACAGTTTAAAGTTCTTCAATTAAGTTTGGCAGTGTATCTGTACCCTGGGGATATTGCAAAACCCTCTACTTGATATGGAAGACTGTCTGCACTCCCCAAGTCCTGTAACCCACAATTACATTAAAAATTTAGATACACTATCAATATTACTAACTGTAAGAGAAAAAGAACCTCACTCCTCAATCTTGGACACTGCAAAGTTAACTGTGGCTCAGCTGGACACGGAGGTGATCTATGTTTCTTCTCTGGGGATTTACTTCTTTACATCATTCTAATTGTCATTAAAAAAAACTGAGTTTAGTAATAACTGAAGAAGTTTATCTACAATCCTGGTCCTCTGCTCTCCCATCATTCTAATCATACACTTTCTCCTCTTCTGATCCAAGCAGATACATGCTGAGGTCAAACACCAAGCCCTTGATCAAAATGGCTATAATTCTCCTGCTACAGTGACTTTCCCCTTCACTCTACCTAAGGGCTGATCTGATTTCCCTGTCAAGTATGTCAAGTAAATCTTTAAAGGTGTCTGTCAGTTGCCAACATGAGGTCTGCCAAACAAGAGTGCTGCCTTCGGGAAGGAAGCAGAAACCTCCAGAGTTATGTTATAAAAGGCAGCGATTCTCGATATCCAGGGCAGTAACACTCCTATCCGTCTCAAGTCTGGATATTTATAAGATGTGAAAATATAGGAAAGTAGTTTCTACAGAAGACTTGAAAGCGGGAGATATTACTTTATTTCCAAAACAAGATAACAAGACTAATGGCTCATTAAACTCAATGTTCTATATGGGGTAGAAAAAGCTCCTCCTGAATTTAAATGTTATTTCTTACAGTCTGTCAGGGAGCTAGCAACTTTCTACTAAAATTTTTTGGATAACCTATTTGAAGTCAAAGCTGTAAGACTCTTTTTTTCTTGTCTCAACTCTATAGAAGGCAAGCCTATATTTAGGATGAGTTATTGAATAGAGGAATAGAGGAATGGAGATTCTAAACTGGTCTAAAGACTTCTCAACAGCTAGATGTCCCATCTTATCATCCCTTAACAGGGAAGGCTAATAAAGAGCTGCCTCAAATAGTTGATCTATATAAGTCTCATTTCAGCTCAGCTGCTGATTCATCAGATACATTTCTTGCTGTGTGCAGGGGCTTTCTGTCTGACAAGATGAAATTTGGCTTAGTAACTAGAGTTCTGATTGCAGTATCTTCTACCTTTCATAATATGTTCTCCCAAAGGTCTTGTAATAAATAGACCAACTCCCCTTGCCATCATCCTCTTGTGCTTTCTAGCAGAAGCTAGAGAGGCACATATCTGAGATCTGTATCAATTTTACCAAAAAAGTTGAGAAAAAGAATGCAATGAATGTAATTTTAAAATAACAGATAAATGATAAGTTCCAAATGGTCTAGAGTATGACTAACAAAATTTGAAAGTAATAGAATATGTGGGAGAAATATTACTGGTTTCTTTTGAGGTTATAATAGGTCAATAGATTACTTGTTCAGAAAATTTCCAAGGATTTTTGATTGCTTAATAAATTAAAATGGAATGCTTGCTTTATGAAAGGAAAATCTCAGATAATTATCTGAAAAGTATTACAAATTTGAATAAGTGAAAAGGAACTCTGTATGTTGAAGAACTATAACATAAAGTCTCTTCATTCTGTCTATACAATATTTACTCCTAAGAGAATATATTTAAACCAAACCAGATGCCTAAGAACAGAAGATTCAACCTATTACATACATATGTGATTTTTTATATACATCCATATGTGTGTGCATGTATTTGTTCCAATGAAACATACCTTTTTTAAAAAAAATTTTTTATTTATTTATGATAGTCACAGAGAGAGAGAGAGAGAGAGGCAGAGACATAGACAGAGGGAAAAGCAGGCTCCATGCACCGGGAGCCCGATGTAGGATTCGATCCCAGGTCTCCAGGATCACGCCCTGGGCCAAAGGCAGGTGCCAAACCGCTGCACCACCCAGGGATCCCAAAACATACCTTTTTGTTGTTAAATATTTTATTTATTTGAGAGAGAGAGCATGAGAGCATGAGTGGGGGGAGGGGCAGAGGGAGAGGGAGAAGCAGATTTCCCACTGAGCAGGGAACCCAGTGCTGGGCTCCATTCCAGGACCCCGAGATCATGACCTGAGCTGAAGGCAGACACTTGACCAACTGAGCCAACCAGGTGCCCCTCTTTCTTTTTATATATATATGCACATATATTCCATGTATTCATGTACAATTTCTTTAGAATTAAACAATACTTCTAAAATAATACGTTGGAAGTTTTTTTCTTTACATTGCATGACATCAGTATATTAAATGAAAAAGGGTATAAAATATAAATCATTCAGTAGAATAAAAATTACAAAAAGTCATTTATGTCATATGTAAAATTTTTGTAATGTATACAAGATGTAACTGTATCATAAAAACAAGATGGCAAGCAATACTGCAGCAGAGATTTCAAAGGCTTTTTGTAACTGTTCCTCACTATGGAAATAATAAATATTCATTTTAACAAAAATAAAAGGGTTTTTAAAGTTAGTTTTTTAAGGTAAACTACAATAATTTTTTTAAAGATTTTATTTATTTATTCATGAGAGACACACACAGAGAGAGAGGCAGAGACATAGGCAGAGGGAGAAGCAGGCTCCATGCAGAGAGCCCAATGTGGGACTCAATCCCGGGACTCCAGGATCACACCCTGGGCCAAAGGCAGGTGCTCAACCACTGAGCCACCAAGGCATCCCTACAATAAATTATTTTTTTTAATTTTTTTTTATTTATTTATGATAGTCACACAGAGAGAGAGAGAGAGGCAGAGACACAGGCAGAGGGAGAAGCAGGCTCCATGCACTGGGAGCCCGATGTGGGATTCGATCCCGGGTCTCCAGGATCGCGCCCTGGGCCAAAGGCAGGCGCTAAACCGCTGCACCACCCAGGGATCCCAATAAATTATTTAAAACAAAACAGAAGATCACCCAGAGAAGAACATGAGCAAAATTTGATATATAATCTTCCAAACTGGTTTTTAAAATGTACCCTAAGATATTTCTATTTTTCTGAAAGATTTGTTTATTCACTTTGGTTCAAATTCAGATAAATAACCACTTGCATGTTTAAAATATTCATTTTCAATATTTCACATTGTACTAGCGGGTTTTTTGGGGGGATATCATATTAAGTTGTCTCGTATTCAGCTTTCTGCAAACTACTAACATCTAGAAGAAGGAAGAGGAGGAGCAGAAAGTGCTACAGAGTATCAACTCTGAATGCTCCACATTGGACACCCTCATTTCATAAGTTAAGTAGTTAATAAAGAGTTTCTGTAATCAAACAGGTCAGCATGTTATCTTTCCATATGTTCAGTTCAATAGGCCTATTACTTAGCAAACAAGACACATTATACATGCAATTACAAACACATTTGGAGAATCTAAAGTTCCAGGTAACTCTACACCTCCAATGTGCAAAAGTTTTCCCTGGGGCTGGATTTTTTTTTCATGCAACGTGCATGTTTATTTACATTTATACTGCCAATGTGTTCTGGTTCCGTAGTGATAAGGAGAGGATGTAAATAACATACAGGCACACCAAGGAAAATTAAGGCATAGTTAGTATGCATGCCAGTAACACAATGCCACACCACCATTCTGTTCGAGGTCAGCCACTTCTTTCTTTAATAACTGAGCATCCAATGGTTTTCTTTTCATAGAAAAATGGAAACTCTTCTTGGATGCCTTTTCAGTCAGTCAATACCACACACACTCTTTGAATAGCATCTATATATGTGCCAGCCACTGTTGCTGGTGCAGACACTTATGGTTAATTATTCTATCTCTGTAACATGTTATTTGGAGGCAGATTGGCACTACTGACAAGGAATTTGGGGTTTAATTCGCATCTAAAAATTTTAAATACCCGTAATTGTGGATGGCCAGGAACATTACCCATGGCTTATTTGCATATTGTTCCCTTTGTCCCTAAAATATGAAGACATCTAGCAAAACTTTATGCCATGTGTTGTGGCACACCAAACTGAAGGCAAAGATCACTTGATGGATGCCTGGTATTGAGGACTTGTGGGGTCATGATGAGCCGCCAGACAGTTTCATGTCACAACCATTGAATATCCCTTCTGAACGTACCTCCTGCCCAAACTTTTGCAGATTCACCCCAGAGCTATCTGGCTCAGTTATCTTGGTCCTCAGTGGCTACAAGCAGAATCATACTTCAAGGGGTTCAAAGGGTTCAGGGGTTATCCATCAGGCCAATTCCATTTCAAATATAAAAAATCTCATGCACTCTGGTCAAATTGACATTTTCTCCATCTTATGTGTCAGTAGCACAAAAGCTGAAGCTCCTTCCATATTGAGATTCTGAACTTTATTCTCCTTTAATGTAACAGCCCTTTCACTAAATCCTTTCTCAGGCTCACTGATTACTTCTCTTGAAAATACTCTAACCTTGTATCCCTTTCTTTTTATGAATACAACTTATCCAAACCTTGAGAAATTTTCTTAGTTCTCTAGCACTTTCAGCTGCAACTCTCTGCCAATAGTAAAAATTGAATCAAGGCTCTGTAGGGAAAAATTTGTGCTTCAAAAGGGAACGATGCATTGTCTATATATATATATAGCACATGTCTCCCTGTTATCTATTTATGATTCTATGACAGCCTTTCCACATCTCTGTAAATTCTAGATAGATGATAGCAATGAAAAATAATTCTTATCTATAGAAATGCAAATCTGCCCTGTCCACGAGAGTCAATTGACCTTGCTCTCCAACTGTGGAGAAGCCAGGATTTTCTTTTGAATCTATTAAATGCCTACTTTATTCCCTTACTGATTCACCAGTTAAGTAAAATCTTTAATAATTATTCACTTTATATCAGCACAGGAGCCACAATTTTATCTTTTGGGGGGGAAATTATTATTTAACAGCCCCAAATGAAGAAAAAAAGCATAACTGGAGTACTGATCATGGAATTTATAAAAATGAGATGAGGAAACAGGATATATCCAGCAAGAGGGGATCTAGAGTCATATTTTCTCATGCTTTTCTTTCTTTTTTTAATGTTTATTTTTTAGAGAGAGAGAGAGAGAGTGTGTGTGTGTGTGTGAGAGAGAGAGAGAGAGAGAGAGAGAGTAGGGAGAGTGATAAAGGGCGAGGGAGAGAGAATCTCAAGCAGACTGTCCACTGAGTACAGAACCTGTCATGGGGCTCAATCTCAGGACCCTGAGATCATGACCTGAGCTAAAATCAAGAGTCAGAAGCTCAACCAACTGAGCCATTCAGGCCCCCCTCATGCTATTCCAAGCATAAAAATATCATAATTTAGGGGAAATGAAAATGAAGAGTTATTTAATAATTTTCTCTAAAAGTAATAACACTTTACATTCATATTCGAGTCTTGATGGAAATGATTAAAGGGTGATGGTTAGTATGTGAAAACATTGTCAGGGGACACCTGGGTGACTCAGAGGTTGAGTGTCTGCCTTTGGCTCAGGGTGTGATCCTGGAGCCCCTGGATCGAGTCCCACATCAGGCTCCCTGCGTGGAGCCTGCTTCTGCCTGTGTTTCTGTGTGTGTGTGTGTGTGTGTGTGTGTGTGTGTGTCTCATGAATAAATAAATAAAATCTTGAAAGAAAAAAGAAAACGTGGGGGGCAAGATGGTGGAGGAGCAGGGTCCCCAAGTCACCTGTCTCCACCAACTCACCTAGATAACTTTCAAATCATCCTGAAAATCTACAAATTCGACCTGAGATTTAAAGAGAGAACAGCTGGAACGCTACAGAGAGAAGGGTTTTTGCTTCTAACGAGATAGGAAGGGGGGGGGGGTAAAACAGAATCCGGGGGGGAGGAGCGCGGCGAGGAGCTGGGCTAAGGCCGTGGGGAGAGCCTGGGGACAGGAGAGCGCCCCCCCCAGAAGCTGGGCCTCTAACACCCCGCCCGGATTCCTCCCGGAGGGCAGGGCGCTCAGCGGGGACGCCGGGCAGAGCGGCAGGAGGGGCGGTGCAGCCCCCAGGCGCCCGGGGTCACTGACAGGAGGGGCGCGGGGGAGAGCGCAGTGAAGGGCTGGAGCACCCGCGGGGCCTGGGGAGCAGCTCAGGAGGGGGCTCCGCGCAGGGGGGGGGGCTGCATGCCCCGGGAGTGGATTCCAGCGGCGCAGACCCCAGAGCCCCAGAGCCCAGGGGACACAGCCCGGGATCCTGCGCTCCCCCGGGATGGGCGGAGGTGGGGAGGGCCCAGGACAGCTAGGACGCTCCTGCCCCGGGGGCCCCCGAGCTGCGCAGGTCAGCGCCCCCCGCGACGGAGCACTTGGGCCCGTGCCGACTGAGAGCTGCGGTGGTTACCGGGAGCTGACTCCAGGGCTGGAGACCCGGCCGCCGCCAGTGGGGTTGTTCCTCCTGGTGTCACCCTGCGCCGGGGAGGGGCGGGGCCCCAGGGGACAGAGGCCTCATGGGGTCCACAGCTCCCACTGAGCCCGGCACCTGGTGGGGGGGAGGGGGGCTCCCCCAGGTGCACACACCTGAGAGTCAGCGCAGCAGCCCCTCCCCCAGAAGACCAGCTGGAAGGACAGGGGAAGAGCAGGTTCTTTTTTTTTTTTTTTTTTTTTTTTTTTTTATTTATGATAGGCACACAGTGAGAGAGAGAGAGAGAGAGAGAGAGAGGCAGAGACATAGGCAGAGGGAGAAGCAGGCTCCATGCACCGGGAGCCCGATGTGGGATTCGATCCCGGGTCTCCAGGATCCGGCCCTGGGCCAAAGGCAGGCGCTAAACTGCTGCGCCACCCAGGGATCCCGAAGAGCAGGTTCTTGACTGAGCCGCGCTGGAAAGCTCCAGGGGAAGTTGAGGGATTTACACTATATAGAACCAGAGGGTACCATTCCTTGGTTTTTTGTTGTCGTTTTTTCTTTTTTTTTTTTCTTCCTTTTTCCAGTACAACTTGTTTTTAGCCACTCTGCACTGAGCAACATGACTAGAAAGAAGAACTCACCACAAAAGAAAGAATCAGAAACCATACTCTCTGCCACAGAGGTACAGAATTTGGATTACAATTCAATGTCAGAAAGCCAATTCAGAAGCACAATTATAAAGCTACTGGTGGCTCTGGAAAAAAGCGTAAAGGATTCAAGAGACTTCATGACTACAGAATTTAGATCTAATCAGGCCGAAATAAAAAAACAATTAAATGAGATGCAATCCAAACTGGAGGTCCTAATGACGAGGGTTAATGAGGTAGAAGACGAGTGGCATAGAAGACAAGTTGATGGCAAGGAAGGAAGCTGAGGAAAAAAGAGAAAAATGATTAAAAGACCATGAGGAAAGGTAAAGGGAAATAAATGACAGCTTCAGAAGGAAAAATCTACATTTAATTGGGGTTCCAGAGGGCGCCAAAGGGGAGAGGACCAGAAGGCATATTTGTGGTTTTTTTTTTTTATCAGAAGGCATATTTGAACATGATTTGAACAAATCATAGCTGAGAACTTCCCTAATTTGGGGATGGAAACAGGCATTCAGATCCAGGAGATAGAGAGGTCCCCTCCTAAGATCAATAAAAACCGTTCAACACCTTGACATTTAATAGTGAAACTTGCAAATTCCAAAGATAAAGAGAAAATCCTTAAAGCAGCAAGAGACAAGAGATCCCTAACTTATATGGGAGAAATATTAGATTAACAGTAGACCTCTCCACAGAGACCTGGCAGGCCAGAAAGGGATGGCAGGATATATTCAGGGTCCTAAATGAGAAGAACATGCAGCCAAGAATACTTTATCTTCTTGATAAAGAAGAAGATATCCAGCAAGGATATCTCATTCAGCTTGCTGATGAGATATCCAGCAAGGCTCTGGATATCTTGAGCCTTCATATCCAAGGCTATCCTTGGATAGATATCCAGCAAGGCTCTCATTCAGAATAGAAGGAGAGATAAAGAGCTTCCAAGATAGGCAGAAACTGAAAGAATATGTGACCACCAAACCAGCTCTGCAAAAAATATTAAGGGGGACTCTGTAAAAGAAAGAGGAAGCCCAAAGAAATAAGCCACAAAAACAGGGACTGAATAGGTATTATGATGACATTAAATTCATATCTTTCAATAGTAAGTCTGAACATGAATGGGCTTAATGATCCCATCAAAAGATGCAGGGTTTCAGACTGGATAAAAAAGCAAGACCCATCTATTCACTGTCTATAAGAGACTCATTTTAGACCTAAGGACACCTACCACCTGAAAATGAAAGGTTGAAGAACCATTTACCATTCAAATCGTCCTCAAAAGAAAGCAGGAGTAGCCATCCTCATATCAGATAAATTAAAGTTTATCCCAAAGACTGTAGTAAGAGATGAAAAGGGACACTATATCATACTTAAAGGATCTGTCCAACAAGAGGACCTAACAATCATGAATATTTATGACCTAACAACCATGAGTATTTATGCATAACAATTATGAATATGAATACAGATACAAAAATTCTCAACCAGATACTAGCCAATAGGATCCAACAGTACATTAAGATTATTCACCATGACCAAGTGGGATTTATCCCCAGGATGCAAGGCTGGTTCAACACTCGTAAAGCAATCAACGTGATAGATCATATCAACAAGAGAAAAAACAAGAACCATATGATCCTCTCAATAGATGCAGAGAAAGCATTTGACAAAATACAGCATCCATTCCTGATCAAAACTCTTCAGAGTTTAGGGATAGAGGGAACATTCCTCAGCATCTTAAAAGTCATCTACAAAAAAAAAAAAAAAAAAGCTATCTATGAAAAGCCCGCAGCAAATATCATTCTCAATGGGGAAACACTGGTAGCCTTTCCCCTAAGATCAAGAACAAGACAGGGATGTCCACTCTCACCACTGCTATTCAACATAGTACTAGAAGTCCTGTCCTCAGCAATCAGGCAACAAAAAGAAATAAAAGCCATTCAAATTGGCAAAGAAGAAGTCAAACTCTCCCTCAGATGACATGATACTGTACATAGAAAACCCAAAAGACTCCACCCCAAGATTGCTAGAACTCATACAGCAATTCGGCAGTGTGGCAGGATACAAAATCAATGCCCAGAAATCAATGGCATTTCTATACACTAACAATGAGACTAAAGAAAGAGAAATTAAGGCGTCAATCCCATTTACAATTGCACCCACAAGCATGAGATACCTAGGAATAAACCTAACCAAAGAGGTAAAGGATCTACACCCTAAAAACTACAGAACCCTTCTGAAAGCAACTGAGGAAGACACAAAGTGATGGAAAAATATTGCATGCTCATAGATTGGAAGAATTAATATTGTGAAAATGTCTATGCTACCCAGGGCAATCTACACATTCAATGCAATCCCTATCAAAATACCATGGGCTTTCTTCAGAGAGTTGGAACAAATCATCTTAAGATTTGTGTGGAATCAGAAAAGACCCTGAATAGCCAGGGGAATATTGAAAAAGAAAACCAGAACCCGGGGCATCACAATGTCGGATTTCAGGTTGTATTACAAAGCTGTGATCATCAAGACAGTGTGGTACTGGCACAAAAACAGACACATAGATCAATGGAACAGAAGAGAGAACCAAGAAATGGGCCCTACACCTACACTCTATGGTCAACTAATATTTGACAAAGCAGGAAAGACTATCTACTGGAGAAAGGACAGTCTCTTCAATAAATGGTGCTGGGAAAATTGGACAGCCACGTGCAGAAGAATGAAACTAGACCATTCTCTTACACCAGACACAAAGAAAAACTCAAAATGGATGAAAGATCTAAATGTGAGACAAGAATCCATCAAAATCCTAGAGGAGAACACAGGCAACAGCAAAAACAACCTTTTTGAACTTGGCCACAGCAACTTCTTGCAAGATACATCTATGAAGGCAAGGGAAACAAATCAAAAATGAATTATTGGAACTTAATAAAGATAAAAAGCTTCTGCACAGCAAAAGAAACAGTCAAAAAAACTAAAAGACAACGTACAGAATGAGAGAAGATATTTGCAAATGACCTATCAGATAAAGGGCTAGTATCCAAGATCTATAAAGAACTTATGAAACTCAACAGCAAAGAAACAATCCAATCATGAAATGGGCAAAAGACATGAACAGAAATTTCACAGAAGAAGACATAGACATGGCCAACAAGCACATGAGAAAATGCTCCGCATCACTTGCCATCAGGGAAATACAAATCAAAACCACAATGAGATACCACCTCACACCAGTGAGAATGGGGAAAATTAGCAAGAGAGGAAACAACAAATGTTGGAGAGGACGTGGAGAAAAGGGAGCCCTATTGCACTACTGGTGGGAATATGAACTGGTGCAGCCACTCTGGAAAACTGTGTGGGGTTTCCTCAAAGAGTTAAAAATAGACCTGCCCTACGACCCAGCAACTGCACTGCTGGGGATTTACCCCAAAGATACAGATGCACTGAAATGGCAGGACACCTGCACCCCAATGTTTATAGCAGCAGTGTCCACAATAGCCAGACTGTGGAAGAAGCCTCGGTGTCCATCAAAAGATGATGGATAAAGAAGATGTGGTCCATGTATACAATGGAATATAACTCAACCGTTAGAAACAACAAATACCCACCATTTGCTTCAACATGGATAGAACTGGAGGGTATTATGCTGAGTGAAGTAAGTCAATCGGAGAAGGACAAACATTATATGGTCTCATTCATTCAGGGAATATAAAAAATAGTGAAAGGGATTATAGAGGAAAGGAGAGAGAATGTGTGGGAAATATCAGAGAGTGTGACAGAGCATGAGAGACTCCTAACTCTGGGAAACAAACAAAGGTAGTGGAAAGGGAGGTGGGTGGGGGTTTGGGGTGATGGGCACTGAGGGGGGCACTTGATGGGATGAGCACTGGGTGTTATGCTATATGTTGGGATATCAAACTCCAATAAAAATATATACAAAAAGAAAAAAAAGAAACCATTGTCAAAACCACTGCAACAAAGTTAAACAGGCAGGGAAGACTTTACTCAGGGCTGTTGCAATAGGGAAGAAAGCGCATTCTAAACCCAACTCTGCTGAAACAATGGGTAGGAGAGCTTTTTGAAGCTGGATTGCAGGACATCATAGACCACCTGTGTTCACAAATTGGCCATCCAAGGGAAAAGGGAAGCAGAAAGAGATTTTACCCACTGAAAGGAGAAGGCAATAGAGAGAGAACAGAGAGAGATGTGAGGATTGGGGTGATGTGGCCACAAGCCAAGCAATACTGTTATTCACCAAAAGCCAGAAGAGACAAGGAAATCTTCTCCCCTAAGGCCACCAAAGTGAGCACAGCCCTGCTGACACCTTGACTTTGACCCAGTGATACTCATTTCAGATTTCTAGCCTCTAGAACTACAAGAGGAACAATTACTGTTGTTCAGCCACCAAGTTTGTGGTAATTTGTTATAGCAGCCAGAAGGGCATAATAGAAGGGCATCTTGGTGGCTCAGTTGGTTGGGCCACTGACTCTTGATTTCAGCTCAGGTCATGATCTTGGGGTCACAGAATTGAGCCTCACCTTGGGCTCCATGCTCATCTCAGAGTCTGCTTGCTCCTCTCTCTGTGTTCCTACCCCTGCTTGTTCTCTCTCTCTCTCTCTCTCTCTCTCTCTCTTTCTCTCAAGTAAATAAATAAACAAAATCTTAAAAAAAGAAAAAAGAATACAGATTTTGGTGCCGAGAAGCTGGATGCTGCTGTAACAAATACCCAAAACTGTGGGAGAGGCTTTGGAATTGGTAATGCACAATGGCTAGAATTTTGAGGCACATGAGAGATAAATCCTAGATTGCTTTAAATGAACTATTGATAGAAACACAAACATTAAGGATAATGCTATTGACCACTCAGAAAGAAATGAGAAGCACAACACAAGTAGCCTGGATCATCTTAGAGAATGGCTATATCCCCATAAACAAAATATTGGAAGCAAGATGGCCATTAAAGGTGTTCTCAAAAGGGCTCAGATGAAAATGAGAAATGTGCTTCTGGAAAAATGGAAAGGCAATCTTCGTAACATAGAGGCAGAGAACTCATTTCACTGAGTTGGGACCTAACATTGCATGGGAAATAGAACTTGTGAGTAATGAATTCGGGTATTTAGCTGAGGAAATTTCCAAGCCAAGCACTGAAAATGCAGCTTGGTTTCTTCTTGCTGCTTATGCTAAAATGCCAGAGGAAAGAGACAAATTGAGGCAAGAATCATCAAGCAAAAAGGAACGAGGACTTGATGATTTGGGCAATTTCTAGACTTCCCATAGTGCAAAAGATGCTAAAATCAGGAGATTCACTGTTAATGAGAGCAGGCTCAGGAAGGAAGGCCAAAGTGTGGCTGGAGAACCTTTTGTCAGTGTTCCAGATATTAAGCATGAGCAGAGGACCAACAGTTTTGGGGCTGGAGCAATCTAGCTGCAGAAAGGGTGCATTGGTCTGGTAATTGTGTGGGTGGTCCAACATTATAGGTCCTGAAAAGTGGTTGGATTTTGGATATTTGTTGAAGGCAGAACTGACATTTTCTGATTGATTGTACATATTTTGTGAGAGAAGAGGGGTTGGGGATTATTTCAAAGCATTGAGTCAGGATAACTAGAAGGATGGAGTTGACATTTCCTGAGTAAGTTTATAGGAAAATACCAGGAGCTCAGTTTTTAGTGTAATATTGATATTTCCTTTAAAAAAAATTGAAGATTTTGGAAAGATAAATGAATTGATTATGGGAGTCCAGAGATCAACTTTTAGGTCCAGACAACAGCTACATATTTGGGATTATCAGGATAGAAATGCCATCTAATGGATATGACTGCAGGAAATCATCATGACTGAACTGTAAATACAAAATTTAAAAAGCTCAAAAACAGGAATCATGAGAGGCCTCAAAATCAAAACATCTAAAAGAAGAGAAAGGATAAGCAGAGGAGACTGAGAAGGAGAGTGGTGGGAGAAAAACCAGGAGACTATGGAGTTCTGCTAAGCCAAGTGAAGACACTGTTTCAATGAAAGAGCAATCAAAAGTGTCCAATCCTGCTGAGCAGGTGAATAAGAAGAAGGCTGAGAAGTATCTATGGGATTTAGCAACCTGCAAGTCCTTGGAGATAGTGTCTAGAGAAGTTTTGTTATATGGGGATGGAAGTTTGACATGATGATGACGGGGAGGGGAGGGGATAAGATAGAATTTAAAGACAGTATATACAGGAAGTAAAATGAAATTGACTGGAAAGTCAATTAGTTTTGCTTTAAAAAAATCCACACACACACACAAATCCACAAAATTTGGCCAGATTAAGCTCAATACTAAATTAAAAGAGAAAACTTGTGCTGAGAGACGCCAGACGGCTAGAGGTACGGAGGAAATGAGTAACCAACATGACTCATTCAATTAGAGAGTTTGCTAATTAAAGAAAGAGGTAGTAAGTGCTGCGTAATTTGGAAGATCTAAGGGGAAAGCAAATGTGATTGTTTTAATCTGCTAAATCTGTGCAGTAAAATGGAGAGAGAAGAGGCTGAATGGGGCTCTTGAAGGGTTAGAGGCCATGTGAACAAAAGGCAAAGGTGAAGGAATTGACTTTTGGAAAGAAGTACTTCCCCGGAAACCATAGGGATTGGCAAGAAGGTAACTGTTCACCAGAGTTTCTCAGTCTGAGCACTACTGACATTTGGAGCTGAATGATTCTTTGTTGTGGGAGAGCTGTTCTGTGCATTACAGGACATTTACCATCCCTGACCCCTACCCACTAGATGCCAGTAGCAGTCCCTCCCATTGTGACAGCCCCAACTGTCCCCTGAGAGCAAAACTACCTTGGCTGAGATCCGCTGATACAGAGATATATTGAAAAGAAGGGAATTTGACTGCTGAGCTCTGAGCACTAAAGAGCAATTGGAATGGTAACCGCATACAAAGCATTAGAATGGGTTGGGTGATGAAGAGAACGTCTTAGAAAGAAATTTTTAATAACAGCAGATACTATGGTGGCTTTCTTCTATATTGGTTTACCTGACCACAAACTGTGTTGGCCAGATCCCTTTTCCTGTGTGGTTCTAGATTCTTGTGGGCCACAAGAGATATTTTACAGGAGAATTGGAAGGGGAAGCAGTCAGGCACATTCCTTTCCACCTCAGAAGGCTGGTACAGGGCATAACACTGCCGCAGTCATTGCTACAACCCATGCAGTGCCACTAATCTGCTAACTCATCTTGGAGTGAGGCACAACCACACCAAAGCTCCTCCAGACACCTCGAGATGCCCTCTTTCTGTCTCTCCCACTTAGGGTGAGGTGCCTCTGTTGCTTGGTGATGAAGGGTGCCACTGGCCCTGCACGTCATCCACCTCATGGAAGTTGGAGACTTGGAAGCAGTGAAAAGAGCCGTGTGGGCTCCAGTTCATGTCTGAGGGCTCCAGCCCATCCTTGGAGTTCCACTTTGTGCCTGCTCTCTCCTGCTTCCCGTCCTTCGTCTTAACTGTCAATCTTGCCCACTCTGAGCTGCAGTGTCCAATGCAGAAGCCATAACTGTACATCAACTCTTTAACAAGATCTCTCAGTTGTCTGAGATGAAATCCCTCTAACAATTCCCACATTCTAAGCCACTTACTTACTAGTGCCTGGATGTCAGGTGTAACAACACTATACACTATGTTTTAGCATCCTGATTTTATAGGTGAGAAGGACACTGATGCTTAGGAAGATTAACTCCATCAGGGTCTCACATTTAGTAAGTGGCAGACATAGAGTTTGAACAACATCCACTTTCCTTTAAAAATCTTCTCTCCTCCCACCATATTGGTCTACCATGCTATCAGTTAGTGGCATTAAGAGGTAAAAAGGAGTAAAACTTTTTAAATGTATTGACCTTGACCTATTGACAAATGACTCTATTGTATTCTAATAAGGGTGGCAAATGAAGAAAAGCTGCTTTCAAGACAGTACTTAATGATGTATTAGAGGTGGGAGGCACAAAACTTCAAGATAAAATTTACTTGCTCTTCACAGATATAAAATAGGAAGAGTTTAAGTTTCCCATCCTTTATGACTGCATAATGCTTATGAGACACTAACATTTGGTGGCAGCAGATGTCCTGGAAGTTTAGAAGGGACCTTAATCAACCCATCAACATTCAGTCTAATCAGAACTGGGAGAGAGTTTTATGGGGTTTTATGACTATACTCCTGCCACCCTCAATGCTCTGGCTCTAACTTCCTGCCTCTCACTACCACAGGCAGAACCTCTAAGCCTTTCCCTCCCCAGGTTACACTTACAGTAACAAAGCAGCCATGTTCACAGTGTATACATGGACTGTGGCAACAGACCAAGATAGAATGAGTCTTGATTTTTATTTGCTGGTGTTGTACAAATCAGCAGCATAACCACCCAGGCGTTGATGAAAATATATTAGGTTCTCCGGGTGAATAATCTTAGATATACATCTCTCTTGTGTCTGCTGTAGAGTATAAAGTCCTAAGGTACCAGGACCAAATCTATGAACTGCTTTCCCAATAAGGCTAGAATCATAGAATATAAACACTGGAAGAGATTTTTTTTTTCAGGTCATCTAACCCATTTCCATTCCACATGGTTGAATCCACCTAACACAATGCTAGCCATCATCCACGCTCTTTCTACACTCTGAAACACCAGAGATTTACCCAACCCAGAGAGCCCACATTGTCCTCTGATGGCTAAAAGCTAATAAGCACTTCTTGCTTTAAGCTAGACTATGCCTACCCATGATTATGACTCAAGGGTGTTAGAAGAGTCATTTGCATCATTTGGAGTATGTTATCCATCCAGCGTGTGCTATATTTAGTATTTAGTGCATGTTCTGTTGTTATAATAATGACAATCATAATGAGATTAATATTAAACCAACTACTTCCTAAACCAATTTGTTCCATCAGTAAAATTTGTGTTAGATTGATTACTAGAAGCATAAATGATTATTGCTTTTGCCATGTTTTTTTTTTACTTTATACCGTAGTAGCATTATGGTTATACAAGCTCAAAAAATGTAATTATTATTTTAGTAGTCATTTTGAAAAGCCTCTTTTCCACAATTTCCACAGAAAATATTCACTCAAACAAGGGTTTTTTTTAAGTCATAGTAAATATAGGATATGTGGTTTTTTTATCTTCTAAAAATAATCTTAGTATTCCAGCCTACTCTAAGATCACAGTTGTATTACCTGACAGCAGGATAAAAATTTGAAATAGAATATCTCCATCAGGGAGGGGGTGCAAGATGGCAGAGTAGGAGGACCCTAAGCTCACCTCATCTCCCATTTACAACTTGATATTGCTCACATACAAGTAAATAAACCAGAGAGCCATCCAGAGACTGGCAGAACAAATTCCACTACTAACTGTAGAGAAGCAGCCACATGGGAAAGGTTAGGAAAAGCAGAAACAGTGGTTGGAAACTGCCCACAGGAAGGAAGGAACTGGGTCACAGAGAGGGAAAAGCACCAGGGACCCCACACAGAGAAAATGAATCCTCATAACATCTGGCCTTGAAAACCAGAAGGGCTGAATTCCATGAGTTTGTAAAACCAGGGAGACTGGGAGCCTAGAGCTTTAAAAGTCAGCTGACTCAGCACTGGGTGAGCTGGGAAGGCAGTGAGAGCTGAGTCCCACCCTTACAGAGACAATAGCCTAAAGACGGCAACAGGCAACATAGAAGCCACAGCTCGCACAAGGGAAGGAAATCACCTTATACTGATTTCAGAGTGTGTTGGGGAACTTCTCCGGGAACAGAGAAGCTGACAGCCATTTCCTTCCTCATCCCTAGCATGAACCTGCAAGGGGCGGCACAAACATTTGCTACCTAACCTGGTAGCAGTACATCCCACCCATGAGGGCTCCTGAGGACTTGCCCACTCTAAGCATGCTGGCCTGGCTAAGTTCCGTTAACACCATGTGTGCACCCTGCCCAGCTGCCGTGAGCACAAAGGCCATGCAAGATAGGACAGATACCACACCCACCATGTGCCAAGCCCCAGGAAGCCACTGGGCTGTGGAAGATTTGGCTGAGAACCAGTAGCTCAGTGCAAATTTTGCTAACACAGCTGCCCTACTCCTGAGCCCTTCTGCTTCCATGCCTCCTCAAAGTGTAAGTCTCAATAACACCATAGAGCAGAAGTATAGCCAACCGCAAAGAATCAGTGTAAACATCAGGACTGAAAGGAAAAGTGACTCAGACACAATAGTAGGACACAAGCAACACATATAGGAGACTCCCCTAAAGGTTCTGGTGAACAGGGAACACTGCACTGCAGGGCACTACAGTACCTTTTTTCATAAGCCACTACTTTCAAGGGCAGAAGACATAGCTGATTTTCCTAAAACACAGAAACAGACACACAGAGGTACACAAAATGAGGAGACAGAGAAATATGCCCCAAATGACAGAACAGGACAAAAATCAGGGGACCTAAGTGGAAGAGAAATCTAAGTGAAAGAGAAATAAGTAATATGCCTGATATAGAATTTAAAGTAATTATCATAAAGATACTCGCTGGACTTCAGAAAAGGTAGAGGATATTAGTGATACCCTTAACAAAGAGATAAAAAAATAATATATCACAGATGAAGAACTGTTATGAAATTAAAAATACAATAGATGGAATAAACAGTAGGCTACAGGAAGCAGAGAAATGTATCAGTGACCTGGAGGATAGAGTAATGGAAAGCAATCAAACTGAACAGGTGAGAGACAAATAAATACCACATAATGAGAATAGACTCAGAGAACTCAGTGACTCCATCAAGTATAAAAACATTCATATATAGGAATCCCAGAGGATGAAAGGGGAGGGGCAGAAAATGTATTTGAAGAAATAATAGCTGAAAACCTCCCAGACCTGGGGAGGGAAACATATACCCAGATTTAGGAGGCACAGAGATCCCCCAATAAATTCAATCCAAGGAGGTCTACACCAAGACACATGGTAATTAAAATTGCAAAAGAAATAATGATAAAGAATTGTAAAGGTTGCAAGAGAAAAGAAAACAGTTACATATAAGGAGAAACCATGTAAGGCTATCAGCTGATTTTTCAGCAGGATCTTTGCAGGCCAGAGGGGAGTTGCATGATGTATTCAAAGAGCTGAAAGGGAAAAATCTACAGCCAAGAATATTCTATCCAACAAGGCTATATCATTCACAATAGAGGGAGAGATAAAGAGTTTCCCAGACAAACAAAAGTTAAAAGCATTCATGACCACTAAACCAGCCCCACAGAAATGTTAAGGAGGATTCTGTGAGTGGAAAACAAAAACCGTAAGTAAGAATAAGAAAGATAGAAAGCACAAAAGAAAAAAATTAAGTATATCTGTAAAAATCAGTCAAAAGAAGCACAAAATAAAAGGATGTAAAAAATGATACCAAATATGTAAAGTGTGGAGGGGAAAAAAATAAAGAATGATTTCAAAATTAAGCAACTATCAGCTTAATATACACTGTTATCTGCAGAAGATATTATACATAAACCAAATGGTAACCACAGATCAAAAAATAGTAATAGATATGTAAAAAGTAAAGAGAAAGGAACCCAAGTATATCACTAATAAAAACCAGCAAACCATGCAAGTGAAGAAAGGATCAGAGAAAACCTATAAAAATAAACACAAAACAAGTAACAAAATAGCAATAAATACATACCTATCAATAATTACTCTGAATGTAAATGGACTAAATGCTCCAATCAAAAGACACAGGATGGCAGAGTAGATTAAAAAACAAAACCCACCTATATATTGCCACAAGAGACTGATTTTAAACCCAAAGACACCTGTAGATTGAAAGTGAAGAGGTGAATGGGGCACCTGGGTGTCTGAGTGGGTTAAACATCTGACTCTTGATATCAACTGAGGTCTTGATCTCAGGGTAATGAGTTCAAGTCCCATGGTGGGCTCTATACTCAGTGTAGAGCCACACAAAAATATATAAAAGAAGGAATGAAGCAAGGAAGGGAGGGAAGGAGGGAGGGAAGGAGGAAGGAAGGAAGGAAGAAAGAAAGGATGGAGAAATATCTATCATACAAATGTATATCAAAAGAAAGTCAGAGTACCAAACAAACACTGTAACAAGAGACAAAGAAGGATAATATGTAATAATAATGGGGCAATCCAACAGGAAGATGTAATAATTATAAATATATATGCACCCAACAAGAGAACACCCAAATACATAAAGCAGTTAATAACAAACTTAAGGAGCTAATCAATAATAATACAATAATAATAGGGGACTTTAACACCCACTTAAATCAAAGGACAGATAATCCAAACAGAAAATCAACAAGGAAACAGTAGCTTTGAACGACACACTGGACCAAAAAGATTTAACAGATATATTCAGAACATTCCATCCTAAAACAGCAGAATACACATTCTTTTCAAGTACAGATGGAACATTCTCCAGAATAGATCACATATTAACCTACAAATAAGACTCAACAAATTTGGGCAGCCCGGATGACTCAGCGGTTTAGCGCTGCCTTCGGCCCAGGGTGTGATCCTGGAGACATAGTATCGAGTCCCATGTCAGGCTCTCTACATGGAGTCAGCTTCTTCCTCTGCCTGTGTCTCTGCCCTTCTCTCTCTCTGTGTGTGTGTGTGTGTGTGTGTGTGTGTGTGTCTCATGAATAAATAAAATATTTAAAAAAAAAGACTCAACAAATTCAAGAAGATTGAAGTAATGCCATGCATCTTTCCAACCACAGTGATATCAAATGAGAAATCAACTAGAAGAAAAAATCTGGAAAGAACACAAGTACATGAAGGGTAAATAACATGCTATGAAACAATGAATGAGTCAACCAGGTAATAGAGAAATCAAAAAGGACATGGAAACAAATGAAAATGAAAACACAATGATCTGAAATCTTTGGGAATGCAGCAAAAGCAGTTCTAAGAGGGAAGTTTATAGCAATACACGCTATAGAAGCAAGAAGCAAGAAAAATCTCAAACAACCTAAACTTATACTCAAAAGAGCTAGAAAAAGAGCAAAAACAAAACCCAAAACCAGCAGAATGAAGGAAATAATAATGATTAGAGGATTGATAGAGAAATCAATGATATAGGGACACCTGGGTGGTCAGTGGTTGAGTGTCTGCCTTTGGCTCAGGTTGTGATCCAGAGGTCCTGGGAGCAAGTTCTGCATCAGGTTCTCTGCAGGAGCCTGCTTCTCCCTCTGCCTATGTCTCTGCCTCTCCCTATGTGTCTCTCATGAATAAATAAATAAAATCTTTTTTAAAAAGAAAAGAAAAGAAATCAATGATATAGAAACTAAAAAACAATAGAACAGATTGATGAAATCAAGAGCTGGCTCTTTGAAAATATTTTTTTTAAATGATAAACCTCTATCCAAGCTCATAAAAAAAAAAAAAAATAGAGGGTGCCTGGGTGGCTCAGTTCGTTAAGCATTTGCCTTCAGCTTCAAGTCATGATCCCACGGTCCTGGGATTGAGTCCTGCATTGGGTTTTCTGCTCACGGGGAAGTCTGCTTCTCTATCTCCCTCTACCCTTCCCCTCTGCTCATGGTCTCTCTCTCATGCTCTCTCCCTCAAATAAATAAAATATTTCAAAAAGAAAGAAATGAAAGAAAGAAGGAAAAAAAGAAAGAAAAAGACTCAAACAAAATCACAAATGAGAAGAGAAATAGCAACCAACACCAAAGAAATATGAACAACTGTATAAGAATAGTCTAAAAAGCTATATGCCAACAAATTAGACAACTCAGAAGTGGATAAATTCCTGGAAACATATAACCTACCAAAACTAAAACAGGAAGAAAAATAAAATTGAACAGACTGATTACCAGCAAAGAGATTGAATCAGTAATCAAAAAACTTCCAACAAAAAAATTCCAGGACCAGGTGGCTTCACAGGCAAATTCTGCCAAACATTTAAAGAAGAGTTAATTACCTATCCTACTCAAACTTTCCCAAAATAAATAAAGGAAAATTTTGAAATTCATTCTATGAAACAAGTATCACCCTGATACCAAAACCAAATAAAGACACCACAAAAAAATAATTTATTTTAAAAGAAAGAACATCTTCATCAAAACTAGGAACAATTAACTCTTGCATATTATCTTTGAATTTCTGCTAGTGCCTGATGGATTTTAATACATGGTGATTGGAGAAATCAAGTCACAAAGAGCTCTTTACTATTTTTGAGTCTCACAGTCATCTGCCAAAAATAGAAGGAAGGGCTTTCAGTGGCCAATCTCTTTGTACCTAGAGCACAGTCCCTCCAGGAACGTCTTATCTTTCACCTCATCAGGGTCTGTCTCTGCTAAGGGAAAATGGATAGTACAGATATTGACAGTATAAATGACCTCAAGAAAAAAACTATAGCATGGCCAACATGTGTTAAAGCACAGGGATTATCAGTGCTAAGAGTTGATTCACCAGTTTAATTTCTCAGTAACTGGATTAGGATCTGTCCTCTGAATAAATCTGCTTCTGGGATGCCTGTGTTCTGCTCAATTACAAGGTAAAATATGTTTAATAAGAAAATGAATGAAGGATTGCTTCTTTTAGATAAAAGAGTGAAAAAGTTTTAAAGGGGATAAAAATTAGAAATAATAAGAAGCGAAGTTTAATAATTCAACTTTATATAGTAGTACACAATGGAGAAAAAATGCAATTTAGTAAAATTCAATAAATAATTCTTTTAAATTAAATTATTTGTTAAAATTAAGCTGTGCTCTGGGTTTTTAAATCAAAATGAATACACTATGGTAATTGGGGATATGAGAGAAAATAAATTAGCACTACTTGGAACATAGTTAATGTGTCTGAATGGATGCCAATACCTGCTTGTGAGAGGGAATAATATTCTAGTAGATGAAAGTTGCAAATTATGTTTTAACAGGTTCATACACAATGATAGGCAAACTGTAATTCTCATTTTCTTCTCAATACTTCAATTTGCACTGTTTTCCTCCAATAATTTCTGCTCCGATGATTGTATATTGATCTTCACTATGTATTACTTTTCCTTAAATTAAATACTCTATTTGTAAATTACAGGGGAGGTGGGGGACGGCACACATGAAGACTAACCCAAATTCTCGTAAAACCACCTGATCTTTCATCAGTATAGCATTTCATTTTCAAAAAGAATTCCTGTGATTTTTTTTGCCTTGAATATTCAGGAATTGGCTATCCAATTCATTTGTATTTATTCATCTTGCTTCTCCTTCATATTTGATCTTTGTTTCTGCCTTGAGTCATTTCACAGCTAATTAATTTCTCTATCTCCCATGTGAGAAAAAGACAAAGTGATGTAAGGTTTTCTAGTAGTGTCCAAGGAGAAAAAATTAGAAAGGGACTACAGTTGTTCCAAATGTCTGTGCCAGCTGACCCCAGGTCCACCTCCTTCCTTCCACACTGCTCTGAGTATGAAAAGCTTTTAACATGCAGCTCTACCTCTGCCCTACTCAGAGATGCAGCCAATCCTACCAAGCCTGGCTGTGTATGTGGAAATAAACACGAAAGCACCATGCCTGCGACATTATCAATAGTCTTGCTTCCTAATACAAGAAAAGCCCTGGAAATGGCATGCTTACTGAGAATTCCCTCCATCCCCTCCAAATCAATTTCTTCTAAAGAATACAGCTCTACATTCTGTCTTCCCTGAAGGGTCTAGAGTCCTCACTCTTGCCCTCAGGCAGTTAGATTTCCAACAACACACCAGCCAGCTCCTTCTCACTTGCTCCCTCCTCCTGAGTACGAGAATTTGAGCCTATAACATCAGACACTGTTTCAAAGAAGACACACCCTTGGGAAATCTGTTTGTACCATCCACTTACTACCAGTATGTCCTTACTGTCCATACCCGTATGCAACTCTGCCTTCGATTTGTCTTACTAACTAGTTACCCCCTGCCCTTTCTTGGTTCTCTCTCTGCCCCCCCTTACCAGCCAACATTTGTAGTCCTATAACTAACAGCTCATAGAATTTAGGTTAATTTAATTTAATCTTTTTGTCACTGTTTCTTACTCCAAATAACCAAAATTTGTCAGCAATTATAGCAGTATCTCAGAACTGATGTTAGGTTTCTCTATCACAAGTTTCTTTTTAGCAAGGTTGATAAAAATATGCAACAAAACTGGTACAAAATATTGATCCACTCTTTCTATGGGTCTATGAATGCTTTGACTAACATGAAAAAGGCCTAGAAGGATACCAACTAACTAAAAGGATTATCCATACATTGATATTTTAGCTGGCCTCGTGTTAAGGAACTCGGGGATCCCCAACAATGCATATGGCTACTGTCTTAATCATTGCTGCATTCCTAGGACCTATCACAGTAATTGCTAAGGTGGCTTTCTAAAACATTAGTTAAATAAATAAGTGAATGGATGAAGACAGGATCTTGTGCCTGAATTCAAGGTATTAAAAACAACTTGAACAAATATTCAACAAATAGTCATGGAAGAATAGTGCAAAAAAATAAATAGTAACATGCTGACTATACAAGTACTATAAAAATTAAAAGATAAGGGAGAAAGGAATCCAATGAAGAAGCTGTAGAAGCATACATAGAGAATTTGGAACTGTTCAACCTTAAATTTGGGGCAAAGTTTAGCATCAGGTAAGGGGAAAAGTATGCCTAGCACAGGGAACAGAATACATGAGTACCTACAGATGCATAAGAGAATGGACCAATGAAGAGAATGTCTCTTTGGAGTGAAGAATGGGCAGGAAATGGAGGCACTGAGGCCAGAACATGAAGATCATGAAAATTCAGGCTGGGGAGAACTTTAAAAAGCACCAGTAAAGTTTGAGTCTGGTTAAGCAAGATGTGTTTTGTGCAGTAGAACATCAGCTTCCTCTCCATTCCACTAAGTCCATTTTGCCAAAAGATTCTTATTTCTTTCTCATGCTCTGTGTTAAACATAAGACTCCAGGATAGGCAGGGGGTACAGAGCTCAGGGTAAACTGAAAAGAGAGAGCCACAATCAAGTACACAACATAGTAACTTGGGCAAGGATGTTGTCAAATGCTGGTTCCCCAAACTATCACCAAAGCATCTACTGATAAAAACAAAGCACAGTTAATTGCTTACCATGGAAATGGAGAACACTAGGTCTTAGTAATGTCCTGGAGAGGGAAGGACAAAGTCAAGATGTTTATTGAGATTTTGATGCCTCTCTAGGCAGGCGTTTGTGGGGGCTGGATTACTATTGAGTAGAAATCACCATGTAATGGCTTAGACTAGTAGGCACAGCAGTGTAAGATTGTTGATGTGAGGTGTTCAGGATCTGGCGTAAACTGTCCACAGATACTTTCTACTAACGAGCTTGATAGAAATATCTGGAAGACCTTGGAGTGAAAGTTATTTACAAGTTGTATCTTCCTAGAAAATAGTCTCACAAAATATTGAAGTTATGTCAAAGACAATACAATAGGAAAGTCATGCTAACATAGGCAGTAAGCTGCAGAAATGGCTTTCATTCTCAATGTATGTGCATGCAAAGAGCAGAGGAGCACAACTGGAAGGAAGGGGGCCACGCTGCACTGGGTAGATTCAGAAAAGTTTTCAAAAAAAAAGTGACCTCCATGCCACAACCTGAAAAATGAGCAGGAGTTTGACCTGTGTATAAAAAGATTAAAGAATTTCAGGGCATAACATTGTGTACAAAAAGGTCTGGGAGAATGTGTTTGGTCTAGAAGACTATAAGTAGTTTCCATAAGCGGAAGGCTTTTATTCTGGTTCTCAAATAGAAATTGATCTACTTCTACTTTATTAATTTTAATGATTCAAAATATATTGTTGGGAATGAACTTTTTGTATAAGTTAAAAATTATTTTTCTCTGATTACTCCTGAAATCCTTTTGTGTGGGTTTTTTTTTTTAAGATTTTATTTATTCATGAGAGACAGAGAGAGAGAGAGAGAGAGAGGCAGAGACACAGGCAGAGGGAGGAGCAGGCTCCATGCAGGGAACCCAATGCAGGACTCGATCCTGGTACTCCATCAGGCCCTGAGCCGAAGGCAGATGCTCAACCGCTGAGCAACCCGGGCGCCCCCTTTTGTGTTTTAAGATGAATTTTAAAACAAATATAATTTGGAGAGACAAACTTAAATTCATTTTCTAAATAGATGTTTTAATAGATTCTGTTTTAAATAGATGTTTTTTAAAATTGTTTTAAGAATTGTTAAAACATAGAACCTCACCTTCACTTAGGGACAATTAAAAAGAAAGGAAGTATGGAGCTTCCAGCAGCATTCATAGTTTCTCTGATACACTGTGATAGCATTCAAATCCTCCAGGAGAAGAAAGGAAATATTCTATCCTACTGAAAGCCAGAGTTGAGATCACGTAGATCTCTCTCTCGCATGTCAGAGAATTTTTGGTAAACGAACTCAGAAATAAAAGCAAACGGGATATGATTGCCATGCTGTATAATAGAAGAGATGGCCTTGGAAGAAATTTAATCAGAAAATAAATTTCAAAATCAAAAGCATGCTTTGGTGCAAGAACAACAGGAAACCAACCAGTATTTGATCTTAGTAGCTTCACCTAGAGAGCTGCATCCTTATCTTTCTGGCGTCCTTGTCTGATAGAGGTCAAGGTGCCTCCACCTAGCCCTCCTATGAGTTAGTCAGACCCAGTTCCTCCAGTTAGTGAGAGCACAGCTCAGATTCAACAAGCTGCAAGCCTGCTAACCCCACACCTGAGAACGCAGACAGATTCAAAACAACCAGCTAATTAAACCTGGAGCACCAAGCTATCATCATCCGAGATTCATGGGCATCCAACAAGCAGAAGAACTAGCAACATGGCATTCAGCAACAGCTGTCACCTGCTATAATGTTCTTTAATTATCTTAAAATCTCTAAGAACTGACAAATGGGTGACAAAATGCAATTTTCTGTGTCAGGAAGCGAGAGACAAGCCTGTGTTACTTTGATGAGAGGAAATACTGTAAAATCATCTCTCTCTTCTTATTGGGGAGGGGGGACTGTTGTCACTCAATTCTAGTCTGTAAACACACTCATTACAGTCCTCCCAGAGGAGCATGTTTCCTATTTTATAAAGATTAAAGGGGAGAAGCCAGAATGGGCATTGGGCTGTGCCAAGCTATCCCCGGCCCAGCTCCAGTCCCATCCCCATAATGCTACTGACTTGCTCCCATGGAGTTGCCTTCCTGGGGTGAACCATTAGCAAAGATCGATTGACCCAAGTTTCCTGGGATCACATCATGCCTCTTGCCACACATTTCTCCAGGTGCCTGTCCAAACTGTGACTTAATCCCTCTAGGCTGCAGTGATGTCTGTTAGGACCTGCATAAGGATTTCCAGGAGTCCCTGATTTTTGCTTTGGTCATTACATTCTACAGAATGTGCATGATGACATCCTCTGTTCTCTGGGGCAAGTTTACTTCTACCATTACATTCTACCACAGTTTTTCCAGCCTTTATGGGTAAAAAGTTCATGGGAAAACAAAATAAATTGTAGAAAGAAGGTCACTGTGTAGTAAATAGTTCTTCACATCAGCTGAAAAACCACATCATCTATATAGAGTAGTTGGGCACTCTTAAGCCAAGAGTGTTGCACCACTCATGATCACAGAAATAAAACAGAGAAAAATATGAGCTAGCTCACATTGGCTGAGAGTGTAAGATAGCCCTTAGAGCTTGAGGAAAACATATATTTATTAACAATGCGTTACAACAGATTGTTATACCAATCAGCATGCTAGTGTCTGTTACCAGGCGCTAACAATCTAAAAGGATCACTAATAATTCTCAAAACATACAGTATTTGTGACTTGTTCTTAAAATGTGTGTAAATATATTAATGCATGTAATATATTAATGACTGCAAGTTCTGGCTACATTTTTGAACCAACAAAACAAAGTTTTTATATTAAGATTTTAAATTAGTGTTAATAGATGATCAGTGAACATTCCTGCCCAGTAATTATAGTATAATAAATTAAATTTTTATTTAAAAATATTTTATGCAATTAGTACATTATTTTTTAATGTCTACTAATAGTTAAATTAGACTGTTTTGGAATCTCTCCGATATAAGCTCTCTGGGGACAAAGCCAAGATCTGTCAAGAAGTTTTGTTAGTGGTATTCTGATAATGTCAATATTATCAACATTTGGTATCTGATAAATTTTTTTTTAGAGAGAGAGAGAGAGAGAATGCCAACATGCATATACAAGCAGGCAGGGAGGGGGGAAGGGCAGAGGGAGAGAGAGAATCCTAAGCAGGCTCCACACCAGTGCAGAGCCTGACACTGGGCTCAATCTCATGACCCTGAGATCATGACCTGAGCCGAAATTGAGTCAGATGCTTAACTGACTGAGCCATCCAGGTACCTCTGAGCCATCCATCGCAATTTTGATAATAGAGAAAAGTCAACTGTTTTCTTCAAGGCCAAGTAGTCAAATTCATCCATTTTTTTCCTTTCCTATTTTCAACTTCACTATCCATTCCATCACCACATCTCACCTTATCACTTCAGAGCACAGGCCTGGGCATCTCAGTGTCCAGTACATGATTAAACCACTTAAAGAAATGGCATATGAAATACATATGCCACTAATCTAATGAGATGAGAAGATATTTATTTTCTCTAGTCGACTTCCACTGAAAACCAAGGGCAAGGCGTGAAGTTCATCCAGAAGAAAGCATGACACTAATAAATAAATTTAAAAAAAAAAAAAGAAGAAGAAAGAAAAGGGTGGAATCTACGGATTCAGAGAGACTTAAAAAACATATCAGTCCAGTGCAATATGGGCCCATTTAGGTCCTTATTATTTTGCCTGAGCTGTAAGAAGAAAGGAAGAAAGGGAGAGTGAAAGGGAAAAAGAAGACAGGAAAATCTATACAAGGACCAGGCATTTGACTGTACTAACTACTGTTAACAATTTTTTTTAAGATTTATTCATTCATGATAGACATAGAGACAGAGAGAGAGAGAGAGGCAGAGACACAGGCAGAGGGAGAAGCAGGCTCCACGCTGGGAGCCCGACGTGGGACTGAATCCCGGGACTCCAGGATCGCGCCCTGGGCCAAAGGCAGGTGCCAAATCGCTGAGCCACCCAGGGATCCACTACTGTTAACAATTTAAGTCTAACAATAAAATTACTTTTATATTATAAATAAACACTGAACTATTCATGAACAAAACACTAACATGTGGGTAGATTTATTTTTGAAACAAAATTTTTGAACCAGGATGATGAATATGTGGCTGATCACTATACTATTCCATCTTCGTATATGTCTGAAATTTTCATAATAAAAAACTTGAAAATAACAAACCATATGATTTGGCTTGTGGTCCAGAGTCACGTATTTTTTATTCTGATGGGTAAGTAGATTCTATTTAGAATGGAATGTGGTTTGGGGCACCTGGGTGGCTCAGTTGGTTAAGTGTCTGCCTTTGGCTGGGGTCACAATCCCAGGGTCCTGGGATCAAGCCTCACATCGTCTCTCTGCTCAGCAGGGAGTCTGCTTCACCCTCTTGCTCACACCCTGCTTGTGCTCTCTCTCTCTTTCTCTCTCTAAAATAAGTAAATAAAATCTTGAAAAAAAATGGAATGTGGTTTATATAAAATGCAGTATTTGACACAACCTAATTCATCTACCTGCCCACCCGTGAAAAAAGGGAATAAGATAAACACTCAGCTTTCCCCAATAGTTCCTAAGCAATCTTGACGGTCAGGCTTTCAACAATCCATAGCTGTAGCCAATAGCACCAGTGCCCTACCTCTCAGGATGCCGCAGGTGACTTCCCACTGCCTATCTGCAGTATGGTACCTGAAGGCCACCCCCTACACATTTGCACTGGTGGGCTGGAAGTACTGAGGAAGTAACAACCCAAGGAATAGTTCTCAACAAATGACTACCAGGAATTGTTATATATATAGCTTAACTAGCCCATTTACCAGTAAATTCTGATGAAGTGCTTTGCATGTCTCCTAGAGATTCTTTGTGGGATAATGCTCCAGTAGGCCCATTATGGCAACTGGCCTAGGGGCTCCCCCTTCATTTGGTTCCCTTTGATCCTTCTCTTCCTACCAGTTTCCTACCAATGTCCCCTTTGCTTCCTTACTTTGCATCTCAGGGTCTGCTTTGGGGAGAATCTACACTAAGAGAAATAAATACAAGCAGTGGGCTTGCATTAAAAATAAATTGATTTAAAAATATTACCATGGGATAACTAATAGTGACAAAAACTTGGATATGCTAACACATACTGAGTATTTACCATAGACCATGATATATATATATATATATATATATATATATACACACACACACACATATACACACATAATAAATATAGGTGTTATATATAGTTTATGTAGTATATATAATAAATCTATATTATGTACAATTTATATAATACAATAAATATATGTATATTATATATATTTATCTCACTTGATATTCACAGTGATTTTTATTTTGTACATAAAAAGAGATATTAACCTGACCAAACTCTTACAGCTAGTAAATGATAAAGTTGATAAGAATATTCTTACTATTTTGTTATTAAATGAAGTTGATAGTGTTAGTTGTTTTGGGGAAAGTTTAGAGGTGGAGTGTGTGTATGCTATAATATTGTCACTTGGCAAAATAAAATAGGTACTATAAGTCTTTCTCACTAAAATAATTATGAAAATGACTAGGAAAAACTACTCCACCCACATCTTCTGAGAAGGAATATAAATAAATGAGTAGTCCTTTCATCCAAACCTCCCTCCCCATCATAATGATGCTATTTTTTTCTTCTGGAAAGAAACATTTTGAAAACAGAATGAAGAGGAAATGTACTCCAATAGGATAATTCCATCACTTCAGTTTTCCTTCATACAAAGAAGACAGCCTTCCTGAAATTAAAGCTGTGGCCGCTAACAGAGCACCAAAGATAGCTAAAGATCACTCAGATCACCACATCACTAGAACAGAGCTGAACCTCAATATGTAGCTGGCTCTGAGATTTGCAGGAAGTATGCCCAGCTGTCAGTCAAAGGACATCTCCACGAAAGAAAGAAAGAAACAAAGAAAGAAGCAAAGAAAAAGAAAGAAAGACCTCAAATGCAAAAGATCAGAGATACTGGAGGAGCGGTTTTATAGCATATATCAAAAGAGGTAAATGCTATTCCCAATGATGTCTGACCCTGGGACAACTTCATCATGGACAGAATGAACTAAAATGATCCATTTTAAGACCTTTACATTTGTGACAATACAGGTGGACCTAGAGGGTATTATGTTAAGTGAAATAAATCAGACAGAGAAAAATATATGCCATATCATTTCACTTATATGTGGAATCTAAAAAACAAAATATATGAACCAAACCAAAACAACAACAACAACAACAAAAAAAACACACAGCAATCCACAAAAAAAGGATTTATAAATACAGAGAACAAACTGGTGGTTGTCAGGGGTAATGGGAGGAGGATGGGAGAAATAGGTGAAGGGAATTAAGAAGAACAGACTTCCAGTTACAAAATAAAAAAGTCACAGAGATGAAATATAGGGAATATAGTCAATAATATTGTAATAACATTGTATGATGACAGATGGCAACTACATTTATTGTGGTGAGCATTGTATAATATAATGAATTGTTGAATCACTGTGTAGAACACCTGAAACTAATATAACATTGTATGTCAACTATACTTCAATAATAAAAACTTAAGCGAATAAATAAATAAAATTATTCATTCTTAGATGTAGTTGTTCTCTGCCTTTAAAAAAACCCCAGAGGAATACTCAAGTGAGTGCATTTTTATATTTGTAAAACTTAATCAGGCACTGGCTGGCAATATGTATCAAAATGTAATCTGCTAACATTTTGACTTGGAATTTCAATTCTGGGAACTAGTTGAACAGAGATAACAAATATATAAGTATGTATCTATGAGATTTTTTTTACTAAATCAATACTCTTAATAGCACAAAACAAAAAGAACTAAACTGCATAAAATATTGTATTGACTAAAGTATAATATATACATATATTATAATGGAAGCCATATATATACGGTTGCCATATATAACCATATATTATATGGTTAGTGGAGGCTCTTCATGTCCTAAATATATGTAGAAATGTTTAGAACTTTGCATAACAAATTCTGGATGCTTTATCTCTTCAAGTGAGATTAGTAAGTTTTCACTTTAAACTTTGTAAATTTTATTATTTTAAAAATGTATTTTTAATACTACTTTTTTTTTTTAAGATTTTGTTTATTTATTTGTGAGAGACAGAAAAAGGCAGAGACACAGGCAGAGTGAGAAGCAGGCTTCCTGTGGGGAGCCCGGTGCAGGACTCCTTCCTAGGACCCCAGGATCACAAGCTCAGCTAAAGACAGATACTCAACCACTAAGCCACCCAGGCATCCCTATACTACCTTTTTACACTTCTGCAACCAACAAAAAGTAAAGATGTTTTAAAAATAGAAAGGCAATATAACACAAAAGAAACTGAGTTTACCTGTAATATTGTTGCCCTAACAAGGAGATTCTATCAGTGACAAAATTCTTCATCAAAAGATATCTTGAAGAATGAATTGTGTTGATACAGGTGTTAATACATCACCAGTCAGTTTATAAGCTCCTTAACTTAAGGTACTAGAAATAGAGAAATTCAAGATTGAAGTCTTAGAGGCTATTGTCAAAAAGTGAAAAGAATCTCCAAATTTATATCACTACAAATATTATAAATTGGAAAAAACTTACACATTTGTAAAAATCCCATTTAAATTCAATTTTTACAAGCGTACGTCTATAGTTGCTTAAAATAGGGTCCAAATGCAATTGTGCTAACCCAACTTGAAAGTCCAGGTCACAGCTGTGCATCATCAGGGTGCATTACACCTTCATAGACAACAAAGAAGCAGCACCAAAGAACAAAAGTAATAGATCTGAGCCCTAAGGAAGATAGAAGTTATGGGCAAGATATAGTAAGTGTAATGCCTGTTGACTTATGTTACAGTCTTCTATTTTTTTATTCTATTAATTCTATTTTATTCTTTAACTTCCTCTTGCAAAACCAAAGAAGACATCTTTGTAAGTCTTTGGCACCCTCTTTTGGACAATCAGATAATTTCAAAACTGGAATTTGTTTCAGTGAAATGGATTTCTGAGTATGTTATAGACAAACTGAAATTAAACCTGTATTGATATTTTTAATATTTTTGTCTTCTATAATTGATAGGCTTTACTTTTAGAGCAGTTTTACATTTGCAGAAAAATCAAGCAGATAATACAAAGCTCCCATACACTCCTCTCCCCCATAGTTTCCTCCATTGTTAACAACTTGGTTCAATACAGTACATTTGTTAATGATACAATATTAGTATATTATTAGTAAATAAAAATCCATAGTTTATAGTAAGGTTGTACAATTTCATATATCCACCATTATAGTATTAGAGAATAGTTTCACTGCCTTCTGCTTCATATCTTCATCCTTCCTCTCTTCCTAACCCCTGTAAACATTGATCTCTTTTATTATATCTATAGTTTTTTATGTCTCTATAGTTTTCCAGAATGACATATACTGAAATAATAAACTATGTGTTTGGCAGGCATGTGGGTGATAGAGACGAATGAGAGTCTGACTCTCGGAGATGCCAGGGTGGCTCAATGGTTGAGTGTCTGCCTTTGGCCCAGGGCATGATCCTGGAGTCCCAGGATTGAGTCCCACATTGGGCTCCCTGCATGGAGCCTGCTTCTCCCTCTGCCTATGTCTCTGCCTCTCTTTCTGTGTGTGTCTCTCATGAATAAATAAATAAAATCTTTAAAGAAAAAAAGAGTCTGACTCTTGGTTTTGGCTCAGGTCGTGATCAAGCCCCAAGTCAGGCTCCGTACTCAGCACAGAGTCTGCTTGAGTTTCTTTCTCCCTCTCCCTCTGCCCTTTCCCCCCACTCTCTCTTTTTCTAAAATAAATAAATAAATCTTAATATATATGTGTGTGTGTATATATATATATATATATATACACACACACAAACACACATATGTATGTATTTCTGTCAGACTGGCTTACTTAACTTACTAATATGAATTTAAGAGTCTTTCATAACTTTTTGTGGTTTGATAGTTCATTTCCTTTTGTCACTGAATAATATTCGATTGTATTCGATTGTATGTTCCAATGTTTGTTTATCCATTCCCTATAGAGGAACTTTTTGATTGCTTCCACTTTGGGCAACTATGAATAAGACTGCTATAAACATCTATGTGCAAGGTTTTTGTGTGCATTAATGGGTATGATTTCAACTCATCTGGGTAAATACTAAGGAGTTTCCTGAGACAACCATGCTTAGAAACTCCCCAACTATATTTCAAAGTGACTGCACCATTTTGTATTCCCACCAGCAATGAATAAGAGTTCCTATCATTCCATATCTTCACCAGCTTCTGATATTATTGGATTTTAGCCATGCAGTATCCTACTTAGTCATGATATGTAATTTCTTATTCACTGTTAAATTCAAATTACTAATATTCTGTTGAGGACTTTCACATGTATGTTCAGAAGAGATGTGAGCCTGTTGTTTCCTTTTTTTTTAGTTTTTTTTTAATTATTTATTTATGAGAGACAGAGCGAGAGAGGCAGAGACACAGGCAGAGAGAGAAGCAGGCTCCATGCACGGAGCCCGACATGGGAGTCGATCCCTGGTCTCCAGGATCGCGCCCTGGGCTGACAGTGGCGCCAAACCACTGAGCCACCGGGGCTGCCCTGTTTCCTTTTCTTTAATAATGTCTTTAACTGATTTGGGGTGGGGAGAGGTTAGTATAATGCTAGCTTCATAGGATGTGTTAGAAAGTGTTCTCTGCTTCTAGTTTCTGTAAGAGGTCGTAGAGAATTGGTGTCATTTCTTCTTAAGTGTTTAGTAAAACTCACCAATGAAACCATCTAGAACTGGTGCTCTCAGTTTGGGAATTTTATTAAATAGTGATTCCAAATCAGTAATAGATATCACCCTGTTCAGATTATCTATTTCTTCTTGTTTGAGTTTTGGTGGTTCTGTCCAATCAGTCCGTTTTATCTAAATTACCAAACTTCTGTCATAGAGTTGCATACAAAACTCCTTTATTATTCTGTTATTGTCCATGGGATGAGTAATGATCAGTTATTTTTTTTGTATGATTTATTTTTTCATTTGAGAGAGAGAGTGCATGAGCATAAGTGGTGGGAAGGGGAGAAGGAGAGAGAGAATCCCCAGCAGACTCCCCACTGAGCATGGAGTCTGATGCAGGGCTCTATCCTGCTGCTCTGAGATCACAACCTGAGCAGAAATCAAGAGTCAGACAGTTAACCAACTGAGCCACCCAAGCTTCCCAGAGTCATAATCAGTCCTATCAATATTTTACTTCTTGCATTTTGATGCTGTGTTGTTAGGGACATGCATTTTAAGGACTGTTCTGACTTCTTAGAGAATTGACCCTGTTTTTGTTATGTAATACCTCTCTTTAACCCTAATAATTTTCGTTGTTCTGAAGTCTGCTTTGCCTGAAACATAGATACTCCAGTTTTGTTTATATTGATGTTAGCATGGTAGAACTTTCTACAGCCCCTCCCTCTTTATCTATCTGTGTCCTTATACTTTAAACAGCTTATTGGGATCCCTGGGTGGCGCAGTGGTTTAGCACCTGCCTTTGGCCCAGGGCCGTGATCCTGGAGACCCGGGATCGAATCCCACATCGGGCCCCCAGTGCATGGAGCCTGCTTCTCCCTCTGCCTATGTCTCTGCCTCTCTCTCTCTCTCTCTCTCTGTGACTATCATAAATAAATAAAAATCTAAAAAAAATAAAATAAAATAAACAGCTTCTTTACAGATAAAATATAGTTGGGCCTTGTTTCCTTATCCACTTTGACAGTCCTTGTCTTTTAATTGGTGTATTTAGACCATTCACATTTAAAGTAATGATTGATACTTTGGATTAAAATCTACATGTTTATAACTGCTTTCTATTTGTTGCCTTTCTTTCATTCTTTTGCTTTAACCTTCCCCTCTTTTTCTGCCTCTCTAGTTTTAACTGAGCACTTTATATGATTCCACTTTCTTTGCCCTCTAACATATCAATTACATTTCTTTTTTAAATTATTTTCCTGGCTGCTATAGACTTGCAGTATTTATTTACAATTAATCAAAATTCACTTTCAAATAATACCATACTCTCTTCATAGGTATTGCAGATATTTTATAACAGAATATTCCTCAATTCCTTCCTCGCATCTTTGATAAGATTGATGTCACTGATTTCACTTAAAATCTCTTCCTAGGAGTGCCTAAATGGCTCCATCCATTGGGCAGCTGTCTTTGGCTCAGGTCATGATCTCAGGGTCCTGGAATCAAGCCTCATGTCAGGCTCCCTGCTCAGTGAGGTATCTACTTCTCCCTCTGCCTCTACTTGTTCCTGCATATTCTCTCTCTCAGATAAATAAATTAAATTTTTAAAAAATCTCTATCTAGGGCAGTCCGGTGGCTCAGTGGTTTAGCGCCGCCTTCGGCTCAGGGTGTGACCCTGGAGACCCAGGATCGAGTCCCACGTCGGGCTCCCTGCATGGAGCCTGCTTAAAAAAAAAAAAAAAAAAAAATCTCTATCTAAAAATCACCCAATATGTTGTTGCTATTCTTGAATAATTATCTATGATATCAATTAATAATAGTAACGATAAAATATCTTATTTCACTTCATATATGTATATCTGAGTTTTTTACGTATCATTTTCCTTCTGTGAAGAATTTTTTGACATTTCTTGTAAGGCATGTCTACTATCAGCAATTTTCTTCAGTTTTATTTGTCTGATAAAGTAGTTTTCTTTTTTTTTAAGATTTTATTTATTTATTTATGAGAGACACAGAGAGAGAGAGAGACAGAGACACAGGCAGAAGGAGAAGCAGGCTCCATGCAGGAAACCTGATGTCGGACTCAATCCTGGGACCCCAGGATCAGGCCCTGGGCTGACCGCAGCTCTAAACCACTGAGCCACCTGGGCTGCCCTCTCTTTCATTTTTGAAGGATGATTTCTCTGGATACAGAATTCCAGACTGGTGGGTCTTTACAAAAAAAAAAAAAACTTAGGGGCATCTGGGTGGCTCAGTTGGTTAAGCAACCAACTCTTGGTTTCAGCTCATGTCATGATCTCAGGGTCATGAGATGGAGCCCCCAGGCAGGCTCTACACTCAGCAAGGAGTCTGCTTGTCCCTCTCCCTCCCCCTCTGCCCCTCCTCTGACCCACTCTCTCTCTCTCTCTCAAAAAAGTAAATAAAGGAATGAATAAACAAATAAATAAAATCCTTTAGAAAAATACTTTAAACATTTCACTATACTCCCTTGTTTGCATGGTTTCTGACAAGGAGTCCAATATAATTCTTACAGGGGTCCCTCTAGAGAGAAATCCCCCCCAACCTCCTGAATTCTTTCTGTCTTTGTTTTTTTTTTTTTTTTGTAGTTTGAGTATAATATGCACAGATGTGGTTTTTGGTGTTTATCCTGCTTGGTATTATCTGAGCTTCTTAGTTCTGTTACTTGGTGACTGACATTCATTTAGAAAATTCTCAGCATTATCACTTCAAGCTTCAAGTATCTCTTCTGCTTCTTTTTCAGTTTTTCCATTTGTTTTTCCCATTCTGTGTATGTTACACCTTTTGTAACTGTCCCACATCCCTTGGATATTCTGCTCCATTTTTTCATTCTTTTTTCAGTTTGGGAAGAGAGAGTATGGTGTTTGCTTTGATAGTATCCTATTCATTTTTATGAAGAAAATTTGATTCATAGATTTCAAACTCATAGTCCTAACCCCCAGTATCTCATAATGTAACTCTATTTGGAGACAGAATCTTTTTTTTTTTTAAGATTTTATTTATTTATTTGAGAGAAGGAGTGAGTGAGTGAGTGAGTGAGTGAGTGAGAGACTACAGCAGGAGGAAGGCTGGAGGGAGAAGGAGACTTCCCACTGAGCAGGAGCCTGATGTCAGACTCGATCCCAGAGCCCTGGGATCATGACCTGAGCTGAAGGCAGGCACTCAACCAACTGAGTCATCCAGGTGCCTGGAAACAGGATCTTTAAGGAGATAATTAAGTTAAGATGAGGTCAGTATAGTGGGTCCTAATCCAGTATGTTTGGTTCCTCACAAGAAGAAGAAATTAGGACATAGAGGGAAAGCAATGTGAAGACAAAGGGGGAAGGCATTCATGTACAAGCCACGGAGAGAAGCCTTAGAAGAAACCAACCATGCAGACACATTGATCTCAGATTTTCAGCCCCCAAAATTGTGAGAAAATAAATTTCTGTTGTGTAAGTCACCCAGTCTGTAGTACTTTTATGGCAGCCCCAGCAAACTAATACAAACACCAATCAGAAGATATGCCCAAGGACTCTAAAAACAAGTCTTTCCAATGTACATTCATATAACTACAGTACAGCACCAAATTTTTATTTTGAAACCATTTTCTTTCTCTTTGGCTATGTAGAAATAAACAGGGGAAGTAATTATAAGCAAAGAAAGTTAGACAGAAATTTATCTGCCACCATACAGATTTCACATGGCTCAAACTGCAGGCTGCTTCTTGGACACTGGGGATTTTTATAATCCCCAAATAATACCAAGGTCAAAGGCAAGTCCCTGAGAATAGTTGTGGGACTATGCATAGCCTTATGGTATCTCATCATTTTCAGTCTCACAGGGACTGGCCAACATGCCCACGTGAAAAGGGAAATCACATATAGAAGACTGGATGATAAGAGTCAGAAAAGTTGCAAAGAAGGAGTTGTACTGAGTATTTCTACAAGATCAACTACTAACTAGAGGAAGAAGCCAGACAATCCACTTCACTCTACAAGACGTGCCAGTTGCCTCATGTGTGAAACAGAAGTATCAATCCATTAGCCGACCTCTGAGGCTTTTAACAGCTCCCAAACTTTATAAATAATAAAAGTAGAAGAGGATAATATCCAGTAAGAAAAATCTGTGATGACAGATTTAAAAGAAGCTTGAGTCAATTTCTCTATGGCATCCACATGACTTGGACAAGTCTATATGAAAATAACCAAAGGCAAAGCAGTGATCTCACTGCAGTGTAAGTCATACAATTGAAGTGGTATCAGTGAAAATGTCTGAATAAAACCTCTGAAAACTTATCCCCTCATAAAAGCAATGAAAAAATAATGGCAAAGATTGTCAGAACCAACTTTTTCAGAGCTCTGGATATTAAACGAAGACTTGAAGTAACCCAAGGAGTATTTGTTCAAGAAAAAAATAGCTAAATAGTCATAAGAGCAGCAAGTTTTCTGGTGTTTTTTTTTAAAGATGTATTTATTTTAGAGAGAGAGGAGATGGGGAGGGACAGAGGAAGAGAGAGAATCTTCAAGCAGACTGCCCAGTGAACACAGAGCCTGGCACAGGGCTCAGTCTCATGACCCTGAGATTATGACCTATGCCAAAACCAAGAGTCCAATGCTCAACCAACAGAGTCACCCAGGTGCCTGGCTTTGTGGTAGTTTAGCCTACCCTCTAGTACCATCCTCCCCTGCCCATCTCACCAGTAGCCTTGGAAACCAACAGTCTGCATTCCTGGTGCCAGAGAGAGCAAAGGGCACTATCAGGAGACATACCCCAGAGGATGAGGATTGGCTATAATTTTCTTTTAATGGAATATAACAAGTGTTGACGAGGATTTGGGGAAATTAGAATCCTCATACATTGCTGATGGGGATGAAAAACTACACAACCACTGTGGGAGACAGTTTGGTGATCCCTCAAAAAGTGAAACATAACGGCGCCCAAGTGGCCCAGGGGGTTAAGCATCCACCTTTGGCTCAGGTCATGATCCCAGAGTCCTGGGATCTAGCACCAAGGTGGGGGGGGGGGCGCTGCTCAGCAGGGAGCCTCCTTCTCCCCCTCTCTCAGCCCCTCCTCCAGCTCATGCACTCTCTCTCTCTCTCTCTCTCTCTCTCTCTCTAACAAATAAATAAAATCTTTTTTTTTAAAGGTAAAACAGAGTTACCATGTGATTCAGCAACTCCACTCCTAGGTATAAACTCAAGAGAAATGTAAACATATGTGACACTAAAATTTGTACACAAATGTTCATAGCAGCATTACTCATAATAGCCAAAAAATGGAAACAAAGCAAGTGTTCATCAATTTATAAGTGGATAATAAAATGTGGTATAGCCAGCTGTGCGATGGAATATGATCCATCCACAAAAAGAAATGAAGTATTGACACTTGCTGCCACATGGATAAATCTTGACGTTTTTGCTAAGCGGAAGTAATCAGGCACCTTATATGACTCAGTTTACATGGGATATCCAGTACAGGAAAATCTATAGCTACAGAAAGTATATTAGTGGTTTCATCTTTTTGGATTAATGAAATATTCTGTAAGTTGTGCAACCTTGTGCACGCACTCAAAATTGCTGAAATGCACTTTTTTTGAGAGAGAGAGAGAGAGCACAAGAGCACACATTGGGGGATGGGGGCAGAAGAAGAGGAAGAAAGAGAATCCTAAGCAGACTCCATGCCCTGTGGGGATCCCCACGAGGGGTTTAATCTCACGACCCAGAGATCATAAATGGAGCCAAAGTCAAGAGTCAGACACTCAACCAACTAAGCCACCCAGCCACTCCTGAAATGTACACTTTAAAATGATGACTCTTGGGATGCCTGGGTGGCTTAGCAGTTGAACGTCTGCCTTTGGCTCAGGACGTGATCCCAGGTCTAGGATCGAGTTCCACATCAGGCTACTCGTGGGGAGCCTGCTTCTCCCTCTGCCTATGTCTCGGCTTCTCTCTGTGTGCGTCTCTCGTGAATAAATAAATAAAATCTTTTTAAAAATGATGACTCTTATGGTATCTTATTTCATCTCAACAAAAACAACATACAATTAAACCAAAAATTGTTATGGATTCCAAAAAATTGATCTTAACCATAGAGCAAACCAGCCACATCAATAGGAATAAATAAAACACCAGCACTATGGCTTCTCCTATTTTGACACATATTCTCAATCTTTCAAAAGTCCAATAGTGTTGCCAGTAAAGCATTTTCATTTTAAGCTTCATAATAAGCTGGTCCATTGTTGTCATCATTCCTTGCCTGACATGTGATTTTATTTTATTTCCACAACATAGTAAATTTTGATAGATCACAGTAATTTCAATCCATGAGGAACTTTCAACTGTAGGAGTGAATTAGAAAGATATTTTTATATTGCCTATTTAAGATAACAGGTCCTAGCACCATGCTTCGGGCAAAATACATCAAAAGAATGAACTGAAGGTTAAGTTTCCTTTTAGATCTCAATTTTTATAACATCACAAAAATTCTTGCCTAAAAGCAATCCAAATTATTCAACTGCAAGATATTCTATATGCACCTCGTTCAGCCTGAGGGAAAGAACAAAGTTAGTAGCTGGAGACACTTCTAAGGTTGAAGCACATTCATCTCCTCGTTATGCCTTTCTGAGTCACCAATCCCTGAACACGAGACACTAGTACCCTCAGAGAGAAAAATGCAAGGAAGGGCTCTTTGAAAAGTTTTCTATGATGTCGTATTTGCAAAGGTAATTCTCACATGAAAAAAGCAGTAAGAAATTCAAGAAATAAAATTTAAATACCGTGTCCAACAATTATTACCATTTTACTCTACCCAAATCAATTAAATTTAGCTCTCTAAATTAGTATTAGACAGCACTGAATCCCAATTTGATTTAAATATATATATATGGTGCACCTGAGTGACTTGGCTGAGCACCTGCCTTTGGTTCAGGTCATGATCCTTAGGGTTCCTGGGATCGAGTTCCGCATAGGGCCCCCCACAGGGACCCTGCTCCTCCCTCTGCCTATGTCTCTGCCTCTCTCTGTGTCTCTCATGAATAAATAAATAAAATCTTTTTAAAAAATTAAATACTTTGTATACTTGTGCCTATTTTTTTAAATGTCTTGCTGTGATTATGAATGAAATGTGGGAATGACGAGTGGTTTGTCTGCCTCTAATGCAGTTTACCACAGAGCAGTGTTGATACTCAGTCCCAGAGGGCTCTGTGGGGATCTTCACCCAAAAGGGTTTATCTACTGAAATACCCAGACATCCTTATTACAAGATGATTCCAAATATAAAGGAATCGACCGACACATTATTCAGGAGCAACTTGGATCACAAGTTTCTATTTGGTCAGGTCTTCTTGGTATCAGTCTGTTTTGTGCAGGGTATGGAATTCACACACACACACACACACACACACACACACACACACACACACACCACTGGGATTGTGCAACACACCACAGTCCTGCTTAACAAATGCTTCTTTTAAAAAAAGAACTTTATTATTGGGATATAACTGACATATAAAAATTGCACACATGGGGTGGCTGGGTGGCTCGGTCAGTTGGGCATCTGCCTTTGGCTCAGGTCATGATCCCAGCATCAGGGTCCTTGCTCAATGAGGAGTCTGCTTCTTTTTTGCTCTCTCCTCCCTCTCCCTCTCTCTCAAATAAATAAATTTAAAAAGAATTTTTTAATTGCACACATTTGATGCATACATCTAGATGAGTTTGTGCATTTGCATGTTCCCGTCATACCATCACTACAATAAGATATTAAACATAACCATCACCTCCCAAAATTTCCTTGTGTTCTTTTGTGGGTTTTTTGTCTGTTTCTTACTGGTTTGCAGGGTTGGAACACTTAATATTAGATATATATTCTTAACATATTTTAACCTTCACGATGCCATATTGTTAACTATGGGCACTGCATTGAATAAATGCTTCATGACAATGCACATGACATCAGGTACTATTATAGAAGTTCATTTATTTACATAATCAATGACTTTGTATTGATCATTCAATTTGTACCAGGTCCTGTCTTGGCACTGGTGACAGGATGATGAACAGGAAAACAAGGTCCCTGACCTCATGCAGTTTTACATTTAAGTGAAGGGAGGGAGAAAGCAAACACAGCGTACATGAACAAATCATCTCAAATAACGGCTAAGTGCCATGAAGAAAATACAGTTGAATAGTAAGATAGGAAATGACCAAGCAAACCAATTTACAAAGGTTCACTAAAGTGCACAGAGAAAGTGGTCAGCTCATCCCACCTCCAGAGACCAAGGGAGCTCCTATATAGAGAATATTGTGGAAACATGACATATTCCAATAACAGATGTTTGAAGGCCAAGTAAAGAATCGATGTAATAAAAACATCCAACTCACATCAGGTTTATGCCTGAGGTCTGCTTTAAAAAGCCTCCCCTAAGATTTGGTGAGTATACCTTTATACACATGTAGCTCCATCTTGCTTCAGCCTTCAAGATTTTATTTATTTATTTAATTTAGAGAGAGAGAGTGCAAGTGAGGGGAGGAGCAGAAGGAGAGGGACAAGCAGACTTCATGCTGAGAGCAGAGACTGACAAAGGCTCAATCTCAGGACCCCAAGATCATGACCTGAGCCCAAATCGAAAGCCAATCGTTTAACTGACTGAGCCACCCAGGTGCCTCATCCTGTTTCAGCTTTCAAAAGGTATTTGCCTAGGGCAGCCCGGGTGGCTCAGTGGTTTAGCGCCACCTTCAGCCCTGGGCGTGATCCTAGAGACCCAGAATTGAGTCCCACGTTGGGCTCCCTCCATGGAGCCTGCTTCTCCCTCTGCCTGTGTCTCTGCCTCTCTCTCTCTCTGTGTGTCTCTTGTGGATAAATAAATAAAATCTTTTTTTAAAAAAAAGGTATTTGCCTAAACACTGGCCACAATTCTGATACTTAGCAATGAGAAAAAGCCTACTTTCAATATTGCCTGGAAGACAGAATTCAAAAACTATAAATCCTGAAATGTCTCACTGAACTGCTACCACCATCACACTCAGAAGAAAAGGGATGTGATTTTCCAATCAACAAATTAACGAGGTCAAAATGCAATTGGAGAGCACAAAATTCGTTGCAAATGGTCTAGGTATAGATTATTTATAAACATTTCTTCCAAGACAGCTCTTTTAATACTTCACATGATATTAAGAAACAAACCTTCTCTTAATTAATATATTTCATGTACTTGATGCAATTCATAAACACCAATTTATAGATTTGTACAATAAAGGTAACTGCAGAAGTGAAGCAGGGGTATGATACTCCCTGCTATGTGAGAAGCTCAGCATGTTCAGTGAAGTAGCCATATTCCTTTGAAGGACTAAGGGTTAGGTAGAGAGACGGAGAGATGGATGCCAACTCAATCTCCTTGGGCATCTTCTTTTTTTTTTAAGATTTTATTTATTCATGGCAGACACATAGAGAGAGGCAGAGACATAGGCAGAGGGAGGAGAAGCAGGCTCCATGCAGGGAGCCTGATGTGGGACTCCGGAATCACACCCCTGAGCCGTTGGCAGATGCTCAACCACTGAGCCACCCTGGTGTCCCTCCTTGGGCATCTTCTGAAATACTATGACAGATAACATAGGTCAAATATTCCAGTTGATCTTTGTTCTTGGTCCTAATCTATTTGAGCTCCTGTAACAAAACACCACTTGTAACTAACAGACATTTACTTCTCACAGTTTTCTAGATGCTGGAAGTCTGAAGCCAGGGTGCCAGCATGGCCAGGTTCTGGCAAAGCCCCTCTTTTAGGTCATCGACTGTTGAATTCTCACTGTCTCCTCACCAGTTAAGGGGTTTTGTCCTTTCTAAGATATTGGCCAGAGGATCAGTCCCAAAGTTTTCTTTCCAAGATAATCCTAACCCATGTTCGCTTGTAATACTGGAACTTTGGGGAATATAATGATTACTTTTCATATTTTTGTTAATTTACAAGAGGCTGAGGTGAAACATATTATCTGAATTAGATTGTAATGGTTTATCTCAGTTTTAGCTGATCTCTGCTCTAATTATCAAGAGACAAGCAGCTCCTGGTTGGTGTCCATGTTGATCTCCTGCCCACATTCTGCAATCTCTCCATGCTTCAGCCATCGCCACCCAACCTGGGTGTGTGTGGACACATGTATCCCAGGCTGCAAAGAATGTTCCATGGGGAGACAAATAAAACAGTAAGTCTCCAATTTGCACTTGTCTTATATTAATAAATAAGAAAGAAATTAGACCTCTAATACTGACTTGGGAGAACAATCCTACTGTTTCTGTGTGAAATATGCAGTATGCCAGGCTTGAAGAAACAGTGGAAGTTCACTGCAATGTTCGAATTTCCTGAACTGATCAAGAGAACATCAGGACTCAAATGTCTTCTGCTCCACTTAAATTAGCTCCAGCTCCATTATGACATAAAACAGGGATCTAATCGGACCTGATTTATAATCTGCAAAAAATTCAAAACTGTCAAAGGCTATGTCATTATTACCACAAGCTTCATAGTTTTGTGCATATTTTGTAATCTGCATCAATGTCTTCATAGTGCTACATGTGTATAGTTTATATATATGTATAAATATGTTGGATGTTTATTAAAACAACATAAAGGCTGTTCACCCAAAATAGTTTAGAGACTCTAGTCAGAAATACTATTTTAATATATATATAATGGAATATTACTCAGCCATCAGAAAGGATGAATATGTAGCATATACATTGATGAGGATAGAACAGGAGGGTATTATGCTGAGTGAAATAAGTCAATCAGAGAAAGACAATCATTATATGGTTTCACTCATATGTGGAATATAAGAAATAGTGAAAGGGACCATAAGGGAAGGAGGGGAAACTGAGTGGGGAAAAATTAGAGAGGAAGACAAATCATAAGAGACTCTTGACTCTGGGAAACAAAGAGTTACAGAAGAGGAGATGGGTGGGGTGGGGTAACTGGGTGACAGGCATTAAGGAGGGCACGTGATGAGATGACCACTGAATGTTATACCATATCTTGACAAATTGAATTTAAATTTAAAAAAATAAAACACCATTTTAATCATATCAACTACTTAATTAAAAACTATTATTTATTCTCCACTAGCTACAGGATATAGCCCAAAGCCTTATAGTAGCAAATCTGACGCTTCACGATGTGGTCCTCGTCCCCTTTCTTAGCCTTATTTCCTACCACTCTTTTATTCCTGCTAACTGCATGGACCCACTCCATATTCTCTGATCTGGTTATGATCTTTTGAGTATCTATCTCCTTCCATGTGATATTTCCACTATTGGGGGCAGACTGTTATTTGCACCCTTCTCAAGTAGAAAATTTCAACACATCTTTTGCACCCGGATGGATGGTCACCTGCTCTGTGAAGCATGCCACCTTGGTCACTGGAGGTCCGTGTGTGTGTTTCCCCCATGAGGACAGGAGTCCTCTGAGGCAGGAAACACATCTTACTCTTCTCTCTGCATGCCTTACACACCAGGCAGGAATGAATGTTAATCAATGCCTTCGTCAATATATCTAAATCCATTTAGAGGTGGAAAAGTTGCCCTTAACAATTGTAAGATTTCTACTACTGCATCCTAGTGAGGAGAATGTCATAAATCAATCTATGACATGTATAATTGTAGGCAAAATATCTTGATAAATTTTACACTGAAGTAAAAATTCTGTGATAACAGATATAGGAATAAAGTAGAGCTCAACCAAACAGACTTATGTACCCAAACTAATACCAAATATATAATTTCAAAGATCTCTTAAAAGAACTTAGAAATTCTTTGCACCGGGCCTTTTCTGAAAACCGTCTCAGCTGTACAACATTGTCACCTAGTGGTAGACTTCAAAACACAGTAAGTCAATTCTGTTTTGGTATCAGACACACTCTAAGACCTTAGCTTCTGGCCATGGTGGAATAACATGAAATGAATTTGCCCTTCTGGGGGTCAGGGACGGATAAAATATACCACACAACTATTTGAAAGACACTGGACAATGGGCTATAAAAGACAGTAGTTCAAAGAAACAGGAAACAAACAAGGTCAGCCCTACAGTTGTCCCCAGATTGCCACCTTGAAAGAGATCCTAGGCCACAGGCAAGGAGGGCGGTGGGGGTGGGGAGATAGGCTCATTAGTGATAATGTGTCAAGATTTGCTTATCAGTTGTAATTGTGTCACACAAATGCAAGATGTTAATTACAGGAGAAACTGTGTGTTTATAAGAATTCTTTGTACTTTATGTTCATTTTTTCTGTAAACCTAAAATTGTATAGTGTGTGGGGGCAAGGTGTTTGGAGCTCTGGGGGTGTCCCTGGGCACCTAAATAAAGTTGTTTGAGAAAAGAGCATTAGTGATGGGATGAGCACTGGGTGTCATACTGTATGTTGGCAAATCGAACTCCAATAAAAAAATATACAAAAAAAATTTTTTTAATTAAAAATAAAATAAAAGAGAAAAGAGCATTGGCCAGGGTTACTGTATTTGTCCCTCTCTCTCACCTCAGCTGAAGTCTGCCTGGCTGCCCTGCACTGGTTTGGTTCCAGACATAATGCTCTCAATGTTCTCTGAAGGTAATGATGTTCTGAATGTGAGGTGACTCTGCAGTGGCCTCTAGGCCTCAGGGGGTGTCCTGCTAGTCCTGGGGCCATTCGGTAGCAACAGCACTTTCAGGGTACCTTGGACTAGATCCAGCACCCCACTCACTGCTGGGTGCAGTGGCAGCTGTGATAGTCAAGATCAGATTTTTCATTATCAAGATCTGACTTAAAAAAAAAAAAAAAAAGATCTGACCTCATATAGAGACAAAGTGGACACTGGAGATTCTGTCCCTCTGGAGGAAAGACACCACATTTTTGAGAAGCTATGACTAATTGAAAATGAATTTGAAGGGCCTGAGTCAAGATTAGGGGCACCCACCTCAAAGACACACTATCAGCAACAAGAAAGTTGGACACCATGAATAAAGACCTAGAAACATGGGTGCCTGGGTGGCTCAGCTGCTTAAGCATCTGCCTTTGGCTCAGGTCATAATCCTAAGGTCCTGGGATCAAGCCCTGTGTTGGGCTCCTTGCTCAGTGGAGAGCCTGCCTCTGCAGCTCCCCTTCTTTGTGGGCACACTTGCTCACTGTCAAATACATAAATAAAATCTTTAAAAAAAAAAAAAAAGACCTAGAAACATCTGACTTTTTACTTGGGTGTGAAGTACACATTCCAAAAGAGTACAAATGTCAAGATATAAAACAAGTCAAGCTAATGTCCAACATACCATTAGCCAACATACCATCTGACTTTTTACTTGGGTGTGAAGTACACATTCCAAAAGAGTACAAATGTCAAGATATAAAACAAGTCAAGCTAATGGCCAACATAGAGACTGAGGAAAACTCAGTCTCTACAAGCTACAGCAGAGTAGCAAAATCAAGTCACTGCCTCTGTTAATGTCTGCAAAATCCACCAGGAAAATGAAGGAAAAATTCAGGGAGCTCTCAGAGTGCTCTAGAGAAAAAAATCTCATCTTCAAGGAAGCCTGACACTGTTTTCAACAGAAGTTAAGTGAATAAACAAGAGAGTGGAGACATTTGTTACACAAAATAAGAGAATATTACAAAATTCTTTTTTAAAAAATCAGATCATGGGCAGCCCGGGTGGCTCGGCGGTTTAGCGGTGCCGCCTTTGGCCCAGGGCATGATCCTGGAGATCCAGGATTGAATCCCATGTCAGGCTCCCTGCATGGAACCTGCTTCTCCCTCTGCCTATGTCTCTGCCTCTCTGTGTGTGTGTCTCTCATGGATAAATAAATAAAATCTTAAAAAAATAAAAATTAAATAAAAAATCAGATCAAGCTTCTATGCAAACATTACAGAAGATGAAGGACGGGGCTGCTGCTCCTGGAGAAGACATGGATGTCAGGAGCCTGGAACCTTCTGGTGAAACAGGTTCATCAGAAGGTGAGACCACGTGGAAGGTGGATGGAAGGTAAGACAATGATTTAAGTGAGTTTAAACACTCATTTAAAAAACTCCTGAAGAAGAAAGAAACCAGCTGCATACTTACTGAAGAATGTGAAATAATCAGCACCTTGAAAGATCTTCTGAAATGTCTCTAAACTAGGAAAGTGTCACTGCAATCAGGAAAATAAAAAGCAAGGTAGAAAGGGAGACATCACAGCTCCAATGGAAACTTCACATCCTCCTTAAGTGTATCAGCATAAAAATCATTTTCACCAAATACCTGATTTAGAGAGAATGTACCCTACAGAGATGTAAGAGAATCCTTCAAAAGCAGATGACAAGACGAGCCATTAATGCAAAGAGCTGAACACCTACAAAATACAAGCCAAAACTCCTTCAGAAAAATTCTAAAGAATTGTGTGTTATTATTGAGTCCTAGTGAAAGAAGAGCTCATGACAATGAGTTAGGAGCTCTGCTGGCTGAGAGACACCTCCATAGCTTAAGAAAGAAAGTGCATATCTGAGACAAAAACTAAGGAAGAATGTAAGGTTTTGAAAAAATACCTTTATGTTCCTGATGTTGCAAACAGGATGTTTTGGAGAGGGCAGAGATCACTAGGCCATCCTCCGGATGTTTCCAGATCCCCAAGGAAGGAACAGTACTAGGCTGTGGTTGGTTGAGGATCCAGGGTCTCTCCAAGGATCAGGAGCCCAGGGGAAAGATCCCTCTGGAAGGTAAGCTCCATCCTGACATAACAGATCTTTCTTAAGATCTCAAGACAGGAAAAAAAAAAAAAAATCTCAAGACAGCGAGGGTATCCTGGTGCTCCTGACACACATAGCAGCTTGGAACTCTCTTTGATTCAACAAATCATAGGATCAGAATTCCATTGACCTAGACTCTGGTCCTCCCCCTTGCCCGTTTCCAGCCTTCAGATGTTTTAGAAAAACTCAGGGGGATTGCTCAGGGGACAAAGGACTCTCTGGTCTTCCCCCATTCCAGAAATTCAGAAGAAATTGCCTAAGAATCTTCTCCACCAAGGTGCTTCACTGGCCCCACCCTTCCTCCCCAACCTCCATCACCCACAGGAAATGTCTCTGTATCAAAGTCTGTCCACACCTCTGACAACACAAGTGAGTCACCACTGAGCTGACCCCTACCTTCCATTGATCCTATAGAACCAGAACCACAGCAAGATGTTTTCTCTTCACTAAAATAATTTTCTTTCTTTTTTTAAAAAAAGGATTTTAGGGATCCCTGGGTGGCTCAGCGGTTTGGCGCCTGCCTTTGGCCCAGGGCGCGATCCTGGAGACCCGGGATTGAATCCCGCGTCGGGCTCCCTGCATGGAGCCTGCTTCTCCCTCTGCCTGTGTCTCTGCCTCTCTCTCTCTCTCTCTCTCTCTCTCTCTCTCTCATGAATGAATAAATAAAATCCTTTTTTTTTTAATTTTTATTTATTTATGATAGTCACATCAGAGAGAGAGAGAGAGAGGCAGAGACATAGGCAGAGGGAGAAGCAGGCTCCATGCAGGGAGCCCGACGCGGGACCCAATCCCGGGACCCCAGGATGATCGCGCCCTGGGCCAAAGGCAGGCGCCAAACCGCTGAGCCACCCAGGGATCCCCACTAAAATAATTTTCTAATACTATTTTAGTGTTATTGCTATTAAGTGATTTTGCAGTGTCTACAATGAAAACCACTTGGGATTATACTTCATTGACAATGTTCTATAGTTGTGGATTATTTCAATGTGACACTAAGTTAATTGCTTCATTTTATCCTATTTGCAAGCAGCATAATTACAGCTTTTTGTTGTTTTTAGCAAGTCTTCTAAAATAATCCAGGAAGCCAGTATTTCATTTTGCCTTTCTTTTAAAATAATTTTGATGTTGCTCTTCTGGTTTTATTGCCATGATATAAAGTGATTACGCAACATCTCAGTGGGAGACCTGATACAATTACAACATTGAGGATTGTGGATTATTTTGTGCCTGATGTGAATGTGAATCAGACTAACTCTGAGGCCACCTGCCTCTGCTCTGCTCAGCCTGAACTCCTTGGGGCGTTGACTGGGAGGCAGATTTAACCTTGTCTCTGAAAGGTGACCCAGGTTCATAGGTCAAACCCAGCCACTCTTCACCCAGGGCCTGTCCCAGACAAAATTATGAAGGTGACAAAGGCTTTCTAGGACCCCAACTCCCTTCCCTGTTCTGTGTCCTGTACCATGCTGCCCCATCAGAAGCCTGGATTTGGGGCTGGACAGGACCTCAGAGGGCGGCAGTCAACCTTCACCTCTCCTTTCCTAAACTGTCTCGCCTTTACAACTGCACAGTCAATGGAAATACTTTAAACCTTAAGCCCACCAATCCGTCTAATCACACTGAAATTCAAATCCATGCTCCAGTGACCCATGAGGTTGTCTATGACCTGGTCCAGACATGCACAGGCCCGAGCCTTTCCTACACAGCCACTGACCATTGTCCTTCTGTCTGACAAACAGCCATTCTGGGCCTCCTAGTGCTGGATATAGTGCTGGATCCACATACCTGCAATGCCTCCTTGGAGCCTTCCCTGGACCCCACCGCTCCCAGTGGCTGAATGTCTCCTGAAGAATACAGGCTTTGCCCTTGAAACAGCTCCTCTCTCAGGTGTGGGTTACAGGCCAAAGACCCCACATGAATGCAGTTCATGGAGAGGTCAGGAAAAGTTCAGGTTGTGGGGAAAGAGGCAGAAACATGGCAGGGTGGCCACTGCCTCCCATGCTGAGCGTTGAGCAGGAAGGAACTCAGGTGGTTCCTGAAAAGAAAAACCAGTGGACCTCAAGACTCAGGTTTTTCCCTGGTTTGGATGGTCCCTCGCAAGGAGGGACTTGGCAGCTCTCAATACTCAGCTCTTCCCTAGGAGCCATGCCTAGTATTTGTGAGGCACAGAATTCAACAAAGCGTAGACCTTCATAGGAACTCATAGTTCTTGACTTCATCCTCCCAAAACCCACCCATGACTCCCCCCAGTGCAGGGGTCACATGCGGAAATAAGGAAACAGAGGTTCAAACAAGCTCCAAGTTATGAAACGTTCAGAGGTGGTTGTCAGTTTGTGCTCTGAAGGACAGGGATGAGGCTTACCTCTGCACCTTCCCAGCCGGTTTCTTTGGGCATGTCTCCTAAACCTGCTCCCTCGAATTCCTCACCTCTGATAGAGGTGCACGGGTTAATTGAGATGAATTTGCAGAAAGCTCTCAGCACACGGTCAGATAATTTGCCGTGTTTATGATCACCCTCTAAGTTATTGGCATTGAATCTGGGACATCCATCCCGAAATCCCATTCATTTTCCATTCTCTGAAAAGCTGTTTGGCCTCTGTTTCAGCTTTTTTTGGCTGGCAGACTGCACCAAAATGCAGTACGAGGACCCTCGGGCGGAGGTTATTTACCGAGGAGGAGCTTCCCCAGACCTTGCGAATGCACATGTGCTTGGGCCAGGTGTACACAGGCTGGAAGCATAGGAGCACGCTCTTCCAGGGGCAGAGCCCAGCAGCAGCAGGTGCAGGAGGGGAAGGCAATCAGCCTTGAATGCAGATCACAGGAATAGTCCCCTGGAGCTGAGAAAGACCAAGGGAAGAGGGGGTTGGTCAATCCAGGCTCACTGTGAGTGGGTAAGAAACAATGGGAGCGTAACTAGCAAATGTAGTCCTCATTAGAACCAGGGGCTCTTTCTGGAAGCAGCAAAAACACTTTGGAGATAGCTATGGGAACAAATGGGAGAGGGTCTATTAAGTAACACTGGAAATAAATTGTGCTTCTCTGTTACTGTAACAGCTGAAACCCAGAGAATGCACCCATGCCCTGAGCACTCACATCTAATTTGTGTCATCGGGGCAGCCGGGGTGGCTCAGCGGTTTAGCGCCGCCTTCAGCCCAGGGCCTGATCCTGGAGACCCGGGAGCTTGGAGCCTGCTTCTCCCTCTGTGTCTCTGCCTCTCTCTGTCTCTCTCTCTCTCTGACAGGAATAAATGAATAAAAATAATAATAATAATAATTCATGTCACCGTCTGATATCACTGGCATTTGAGTCTGAGCCTCTTACTAAGTTCAGAGTGTGGCAAGGTGTCTGCCTCCCTTGTGGCCATTGGTGACCTGCATTGGTGACCTTTTACACAGACCACTCACAGGCTCCGTGTGGGAACCTGATGGGACCGTAACGGTAACACTCTAGAACCGTAGGTGTTTTCAGTGTTTCCATGTTGTTCTATTTGTAGGTGATATTTTGTGGCTATTAGGAGTCCACTAAAATAATCAGAAGCACAGGCTTTTATTTTTTTCTTAAAATGATACTTTTTTTTCCTCTTCTGCTTTCATTGCTGGTATGTAAGAAAGGACAGTCTTTGGTTGGCTCTAATTAACAAGGACCCATGACATGAACACTAAGAGGGAATTTTACATGAGTGGGCTCAAAAGATTGGGAATGCAAAGTTTATTTCTGTTGTAACAAGAGCTGAGTTACTCTAGTTATAACACTGGTATGTTCCACAAAATCAATTTTTAAGAAAAGGTAAGGTTGCAAAACATTTTGCCTGGCCAAGCATCCCTTTCTTCCCTGTTCATCATGTGTAGCTGTAAAAATGGCTCCAAAGAGACCTGCCCCTATGAATCCTGCCACCTTTATCCATCCTCAGAGTGGAGCCTTGGCACGCATTAGCAGCTCAGAGTTTTGTGGGTTTTTTTTTTTTTTAAGATTTATTTATCCATGAGAGACACACAGGCAGAGGGGGAAGCAGACTCCCTGCAGGGAGCCTAATGTGAGGCTCCAACCCAGGACCCTGAGATCACGACCTGAGCCAAAGGCAGACGCTCAACCCCTGAGCCACCCAGGTGCCCTGGATTAGCAGCTCAGAGAGGGAGCTTTCCTCCAGAGGCAACCCATTTTGCACTAAGAGTCAGTGTTCTCTGCCACCACAAACCTGACTGACACCTGCCAGAACTAGGCTTTCAAAGTGAACACACTTCAGTTAGGTTTGGCATAGAAGAAATGGAATCATCAGAGTGTGTAAGAGAAACACTGAATTCATATTTAACCCTAAGGTCACGAGCTTCTTACCATCTGCAAGCTAAACTAACTGGGATGATCCTTAAGACAATCTTAACTCTGAAAGTTGCCCCAGGTGGGCCCCCACCGAGCTCCCGGGACAAACCCAGCACTCTCCAGCCAGGCCAGCCCCCAGCAGGAATATGACTCTAACAGACACGTTTTGGGGACCCTGACCCTCTGCTCTGTTCTGTGCCCTTCACTTCCTGTCCCCATCACTAGTCCCTGAGAGGAATTTCTGCCAATCTCTTGGCACGTAGGGGAACGAAGCTAATGACGCCCTTGGCGTTGAATCTGGGACCTCTATCCCGCCTATTCCCATTCATTTCCCATCCTGAAAAACTGCCCGTGTGTAAACTGTGTTTGCCTTGCGGGCGGCTCCAAGCGGTTGGCAGTACGAGGACCTTTCCTGGAGGACAATGTTCAGCATGGTGCACTCAGAAGGGTGGACACTGTGATCGGGACGAGCATCGGCGGGGGTCGGGGTGTGCAGGCTGCAAGCACATGACGCACCTCCTGAGGACAGATTGGGCCATCAGTGGGGACGTGGTAGGAGAGAGGGGCTCAGGAGAAAACTTCTGAGTCCTCGACAGCAAGAACTGCCACAGGTAGAGCCTCGCAGGCTCCCTGGGAGAGGGATGGAAATGCCAAAGTCACTTCCAGGTGGGATCCCAGTTAGGCCCCAAGGGGATACTTTGTGGACACAGGATTTTAGAGCTTCCCATTGAAACAAACTTGTGAGTGCGTACCTTAGGCAGTATTAGAATAAGAAACACTTGGGGGCTTCTCTGAAACAAGAACATACATCCCAGTGAGTGATTCCTCCCCAGCTGCCCTGGTCTAAGCAGGGCACAGTCACTAATACGTGTCACCGTCTGATATCACCGGCATTAGAGTCTGAGCCTCTTACTCAGTTCAGAGTGTGGCAAGGTGTCTGCCTCCCTTGTGGCCATTGGTGACGAGCTTTTACACAGACCACTCACAGCTCCGTGTGGGAACTTGATAGGACCGTAACTCTTAGGTAACGCTTTGGAACTGTAGGTGTTTTCAAAGTGACTCTCGAAATTCGGCGTTTTCATGTTATTCTGTTTGTAGGTAGTGTAATGACAGTATCTTCATTCTTGTTAACAAGTCCGCCAAAATAATCAGAAACACATTCTTTCTTCTGGAATAATTTTGATTTCTTTCTCATTGTTTTCCTGCTTTTATATGAGTGATTGCACAATATGGTGCATTAATAGGATTATGCTGTTTAGGATAGTTTTTTTTTTATAAATGTTCATTACACAAAACATGAATTATACTTTTTGTCATTCATATTCAATCCAGAAACAGGAATATTTTTTCTCTCTTCTGATGCAATTTTGGACTTTCTTGCAATCGTTTTCACTACTGCTGCTAAAAAAATTGTACATTTGCTCAAATTTCGCTCAAATTGAAGTTCAATAGGATTATTATTTCTAAGATAGTGCTTCATGCATGGGTCTCGTTTGGAAGTAAATTTGGTGACTGCCTTGTTTCTTTGTCCTAAACGGTGTGAGGAGAGTCTTTCAGAGATGGTTGTTTCTTTCTTTTTTTTTTTTAAGTTTTTTTTTTTTTTATTTATGATAATCACAGAGAGAGAAAGAGAGAGAGGCAGAGACATAGGTAGAGGGAGAAGCAGGCTCCATGCACCGGGAGCCCGACGTGGGATTCGATCCCGGGTCTCCAGGGTCGCGCCCTGGGCCAAAGGCAGGCGCCAAACCACTGCACCACCCAGGGATCCCGAGATGGTTGTTTCTTAAGGTCCCATGATGAGAGTTTATCATGAGGGATCTCACACCTAGAGAGATTTGAAACACAAGCTCCACTTCTATGTACTAAGAGCCAAATTGACTCTACCTATAGAGACGGACATAGCTAACGAAGTTATTTTCGGAAGAAAGTAGCCCATGACATGTGTATAGGCCAAGCTTCACTTCCTTCAACATTCCCCTAGTATTTAAGTATATTAACAGCTCCGTGGAGACCTGCTGGGGGATTCAGACACCTTCTGCCTCCAGCCTCAAAATGCAGCTCTGCACAAAGATGACCAACACAGAGAGGGAGATTTCCCTTCAGAGGCACCCCAATCTCACAGTTTTCTTTGTATGGCACCCTACCCCAGGCCTCTTGCTCCCTGCTGACCCTGCTGATCTTGACTAACATCCCTCCAAACCAGCCTTTCAGGGCTCACACTTCAATGAATGAGAATGTGGGTAAAGTGGAGTCACTGAGAAGCTTGAAAGGGGATCTGAACTCGGATTTAACCCGAGGCCACAAGGTGCTGCAACCTCCCTGGGCTGATACTCCAGCCTAGTGTTCTTTTACCAGGGCCAGCCCAACACCAAATAATGATGGTGAAAACACTTTTTTGGAATCTTAATTGTCTTCCCTGTTCTACTATCCTTCACTTCTTCACTTCTCCCTCCCCATCACAAGGCTTATCTTGGGAATGGAAAGGACTTCAGTGGAGTGTCAACCCTCCCCTGACTCCCAGATTGCCACCTCCATCCTCAGCCATGGCCTGGCCAACATGGTGACAGCTGGAGCCGATGTCCACAGACAGTTTAGAACTCTGTCTTCCACCAGGACAGAGCAAGGACACCTGGCCCAAGAGGCACTGGCCCTTGTTGGACCAGGACCGAAAGAAGCCCTGCTTCTCCTGGGATCATTTTCCCCTCACTACTGCAGTACTGCCAGGACACATAAATAAGGCTGTGGGCAGGTGGCTGCCCTCCAACCCTCACAGTATTGTCAGCACACAGGGTGTAGCAAGTCACAGGCAGAAACAACCATCTACAAACAAACTGGGCAACAGCAGGTCATTTACCCAATGACCCTTAGGTCTTTGAAAATGGTGATCTTAATGAGGTGGGGTTCAGGAGTAAATGTAATCTGCTGCTCAAGTTAACAAAATGCAGACCGCTTCCCAGGCTTATGGAGATAGGCATAAAGCATACAGTAGTGCGCATTTCTACCCCTGGCCACAGATGAATGAGACTATTATAGACACTATGTAAAATATTCCCCAAATGTCTCTTACTCGGCTAGTTTCTAAAAACAAATTACCCAGTTCTTATTTGGATGGAAACAGGAGTCCAGAGAAAGCACCCTCCTTCCACAGCCAAAGAAGAATTGTGAGTTTTTCACTGTAGCATGACATTTTGCTTGACCACATAAATCTGGTTTTTCTTTGATCATACTGAATTATCAAAACTTTGGAGATTTGCAGATTTGTCCCCAATTAAAGCAAGTGTATGGCGTCTCCATCATTGATGTATTTTCATCCTAAGTGATGCTCTAGAACTAGAACTGTCTTTGCCTGGGGGCTTCCTGAGATAGCCTGCACCTAAACAGTTTGCCTGTGTAGGCTGGGCTTGATGCTCTGAAGTCCTGACATGACCCAAGATGAGACCTGACTCCCGGATGCATCACTGAGCACGGATTCACTTGTGTTCCTCGGTATCAACTGTGCTCAAGTGACCTAATGGTGTCCAGGACAAGCCCAACACAGGTCCAGAAAAATCACCTCCCAGCAAAGATCTGTGTGTTAGCGCACTGTGCTAGGCCCTGTGTCCACCAATCTCTTTGTTATCTTATTTCTAATTATGTCTTTCTTCATAACTTTAGTTTTTATTCCTTTTGATGTAGGCATAAGTTTATGAATTTTGATTATGATGTTGGATACAACTTAAGGATGTCTTAGAATTGGAATTTGGAGGGAAAGGCACATAGCAAATGAATATACATTCTATAGTAAATTGAAAGCTATTCAACATGATTTCATGGTTTGTCCTAAAAATCAAAAAACCTTTTTTCTGTTAAATAATTGCATTAACCAAGGTGCCTTGAAACAAAAGATGGAATCTGAGTTTCAGCAGATAGAAGCATTTTCTTTAACAATACTTTGTACTTCCTCGGTGGACTGAGAGATATATAAATAATTAAGAAAAACAAAAAGGAGGAGAGATTTTAGAATTGAGGCCTGATTATCTGGTTAGACTATTCATGTTATATTTCTTCTAACTGATACAATATTATCAATTAGAATATCTAAGTTATAGAGTTGTTAGAATATATGGGACACTTTGGATTTCAGAATGGTAACTGGTCTTTTTCTTAGATAAAGTAACAGAAGAATTAAAAAATAATAACAGAAGGATATTATAATGCATAAGTGCTCTATAAATAAATATGCACATATATGTATTTATACATAGCATGCATTGCTGTTCTAAGGAATATGAAGATAGTGCTCCCCTAGGTTATTAGAAATAAACAATGAGGTATGTGCTATGATGAATGCAAAACAAGAGGTAAGACGGTGTGATAGGGCGTAAAGTTGGTGTAACGGAAATCTTAAGATGTGAATACATTATGAAATTTCTGGCTACTTATGTCAAGTTCCCAGAGTCTCACACTGTCTCCCATGCATGTCATTAGCATCCCAGCAATGATAGATAGCTTCACCAATTTATTCATGGAGAAACGCCCCTGGCTCCTCATGATCATACACACGTGAAAGAGTTCTGAAAAGGATCCCAGGACTGAATGAGAAGAAATACATTTCATATATATCCATTTCCATTGCATTTAATAAAATTTACATTCTTGGGAATTTCACTTTTTATTTTGAACTTCTTAGCTTGAATACTAGAAATAAAATATGATTGACACTAAAACTTACTTACATTACTTCCTGTAGCACTCAGACAGCAAGAGGCCTCAGATCTTAGAATAGCAGGATTCAGTGATACATTGATTTTTATGAAGTCTGGGAGTCAAAAGTGTCATGAATATCTTAGGAAACCAGAATGATGTGAAAGCATCTAAAATGAAAGGGTAACTTTAAATGATGTAATAAGAACTACAATTTAAATGATAGAATAATTTTTTTAAGATTTTATTTATTTATTTATGAAAGACACAGAGAGAGAGAGAGAGGCAGAGACACAAGCAGGCTCCATGCAGGGATCCCAATGAGGGACTCGAACCCAGATCCCAGGATTATGCCCTGAGCCAAAGGCAGATGCTCAACCACTGAGCCACCCAGGTGCCCCTCCTTGTCATTCTTCTTAAGAGCTTGAGAATAAAACTTGGGGAATAGGTGTGACCTCCTGGAGGAGAAAAAAAACCCTCAGATGCACCCCCACCCCCACCCCCCCAAAAATGGCTAAGACTTGTTTTATGAAGATGCAATATAAACTCCTGAGGAAATCTGTCTCTAAGAGAGTCGGCTCACTGTGAACAGGCAAGAATGACTCAGCCAACTTGGCATCCAACATTTATACAAGGAATACGTGTGCACACATACACACGAACACACACTCCTATTGGGTCCAGTATACAGAGTGCCATTTTATTTTGTTAAGTCATGAATGGCTTAAACATTTATTTTCAAGGTAAAAGCCAATTTTTTTTCCCTGAATTTAAGTACTTTTTCAGTGCCGTGAATATTTTATACAAATGCTTTCCATAATAGAAATTTCTGTCTCGTATCAGTTCCACTATCTCTTTGGAATATTGCTGGATGAACTACAGGACAGACGCCATGGTGTTCAAATGGGGGTCACTGCTCAGCCTCCTCTACCCCCTCACCCTCTCCAGGATGGCATGTGGCAGTGACGAAGCTCAGCACTTCCCAGACCTAAACTGTCCTTTAAGCATTTTCCGGGACTGGGAGGAGGAAGCAATAGATGGAAGAGAGTTGAAGAGAGGGGAAGGTAGAGGGGTGTCAGACATCAGGAGAGGATGGAAAGGAAGTGGTTCTCAGGGGAATGCCCTAGGGCACCCTGGATCTTCCTTCTGCAACAGGTCCTGGATGCTGCCAGCCCAGGTTTCCCTCCTCCCCAAGTCAGACTCTTTGTCACTCCCTTATTTTCTGACAACGCTTTTCTTTTCCTTCTGTCTTTACTCCAGACCCGTACTTGAGAGCAGACACCAGACATGGATCCAGCTCACCTCTTGCTCCCACTTCTCAATGAAATGTATGAGAAAGAGTAAAGCTGTTCCTGATGGTCAGGACCAGGCCCAGTACCTTCAGTTATGTCTTGATGTTCTTCTGCAGAATATAAATGTTTTTATACACTATGGACATCAAAGATGTCCACTCTGCGACCGTGATGGATCAAGACACAAACAAGATCACTTTGTTATCCTGTCTGAACACAGACAAATGGGAACATTGTCTAACCCACAAAATACCAACTGTTCTCTCTTCTGACCAACGCAAATGACTGTCACTCCTTCACAATTATGGCACCAGCCTTCCTCAAGTTTCCCTTTCTAAAGATAAGATTTATTAAAATACCAATCACAGAATCATCTCTGTACATGGCAACACGCAATCCAGAGAAAAATGCCTGTTTCCGTGAACTCACCCCAAAATCACCCAGCATCAGTGGAAATCCTGTATAAGGCCCTTCTGCAAGAGCAACTACTCCCAGACCATGGAGGATTAGGAGGATCAACCAGGAACTAGCAGCAGGATGGGGAACAGTGATGGTGGCCCCTCAAAAGGATCAGAACAATCCCTTCAGCCACTGAAGACTGGGTTGGGGCCATCAGGAAAATGCTGGCTGGAAAGGTGCCCTCCAGGCAGCCCTGGTGGCTCAGCAGTTTAGCACCGCCTTCAGCCTGGGGTGTGATCCTGGAGACCCGGGATTGAGTCCCATGTCAGGTTCCCTGCATGGAGCCTGCTTCTCCCTCTGCCTGTGTCTCTGCCTCTCTCTCTCTCTGTATCTCTCATGAATAAATAAATAAAATCTTAAAAAAAAAAAAAAAGAAAAGAAAAGAAAGGTGCCTTCCCCCGGCCTCCTCTTCTCTAGGGGCTGGGCCATGTGGGCTTGTTGTCACCCTATTGGGGGAGCAGGGTTAGATTCCATTCCCCCATCCACCCAAGATTTGTATGACCACAGTATCCATACAAGTGGATCTTCCTTCTTACCTGGAGCCCCACTCAAGGTTGAGACCCTCCAGGCTACCGCTGCCGTGAAATGAGAGCAGATGAGGTAGTAAAATGAGCATTAGGGAAGTCAAATGAAATAGGCTCCTACAACAAATCTGGCCAAGCAACAACACCTGCATGCTATGCCTGTGGATATCAATGACATGAGGATTGTGTGCACAGAAGAAATAGAATTTTGGGGTGTCAGAAAGTGTGTCATTAATTCACCCCAATCAGGCTGCTTGAGTAAAGTAACAGTCGTAGGAAAAATGCACTGTGTTTGTGGGACGCCTGGGAGTCTCTCATCGTACTGAAAGGGTGTCTTAGTGAACATGGGTGAGGAGACTGCAGATGGGTCAGATTCTGAAGGGCCTTGATTAACACGTAAAACATAGGGCCACTGCCTCCACCGGAAGAGGTTGTAGTTCTAGAAAAGTGTAAAGCACCACCTCTGTGTTCACATGTGCAGCCTTGGGAAAGATGGCCTTTGTATGTCATACGCTCTACCCACTGAACCCAAAACCAAGAAAGTTTGTCTTGACATCCCTTTGACCCATCTGCTACCAGAGTGGGAGGACCTCACTCCTCTCAGACAAGGCCCAAATCTATGCTATCTCAGTTACTCTGTGAATCAAATTCCCCCATTACATTGGCCCTGAGACTGCAGATTTGTCTCCACATTTTAATAAACTGATCAGGATACTTGGATAACTAAATTCAAGGATGTCTTCATTTGACTTCTTTGTGTCCTTTCTTCCTAAAGTACAAGTAAACCTCTTTTCCGGGATAAAGGAAACACTTGGATTTCCTCCTTTCTTCCACATGTAGGCAACATTTTGAGTCTTAGGTCCAAGGAGATTCCCTCATTTTCTGCATGTCACATGACCACCTGAGTAAATAACATCACATGATCTTCAACGGAATGGATCCTGTCTTACCAGTACCCTCTTAGGTGAAACCCAAGAGTAAGTCTCTTGGAACTTTCTGTTTAAAAAATAAGTTTCATGCCCTTCTAAATTTCACAAAAATTTACTGCAATTAAAAGAAACTGGGCTATAAAAATCACAACAAATGAGTTTCTTGGAATATTCAGATCATTGCTTAAAAATAAAGACTTAGGCACCTGGGTGGCTCAGTCAATTAAGCATCTGTCTTTGGCTCAGGTCATGATCCTGGGGTCCTGGGATCGAGTACACAGTGGGGCCTCCCTCTCAGTGGGGAATCTTCTGTCTCTTCCTCTGTCCCTCCTCCTGCTGTGCTTTCTCTCTTGCTCTCTCTCACGCTCTCTCTCAAATCTTTAAAATAATAGGGCAGCCTAGGGCTTTAAAATATTAGGGCAGCTCAGCGGTTTAGCGCTGCCTTCAGCCCAGGGCGTAATCCTGGAGTCCTGGGATCAAGTCCCATGTCGAGCCTGCTTCTCCCTCTGCCTGTGTCTCTGCCTCTCTCTCTCTGTGTCTCATGAATAAATAAATAAAATCTTTAAAAAAATAATAACAATAAAGAGCTCTGACCATATTGCTTAAGATACAAAAACCAAATTTGTATACCCACCTTATTCTCAATTATGTCCTGGCAATAAATGACTTCAAAACACTAGTGGCTTACCTCAACAAAAGTCTATTTCTCATCTGTCTGGGATTCCGGTTAATGGGATCATCCTCATCTAGGACAGAGAAGGGTCATGGTAGTGAGAAAAGAGCAATGACCCCCCCCCAAAAAAAGATGGTACAGACTGCTTCATCAATCCCACTCATATCTCACTGGCTGAAAGAAATCACAGGGAAAACCTGAAATCAATAATTTGTGAAATACAATCCTCTTGGAAGACATGGCCTAACTGGGCTACTGCCATGAGAGTAGGCATGAAATAAGTGGCCCCTACAAAATACACTGTTCATCTATTTGGTCAAAATTATTAGCTTCCATCCCTAAAGTACACAAAGTAATCTTACACTTTTCCACCAGACACAATATGATTTTCCCAGCCTAAAACCTCCATTCACACTGAAAGTAACTAGAAGATCCCAGTTATCACTCCTCCATCAAGATATCAAAGAACAAAAGCCAATGCTATGAGCCAGTTGGAATAAGGACTGAACCTATGTAGTAAACAACCTCTCATCTATAAAGAAGAGGAGAGAGACTGCATCCATTGGAACAAAGCAGTAGCAAGATTCAGCTAGGGAGATGTTTTGGGATAGACCTTTAACTGGACAAGCTTTCCCCCCTCTTTCCCACCTATCAATTTCTGCTTCCTGGATGAAGTCCCCAGACCAGATTCTTGGATGTCCCTTATCTTGCTTGGCCTCATTAGTAGGGACCCTAGAGACTGCAGAGGAGGGAAAAAAAAAAGGAAAACACAAATACGAACCAATTAGCCCATCCTCCAAGTCATTACTCCTAATTTTTCTCTCATCTCACCTTAAGTATCTTGAGCTTATCAGTTGTCTATGGCAAAAACACACTTCATTTTTTTCTGTGGCAGTTTACAGGAATGCCTAAATAATAGACAATGTAAATACTGGTAGAAGTTTTAATGTAATCATTGCTGTAGACCAAAGGTTTTACATCACAACCCAGGTTTGAGTTTTGCATTTCTTAACTATGTATAAATTTTTTTCTCAGAAAGTGTCTCCAAGTTATTTCTTCATTTAATGAGCATAAAGTCTACGTGTACCCCTTACCCTGAAGTTCTATTTCCTCACCTTTCTTCCTGTTAAACAACACTTTCCTTTTTTTTTTTTTCAATAGTAATAGAATATCCCTTTATTAACACATTCCTGAGCTCATTTCTTTCTAGATGTTCCCAGGCAATAGTGGCCAAGAGCATGTGAATCATGACAGAGATATTCTGTGATCCATTATTCAGGGCACAAGAGGGTTTCTTTTTTTTTTTTTTAATAACAAATTTATTTTTTAATGGTGTTCAATTTGCCAACATACAGAATAACACCCAGTGCTCATCCCGTCAAGTGCCCCCCTCAGTGCCCGTCACCCATTCACCCCCACCCCCGCCCTCCTCCCCTTCCACCACCCCTAGTTCATTTCCCAGAGTTAGGAGTCTTTATGTTCTGTCTCCCTTTCTGATATTTCCTACCCATTTCTTCTCCCTTCCCTTCTATTCCCTTTCACTATTATTTATATTCCACAAATGAATGAGAACATATAATGTCTGTCCTTCTCCAATTGACTTATTTCACTCAGCATAATACCCTCCAGTTCCATCCACATTGAAGCAAATGGTGGGTATTTGTCGTTTCTAATGGCTGAGGAATATCCCATTGTATACATAAACCACATCTTCTCTATCCATTCATCTTTCGATGGACACCGAGGCTCCTTCCACAGTTTGGCTATTGTGGACATTGCTGCTAGAAACATTGGGGTGCAGGTGTCCCGGCGTTTCATTGCATCTGCATCTTTGGGGTAAATCCCCAGCAGTGCAATTGCTGGGTTGTAGGGCAGGTCTCTTTTTAACTCTTTGAGGAACCTCCACACAGTTTTCCAGAGTGGCTGCACCAGTTCCCATTCCCACCAACAGTGTAAGAGGGTTCCCTTTTCTCCGCATCCTCTCCAACATTTGTGGTTTCCTGCCTTGTTAATTTTCCCATTCTCACTGGTGTGATCTACATTGTGGTTTTGATTTGTATTTCCCTGATGGCAAGTGATGCAGAGCATTTTCTCATGTGCGTGTTGGCCATGTCTATGTCTTCCTCTGTGAGATTTCTGTTCATGTCTTTTGCCCATTTCATGATTGGATTGTTTGCTGTTGAGTTTAATAAGTTCTTTATAGATCTTGGAAACTAGTCCTTTATCTGATAGGTCATTTGCAAATATCTTCTCCCATTCTGTAGGTTGTCTTTTAGTTTTGTTGACTGTATCCTGTGCTGTGCAAAAGCTTCTTATCTTGATGAAGTCCCAATAGTTCATTTTTGCTTTTGTTTCTTTTGCCTTCGTGGATGTATCTTGCAAGAAGTTACTGTGGCCAAGTTCAAAAAGGGTGTTGCCTGTGTTCTCCTCTAGGATTTTGATGGAATCTTGTTTCACATTTAGATCTTTCATCCATCCATTGAGTTTATCTTTGTGTATGGTGCAAGGGAGTGGTCTAGTTTCATTCTTCTGCATGTGGATGTCCAATTTTCCCAGCACCATTTATTGAAGAGACTGTCTTTCTTCCAGTGGATAGTCTTTCCTCCTTTATCGAATATTAGTTGACCATAAAGTTGAGGGTCCACTTCTGGATTCTCTATTCTGTTCCATTGATCTATGTGTTTCACCCATTTTCTGCCTTCCAGGTTTTCACAGCTAACATAGCTTTACCAAAATAATTTATGGAGGCATAACATGAGTAGCCATCTTTCTAGGATTCAATAAAGTTTTCCACCATCCATGGTTATCTTCATGACAAATCTGCATGTACACATCTTTCCTGTTAAATGTCATCATTTCCAAATAAGCAGTTTGATGATTGTGTCAGGCAGAGTTCAACGATTCAACCAGAGAAATAGAATCTGTATACCTAGTGATTAATTGCAGAGAATTGGCTTATGTAACTGTAGAGACTCACGAGGCAATTCCAAAACTCATAGTATGGGCTGAACCCTTGAGCATGAGCCGAAGCATCAATTAACAGGAAGAATGTCTTTGCAAGGAAGACTCCACTATTTCCTTCTGGCCTTTCAGTTGATTGACTTAGGTCCAATCAGATTATGTAGGATAATCTCCTTTAAAGTCAAGTGAGGGGATCCCTTGGTGGCTCAATGGTTTAGTGCCACCTTCAGTCCAGGGCATGATCCCAGAGTCCTGGGATCGAGTCCTGCGTTGGGCTCCCCGCCTGCTTCTCCCTCTGCCTGTGTCTCTGCTTCTCTCTCTCTCTCTTTATCTCTCATGAATGAATAAATAAAATCTTTAAATAGATAGATAGATAGATAGATAGATAGATAGATAGATAGATAGATAATAAAGTCAAGTGATCGTGGACTTTAATCACGTCTACAAAATATCTTCACAGAAACACCTGTGATAAGTGAATAAGTTCTGTAGCTTAGCCATACTGAGACTAACCATTTCTGTCTACACCTTGTTGAGCTGTAAGCCATACACCTCTCCTGAAACCATAAATGACTTCCAAATTAAGAAAATAACAATGTGATATTTCTGCCTAATATGGTCCGAGTATCCTGCCTATAATAGAAACACACAACTCCTTTCTCCAAAAGAAGATGCAACATCCTTGGATGATGTGCATACTTCTCCTTTGATACTCCTTAAATACAGTGATCTACAGTGAACTATCGGGGTGCCAGGGTGGCTCAGTTGTTTAGGCATCTGGCTGTTGATCTCGGCTCAGGTCATGATTTCAGGATCCTGGGTAGAGTGCCATATGGGGCTCTGAGCTCAGTGTGGAGTCTGCTTCAGATTCTCCCTCTCCCTCTGCCCCTCCCCCTGCTCATGCTCTCTATTTCTCTCAAAAAAAAAATAAAAATAAATAAAAAAATAAAACAAAAATTAAAAAAATAAAATAAAAAATATATAAGGTGAGCTACTATTGGGATGCCTCCTGGCTCAGCCAGTAGAGCATGTGACTCTTGATCTCAGGGTCATGATTCTTCCATGACAACTTCATATTTCCTTTGACCTCAGCAACCACCTCACATGGTTTTGATTCTGGTCAGGTGACCCAAACACTTATTTATATTTATAGACATATTTAAATTATGTGTAATATATACAAATATGTATATATAAGTCTGTTCTTATAGAAATATCTCCAGTGCTAACATCTATATCGTTTAATCTCAACTAGAGAAATAGGTTCAGTAGCATTCCGACCTCATAGGAAACTAGTGAACTTATACATACACGTGTGCACATGTATATACACATATATACGCACATAAAGACATTTGTCATAAATAATTGGCTTATACAGTTGTAGCACCTGGATAGTCAAGAATGAGATTTCTGGGGCAGACCCTGTAGAAGGTCAGGCTGAAACTCTCACAGGCAATGAAGCTGCTGTCCACAGCTGTGATTTCTTTTCCTCCATGAATGCCCAGCTTTGCTCTTAAGACTTCCATGATTATATCAGCCCCACCGAGATTATCAAAAATAATCTCCTTTACTTAAATCCAATTAATTATATAATTCAATCAATCTACAAAATACCTTCAGGGCAACAACCACCCAAAAACCTAGATTCATATTTTTTTAATTTGAATTTTTTTTAATAACTATGGAGTATAGACTAGTATAGTCTAGTATAGATTAGTCAAGATAACATGTAAACCTTAGTACCAATGATGGAAAGAAATGTGTTTCAGGGGTGCCTGGGTGGCTCAGTTGGTTCAGCATTTGTCTTTGGCTCAGGTCACGAGACCTGGTGTCCTGGGTGTCCCTCTGTCAGGCTCCTTGCTCAGCAGGGAGCATGCTTCTCCCTCTCCCTCATGCTTATGTTCTCTCAAATAAATAAAATATTTATTTTGAAAAATGTGTTTCAGTAAAAATTGAAGAAAACAGGAAAAATATAAAGTGATCTATATCCAGACAATATTAGAATATCATCAAACCAAAATAATTAAAAAGCAAAACTACAAAAACATGGAGAACAAAACATCTATAATGTATGTGTGTGTGCGTGTGTATGTAAATTAGAGAGCACAGATTCTAAGTCTAAAGGTATTAGGATAGATGCAAAATAGCCTAGTAGAGTCTGTACTTCTTCATCTGATTACTTCAAGTTTCTTTCTAAAAGTGTTAAGCATTTAATGAAGTAATTAAATAGAAGTCTATTTAAGAAATGAGTGCATCACCCTGGGTGTTGATAAGACTGGTGTCTTAGAGTGCTGCTGAGTTGCCCACTCACCTTTGTGAGTACCTCTTCCCAAGATGGATTTGAATAGCGCTGCAAGTGGTAAGTTTTCATCTGCATTTTGTTCTCTTTGATAATGCCACCTACTTTATTTTCCAGAGTTTATAAAAGTTAAAATTCACAATCATGATTAGAGAGCCAAATTATTGGAGCAGGAGATTTTTGCACTGATGGGTGCTTTAAAGTTGGAGACTGGAATTTCAAACTTAAGATAACAGCCATACGTCCCACAAGTGGGTTGGCAAAAGATCTAAAGCTGACACTGTAAATGGAGAAAAATATATTATGGAATACCTAATATATTTAGTTTTATTATAATGTATTTTATCTCAAAGTACCAGTGTATTTTATCTTAATTCTTTAAGGTTTTACTTGTTTATTTCCATTAATTTTCCTAGCTCCTATTGCTTCCTATTTTCTCTGTATGTAATTTTCTGGATTTTTCAGTAACTTTTTCCTTCATTAACTCAGATCACATTGTCATTTTTTCTATTATACATTCATATTTTACTTACATGTCTCCAATTTAGCATGACTTTAGATGTACCCCTAAAGTAAAAATATAGAACCATTGTTGAACTTACAGGCTTTCAGCCTGAAAAAAAAAAAAAAAGACATGTTTACAGAGAATTTTTAATCCATAAACATAACCTTCATACTCCTTTTCCCATTTTCTCTTCATCGGGCATACTACAAAAAGAAACCTGGCAAGGCAGGATTGTTTACAACCAGAGTCAAAAGGATATCCTCCAAGAATGGTTTAAACAAAACCCATACCCTGATAAAGCTACCAGAAAACAACGGGCCAAGGAAATTGGCATTCCAGAGTCTAAAATTCAGGTAAGCATTAGGTTTCTATTTCATTATCTGTCAGATTCAAGGTAAAGAGAAACGCTGGGCTTAGGACTTTCAAGCAATTCTTAGGTATGTTGCTCAAAAGGATTTTATTGTTGTATATTAAAAACAAGAACTGTGTTTGTATCTTTTATCAGTTGTGGAAATATTGGCTGGGTATATTCACTGATGGGTGGAGCATATACTCCTCTATCTCCCAATAGGAGATAAATCAATTTTTGAGATTTAGGTAACTTAGGAAATTATAACACTATGTTAATGATATGGTATCATTAAGTGTTGATTTAGGGCACCTGGGTGGCTCAGTCGTTGAGCACCTGCCTTTAGCTCAGATGGTGAACCCAGGGTCCTGGGACTGAGCCCTGCATCAGGCTCTCCTCAAATACCCTGCTTCTCCCTCTGCCTCTGCCTCTCTCTCTCATGAATAAATGAATAAAATTTTTAAAAAATATATTGCTATATACTGGAGCTCCTGGCTGGCTCAGTCAGTAGAGTGTGAAATGCTTGATTATAGGGTCATGAGATCAAGTCCCAAGTTGGGTGTAAAGGTTAAATAAAAATAAAAATAAAAATATTTTTAAAAATATGTTGATATATGCAGCAGAATGAGGATTAATATGTAATTATGAGGAAACTGTGAGGCAAGAACTCATGTAAGTTCCCAATTTTCAGGCTAATTTTTTTTTAAATACCTGAAATGTGATTTACACACAGAAGTATATAAAGTAATATCCCATATTGTATTATTTGAATAGAGCTACTGGTGTGAAAATGAAACCATGTTGGATTTCTTCAGTTAACAGGGTGAGAGTTGTAAACAATACAATTATACCAGGTGAAACAGCATCTAAAACAACAAAGATCAGTAAAAATGTGCTTTTAGAAGAAAATAATGAGTTCAGATTTTTGTGTCTATATAGAGTCTCCAGTAAGCCACTGGCTCTAAGACCCTTAGCCTGAAGAATGCTGGAGAGAAATTTTTCTTTACTCTTCATGCATTTGATCTGGGTGTAAAGAGTTTACTCAAATCCTAGTAATAAAAGCCCATCCTGTGGGAATATCTGATGATGTGCTTAAGACTTACCTGAAAATATTTTGATTAATTAATTTAGAGCACAGATAACTTTTTAGCACAATGCCTGGATAAAAGAGTGATTCATTAAATATTGGTTGTCATTAACACCCTAAATCTTATCACAAATTATCAAAATAAAACATTCAAATAATTAGAAAGTACATTGCAAATCTGACTCCAATAATGAGGAACAGACTTCAATGGGTTCTATTTGTGACAAGAGTTTCACAGCAAGGTATACAGGGTCCCAGGAGTTGCCTTACCTATTGTTGATTATAGGATGAGGTAATATTGATGACTACCGCTGTTGATTGTGGCTAATTTACTCCCCATTTAAAGAAATTCTTGGGGTTCCGGGATGGCTCAGTTGGTCAAGCATCCAACTCTTGATTTCGGCTCAGGTCATGATCTCAGGGTTGTGAGACTGAAACCCATGCTCCACACTGAGCTGGAAGTCTGCTTCTCATTCTCTCCCTACCCCCTCTTGTACACTCTCTAAAATAAAAAAATATTTTTAAAAAAAGATTTTATGTATCCATGAGAGACACACATAGAGAAGCAGAGACACAGGCAGAGAGAGAAGCAGGCTCCCTGAGGGGAGCCAGATGCAGGACTCAATCCCAGGACCCCAAGATCATGACCTGAGCCAAAGGCAGGTGCCCAACCACTAAGCCATCCAGGTGCCCCTAAATAAATCTTTAAAAAAAGATTCACATTCTCTAAAATAAATCTTTAAAAAAAGATTCTCTCTCCTTCTGCCCCTCCCATCCTGCTCATGCACTCTAAAAAAAGGGGGGCAGAAAAAAAGGAAATTATTTTCCACAATCAATTCTATGTGTATTATACATTATAAAATGGTATTTTTTTAATGTAAAAGTAATTATTTAATGACTGTAAGACCAAGCAATAGAATTGTGCTTCTTTTGCAGACTGGAGACAATAAAATGTTTAGCTACAATTTTCTCATACAAACATGAAATGATATTCATACAGAAGAAACACCCTCACAAATAACTGATGGGTGATGAACACACACCAAGTCTGACCAAAGCAAAACACAAACTGAAAACAGTTGTAATTACTCATATTTTTTTAAAGATTTTACTTATTTATTCATGAGAGACAGAGAGGCAGAGACACAGGCAGAGGGAGAAGCAGGCTCCACACAGGGAGCCTGACACGGGACTCGATCCCGGAACCCCAGGATCACGCTCTGGGCCAAAGGCAGAACTAAACTGCTGAGCCACCCAGGCTGCCCTAATTACTCATTTTTTAAATTCAACATGTTCACTCTATTTTAAAATTAGTAAATGGAGAAACTAAAAATGCTTCTATTTCAAAACATTAGAGAGCTGGCATATGTGATTGTTTACAACTTGTAAAAGTAACTCAAATTTGAAGTAAATGCTAAACCACATGTTAAAATAAGATGGTATTAAGAGTTTATTTCCCTTATTCATGAGAAACAGAGACATAGGCAGAGGGAGAAACAGGGTCCCTACGGGGAGCCCAATGTGGGACTTGATCCCAGGACCCCAGGATCACGACCTAAGCGAAAGGCAGATGCTCAACCAGAGCCACCCAGGTGCCCCTTGGTATTTCTTATAAAGAGATAAGGGGCAGGGGGGGGGACAAGAAAAGGCATTCACACATTGAAATCCTGTTATGAGAGAGAAGTGGGAAAAGAAAGAAAAATATTGATCTCCTTTGATAGAACTGACAGTGTCTCTTCAATTTTTCTTGGGATACCATGATGACGACCATAAAAGATATGCTGTCCTGAACTGTATGCTTATAGTAATATAACTCCTAGGATAATACATCACCTTTTCCTTATGGGTATTATCCCAATGGCAGTTGATCAAAATCTATTGCATTGATATTTGGAACAACAGCGATGGAGTTACAGGGCTTTCACATCTTCTCCTGCTTAGATTTGGTTTAAAAACCATAGAGCGAAACAGAGACGATTGGAATTTGGATGCTCCTTCGGAAAAAACAAAACCCAAGGACAACACCAGTATCAGCCTTGGACTCAAGATAAAAAAACCACTGGTCCAGGGATGCCCTAAATCATTTAAATAAATAAAATCTTTTTTAAAAATTAAAAAGAAAATAAAAAAGAAACTACTGGTCCAAACGCATTTCTTCAGTGGGTCCCTGTGAAAGTGGAAATGACTCGGCATGTCGCACCCATATTCTTGACAAAAAACCATCGCCTTTGGGAGGCACTTACAGCTTGTTCTGAGCACCCTAGTGTCAGAAATAGAAGCATGGTCCCACAGCTGGCTAGCATAGGCAGATTCTTAGCAAGCAAGCCTTTGGACCTTTTGGTCCTGTGGCTCTGGGCAGGGTGGCATCCTCTTCTGTCACCCTGAGGGACTCAGGTGGACTGAGTGTAATCTCCCCAAGTTCGAGTTCCCAGTTCAAAGATGAAAACTGTTCTAAAAGACCCCTTCTGTTCCTGTGTTCTCCTTTAGAATACTTACCAAAAGCAGCCAGACAAAACTGGACACCCATCACAAGGTCTCAATCGCACACCCTAGTTCAGGCCTTCGAGAGGAACCAATTCCCTGATATTACAACCAGGAAAAAACTGGCTAAAATAATGGGCATTCAGGAACCAAGAATTCAAGTAAGTTCTGTGACACCAAGTATATTTTACCCATAAGTGATATTTCTCCCAGAGTTGCTGAAAAACTTTGACCTATCTTGGATTATCACAATCATCAAGGGTAAAGGTATGGGATGGTAAACATCTAGCATTGCTAGTGTAAAATGAAAAATGCTGTCAGTGGTATACACATTTAGAATCAGCAGCAGCGAAACTGTGGGGAAATGTGAGAGTTAATGCCTGTTCTGAGAACGCTCTGACAGGTTTTCTACAGCCTGGCACTGCTGTCATTTTCGTCCAGGTAATTCCTTCTTGTGAGGCAGTCCTGTGCCTAGTAGGTATTTCTCAGCACTCCTGGTCTCTACCAACTAGATACCCCCACCTCCTCTCCCCCCAATTTGTGACACCCTCAGAAATCTATATACTTAATCAAATGCCCTCCAGTTGGGAAAACAAAGTCATTCCCGATGGGTACCTTCTAAAGTTATTGGGACAGTGGTTTAGTATATGTCAAATGCTCATGACTAAGCACATTCATAGGTTCATCAGCACAGAAACCCTCAAAAGACTTATTAATCCTTCATCAGATTTATACACACGACATATATAAGATAGGGGTTCTTAGGCACATGTTGGCAAAAAGAAAATATCAACCTAGTCAAGAAAACTTGTTTGCTGATCCAAGGTTGAAATCAAAGAGAGAAATCTAGAGCACATGCCTTTTCAGCCAGTCTCAATTCATCAGTAGTTGATTGCTGAGTATGTTATGACCTCAATTTGTTTAGATGTATATTCACACACATTAGTACATAGACATTATTAAATACATACACATACTAAACACATGAACCAGAGTAATTGATTTCACATACATGGAATATTTCTATTTCATTTGAAATTTATATGCACATGCACATACACACAACCATTCTGATATCGGAGCCTGTATTAATAGCCACTTAACTTTATGCAGTATGAGAAACAGAGGTACAATCACTTACGATTCCTCTTCTTTTCTTTACATAGACGTGGTTTCAGAACCAAAGATCCCTATACCCAGGGCAGAGCAGAAGTGAGTCCATGAATTCCTTGGCAGATGGCCCAAATGGAAGACCAGGTCTGACAGCTCAGCAGCACCAAATTAATCAATCCACTCTCCTGGGCAGGTCTCATCATTTTTCTTCCTCCAATTCTTTCAGCAGGAACCAAACATTTCTACCTGCTTCTCTCCCATTCCATGAATCCTCTGTCCCTTGTCTGAGCCAAAGACCAAGTGTCATGATGGTACAGCCCACACAGGCTACACAGAGAGAAAATTCTGTCTCTACTCTGAGCCTTAGGAATTACCTGCCAATGCCCTCGACTTTGGGAGGAGACCTCTCAGATACTCAGACTCTTTTCTGGTCCCCAAACCAAGAAAAATGCCAGAATCACAAAGAACAGAGTGGCATAGGAATCCTGCAGTTGAAGGACTATTCTCAGCCTCATCCTGAGGACCAAAAACACCAGCTGCAGGACCTGGAGCAGGTGGACATATCTTACATTCTGCAACGGTGGGATAATGTGCGCCAGGCTCTGATTGCAAAATGGGATCCTGGAGAAGGGACACACTGAGACACACATGGCTGCAGTACTCGGCCAACTGGAGAATCATCCTGTTCCCTTGGCCAACTATACCAGTGATGTGTAGAAACCTCAAGCCTTTATGTTAGTTCCTATTATCCACAGGTTTTCAGGAAACAGTACCTTTTCTGAGTCCTAATCCACAGAAAGAGGGCCCTCTAGGACCCCAACTGCATTTCAGTGAAGATAATTTCAGGCTGTATTCTGTATGTTGTTTTTTTTTTTTAAGATTTTATTTATTTACTCATGAGAGACACAGAGAGAGGGGCACAGACACAGGCAGAGGGAGAAGCAGGCTCCATGCAGGGAGCCCAATGTGGGACTCGATCCCGAGTCTCCAGGTTCACGCCCCGGGGGCGCTAAACCACTGAGCCACCCGGGCTGCCCTGTATTCTGTATGTTACAAAGCTCACCAGGACCTCAGTTCAGGAGAAGGAAGAAGTCATTCTCAGAACCTGGTCCAGGCCTCTCTTCTTTTGATGCAGAATCAGTGCAACTTAAAGGACAGTGAATAATGAAGTCATCCTGTTTGGGACAAAATTAATACAAGAGGAAGGAGAAAACAACTGGAAACTCAAATGGAGGTTTTAACTTTTTCGTGGGCAGTGGTTATCATCTTCTGTACTCACTTCACTGAGTAAAGGATTGTTTCTAAGCTGCATATAGCCTTTGGAAGCACCATGGGCATTAACCAGCAGACAGATCCGCTGAATCCTTCCAAACAAAAGCATTTTTCTGACACACGTGACCTCCTCTCTAATCATGATGTCCACCAACCTGAAACATCTATGAACTGCAACCAAACCCAAGCGAGAATAGGTCTACAAGGGACATATCAGCACTCCTTTCTCCCCTAGCAAGATGGGAAAGCAAACTTAAAATTAGTTTATCATGTAGAAAATGAAAGGATAGTGTATTTCCTGATGATGTGAGTTGATAAAAATGAGCTTTTCCCTAAAGCTCTGAGGATTTTAATTGGAACTAGAAATTATCTCAGTATCTACCAATACAGGAATGATTAAATGAATTAGGATAAATCCACGATACTGAGCATTCTTCACTTGTATTTTTTTCCTATTTAAAACATACAAAAAAAATTACAATGAAAATAGTCACGACACCATACAACCACTTAGTCTAATATTAGTATTTCTACATTTTTAGGTTTTTCACATATATTTATATATATATGTATATTTCACATATATATACACACACACATATCCAGAAAATTCCTTATTGTAAATAAATTCTGTATTAATCTAAAATCTAAGATAACCATTCTCATTTCCAGTCTCTCTTCTTCTGAAATGGTAACTTTTCAAAGTAGATTTTGGTGTATAAAGGTGTACATGGGTTTACCTTGGTATAATAAAAGTATTTTTGAAAAATACTTTTTGTTCACTTTATCAGTTTGCATTTTGTCATATTGCTTTGCTTCATTTCCATATGGAAGGTGTCAGAATAAGGTCCATACACATACAGCTAGTACTACAAAGATACCAGTTTTACACTAACACAAACAGGTATGAAGTATACATCATAACTGGTATCTAGGTGCAGTATGTGCAAGAGTTTCTCTAGATGTTCATACACTATACTAATGCTCAAGTACCAGAATATTCCAACATCAGTATTTATAATCAAATTACACTAAGTAGAAATTATTTTTCCTTAGTTATACTTTATCACCTAATGAATTAACTCACATATATACACACACAGAGGACACCTTAATTACTGTGGCATCTACCAAAAAAAAAAAAAACCCACAAAAAAACCAAGAAGAATCTAATATATTTGATAGTGTTTATGCCATGAACAGATGAGGTGGCTTGAACAATAGAAATTCATTTTCTCACAGTTCTAAAAGTATTTGCCAGTATGGTTTCTTCCGAGGCCTGTTTCTTTGCTATGCTAATGGCCAGCTTCCCCCTGTGTACTTAAATGGTCTTCCCTCTGTGTGCGTACTCCCAGTGTGCATCTCCATGTATCCAAATTCCTTCTTTAGTTTGGTTTTCTTAAGATTTCAGTGTATGGTCTCTGGCTTAGGTTTTGATTTGCTTGCCAAAGGCACTAGAGCTAATTAACTTCCATGTTTAACGATTTTAACACATACAAGAATCTATTTGTACAATGTTTTCACTGCCTGCTTTAAAAATGTTAGAAAAAAAATAATATGATTTACTTCAATCTGTAGTGTAGGCAACAGCTACCAACTAAATACATAAAACATCAAGCAGAACAGTCATCAGCAAGCTTCTTTGAAGAGCCCAGTTGAGCTCTTCCAAGTCTTTGGACACAAATTTATGACCTGAGGCAGCCCATGATGCCAAGGAGCCAAACTCATAAAATGACCTGATACTTTCCCCAGAAATACCCCAAAGCCAATAAACTATCAAAGCTGAAAGCTGCAGGGATAAAATTTTTAAAAATGAACAATTGGGGAAGCCCTTCTCGTTGACAGGCCCAACTATACTGAAAGCTACAGAATCCAAGAGCTAAAGAGCAAAAAGATATGCAGGATGATTCTCAGGGTAATGTCTATTATTGACAGAGAAGCATAAATAGCACTTGCTTTAAGAAAATATGCTGAAGAAACATTAAAAAACCCTAAGGTTAAGTTATAGGAAAAATAAGAACTCAAAGGTTAAGTCCAGGTTGACAATAATGGTGATAATAATCCACTCCTGGGTAGATATTCTTGTTCCTAGAGAAAGTCACTAGGATTTATCTGTACAAAGATTTTAGCAAACTTTTTTTTTTAATTTTTAAAAATTTATTAATGAGAGATACAGAGAGAGAGAGGCAGAGACATGGGCAGAGGGAGAAGCAGGCTCCACGTAGGGTGGGACTCCATCCTAGGACTCCAGGATCAGGCCCTGGGCTGAAGATGGCGCTAAACCGCTGAGCCATCCAGGCTGCCCAATTTTAGCAAACTTTTATTTGGGTTTTCACCTTCCCTCACACCACATTCCCAGAGAAGGTTACACAAGCTGCAGCCCAAGAAAGAAAGACTTTGATTAATTTAAGTCAATCTAGTCATTTAGGAAGTTAGGAAGGGCATGTGTCAAAATTGTGGCCAATGAGGGACACCTGGGGGGCTTGGCAGGTGAGCAGCTGCCTTCAGCTCAAGGCATGTTCCTAGAGTCCCGGGATCAAGTCCCGCATCGGGTTTCTTCCACGGAGTCTGCTTCTCCCTCTGCCTGTGTCTCTGCCTCTCTGTCTCTCATGAATAAATACAATCTTTAAAAAAAAAAAAATTCTGGCCAATGAGAAGCCTAGGGGCTTCTGAGAACGGTTGCCTGGCAATAAAGGAGACACAGAGAAGGAAACTGTCCCACTCCTGCTGTTATTGTAGCAGCCAACTTCTGACCGTGAAGGAAGCAGCCTACAAGACAAGCTAGGGATAGCAGAGCAGAAAAAATAAAAAGAACCCTGAGGCTACCTACCTTAGGACTTCTGGTTATACATAGAATATATAATCCCAATTTCCTTATTGTTTGAAGTCCTTTAGGTTTTCTGTTACAAGCAATTAAATACAACTTATGGATATAGGCAGAGGGAACACATGATCCAGCAAACAGCATTAGACCAAAACAAGAGATCTCAACGATTCAAGCAGCAGCTAACACTTTTAAGATGCAACCGTTTCTGCTTAAAAGGGACAGGGAACAAAGGAAAACTGAATACCAAGAGCATAGCCCACTGTTGCAGTTTACAAAGAGAAATGTTTCTGACACTAATGAAGGTATACAAGTTATTTAAGGCTTAGAAAATTTCAAAAGCTGAACTGCAGGGATATAGAGGGAATAGTAAGGAAGGCCCAGAATTCACGAGCTAAAATTTAGATTATGAAATAGGTTTCCCAGAGCACCCATCTCATAAAGAATTTGGCAGCTCAAGGGAGAGGTACCCTGACTTTAGGACTTGATTTGGAGCAGATGCAGCCATAAGCTCAATGCCATTAACTATCAAAACTCAACCCATCTTCCTTGCTTAGATTTGTGCTCCCCAAAATACTTCTGATAGTTTCCCAACATATACCTCCCAGCAGCCTAAAACAGGTATTTGAAAAGTTACTGGTTTATAAGGAGTGCTTTGGTTTACACATCTTTTGGGAGTCTAGGTAGAATGAATCAGACCCTTTTGCACATGCTTTGACAAAACTGAAATTTCTAGCCCTATAAAGGGGGTATTAACTTTGCTAAGGTATAAATATCCTAAATGATACCTCCATTTCAGACCTAAAGTACTGATTTTCAACTATCCTAGAGTCAGATCTGACTGGAGAACACATTTTATTTATTTTTGAGAGACAGCAAGTGTGTGCACATGAAAGCACAAGTCAGGAGGGAGAGAAGGCCAGAGGGAGAGGAAAATTTTAAGCAGACTCTGTGCTGAGCACAGGGTCCAACACGGTATACGACCTCACAACCCTGAGATCATGACCTGGGCAGAAATCAAGAGTCAGACACTTAACTGAGCCACCCAGGCATCCCTGGAGAACACATTTTTTTTTTTTTTTTTTTAGGATAGTCACAGAGAGAGAGAGAGGCAGAGACACAGGCGGAGGGAGAAGCAGGCTCCATGCACCAGGAGCCCGACGTGGGATTCGATCCCGGGTCTCCAGGATCGCGCCCTGGGCCAAAAGCAGGCGCCAAACCACTGCGCCACCCAGGGATCCCATGGAGAACACATTTTAAACAAAAGCCCACTACCCAATCCTTCCCAAAACCTATTTAACAATTACTCCTGGAGTGAGCTAGGTACTGGGAGCAGTTGTGTGCTTTCAACATACTAAAGAAAAGGGCAAAATGATTTAGGCTGGGTTCCCCCAGAATCAGACTCTAAGAATTTGTGTGTAACTGACAATTTCAGGATGTACTTATTAGGGAAGTACAGATGTGAAACAAGGAAAGGAAGCCTACGTAGGGCACATGTGCACACAGATTACCACTATGGGCCATTATGCTTGTTTCTACTGGGGACCGCAAAAAGATGGCATGGATGCCATTATCCCACTTGGGAGGCTACAGTTGTGTCAATTTTCTGGACAGCAAGGAAAGTGGGTCTGCACCCTCTAATTCTCATCTGCCATGAGCCGAAAACCATTGCCAGAGGCATTGACTCCACAGTATTCCAAGCAGATGGAAAGCTTCAAGCAGGCACTTGCAGTAGGACTCCTGTTGGCACTTGCTGGACATTGAGTGTCCAGAGAATACAGGTGGAGCACCAACACCTTCTGTTATACACCTGATGGTTCCTGATTGGTTTCTCTCTTTGGCACTCAGCAGTTTAGTGTTTTACCATCTCTCATGGTAAAAGATCTTTGATGCAGATCTCTCTGCTCCATCCAGAAGAACTAGCATCTTTCTAGTAGCTACTATTTCTGAAATGAAACCACTTTGTTCATTATTGACCCAAATGAGAGCCCAAAGATATCAGTTCCTCCTCCATGGTTGTCTTTTTTTTTTTTTCCTTTAATCAAAGTTTTGGAATACAAAGAAAAACACTTAGAGACTCAAAGTTCTATTTATTTTCAACAATGAAAGCAACACAACAAAGAGGAATCAATCCACTAATTTGTAAATCTAACACAATCCTTAGCACAAACAATTTTCAATAAATAAAAACACATTACTAGTAACTGAGTAAGACTTAAGTTTCTCTACGATTTTGTGTTTTAAACAAAACTGGGTCATAGGTAAAGAAACACGTGCCACACGTACAACTGACAAAGACTGGAAGAAAAGAACAGCCAAGGAGCAGGGTCCCCAAATATTAAGTTAGCGAAGGGAATACGGGATTTTCCAAGCAGTCTAGAAATCAGAATTCACTAGGGGTTGCAAGGGTTTAGGGAAGTCTGTGTTCAAGGCCTTGTAATTAAAACTTTCCACATTTCTAAATTCTTTATTTGGAATCTACCCAATCTAGAAGAGCTTCTACCAAAGAACAGGAAGCTCTTTACTTATACTGCCTGAAAAGACTGATCTCTTAGTCTTCCTCCTTTGACTTTGTCACTAGCTCCTGAAACGATATAGCAACAGTTCCATTCAGAAAAGGATTACCACTACATAAACCAACCTCCTTCTGGTTTAGATTTTCCTTTCATAAACACTGATAACTGCCAGGGATAGCTCTAAATATATCCAGTATCTTTTATTTTTAGCCTCCTATGCAACTCTGCTTGGCTACAAAACCTAAGACTCACAAAGCAATGGCAGCATTGGTCAGAAGACAAGTGTCAGTTCCAATGTACAAATCTCTACACCGTTTTTCTTTTCTCATTATTTTGCCAATTATTTCTTTCGGAATTCAATCCTCCGAGCTACATTCTGGGCACCAAATTTTTTGACCAATGCATCTCGAGCATCCTCATCATCTTTTTGCAAATCTAAGTCATCCTGTCGTGACCAAATGGGATACCCATCAGCCCTCTGACCAGACTCTAAAAAGGAGGAAGTAGCCTCCAGCTCACCACTATTTTTTAGGAAAGCCTGTGTTACTGTTGACAGATCCAAGTTAAACTTTTCCATTAACTGCCGGATGATCTTAATAGCAGCTCCAACCTCTGGTGGAGAAACTTTTTCTTCTTCTTCTTCTTCCTCGTCCTCATCAGGCTGTGTCTCAGAGTCTTCCTCAGGTGTGGGTGGATCATCATCACACATTGTTATGTGTATTTCAAAATCAGGGCTCTCATCAACCTAGAGACAGTGATGAATATGATCAGTTCCTAATGATCAGTTCCCAAACACTTACTCCTGATACGTCTACTCTCATTGGGGCAGGAATTTTATCTCTTTTGCTCATCACTTACATCCCCTGTGCCTACACCAATGCCTTCCAGAAGTACTCAAAACACTTAACTGTACAAGTATGCCAGAGCCTCCATGCTGTACTACATTTAAGCACATTACAAAACATGTTATGTGAGAAGAAACCTATGTGGAACATGTTTGCATTTGAAAGTTTATAGGTAATAGACCAAATATAAAATATAAAGGATTACAAAAGCAACAATCATGAAATTCTGCTAATACTTATGCATTCCTTCACTCACCAATTACAGCATTTTAAATTATGTTACTGTTTTATCGTGAGGCCTAACCATTTTCCTTTATGTTAATAAAAAAATTAATTTACAAGATCCTTTTCCTTGGAGAAGATATATACATATACTTTCGACTTTCTTTTAAATTAAGCCTATCTTACAGCTCCTACCTTTCTCTGTAACTATGACTAAATATGAGATCCCAACAGTGTCAGAAGGTCAAATATGGAGGCATTATAAAAAAAAAAAAATCCCAAAACCAACCTAAGTACACAAAAGGCTAAACTTGCTTGTTACAAAAAAAATCAATCTCTTTTAAAAATTGCGTTTTTCGGGGGGGGGGGGGGGGGGTCGTCCCTGGGTGGCTCGGCGGTTTGGTGCCTGCCTTTGGCCCAGGGTGCAATACTGGAGTCCCGGGATTGAGTCCCACGTCGGACTCCCGGAATGGAGCCGGCTTCTCCCTACTCCTGTGTCTCTGCCTCTCTCTCTCTCTCTCTCTCTCTCTCTCATAAGTAAATAAATAAATAAATCTTAAAAAAAAAAAAAATGCGTTTTTCCTGAGAAGCTTAAAATATTTTTAAAAGATAAATTCACAGTCTTACTTTGAAAACCTTAAACTGAGAACAGAGTACTTGAAATGGGATGCTTATACTGTTAAAAACAATTCTCCCCAATTTTTCTCCCTCTCCCCTTAAGTTTTCCTACCAAAACCTAAAACCTACGCCTGAAACCAAAATCAGTCCACTTTCTATTCTCCTTCTCCCCCACCTCTTACCTTGCTAGGTCTTAGATGAATAAAAGAATAAATGTGATAACCAATTTTAAAGAAGAATGGAAGTAGGGAAAATAAGTTAAATCTAGTCAACATACCACAATCTCCTCAAACTCCCGAGTAGCTTCTACAAGCATCTTTTTGACTGCTTCATCATTCTCCTTGATCTCTTCCTTTACATATTCTTCTTCAGGTAATTCTGGAGTTCTCTTATTCTGTGGTTCTATTAAAGAGAAGAACAACGTCAGTTTAGAATTAGCCTCTTCGGCAGAAACTGAAAATAAAGTACATGCTCAGTGTGAGCTCTGAGCCAGAAGTGAGTCTGGGCTTTTTTTTTTTTTTTCCTATTATAAGACATTGGTTTTTGATCAGAAGGATATGAAAAACGTGACATGCATACTCAAAAATTTCTACTCTTGCTTCTAAAAGGTTGTACTATCCAAATAGTGCTATTTTTTTCTAGGTTCTAATATGTAAAATAAACTCAAGTGTCATTCAATTTTGCTTTGTATTTATAAATTATTCAAATTAACAAAATTGTGCCATAAATTGGGTTCTCTGGGAAGCAGACTGTGAAATGGAGATTAAGGTGCTTGGTAGGGTGCACTCCTGGGAAAATTCCTGTTGAGAACAAAGTGGGAGTGGGCAGAGAGAGAAGCTGAGCTGTGAAAAAGCTCCATCAAAGCCTCAGCTGAAACCATGGGGAAGTGTGGATCTAGGAGCCCTTCCGAACTGACCAAGTTGGGGTGAGGGAGCCAAGACAGAACTCCCCATAGATTAGCCCCTAAATGCTAGCTGTCCTAAGATGACAAGACTTTGGGACAGCTCTCCCAGCTGCTGAAAACAGATGTAGAGGGCACACCACAATCCACTACCATCTACAGAAAGGGGGACCTCCTGAAACTCCTCTTGTTTCTCTTTTACTCTTTGTTCTGGGAAGATTTAATTCTGTTCTTTTCCACTTAAAAAAAAAAAAAAACTACTAAGGGGCAGGAGAAAGATGTTTGTGATGGAACTGTTCTGTATCCTGATTTAGGTGGTGGTTACACTACTTGCGTATGTACTAAAATACATAACTGGAAAATAGTACGGTGGTCCCTCAAAATACTAAACATAAAATTACCATATAATCTAGCAATTCCACTTCTGAATATATACTCACAAAAAAATGAAACTAGGGTCTCAAAAAGGTATTACCACACCCATATTCATAGTAGCATTCTTCACAACAGCCAAGATATGGAAACAACCTAAGTGTCTATTAATGGAAAACCAGATAAACAAAACATGGTCTATACATGCACTGGAATACTATTCAGCTTTAAAAAAGAAGGAAATTCAGACACATGCTACAACATGGATGAACCCTGAAGACACTCTACTAAATGAAATAAGCCAATCATAAAAAGACAAATACATGATTCCACTTACATGAGGTAGACAGACCAAATTCATAAAGACAAAAAGTAGAATGGTGGTTGTCAGAGGCTAAGGAAGAACAAAGGGAGTCAGTGCTTAATGCGTACAGAGTTTTAGTTTTAGAAAAAGAAAAAGTTCTGGAGATTGATGGTGGTGATGGCTACATGACAATGTCAATGTACTTAATGTCACCAAGCTGAAAACTTAAAAAGTTAAAATGGCAAATTTTATGTAACGTGTATTTTACCCAGTATCTCTAGATATTACCCATTTCAATTGTTGTCAATCTGATTAACAAAATACATTCCCTTGTTCTGATTTACTTTCCTGAAAAATACTACTACACACATTTGTTACTTAAGTTTCCACATGTCAGAAGTCCAAGCATGGTTTATAGCATCCTCTAATCAGGGTCCGAATTACTTTTACTTAATAACAATATTCTGCATTTGCTTATTGGCCATTTATTTCCTTTTCTGAAAACTTCTTGTTCCATCTCTTTTGTTCACTGTTCTACTAGTTTTTATTCTCAAGGACTTCTCCAAGGTCTCTGAACATTAAGGAAACTGTGTTGCAGTATATTGAAAATATTTTTCCAGTTTGCTGACTTTATCATGAGAAGTTTTTAATTTCAAGTAATCAAATATGTAAAATTCTTTGTTAATCTTTTTGCTTTTGGGACCATGCAAATATTAAATAGTATATTCAAGGCAACCTATTGAATGGGAGAAAACATCTCCAAATCATACATCCAATAAGAGGTTAATATCCACAATAAAGAATGGATCCAACTCAATTAAAAAGTTCCAATTAAAGAATAAGCAGAAGATCTGAATAAAGATTTTTCCAGAGAGAGCACACAAATGGCCAAGAAGCACACAGAAGATGCTCAACATCACTAATCATCAGTGAAATGCAAATGTAAACCACAATGAAGTATCACCTCATACCTGTCAGAATGGCTATTATCAAAAAAACAAGAAATGACAAGTATTGGACAAGATGTGAAGAAAACGAACCCTTGTGCACTGTTGGTGAGAGTGTAATCTGGTGCAGCCACTATAGAAAACAGTACTGAGGCTCTTATAAAAAATTAAAAATAGAACCACCATATGACCTAGTAATATCACTTTAAGGTGTCCGAAGAAAATGAAAAACAGGGGATCCCTGGATGGCTCAGCGGTTTAGTGCCTGCCTTCGGCCTGGCCTCGTGCATAGTCCTGGAGTCCCGGGATCAAGTCCCACATTGGGCTCCCCGCATGGAGCCTGCTTCTCTCTCTGCCTATGTCTCTGCCTCTCTCTGTCTCTCATGAATAAATAAAATCTTAAAAAAAAAAAAAAAAAAAAAAACACTAATGTGAAAAGATACATGCAACCTTATGTTCAAAGCACCATTATTCATAAAAACCAAGATATGGCAACAACCCAAGTGTCCGTCGATGGATGAATGGATTCAAATGTGTTGTGTACACACGTACACACACACACCCTGGAATACTACTCAGCCATGAAACAAAAAAAACCCAAAACGAAATTTTGCCACTTACAACTTACAACAACACAGATGAACCCAGAGGATATCATACTAGTGAAGTATGTCAGAGAAAGGCAAATACCATGTGATTTCACTCATAAGTGGATTTAAAAAACCAACCAAACAAAACAAAACCTGACCTCACAGATACAGAGAACAGGGATGAAGACAGTTGGCATGGGGGATGCAGGGCAGCTAAATGGGTGAAAGGGGTAAAGAGGTACAAACTTCCAGGCATAATATAAATACATCACGGATTGATAATGTACACAGTACAAGGAATACAATCAATGATATCGTATTAACTTGTTTGGTGAGAGTAACCTGACTTTCTGTGATAATCAGTTTGCAATGTATGCAAATGTAGAATCCCTAGGTTGCATACTTGAAACTAAAATTGTATGCCAATTGTCATTCAATTTTTTAAAAAGATCAATAAACAATAACAATTAAAAAACATACTCATCCATATTTCCTTTAATTTTTTTTTAAGTAATATCTATGCCCAAGATAGAGCTCAAATCTACAACCCTGAGATCAAGACTCAAATGCTCTATGGCTGAGCCAGCCAGGCACCCCTTATCCATATTTTCTTAGTCATTTTAGGATTTTAATTTTTACAATTAAATATCTGATTATCAAAATATTAAGAGTAGGGTGAATCCAGCCTAATTTTCTCCAAAGTTCCAACTGGCCTGCCTGTAGTCCCAACACTAGCAATTTAAAAGCAAAGCTCTACATGATCTACTTTACCCTACACATAGCCTTGTCTTCTCTCCCAAAATTCTCCCTCTTGCTTATTACTCCATTCTAGCCACACTGGTCTTTGCTGCTCCAAGAACACACCAGCTATATTCCCACCTCCAGGTCTTTGCATTTAATATTCCCTCTGCCTGAAACACTTCCTCAGGTAACCACCTGGCTTACTCTTTCCTGTGGTCTCTGCTCAAATATCAGCTTAGGTAGTGATGTTCCTTTGTCACGCTGTAAAAAAACAACCTCCACCCCAGCCCTTACCTTGATTGTATTTTTCCCTATAGCACTTACCACTGCCCAGCTAGCATGTTAAGCTCCATGACCGCAGGGACTTTTATTTATTGTTATATCCCAGCAGGATAACAGTGTCTGGCACTCAAATATCTGTTGAATGAATGAATCTGAAATGTCACTTTTACCAAAAACAAAATTCCTACTAAGCATGCTGAACAGGAAAAACAGACTGAACTCCCCAGACTTGAACTCTTATATGGAATAGCCAGCCACACAGGGAAAGGGGAAGGGGATGAGGGAGGGTGATAGGCTTCTTTAAACAAAAGGGTCTACCAGCTTAAGCTCTCAATAGCGGTTACATCAAAAGTGAAGCATCTGCTAAGTCCTAACCACACCTGAACCCCCACGTTCAAGTCAACTGCATTAAAAACTCACTTCACCTGAGCAAGACCTGGAAAACCATTCCAACTGACGAAACCTTCTGTGAATACGCATAGACGCCGAAACGTGAAAATATGAGCTGGTCTGGCATGCCTTTCACAAGGCTTATACTCAATCTATCTGCACAGAATTTTTTTTTTTTAAACGAGTCTCTGGAAAAGACACCCTAGAAGCTGGTGAACGACACAGTGTCCCTGGGGAAGAAAACTGGGTAGCTGGTAGGTAGGATTGGGGGCGGGGTGGGGATCTCTATATAGCCTTTTGTATCTTTCGAGTATCAAGCCATGTCAATCCCCTAGTTACTGGAAAAATACAAACAAAGTGCGAGTAGAAAATGGTGCAATTTTACCCGGATGTCTAAAGGGGAGGGGAGGTCCGGGCGACGCTCCCAGACGCGCCAACATGGACGCCCGAGAGAGGGGAAGGCGCCCCGCCCCCACCCGCACAGGTGCAGCGGAAGTCCCGCGTCCGCGGCCGAGGCCTCACCCCCGCTATCGGCGGCCTCGGGATCCTGCTCAGCTTTCCGCTTGAGTTTCTGGGAGGAGGGGCTCACGGGGGCGTCCCCCAGCAGGTACTTATGCTCCTGGCCCCGCAAGTGCTTGAGGTAGCGGTCCTTCAGAGACTGCCAGGAGTGCTCGGTCAGAGAGCTTTTCTCCATCGCCTTCCACAAGGCGGTGCCGGTGACGGAGCTGGGCGAGCGGGCATTTTCCTTCACGTACGTCAAGATGGCCACGTCGTCTGCGTCCGTGAAGGCGATGCGACCCGCGAGCGGCTGCGGCTCGGGCTGCGCGGCGGCGGCGGTGGCGGCGCTCCCCTCGGCCTGGGCCCCGGGCTTCGTCTCCGGGGCCTGGCCGGCCGCCGAGCCCAGCCGATAGGCCTCCAGGTCGAGCCTCTCGTTGCGCTCCACACAGTCCAGGATGTACTGCGTGGAGATGAAGTCGCCCGAGGCCTCGGCCGCCGCCTCCCCGGGCTGGGCCAGCAGCACGGCCCCGGGCTCCTGCACCCGGCACAGGGTGCCGCCGCCGTGCAGGATGAGCGTCGAGAGCCGGCGCTTGGCCGGGCTGGGCCGCACGTAGAAGGACATGGAACTGCCATCTTCCCTCACGAACAGAGTCGAGGAATGGGTGGGCCCGTTGGGGTCTTTGCCCAAATCCATCGCCTCCGCCATAGCTAACGCCAGGCACCAGGAGAGCGGCACCCAAACGCGGTTCTGACGCACAGAGCAAAACACAACCAAGTTCGGCTCCCGACGCCGCGGCCGCGGAGCCCCGCCCTGCGCCTGCGCAGCCGCAGCGCGCGAGGAGTGCCCGCCCCCTCCTCTCGGAAGAGGCGGGGCTTCCGGCCGTGACCTGGAAATTACTGCGCGACCCTCATCCCTTTCAGGTCGGGCCCTCGGGAAAGATGGCTGCGGTGCAGGGCGCTGAGGTGAAAGTGGACGCCGGCGAGCCAAAACTGAGCAAAAAGTAAGTGTCGCCGCGAGTCATGAAGGTCTTTGCGGCCGGACAGTCCGGACTAGGAAGCGCCTGGAGGCTCCTACTGAGGTGGCCATGCCTGAGGCCTTCCTACCGGCTCTCGTGGGTACGGCCACGCCGGGACGTAGCCGCTACACCCCGAAACTACATCCCCCAGGTTGCCCTGGGGTCCGGCTCTGGCGGGGTCCTGTCGTCTATTCCTGGAGTTAGGAGGAATGAAAATTGACTAGAGAAAAGCGAAATTTACTCCTTTTCTTCTCTCTCTGAGGGAAAAAAAAAAAAAGTTCTTTCATTATCGAGCCACGCCTCGCTACCATTTGGAGAAATGTTAGATGCGAAATACCTGCGCTTTTCCTAAAGACCTTCAGATTTTCCTTACCCTCACCTTTGGCTATTCTGAATCTTATGTATTAAATAGATCCTTTCTAAAACTGTGTTGTGCACCTGTCATTATGGGTTATTGCAAGGATCTCTGAGTATTAAGTAAGTGACCGATGTCTGGCGGTAGGGTCCTTGGAGTGTGAAGGGAAATATATCAAGATTAGCCTCCCGGAACGCCTGGGTGGCTCAGCGGTTGAACAGGCAGAGGGAGAAGCAGGCTCCCCTCCTGGAGCCGAATGAGGGACTCGATCCCCGAGCCAAAGGCAGGCGCCTAACCGCTGAGCCACCCAGGCGTCCCAAATATAATCTTAAAAAAAAAAAAAGCTTCGCTTTATCTTTTTTTTAAGACTTATTTATTTGTTTATTTATTTACTTATTTATTTATGATAGACACAGACAGAGAGAAAGAGAGAGAGAGGCAGAGACACAGGAGGAGGGAGAAGCAGGCTCCATGCCGGGAGCCTGACATGGGACTCCATCCCGGGACTCCAGGATCGCGCTCTGGGCCAAAGGCAGGCGCTAAACCGCTGAGCCACCCAGGGATCCCTAGCTTCCCTTTAAACGGCTATGTCCTGTATTCCTGAGTGTGTCTGTGTGTGTGTCTGTGTGTGTGTGTACATGTGTACCTATATACACACATTCCCTCTCAATCAGGGTTCTTCAATTGAAGCACAGAATCCAGGCAATGTTTTGTTTTCTTAGCATTCCCAATGATGGTTAATAACTAGTACCATTCCAGAGACATAGGAGAAAAGTTCGTTCTTTACAAATAATGGCTGCCTTAGCACATTGGGGCTCAGCTCTTTTGCTGAACCCTGATGGAATACACACTTAACCAAATTGTTTTTTCTAATAGCCAACCGTTGACTGGAAGCCTTATCAATAGCATAAATAGTCAATTAACATGTGGTTTGTATGTTACAGACATACTGTATTCTTAAAATTAAGCTAAAGAAAAGAATGTTTAAGAAAATCAAGAGAAAATGGATTTACGCTTCTATACTGTATTTATCCCCCCCAAAAAAAAATCTGCATTTAAATGGACCTTGCAAAGTAAGGTGCAGGTGTCAACTGTAATCGAATTTTATATTATTTTTTTAAGATTTTATTTATTGACATAGACATAGGTATCCTTTCCTTGCAAGGAAAGTATTAATGTCCATTTAGGCTCTAGGTGACTAAATGCATTGCTGAAGCATGCATAGTGAAAGTGAATCTGTTGCTGATTTAGCTCTGGAGCAGAGATCTAAAACCAAGTCCAGAACTCAACAGCTCATGCTCTTTGCACAGCCTGCACCTTCCTCACATTGTCTAAAAGAATCTGCTCTTAATCTATATTCCTCTAGTGACCAGGAAGTAAAATAATTTTTGAATGATTAATGTTTCCTTCTGTATCTTAATTGTTCTTGGGACTTCCTGCATCTGTAATGATGGCACCATAGGATGCCAGTTATTTTCTCCCAAGTTTAAAAACAGATGGGCTTCCTGCCAGATGACTCATTCCCAAATGAAAGGTCAAATTAATGTAGTCCAGGACCATTCCTGAAGTTCTTTCCTCCTTGTTCCTAGAGCTCAAACAAGGCTTATCTTTGTCTCAGGTGTGCTCTTGTGTGGCTGGCGTTTCCCTTCATCTAGAGTTTGCAGTTGACAGTGACATTTCATATGCTTCCCATTGCCATCTTGGTGGCCAGGTATTTCATCTCCAAGATAGAAGCCATATGTCAGGGGCTTCAGAAACACTGCCTCGGGGCCCATCTCCCTATTTTCTAGATTGTTGTGATCATCTCTACCTATAAATCATTGATCATCTTGCTTTTGAGTTTTGACCCAGATGTCCACTTTCTTATTATAGTGAGGACAGAACGTTGTCAGAGTTGCAGCGCAGTGAGCGTTACAGGGTTGTTGTCAGTTAAGAGGTTCTTGAAAGAACCCTGAAAGATTGTGCAGCCTGCCCCCGCCCCTCACCGATAAGAGTCGGAGTGCTGGTTGGTGTATATATACTGTCTCGTCCCATCTGACACCACATCTCTGTTTCCTGTTAGGTGGTGGTGATCATTAGTTCCGAGGTGTTCTGCCATGTTGACGCAAGCTGCCATAAGGCTTGTTAGGGGGGCCCTGCGCCAAACCTCCTGGGCACAGTGGGGGCAGAGGGAGCTGCGACTGTGTCAACTTGCTCCTTTCACAGCGCTTCACAAGGACAAGCCACTTTCTGATAAAAGAAGGTTGGTGCCCTTACGTTCGTTGTTGCTCTGGGAGCAAGAATCCTTCCCTTACTATGTCCTTACCTGTTAAGCCTCTGGCTAAGTCTTTGGACTTGTTGCTAAGGAAACAGAGCCCTACTACCAAAACCAGTAGTTGTTTCTCATTTTCTCTTTAATAAATTCAGTTTCTCACTCTAGATCCTTAAGATGACTTGTGGATCCTTCATTAGACCAGTGCTGAGAACAAACATTATCTTCCCTTTCCTGTCTTTCTGGACTTGGTTTCTCCTGAGGTTAATTTGGTTTCTAGTCTTTGTTCTATCTCTAGGACCTTTTTGGATTTTCCTTAGGATTAAGCCGATTTAAAGAGCAACACCTAGTTGTTTTTTTATGTTAATACTAGGAAGAACCAAGTAGGCTCTGATGCTTACAGACTGAATCACAGCACAGTAGGCCTAACGTGTTCTGGAATGATTGTTTTCACAACTGTTACAAGACAGATTACATCCAGAGACACCTACTTTGAAGCCCTCGCGATCAGTCTTCTTACTTAAAAATGATTATTTCAAATCACCAATTTACTTTTTTAATTGAGTTACTCTAAATTCATACTGAGAATTAAGAATGTGCCCTAAAGGCAGATAATGTGTGAGGATGACTTGGTATCATTTGCCATGGTTCATTATGATATAATATTTGATTAAATTAGCATTGGTAGTTTGAAAGAATGATCAATTCTATTTGAATACTGAGGTACTCTATGCAAATCTGTTTGGTTTCTGGGTTCAGATAGCAAGATTTCAGATCAGTGTGTGGATAGTGAAGGATTTGGCCAGAAATGTATCAAAGATTTCTGTCCTGGGTATAGAGAATCAAGTGTTTAAAATAGTGAAGGATACTTAGAATAACTCACATTTGTGTGTTTATTAAATGCTAAGGGGAGGGTCATCTCTACATACATTTTCTCAGTCCTCACAACATTCGGAGAGGAGAGTGTTTTCTGTTCTTTCCATTTTACAGATGAGAAGTCACTTGTCCAAGGTCATATAATTACTAGGCAGATATGTCGGTTAGTCCTAGGCAGTCTGACTCCAGAGATGTTTTGCTGTGCTGTGCTGGTTTATACACTATTCTACCCAATTTGTTGTCAAAGTCAAGCTCCCATAGAGAGAGACCAATACGGAGAGCCATTGTCAATGCATTGACCAGTGCTGAGCGAGAGGTTGTCAGTGATGTGTCTCCTTGAACTCTGGAAAGCCACCTCTCCCCTACCTGCCCTACCCAAACTAACCTATTCCTTGGAGAGATGTAGAGAAGGGTGGCAGACACAGCTGGAGATGTTGCCTGATTTGGTTTTTCTTTGCCCTAAGGTATCTTGATTTTATTTGGGATCTCACTCTGGAAAGCAGAGGCTGAGAAAGATCTTTCACATCTTTAATTTAAGCTTACTTTTCCTTTGTCTCAGTCACCTATACTAAGTTGACTAAGAGACTAGCAGGGGTGGAACCAGGCAAGAGCATCCCCACCCCCCCACCCCGAGGCTGTTCATATTTTTGATAAGTGGTTATGGGGCAGAACATAGTAGAGGACTCTCACATTGAACGTTTGTATCTTCCCAACAGTGAGCTAAAGAGGCGCCTAAAAGCTGAGAAGAAAATTGCAGAGAAGGAAGCCAAGCAGAAGGAGCTCAGTGAAAAACAGCTAAGCCAGGCCACTACTGCTGCCACCAACCACACCACTGATAATGATGTGGGTGCTGAGGAGGAGAGTCTAGACCCAAATGTAAGTCCCCTGGACCACCCCTCTGGCTGAACATGGGAAAGTGTCTGATGAGACAGGCCAATTCCTTGGGGCCAGTGACTAAGAAGATACAGAGGAGCTGGAATAAGCAGTGAGCCCTGGGTCACTGCAAATGGGTGAGGGGGAGCTGAAGGGGGTGCTGCTACTCCATCTTGTTAAAGACACAAGGCATTAACATTTTCTTAACAGGCATTTGGGAGAGAATCCTGGACTTCTAAGTGACTGATAAATCTTCCTTGAAACTAGCTGGCCCTTAGCAAATCCAGAGAAGTTGTCTCCCTAAAGATTGGCTAGCTAGGGTTTACTTTGGACCAGAGATTGGCAAACTGCATTCCATAGGCCAGATTCATCTTTCCTTGCCTTTCATCTTATCCGTCCTCCCTGATTTTGAAAATAAAATTGTGTTGGAGCACAGCCACGTCCATTTGCTTACATATGTTTAAGGATGCTTTCATGCTACAACAGCAGAGTTGAGTGGTTGCATCAGAAAAAGTGTGCTTAGACTATTTCTTTTTTATATCCTACAAGCCCCAGAGGCCTGTCTTGGGGAAAGGTCTTATGTGTAGCCAGGGGTAGGAAAGTAGGAAAAAAGATAACTCACCATGTAGATGCATCCTCAAAAATGGTAACCAAGGCCACCTGTATAAATTAAACTTAACGTTTTAGGCAGAATTCCTAATTCTGCCTTTTCATTGAATCTTGCATTTCAGAATTCGGCCTTCATTTCCACCTATGGATTTGGCCACTGCATAGTTTACACGCAAATCTCACTCGATACCAAATCCTGAGATTTCAAAGTTGTGGAGGGCCCAGTTAAGGAAACCTCAACGTTTTGGGGCCATTCTAGGGCAAAATACAGTACTCGGCTAGATGGGCTGCTGGTCTGACCAGGGTCAACTTCTGAAAGGCCTTTTTTTTTTTTTTTTTTTTTTTTTTAAATAGCAATACTTCAAGATACGCAGCCAAGCAATCCACCAACTGAAAATCAATGGGGAAGACCCATACCCGCACAAGTTCCATGTTGACATCTCGCTCACTCATTTCATCGAAGAGTATAGTCACCTGCAGCCTGGGGACCACCTGACTGACATCACCTTAAAAGTGGCAGGTAGGAGGACTCCCTGGCAGTTTGCTGAGCTCCCACAGCAGACAGGCCTCTCCAGTAGCACAAAGGAAGGTCTGTGGTGGTCTTGCTTTCAAGTAGTCTGTGTCTGAGGCTACTTCACGAGGGACAGTGCAAGTACACCCATTCACAGAAAGTTGAGCAGCCCTAAGATAGGAGATTGCATTCTAGATAAGATGATGCGGCAGAGGAAGGGGCCTTCTCTGAGGGGGAGCTCCTGACCTGATGCTGCTAGTTCATAGTCCTTTTTGAAGACTTCCCTTACCAGTGGGAGCCATGGCCCCATGCTCCTAAAAATTTCCACCTGTGGCCTAGGAATGTTTTGCCTTGAGACTATATTTCTAGAGCGTGGTTATTTTGGAGTTGTAGTTATTTGGAGTTGCATGGGATCTTTTCCTTGATTAAAAAAAAAAGTCTGGGGTGCCTGGCTCAGTCCATAGAGCATGCAACTCTTGATCTCAGGGTTGTGGGTTCAGGCCCCACTTTGGGCATAGAGGATACTCTAAAAACGTCTTTGGGATGTCTTGTGGCACCTGGGTGACTCAGATAAGCATCCAACTCTTACTTTTGGTTCAGGTCATGATCTCAGGGTCCTGGGATCAAGCCCTGTGTCAGGCTCTGCACTCAGCACTTAATCTGCTGGAGAGTCTCTATCCCTCTACTCCTTCCCTTACTCAGGGGCGTTCTCTCTCTCTAAATAAAATCTTCAAAAAAAAAAAAAATCCTTTATTTGCCTCTTCCCCCAAAAATAATGGAACTATTAATTATATAAAATTTAGAACATTCAAAAAAACAGAGAGAGGGCAGCCCAAGTGGCTCAGTGATTTAGTTCTGCCTTCAGCCCAGGGTGTGATCCTGGAGACCCGGGATCGAGTCCCATGTCAGGCTACCTACATGGAGCCTGCTTCTCCCTCCGCCTGTGTGTGTGTGTCTGTCTGTCTGTCTCTCCCTCATGAATACATAATAAAATCTTAAAAAAAAAAAAAAAAACGAGAGAGAGAGAAAAGTTTAATTACCCATAACTCCAACTACCCAAATATCTCTGCCAATATCTAAATGCCCAAAGGTTCAAGCCTAGTACTTTTACCAAAATATGTCTTGGTGTTAGTCATTCTGACTCCGTATTCTCAGTACACAGTGTGTCCTTCTAATAGGTATTTTCAAGTCTTTCAGGAAGTTTTTCTTAAATAAAATTTTTTAGAATTCTATTTTTGTTTTGGTTTTCTTTTAGGACTTCTTATATCTGTATGTTGGATCTTTCCTTCTTTTCAGTATTTTTCACTTTTTCTCAAACCCTTTTTTCTCTCTTTGTACTTTAATATTTAAATTTTATTCTTCCCAGCTTGGTTTTTCTTAAGGCATTATTGTATTTACTCTTATTTTCTTCTAGTTTAAGTCTTTCTGAAATGACTTACTTTATTTCTGATTTTTTTTTTTTTTTTAATGTGTTTCCTATCATTTCTTAGTTTTTTAGTGGTTCTTATTTGCGGGGGTTTTTGTTTTCTGTCATTTTCTTAATATCTTTCAGCTCATTGTGAAATAGAATTGTTTGTTTATTCTGAGCTTGTCTGTCCCAAGTGCTTTTTTATTTAATAACTAGTATTTGGCCTCAATACTTTTGTTTATTTTTATGTGAAATTAGTTTTCCTGAATGTTAAATGGAAGCTTAGCTTAGCTTTTCCAGCTTTGCTGAGCTTCCTCTTCTTTAGTTTTCTGCAGTGTTCAGAATTACAGCACCTTGCTTTCTGAGATTTCCAGGTTCTCTTTCTCTTCCTCACTTTCATTGGACCTTCTCTTCCCTTCATCTATGTTTTCCTGATTTTTTTTTTTTTCAGTTTTGTGGGCCTTGTCCTACAAGGAAGCCCTGGCTGTTACATTTAGCATGTTTCTGGGGCTGCCTTGAAGGGCTTCAGCCCATTAGACCTCGTGCAGCCGCAGCTCCCTATACTGGCAGTGGACAGATCCCCTTCTGGGTTCAGCTGCCATCCTCCAATTAGCTGCCATATTTTCCAGTGACTACCTATGGCTCTTCTGGAAATTTTCAGTTCTCAGACCCCTCAGACACCCCATTGCTCCCTAAAGCTTTTTCCCATATGGAGGCTGAAATCAAGAGATGGATTGAGGGTTCTTCCTGGTTTGCCCCCATTGCTTGTATTGGGATTCCTAGGAATATCTTCCCATGTAATTTTTTGTATATTTCGTCCAAGCTTTTTGGCCTTGTCCGTCTAGTTCTGTTTTCTGTTTTTACGTGAGGATGGAGGTAGATCCAAAAACTATGCTGCCACCAACACAGCCATCTTCTAGGGTATTTAAAGCCGGGTCTTCCTGCACATCTTTAAGAGATTTAATGAGGATCATGAAGAAAGAGATTGGGCTTAACTCTCAGGGTGAAATCAAATTGTTCTGGCCTGTGTTCATAGGACATTCTACCCAGACATAAACAATGCAGAAGGAACTTATTCTAACACTGATACCATGAAATGGCTTCTGGTTCTATTGGTCAGTATTTTTGTTCTTTTTCTAGGTAGGATACATGCCAAAAGAGCTTCTGGGGGAAAGCTCATCTTCTATGACCTTCGAGGAGAAGGGGTCAAGTTGCAAGTCATGGCCAATTCCAGGTATGTAGAAGTGCCTTGTTGCAGGCCTTTCCAGATTGGCCCAGAGCAACATGACTGGGGACAAAGGCCCATGTGGTCTCCCTTTCCTGTTGGTATTTAAAGTTAAATGTAGGCTATGTTGAGTATAGCTGAAAAGAATAAAACAGCCATCTGGTCACCTAGAAAATAACAGCTCTCAGGTTGTGCAGCCATTACAGGTGAATATAACCCTTCAGAAGTTGACAGAAGAATCTGAGATTCTTCCCAGGCACAAACTAAATAGGCATCAGCAGTTTGGTAAGGATTCCAGAGGTCAGTTTTAAAAACTAAACCAGTGGGAGGTGCCTGGGTTTCAGTCAGTTAAGCATCCATCTCTTGATTTCAGCTCAGGTCCTATCTCAGGGTTATGAGATTGAACCCCATGTGGGGCTCAGCATGAGCCTACTTAAAACTCTCTCTCCCCCTTCCCTTCCCTCTCTATAAATAAATGAATCAATCGATCAGATTTAAAAAAAAAAAACTGGTCAGTTTTAATTTGGAATATTATATACTGAAATACATTTTATTTTCACTAAGGAATTATAAATCAGAAGAAGAATTTATTCACATCAATAATAAACTACGTCGGGGAGACATAATTGGAGTTAAGGGAAATCCTGGGAAAACCAAGAAGGGTGAGCTGAGCATCATTCCCTACGAGATCACACTGCTGTCTCCTTGCTTGCATATGTTACCTCATCTCCACTTTGGCCTCAAAGACAAGGTAAGTTCCTGTGGCATCCTTGCTGTTATCATGGTATTGAATCAGACTTACCAGTAATTTCTGTCTATTGCTTTTGGTTTAGGAAACACGGTATCGTCAGAGATACTTGGACTTGATCCTGAATGACTTTGTGAGGCAGAAATTTATTATCCGCTCTAAGATCATCACATACATAAGGAGTTTCTTGGATGAGTTGGGATTCCTAGAGGTGAGAGAGAGTCCCTACCTAACATGATGAGCTAGTAGCCCTGTTATGCCTACCTCTCACTACTTCTTTTCCCTTTCCCATGCCCTGTGTCCTTATCATTCATGCCCAACAAAAAGTCCCTTTCTGGACAGTGCTTTTGTTCCATCTTATTTTTTCAGTGCCCTGATTAAGAAGGCAAGACCTGAATTCTGAGATAATGGACAAAATGTAGGGCTGTCTGCACACTAATGGTGCTCCATTCGGTGTGTGTGAGCAACTCATTTTGCCTTTTTTTTTTTTTTTTCATTTTGCTTTTTTGTAGCACTAAAAAAAAAATAATTGTATAAGAAAGGTAAATGCATGCTATTGTAAAACAAATTCAAAGAAACTGAAAGTCTCCTTTCATATTTTCCAACTTCATTCCCCGAACTTAAGTTTGATATGTATTTCTTTCACACTATTTTGTATGAAAACGTATATACATACCTAAGCATGTTGCAGATGAGGTACATGTGTAAATGTTTTGGAAGGGTTTTTTGCTTTCAACATAAATTCCCATTATGTGTATTCTGATGGGCCTTTTTTTTCTTTCCTCTTACTGTATTCTGAAGCCTTTTGCATGTCTATAATAACTAAGTCAAAAAATATAAGTTCAATTTAAAGTATTTATTGAAATTTTAATTTATAATGTGAAAGTTTATTGGTACTATGTTAATAGTGTTTGGTATTAATAGAAATTGAGATGCTTCTGGAAAATCAGGCCGTCTATACTTTTCTGTCAAGCACCTGAACATGTCAGTTAGACTTAACTTTCATTTGGTGCTATAACAGGCTTAGACCATTTATCCATACAAAACCTGAGCCAGCCCCAAGGCCTCTGGTTTTACAACCTCTTATCTGAAGACTAAATGTTTCTCCCTGTCATTTAGATTGAAACTCCCATGATGAACATCATCCCCGGGGGAGCTGTGGCCAAGCCTTTCATCACCTACCACAATGAGCTGGACATGAATTTATACATGAGGATTGCTCCAGAACTCTACCATAAGGTAATCAGTAAGTGGATACCCTGTTCCTTACAGAAGCAGAAGTCTGAAAATGCACTGCCTAAAGAGCTGCAGTTAGAAATAAGAGGAACAGAAAGGGAAGAACAGCCAGGAGAGTATTCTAATCTGTCAGGCCCGTGAGTCCTCCTGTGGCTCTTACATTGTATGTTTAGAGTCCTCCTTGGATTAGATCTGATTTTAGTCTTTTATAGAAAAGGTTGATCTCTGTCTAGAAGTTAGCAATAAACATCTGTAAGTGACCAGAGTAAATACTGAAGAATGTCATTCATGGTTCTTAATTGCAGACAACAGAACCTGTTATAATTAGTTTAAGCACAAGAATGATGTATTCAAATATATAAGGAAGCTTAACAATTCCCAGGAGGATCAGAGAATCATGGTTGGAGACCATGAAATTAGGAATGATTTTCATGCCTATCTGGGTTGTTCCCATGGAAAACTCGGATCTTTTCCACTAGGGACAGCTAAAACAGCCTCGTAACCCTGGCTCTAGGCACAGGTCATTGCCATTAGGATCTTTGCAGTTAACTTCTTAAAAGCTAGATGTCTCTGGCTCCCTTCACCAGAAGGAATTCTGCAATAGTTACGCCTTCTATCACGGCTTTCAAAAGTTGCGTGGGCATGTCTGACTAGTGGGGAGCTTGGGTTACATGCCTGTATCCTAACCGCAAAAGAGGCTTTTTTCTTGGGGAGGCTCATACTCACAAGATGAAGTGCTATCCCAATAAACGAGTATTCAGAGGTCCTGGGCAACCAGAATGAATGAGGACTATCCACTACAAAGGTCTAAAGGGAGTAGGGTATTCAGCAGTTGGTTGGAGATCTGAAAACATGCCTGAGCTATGAAAACTAAATTAGCTTTTGTAGACAAACTTTCCAAAGCCATTAAAATTAGCTGTCATGACCTTGGCTGTGTGTTATTAGATACTGGTGGTTGGTGGCATTGACCGGGTTTATGAAATTGGACGCCAGTTCCGGAATGAAGGAATTGATTTGACTCACAATCCTGAGTTCACCACCTGTGAGTTCTACATGGCCTACGCAGACTATCATGATCTCATGGAAATCACAGAGAAGATGATTTCAGGTAATATCTTCTGTTTTCCTTTGTCTTTCACATATGCCTGAAGGACTGGTGTGCTGCTTTTGGGTCCTCTTTAAATGACAGGTTTCTTCCCCAGGGATGGTGAAGCACATTATGGGCAGTTACAAGGTCACATACCATCCAGATGGCCCAGAGGGTGAAGCCTATGAGATTGACTTCACCCCACCCTTCCGGAGAATCAGCATGGTAGAAGAGCTTGAGAAGGCCTTGGGGGTGAAGCTGCCAGAAACTAAGCTCTTTGAAACTGAAGGTAAAGTGATGCATTCCTCCATGGAACAGCCCTTCATCCTTTTCTACCCTGAATTGGCTGAGGTCAGGGCTAGAATTTCCCACAGTATTCTTTTTGAATTATACTTTCTTGCTGCGATAGTATGATGTCTTCTGTTCTAACTTGTACATTTGTATTACAGAAACTCGCAAAATTCTTGATGACATCTGTCTAGCAAGAGCTGTTGAATGCCCTCCACCTCGGACCACGGCCAGGCTTCTTGATAAGGTGACAGACTGTGCCCTTTTTTTTTTTTTTTTTTTCTTAAAGATTTATTTATTGGGATCCCTGGGTGGCGCAGCGGTTTGGCGCCTGCCTTTGGCCCAGGGCGCGATCCTGGAGACCCGGGATCGAATCCCACGTCAGGCTCCCGGTGCATGGAGCCTGCTTCTCCCTCTGCCTGTGTCTCTGCCTCTCTCTCTCTCTCTCTCTCTGTGTGACTATCATAAATAAATAAAAATTAAAAAAAAAAATTTAAAAAAAGATTATTTATTTATGAGAGACACAGAGGGAGAAGCACGCTCCTCACAGGGAGCCCGATGCGGGACTCCATCCTAGATCCCAGGATCACGCCCTGAGCCAAAGGCAGACGCTCAACCGCTAAGCCACCCAGGTGTCCCCAGACCATGCTCTTTAAGTACATGCCCTCTCTGGTGGTAATCAGACCCCTGTTCCGTATGAAGGTGAACTCCACTGTGGAGCACCAACTTCTGCAGCCTCTCAGGAAAGCCCTAATGAGAGAAATAAGAGAATTAACAAGTTTTAAATTCCTATTCTACTAAGCTCTGTGCCAAGTAGTTAGGTAATCTCAGTTAAAGCTTACCAGCCATGGAGAAGCTTAGAATAAACCCCTATAGCATCAGGTAGTAGGTAGGAGTGGAGTCCTCCTCCAAGACTGGGACAATCAAAATGCCATTCAGAAAGGATCTCCAGCTCTGCTTTCTCCTTAAGCTTGTCGGGGAGTTCCTGGAAACGACATGCATCAATCCTACATTCATCTGTGATCACCCGCAGATAATGAGCCCTTTGGCTAAATGGTAAGATAAAACATGATATTTCAGTTACCTATTGCTGTGTAAGAACTTTATAATTTAGTGGTATGAAACAATTCTCAAATTTGTGGGTTCATCGGGTAGTCTTTCTGCTCTACAGAGTGGTAGCTAGGTAGCTAAGGTAATTCGAGTGGCTGTAACTAGGAACTCAGGCACCTTGTTTCTTCTCCACAGGGGTTCTCGTGCTCCACAGCTTCCTCATGTAGCCTCTCTCTGGCAGTGTAGCCTGGGCTTCCTTACATAGTAGCTAGGTTCCAAGAGGAAGGAGTCCAAAAGAACAAACCCCAATGTGCAAACATATATCAAGCCTCTGCTGAGGTCCAGTTGGCCAAAGCAAGTCATATGGGCAGCCCGGAGTCAGTGTGACGGGGCACAGAAGAGCATGAGTATAGGAGGTATGGTTCAGTACAACCGTTTCCCACACAGGTGTGCTGTGAAGATGATCAAAGCTTTTGTGGCTCTCACCCTCCTCACTACCGTACCAAATGATTTGGTGCCAGAATGCATCACGGGCCTCAGGTCTCAATGTACAACACATATGAGTCAGCTAGAATTCAGGAACTCTTGCATTTGTAACAGATGTTATGGTGAACCTGTATATTCAGCCCTCCCCTTTGGGCTCCTGTCCCCAGGCACCGCTCTAAAGAGGGTCTGACTGAGCGCTTTGAGCTGTTTGTCATGAAGAAGGAAATCTGCAACGCCTATACCGAGCTCAACGACCCTGTGCGGCAGCGGCAGCTATTTGAAGAACAGGCTAAGGTAAGGAAGTGTAGGGTGGGAAGCAAAGGCATTGTGTTGCCTCATGTACCTACTCCTTAGACAGTGTAGCCTGAACCCAGGTCTCTGTCATTGTCTGCATCTCTTGGTGACTTCAGCAGAGATGAAGGTTAAAGCCATGAGCTTCACTGGAGGAAGTCACCTTTCCAGATGGAAAACTTGGCTGGTTTGGGCCCTAGAATTTCCACATGGAGGAGTTAGGCATGATTTTTTTCTGTGTGGGGAGTGTGATGCTTGCATTAAAAGTACATCTGCATAACGAGAACATCATTTTTCTTAAATGGTACATTTATTAAGGTGGCTTGGGGATGAGAGGCAGGGAGATTAGTGAAGACAAAGCTGCCTGCACCAGCACTGCCACGGATGTGTAGTTTCAGGAAATGAGGAAAAGACTCTTGGGAATCCTCAGTCTCCAAAAAATCTGTCTCACTGGACTTATAGAGCCTGGGGCACTGGAGGTATTTTCATTTCACAGAAATTCGCATGTGTTCCCAAGTGGGGCTCACCAGCCCTGACCTTGAATTTGAAAGAAATAGCTCCATCCTGAAGTTACTGGGAAACCAGTTCCCAAGAAGTACTGGGTGTCCATAGCATCCCCAGAATGGTCATCCCTATGAACGTGCTGACATGCTCACTCAGACACTGAGAGACAGCACAGCCTGGACTAGTGTCACCGTTTGGTTCTCTTTAGGCCAAAGCTGCTGGCGACGATGAAGCCATGTTCATAGATGAGAACTTCTGCACTGCTCTGGAATACGGGCTACCCCCCACCGCTGGCTGGGGCATGGGCATTGACCGTGTCACCATGTTTCTCACAGACTCCAATAACATCAAGGTATGTGGTGGCCCTCTGGCACACACTGCCCTGGAGAGCTCCATTCTTGGAGGAAGGAGATGGCAGGCTGGGAGAAGGAAGAAGGGGCTCTGGGATGAAAGGAGGACCAGGCAGAGAGCAACACACGACTCCACAGGACAGTCAGGGCATCTGATCTGATGGGATTTGGGGGTTTTCTACCTGAGGCAGAAAGAATACTCATTTTTTGCATCTTTTGATGATCCGAGGAACACGCTACGTCCTCTCCATGTGTTATTTCTGTGTTATTTCCTTACTTAGGTCAGTCCTATGAAATGTAGAAACTGTTGTTACTCCCATTGTTATAGATAGGGAAATCCTACACTAAGAGAATCTCTGTTCTCACTCATCTTTTCCATCCTCTATAATTGGAAGGGACTGAGTTGAAATAGAAACCTAGATCTCTGGATTTGAGTGGCAACAATAACCAAAAGCAAAAAGAATGAGTGAATAGCTATGAAGAAGAGCGTGCTTCTCACCTCAAAGTGTGTTTTCTCTCCTGCAGGAAGTACTTCTATTTCCTGCCATGAAACCCGAAGACAAGAAAGACAGTGGAGCTACCCCTGAAACATTACAGAGCACAACAGCTGGCACTTCTGTCTAGAAAAGGATCACTGCAAGTCCTGTAACTCAGGCCTCTCTGCATCTTGCACAAGTTCAAGGACTGCAGGGGAGTTCTCGTGTGTTGCTGTCCATTTGACGATCACAGTTCAGTTCAGCTACGAGAATAGAGAAGAGGAATTAAAAATTCCTTTTTACTTCTTGTTCCCAAATAAACCATTTGTCTCTACTCTCGTCTTATGACTGTGTTTACTGTGGAATGTCAGCTTTTACTCAGACAGCTGGTCTAATGAATGTTTAGGATTATACCACTTTATTCATTCAACAAATTCATATTAATGTCTGCCCTGTACCAGGCATTGTGCTAATGGATTGGGGACAGCAGTGAACACATGAAGCAGCTGGGGGAAACCAGGGAGGAGTCCTACCAGGAAGGACTTGTCTTTTGCATCTCAGCAAAACCTGCAAGTGTCCCAGCAAGTTGTCATTTCTGTAGCCGTTACAATGATGTGGGCGCGCAGAATCTCCTCACTGGGAATTAACTTCAGAGAGTGTTGAGCATCTCCACCCCTCGCTGGTGTTTCAGCACAGGTTCCAAGAGCACTTGGCAGCGGTGGGAGATAACCAGGAAGTATTTCAGAAGAAACCCTTCCAGATGCTACATCCTTTGGCAAGATGGTGTTAAAATGAAAACCACTTCCCCAAAGGAAAGGGTACAGGTTCGAGATACGGTACTGGACTTCAGGCAGCACCACCACTGTAAAAGGCAACAAGAATCAATAAGGTCACAAGTACCTTTAAGGAGCTGTTTAGGGGTACCTGGGTGGTGCAGTCAGTTGAGCGTCTTGACTCTTGGTTTTGGCTCAGGGTTGTGGGATGAAGCCCCAAGTTGGGCTCCGCACTTACCTGGGAGTCTGCTGGAGATTCTCCCTCCTTCTGCTCCTCCCATTTGAGCTTGCTCACTCACTCGCTCTCTCCCTCAAATAAGTACATCTTAAAAAAAAAAAAAACTGTTTAGTAGTAATCTGGGGGCAGAAGCTAGCTGTCTGGCCTCGAGTCTGGAGACAGATTAACTGAAGCAATAGATAACTTGTGGGATTTGGCAGGAAGAATGCTTAGAAGGAACAGGCTTATAAGTCTTCACTGCCTCTTGAAACAGTTGAAGGCTCACAATTTGCTAACTGCTATACAGGGGTAAACAGGCACAGTCCCAAGCATCCTCAAGCTTTCAGACTTCTAAGGAAAACAGACATACAATAAGTCATTTTTTTTAACTGTAAAATGGAAGTTCTAATAAATGCTTTGAAGGAGAGTTCCATGGGGTATTGAGAAACTAACAGACCTAGTTAAGGTTTACCAAAGGACATTAGAATCTGAGATTTGAAGGAAGGTAGAGCATTAAGTAGTCAAAGAAGGAGAGGGTTTTCCATGGTGTAGTAGCAAGCACAAAGGCCCAGAGATAGGGAAAGCACAGGAAAGGCAAATGACACTAGATGGAGTACAAAAGCCCATGAAAATACATGCTACCAGATGAAGCAGAAGGAGGCTGGCCATACAGGGGTAGGAACCCTATTATGGGATTTTGTATATTCTCTGAGCCCTACTATTGGATTTTGTATTTTGATAGTGCTGAAACACTAGTCTTTAAGTAGGGCAGTGACATCACATTTGTGTTTTGAAAACCTCAATCCGGCTGCTCTGTGAAAAAGAATTGGAGTTGGGCAAGGAAAGGTACAAATCTAGAGATTAGCATAACAATCAAAGAGTGAGACAGAATGGGCTATTGTCATGGAAATGGACAGAAGTGGATGGATTCAAGACACAGGAAGTAAGATCAACAGGACTCAGCAGTATAAAATATTGTCAGGGTTACTGGAAAGAAAATGACAAGAACAGTGACTTACTTTTCAGTTTATACAACTAGACTGATGCTGGTACTGATCCCTGAGAGTGATGATCAGGGCTTTTTTAAAGGCAGAAGAGGAGGACATCCAGATGGCTTAGTAGTTGAGTGACTGGCTTTGGCTCAGGGAGTGATCCCGGAGTTCTGGGATTGAGTCCCACATGGGGCTCCCTGTATGGAGCCTGCTTCTCCCTCTGCCTGTGTCTCTGCCTCTCTCTCTCTCTCTGTCTCTCATGAATAAATAAATAAAATCTTAAAAAAAAAAAAAAGGCAGAAGAGGGAGGCAGGTGCAGATTTAAAATGTTGGAGAGAGAGGCATGAGGAGCTAGGGTGCTTAGCCTTGGAGGAGGCCTGTGGCCCTTTTACTCTGAACCAGAGAGAAGGATGGGGTCAAGTAAGTTGCACTCTTGTCTCCCCTAAGGAGTACCAGGAAGAAAAGTGAATTCTCCCATCTTTCAGAACTGAGGTATAATTGCTAGATGGTACAGGCTCCTGAATTATCCAGACAAGCTATACTACCTATTCCTGGCAACCTGAAGGTTTTAGACTGGTGCCATCCAATACAGCTGCCACTAGCCACGTGTGGCTATTGAGCATTTGAAATGTGGCTGGTCTGTATTGAAATGTAAGGAAGGCATCAGGGTGTGATCCCAGGATCTGGGATCGAGTCCCACATCGGGCTCCCTGCGTGGAGCCTGCTGCTCCCTCTGCCTGTGTCTCTGCCTCCCTCTTTCTGTGTCTCTCATGAATAAATAAATAAAATCCTAAAAAAAAAAAAATGAAATGTAAGTGTAAAATACTCGATTTCTTAAACGTAAGTATGAAAAAGTATGTATGAAAAACTCAAGTATGAAAAAACAATGTAAATATCTATTTTTTAAGATATTGATTACACGCTGAAATGATACTACTTTGGACATACTGGGCTAAATATATGAATACAGTTAATTATGAATTAATATCTCTTTTTAAAATGTAGCTACTAGAAAATTTTACATTATCTGGCTCAAATTATATGTGTGGGACAGCAATGTTTTAGACAGAAATTCAGCCTAGCGTTCCAAGATACATCGTTCTACTATTTGAACCATTTTACCGGCTTCCTTTGGGCCATTTCGCCGGTCCCTGCGCTCCAACACGCGGGACTCCTGAACTGCTCCACGCCCCCGGCTCCCACCCAGAAGGACTACAAGGGCCAGGGTGCACTGCGCGCCCTTGGGGGCGGGGCCTGAGAGAGCAGCCTCTTCGTGACGCAACGTCCGCTACGTTCCTGCGCTCCCACGAGGGGCGCGCACCTCGGAGGCGGGGGGTCGCGGTGGTGTGGTGGGGTCGGAGGCGCCCAGTTGTGCAGGGGGTGCCCTTGGGTGCGGGTGAGTTGCCCTCGTTCCTGACTTCCTGAGCCCATTTTGTGTGTGAAGCGGTGGTGAGGACCGTGCCTCCCGCGGCGCGCGCGCGTTTCCCGGAAGTGCCAGTGGCCGTCGCGTCATGGACCCGGAGCCTGTCGGGGACTGGCCGAGTGGGCCCCACCCCGGCTCCGGTGGGGGCGAGAAGGGGCTGCGACCCAGGATATGAGGGAGCGGGGGATAAGGCGAAGGCCTGGTCTCCCCTGGCAGCCGACCTGCCGTAACTTTCCCTTGAAAAGAAAGTGCGTTTTCATGCTTCAGGCGAGCGTTGAAACAGGCGGTCTTGTGGGCAAATACCCGTTTAAGCTGTTTCATAGGAAGTTACTCAAGATCTCAGAGAGAGTTGGATTTGGATTTGCAAAGCATTGATTCATTTCAGCCGCTGTGCACGCTCCCCCAGACACCTACGTGAATGAGGTGATGGAACCGTTCAGGCCGCATCGTCTTGGGGCGTCTGTGTGACTTCCGGCCTGGCTGCTATGGTTCGCGGTATGTGCCTCTGGTTTAATTTCACGTGGGTGCCTTGTGATGCCCGTGTCCCCCCAACCCCAGAGTGAGGGGGAAAATCCCTTCCAGAGACCGGACTCCGGGATCTCCCATATGCCTTTCTTTGGCCCAAAAGATAAGGTGACCCGCTGGCTCTCTGACTTTAAAGTCACAATTTATGTCATGTGCTGCCAGATTCTGGTTTTCAGTCACTGTGGTCTCATTTTACCATTACCGTGTATTGCAGCAACAGGCTTCCACATTGGAATTCTTAAAAGATAAACTGAGGCACATTAAAATTTTGAAGGTTGGGGGGTGGGGCAAAAATCAATTCCAGTTAGGCAGCACCAAACCAAAAGTGAATAGGAACACTCTGCAGATCAGAGCTAGGGGAGAGACTTTATATAAAGTGCCACAAGAAAGGGAACTACTTGATTGGCAATAGTTTAAAGCCTAGGTGGTGCTTTGTGCTTGGTTATGCTTAGTGTTGTCCTTTCTAATGTAGAGACCCGTACAGACCTAGATCATGGTTTGCTTACAGAGGCCACCACAGCATTAGAGCCACATCAGTCTAATGGCCTCCTGGTTTAATTCATTTAACCCGGTGCTGAAGGCTCATTGTAAAAATAGTTTTCAGAAGCTACATGCGTTGGGACTCAGTAATGCCTTTTTGTTTTGTTTTAATTCTTAGCTGTATCTGTCACCATAGGATCTCATTTTCTGTTAAGAAGCTTCTCATACATTTGAGTCCAGATGAAATCATTGAGGGAGCATAGAGTCAAGAGTAGAAGAGTTTCTAGCAAGCATCCTCTCAGGTCTGACCTGCTTAATGGTTTTTTAGTTCATGGCTTTACATTGCCGTTACAACCCCCTCCCCCCCCCTGCTCACCAAGGACCTCAAGACAATCAGGAACATAAAATGTTCCTTTTTGGAATATTAATCCCAATATTAATTATTAATCCCATAATTAAAGAGTTGTTTTTTCTGACTTCCTTCTCACCTCCCAGATTGACTCTGTCTCCCTCTAAGAAATCTTCAGAGGCCCCTGTCAAGAAAACAACTCTTTAATTTCTCCTATAGTGTTTGATGAGGTATGGGACGCCTAGGTGGCTAAGTGGTTGAGTCCACCTTCGCTTCAGGTCATGATCCCAAGTCCTGGGATCGAGTTCCACATCAAGCTCCCTGCAGGCAGCCTGCTTCTCCCTCACCTATGTCTGTCTTTCATGAATAAATAAATAAAATCTTAAAAAAAATCAAAAATGAAAAGGGAAGGGGCACCTGAGTGGCTCAGTGGGTTAAGAATCTGACTCTTGGTCTCGGTTCAGGTCTTGATCTCAGGGCCGGGAGTTCAGGGCCTCCACATGCAGTGTGGAGCCTACTTAAAAAGGTGCGGGGGTGAACAGGGAAGTAATAGAAGAAAATGACCCATAGAGTTCGAGATGGAGAAACTTCAGTATATGCGGTTGGGTTACCCTGAAAGTCTGTCAAAGCACCTAGGCAAGTTGTAGCATCTTGCTCTGGTTCTCCTTTCTGTACTTCTGATAGTTGTGGGTTTTGATTAGGCCCAGCACTGACTCAGACCATGTGGACCGCAGATGAGATTGCACGGCTGTGTTACGAACACTATGGGACCAGGCTGCCCAAGAAGGGGAAGCCCGAGCCCAACCGTGAGTGGACGTTACTGGCCGCAGTGGTGAAGGTACAACTCGTAGCTGACCAGGCCTGTGGTGGCAGTAACAGACCAACACAAGGTGAGGCCTCTTCACCTCTGAACACTCCCTGTCCACATCAGAGATGATAGGATTATCCGTGGCTGTGCAGGCAACAGTCCTGGCTGGTGTCCATTGCAGCAGTGGCATGTTCCCCTGCTCTCCACCAGGTGGTGCAGTACTGGTGGGAGGTGGCACTGGGGGAACCACAGGCCTGGATGGGTCATCCTATAGAAATGCTCTGGAGGGGTGTGCACACATGAAACCTGAGGGCGGGGGACCATTCACATTAGGAGAGCTCGCTTAATGATTCATTTCTTTTCCTCTCAGTGACAAAGGAAGTTGTCTCAATGGGAACAGGAACGAAATGCATAGGCCAGTCCAAAATGAGGAAGAGCGGTAAGCCCGGGTGGGGTCTAAACAATACCTGTTGAGGGAGCTTTGGAAACCACCCTGCATTTTGTCCTCTCCTGTCCCCAGTAAAGGGGCCACATCACTGAAGTGGCTGACATTTCCATTCCCACTGACTGTCACAGTCTAGTTGGAAGGACAGAACTCATTTTAAGAATCAGAATAAACTGTGGAAGCAGAGGCTGCCAGGAACATGCCTTCTGCATAGTTTGAAAGTTGGCCAGTATTTTCATGCTCAAACCAAAAGTTCCCTGGACGTGGCTGTTCCTCATTATGTCTGACATCCCCCAGAAAGCAATCTTTAATTAGATGGAGATTTGGGCACCGAAAAGAATACGGAAATCCCCTAGAGATCTGGTATCTTCACCTTCTGCTTCTAGTTAGATTCTTTCTCAGATTTGCTTTCCCCGTTTTCTTAGCTTTGCCTCCTGCATTCCAGGACCTCTATGGGTTGAATTTGATGGAATCATATCACCACGAGCTCAAGGTGATATCAGGGTACAAAAGACTTGGACCCCTGTTCTCCAGATATGTTCCTATAAATGAGTAGTTCTCAGCTATGGGGAGATTTTGTTCCCCAGGAAACATTCAGCAGTGATGGGAGACATTTTAAGTTGTCATAGCTCAGGGGAAGGGGACACTATGCTACCTGCCTCTGGTGGTAGAGGCCAGGAATGCTACTAAACATTCTACCTTCCACAGGACAGAGCCTCACAACAAAGAACTTTTTAAAGCCAAAATGTTAGTAGTGCTGATTTGAAGAAACCCTGCATTGTCATCATTGATTGTAGTACTTCCTAACAGTCCTCTGGGAGCTACATGCCCATCCTGGCTGCTGGGGGAGTCCACCATGTTTTACTTCTAGGAAACAGGGCCTCTCCAGGTTTTGTATGTCTTCACTAGTGTCCTGTCTTTGCCGCAGGAGACATCCTCAATGATAGCCATGCCGAGGTCATAGCCAGAAGGAGTTTCCAAAGGTAAAGGCACATCCCCGAGAATCTGACTTAGCTAGTCGTGGGGGCCCCAGAACTTGCATTCCTAATAAGCTCTCAAGTAATACTGATAATGTCAGTCTGTGAGCTACACTTTTAACAGCACTTGTCTAGACAGTGGTTCTCATGCCTGGTGTGTGGCAGAATTACCTACGTTTGTGAAAATCCAGATTTCTGGGCCCACCCCTAGAGTTTCCGCCTCAGCAGGTCTGGAGTGGGACCTAAGAAGTTACATTTCTGATGAATTCCAGATGATGCTGGTGCTGCTGGTTCAGGGGCCACACTTTGAGAATCACTAGTCTAGATCATTGTCATAATTCCAAATCACTGCTAGTCCCATCTATCCACGGCAACTCTTTAGTAATCAACCAGCCAGAGTCTTTCCCCTCACCACAGAGACTGGTTGTTCATTCTGATAACATCTTGCTCCTCAATAGATACCTTCACTACCAGCTCCACTTGGCAGCCGCCCTGAAGGAGGATAGCATCTTTGTCCCTGGCACTCAGAGAGGGCTGTGGAAACTCAGACCAGACCTCTTGTTTGTGTTTTTCTCCAGCCATACACCCTGTAAGTATATTTCAGTCTTAGAATTACTGTTGCATTGTCTACTTCCTTGTGTCCTCTTATCCGTAGATACATTTCTAGAAAAGCTCTTCTGGCTACAGTGTAGCTATAAGCAGGGGACTGAACAGGCCACTGTTCCTGATCACTTCTCTACCAAGGAAAGACTGTGGTTCTCAGTTCCCAATCAGGATTGGGAAACTTCAAGCTGAAACCCCATAAGGTCTGAAACCAACCATAGGGCTGAGAAGTCCAAAGCCCCAAGTTCTGTAGTGATTTATCCTGAAAGTCATTCTGTTCATGCTTCATTCAACAGTTGTTTTCCACTACTTGTCAGACACAGTATGACATACTGGATATGTAACAGTGAGTAAGACCCGTTCCTTGTTTAGCCTCGTAGAGCCCTTAGGGAATGTAGACAGTTATGATTAGTTAAGTTAAATTTCAGTGAATTATGTGGGGATGTTCAGGTGCTATGGTTGTGTTACGCAGGAAGACCAGAGATAGCCTAAGGGTGATCACTGGTTTTTGTCTTGAAAATTGAGAATAATTTCTACTCTTCATAGACAGCAACTCAAGGATGGCAGTAAATTTTCATCACCCTAAAACCTTTGAAGTAAGAATATAATACTGACCTCTAAACATCAAACTCTAAAACACCTGCAAGGGATCCCTGGGTGGCGCAACGGTTTGGCGCCTGCCTTTGGCCCAGGGCGCGATCCTGGAGACCCAGGATCGAATCCCACATCGGGCTCCCGGTGCATGGAGCCTGCTTCTCCCTCTGCCTGTGTCTCTGCCTCTCTCTCATTCTCTCTGTATGACTATCATAAATAAATAAAATTAAAAAAATAAAAAAATAAAACACCTGCAACTATCACAAGAGCAGGTATACATACTCTAAAGAGACAATAGCTGTCAAGACTTGGTCATAATTCAAATAAGAAATATAATACAGCTTAAGGAAAAATGAGTCCATCAGAAAAGAACTGGTTGAGTTAAAGGCTAGAAAAATATATATAAAGGTTATACAGAGGTAGATAGGGCTCATCCGTGCTAATAGTGGATGCCCTGGTCCAAGAACTAAAGGATGTTTCCTATTTTGGTACTTCTCAAACTATAATTTGCATATGAATCACCCACAGATCTTAATAAAATGTAGATTAAAATTCATTGGGTCTGGGATGAAGGCTAACTAACATTCTGCGTTTCTAACCAAGTCCCCCTGATGCCAGTGGTGTTGGCCTGTGGACCACACTTTGAGTAACCAGGGCTTGGCTGATCAGGTGGCAGGCGTAGCCTGATTGTGGAGAGAGAGGCATCTGCAGATCACAGCTAGCCTGATGGCCTAATGAGACCACATAAATCAGTGGTCTACAGGGTGGTCCATAGCCAGATGGGGAAAATCAGGACTGTAGTGAGTTTTTCAGAAAGCTAATTTCTTTCCATGCAAAGAATATGAGATTTTTATCTTTTTATTTTAAGTAGTGGTAACTAGGAAAAAAGAAATGGTGGTAATTAGGATTTTTAACGATCTTCCTTGATGGAATACAAAATTGACCACCCTCTGTTGATCTTAAAATCTTCTGGGAATTTTAGTGATCTGTGAAATCAACATCTAGAACCACTGATCTAACTGCCCTGGGCTAATGGATAATCTTTTAAAACATGTCCACCCATGGTTTGTCTCAGGATGAAAGAACACTACCTGGAAAATGTGACTGTCTGGCTCCCTTTGCATTTATTTGTCATTGCTAATTGATAACTTGGTGCCTGAGTTAGCTATTTTAGACCCTTACTTGTGAGTTTTATTAGCATGAGTCAGCCTCTCGAGTTTAGGCATCACACTGTCTAGATCAAATCTCCAAGCCTTTCAGAATGGGAGGGGGCCCCAGTCAATTCTCGAAAGTCTCCTTGTGAGGTCTCTGGAAGCCCGCCAGCTAGCCTCTCTGGCAACACGCCCACTTCTGCATCTCCTGCCTTTCCCACTCTTAGGTTATAAAGGCTACAGATGTATTATTTACACACTTTAGAAAAAACACACATTAGGTTAGTGTTTGAAGAAGTAGCTCTTCTCAAGGAGAGGCTGTGCTTTTTACCAATCTCTGGTTTTCTTTGATTCCGTTTAAGGACAAAGGTCAGAAATCTCTAACCCAGCACAGGGAAATACCATTTGTGTAATTCACTGCAGAGTCCGTACTGTGAGGATATGCACATAAATCTCCAAGATGGGGGAATTATGAACGTTCTTGCCAAACATATTTTTTTAACTTTTTTTTTTTTTTTAATTTATTCATGAGAGAAAGAGAGGCAGAGACACAGGCAGAGGGAGAACAGGCTCCATACAGGGAGCCCGACGCAGGACTCGATCCCGGGACTCCAGGATCACGCCCCAGGCCAAAGGCAGATGCCCAACCATTGAGCCATCCGGACGTCCCACCAAACATACTTAACCATGAAATCAACCTCCCACTTTTGTTTCCAAAGCATTTTATGGGGTAACATTCCACAAAATGTTCTTGGGAAACCATGCTCTTTATAAACCAAGGGTTCTCAACTCAGGAAGAGTTTTGCTTCTCGGGGGAAATTTAGCAACCTCTGGGGACACTCTGATGGTCAGACTGAGGGTTGCTATTGGTATCTAGTAGGTAGAGATGGAGAAGGTGCTAGCCATCCTGTAACGTGTAGGATAGCCCCAACAGCAAAGAATTATCTGCCCCAAAATGTCAGTACTATGAAAGTTGACAAATCCTGGTCTAAATTAGTATTTCCAAAACTTCCTGTGATGAGAATTACCTGGGATCTTATTAAAGTATTCTGTTTTCCAGATCCCTCCACCCCAGAATTTCTAACTCATTGGGTCTAGGTAGGACAGAGCTGTAAAGGATTCTTACTTGGGAAATTTGGGCAAGTCTTCCTAATTCATCTCAGGTCATCTGGGAAAATATAAGTAAATTCTGGTTAAGACGGTGGTTCTCCTCTCATCAGAATGGCCTGGAGAGCTTGTTAAAACACACTGCTTGGTACCACCTCTAGAGTTTCTGATTCAGCAGATTTCACTGTGGGTTCTAAGAATTTGCATTTCTAACAAGTTCCCAAGGGACATTGATGTGGCTGGTCCACTGGTGTTGTGGAGAGAGAGGTTTTGAGAACCACTGGTTTTTAAGGGCTTCCTTCTCCTGCAGGTGGGGATGCCTCCATCATTCCAATGCTTGAGTTTGAAGATCAGCCCTGTTGTCCTGTCAGTAGAGATTGGGCCAATAACCCATCAGTAGAAGCCGATGGTAACCTGGAAGCTCCTGAAAATAAAAAGAAATGTGAAGATCTGGGTAGTCCTGTGACCAAAAAGATGAGGCTTGAGCCTGGAATTCCTGATGGTGTGGGTCACCATCAGAGTTTTGGCAATCAGGAGAGTGGCCCAATCCCACCAAGTATCAGTGGCTCTAATCTCACCACACAGGAACTGGTCACTGTCACCGGAATGGCCCCCCGTGGTGCCAAAGTGGTAGATGTTTATAGAACTGGAGCTAAGTGCGTGCCTGGAGAAACAGGAGACTCGGGGAAGCCTGGTGCTGCGTATCACCAGGTGGGACTGCTCCGGGTGAAGCCAGGCCGGGGAGACAGGACTTGCTCCATGTCCTGCAGTGACAAGCTGGCACGGTGGAATGTCCTCGGATGCCAAGGGGCACTGTTGATGCATCTTCTGGAAAAGCCCGTCTACCTGTCAGCCGTAGTGATTGGGAGATGCCCATATAGCCAGGAAGCCATGCAGAGAGCTCTGACTGGGAGGTGAGCAGAGAGGGAGGTGTCAGCTGGAACGGTCTTTCCAAGAAGCAGTGTGAGAATATGTCCAAAGAGCCTTTAAAATGTCCATACGTCTTGATCCAGCAGTTCCATTGCTAGGAATTCGTCCTAAGGAAATGATTAAGAAAGTCCTCAAACATTTAGCTTTGCGTGTAGTCATTTTTAAGAAAGAAAAGGAAACCAGGGAAATGGCCAGCCATAGATTAAGTGATTTTTGTTAAAACTACTACTGATGGATATTTGATCGGGAAAGAGGCTCATAATTTTATTTATTTATTTTTAAAGATTTTATTTATTTATTCATGAGAGACACAGAGAAAGGCAGAGACACAGGCACAGGGAGAAGTAGGTTCCATGCAGGAAGCCTGACATGGGACTCGATCCTGGATCTCCAGGATCAGGCCCTGGGCTGAAGGTGGCACCAAACCACTGAGCCACCCGGGCTGCCCGAGGCTCATAATTTTAAAGAGCAAGTTAAAAGATACAATGAGTTCATTTTGGTCTTAAAGTACATATGCAGATGAAGCTCTGTGCAGTGGCAGTATCGTAGCTAGTGAGGGTTATCCAAGGCACGGTTATTGCTAATTGAAAATCACATATGCAGATGAAAAAAAAAGTTGTGGGAGGATATACACCACAGTATTAATATAATCACTTCTCTGAGTGTTTTTTTCTGTTTGTAATTACTCTTTTTTTTTAAAGATTTTATTTATTTATTCATGAGATACAGAGAGAGAAAAAGAGAGAGAGGCAGAGACACAGGCAGCGGGAGAAGCAGGCTCGATGCAGGGAGCCTGACGTGGGACTCAATCCTGGATCTCCAGGATCACACCCCCGGCTGAAGGCAGTGCTAAACCGCTAAGGCCACTGGGGCTGCCCTGTAATTATTCTCCTTTCTCGTTTTTCTGCTGTGCACATATATATTGCTACCATAATTTTTAAAAAACATGAACAGAAATGTTAATCTTTTAAAAGATAAAAGACAAAAAAGATGATCATTCAAGTGTGGTCTCCCTCAAGAAGGGGCAGCCAGGGCCAAGTTAAGACTAGGTAACTGAGGGCAGGGTGAGGCCGCGGAAGTCGGAACAGGGAGAGGTAGTGCCAGAAGTGGCGTCACAGGGGGCGACATGGGAGGGGTGGCGGAGAAGAGGAGGAACAGGATTGTGTGTGGCTGAGGTTAGTGGTGTTAGGAGGGGAGGAGGTGGCATAGTCTGTATGCTGGCTGCCGGGAGGTAGAGTAGGGAGGGAGAGGGAGAGGGACAGCGTGGGAGGTGAGAGAAGCAGGGGGAAGCAGGTAAGGAGATGATTAAGGTGGGGAAGAGGATGGGAGGACCTGGGGGCGTGTGGAGGGAGTAGGGTGAGGGCCAGGTGGTGAGAGTGCCTGTGGCCTTGTGGGTGTGCTGGGGGGAGAGTGTTGGCGCCAGCCTAGCCGGGGCAGGGGCATGCACGACGGCGACAGCTGGGGGGCGCAGCCCCGGGTGGGGTTGGGTGGTTAGCGCAGGAGCTAGGGGTTGGTGCCGGGGGGGGTCGGTAGGCGATCGATATGGGGGTGGTGGTTGGGGCTCTAGTGTGGTACATACCCAGGAGAAATATAAGCACACATCCACATCAAACTTGAACATGAAGGCAGCCCAGGTGGCTGTGGCTCAGCGGTTTAGTGCTGCCTTCAGCCCAGGGCCTGATCCTGGAGACCTAGGATTGAGTCCCATGTCAGGCTCCCTGCATGGAGCCTGCTTCTCTCTGCCTGTGTCTCTGCCTCTCTCTCTCTCTCTCTCTCTCCTCTCTCTCTCTCTCTCTCTCTCTCTTTCTCTCTCTCTCTCTCTGTGTCTCTCATGAATAAATAAAATCTTTATTAAAAAAAAAAAAACTTGGACATGAATGTTCATAGCAGTACCAGTCATAATAGCCACAAACTGAAAGAGCCAGATGTGCACGGATAAACAAGAGGTAGTAGACTTACAGTGGATCGTCAGCCACAAAACAGAGTGAAGGCCAGTTACACGCTATGACATGGATGAGCCCTGAAAGCTTTATGCTAAGTGAGAGGGGCCACAGAGTGTATGATTTCATGAAGTGAAACGTCCAAAATGGGCAAATCTGGAAGTAGATTAATTAGTAAGTGCTGGAGAAGGGCATGGGGAGTGACCGCTGATGGGTGTGGGGTTTCCTGTTGGGAATGAAGTGTTAGAAACTTAGGTTGTGGCGACAGTGGCACAATTCCATGAATATACTAAAAACAAAAAAAACCATGAATTCTATGTTTAAAATGGATGAGTTTTATGGTATACAAACTATGTCTTATAAGACGTTTTAAACAAAAGCATCCTAGGCACTATGCCTGAGACAGTCTCTGTGTTTTCCATACTTTCTCTATTCTGAGACTTTAAAGCTGCTGTCTGCTTAGTTCCAGAGCAGCCTCATGTTGGCATCTAGATTGTGTGAAAGACTCAAGAGGGGAAAACAAAGCTTTTATATTATAGGACAGTTTTGGTTTCTAGTGTGTTTGGAGGATCCCCTAGGGAGCAGATGCCAACAAATTAATATTTCTGTTTAAGGGTTTGAAATCTTTGAAAGCCAGTGCCAGGGCTGGAGTTTAGTGTCCCTGCTGTCACTGAGGGTGGGGGACTCAGCTTGTTTTCACTTCAGAGCGATAGGAAAGGATCTCCCTCCAGCCAGAAGGTTCATGTGCTCTAAATACTGTTTGGTCACATACTTTGACCGAGACACAGGGGTGCTGAAGTGGCCCATGGGCCTAGACACTGTCTTTCTCCAGGAGCATCCCTGAGTGAAACTGAGTGCATTTTCCTTCACATTTAGGTGTCAGAACGTCTCAGCTCTCCCCAAAGGATTTGGAGTTCAAGAAGTGAAAATACAGCAGTCAGGCTTACTATTTGAACATAGCCGCTGCGCCGTGCAGGCGAAAAGAGCTGACGGCCCAGGCAGACTTGTTCCTTGTGGCGCAGGTAAGATATCCGTGTTCCACTTGCCCCAGAATAACTTTGGCCCCAGGCTGTGGGGTGGCCTGGGAGGGGCTACATCCATGCAGCTTGGGAAGGCCACCTATTACCCGAGTGGTCAGTAGTGCCAGCTTGGGCACACCTATACTGGGTCCAGTTCATACTGTGCCTGACCCTGGGCAACCTACTTATCCTGTCTTAGCCTCGGGTTCAGAGAAGATACAGAAGAAATATCATTTCTTAACAACTAATCTGATTAATAGGGGCACCTGGGTGGCTCAGTGGTTGAACATCTGCCTTTGGCTCAGATCATGATCCGGGGTCCTGGGATTGAGTCCCGCATCAGGCTCCCTGCAGGAAGCCTGCTTCTCCTTCTGCCTATGTCTCTGCCTCTCTGTCTCTCATGAATAAATGAATAAACAAAATCTTTAAAAAAAAAAAAAAATCTACTCTAGCTTTCTTGGTAAATTATAGGCTATTTTTAAAAAATCCAATTAATAAAATGGACAGAAGACATGAATAAATGTTTCTTCAAAGAAGACATCCAGATGGCCAACAGACACATGAAAAGATTCTCAACATCACTCATCATCAGGGCAATTGCAAATCAAAACCATAATGACATATCTTCTCACCTATCAGAATGGCTACAGTTAACATAAGAAACAACTGTTGGCAAGGAGATGGAAAAAAAGGAACCTCCTTATACTGTTGTTGGTGGAATGCAAACTGGTGCAGCCACTGTGGAAAACAGTATAGAGGGATCCCTGGGTGGCGCAGCGGTTTTAGCGCCTGCCTTTGGCCCAGGGCGCGATCCTGGAGACCCGGGATCGAATCCCACGTCGGGCTCCCGGTGCATGGAGCCTGCTTCTCCCTCTGCCTATGTCTCTGCCTCTCTCTCTCTCTCTCTGTGACTATCATAAATAAATAAAAGTTAACAAAAAAAAAAAAAAAAAAAAGAAAACAGTATAGAAGTTCCTCAAAAAATTAAAACTATGCTCCAGTATTCACACTATGAGGTATTTACACTAAAAGTACAAAATCATTAATTCAGAGTTACATGCACTACTGTTTTTTGCAGTATTATTTACAATAGCCAAGCTATGGAAGCAGCCCAAGTGTCCATCAAGTGATGAATGGATAAAGAAGATGTGAGATAGATATACAGATTGATCAACTGATAAAAAGACAATATTACTCAGCCATGAAGAAATGAAATCTTGCATTGATAACAAGGATGTCAGCTAGAGTGTATTTTGCTAAGTAATATAAGTCAATGAAAGAAACACATATGATCTCAATCATATGGAATTTAGAAACAAAACAATGAACAAAAGGGGGAAAAAATAGACACAAATCCCAAAATCAGACTCATAACTTAGAGAAACAAAACTGATGGCTACAGGGGGGAGGGTAAAGTAATAGATGGGGTTTTTTTTTATAAGAGATAGGCTCTTTGATGAAAAAAAAATTTTCTTGCCTTATGAGGCTTAAATGAGGAAATCCTATTTCATGCAATGACTGTATGTCCACCATATAATAAAATTTTTAGTGTTAAGAATTTATGAGTCTGTTAAGATTTTTGGTGTTGTTAAGAATGAATAATGATGTATATTGAACATCTTCTTATATTATGTACTATGGAGGCCAAGCATCAGAGTGGCAAGCCATTGACTCTGAGCCACCAGGGCTGCCCGAGGCTCATAATTTAAAGAGCAAGTTAAAAGATACAATGAGTTCATTTTGGTCTTAAAGTACATATGCAGATGAAGCTCTGTGCAGTGGCAGTATCGTAGCTAGTGAGGGTTATCCAAGGCACGGTTATTGCTAATTGAAAATCACATATGCAGATGAAAAAAAAAGTTGTGGGAGGATATACACCACAGTATTAATATAATCACTTCTCTGAGTGTTTTTTTCTGTTTGTAATTACTCTTTTTTTTTAAAGATTTTATTTATTTATTCATGAGATACAGAGAGAGAAAAAGAGAGAGAGAGGCAGAGACACAGGCAGCGGGAGAAGCAGGCTCGATGCAGGGAGCCTGACGTGGGACTCAATCCTGGATCTCCAGGATCACACCCCCGGCTGAAGGCAGTGCTAAACCGCTAAGCCACTGGGGCTGCCCTGTAATTATTCTCCTTTCTCGTTTTTCTGCTGTGCACATATATATTGCTACCATAATTTTTAAAAAACATGAACAGAAATGTTAATCTTTTAAAAGATAAAAGACAAAAAAGATGATCATTCAAGTGTGGTCTCCCTCAAGAAGGGCAGCCAGGCCAAGTTAAGACTAGGTAACTGAGGGCAGGGTGAGGCCATGGCCAGGAGAGGCCTGTCATGTCAGATGTGCTGCTCCCGAGGCCAAGTCCTGGGAACAGACGCACTCGTTCCACTCCTAGGTGGGTACATACCCAGGAGAAATAAAAGCACACATCCACATCAAAACTTGAACATGAAGGCAGCCCAGGTGGCTCAGCGGTTTAGTGCTGCCTTCAGCCCAGGGCCTGATCCTGGAGACCTAGGATTGAGTCCCATGTCAGGCTCCCTGCATGGAGCCTGCTTCTCTCTGCCTGTGTCTCTGCCTCTCTCTCTCTCTCTCTCTCTCTCTCTCTCTCTCTCTCTCTCTTTCTCTCTCTCTCTCTCTGTGTCTCTCATGAATAAATAAAATCTTTATTAAAAAAAAAAAAACTTGGACATGAATGTTCATAGCAGTACCAGTCATAATAGCCACAAACTGAAAGAGCCAGATGTGCACGGATAAACAAGAGGTAGTAGACTTACAGTGGATCGTCAGCCACAAAACAGAGTGAAGGCCAGTTACACGCTATGACATGGATGAGCCCTGAAAGCTTTATGCTAAGTGAGAGGGGCCACAGAGTGTATGATTTCATGAAGTGAAACGTCCAAAATGGGCAAATCTGGAAGTAGATTAATTAGTAAGTGCTGGAGAAGGGCATGGGGAGTGACCGCTGATGGGTGTGGGGTTTCCTGTTGGGAATGAAGTGTTAGAAACTTAGGTTGTGGCGACAGTGGCACAATTCCATGAATATACTAAAAACAAAAAAAACCATGAATTCTATGTTTAAAATGGATGAGTTTTATGCTATACAAACTATGTCTTATAAGACGTTTTAAACAAAAGCATCCTAGGCACTATGCCTGAGACAGTCTCTGTGTTTTCCATACTTTCTCTATTCTGAGACTTTAAAGCTGCTGTCTGCTTAGTTCCAGAGCAGCCTCATGTTGGCATCTAGATTGTGTGAAAGACTCAAGAGGGGAAAACAAAGCTTTTATATTATAGGACAGTTTTGGTTTCTAGTGTGTTTGGAGGATCCCCTAGGGAGCAGATGCCAACAAATTAATATTTCTGTTTAAGGGTTTGAAATCTTTGAAAGCCAGTGCCAGGGCTGGAGTTTAGTGTCCCTGCTGTCACTGAGGGTGGGGACTCAGCTTGTTTTCACTTCAGAGCGATAGGAAAGGATCTCCCTCCAGCCAGAAGGTTCATGTGCTCTAAATACTGTTTGGTCACATACTTTGACCGAGACACAGGGGTGCTGAAGTGGCCCATGGGCCTAGACACTGTCTTTCTCCAGGAGCATCCCTGAGTGAAACTGAGTGCATTTTCCTTCACATTTAGGTGTCAGAACGTCTCAGCTCTCCCCAAAGGATTTGGAGTTCAAGAAGTGAAAATACAGCAGTCAGGCTTACTATTTGAACATAGCCGCTGCGCCGTGCAGGCGAAAAGAGCTGACGGCCCAGGCAGACTTGTTCCTTGTGGCGCAGGTAAGATATCCGTGTTCCACTTGCCCCAGAATAACTTTGCCCCAGGCTGTGGGGTGGCCTGGGAGGGGCTACATCCATGCAGCTTGGGAAGGCCACCTATTACCCGAGTGGTCAGTAGTGCCAGCTTGGGCACACCTATACTGGGTCCAGTTCATACTGTGCCTGACCCTGGGCAACCTACTTATCCTGTCTTAGCCTCGGGTTCAGAGAAGATACAGAAGAAATATCATTTCTTAACAACTAATCTGATTAATAGGGGCACCTGGGTGGCTCAGTGGTTGAACATCTGCCTTTGGCTCAGATCATGATCCGGGGTCCTGGGATTGAGTCCCGCATCAGGCTCCCTGCAGGAAGCCTGCTTCTCCTTCTGCCTATGTCTCTGCCTCTCTGTCTCTCATGAATAAGTGAATAAACAAAATCTTTAAAAAAAAAAAAATCTACTCTAGCTTTCTTGGTAAATTATAGGCTATTTTTAAAAAATCCAATTAATAAAATGGACAGAAGACATGAATAAATGTTTCTTCAAAGAAGACATCCAGATGGCCAACAGACACATGAAAAGATTCTCAACATCACTCATCATCAGGGCAATTGCAAATCAAAACCATAATGACATATCTTCTCACCTATCAGAATGGCTACAGTTAACATAAGAAACAACTGTTGGCAAGGAGATGGAAAAAAAGGAACCTCCTTATACTGTTGTTGGTGGGAATGCAAACTGGTGCAGCCACTGTGGAAAACAGTATAGAGGGATCCCTGGGTGGCGCAGCGGTTTAGCGCCTGCCTTTGGCCCAGGGCGCGATCCTGGAGACCCGGGATCGAATCCCACGTCGGGCTCCCGGTGCATGGAGCCTGCTTCTCCCTCTGCCTATGTCTCTGCCTCTCTCTCTCTCTCTCTGTGACTATCATAAATAAATAAAAGTTAACAAAAAAAAAAAAAAAAAAAGAAAACAGTATAGAAGTTCCTCAAAAAATTAAAACTATGCTCCAGTATTCACACTATGAGGTATTTACACTAAAAGTACAAAATCATTAATTCAGAGTTACATGCACTACTGTTTTTTGCAGTATTATTTACAATAGCCAAGCTATGGAAGCAGCCCAAGTGTCCATCAAGTGATGAATGGATAAAGAAGATGTGAGATAGATATACAGATTGATCAACAGATAAAATGAAATATTACTCAGCCATAAAAGAAAATGAAATCTTGCCATTTGGAATAACATGGATGCAGCTAGAGTGTATTATGCTAAGTAAAATAAGTCAAAGAAACAACATATGATCTCACTCATATGGAATTTAGAAACAAAACAAATGAACAAAGGGGAAAAAAATAGACACAAACCCAAAAAACAGACTCAACTCTAGAGAACAAACTGATGGCTACCAGGGGGGAGGGATGAAATAGATGGGGTTTATAAGAGTAGGCTTATGATGAAAAAAATATTTTCTTATGAGGATTAAATGAGAAATCCTATTTCATGCATTGACTGTATGTCCACCATATAATAAATTCTTAGTTGTTAAGAATTTATGAGTTGTTAAGAATTTATGAGTTGTTAAGAATGAATAATGATGAATAATGAACCTCTTCTTTATATTACTGTACTATGGAGGCCAAGCATCAGAGTGGCAGCCATTGACTCCGATGTCCTATCTAGCTCCCATGGATCTGCAAAGAGGGAAATATTTTTGGGGAAACACTTCTGACATTTCACAAGAAACTGAACAGTTTTAACCTCAGAATCTTGTCTTTTCATAGCCATCAGTTGGAGTGCAGTTCCTGAGCAGCCACTGGATGTCACTGCCAATGGTTTTCCGCAGGGAACAACAAAGAAAGGAATCCGGTGCCTTCAGGCCAGGTACAGCATATTGGGGCAGAAGGGAGATAGTGGTTGTGCTGGCACCTTTTACCACTATGTAATTCCGGAACATCTTCATCACCCCAGAAAGAAACCCTGCACCTGTGAGCAGTCAGTTCCATGCCTGACTTCAGCCCCTGACGTCCACAAATTTACTTTCTGTCATTGTATTTATCAATTCTAGACATTTCACTGCATGAAATCATACAATATGTGGCTTAATTTACTTAGCATAAAGTATGCTTACTTAGCATAAGGTTTTCAAGGCTCGTCCATGTTGTAACACGTAATGGTAACCTGTATACCGTTGTATCGATCTAACCACTTTCTGTTTATCCATTCTTCCATCAATGGGCATTTGGGTTATTTCACTTTTGTGCTATTAGGAATGCTGCTGCTGCAAACATTTTATCATGAGATATCAGGTGGACATGTTTTAAATTCTCTTGGGTATACCTTAGTGTGGAATTGCTGAGTCATATAATGACCTTGGGGGTTTTTTGCTTTTTTGAGGAGCTGCCAAACAGTTTTCTATAGCAGCTGCACCATTTTAAACTCCTACTAGGGATTTATGAGACTCAGTTACCCTACATTTTTTACCACACTCGTTATTGTCTGTCTTTCTTATTGTAGCCATTCTAGTGGGTATGAAGTGCTATCTCATTGTGTTGTTTTTTTTTTTTTTAAGAATTATTTTTTTAATTTATTTATTCCTAGAGACAACAGAGAGAGAGAGGCAGAGACACAGGCAGAGGGAGAAGCGGGCTCCATGCAGGGAGCCCAATGTGGAACTCGATCCTCGGTCTCCAGGATCACACCCTGGGTTGCAGGCGGCGCTGAACCACTGCGCCACCAGGGCTGGCCTGTTTGTTTGTTTTTTTTTAAGATTTTATTTATTCATGAGAGTTACAGACAGGCAGAAGCATAGACAGAGGGAGAAACAGGCTCCCCTCAGGGAGCCTGATGCAGGACTCAATCCCAGGACCCCCAGATCACACCCTGAGCTGAAGGCAAACACTCAACTGCTGAGCCACCCAGGCGTCCCTCATTGTAGTTTTGATGTGCTTTTCCCTAATAACTGTTCAAGCTTCTTTTGATGTTGGGCATTTTTTCATATACTTATTAGCCATGTGTCTATCTTCTTCGGAGAAGTATCTATTCTTATCCTTTGCCCATTTTTAAACTTGGTGTATTTATCTTTATTGTTGAGTTGAAGGATTTCTTTATATAAAATGGATAGTCTTTTATCACATATGTATGTAAACATATTTCCTGCAGTTCTGTGGGTTGTCTTTTCACTTTTTAAAAGTATCCTTTACAGCACAAAAGTTTTAAATTTTGTTGAAGTCTGTTTTATCTATATTTTTCTTTGGTGGTTTGTGCTTTTAGTGTCACAGGTGAAAAAACCATTGCCTGATTCAACATCACATAGATTTGCTTTGTTTTCTTCTCATAGTTTTATAGAGTTTTTTTTTCTTAAGATCTTATTTATTCAAGACAGAGAGCATGAGCAGAGGGAGTGGGAGAAACAGACTTAACTGCTGATAGGGAACCTGATATTGCACTCTGTTGCAGGATCTCAGGATCATGACCTGAGCCAAAGGCAGACGCTTAACTGACTGAGCCACCCAGGTGCCTCCAGTTTTATAGTTTTAGCTCTCAGGTTTATGATTTTGACCCAATTGAATTAATTTTTCTATAAGGTGTGAGGTAGGGGTCCAATTTCATTCTTTTGCATGGAGATACCCAGCTGCCCTGCCACCATTTTTTTGGAAAGACTGTTCTTTCCCCTGGAAGATTTTGAAAAGAACACTTTCTTGGGCTTTACCATTAGGAATTCTGGTTTCATGGGTCAAGGTTGGAATCCAAGAATCATTTATGAAGCTTGACAGTGATTGGACTGGCAAAAGGGGAACCATGAAAGCAAGACTTGTCATCTTCAAATTGGCTTTTACTGAAATGTAGAGCATATAGTCTGCTGGACATGAGACTCCCTGTGTGTTTGAAGGTTCATGCATCTGCCTTACTGATCTTTTTTTTTCTGAATGTTCAGGGATGCCACTCTGCTTTTTTTCTCTTAGTAGTCTTCAATAGCCTGAGGGTGGGAGGGGCTGCAGGGGAATGACCTCTCCACCAAAGGTATTTACATCTCAGGTGGATTGAGCTGCCACTGAGTGACTGTTGTAGGATCCCATCATTTACAGGTACAGTTAACCCTTGAACAATGGGGGAGTTTAGGGGCACTGACACCCCTTGCATTTGAAAATCCATGTATGACTTTTGATTTCTCAAAAACTTAACCACTAATAGCCTCTTGCTGACTAGAGGCCTTACTGGTAACATAAACGGTTCAAAAACATGTATTTCATACTGTCTTCTTCTTTTTTTTTTTTTTTTAAAAGAGAGAGGGCATGCATGTGCATGAGTGGAGGGAGGGAGAAAGGGAGAGGGAGGGAGCATCTTAAGCAGGCTCCACACCCAGTGCAGAGCCCATCACAGGACTCCCATCTCAACCCTGGATCGTGACCTGAGAGTAAATCAAGAGTCGGATACTTAACCAACTGAGCTACCCAGTTGCCTGCTTATGTGCTATATTCTTACCATAAAGTAAACTAGAGAAAAGAAAGTGTTAAGAAAACTATAAGGAAAATAACAATGACAATGCTGTATTTATTGGAAAAAAAACCCTTGTGTAAGTGGACCCTATGCAATTCAAACCCATGTCATTCAAGGGTCACCTATAGTTCTTTTCACTCTGAGTTGTTTTTCCATTTCATTACTATTTCCTCACAAAAAGTTGTAATTAAAGTTTACAGGTGGATTTCTTTCTTTTTGATGCTTATTTGCCAGCCTCAACACAGACAACAATAACAGCTTACATGTTCTTAGACTTTAAAATTTTATTCTTTGCAACCACTAACCTGGGTTCCAATAGCCTAGTCTGTGGACTCAGACAATTTCTTATGGTGCCCTAGGCTGTTGAATTGAGTGATATTTACAAAATTAGGGGTGGAGGTTTTTGGATCAGTTTTTTCCCAAGGGCCTTCTAGCTTCAGACCACTGTTTGCATCTCTCAGGGACCAGCTCAGCCACACACCAGAATGTGTTAACAGAGCAGGTTGTGCCTTCACCAGGACCAGATTTCCTGCAGAGTTCCCACTCCACCTGCAGTGACAGGCCAGCAGCAGCCCTTCTGGCTCCTCCCACCTGATTGAAGCTGCAGTTTGTGCTTTGCTCAGATCTAAATGCTCTTCTTCTCTGGGAATCTACACCCTCTTTTACCTTAAAAGGTCAGCTGCCTCTGCTTTCTGGCTCACAATCACCATCCTCTTTTCCAATTCCGGTAGTACTGTTCTCCTGCTGGTCCCAGTATGCTGGTGCTTTCTGTTGCTTGGGAGCGCCTCCTGTCCCCATGCTCGCTCTGTCTCCAGTTATCCACATGACTTGGGACACGTCCAGTTGCTGTCCAGGCCTTTGTGCCTTCGTATCTGTAAAATGAGGATATTGAAATAGATGATCTGAAGTCTCTCTGATGAGAGGCAGACTCGTACAGGGAAGAAGCGTATGGGGGAAGAGAGCAGCAGCTTTACAGTTTAGGAGACTGATGTTTCATCCCTGGTTCCCTTTCTCCCTAGCGTGTGACCTTGGGAAAATTCCTTTACCTCTCTGAGCCTCCATTTCCCCAACTGTAGAGCAAGGGTAACTAAGTGTGTTTCCCCCAGAAATGTGATGAGAAGTGCCGGCAAATGTGGTGCCGGGTACTTGCCACAAGCACCTTGTTCAGATTGATTTTCCCTTCACTTGTCCAGTGAAGCTTCATAGTATGTGTGAAAGAGTCAGTTTCTTCTGCTGGGGAGAAAACAGGTTTTTCTCACTGTTCATTCCCAAGTGCTGGCATCCTGGAACCACCTTCTTTAGAATTATGGGGAATATGAATGCAGAGTGGGATGTTAGAAACATTTATATTCTAATGCAATACGAGAAGAAAATTTTAAGTCTTTGTGTTCTTTTCTACACAACGCATTAATAACAAACAACAAGTAAAGGACCCTCCTTTTCAAGAAGCTTCGTTTTTACTTTTTTCCCTTAAGTGGCAAATCCTTTTCCCATCCCAGAGCATCCTGGAGAGATCATGACATACTTCATTGGATTGTAAAAGAAGAGTGAGGGATTAAAAAACAAAACAAACAAACAGAAAACCTAAGTGTGTCTAAGTTTGTTAAAGATAGGGTGAGATTAAGAATACCAATGTAAATATGTAATCTTTAAGAAATTATACTTATTGAGGCACCTGGGTGGCTCAGTCAGTTAAGTGTCCACTCTTTTTTTTTTTTTTTAAGATTTTATTTATTCATGATAGACAGAGAGAGAGAGAGAGGCAGAGACACAGGCAGAGGGAGAAGCAGGCTCCATGCAGGGAGCCTGACGTGGGACTCGATCCCAGGACTCCAGGATCGCACCCTGGACCAAAGGCAGGTGCCAAACCGCTGAGCCACCCAGGGATCCCCAAGTGTCCACTCTTGATTTCAGCTCTGGTCATGATCTTGAGGTCGTGAGATCCAGCCCTAAGTTGGGCTCTGCACTCACTGTACAGTCTGCTTGGGATTCTCTCCTTTGCCCCCTGCCTCCCCCTCCCTCCCTCCCCATCTCTCCCTCTCCCTCTCTCTCAAATAAAATCTTTTAAAAAAGAAAGAAAAAAGAAAGAAAAATTACACGTGTATAGCTTTCCTGGCTCTT